>NC_140587.1:575033671-576273447 GCF_964204655.1 Triturus cristatus | reverse complement strand
GAGACAGAGATGTAAAATTAAAGCAAGAATTCATTTCAACTCCATGTAAATTAATACAAAATGTTATTGGTGTGGTGATAAAATCACCAAAGAGGGGATTGATGGAGCGGGTAGAACAACATTTTGTATACCCCCCTATTATGCATGAATATACTAATTAAATAATCCATTAATTGTAATATTACTAAATAAGTTTGCTTAGTTTTAATCAACATTACTAATGTAATAATGAAATATACGTGGGATTTGCATTTTGCATGGCTAATTAATTTTTATAACTAAATTATGTCCGCACATTAACAGTAGTATATGTAGTAAATAGAATACTGCATGATATATGTTTGCTTTTGTGATGTTTTCGTTATGTTGCCCCAGACGACATCAAATGGGTGAATATAAACGCTTTAAATGTCGATATACACTAGATAATTACAAGCAGATAGGGATTAGTAAGGGGTTAAAACTTTATTAGTTATTTCTATGTATTAATTACTTTTTGTGTTTGTTTCACTTAAGTTGTCCTTTCGGCCTAAAACAAAATGGCCGCCAACGTGACACAACGTGATGGCCACCATTCCACGAGGTTTCGGGCAAAGTGCAACTGCGCATCCGTTTGTTCCCGTGGCCTCGTCATGACCCTTGCCACGCTGTGCACGAACAAGGCCACGATGGGAAGTCATCCAAGTATTAAAACAAAGAACATTTACAAGAAACCGGAAAAATCCGAAACTATTACGTAACTTCTTGAACTGTGTGAAACCTTACCGGACGATCCCAACCGACCAATTAGAAAGGCCCAAACCCTGAAAAATGTTACATCTTGATGTTACTTTTATTATAAAAATGACGGTAGAATAGAGAGCATATCTACGCTTTCCCTTTCCTTTTTGCTGACGGAGACGACGGTGACGCTACGTGACTGCTGCGTTCCTGAATCTTTGACAGACCGAATGCTGCCCATTTCCTTGATGAACTGCAAACTTTATACAATCTATGGGCACTGATAGATGCTTGCACGTCTCTGGTCCTTGTCCATTCTTGGGACTGTAGCGTGCTGCATGAAGAACTTTTGAATTCCGACTGATTGACAGCTAATATGATGACCTAGAGGACGCCCGATAGCCAGTTTAGGTAAATATGGTGTTCTGTGATTTACATAAAAATGTAATAAACTTACTAGATGTAAACTAAACTCTTTGCGATAAATAGATAAACAAATATTGATTAACAAACAAATGTATTTGTGGTTTATTAAAGGAGGGAAGATAAAATCATAAATGTGTTTTAGCTGGTTCTAAATCACCAATTACTAATCCAAATAAATGATCCATTGATCACGTGGGAGGAGTATCTTAATGTCTGACTTCAGGCAAGCATGGTTGGGCTTACCCCCGGCGGCCAGCGGTTTGCAGCTCCGCTCCATTGGCATTGGAAACGTTTGCCTGGTAATGGTGAGCCCCACCACCAGTAAAAGGCAGCACACAGTGATGGCTGCTACCAGCTAAATAACCAGAAGATGTGCATTCTTGGCGCTACATGAACATGATTCTGACCGGTGACAGCAGCAAGAGGATCCGGAAATAGTTCTGCTAAACACACACCCCACTGGTAGCAACACTGTACACTTCCCTCCATTACAGGCCAGTTACATCTCGAGCATCAGCAATCGATTCTTTCCCTCGCTCGTTGGCACGTTGGCTCGCAGCTTATTTTTTAATACAAGCGCACGCACAACTTAATATTCAAACATGAAGCGTCTTGGCTGTTTGCAACTCAAATCAAAGAAAATGTTTTTGCATTTTACTAGTTTGATTCACACTAGTAAAATGCAAAAATATTTTCTTTGATTTAATTTACAAACAACAAAGACGCTTTACATCCAGTTTGATTCTCCACTGATTTTACATTCCGAGTGATGGATTTCCTTTGGCAGCGGAGAACAAGCACTACTATTGCACCATATTTTAATTTTCACCATTTAGGATTTTAGGAAGCAGAACTTAACTTACTTTGAATGCCAATGCTGCTGGCACTGCTGCCTTCCAGGTCAGGATGGACGACGGAGCAGGAAAGCTATGACTCATCATCTCTCCCACTCCCTCTTGCGCAATGAGACGGCAGGGGTGGAATAAAGACAGCAGCCTGCTTCACCCCTCCTAAGCCCGCCCCCTCTTGTGATGACAAGTGTTTAATTGTTGCCAGTGCCACCCACTCCCTCGTTCTTCCCATCAGCTTGACACTCCCCCTGCCATTGAAAAGAATGGAGTTCTGTGAACTCCTCCCAGGGCCAATGTGTAAGTGCCCCAAAAGAACCCTTATTCATGGCATTCAATGTCGGCACGCCCTCTGCCATGATGTCACTGCTGTAGATTGTGCCTGCTGGTCGAAGAATACCTTTCCAAAGTTGCTTCCTAGCTGCCATAAATATGACTCATGAGAGCAGTAAGTAACCAGGTAAATTTGTTTCAGCTGCCGTTTTGTAATTCTTTTCTTGCCTCTCCCCCAACGGTGACAGGGCAATGCCCATTTCGCCCATTAACACCAGCTGCCCCTGTTGTGTATGTTATGTTTTTGGTTATTTGCCACTTACAATTTAGCACACTGGGACAAAGGAAGGTATCTGTTACTGTACATGCGACCCAAGCATGGACTTGAAGTTGACTATTGTAAGTACGCAACAAAAAACTTTAAACAGCACTTACTTGGCTTGCTTGATTTTGCGGGAATTGTGAGCTCTTTTGTTTCTTTCATAGATATCTTCTTTCCCGCTATTTCATTGTAGATAACTGAAAGGTACTCCTCAGGAAGATCTTTGCTGTCATTTATGCCCCTGTTCATCTTAATGTACTGTTCTTTAGTCATTTTGTTCTTAACCTGAAACCCAGTAACAATCAAATGAACCCAATGCACACAAGAAAGCATATTCTAATTCAAACCAGCTTGGGCATAGACATACTTTTAAAAAAACATGTTTTTATATTTTTATGCAACTATAAAATTTTACTATACCACCTAATTAAGTCTGCTTCCTTAGTTTCATATTTGGGTGGCCTCGTCTTTTCCCCTGTAATGCAATTCTCCTTTTAGGTAATGTTAACCCTAGTTCTACTACAGTGGCCTTTGTCGCAGAAATCTTTAATTTCGAAGAATTAGAGACTAATGCGATCTTGATGTTGTAAATATAGAAGGCAATGTACTTTCTTTGGGTAAAACATTGGTATTAGTTATATATGTTAGGACATCATGACATCTATAGTCACTATAACTATACATTTATGGCAAACAGAATTTTCTGATGCTTTTGGAAAGAAATGTACCCAACACGTTTGGCCACATATTACTGCTACTTCAGGAGGATGTATATTCATCCTGCACTGTGCCAATTTCAAATAAAGATTACATTTCTACACAACTTCCCATAATATGACAGGTCATCAAACAAGTTGCATACACCGACAAACCGATTCAGAGACTGTAGAGGTATGTATGCTATTCCTATTAGCGAAAAGGGATGTAGCGAGACATTGGCTAGCCATAAACGAAACCATTACTCCGAGAATGGAGAGCAGGGATGGACATGTATATGGCAGCAGAAAAGGGTCACCTATAAGGCGAGGGGGTGCCCGAAGAAATTTCACAGGGTATGGGGCAAATGGAGGAAATATTATGGCTTTGATGTCACAGTGGGAGATGATTAGCTGGTTCCCTGAGGGATGTTACTCTCAGGCTCAATGACAAGTAAAGGGCCCCTAGCATCTAAGGGAAAGAGAAACCCCATGGAACTGCGATACAATTATGTGGGCTTTATAAAGATGACTTCTCAAAAGGTCCGACATAGCTATCGAAGGTGTACTGTCTGATGTATGGCTTACTAATGTTCGGGTTTGTTTTCTTTTGTTTTAAAAAAATATAATAAAAACATTTTTATTTAAAGAAATGTAAAATTGCAACTTAAAAGTAACCTCATAAATGTGGTCCAAATGCAGGTTTGAATATTTAAGGGTAAAAAGAAGTGGGTTTTCACTTTAAGCAGATTGATTATTCAGATACATAATGTGTCTTAACCCATGGTCACACTAATTGAATATGCAAAAATTGACTAAGCCTGAATAGGGAGAAAAACAAAATCAGGTTACTGGGGAAGGTCTCACCAACCGACTTGTTTTTCTTATACCACAAGTTACTACTTGTGTAACGTTATATCTGTAATAGACATTATTGAGCGATAGATTCCTTACCTTAGAATATCTCCAGGCGTCAGACTGGATCCGGAACGTTTTTTTGTTAGCAGTACCCCTGCGCGTCAGTAGGTGGCATCGTGCGGCTCCACGTCCGTCTCTGGCGTCGTATGCGCCGAGATGACATCACAGAAACTACTCCGGCACCACCCATGCACGATGACGGCAGTTCTGTACACGACTTTCCACGCCAGGAACGCAGAGCCATGCAAGAAACTGACCACTGGTGCCATGAAACTAGGGCCCTGAAAGGAGATGACCTTAACCCTAGAAATCTGTTTGCAGGACGGGGGAGATGGGTGGGGCGGTAAGGAATACATCACTAACTAATGTCCCTTACAGATATATCTTACACAAGTAGTAACTTGTGCATCTGAAAGAGACACGTTAGTGATAGATTCCTTACCCGGTGGTGGGTCTGTGAATAGATTACACCAGAAAGTCACGGAGAACAGAACGGCCAAAGAAGCCGTCTCTCCGGACTTGACTGTCAAGGCAGTAATGCTTGGTAAACGTGTGCAGTGAGGCCCACGTAGCTGCCTGACAAATATCCTGCAAGGGAACGCCGCATCCCAAGGCAGTAGTGGTTGCCGTTGCCCTGGTAGAATGGCCACGTAGCCCCACAGGAGGCTCCTCCTTAGACAACGAATAACAAGCTTTGATGCACAGAACGACCCACCGAGAGATGGTTTGTTTGTGCACGGCCCAACCTTTTTTGGCGCCCACGTAGCCAACAAAGAGCTGGTCATACACCCGGAACTGCTGTGCGTACTTCAGATAGAACGAGAGCGCACGTTTTGGGTCCAAACGGTGGAGCCTCTCTTCCTCTTTTGAAGGAGGCGGAAAGAAGGTGGGCAAAGTGATTGTCTGCCTGATGTGGAAGGGCGTGACAACCTTTGGCAAAGAAGAAGGACGGGGGTACTTAAAACCACCTTGTCCGGATGAACAGAAAGGAAAGGAGGTTTAGAAGAAAGAGCCTGGAGCTCACTCACTTGTCTGGGAGAGGTGATAGCTACCAGGAAAGCCGTCTTGAGAGTAAGAAGACGTAAAGGACAGGTGTGAAGGGGCTAAAAAGGCTTACACATCAGATAGGTCAAGACAAGATTTAAGTCCCATTGAGGCATTATGAAAGGCATGGGAGGAAACGTGTGCGTAATGTCTTTCAAGAAACGGTTAACAACCGAGGACTTAAAGAGAGAAGGCTGATCTGGAAGCCTTAGAAAGGCGGAGATGGCCGAAAGATAACCTTTGATAGTGCCCAGAGCAGAGCCCTGCTAGGCCAAGGATAGTAGGAACAGAAGGACCTCAGAAAGAGGGGCAGAAATGGGATCCACAGACTTTTCTGAGCACCATGACACAAACTTGTTCCACCCGCAGGCGTATACCGTCTTAGTGCAGGGACGCCTGGCTGCCAGAATAACATCACAGACTTCGGGAGGAAGATCGAAAGCTGTCAACTGTCGCCGTTCAATTTCCACGCATGGAGGCGGAGGCTGGACAGGTTCGGGTGGAGGACCGTCCCCTGTTGCTGCAACAGAAGATCCTCCCGAAGAGGCAGTCAGATCGGGGGATCGATAGCTATGCTAAGTAGCTCAGGATACCACTAACTTTGTGCCCAATCCGGAGCCACAAGGATGACTTGGGCCCGGTTGCGCCGAATCTTCTTCAGCACTCTGGGCAGAAGTGGTATAGGCGGAAAGGCGTACAACAGACCGCAACTCCACTCGCGACGAAAAGCGTCGCCTAGCGAGTGCCGTCTTGGAGATTCGCAGAACGCGCAGAACTGATGACATTGCGCGTTCTCTTTGGTGGCGAATTGATCTAACCAAGGCTCTCCCCACTGCAGAAATAGGCCTTGCGCCACCTCCGAGTGAAGACGCCATTCATGATCCATCAAGCACCGACGGCTTAGTTCGTCCGCCCTGGCGTTCAGAGAACCTGCCAGGTGTTGAACCACCAAGGTAATGCCTTGATGTTCCAGCCATGTCCAGAGGCGCAGAGCCTCTTGACATAGGGTCCACGACCCCACCCCGCCCTGTTTGTTGCGATACCACATGGCGGTGGTGTTGTCCGTGAACACCTGCACCACACTTCCCCGGACAAAGGGAAGGAATGCCTTCTGTGCAAGTCAGATCACCCGAAGCTCCAGAAGGTTGATATGGAGCCGGGACTCCGCCGGAGACCAGAGTCCTCTGATCTCCGCCTCTACCATGTGGCCTCCCCATCCCAGGAGGGACGCATCCGTCACCACTGTGTGCTCCGGGTGGGGAAGGGAGAGGGATCTGCCATTGACCCTATCGCGATTCGTGAACCACCACTGCAATTGTCATGCAGTGCCCTCCGAGATCTGGACATGATCGGACAGGTTGACCTGATGCTGCGCCCACTGGAACTTCAGGTCCCACTGCAGAGCCCGCATATGTCATCTGGCATGTTGCACTAGCAGGAGGCCATCAGGCCCAGGAGCCAGAGGGTCATCCTGACTGAAACCCGGGATAGAGGCTGAAAGATCGGAATCAGAGCCTGAATATCCCGGACTCGCTGCTCGGGAGGATAAACCCGAAACCGCGTTGAATCCAGAACCGCTCCGATGAAGGGGAGCTTCTGAGAGGGGCTCAGGTGCGACTTCGGCATGTTGATGGAGAACCCCAGCAAATGCAGGAGGTCGGCCGTAGTCTGAAGGTGGGAGACGACTGCCTGGGGCGAGCCCGCCTTCAACAACCAGTCGTCGAGGTAGGGGAAGACTGACACCCCTGACCTGCGCAAATGAGCTGCGACCACCGCCATCACTTTCGTGAACACTCGAGGGGCGCTGGTAAGGCCGAAGGGGAGCACGGCAAACTTAAAATGCCCCGGGCCTACCGTGAACCGCAGGTAACGCCGGTGGGCCGGCAGGACCGGGATGTGAAAATATGCATCCTGCAAGTCCAATGCTACCATCCATTCTCCAGGGTCGAGGGCAGCCAAGACCTGAGCCAGAGTCAGCATTTTGAACTTCTCCTTCCGGAGGAAGCGGTTGACGTCCCGGAGGTCCAAGATGGGACGCAGACCCCCTTTGTCCTTCTTGGGGACCAGAACGTAGTGGGAATAACAACCACTCCATTTCCAGATCGCACTCGATGGTCCCCTTGGCCAAGAGGGTCGTAACTTCCTGCTGGAGAGTTGCCAAGTGTTCCCCCGACATGCGGTGGTACCGAGGTGGCATGGCTGGAGGGGTGGACTGAAAGGGAAGGAAGTAACCCTTGCAGATGATCTGCAACACCCATTTGTCCGATGTGATAGCGTGCCAGTAGGGGAGGTGATGGCGGATCCTGCCACCCACTGGCGTGGGGTGCTCCACAAAGCTCGGATTAGGAAGGTTTGGAGGTAGAAGCAGCGGGGGCGGAGGTGGACTGACCCCCCCGCTGATTCCCAGACGCGCCCCTGCAGAAGCGGCTGCTGCGCTGAGGCTGGTTCTGCACAGGCTTGCTGAAGGAACGTGCCTGGGCGCTCCTGCCGTGGCCACGAAAGGAACGAAAACCAGGAGTGGCTGGGCTTTTCGTGGCAAGACCTAAGGACTTGGCCGTAGCCTGCGAGTCCTTAAAACGCTCCAGCGCGCTGTCGGCCTTATCGACAAACAGGCAGGTGCCATCAAAGGGCATGTCCATGAGTGAGCTTTGGACATCTGGCGAGAACCCGGTAGATTTCAACCAGGCGTGGCGACGAAGCGCCACAGTCATAGAAATAGCTCTACCTAGTGAATCCGCAATGTCCAAACCACACCGAATGGCGAACTTAGCCGCATCTTTACCCTCGGCAACAGCCTGAGACAGCACGGCTTCGGCCTCCTCAGGACACTGAGGCAACACGTGTGCAACAGCATCCCACACCGCAAGGGAATAGCGGCCCAAGAGGCATGCGGTGTTCACCGACCGCAGCCCTAAGCTGGCTGAAGAAAACAACCGCTTGCCGAACTGCTCCAGCTTCTTAGAATCCTTATCCGGCAGAGCCGTGGGAAAGGCACTCTGGGACGCCGAAGCTTGGATGACAAGGATCTCGGGCGTAGGATGAGTGGTCAGAAAGGCAGAGTCACCTGGCGCCTGGCGATGACGCCTGGCGACATTATTATCCACGGGGGCCCCCGTGGCAGGCCGCAACCCAGTGTCCAGCAAGACATCAGTGACGGCGTCGTTAAATGGCAGCAGGGGCTCCGACGCAGTGGACGCCGTCTGGAGCATCTCAGTGAGGAGATTAGTCTTCAGGGCCACCGTAGGGAGATCAAGGTGGAGGACCTCAGCAGCCTGACGAAGCACCATCGTGTACGAGGCGCCCTCCTCCATGGTAGGTGGAGGAGAGGCAAACCCCGGGTCAGAGGAGAGATTGAGGCCCCCGGCCTCCTCTAACTCGTCCGCCCAGTCCTGCTTGGAGTCAGACTGACAAGCAAGAGGGTCCTCGGACCCCTCCCAGTCATCCTCCGCCGCATGCGGGACAGGCTGTGGCGGCAGGGCAGGGACTGGGGAGGGAACAAACCGCGCTTGGAACGGCGTTGGACAGGGCCGAACCGGTGCTGTGTCCCAGTGCGGATCCCGGTTAGGGACAAACGTGTCCGAGAACCTGGGCAGGGGCAGGACAAATGGTACCCACTGCGGAGGCGGGCCCGAGGGTGGCGCTGGGGCCGGAGCCGGCAGCACGGAACCTTGTGGCGCTGTGGCCAGAGCCAGCGGCGTAGGATCCTGCGGCACTGGGGCCAGAGCCGCCGGTCCAACATGATCCTGACACGAGACCGTGAGGCCCGAGGGTGTGCCAGCGGGATCCCGAGGCCTAAACAGGCGGTCCAAGGTGGCAAGAAATTCTTGCACCTGAGCGGGAGTCGCCAACGGACCCGGGTAAGGTGGGTAGGCCACAGGGCTCCAAAGGTGCCGCAGCGGCAGAAACCCTGTCCCCCTCGTCCGCATCCGGGGATCGACGAGGGGACGGCAGAGAGCGACAATGCTTCTTCAACTTCTTTTTGTGTCGTCTCTTACCCGAATCTGAGGGTGAAGACTTGGAGCCCGAGGAGCAATGATGGTGGACCCGCGAGCGCTCCCTGGAGCGGCCCCTGGACCACGAACGGCGCGGGGACGAGTGCCGGATCTCGAACAGCTTCCGGCGCCGCTCCCTCAAGGCCTTCGTGGCCATGGCCAAACGGTCCATGCAGGCCGGGGAGTCATGGTCGCTCTCCAGGCAGTAGAGAAAGATGTCGTGGGGGTCCGCCACCGACATATTGCGCCGGCAGGCACCAAACTCATACCTACAGGAGACAAAAAGTCTCAAAAAGATAGTCAAAAAGTGACTAAGGTACGTGCTCTAACCGGATCTGCGCTTACTGGCGCGGAAAAGGAAGAACTGATGTCAGCGCGCATGGGTGGCGCCTAAGTAGTCTCCGTGACGTCATCTCGGCACATACGACGCCAGCAACGGACGCGGAGCCGCACAACGCCACCTACTGACGCGCAGGGGTATTGCTAACGAAAAAACTTTCCGGATCCAGTCTGACGCCTGGGGATATTCTAAGGTAAGGAATCTATCACTAACGTGTCTCTTTCAGATACTTGAATTCATAGACTCTGCACTTTAACCAGCGATAAAAGAATACAACATAGGCATGAAATTATCAATTCGGCCTACCACCAACTGCGTGGGCTACGTGATTTTCTTCAATTCTTTCAAATCACCCAGAAAACTGACATCTTCACAGTGCTGACATCCGGGACTGACTATTGCAATAGCCGTTATATAGACCTCCCTAACAAATCAACCCCAAAATATCAATGGGTCCAGAGTGACTATGCCCGAAACCTGTTAATCTGAAATGTTTTGAGGTAATCTCACCTGCGCGAAGGTCTCTCCACTAGCTCCCAGTGAAGGAAATATCAAATTTCATATCCCAATGCCTCCTCCACAAAGTTCTTTATTGTGTATATCAAAATACTTGACCAAGCTGTCCGTTCCTTACCTCCCATTTAGAATACTAAGATCTGCTTCTCACAACTCATTTGAATAAGTCGTTTTTAGGTAGGATTCTTTGTGTGCAAGAATCTTCTCTATAGAAAACCCTTTTGTTGCATCTAAAACTCAAATCAGACCATTACAGATTCAGAAAATTGCGAAAAATAATTTATTCAGAAAATGGTAAGGATAGCTTTCATTGCATCTGCTTCCTCTGTGTCCTATTTCTTCTGCTCTTGTTGGATATATGCCTAAAACCAGACTCTATCAACCTCCGGGGCCAACTCCCTCACTATTATCTTGTTCCAAGTCTTTATCATCAGTTATTCATTTATATAGCTATTGGGCCATGTTATCGATCACATCTTTTGCAGCACCACCTAACCACTGTATATTATCCTAAAGTCCCCATAGGCAACATAGGTGGTGGTTAGGTATTAGCATTTTTCAAGAATGGCAATTAAAAAAATTGGAATTGGCCTTCTTAGAAAACAAATTTAACTGCTGCTATCTTCCTTAAGTGGAGTCTGTCCTTTTATTTAACCTTAAACAAGGTAACGCATCAAATCTCTCAGACAGTCTCATCTCAGAAATTTTGTTATCTCTTAACAGAGCACTTTAAAAGTTAAAGCTAGATCTCGGTCCCTCACAGGAGCACCCAGGAACATAAACTACCTCAAACATTTTACTGCAAAGAACTATCTCTGGTATTTTGAGAACCTTAGGAGCTGAACCTTCAGAAGCTAAACTCTTGACAACTGTTTTCGCTCACTAGAGCCTCTCTAGGCAAAACACCCACTATACATTGAGAAAACACGGTCTCTTTTCTTGGCACATAGAACAAATTTGACTAGCTTATGAGTCACAAATCTAATGCAAAGACCCAATAGTTTCATATTCCTATTGTAAAAACAAGCATTGGCATAGTCAATAGGTCTCGCCTTTGGTAGGTGTAAGTCATTTTGCTGTGTATGAGGTTTTTATAAGTATTAATTAGCAAAGTGCCCTGTAAATGAAATATAAGTACATACCTGTTATTGTAGTGTAGGTGAAGCTGTAGTAAGGCAGTGGTAGGGGTTTTAGATCATGGAAAGAGACGGGCCCTCTCCTGGGAAATAGGGGCAGCTGGGGAGACAATGACGGAAACGTGAAATAATAAACAGAGTATGAAAGAAGGAAAAAACAGATCTGGCTCCCCTCTCCGCCTGGTGTCCATGCAGATGCACTGGTGGCTATGCCGCCTAGGGCCCCATCTATGCGTTCCTACATCTGGCGTTCCTAAATGCAGTCGAGATGTGTATTTAGTTTTGCAGCGCTTAAATGACTAGTCAGGGGTAGTAAATGTTACATAAATACAATTACAATTCTGCTATTTGCAGACCTACACGATGTTCATTTTTATTTACTACCAGGTCGAGACCTGGACGGAACCGGCCCAATTAAATACCTAAGAGTTTGCTGTGGTGGATTTAAGGTACTGTGGTGTGAGTGTGATTATCACTCTCAGCAGCTGCATAGGAGGCCTTGCCCTGTAGTGAAAGTAAAATAAATGTAAAGCACTATAGAGCCTCTATTCTGGATATAAAAACATTATTTTGTAATACATACTATACAATAGACTGGACCTCCCACCCTCTTTTGTGAAATAAGACTGACATTTAATAGTAATCAGAAAACCTTTACGTTTTGTTGTAGTGTCTTACATTTCTAACTGAAGGAAACTGTTCTGATGGTGTGTTCTTAATTGACTCTTCTATAGCGAGTAATGCAGCGTTAGTGTGACATCACTCTGCCTTTTGGGAGTCTGGGATAGGAGTTTCCATCGTACTCAGATTCAGTTTTGAGGAGGTGTGCGATCACTAGGATGAATATGCCAATTTTACTAATTGGAGACTAAAGGCGTGTAGCAAATAGATTATGTTTCTGCTTTTGATACGGGTGCCGATTGCCCAACAAATGTGTGTGTGTGGTAAGGAGCTGAAAGTAGCAAATGCCGTTAGGAACCCAAATTGGGGCTAATTGCATATTCAAACTGTGTTGGATGTATGTTCAGAGGTTTCTCCTAATGTTTTTTGTTATAAAGTAGTGTGCGTTATGCCTTCGTGAGCATTGCTGGCATGCACATGTTGACGCTCAATGGCATGTCATATCTTTGCTGTTTTGTGTGTTTTTGCAGAGTTCTGTTGAATGTACCCGCTAGGAGTTCAATATTGTTTTTCGCCCCCGCGATAAATGTAAGGCTTCGGTTATTACTGTACATCTTTTGCAAATACTTGTGTTAAACATATTTACCATATATTAATTGGCAACTGTCAGTATGTCCATGTAAAATTACTTAAAATATGGTACAAGAGAAGGTTATTTCGTTAACAAGACTGTTCTGCCGGCCATTACAAGAACTCATCCCGGTGACAGCGATGAGTGCAGAATTCTGCATTAATGAACTGTGGCACAATCAAACGAAGGATGCATTGAAGTCCATCTCAGATGAGGCCCCGGTGATGTACAAATAATTATGGTCATCCTTGTAAAAGTCCCTCATCAATAAAAATGTAATGCAGGAGAAAGGGGCAGATCACAAAGCAGCAGAACTGAAGAGTACTCTAGTTGCTAATGAGGTCAAACATTAACATCTCACCCTGAGAGGATAGGAGAGGCGCGAGCTGTCTGATTTCGCTTGGTGTAAACAAAACAAATAAGCGCAGCCACGCGCCCACTAAAGGAATGTGAGGGATGCAGCTGGCACCAGGCCGCCCTGCTGCTCGCTCCTGAGCTCCCTAGGCCAGGGGAGAGAGAAGGCGGGACATGCACCCGCCTTTGGACAATTGCATGCTGTCTTTCTTAGAAAGACGAATGCAAAGGCCAATAGTGTGTGACTTAAAACACGGACATCATGACGAGCGTGTGGTCCGAGTTTAAAGTCCTTACTAGAAGCCTCGCAGGGGAGCGCATGCGCGCTGGCTCAGGCGAGACCTAACAAGTAGGCTATCTTGTCTAAGTATGTGCCTGGCATGTAAATTTACTAGACAAGGCTCAGGAGAAATAAATATTTTTATGCAAACTGCAGGCAACTACATAATGATGTTGTGGCTCACAACACAAAGCCCTACTAGCCATTAATCCTGGGCAGAGGTTTTGGCCAACAGGGCTGTAGAAATGTAAACTGCAATGATTGAAAGAGGAGTGGCTAAGAAATATTACACCTGCCTTATTTACATGAATTACTGCTGCAGTAGAAATGTTGGATATGACTCTTCAGAAGAATCCCTAGCATAACTCTTAACTTGGAATCTGAGGGGAAAAATAATACCAGGCACTGGCAAAGCCAATAGGTCTAGCCTATAGGACAGCTATTGGCTTTATAAATTTCTTTTAGCCTATTTTGTACAGCAGCACACCCAGGTTCCTAGTAGCACTGAGGTGACTTCAGCTTGGGGTGGACAGGGGTGGATTAGATCCAGTGCCCTTTCAATGTAACCAGAATATGCGCGAGGCACTGTGAACATTTGGGATGGAGCGCCTAGATGGGGAGCTAGTGAATAACGATCAGCGATAATCTCGCCTAACACTTTCACTCCTGCTGCATAAAGAAAGTATCAGAAGTTGCAGACGAGAAGTGAACAGTTAAGAAAGAGGCTGGAGACTATCTGCAGGGTTGAAGTAACACCAATGGTGCAATTGCCCTGTTACGCACTTGACAATATGCTCCCGCAAGACAATAAGCAAGGGGCAACAGAATATATTATTTTTTTGCCTCAAGAGCATTCTCATTCAGGAGAGGCTTTAAGGGTGGGACCTGAAGAGCCTATCCAAATGGACTCTTCTCTTACTCAAGGAAAGCCCATACTGAGAGAAATGTTGGGAGGACAACTGGAAGGGCAGAAAATTCCTAGCACTGCTTGAACCTAGGTCATAAAATGGTGGGTATCCTACTTTGAAATGAGTGGTCTTACAGTTGAAATGATGTGTATATAACTTTTTCACAGATATAATGTAGGCCTGTATGCTGCATACTCTTATATTGTACTGCACACTACTCTATCTGTGTGTTAATTAATTTGTTCATTTATGTGCATTAAATAGTGCAGTATTATCAAATTTTATAAGCATTAAAAAATAATCACACATAAACATAACTGAGATCAAAGCTGCAGAGGACAAATTGTGAATCTTTAGGCCTACTGTCTGTTTCCAAGAAACCTTTTTTATTGCTTCGGAGAATAAAGAATTCCTAATTAGCACTCCGGTAAACACCAATCTGTGACAATTTCCCTTCAAAAGCCCAATTGCACCGAGTTAGACATCTGCCAGCCCACAGAGCCCCAGTGCTTACTGTGATATGCACTAAATCCAGACTGTCAAAAGTAAGTAGATGAGGACTTGATTCTGGCAAGACGTTCAGGTTTCCCACACAAAATACTTTTACATACAATGTATCTAAATTGAACTTATTTACAAACTCATGACTGCGATTATCCGGAAAATCTGATACGAATCTGCCCCTCCTGGACCCAAATTAGACTTTCCTGCACTTGATATTAGAATATGGGCAGAACTGAATTGCAGATACATTAACAGTGTTCACGAATTTGGGTAGGGAGGTGCTAATGGGGCAGAGGCTGAGTATGTTTCAATAGAGGCGGGTGAGCCACGTAAAGGTCGGGCCAGATTCCGGGCACTGGCTCAGCTCGAGGTCCTCTTGGAACTTCCAACACAAACCGAGCCGAGCTTACATGTGCCTTTTGCCTGCCACGGTTGTATGATGGAACAACTCCCACTTGAATAGCTACAGTCTAAACAACTACTCCTTAACCACTATTTAGTCTAAACCACAAAAGTTTTAACAACAACTATTTTTTACAACTACTATGCCTTTACCACGATCGCCTTTACCCCATTAATGTATCAATTTTTATATATATATGTGTGTGTGTGTGTAATGGCTTTGTATGTACCTGTAAAACACTTACATTTCGTGGTAAAGGCATGCATGCCAAAGGCATATTTGTGTAAAATTAATGTTGGTAAGTATTAACACTATATATATATATCTATATATCTATATATCTATATCTATATATATATATATATATATATATATATACACACACATACACACGCGCGCACACACACACCCCTATACTCCCTATTTATGTTATAAAATCCCTTTCCATCCCGAATACCTACACGCACCCCAAACCTTAAAAATTCCCTTTCCACCCAAAAACCTATACCCACCCTAAACCCTATGAATTCCCTTTGCACCCAAAACCCCCACACTCACCCTAAACCCTAAAATTAACCTTGCAACCCCAAAAACCCATACCAACCCTAAACCCTAAAATTACCCTTTCCACCCAAAAACCCACACCCACCCTAAAATTACCCATGCCACCCAAAGCCCCATACCCAACCTTGCCAACCAAAATCCCATACCCACCAAAACCCTAAAATTACCCTTGCCACCCAAAAACCCACACCCACCTTAAACCCTAAAAAATTCCTTTCCACCCAAAATCCCATCCCCCACCCTAAACCCTAAAAATACCCTTGAAATCTCAAAAACCCATACCCACCCTAATTCCTAAAATTACCCTTTACACCCAAAAAACATACCCACCCTAAACCCTAAAAATACCCTTTCCACCCAAAAACCCATACCCACCGTTAACCCTAAAAACTACCCTTGCAATCTCAAAAACCCATACCCACCCTAAATCCTAAAATTACCCTCGACACCCAAAGACCATACCCACCCTAGACCCTAAAATTACCCTTGCCACCCAAAAACCCACACCCACCCTAAACCCTAAAAATCCCTTTCCACCCAAAAACCCATACCCACCCTAAACCCTAAAAATACCCCTGCAATCTCAAAAACCCATACCCACCCTAAACCCTAAAATTACCCTTGCAATCCCAAAAAACCCATACCCACCCTAAATCCGAAAAATACCCTTGCCACCCAAAAACCATACCCACCCTCAACACTAAAAATACCCTTGCCACCCAAAAGTCCATCCCCTCCCTAAACCCTATATATATTACACGTGACGTAATACTTACCTTTATACTTACATTTTAAAGGTATGGCTTTACCTTTAATGCATTTACAACGCAATTCAAACACGTTTTCACATAATAAACACTATCTACAAAACCATATACAATATGGCCATCCACCATCTTATCAATAGTAACACATCTTTCATATCCAATCCAAGACTGCCATCTACTGGCCAGAGGAAGTTGTAAATACATCAGTGGTTAAAAGGCTCGTGACTCAGGTTCGGGTCGTTGTTAAGGAGTCGTGGTGCAGGTCCTTCGTTGTCAATCAGTCGTTGTAAAGGCCGTTTCCCAAACAGATACCCATATAGTGGTTGATTTGTACAAAGTAAAAACTAGGAAACCTGAGATTAATCCTGGCTTCCCCACTTAACCAAACTGTGCGTAGGTAAATATATTTTTTCACCAATCCCCCTTCTTCTTCATTGCCTCTCAATGAACCTATAATGTGGGGTATTATGGTCAAAGTTGCCTGCATGCTACGCAAAAGCACTTTTTATTATGAAGAGACTTTATCATATCTTACATGATGTTTGTTGCATGTTTTACATGGCAAACATTTCCAGGGCGCAGCTCGTGCAAGGCTCATAGAGCCAAGCCAGACCCTTATGCAAGGCACAGTCGTATGCCATTGCTCTCGTCTACAAATAATAGCACAATCCCACGAGCCCTTGTTTCATGAAGCAGCTAAAGATGCTGAAGCAAAACACTTTTTAGGCTGAAACTACACGAAGAAAACAAATATAGGACTCTAGGTACAAGAATATGTTGAATCATTAAAATACAATTTTAAAAAGCTACTGAACTAACTCAGTCAGCCCTACTATGAAACAAACATGTATACTGAACAGAACAGTTCCAGCTGGTCTCTTAACTCGCTAGCCCTCGCTCTACAACTAGCACTTCCAAAGTGTCACAAATAGTGTGTACAAATGCATTCAATACCTCAGGGATAAAGCAGCTATGCAAGGCACGTTTTGTTGGTGACTGCTAATTTGCATGCTGTATCAAATGTGTTGGGTCATTCCTTCACTGATCCTTGCTTTTCGTTTTACCACACAGATGGATGTTTTATGCCACTGTAAGCTCAAGGCCATGGATACTCACTCTGATCAAGCACCAGGCTGATACAGTTTTCTTATGTCACTTATTTGTGACAATCATAGTGCGGATTACTGATGCGGCTCTTCTGCAGGGTCTCGAGTCAGAGACATTTCAATAGGCCAATACAATCCCACACTTTAAAATACCTAAGTTGGATCCTACGGTGTCTAGCAGCTACCGTCTCTCTACTGGCGTATCATGATAAAAGTGAAAAGAAGATTCATGTCGAGCTGCAACCACACCTAGGTTAAGTCGCACTGTTGGATATCCACTAGTTGGGGTTCCATCACACAAGTGAGACAGAACCCACACTTCTTGATGTTGCAGGCAGTACCTGGCAAATGGTTGTCAATAGACATTTGGCCATGGGAAGTTTGACTTTAGCCTTCAACACGCTAGACCATCAGCTTCTATCCACACTCCCATTCAGTCCCAAAGCCAGAAGCTTCCTGTGTGCTACCCATTCTCAGCAAGGCACCCAGACCATACAGCTTGCCTTGTTATGCAGTCATCAATGTATTGTCCCCAGAAGTAATTTTTGCACTAACCTAAGGATGCCAATCCACGTTAAGTCAGTGGTGCATTTCTTTTTGTCTATTTCTTTGACCTCTTGACTGTTATTATAAACAGGTGTCCACCCACTATAGCTACTTTGATACAGCTTCAAGGAGATTGTCTGAGAGAGCCGGGGTGGTCACATCTGGCTATGCCCGTCTGAGCACCTTTCTGAGTTTGTCGGCTTGTCCTTCTATCATATCACCTGAATATCTCACTCTGAGGCATATACGGACATATTGCTTGGCTTGACATTAACCCAGTGAAGGAATTGATCTATATTGTACTGCCTATGAAGTGTTTGCCTCTCTCGCCCGCTGATGGACATACCGCCTATTGTATCCCATCCATTCAGCCCCCTTACACTTGTATCTTGTTTGATCAGGTCTAGCTTGCTTCCCCCTGGCCCCCCATGTCGGTGTGTCTCTCGTCTCAGTATTTACTGCTGTTTCTGCCGTGTTGACTGACTTAACTGTAATTTGCACTGTTCATCATATTGCTCCTACTGTATACATTACCCAATCAGCCCTTGCTATTTGCAGTGTACCTGCATTGTATGATGTATACCACACATTTTATATTCTGTCCTCAGTCTTTTGCTGCTATCCTGTCTTGTTGACTGACATAAACTTTTGTAGTTGTTCTTTATCTGTACTTTTTGTAAAATACCACTTATTGTATATTCTATCCACTCAGCTCCGGCTATTTGCACTGTACTTGCTCTGTATAGCACATACCATACATTTTATACTCCGTCCACTCAACTCTCCTAGCCCCTGATCTTTGTATGACGAGGCTCTGCTGGACTCCCATACCAATACGACTCTCACCCCCAGTATTTGCCACTGACATGCCATGTTGAGTTGACTCACCTGCCATCTGCTCTATATTTGCACTATATATCATATACCACAATTTGCATATGCTGCCCACTCAGCTCCATGACCCATGCATCTAAATGACCACTAGATACTGGTCTTATGCTCTGTGACAACTTTTGGATCTAGATAGGAAAGTGACCTCAATGCATTATCATAAGACCTGCTAATTCGGACACTGGAAAGAATCTCCCCTACATTGTTAGGCATTTGTGTACACTCCTGCACCAAGGGGCTTAATTCCTTAAGAGGCCCTAGCTTTTACCCCACCGCGGCCTCTCCCATCATCCAGCATGGATACCACCCTTACCAGAAAGATGAACGCCCTATTATTCCCAGCAAGAAGTAACTCGTCCTTATAAACTACACTCCCAACCTAACTAAAAATGCCATGAGAACTCAAATAGAGAATCTTAAACCTTAACAAGGAAACTCATTAATGACCCCTACCTCTGACACAAAAGGGTTACTTACTAAATGACCTCATCTTCTCTACAAATTGATATGCTGCATATAGGAATGTCATATCTTCCTCACTCAACACCACCATCAACAAACAAGTCCCACATTTGGGCACTATTGTAGTCCATCCTTCCCGTAGAGACACTGTTAGCACTCCCTCTCACCAACACCACTCCGACATCCCCATCTCACACTCTTCTATACTCGCAGACACTCACCAATAAGATTAATACATCCACTGCCTCCTCTCAACCAACCTTTACTAAGTTATGTTATGTTACTGCAATTTATAGAGCACAACTGTTACCCTAGGGTGTCCTGTCGCTATGTAAAGTCCTACAGAGGCCCGCGGGAGGGAGACCAAGCACAAGATTTAAGAAGAGAAATACCAGGTTTTTAAGGCCTTCCTAAAAGAGAGTAAATTTGTTGTGGATCGGAGATGTAACGGAGACCGTTCCAGGCCTTTGCTGCACAGGTCACAAAGCTTCTACCCTCCCCAGCTAGCTTTATGCACTCTGGGTACCGAAATGAGCTTTGCCTCTTTTGAGCGAAGCGGTCTTTTGGGTACATACCAAACAAATTGTTTTTTAAGGAACTCTGGGCCGACTCCATGGAGAGCCTTGTGGACCAGGCACAGAGCTTTAAAATGGGTCCGCTTTCTTATGGGTAACCAGTGAAGCCGTTTCATCTCCTCCGAGTTAGAGGCATATTTTGGTGTACCTGTAATCAATCGTGCTGCTGCATTCTGAAGGGTTTGTAATCTGTGCATTAGTCCCTCTTGCAGTGTGAGATAGAGCCCATTACAGTAGTCAAGCCTGGATAGGGCTAAGGAAGTGACGACTGTTTGCATACTGTCTTTGGGGAGGTATGGCATTATTTTCCTGCATGCTCTGAGAGTATAGGAGGTAGAGGAAACCACCGCATTGACCTGGTCTTTGAAACTGAGTTGGTCATCAATCCAGACCCCAAGATGTTTTGCTTTCTACTTGGGTGTGGGGAGGAGGCCCAGTGTGTCCGGCCACCATACAGGAGTCCAAAAGGTGGGGTCATTACCGAACAGCACCACCTCCGTTTTTCCAGAGTTAAGTTTAAGGCAGTTCTAAGCCATCCAGCTGCCTACGGCTGACATGCACTCTTGGAGATTTGATGCTGTTCTCATCACTGACCCTGGCAATAATGACACCACAATTTGGGTGTCATCTGCGTAGGTGGTGAGGGAGAAGCCGTATGATTTGATAAGTGGGGCCAGTGATGAGACATATGTATTGAAAAGTGTCGGGCTCAGCGAAGAGTCCTGAGGGACTCCACACGGCAAGGAGAACGGTTTGGAAGAGTATTCGCCTAACGCAACCGTTTGAGTTCTGTTAGAAAGAAAGGATTCAAGTAAATCCCAGGCAGTACCATGGATTCCACTCTCCCGCAAACGGTCCATCAATAAAACGTGATGGACCGTATCTAAGGCGGCAGAGAGATCCATCATGATCATCACCGCTTTCCCCCCTAGATCAAGTACGGACCTGATCTCTTCTGGGGACTTGATAAGGGTTGACTCGGTGCTGTGACCAGCTCTGAAACCGTATTGCGAGGGATCCAGCGCCTGTGAATCTGAGAGGAACCTACTAAGTTGTGTGTTCATGACCTTCTCTGCTATTTTAGCCGGGAGAGGGAGTCTGGAGATTGTTCTGAAGTTATTTGGGTCTTTAGGGTCCAGAGTAGCTTTTTTAAGGAGAGGCAGTATAGATGCGTTTTTCCAGATTTTGGGAAAGTGTCCTTCAGAAAACATCAAGCTTATGACGGATGATAGAGCCAGAGGGTCATGAGGCGAACCTGATTTCATAGTCCTAATGAGATTTAAGGTTTCTATAGTTGTTGCGGGCGCAAACCTATCAAAACGTGCCTTAGTGCCCTTTTGTCAAGGTTTGGGCGGCACGCGGTCTAGAGCCCGCCCCATCCTCTGTATCCTCTAGTCATGTGAGTGTGCCCCTGTGCGCTAAGGTCGTTTGTGGTAAAAAACATGTTGCAGCTTCATTAGGGCGTTGGTGGTTAGTTTGCACCCATTTGCGATAAACACGTTTCAATCTTTATTATTGTGCATTTTTTCCTATACAGTATTCATCAAGATGGTCACAAGTTGTGACACAGTAGTATTGTTGAAGTTAAGGGTTGATTTATAATGCTTTTCATCCCTTTATAGAAC
Source organism: Triturus cristatus (assembly GCF_964204655.1). NCBI lineage: Eukaryota > Metazoa > Chordata > Amphibia > Caudata > Salamandridae > Triturus > Triturus cristatus. The sequence goes on along the minus strand of NC_140587.1, from coordinate 576,251,980 downwards.
ATCTTTGTGTATTGTCTCGCGCTCACTATTCTGCTAACCTCGGTGGAGAAAGGGCGTTTCCCATGAGCTCCGGTGTTTTCTTGTATCGGAGGTTTTGTTTCTTCCCTTAGGTGTCCTTAGGTGTCCTCTCATGTTCCAGTTCCGGCTCCCGCAGCCTCTAGAGCTTCCCGCTGGTGAAGTGATTCATTGCCGGCTCCCGCTTCATCGTTGGATTTCTCGCCTAGGCAGCGCGAGTGCATTCCGGTCTCCGCATTCAATCAATCAATCAATCACAACGTTTATATAGCGCACTACTCACCCGGAGGGTCTCAAGGCGCTAGGGAAGGGGGGGGGTCCGCTACTGCTCGAACAGCCAGGTCTTGAGCTGCTTCCTGAAGGCGAGGTGGTCCTGGGTCAGGCGGAGGTGGGTCGGGAGGGAGTTCCAAGTCTTGGCGGCCAGGTAGGAGAAGGACCTTCCTCCTGTGGTGGCTCTTCGGATCCGGGGGACGGCGGCGAGGGCGTGGCTGGTCGATCGAAGATGGCGTGTGGGAGCGTAGAAGTTGAGGCGGCTGTTGAGGTATGCTGGTCCTTGGTTGTGCAGGGCTTTGTGTGCGTGGGTGAGGAGACGGAAGGTGATTCTCTTGTTGACCGGGAGCCAGTGCAGATCTCTCAGGTGTCCGGAGATGTGGCTGCGACAGGGGATGTCCAGGATGAGTCGTGCTGAGGCGTTCTGGATCTGCTGGAGTCTCTTCTGGAGTTTGGCGGTGGTTCCGGCGTAGAGGGAGTTGCCGTAGTCCAGACGGCTGGTGACGAGGGCCTGGGTGACCGTCTTCCTGGTCTCGGTGGGGATCCACCGGAAGATCTTACGTAGCATGCGCAGGATGTTGAAGCACGACGAGGAGACGGCGTTGACTTGTCATGGAGAGGGAGGAGTCCAGGATGAAGCCTAGGTTGCGGTGCGTGGTCTGTTGGTTTGGGTGCGCTGCCCAGGGCGGGGGGCCACCAGGAGTCGTCCCAGGCAGAGGGTGAAGATCCCAGGATGAGGACTTCCGTCTTGTCCAAGTTCAGTTTCAGGCGGCTGCTCATCATCCACTTGGCTACGTCTGTCATCCCTTCGTGTAGGTTGGTTCTGGCGGTGGCGGGGTCGTTGGTGAGGGAGAGGATCAGCTGGGTGTCGTCGGCGTAGGAGATGATGTTGAGGTTGTGTTGGCGTGCGATGTCTCCGAGGGGGCTCATGTAGACGTTGAAGAGGGTTGGGCTGAGCGAGGAGCCTTGAGGAACGCCGCAGATGACTTCGGTGGCTTCTGATCTGAACGGGGGGAGGCGGACTCTCTGTGTCCTTCCGGCGAGGAACGAGGTGATCCATTCCAGTGCCTTCTCCTGGATTCCGACGTTGCTGAGGCGCTGTACTAGGGTACGGTGGCAGACAGTGTCTAGGAGGATGAGGGCCGCTGTTTCTCCGTTGTCGAGCAGGGCTCAGATGTCATCGGTAGCTGCGATCAGGGCGGTCTCTGTGCTGTGGTTGGCCCGGAAGCCAGACTGCGAGAGGTAGAGGGATCCGTTCGTCTCGAGGAAGGCGACCAGCTGCTTGTTGACGGTCTTCTCGATGACTTTAGCAGGAAACGGGATCAGTGAGATGGGGCGGTAGTTCTTGAGGTCGGTGGGGTCGGCAGATGGCTTCTTTAGTAGAGAGCTGAGTTCGGCGTGCTTCCAGCTCTCTGGGAAGGTGGCGGTGTCGAAGGAGGTGTTGATGATGTCCCGCAGGTGGGGTGCGATGACAGCGTCGGCCTATTTGAAGATGTGGTGAGGGCAGGGGTCGGTCGGAGATCCGGAGTGGATGGAGTTCATCGTGCGGATGGTGTCTTCGGTGCTGATCGGGGTCCAGGCGCGGAGGGTGGTGGTGGGGGGGGGCGGTGGTTCAGTCGTGGCGTGCGTCGGTTGAGAGCTGAAGCTGTTGTGTATGTCCGCGATCTTGTTGTGGAAGTAGGAGGCGAGGGAGTTGCAGAGGTCCTGCGAAGGGGTGATGTCGTTGTTTCCGGCGTTGGGGTTGGAGAGCTCTTTAACGATGTTGAAGAATTCCTTGCTGTTGTGTGCGTTGTTGTCCAGTCGTTCCTTGAATGCAGTTTTCTTGGTGGCGTGGATCAGTTGGTGGTGTTTTCGGGTGGCGAGCTTGAGGGCAGTCATGTTGTTCGGTGTTGGGTCTCTGCGCCAGGCTTTCTCGAGGGCTCGGCAGTTCTTCTTGGAACTCTTGAGTTCGTCGGTGAACCATGGGGCTTTCTTGCTGCCGGGTCTGCTGGGCGGGGTCTTCAGAGGGGCGAGGTCGTCTGCGCAGTTGCTGATCCACTTCGCGAGGTTGGTGGCCGCCTGGCTTGGGTTCGTTGCGCTGGTGGGAGGGTTCATGATCAGGGAGGTCGCGAGCTGGTCGGCTGTGATCTTGTTCCAGCTTCTGCGTACAACCTGTTGCTGGTGGTGGTGGATCGTGGTCCTTCTGAAGTTGAAGTGCACGCAGCTGTGGTCCGTCCAGTGGAGTCCGGTGGCGTGGCTGAAGGCGATGTCCTTGCTAGATGAAAAGACGGGGTCGAGTGTGTGTCCGGCGTAGTGGGTGGGGGTGGTCACCAGTTGCTTGAGACCGAGGTTGGCGAGGTTGTCCAGCAGGGTGGTGGTGTTGCGGTCGTTGTTGTTCTCCAGGTGGAAGTTGAGGTCCCCGAGGAGGATGTAGTCAGCGGAGGGGAGGGCGTGCGGGCTGATGAAGTCGGCGATGTCTTCGCTGAATTGTGTGCGTGGTCCCGGGGGTCTGTAGATGAGGGTGCCGCGGAGGGTGGTCTTGGGGTTGATGTGGATCTGGAAGTGCAGGTGTTCGGCGGGTGCGAGGGTGTCGTCGGTGTTGGTCGTGATGCGGATGGTGTTCCTGTGGACGATGGCGATGCCTCCTCCTGTCTGGTTGATGCGGTCCCTCCGGATGATCTTGTAGCCGTCCGGGATGGCGATGGCGATGTCGGGCGCTGAGGAGGCGTTCATCCAGGTTTCCGTGAGGAAGGCGATGTCTGGGGCTGTGGTGTCGAGCAGGTTCCAGAGTTCGACGGTGTGTCTGTGGACGGAGCGGGTGTTGAGCAGGATGCACTTGAGGTGGTTGCTGCTGGAGTTCGGCTTGGTCGGTGCTGGTGTGGTGCAGGTCCGAATGCAGGTGAACTTGCAGGAGTAGCAGCAGAAGGGTCCGTGGGTGCGTCTCGGGGTGGCTCGATAGCAGCCCGGGGTTCTACCGGCGTTGAGTGCGTAGAGTTTGGTGGCGTCGTAGGTCCGGCGGGTGGGCTGGTGAGTGCGGGGGCCAGGGGTCCTGGCCCTGGGCACCGTCCAGGCGCGCTTACCTTTGGCGCGCCTTCGGCGCACAATTGGCGCGCCCGCTGCGCGTCAACGCTGCGCGTGCGCACGGTCGCCATTTATGGCGAAGTGCAGGGAGGGCGGAGCAGCTGGGAGGCGGGAGCGGGGAGGAAGGGGGCGTGTCCACACTCCCGGCGGCGGGAAGCGGGAGGCGGGGTGCGGGGCGCAGGGGACAACAGCACAGGGGGGGGGACAGCAAAACTAGCACAGGAAGACAAAGAAATTATAAACAAAATACAGTATAATGTAAAAACGAAGCAGCACAGAGGCAGAGATGCGGGAACAATGAGCGGCGGCGGGGGGTGTGGCCCGAAGGCGGGAAGGCTCAGCGAGGCTGAGAGCAGCGGCAGGCGGGGGCACACGCGACAGCTGGTGGCCGTGCGGCGCGGGGGTGTCCTACGAATAGGTCACCATTCATTGGTGTATATTCAAGCCCATTGCAACGCGTTGGTCCTGCCGGCTCCCGCAGAGATTTTCCCCTGATTCATAAATCTCCTCGCTTATTTACAGGGTTGGTCGTACTCTGAAGGTAGGGGATTATATTGTTAATTGTTAATATAGTTGCAGCACGATCACGTTTTCGATCGTTTCCTCATTTGCATATATTTACCGAGCGCTCATTTTGAGAACGTTTCAGTTACTTTGGTCATACATTTGTTTAGCATATTTGTGAAGAACTAAATACAGGCAGACTTGATTTGTTTAATTACTATTTTGACGTGTCTGGTGAACTTTCAAGTAAACTACAATTTATCCAAAGCATTATCAATCAAGATGAAGACAGTCTTTGGATGAAAGTGCGATTATGTAGTAACGAACTTTGTGCAATTAGTTCAGTGATTTTTCTGTATGATATTCGCTCCACCAGAAGTGTGACATCATTTAAAGAACTTATTAATAACCACGGTCTAATTTTGTGTATGAATGTCTAACAAGTTGAGATTAAGAAAAACTTTATTGACAAGATTCATTTGGTTGTATTATAACCTTTTCCTTTACAGATCTCCTTCCCTGCTGTTCCCTTCCTCTTACCCTTCCCCCCGCTTGATCACTTCAATACTCTGTCACGTTTAAAGCAGAGTTGAAGCTATCGAGAGGTGGGCCATTGTGTCTTCGCGTCAGACCCTGAGGAAAGAAGCTGGATCGTGACACCTTTCCTGATTGACCGTCATCGGATTGGAGGGTACTGGATTTGGTTGTTGTATTGGTGAAGATTGAGAAAATAGTTGGAAGAATTGAGCAATTTTGTCGCATAATTCCTGGCTCACAGTGATAGTAGGAGTGGTCGGGTATGCCAGAGATGTGACCGTTTTAAATAGTTCTTTGCTGGAATTTTTTGCCAGGTTAATTCAATTGGTGAAGAACTCTAGTTTGGCTTTTAGAAGCAGCTGTTTGTAGTGTGCTAAGCTGAGTTTATATTTATTCTGGTCACTATCATCATATTTCTTCCTCCAGTTTCTCTCTAGGTGTTTGCAGACCAGTTTTTGGTCTCTTAGTTCCTGAGAGTACCAGGGGGAGGAAGGACGTGCCCTGTTGGGGCCGATGAGTTTTTTTGGAGCAAGCTTATTGCCGGCTGCCTCAAGCCATATGGTGTATGATTGGGCTGCTTCTTCCAAATCTGTGGGGAAGGATGGCGAGGTTGCAATCAACAATTCTTGTAATTCCTCAGAATTAATCTTATTCCAGGCTCTGCTAATCATTTGTGTTTTTTTCTCTGGATTACATGTGTGACTGTTGGGAGCGGTGAGCTCGAAAAGCACTGCCTTATGATCTGACCAGACTACTGGGAGAGTGTCCATGAAGAGCAGTTGTATTGTAAGTCCCCTTTGGAGACCTCTACGGACGCTAGCTTCACAAACAGTCATGATTTGGCTAGCTCTCTACAATACAATGCTTCCCCCGGCCTGGATACTCTCGGAAGCCGCTTCACCGACCCTATACTTAACACTATAATTTCTGAACTACATTTGATCTAGGCTGACATACTCAAACTAGTTAATATCAGCTCCAATCTAGAACATAACTGGTTCTTACACAAGACTCACCCCCAGATTAACAACTCTCTAATTCCTAATTACCACTCGCCTCCATCGCTCTCTACTGACGGGCTCCCATCCTTATTGAAAATCCACTCCTAACCATAACCATTCCTGCAGAACCAATGGGCTAGTCAGACAGTTATCAGCCCATGATATACTTTCCCTCTTAGACACCTATAACCATGCTTCAGCCGACCTCGCTATACCCTACACAAAAATCGATCATCACCCACCCTTTCAGGACATCCAACCACAACACTAGATTTATAAATAACACAAGTCTCAAACAAGTTCCCGTCTCACATACACCCATGACCACACTCAGAACATCCCTAAAATGCGCGTTAATCAATTGCCGGTCAGCTCTGAAACATGCGACGGACATAGCCGATCTTCTTAACCTTGACTTGGACATCTTTGTGCTCACTGAAACTGGTGGCTTACACTGTATATACAGGTCCACACTTTCTCTAACACTCTCACACACTCGCCCACTGCCTTCCTGCGAATACCTAAAGATTAACATCAACACCAATGACAACTCAAGTTGTTCTCTTCACACGTTTTACCACCCGATAAGAGATAACCACACATTCATCGAACAGATCATGGAGATAATCCCCTCCAAAAATGATGAACACAACAACCAGATTTTTTTTGGTGACTTTAACATTCATTTGAACAACTCAAATGAACAGTTTCAAATCCTTCCTCAAGGACCTCAACCTTATCCAAGGTGCAGTAGCCCAACCCATAACAAAAAGGCCAACCTTGATGTAATCATTGCAAAAGAGGACTTAATACATATTGAATCCATCCTATCTTGTGACTGGACTGACCACCACTGCATCACCTTCCTTATCTCAGTAAGGGCAACCATCTCTAAGGGTCAACCTGTGAAAGCCAAACACTGGGTCTGAGCTACCCGCAACATTAACCCACTCACTATGTTGGCTGTTAGTAATGACATCCTTCCCCCCACCCGCCTCTATGGATAACGCTCTTGTCCTCACCGAGCACTAAATACATTCTATGTCCAAAATCATGGATACCCTTGCACCCGAAGAACTAAAAAGAATCCCGACTAAACTAATAAACCACTGGTTCGATTGTGACCTTAATGAGAAATGGCGTCACCTCAGAATTGCAGGAAGAGCTTGGCAACATACCCCTCCTTGTCCAACCTCAAAGTCCTACAATAAAAAAGGAGTGTTTACAAAAGGCACATCAGGGACTCTAGAACAACGTACTTCCAACAGCAACTAGACACAGCAACTAATCGACTCAAAAAAACAGTTCCAAATTATACAAAAACCAGAAGATCTGCAAGAGCAACCCTCCTTCCTCAGGCAACAAAACAGCACCAAATTGCAAGACCTTTGACACCTTCTTTGGTGATAAAACCACACTAATCTCCAACGATATCCGGAACGCTATGCAACTCCTACCACCCATACCCCTCCTACACCGCACCCCGGATGATCAGGAAGGCTGCCAGAGAAAATCCCCACGCTCACCTAAAAATAACGCTGCCTAGTCTAGCTTTAAAACCTTTGGAAAAAATGACATCTTAAACCTTTTAACTTCTCTTAAATACTCCAACCACTTCAACGAACCCCTCCCCTACAAATTTCTCAACAAATGTATCCACCTCCTACTCCCACTATGGACCATGATAATCAATGACTCACTCACTTAAGACATCTTACCTGATTTCCTCAAAAGCGAGCAGATGACTCTATCCTAAAAAACCCAACTCTGAACAGTCTGATCCCAATAATTACCGCCCTATCTCCAACATCCCTACTTTAGCCAAATTCTTTGAAAAATGTATACACTTACAGCTTTGCGTTCACATTGAGCATTTCCAACTCCACGAACAATGTCAATCTGGCTTCCGACCAGTTCATAGCACCAAAACTGCCTTGTTCCACATTGTCGATTATGCCCTTTGCTCACTTGAACAGAATCTTGCTTACATTTTCTTCTTTACCCGTCAGCGGCATTCAACAATGTCTATCATGATACCCTTTTGTACGTTCTTAAACACAGAATGGGTCTCTCCAGGACAGTACTAAAATGTCTCTCCTCTTTTCTCCAAAACAGATCTCAGCGCATCCTAATGGACTATCCTCTCTTCAGTCAGTCACCAGTGTCGTTGGGCGTACCCCAAGGCTCTACTCTCTCCCCGACACGATTTAACTTATATATGGAGCCCCTAACTAAAATTCTCAAACTCGCACTCATTTCCTACCACATGTACGTGAACAATATCCAACTTTATTTGAAACTCTCTTTTCCTGAGGACATCAATATCCTCAAAAACACCCTGACACAAGCACAACATTGGCTGACCCATTACCACCTCAGACTCAATGCCCTCAAAACAAAATTCCTACTGATCTCACCATCCACCATCGCCCCATTATCACAGACTGGTTCCCTTATCTTACTGCCTTGAATTGTACCCCACATATCAATTATTCTGCTAAATCCCTAGCTATAACCTTGAACAGAGCCTGTCCATTCAACAACACATTAGTTCCAGCACCAGAGGAGTTAACCACCAATTACACATCCTAAGGATACTAAAACCTTTTTTGCCCTTGGCAGATCTCCAAGCAGCAGTTCAAGCTATTTTACTATCGAGATTAGACTAGGGGAGGGCCACCCTTGTGGGCCTTCTAAAAATGGTGTTTGCGTCCCTAAAGCCTACTCTAAATATAGTTGCTAGGCTCATCATTGGCTCTAAAAAAACGTGATCATATCACTCCTGAACTGCAATGCCTGAAATGGCTACCCTATGAGGCCAGGATCCAGGTCAAAATTGCTTGTATGACACAAAGACCTGAATCAGAATACTACCTCGTAACGGACCGAGAAATTGACCTTATCATGGGAAAAAAGACACTCTAGAAGCATAAGCTCCTTACTACTCAAACCACAAAAATTCAATAAAAAGAAAACTTTGAACAGATCCTTCTCCAGAATTGCCCCAAAAATGTGGAAATCTCTCCTCGCCCGAGATCAGATGCAACCCAGCCACCCCCATCTTTAGGAAAGACGTACAAACTCTATTTCATAACAAATTACTCTCAAATTGAGGTGCCTACCTCCCTATTCATATGAGCGACCATTCCCTGCTACTCTTATCATTTATATTTATATTTGTACATATTGTTCTATTGTTTTTTTGTGTGTGATCAATACCATGTCTGTACATGATCACCGTTTGTATCACACTGCCCCCTTTTTCCAACTTGCAAAGCGCTCTTGTTCGCACTATAAGGGTGTCTTGTTCGCGCTATAGAAAACACTAAATAAATAAATATTCGATAAGATTTTTGCAGGGAGATTTGATGCTCGATTCCAATCAGCTGAAGGCAAATCTGGGTTAGCCTCATGCTGATCCTTACATTTTGCACGCCAAGTCTAAACAAGGCCAAAAGGACTACTACACTGATATGACAAGGTCCCTACATAATAAGATACACTGTATCACAGTTGGCATCAACTCTGTGCTGGTGGGGGGTGGGGTTTCTCCAGTCTCTCCACTGCACCTTCCTGGCTGCTATAAGAGGATTTAAGAGTAAATTCACAGTAAATACTGGGTTGAAGATTCAGTTCAGTACTATGTGGTGGCACCCCTCACATTCGACAGAGAATGAGAAACTCAGAAGCCAATAATGCGCATACTGAAAGACTTGGACTTGCCAGGATCTTGGTAATGGCGATTGGGGTTGTACTGAGAGTTTTGCACTATTTATTACATCAAACTCAGAAACTGGTGGTGGCAAATGCTCAACACGGCCAGCAGACCCTGCTATTGCCTATGATGGAAAGATCCTGTGAGAAACTTCCAGAATGGAGGAAAACAAGAGAGTATCACCCATACGTGTGTCGGGCATTTATAGCTGAAGAGTAAAGTCAGAATCCTTTATCGGTATCTGAAGAGGTACCATTGCATCTGACCCCTAAACATCACTTTATTAATGCTACCTGTTTGGTATTATTGAAGCACTATTCCAGTTGAAGGGTCAGAGTAAATCCATTGCTTAAGCTTCCATCTCATGATGAACAGAAAGCATGCACAGTCAAACTGGAAGAAGCACAAAAATGTCTATAGGCAAGGCTCTAGTAGATTATTTGTTATTTCAATGTCCTGATCCATCGCGTCATTTCCCTTCAGCAGCATATGTGTAACACTTTACCAATGCTGTAGGTGAATTAGTTAAGTATAATCATGGCACTCGCACACTGTTGGTAGCTATAATTGCATTGACATTTGCCTGGTATAATGCCAGCAAGTCTGACTGAAGAACTTCTTTTTATTTTTAACCAATGCTTATCCTTCTTTTTGATAATTGGTGCTGAATCGTTTTCCTCGGAAAGCACATCTGTGCAAACTGCTGAATGTCCCCCAAGTACCTCCCAAGAAAAAACACTGCTTTTGTTCTAGAGCCAAGTATGTTGTGTCTCTAGTGTGAAAAATAAGCGAGTAGAACAAAAGCACTGCCAAATAAAATCTCAAGAAATTACATTAAATATGACACAACTGGGAGTGACGTGGTTGGGGAGGGGGCGGGGGGTTGTGCTGCGGATGGGCACAGGATGTATCCAATGTCTTTTGATGCCAGTTTGCTTGGACGGTTGTCCATGTACTTTGTTTGTTTATTTGCAAAATAAAAATTTGCTTATCAAAAAAAAAATATGACACAACTATCAGTATACTCTTGTTTGTAGATTTTGATATATTATCATCTAACCAAGTAGACTAGAACGGACAGACAGAAAGGGCAACTTTGGAGTTGTAGGTCACACACTGGTGAGGTTCTGATGGGTGTACAACTATTGAACTGATGTTTTAATATATAGTTGCAAAAAATGTACCAAATAAAAAAAACATCTTTAATTTACACAAAAATAGATACCCATAATGACCTCCTTCTAGCCAGATGTAAAATTAATTAGCACTAAATGCCCCTTATGGCAAAACAATTACAAAAGAATGTGAATAGAAACAGTAATGATTTGTTATCAAACAAAAAAGCTTGGCCATAGCAAAATAATATTTAGAACACAAAGAGTGAAAGTATTATTCTAAATTCTAAGCTGAAATCCTATTTCAGGCATCATTCAAATCACATTTACATGTACTCATGAAAAATTACAATAAAGTGGTACAAAAACAAAACACACCTGTGGGCTATGAAGATCTGTCGTCAACATGATAATTGAGTATGCCAAGACATAGGCTGTATCTGCACTAGCAAATAGGGTTTGCCTGAAACATAAAAAGAAGTTATTAACCATAAATTAATTAAATTAATGTACAGATTCATAAGTAGAGAATAGTGATATTATATGACCTACCCTTGATTACATTCCAAATATCTGGCAGCAAATTTCTCCATTAGGCGATCAATTTTCTGTGCCTCTCCTGGAAGACGGAAGCCTTCAAGGAACAGACGAAGGGCTGACACAAAATCTTTTCCTGAAAAGTCATGCTGATCCACATATGCATACATGACTTCTTTGTTAAATTTATCATTATCACCAAGAAACTCCCCAACCTGAGTCTAAAAAGTAAAGAATAACATAGGCATATATTATAGCTATTATTAAATTCATAATGAATATTCATAACATAAGTGTTTAATATACGCTTTAATGTATTTTGGCATTACTAGCCAACATGTCCTTAATACAATGCTCACTTTCTGTAAATTTCACTTCAACCAACTGGATTATGTTAGGATGCCTGGGCAATATAATTACTCAATTTTGTTAAATTAAGATTGCACCATGAGATACAATACAATGTAAACATCAAAGAGAACAGTGAGGCAATGCTAATTTCGAATACAGACAAAACAAATTTTACTCCACTAAGGTTTTTGGTGTTACATGTGTGTTGCACAAGGATATATGACATGATGACACACTTTGATGCACAGTCAGAGCTACAGGTCAGCAATCAAAACACAATTTTCTTACAGAATCTAGTCTTTCCTCTTGATGCAAGAACTGGGCAATATCTTCTTGTGATGTGCCAAGCATTCCTTGTTCTTGCAAGTACTGGATTCCTCTCTTTGGCTTCTTGTTAAATCTGCAGCAGAAACAAAAGATATATTATCCAAGGAACCTAAGGAAAAATCAACACAAAGAAGAAACAGTATCGAAGATGGACATGGTATTTTGAAAATGCTCTATGAAGCCCAAAAGTCATGACTCACTTTAAGAAAAAAAAAAAGGAACATGGATAACTAAATTTCTCCAAAAATGGTGCTTGGTGCTGGCGAATGCAAACATCCACAACTGTATTTTCTACATTCTTTTTTACGTATCTTATGCCTTTTTATTTTGGGTATAGTCATAGAGATAGTTATACGGAGAATAGGAATAACTTTATATCCTAACAGGTACAAAAGACTTCGCAAGGTTTTACACATTCAGATGCAATATTAACATTTTTTGTACAGAATCATTAACAGACTGAGTAGAAGCGTGTTTCACAAACCTTACGCTACTGCCAAAGAAAAGCACACCTTCTCCCTCTAGCGACTTAGGAAAGGATTATGTTACTTACCCTGTAAGCATCTGTTCTTAACATGTAAAGCCGTAAATTGACATGCTTTGCATAATCCTGTCATCTAGTGTTGTGTTTGGATGTTTGCAAGTTGTTTTTCCTCAAAGAAGTCTTTCGAGTCACGAGGTAAGGTGACTTCTCCTCTTGGTAATAGTGCGCATGGTCATAGACTCCATTGTTAGATTATTTTCCCGCAAGAGAATGGAGTAAGTAGAGTGTTGTTCATGCATGTATAATGTAAATAAAAACTGCAACGACCATAGGTGTCTGGGGAGGAGGGAAGGCTCATGTGAATCTAAAACTCCACATGCCAAGAAAAGATGATTACAGGGTAAATAACAATCTGTTCGAGGCATGTGTGCTGTAGATACACATGATTTGCATACACTATATAGCAGTGCCCTCCAAAAAGCTGTGGCTAACCAGTGGATGTTGCAGTTGTTTGAAAAAGTGTTTGTAGCACTGCCTGTCCTACATTAGCTTGATGGCGTGCTACCACATCCACACAATAGTGTTTGGTAAATGTGTGTGGCGTAGACCATGAGCTGCTTTACAAATGTCAGCTATTGGAACGTCACCTAAAAAAGCCATGGATGCACCTATTTTACGAGTAGAATGTGCGTTAGGAGTTGTAGATAAAGTCCTTTCCGCGTTAATATAGCTGGTACTCTGAACAAAGATAAGTGTTGTCTGTTTTGAAGGTAGGCAGCCATTGCTGCAAGGTGTTGACATATGGAGTTGTATGCCAGACCTGAGCGTTGTAAATGCAAAAAAGAATGTTTTGTATAAATGCATTTAGTGGGTCAATTGTTATTTCAATAAAAACAAACCTTTTCCACTTTGCTGCATAGCAAGCTCTAGTGATAGGTGGCAGATTTAGATATCCAAATTCTATGACTTCAAGAGCCAAATCGCTAGGTTTAGCTCCTTTGAGTTTGGGTGGCTGGTTTCTCCATGGTTCTGAGTGAGAAGGCTTGGTATTAGGTAAAGCTTCTCATGTGGCAGTACTGAAAGTTCGAGTAGAGTTGTAAATCATGGTTGACAAGCCCATGTGGGTGCTACTAGAATAAGAGTGAGGGACAGCTACCTTAGCTTCCGAACCAGAAATGGAAGTAGTGGCAGAGGCAAAAAAGCGTAAGCAAATAATCCTGACCAATTCATCCATAGGGCGTTGCCTTTGGATAGAGGTTGTGAGAACTTGGAAGAGAGGTTTTTGCATTTTACGTTTTGTGCTTTCGCAAAGTGGTCTATTTGTGGAAACCCCCATTTGTAGAAGTATGGGAGGAAGACTGGGGGGTAAAGTTCACACCTGTGGACTTGTTGCCGCATCCTGCTGAGGAGGTCCGCAAAGTTGTTGTCTGTCCCTGTAAGGTTAACTTCTGCTAGAAGGTGGATTCTGAGATGTATTGCCCAACGCGAAATGACCTGAAAGGGGTATGACAGATGTAGATATTATGTCCCCCCTGTTTTTGTACATAGTACATGGCTGTCATATTGTCTGTCTGGTCTGGGACAACCTTGCCTATGCTTTCAACACTAGGTGGACAGCTTGAAGCTCTAGGTAGTTGATGTGAAGATTCTGGTGTCCTAGAGACCCTCAACAGTTAGACGGTGTAGGTTAACGTTCCATCCTGTCAGGGGTGCATCCACTGTTAGAACGAACTGTGGACGAGGGTTGACGAAGGGCCACCCCTTTTATAAGTTCTGTGTGTTCCACCACTGCAAAGAGCGATGGGTAGCTGTCTACCAACACTAGATAGTGTGGTTGACCCTGTGATTGAATCCACTGAAGTGCTAAACATTCCTGTGGAGGACGCAGGTTTAGTCTTGGATGAGGCGCTGTAGCAAATCATGATGCCATCCTCCCGAGAAGTCGCATGAAAGTTTAGACTGTTAGATATTGATTCCTTTGAAATAGTGGTAGCAGTGCTTGAAATATTTTAATCCTGCTGCATTTGATACCCTAGAACTATTTGAGTGTTGATAACAGTTCCTAGATTTGGTTGCAGTTGTGAAGGTTGAAGGTGGGATTTCTGAGCACTGATTGTGAATCCCACTGATGGAGAAGATTTGAGTGTGTCGTTCACACATATGATGTGTATAGGCTTTAATAAGCCAATTGTCTAGATATGGGAAGACCTGAATTTGTTGAGGTCTTAAATGATCAGCTACCACTACTAAGCATTTGGTGAACACTCTGGATGCAGTGGTGACTCCAAGTGGGAGGACTTTGAATTGATAATGATTCCCTAATATGACAAACCTGAGGTATTTGCGATGTGCTGGGTGAATAGGGTCGTGAAAGTATGTGTCCTTTAAATCCAGTGTTGACATGAAGTCCCCTTGCTACAGAAATGGAAGTACTTATTTAAGTGTAACCAAATGGAAGTGTTCTGATAGTATGTAAATGTTTAAAGGCCTTAGATCTAAAATAGGCCTTGGAGAGCCATCCTTTTTGGGAATTAGAAAGTACAGGGAGTAAACCCCTGACCCTTGATGTTGTATTGGAACTAGTACTGTGACTACTTTTATTAAAATAGCTTGTATTTCTTGTTTGAGCAGTTGTTGATGTTCCAGAGAAAACCTGTGAGTGCGAGGCAGAATAATGGGAGGATTGCCGGGTTCGAGGCTCGGCAGGGAAGCTCAACATCCTGTGATTCTGGACCACGCACTTAATCTCCCCATGCCTAAACAAAAACTAATGTGCCTGTCTGTAATGCAACTGGTGCTCATGTAAAGCACTCCGATATCTTTGGGTCAAGATCGCGCTATATTAAAAAAACTAAAGGATTGCTGGTGAGCTCCAGGCAATAAGCATGTTGAATAAGGTCTAACACCCACTTGGATGTTATTGACTGCCAAGTGGGAAAAAACTTTTGTAGTCGACCCCCGACAGGTGAAGGATGATCGGGGGGGGGGGGGGGGGGGGGGGGTGGATTATGGTGTCACTGTTTGTTGGCAAATGGGGAGGCATGGGTCGGTGTGCCTTTGCCCTGACCTTTGGCGTTGTTACCCCTATAGCTGTACCTGTAAAATCCTCTAGAAAAAGAGGACAGACATTGTGGCCTGTAAGAAAATATGGAGGCATCAGTGGAAGCGGTTTTTGAACCTCCTTTGTAAAAGGAGCGACGAAAGGGGCCTCTATTGGAAGGTGTCTGTAGTGCTCCCATGGACTTACCTACTTCTGAGTCTTTTTTCATCTTCTCTAAGGATTCATCCACTTGTGGGCCAAGGAGATATTGTTTATCAAATAGGATATTTAATAATGTCTACTGGACTTCTGGTTTAAAACCAGAGCTACACAACCATGCATGTCTCCTTAATAGGACACTGGTATTGATCCCTCAGGCAGCAGTGACAGTAGAATCTAATGCACACCTTATGAAGGAACTGGAATGAAAATGCTACTGACCAGTACGCATCTGTTCTTGGCATGTAGAGCTGCATAGATTCATACTACTGAATAGATTGCCATCTGGTGTTGGGCTCGGATGCTTGCACCTTGTAGTCTTGGAAGAAGTCTTCTGTGGTCACGAGATAGGGGACTCCTCCCTTGGGTGATAGTGCGCATGGGCATGGACTCCATCCTCAGATTGTTTTTCGCCATGAAGGGAAATGATGGAGTTAGTAAGAAACAAAAGAAATGTCCATGTTAATGTATCTAATTAAGATAAAACTGGAACAGATACAGGTTCCGGGGAGGCGGGTGGGCGTATGAATCTCTGCAGCTCTACATGCCAAGAACAGATGCATACTGGCAAGTAGCATTTTCCGTTTGAGGCATATGAGCTGCAAAATTCATACTACTGCATAGACTGTACAGCAGTGTTTCCCCTAGCGGTGGTCACCTGTATCCGTTGCAGTGGATTGAAAAAGTGTCTTAAGAACAGCTTGGCCTACAAAAGTCAGTTGCTTTACCTGCACGTTAACACAATAGTGCTGGGTGAAGGTGTGTGTTGTAGACCATGTTGCTGCCTTATAGATGTCATCTAAGGGAATGTTCCCTAAGAATGCCATGGAAGCCCCTAGTTTGCGTGTTAATGTGCGTTTAGCCTTTTGGTAGCATATCTGAATGCATTTGACTATCCACCTAGCAATCCCAGCTTTGGAGATGGGGTGTCCTTTATGAGGTGGTGAGAAAGCTATGAATAGTTGTTTTGTCTTTCTAAAGGGCTTAGTGTTGTCAATATAATAAAGTAGAGCTCTTTTGACACCAAGTGTGTGAAGAGCTCTCTCTGCTAAAGAGTCCGGGTTTTGGAAAAACACTGGTAACTCTATGGATTGGTTAAGATGAAAAGCAGAGATTACTTTGGGAAGGAATTTTGGATTTGTTCTAAGAACCACCTTGTTGCGATATATTTGTAAGAATGGTTCTTGTATGGTTAAAGCCTGGATCTCACTTACTCTCCTGAGAAAGGTGATTGCAACTAGGAAAGCTACTTTCCATGTAAGAAACTGCAGTTCACATTTGTGTAGAGGTTCAAATGGGGGACCCATGAGCCTGGTAAGGACAATGTTTAGATTCCACACCGGAGAGGGTGGCAGTCTGGGATGAATTATTCTTTTAAGGCTTTCCATAAAGGCTTTGATTGCAGGTACTCTAAACAGTGGCAGGTGCTGTCTGTTTTGTAAGTAAGCAGCAAGAGCAGCTAGATGTAATCTTATGGATGAATATGCCAGATTACATGTTTGTAAATGCAGCAAATAGCAAATGATGTTCTGAATTGAAGCATCCAGTGGATTGATTTTATTATTATTGCAGTAAATGACAAATCTTTTCCATTTTGCTGCATAACAGGCTCTAGTAGTAGGGCGCCTGGCTTCTTTGATGATTTTCATACAGTCTGATGTAAGGTTAAGGTAACCGAACTCTAGGACTTCAGGAGCCAGATCGCCAGATTCAGCTGACCTGAATCGGGGTGTCTTATCCATCCACGGTTCTGCGTTACTAGTTTTGGGGAGAGACGCAGTTTTTGGTGTGGAACCACCGAGAGTTCGAGAAGTGTGGTGAACCATGGTTGTCGTGCCCATGTTGGAGCAACTAGGATCAGCTTCAGAGACTGTTGCCTGAGCTTGCGTATTACTAGGGGAATGAGAGAGAGTGGCGGAAAAGCATACGCAAATCTGCCTGACCAGTTCATCCATATCGCATTGCCCTTGGACGACGGGTGTGGAAACCTGGCGGCGAAGGTTGGGCATTTTGCGTTTTCCTGTGTGGCGAACAGATCTATGTCTGGGTGGCCCCACATTTGGAAAAATGGTTGAAGAACCTGTGGATGAAGTTCCCATTCGTGAATCAGCTGTATCTAATGACTGAGCAGATCCGCAATCTGATTGTGTACTCCTGGAAGATGTTCTGCTAGGAGATATATGTTTTGCGGAATGGCCCATTCTCCAAATGTTTTGCTCTTGTTGAGAAAGCTGCAAAGAGTGTGTTCCTCCTTGTTTCTGTATGTAATACATTGCTGTCATGTTGTCCGTCCGGACTAGGACAGATTTGTTGAGGAGATGTGGTTGGAATGATTTTAGAGCTAGAAATATTGCTAGTAATTCTAGGTGATTGATGTGGAGCACTATTTGTTGAGTTGGCCACCTGCCTTGGACTGTATGGTTTAGAAGATGGTCCCCCCCAGCCGGTGAGGGATGCGTCTGATGTTAGCATTATCTGCGGGACTGGCTCTAGTAACAGCCGCCCTTTGTAAAGGTTTTGTGTGTTCCACCACTGCAGGGCTGTAGGTGGGACTTGATGTGGTTTATTGTGAACCCCAAACTGTGTAGCAGCTGAATTGTTTGGTAGGCGTGCTGTACACACTGACTGTGTGATTTGGCTTTTATGAGCCAGTCGTCCAGCTACGGAACATGTGAATGCGTTTTCTTCACAAGTGCGCGGCTACTACTGCCAGGCACTTTGTGAAGACCCTGGGTGGTGCTGTTACTCCAAATGGGAGGACCTAGAAATGATAGTGTTATCCGTCCACTGTAAACCTTAGATATTTTCTGTGAGCCAAGTGTATGGGAATATGGACGTAGGCGTCCTTGAGATCTAGTGTGGCAAGGAAGTTGCCTTGTTGAAGCAGTGGAAGGACTTGCTGAAGAGTGATCATGTGAAAGTGATCTGACTGAATGTAGAAATTGAGGTGTCTGAGGTCCAGTATTGGTCTGAGAGAACCATCCTTTTTTGGGATTAGAAAGTACAGTGAGTACACCCCTGTCCCCTGATGCTCTAGGGGAACTGGTTCTATTGTGTGCTTTTGAAGCATAGAGAGAACCTCTTGTTTGAGAAGTGTTAGATGTTCCATGGACATGGGACGTTGTCTGGGCGGAATGTTGGGGGGAGCAGCAGTAAGTTCCAGGCAGTAACCATACTGGATAATTTGTCTTACCCACCTGTCTGTGGTGATGGAATTCCACACAGGTAGGAACTGTGATAGTCTTCCCCCGACTGGAGTGGAATGGTCGGGGGAAAGTGGAGAGAAGTCACTGTTTTGTGGTGGGGGAGTTGCGGGTATTAGAACCACGCCCTCTCCCTCTGTTATTGCCTCTGTAATTCCCTCTAAAGTAACCTTTGTTAGGGGAGGTCTGGGTGGGGCTTTTATACGTGGAAGAGGTGGTGTCTGTGCCAATGGTTTTGGAGGCGCCCCTATAAAAGGAGCGACGAAAGGAACCTCTACCAGTTCTTGCTTGTAGAGCCACCATGGATTTGGCTGTCTCTGTGTCTTTTTTCATCTTTTTCTAAAGATGTGTCCACAGTGGGCCCAAACAAGTGTTCCTGATCTAAGGGTTGGTTGAGGATGGTAGACTGCACCTCTTGTTTAAACTCAGATATGCGCAACCACGCATGTCTACGTAATAATACACTTGTATTTATTGTGCGGGATGCTGCATTTGCAGCATCAAGGGCACATTTTATTGAGGTATTTGTAATTAACTTTCCCTCTTGTATAAGATCATTTGCTTTGGTCTTATGCTCGTCTGGAAGGTGTTGAATGAGCTTTTCAAGCTCATCATAGAGAGTCCTGTCGTACATTGCTAGTAAGGCTTGTGAATAGGCAATGCGCCAAATGTTTGCTGCCTGAGACGCAACTCTTTTGCCTGATGCGTCCAGTAACTTAGAATCTTTGTCTGGCGGAAGGGCTTCACATGTAGTTTGGGAATTTGCCCTCTTACGGGCCTTTGCTACTACCAATGAACCCAGAGGGAGTTGGCCTTTAATAGAAGCTGGATTGCCTGGGGCTGGCTTGTATTTTTTCTCGCCTGTAGGATTAAGAACCCTAGCCCTAACAGGGTCTTTAAAAACCTCAGGGGCATGTTTAATCATCCCTTTGTGCATAGGGAGAGTGTTTGTTGTATTTTGAGGCTGAGCGATTGTCTCTAGTAAAAAGTCCTCCTCTAGGGGATCTGAATGTAGTTGGACCCCATGGTATTGTGCAGCTCTATTTATTAGCTGTGCAAACCCTATACTATCGTCTGGAGGTGATGGTCTGGAGGGATATGAATCAGGCTCAGATACATCTGGGACATCATAATTGTCCCAAGGGTCGGGAGATGGGATACTGTGGGTGTCATCATCAGTATCTGTATTATGTGGCGAGTGTGTGTCATCATCACCCCCTATATCGTCATCCTCCTCTTGTGGTGAAAAAGCAGGCACTGTAGAGTGTGGATGAGTCTTTTTTCGTGGAGGGTATCTCAGGTGTTTCTGAGGTGTCCAATTTCCTCTTTTTAGGTAGTATAGAGGTGACATGTCGAGTAATGGGGTCTATATGGAGTGTTTTTTGTCTAGGATCAAGTGGATCTGGATGGAAAAGTTCTTTGGATCCGTTATCTTTTTTCGGTGCCGAGGACTTCGGCTTCGAGTGGTGTTTTGGCCTGTCCTCTTTAGCTTTAGGAGGAGTTTTTGACTCCTTTTGCCTAGGTGGAGTTTTCGACCCCAAAGGTTTAGTTTGTATTTTTCGGATCCGAAGGCTTCGACTGAGCTTGTTTCGGTGCCGAAGAGTCCATTACCTTGAGTTCGGTGCCGAAGATGCTGATGCGGACGGGACCTTGGGTTTATGCTTCGGTGCCGACAGTGGTTTTTCTGCACCGTGTTGTGGCTGGCTCGATCCCGAGCTGCCTGAAGGCTTCGGATGCTTCAGAGCCGGGCCCGGAGGCGGGGCTTCTAAAGTTTTGTCTCGGTGCTGATCTATACCCGAAGGTGAAGGTGTTACTGGAGCATCGACGTCAGTACTCACGCTCCGTTGACCTGGAGTAATCATCTGGTCACCTGGTATTCTGATCCCGATTACTTGGCTTCGGAGATGTTGGGTTGTTCGTCTCCTGTGTCTGGATCATCGGAGCCTGCTTTGAAGATGTTCTCCAGAGCCGGAACGGTTGACCCAGACATTTTGTGTCGTCGAGCCCGGCGATCACGTCTAGTCTTCTTGGACCTGAAAGAGTCACAGGCCTGGCAGTGTCGACTCTCGTGTTCTGGCGAGAAACAAAGGTTGCAGACCTCGTGGAGACCTGTGTGTGGGAATTTAGCCCCACACTTGCATTTTTTGAATGGAGTCCTTTCCATATGCTGGTTGATGGCGCCGATCGGTCCAACAGCCCACGTCGAGGACCAGACTCGAAAAGGTCTTCGGAACTGGATACGCATTGAGAGAGATTCGCGATCGAAACAATACCGTCGATTGGTGAGAGTTTTTGCGCGTCGAAGGGGAATCGAACGACGTCGAAACAGAGCGCAGCAAGTTACATCCAAACCCGATGGCGAAAAAAAACTATCTCAGGATGGAGTCGATGCCCATGCACACTATCACCCAAGGGAGGAGTCACCTATCTTGTGACCACAAAAGACTTCTTCCAAGACAACAACAAGGTGCAAGCATCCGAGCCCAACACCAGATGGCGATCTATGTAGTAGTATGAATTCTGCAGCTCATATGCCTCGAACATAAATCTTCCTTCCTGCACTAAATTCTGTCCTTTTTTCTTATGCTCCTCTGGGAGATATTCAAGTAATTCTTCTATCTCATCCCAGCGAGTTCTGTCATATCTAGCAAGAAGACCCTGTGAATTGCCTATACGGCAGGGATTGGTTGATTGTGCAGCCACTCATTTGCCTGAGGCATCTATCAGCTTTGAATCTTTGTCAGGAGGTGGTGCATCAGCTGTTTGTGAATTTGCTCTTTTGCGAGCACTATACACAACCAATGAGTCTGGTGGAAGCAGACCTCTAATAAAAATTGGGTCAGATGGAGGGGATTTGTACTTTTTGTCCACCCTAGGTGTGATAATATGTGCACGCGCAGGGTCCTTAAAAATATCCTCTGCATGGCGCATCATTCCCTTTTAACCTTGGCAGAGACTGAGATGTTTTGGGTGAAGTACCTGAGGTTTCAAATAAAAAGCTTCTTCTAAGGCTTCTTTGTGTAAAGTGACAATATGATAAGCAGCTGCCTTGGCTATGAGCTCCTGATAGAGAAGTTATCAACAGGAGGTGAGGGTTTTGCAGAATAAAGATCAGGACCTGTGTCTCCTGGAGGATCTATATCATAATCCTGCTAGGGGTCTGGTGTTGCTTCACAATTGCTGTCATCCCCTATATCTGCATCTGGTTCTGTGTGAGGAGAACCCTGAGGTGTAATATTTAGAGGGTTTGTAGGTGAAGAAGGTACCAAGGGTACAGGTGAATGTGGTGGTGAAGAAAAAGGAGGAATAGGGTGCAGGGGACTGGTAGCTAAGTCCTTCTTCTTTTTCAGAGGTATCTCATATCCAGTGCCCTTTAGAAATAATGTTTTCCTTTTGGAAGATGGCACTGGATGAATATGTATTTTCTTTTGGATCAAGTCTTTCTTACATGGTTTGTATGATTGGCTCCGGTAGTGTTGGCGAAGCAGATTTATGTCTTCCTGTTGTTCGATAAAGTTTGGCTGAAGGTATCGGGAGTTCCTTCTGTGTTCTGCCTCTGCATTTCTACAAGTAGAGCTCGATGGTACTGCAACGTTTTGTTAGATCAAAACGACCGACAGGCCTCAAAGTTTTCTTGTTTGTGCTACGGAGATAAGCACAAATTGCAAACTTCATGAAGGTCGGTGTATGGGTACTTGGAGCGGCACCGATGGCAGAATTGAAACAGAGCCCGTTTCATCAGCTTGTTACCTCGATGGAGTTGGTATGGAGTAGAAAGTAACCTGGACGGCTAGGCCTGAAGTCTGCAGTTGGGATGTTCCGACCCGTTGAGTGAAGTTTTCTGAATTTTGATACGCTAAGGATGAAAAACTAATTTGAATCAATACTGACGAGGGTAGAGTGGATGCGCACTGAAAGGATCCCGACGAACGCTCTCGAACGGGTGCACCGAAATACACATCCAAGCACGATGGTGGAAAGAAAACAATCCAACACCGGAGTTGATGACCATACGCACTATTACCAAAAGGAGGAGTAACCTTACCTCGTCACTCAATAGACTTCTTCAAAGAAAAACAACTTGCACACATCCGGACCCACCACTAGATGGCAGGAGAAATCAAAGCATGTGTATCTACAGCACATATGCCTTGAACATTAAGAAACAATCAAAAATACTGAGAGAAGAAAAGAACCATGGCTGTACATATTGCTGAATTAGACATGGTAATCGGTACTTCAAATTGCACCCTGAAGTTGACTGCCAGAGAATGAATACTCTCCAGGACTGATCAATAAAATGTTGATGGAAGCAACATCAGAGAATAGATGCCCACTGTCATTTGCCCAGAGTAGTTTTGAAATAATAGGGCTGCTGCTTTCCTAGTACAAGCTTAAATTCACTAAGGGTTGCTCTGGGCGATCGAGATATCTAAAGACCCACTGATATAAGGGGGATCATACATTAAGCCCATCCGTGCATGTCAATTACAAAATATGAGACTTAATTAATGAAAATAGAAATCTCAAATAATAAGGAAGTCATGTCCAGTGCTTTCAAGAGTAGAGATGAAGCTCAGTGAACTTCATTCCGTAATACAGGTGTAGGGGAAAGATCCAGTGACAGTTTAAAAAGTTTCAAATGTGGTGCAGAAAACAAATAAATGATTCATGTTAACATAGGGTAATACAAAAGGATTTACAATAATTAAAATTGCAAAATCAAACAGCGTCTCAAACAACACTCCCTGCTCCTATGCCTCTGAATATAGTCTTCAACAGCCAGAGGTTTACCAGTGCACACAGTCATTCACTGCCCATAACTTTTACCTGTGCTCAAAACAGTACAACTGGGCACAGGGATTAGGCTTGGGATATGCTATGAGCCTAACCTCCAATTACTTATCTATAGAGTGAAACCTTTGACCCTGTGCTCTATTCCCCCGGCATAAGGAGTGCAGCTGCCAGTCCTCCCACACCAACTGCTTTACTCCCACCACCAAGTGTACACCACTACCTGGGCATTGGTTTCAACAATATGCATTGGGTACTTTGTAGGAGGTTGTGCCTTTACCAAACTAATGTAGGTTTACAATGTTTACTCTCAATAATAACGATGCATAAATGCAGAAAGCACCTTCTACCTAATGTGAAAAAATAAAGACTTGACACTTGGGCAAGATAAAGAGCAGCTTTTATGGTACACTGATGACACAACAATTGAAAATGTAAGCTAGAACAGCTATTTAGGAATGAGCTTAAACTCAACACTTAACTGGTATGGGAAAGTCAGAGATACATGAACTCCAATGAAATACCTAGGATTAAAAGCAGGTAGTAGTCAATTTTGTCATTATTCTTACAAGGATTTGTTAGTAAAATATCAACTACACTATTTAATTGACTGTAGCCTTAGACTGTGAATGCAATAAGCTATTTGATAGACTGGAACATAGTCAACTCTAGAAATGGTTGACATGATGCAATTCTACTCTGCAAGCCTTGTTACACCTTAAATTCGGGAGACAGCTGTACGTTCTTTCCTTATAAAACTTTCAAATAAGTAGACATTGGCAGCCATCCTAGTGGTGCATATCATACCAAACAATGAACAAATGTATTTCACTTCTATGTATACACTGAATAAGTTGCTACCATCTTGATTCCCTTTTTAATAAGCCTGTACTACAAAATCTGCTCTTACAATGTTGATTAAAATATGTTTGAAACATGTAGGCCTTGAGGATGTGTGTATTTCGATGAGGAATATAACATTCGACCAAGAATTACAAGACCAGTATATTGGACTAAGGAATACTGCGATACCTCTACATCACATTGAATTATTAATAAAAAGTAATGTGTTTTTACAGTTAAAACTTCAAACAATTGCTGTACTTGATATTACGGGTGAATAGAAATAGCTACCCTCTACTAATACATGTTATACAATTTTAATAGGGAACCAACAGTCACATAATTGTTTTATTTCAGGACAGTTTGATAATAAGCAGATTCTGTTTAAAATCTATTTCTTGGAAGAAAGAAATGGGACAACAGTATCACGCACATTTGGATTGTGCACACAGGATGAGGATTTATTTATTCAGTCTATATTTTTGAAATTTTAACTATCGCAAATAATTTCCAAAAGGGTGTCAGTGTGTTTTACAAGAGAACAGGTGCCACTGCTTACCCAGCAGTGCACAAAAGAACAAATACAGTGCAAAAAACAAGAAGTAGAACAATGTTTTGTGCCAGCGACTTTCACTGGGATAGCAAATTAAAATTAAAGTCTGCATCGATCTTGGGAATGATAACAAAATTGTTTTAAGGATTGAGTATGAATCGCATTTAATTTTGTCTTTCTTAAGTGCGAAATATCGGTTTTTCCACAACCAACATTGCTTCCAGGTCTTGTGGTGTGTCATGTTCAGGCAGAGCATACTGAGATAGTAGTCTAGTTTTCCCGGTTTCTCCAGTGAAGACCAAGCGACCACCTGAGAGCATTTTCTATGTTTTATTGTTCCTCTGTCATCTAGGATTCACTTCCTATCAGAATGTCTTCCTGATTATGGGGTTGTCAAGATGGACAGTTTGCCTCCTAGCTGGACAGTTGTGTTTATTGCTCGAGGACTCCTTCTGGTCCAAACACCTTCAGACTACAGCCAACAATGATGGGAAAGAGAAGACTCCCTCGGCCAGGATTTGTTGCACCACCCTGTCCTCAGTACTGGCATCAAGAGAGTGCAGGGAGTCATCTTTGGAGGATATAAGTGGTGGTGGTGGGGGGGAAAGAATCTGGCAGCAGGATGTGCCTCAGTGTATTTGTGGAATGCGCTTTCTGCAGGATTACCCCCACTTTTTGCTAGATTTAGTGCTAGTTAACTAACGCTGAACATTGGGGCACTGATGTTCAGCGCCTAGTGTATGTACTCTGACCCCTAAAGTATATGTGCAATTGTCTGATACTGGATTGAAATATTTAACTTGCCTATAAGTCCCGAGTATATGGTACTCTGTCTACCCAGGGCCTGTATGTTAAATGTTACTAGTGGACTACAGCACTGATTGTGCCACCACTACAGTGAGAAAGTGAAAACATGACTCTAGGCCTGCCACTGCCAATTCAACCTGGGTAAATGCACCTTTTAGCAGACCCAAACTTCCCTTTTTAATCATGTTAAGTCACCCCTATGGTAGGCCCTAAGTGTCTAAAGGGCAGGGTGCATGGTATTTAAAAACTGGACATGTGTTCTTAAATTTGACCTGTTCTGGGAGTGATAAATCACCAAAGTCGTTTTTCACTTTGGCAAGGCTGACTCTCCCGCAGAAAAACACCAATTAATACAAGCTTCAAAGGAGCAGCCCCTGTCACAGTCAGTTGTAACTCACACATAGGCCTGCCATTGTCTAAGGAAAGCAAGATTCTGCGAGGTTGGATTTTGGCAGAGCAGGGCCCTGTGGGATTGTTTAGGGCCAAACCCACATGAAATTCTCTCAAAGTGGGTAGGGTTGCCCTTGGGGACTTTTTCCTTATAGGTTAAGGACAAGCCACAAGCTAGTGCCAGGTATAAATGTGGCACCCTTGGCTCATTCCTTAGAACAATACTGGACCTGTGGACTACAGAAGAATGACTGCACCTGCGGTTTTACGTGTGGAGAGAAACTCCAAGGACTGGACCTGCTCTCACTTGCACCCAGGTCAGATGAGTGGGCTCCAAGGGCAAGTTAGCTAGCCTTCAGGTAAGCTCCAGGAATAGAAGAAGTCTGCAACAAGAGCCCAGCCGACGAGGTTTCAACGGGATTTGCCCTGGAACTTGTATGTATGTATGTATGTAGGCACATTTATAAAGCGCTCTGTAACCCTACGGCATCCTGGCGCTGCGATACATGTGTGTTACCATCGGGGATTCTACAGAACATAATCAGAACAGATTATACTCTGGGAAAGAGCCAGGTCTTCATTTTCTTACGGAACATCATCAAATCCTGTATCTGTCTCAGTTCCATGGGGAGACTGTTCCAAACTTGCTGGTAGATTCTGGAAGAATGAGTCCCAACTCACCAAGTGGTGCTCTAAAGGTACTGAACACTTCCTCAGGACTGCAAAAGTGGACACAGAACATTTTTCTTAACTTTTTCATAAAAGAACCAGAGGCTACCATTGGACCGCTGATGAACCGCAGCTGCTAGTGTCAGTAGAGCGACTTCAAGAAAAGCTTTTAAGTCCCAACATGGAGGATTTCACTCGGAACAGTAGCAAGCAGCACCCTGCAGTCATTGAGCCCTCCGGCCAATCCAGCTGGCAGCCTGCCCCACCGACAAGAACACTTCTTCAGAACAAAGACTAAAGGGCCGATTATGATGTCGTTCGGAAAGGCTCTGAATGGGATTCGGTATTGCAGAATCCGATACGGAACCCTTGTTTCTGAATGAATCTTACACATTTCCCAACGACCCATTACAATGCCAGGAAACTGTTCGGGCAGTCCGGATCGGTTCCGAAAGGCACTTGGATAGCGCGAGTCTTTCGGAGCCGAATCATACAGCTTCATGGACATGGTTTACGAATGAGCGATTACAATGACCGATTCGGACAGACATTGCGATTCGGTCTGCCCGACACGAAACGGCTGTCGGAATCTGTCTTTGGGGGCCCGTTACGGGGCCGCCCTCACCCGGAGGCTTCCGATTGGGGCCCGTGGAGGTACCCAAGGGACCCTTCTTCCCAACCATGCACAATGTGACAGGCTCCATGGAGTACCCATCACAGGGTTTTCCCCAACCACCCCTTTTCTCAATGGGAGCCTGTGTTCTCGTACGGAACACAGCCACCCACTGAAGTCAATGCTAGTCCGACCGAATGATGATGGGAAGCATCGTAATCGGTCGTTCGGACATGCAGGACCCGAATCGTTCAGAACAGTTTCCGAATTGCATCCTAAATGGCCTCTAAGTCAGAAGGTAAACTTTTCTCCGGGACAAATCTGGTGCCTGTATCTAATGTGAATTGTTGTTTTGGTGTCTATTTTACAAATTTACAATTTATATAATTTTTAGAAATTGGAGTGGGATTTTTGTTGTGTTGTGTTTTCAACTTCTAACTGACTTATACTGATAAATGTTTTACACTTATTTTCTCCGAGTGAAGCCAGACTACTCTGTGCCAAAGCTAAACAGGACTGAGGCTAAAAGAAGCCTAACGGGACCAGATACAGAAATCTACCAATATTATTTGTTAAGGTCTCACAACCACCCCAACTAATAATCCACTTCCTCACAGGCACCTGCCCAAGGATGTTCATTCATTTAACCAAGATTCCCTCACCTTTAAGCGTGTTTAACATAATGAAAGGTGGTGGGGAAATAGAGACACCAGCAGTGGTGAGCAGGTGTGGAGCTCCGTGACGGAGCTCCTTACCCAGTTGTCCTGATGAGCAAATATATTTATAGACACTGCTTTAAAGAATTAGCAGAAAAAAGGGCAATCATTTTATAAATGAAGAAGGTTGTGGAACTATAATATTTATTTTCCAAATCAATGGAAGATTATCTAAGTGTACAATAATAATATTTTTATTTTAAATGGAGGGTTATCAGTTTATCATTTTGAAAGGATGGTTAATAATAATTTGGCATTAAAATGAATTTATAAAGTCCATTCTAAAACTGCATATTGCAAGTTAGTACAATAATTTATCTTTCTGAAAGAATTGTCAAACGGTAAATGCTTGATTACTGAGCATGCGGTGAATAATGAAGGATTTCATCTTCTGTGAAAAATATCGCTTTCCAGTAAGCTTCAAGCTATTTTAACTTATATGATTATTAGTATGACACATTCATTCTTGTTACAATCATTAAATATCAATAGACTATCTATTCTTACGGCGGTGAAAAATTTAATTTGTTTCAGTTTCAATATGACGGGTTCCACCACAGTACATAATAATAAATCAAACATATCAGTTTATTTAAATTGTTTAGAAAATTCTAATAGTGGTTACTATTGTATTAAATAAAATATCTGCAGCGCGCCCACTAGGGCTTGTACCACATTTTCATGTTGTGTCAAAGGTTGAGGATAGTAATTGTCTTTGGTACCATTTTAGTTCCCGAGTAATTATTAATAAAGCACTGGGTAATGGCTGCCTCTTCTTCTATGAGAACTAGCTGTGACTGAGTCTTTGTGTCTGTTTGGGTAAATCTTCAATCTATCCTTAGGATTGTGAGCAGTATGGCAGAAGAGGATGTAGTGCTGTAGTTAGTTAAAGCTGTTACTCCTAACTCAAAATATATTTCCAACTGAGCCCCCTGTCTCAATTACAGTATTTGAGAAGCAGTCAGGAGTCTATTACAGTAACAGGAATGGAAGGTTCAACCTGTAGAGTGTGAAGAAGGACTATTTTGAAATTGTTGGGATTAGGACATGTAACTCTGTCTGATGGAAGAGACATTATCTCAAACAGCTAGGACTGTGATGGGGAGGACGTGCACTCAGAGCAAACAAAATGACTGGCAAGTAACCAAGGCATTAACCTTCAAATCCAGCTTTATCCCATAAAATATAAAGGCTACTCATGTCTTCCATTTGCTATGCTTTGTGCAGTAACATATTTTCAGCACTCATACTAGAAACCATCCACAATATTTACTTATTTAAAGAGATACAATGTATAATAAAAGCTATAAGGCAGCTGTATATCAAATACAAAAAGTAGTTTGCATTTAATCTCATTCTAAAAGAGAAATGTTGAAAGCACTTCATTCATTAACACAGTAAGTGTAGTCCACCAAGAAAAATATAGCACACAACAAGAAGGCTCTCAGGAATTTATTTAGAGCTAAAGACAAAAGTTACTTACAAATCTATTCCTTGCTCAATGATCTCCTTCTGTTGTTTTAGGACCTCAAACTGCTCAGGATTGTCAGTACCAGACATCTGTGTACTGTAGCTGCCAATGCCCGATGAAGCTGTAGAGTCCAGGGAGTTTAGACTTCCATATCTGTTAATGGTCTCAGGGTGTTTAGTGTCATTTGTCTCCTGTTCTACAGGCTTTTCCTGACCTTAATCAAAGATTCAAACAAAATAATACATTATTTATGGTTACCACAATAAATGTAATACCACATGCATTTGAAACTGTACCATTAACGTGTAATTTCAACAATTTAGATCCAATTCACATATTCCATGCAGGCAACTGTGGTAAATCATACAAAATCGTATAAAGGGGCTTGAAATACAAATTCAAAAACTGTAAAATTCCCAGCTTAATGTGCAAAATAATCAATGGTGGAAGTGGGTGACCTTTTCCTCCAAGATGGTTGCTCTTCTGGGTGGAAGAAATGAAGACGACTGACCCAATGCTCCTCTATGTATGTATTTTTTCTATTTCTGAATATTTTTCATTACATGAGGCTGGTGAGACAGCTAATGAGGCCTATGAACCTGACTTAAAACGGTTATCGGACTGAGAATAAGGTATATTTTATGCCCTAGCATTACAATTCATCAAAACTTTGCTTTATATATATCAAATAACTATCATACAATTAGTGATACTGGACTTTGAAAATGTAATTTACTCTAACTCTTTCCACCTATCTGGATCCGCAGTGCATTAAAAAGTGAGTTAAAAGAAGCAACAACAGGTGTTATTTTATTTCTTCATTTAAATAAACATAATTATTTAATGTTTAAAAGTTGGTGACAAAGTTACAGTTCCTATAGTCTGCATTTATTGCTAAGTAACGCCCATGTATCACAGGTAAGGCAGAAAGATCAAGATGCACCCCAGGACATAAACTATACTCAACACTTTTACATAAATTCTTGAATCATTAAAGAAAACTTGTTCGCTGCAGACATTTAACCTTCATATACTAGAATCTAAAGTTGAGAGGAATGGTGTGAATGTTTACTTAAAAAAAGAAAAGCAGGAATTAGAGCAGTGGTTAAATATATATGTAACTTAGCTCGTGTTTTGGGGAAACAATTCAGGAAGTACTTTTCCTTCAAATGGCTAGCGTCTCCTCTGGGTTTAGGCATTTCGAAAAATGTTTAGATGTTCAGGGGTTCTGGGTGCTTCTTAAAACTGAATTTGATGATGCTGGACAGGCAATTAAAAGCTCTGCTGTAGCCATATAAAAATAGTAGACTGGATACTCGGACAAGATAAAATGCAATGACAGTCCGTGATAATTTCCAGTCTGCGCTCATCAAATTTCAGTTAGGTTAATTAATTCACTAGCTATCTCAGAAACGATGCAAACGCCCCATTGCAAAGTACTATATGGGTTAATTTTAAGTGACGGAATTCCTAAATTAATTTTTGAGCCACTCCGGGGTGGTTGTTGACAGCAATCTACAATGTGTTTTATACTTTTTGTAGGTGGTGTGTTTTTCAAAGTACCATATAGATGTACTATTATTGGTGACTACACCCCTCCTAGAGCCACACGAGTTTCCTACAGAAATGCATTGAGTCAATGAATCCTTTTATTTTTTTTAGTTTTAAAGTTTGAAAAACCTTTATTGCAAAAAGTTGTACGGTACATCAGTGTGATAGTGAACACCATATCATATTGCACATCAGGACATTTGTATAGAACACCTTCCCGTACCAGAATAAACATGTAGTTAACTCGCCCCCCCCTCCACCCCAATAATTTTGATGCAGGCTCAGTAGTCTCATGTTACAGTCCGATACCTGTCGGCACAGTCTATTAGCATCTGACGTAGTCCACCTTTTACCACAGAATATGCGCAGGTCAAAGCGACATTAAATACTCAGGACCCCCAGGTACAGGAACCCCCCCACCCTCCCGGTATCCCAGAACACTCACAGCTTACAGCATAAATAGGTTGCAACATACTCAAACCACAATCTCAGTTCTGCTGCTCTGGCGGTGAAAAGAATCCCCTCTCAGGTTGCCCCTCCTGCAAGGCCAAGAATCGGGAGTCAGATTCCGTCTCACGATTTGTCTGTGAAGCAACCTCCCCGTCTACCTCTTCGTTTCTCGCCGCCTGCGCTATCAGATATGAGGTTAATGGACCCCAAATATCCTTTGGGCGCGACTTAGTGGGCAGGAGTTCAGCATACTTGTGCATGTGCTCTTGCCAGGTAGTCATCGAGTGAACCCAATCTTTAAACTTGGGAGCCCGGCCCCTCCCCCATCGACATGCCACTTGCCGTTTTGCCAATAGCAATCCCATTGCTAGGATTGTTTTATATTTTGTATTAACAGTTTGAATCAGTCCCAAGAGGACTAGTAGTGGGCAGGGCTGCACCCGGGCCCCTATCGTGTTCAAGATACCATCGAACGTCTGCGCCCAGAATTCCGCCACCTAAGGGCAGCTTCATGCCAGGTGAAAAGAGTCCGCCCCCTCCCGCCTACAACGCACACATAGATCATTGTCCCTAAGTTGGAGTCTGTAAAGCTTGGCTGGAGAATAATACAATTGGTGCAAGAACTTAAAATGAATAAGGCACAGTCTACTGTTACTAGTAATTGCCACAGTCTGTGTACAGCCAAGTTGCCACTGGTCATCTGTCAGCGGGGTATCCAAATCTCTATCCCACTCACTTCTGGCCCGTACAGGGCGGGTGGGCACTGCTTTCTGTGTGTGTTTGTATAAGAGAGATATAGCGTGTTGGGGGGGGGGGGGGTTCTTTCTGCAAAAAAGCATGCAGAGCAGCTAATGTAACTGGCTCTGTAGGGAAATCAGGGGTCACTGCCTTAATACTCTGTCGGAGTCTGGTATACAGAAATGTGTCCATAACTGTTGGTGTGTGTGTTCCAAAGAATTGCTCCTTTGAGCGAAACTGCCCCGCTATATAAAGGTCCCCCCATGTGGAGTATTGGAGGCCATCGAGTAGCTTGCAACATATTCCCTCACACATTACACGTATCAGGGGATTACGCGATAGAGACATTTTGGGGGAGTATAACACAGGGTTCCCCAGCTTACGGGCTATCCGATGCCAGGCCAGTATAGTACAGTCCACAGTTGATGGATCACGAGCCCGCTCCCTCACTGCAGTGAACATATAGCCTGATGGTGGGGTCAGAGCCATATATCCAACTTCAACCGCCAGATGCAGCATAAAGGGCAGTGGATGGAACCAATAGGTTGCAAAATGGGCCTGTGCACAATAGTAATAAAATTCAAAATCTGGAACTTCAAACCCCCCTTGATGATATGGCAGCATAAGCGTGTTAAGGTTAAGGCGTGCTTGCTTCCCACCCCATATAAGCCTCGTGA
This sequence comes from Triturus cristatus, assembly GCF_964204655.1. NCBI lineage: Eukaryota > Metazoa > Chordata > Amphibia > Caudata > Salamandridae > Triturus > Triturus cristatus. The sequence continues at coordinate 576,219,330 of NC_140587.1, read as the reverse complement.
GTTGGGTTCTGAGTGTACTAAAGAAAAAACTCCCTGGATGATATGGAATATTGACGAAGAGATATAAGAGCTTCGGCAACAACACCATCTGCCATAGTTTGTTCTCATCAACGCTTCCTTATCCCTAGTAATATGGACGCCCATGTATTTCAAGTCATCAGATTCCCATATTAGGGGGTAGTCCATCTGGTATGGCAGGGTATTACCTGTTAAGGGAAACACAGCAGACTTTGACCATTTGATTTGTACTCCAGATATAACGCTGAATTTAGTTATCTCCCGTAGTATGGGATTCAAATTGATTTGGGGCTTCTTCACATATAACGACATGTCATCTGCATATAGCGAGATAAGCAGTTGCCTAGAGGGGTAAATCAATGCTTTATCATTGTGGTGCTGGCGGAGCTACGCTGCCAATGGTTCAATTGCAAGAGAGATCAAAATGGGGGACAAAGGTCACCCCTAGCGCGTGCCCCTTGAGACAGCAAAGGGGGGAGATTTGGCTCCATTCAAGAGCACCGACGCCACTGGCTGGCTATAGAGCAATCGTATCCAGTTAAGGAAAGTAAAAGGCATCCCCATACGCGCCAATACACCAAGCAAGTAACCCCATTCCAGGGAGTCAAACGCCTTGGTGGGGTCAAGGAAGACCGCCACAGCCGAACAGTTAGGGTCAATATCTTGTAACACTGCGGCAAGGGTTCTGAGGTTATGCAACGTGGCTCGATTAGGGATGAACCCCGCCTGGTCAGGGAGTACCAACCGCTGCATCAGCAGACCCAGCCTGATCGCCAAAACTTTACCCAGTATTTTAGTATCACAATTTAATAGAGATAGGGGTCGGTACGAGTCGCAGGACAGAGGGGTCTTCCCGTGCTTCAATAACGAGGTTATTAACCATTCGCGCATGGTTCTCGGTAAGCTACCCTACTTTAATGCCGCATAGAATACCTCTTTCAAAATGGGGGCTAGAATCGAAGCATAGGTTTTGTAAAATTCTATGGGCAGCCCATCTGACCCCGGGGCCCGACCAGATTTCATCAGCATAATAGCCTCTGTGATTTCGTCTACCTCCAATTCCAAGTTTACATTTTTTTGCTGATTATCCCCCAACTAAGCTAGAGCAGTATCCTCAAAATATTCAGGCAGGTTAAGCGGGGTGCCCCTCTGGGAAGAGAACAGAGTTCTATAAAAATCGCTAAAAGTGGTCAATTAGTCAGTGAGATTTCTGTGTGTAGTACCTGGCGCATCTTGAATCTCCGTTACATAGTTAGAGAATCTAGGGGGCCTAATCGCTGCTGCCAGTGCCTTCCCCGGTCAGTCACCCTCCCCGTATTTCCTTGCCATGTGCGGTTTCCCCCGAAATTTACATTCCCTGTCCGCTATCTCGCCATATTCTGTCAGCTTGCTGCGTAAGGTAGCTCTAAGTGTGTGTCCATCAGTACTGACGTTCACGTCCTGCTCCAATTTTTTAAGCTCTGCTTCCAATCTAGAGAGGTCCCTGCGCAGCCCCCACCCCCCTTGGACAAGCACCATCCACGAACCGTCACTTTGAACGCTTCCCAGACAGTAGTTATACTGGACACAGCGTTGCGTTCAAAGATATCTCGGATATCTCCCTCCAGTTCCGTTTTAAACACCATGTCATGCAAGTGTGCCGGGTTGAGACGCCAACTATTGTATGGGGAGTACTGCAAGGGGGCATGAAGCTCTGCCACCACAGGGGAGTGGTCCAAATACGTTCGGGCTAGGTGGGTCGCACCACGCAGCCAGTGCGTCATGCCAACCGATATGAGCATGTAATCTAATCTGGCCCAGGATGAGTGGACCGTGAGTAGTGTGTACCCTCCTGCAGCGCAGGATGTATGTGCCTCCAAGAGTCGAGTAGACGGTTATCGGTTACTTTATCTCTCAGTGTTCTGTGAGTGAGTGTGGAGTGTGCCGACGCAACCCTAGATCTATCCAGCCGCGGTTGCAGTACCGTATTAAATTCCCCCCCCCCCATATGACATAGGTGGTGCCTATCTCTTGGATTCTACTCCACAGCCGAATAAGAACTTGAGGGTCATCAGTGTTGGGGCCATAATAATTAGCGAACATTACATCATAGGAATGGAGCCTTCCCCAGGTAAGACAAAACCTACCGCCAGCGTCTGTGTCCATCCCACCAGGTACAAACAGCATCCCCCTTTTGAATAAGATAGCAACCCCACAAGAGTAATTGGAGTAGCATGCAAAGCAGTGGTGTGAAGCCCACCTCGAGGCGAACAAAGCCTCAGTTCCAGGTTGAGGTTTCCTGTAACATAGCCACGGTGATATGGTGTCTGTCTAAATACCCAAGTATCTGCCTCTTCTTCCTGGGGTTATCCCATGATGCGATCTTAAACCCATTAATATCACGTACGGTGTCTGTTGTTGTGACTGCTATAAAAAACTGTGCTCAACCCTGCATCGTGAACTACTATAAGTTGTACAAACCATAAACCTGTAACCGTGCACCACCCTCCCACCACCCACACCGGCTTCACCAACATGCCGGGCACATTAACCCTCCCCGCCCAACCAACCATCCGTAGTCCACATTTGCTCTCCCTCGTTACCATATAAATGCGGGTATGCCCTCATGGGGGAACGCCAGGGGCTCATGACCCACCCTCTCCCTCCTTACTTTCACCCACTCACTGCTTCGCTTGGAAGCGGGCAGCTGCCGCGGGACAGAGAGGAGATGCCAAGCAGGACAGTTTACCAATTGCATAAGATATAATAATCCATCACCAGTTGTGAACCATTCAGCATAAGCAAGATATTGCGAAGATTCACAGGAGAATCAATGCCCATTACAGGCCTTAGTCGGGGGTCCGACAGTGGAGAGTGAGATCTGGAGCGACTCCGTGCCTCCGACGTCTTGGACGCCGCCCGCCGATGCTGTTAAGGTAGTCTTCAGCCTGCTGTGGGTTCTGGAAGAAGTGCTGCTTACTCTGATGCGTTAACCGCAACCTTGCCGGGTATAGCATAGCACAAGGGATGCCCTGTGTCTGGAGCTTTTTCTTGACTGCAGAGAACTTACGTCTGGCCTCCTGAACTGATGGTGTGAAATCCAGATAGAACGCCAAGGTAGTAGTTTATTTTCACGAACCAGGCGCAGGACCGCATCCCTGTCCCGATAGTTCAGAAACCGGGCTATCACCGGTCGTGGCGGCGCTCCCGGGGTTGGCGAGCCCCCAGTGATCTGTGCGCTCTTTCCACCGTAAGGTGTGTTGAAAAGGAGTCCCTGTCAAATAGGTCCGCCACCAACCTTTCAATGAAGTCTTCCATGCGGCCCACATTGGTGGATTCTGCCAGGCCAAGGATGCGGACATTATTTCTTCGGGAGCGAGCCTCCAAGTCTTCGTTTTTATCGGCTATTATCTTGAGCAGCTTGTTCATTTGCGATAATTGCCCCCTACTTGTGGCAGCGCCATCCTCTAGATCCGAAACCCTAGTCTCAGCTTCCTTTTTTTGCTGCTCATGCTGGTCCAGTTAGTTGACCACAGCCTCCATGCGCATGTTCATTGTGTCAATTTTAGTGCCTATAGTCGTGAGACTTTGCTTCATACCCAGCAGAAGGGCCTTCCAGTCATCGTCTGGCGCCTCCGAGTCATCCGAATCTGCATGCTCCTGCGATGTCAATTTGGGTGCCCTACGCGTTTCAAACGGGAGTTTGGTTTGCTTGGCGTCCCTGCGCCCCATCTTGCAACGCTGTAAACAGTGCAGTGGCTCCAAGCAGAACTTCCAGTGATGTCACTTACGTCAGTGGCCACCGCAAATCAGGGATGACAACTGCCCCTCTTAGAGCAAAGCGACCAATGCCATCTAATACGTGCCTAAACATCGGCCTCACGGCGACAAGCTGAATTAATATCTGGCCCGCCTACCTCTCAGACAGCCTTAGTAAAAATAAAGCAATGCCCACCTAGAATACTGGCAAAAGGTCGCTCCCAAGTTCCAGTGGTGCCATAACCAAGCTGGGGCTCTTAATGCTAAAAGGCACTTCTGGGAGGTCCAGTGCTCCACGAGGGTTCCAGGGGGGTATGTAACGTCGTAGTTCCCCACTCCTGTCAGCTATGATTATCCGTCCTCCCCCAGGAGTGCAAATCCACTGCAGCACATGCAGCACAAAATGGTCGCCAGGTTCAGTCTACACTTCAACCACAGTAGCAGGTAAATAGTCAACGCCGAGTAGGGGCCACAGGCTCAGCACATCACAGGCTGCCGACCGGGGATCCCACACAGCTCTCCTCCTCAACCCCAGCCAGACCTCTGGGGAAAGCGTCTCCACTTCAGGCTGTGATGGGTCAGGCAGGTAAAATGGAGGCTGCCCCTGTCAGTGCGCGCGCAAGCAGCACAATGGCGGCACTGACCTCAGGCTCTGCATATCAGGACGATCTCATGAAGCCAGCGAGTGTGCCCTACGAACCCTCCCGGGGCTCCATGAACTGTATCTCAGCAGCTTCAATGAATTCGCGTCGCGGGCCTTCCGCTCCGCAGCAGCACGTGTCTCCGGTCTCGGGGCTCCGGTCCGCAGCTCCACTCGTAGCTTCAGGTGTCGGAAGTCAGCGTCAGTGTCCGCACGCGCCCCCGTACCGACCTCCGCCTCCTAGCCTCGGTAGTCCGCCAAGCAAGGCGGTAGGCGCCAGCCGCCAACGCGCCTCTTTCTGAGTTGCAACTCTTCCGCCGTTGCGGCCTCGGGCTTTCCCAGCTTGAGCACCGGCAGTCAGGCTCCGCACGGAAGCGTGGAACGCCACCCACAGCAATGGCAGCAGCACATCAGGCAGCTTCCCCAGGCAAGGCACATAAATTTAGTATCACCAGCTTCAACATCACTTCAACCAGCTCGCGGTGACTTCAAATATTCATTTCCCAGATTCAGGATGTGTTTAAAGTATATTTTCCTGCTCGGCTAGGCTAGAGCCTCACAGGCAAGCGGCCATCTTGGATGTGCGCCACCTAGCGCCCCCAGAGTCAATGAATACGTTTGAGGGTCATAACAAGAAAGATCGTAAAATGGGCAATTGAACTACACAGATGTCCTTATTATCTATGCTCCTTTTCTACTACACATACAAATCCCCACAAAATTCGACAACTTCCATTAATATCAGTTCTGCTCAAAGAAAACAATTCAACCAACAGACTATCTCCCACAGCGATTCCACTATATCTTGTCTGCAGAAGTCCCTTTCCTTTGCTACTTTTCCTTGAGATAAGTAGCTTACCTAAGGCATGAACTTGTTAAGCTTTAGATGTTAGGTGCTGTTACTGTGTACAGTTATTGTTTGTGAGAAGTGAAAGTGAATTATAACTTGTACTGCTGTTAACTTTGCCACTTTCCCTGTGGGTGCACGTTTGCAGCACGGGCCATGCTGTAGGGTAAGCTCTGCCAGGGTCACGTCCGTCAGTGTGGCACGCTGGAAACTTTTGACCTGACGTGCCCCCACTCGATTGGCTTCAGGTGGTATGGTTGGTTGGCAAAGTTATTTGATGCTTAATCTATCAGAGAAGGCTAGGGAGAAGGGTAACCTAATAGACATGAATGTTCGGTGATATGGTTAGTTGGCAAAGTTATTTGATGCTTAATCTATCAGAGAAGGCTAGGGAGAAGGGTAACATAATAGACATGAATGTTCTGGCAGATGTGGAGACCATGTATTTCTTAGAGAATGACAACTGGATGTTTTTGGCTGAAAGGTATAAGGGTTCTTACTTAAAATTGTTCCTAAGCTGGGAAATGTGGCTGCCTAATGGCCGTTGTGTGGCTTCAGAGCAGGTCTTTAATTTATCTTCTATTATGAAGATGCCAACGGTCTTAAGAACTTATATCCCCAAGAGAATACTCGGTCTTCCCCCTGGGCACTGGAATCTGTACAGGGAATCCATTTAGAGTTCTGTGGTAATCAAGTTCAGAGAGATGCTCCTTTTTACATGTACTTTTTCATGGAAAGAGTCAGCGAAAGATGTGTGAAAACTCCCTAGAAAGGAAGCAAATACTGTGGCTGACACACACATACTCAGGTTTTTACGCAATCTGTTTCTGGTCAACAAAAAAGGATACAACAAATCATGACTAGTCAAATTTGAAAGAGTTGAACCAGTAGTTGGTGTATTGACACTTCACAATGGAAGCCTGCACCTTCTGGAAAACATGTTGTGGATACGAAAATTGGGGAGCCTTCTTGGAGGTGAAGGACGCATATTTGCCTGTTCCTATTTAGTAATCATACCAATGTTTTCTTAAGCTCCTGCAAAGTAGGCACATTCGGGAGTTTTCCTAGCGACACTTTGGGCTCTATACATCCCCTTGGCACTTTACAAAATTGCTGAAGCCAGTAACAGCTTTTCTGAGGTGTCAAGGGATTTGCATAATATATCTGGATGATATGATTTTTATGGAACAAGAGAATCTGAAGCAGTACATCAATATGGTGGTGATGCTATTTAGACACTAGGATTTGTTTTCAAATTTGACAAATTAGTCTCCAGAGTTCAGTTCCTGTATTTTTTTTACTTCAAGGGCTATTTGACTGCAGTGGTATTAAGACTGCCTTTCAAGAAGGTTCATGCCATCAAATGTAGATTTACATGACTTCAAAGAATACCTCAATATCACTGATGGAGTTTGCACAATTGGTGGGTTCCTGGTCACCTTCGGGTCAAGTGATTTTTTTGGGCCTGTTACAATATGATTTTCAGTTGATAAAAATGTATCATTTGTTGGGATGCCTGGAATCCGTGTCCCATTTTCAGAATACCCCCGGACATGGAGATTGAGTCAAGTGTCAGTTGCTTGGGGTGGGGCGCACATTGAGGGGCAGTATCAGCTGGTAGAATCTTTTACAATAAAACCCTGATGAGACAAGGTTTGTTCCTATTTACTGCTGAAGACAGACAACATAGAGGCCTATGGGGACACCATGACCAAACGTCTGTGAAAGCTGGTAAAAAACATTTGGCATATTTTCATGGAACATCGAGTATTGGTGGTAGAAAAATATTTACCAGGGTTGAAGAACCAGGTGGCAAAATAGAACTTGGTCAATTCATGTATCCGAATAATTAGAGGCTGGATCTGAGAGTAGAGAACAGCATGTAGGGAATAATCAGTGCCGTATCACTCAGAACTGTTCATGTTCTGTCTCATCAAACGGAATGAGGAGGTTTTACCTTTAGAGGCTGGAACCAAGACTGGTCAGCACAGATGCGTTCTACAAAAGGTAGGGAACATGTTGCCTTTTTGCCTTTCTGAATGATCACTCAAACCCTGGAGCTGGTAAGGAGACGATAGGGCCAAACTGATCTAGATTACACTGATTTCGATTACACAAGGGTTGTTTATGAATCTTCTGGAACTGTTAAATGAATTTCTAAACCATCAGCCCCTGGCTCCTCCTCTTAACAAGATTTGAGCCTGATCAAGCAACAAGATTCCAGCTTCATGGGCATGAAACTAGGTACAAACACCAACTCTGTCTCTTGGTGTAAGTCAATTACTGCACAGTAACCCATGGTGTTCAGATCTCGTACAAAATATTGTGATAAGCAACAGCCTTTAAACATTGTCAGATGCCCATGCAATTACTGAGAAAAACTAAATATGACCGTTCATAATAACTGGCTTAAGAGGTGCACGTTTCCAGAGTTTGCATTAATTTATCAAAAGATAAGATGAGAATATGACAAGTGCAAACATGAACAGCTGGACAAAGTCAGGGCATAAAGTATTTACCTCATGATTATAAAAAGAGGTTTTTAAGTAAATTGGTAACTTGATTGTTGAGACTTTCTCACAAATGGAAACCCTGGCAGTTATGAGATGCAGCTCAGAACACTCCAATATGGTACCCACTATTGTGAATCAACAATAGACTGATCTGAAGCGTGATGTCATCACCACATCACATAGTCACGCTCATGCAAGTGTGTCCTGAGTAATGTCTTACTGCCTATCACATAGGGAACAGGGCAGTGATTTGTTCCCTATTGGAATCATCTCCTTTAAATGGCTTTAGAAGTAGGGAGGACAACAACAAGGGTTCATTCATATCGAGTATGGATTTTCCTTTACTTGAAAATGACTTATGCATATCTGTGTCAATGCCAGTTTCTATTTTTATTTTTTTTAAAGATACTCCAATGTGGCTGGCTGTTAGGTGTAATCAAGAATAAGTTTATGCTGTTCCTTGTAAAGAAGAAGTTATAGAGTCACGGAAGACAGTGGTCCCATGGGCCCCATGTAAAGGGAATATTAATGGGAGTCCATAATTTGGATAGTAATGCCCTCACACACCTTTGCAGGTGTCATGCTTCATCATCTGGGCTGCTCCTCGTCGGGTCGGCGGTGCAATACCCGACGGGCTCCCTAAAATTAGGCGCTCTTTAACGGAGATCTTTTTATCCAATGCCGTATGGTGAAGTGCGGGTGTGGGGCCAATGTTGTGTAGATGGGGTGAGTTAAAATAGAACTGGGAGTACCGAGGTAAATACGTTTTTTATTCTGGGGGTCTCCTACTCTAGTTAAAAATGGAGAGCAAGGTACTAGATTGAGTATAATGTCTCATGTAGTGTATCCTTGGTCTGTTAAGTGTAGGTCAACATGTTTCTCGCTGTTGGACAAATATCCATGCGATTCTTCAGGACCAAAAAAGGAAAAAATAACTATCTACACATGAGCTGTGTGGTATTACTCACAGTAGTGGTGCTTATTGGTTAGAATGTCTGGATCTACCTATTCAGGGAGACAGAAGAATGTATGGATTTCTTTCAGAATGAGAAACAATACATAATCATCCTAGACGCAGTCTCAAAGTGACTCTGGCTTCTAATCTTTAGCACACGTGTAGTGAACATAATTACATATAGAGAAAAACATTAAAATGAACACACTTGGTGGTGGATCTTCACAGTGAGCTAATGTGATTCTAGGCCCCTGTAGGATACCATGGTGTAGCAGCAGAAATGGTTTGGGTACTCACCCTATTCAGTATAATCCCCAGGCATCAACAGTACCCGGTGGAGTAAGCATAACAAATTGCTCCTACAATGTTAGGACTAAACAGAGAAACAGTTATGCAAATGGCTGTATTTAAAATGACATAACATTGCGCAAAGACCTAGCTAGTCTAGAGTAGTTGATCATTCGAAATAGTGGGGAATCTCCAGTATTCTAACGTGCCCCGTGTTGTCATTTCCTTTTGTTTAGAAGGCATTAGGGGAAAGTCAGAAGTTATCTATATCGCTCCGTAAAATATAGAGTTTTAAGTTAAATGCTTGACCCTCTTAAGACTCCTCCGTAAGAATGCAGTCTAGCTGAGTCCCCGGGTATTTAGTCCCTTGTATCTAGGAACCCGTCGTTCTAAAAGTTCAGAAGGGGAGCGGTAGGTAGTATGCAAACGGGTCAGTGTCATTGAATGGCTTATCTGGTGAGGAATTTGCAAAGTGAACAACAGACAATTCAACACGCCGAGTATGGGAAAACTCGGAGAAATGTCAAAAGTGGTTTAAGGAAGAGATATCACCTGCCGGTCTTACTCACAGTTTACGTTTGTTATGCACATCAATCGACCTGCCCTATCCACCGAGTCCGGGAGGTGATGAAGTCTATCCCTCCTTCGTTTTTAATCATTAGAGTGTACCACGTGTCCCCGGGTGTGGTTTGGGAGAGGGGTTGTTCCTCATCTCGTAGCCACGTAAAACGTGGCGGACATATTGTAATGGTGACGGGATACGAAAAAGTGGATAGGAACACAAATATCATTTATATTATGTAGAAGGACGTGTGGTTTATAAATAAGGTCCTGCTTCTTTTGTTGATGTGGTAGTGACGCAAAATAATATAGTACAACAATTAGCTGTCAGTTTTAATTAGGCCGTTGTTTAAAATTGTAATGCAACATAGTGTAGAATCGGGATAAAGTACTCGGTTAAAACAACAATAGCTAGAGATGGAAGTAAAAAACATATTGGTCAGTGGAAAAAACTTCCCTCCAAGGCCCGTTCTAAAACATAATGTGTGCACTGGGATGTAGTGATTGTGTCAGCAGCCTTCTGCATGTGGTGATAACTACTCGCGTACGTCGGGGTTTCAGATATGTCAGTGACAATAAGGTGTTATATTTAACAGGGTACAATAACCACCACAGCTTGTATGGTATGCCGAAGGTCTAGATTCGAATGGAGCTCCAAGGAATATCATCATTGAGCCCTTTGTCATGTGTTCTTTAATGAACAGATTGGTTTTAGAAGGGTTCTGCGAGGCTTCCAGAACCACCCATTTTAGGGAGTCTCGAGAATGCTCTTTTTCCAAAAAGTGGACGCACATTTTAGTATTGTTTTTTCTACATCGGAAAGTACTGCAATGTTCTGAAATGGGCACTTTAATGGGGCGGGTGGTCATACCCACATAGTAAAGGTCACAAGGGCAAGTCAGTAGATAAATACAATTAGCTGTGTTGCAGTTTGTATGGGTTCTCATTTCCCAAGTGATTGTCTCATTCAATGTGATGGTCTTGTGTACAGAGGTAAAGGCACAAGCTGCACAATTGCCACAAGGGTAATGGCCAACAACAGCTGGTAGTTGCCAAAGGGTCCCCTGTCTGTTAGTGACTTTTTGCTTGGGTCTGGTGTTAATAAGTATATCTTTTAGATTCCTTGATCGCTTGAACGCGAATCGCGGTGGCTCCAGATGTAAGGACCCAGTATTCAATATACTCCAGTGTTTTCTTAACACCTTGGGAAGTCTATTTGAAGTAGGTGTAAAGGTTGTGACGCAAGTGACTGTCTCCTGCAAGGCCATCTCTTTGTCTCTGGGTTCTAAAAGAGCTTCTCTGTTATTATTATGTGCTCGCTTTCTAGCAAGTGCAATGCTCCTTGGTGGGTAATCTCTCACTGTCAGGTTACTGATCAGAATTTCTGATTCAGCCTTATATTCGTTAACTGTGCTACAATTCCTTCTTATCCTTAGAAATTGGCCAAAGGGTAAGTTTTCTTTCAGTGATTTAGGGTGGTAGCTATTAAAGCTGAGAAGGTTATTCCGATCTGTACTCTTCCTGTACATGGTGGTAGCTAGGTGGCCTCCCTCAATTTTGATTGTGAGGTCCAAAAAAGATATGGCTGTGGGTGAAGTGGTAATGGTAAAATTCAAATAGGGATTGAGATTGTTAATCCAGTTAAAAAATGCTCTGTAAGTCTCGGAAGTACCCTTCCAAAAAATTAGGATGTCATCGATGAAGCGTTTCCATACCAAGATGTTGTCATGGTATGGGTTAGAATCATGATGAATATGTTGTCTCTCAAAAGCTGCCATGTAGAGGCATGCCACACTAGGAGCAAAGGTACTTCCCATGGAAGTACCTTGTGTCTGATGGTAGAGCTGTCCCTTGAATTCAAAGAAGTTCTCTGTTAGAGCCAGTGTGGCGCACTCCATGATGAAGCATGGTGGTGTCAACGACTCCCATGTAGTCGTGTTCAGATCATCCTCAATCACCTCAAGAGTGGCCCTCTGGGGGATGTTCATGTAGAGGGCCTCTACGTCGAGGGTGATGAGGAAGTCAATCTCCTGTGCCCGTGGAAACTGATCAAGTAAACGTAAAACGTCTGTAGTGTCCTGTAAATATGAGGGCACGAGTTTGACCAAAGGTTGTAAAAAATTATCACAGAACTGTGATAGTGGTTCTAAGACCGAGTCAATACCGGATACAATAGGTCTCCCTGGTACTGGGGTTATCCCCTTGTGAATTTTTGGGAGGATGTAAAAGTAAGGGGTCTTAGGATCCTTTTTGATAAGGAATATTGCCTCCTTCTTACTCAGCCATCCCTGGTTTTCGGCTCAGTCTACAATACTTGTGATGACACTCGTGAGACGTTTAGTGGGGTTGCTAGTCAAGGGAGTATAGTAGTTCCTATTGCTCAGTTGTCTCAGGCACTCAGTGTCATAGTCATTGGTGGCCATTATCACTGTAGCTCCACCCTTATCAGCTTGTTTGATTGTGATAGTAGGGTCACTGGCTAGGGATACTATGGCCTGTAACTCTTTTTTAGGCATATTGTTGAAAGGTCTTGAAATGGTGAGGGCTTTTACCTCTTTGAGGACAGCTTGTTCGTAGGTGATCACTTCATTGGGTATCATACCGTTACTAGGAGTAAAAGTAGATGGATTATGTAACCCAGAATCATCACTCGGTTGGTATTCTTTACCGTCAAAGAAAGCTTTTAAGCGTAGTTTATGAAAGAATCGATGTAATTCACATGTCTGTTTAAAGAGATCAACTCGTGGTGTTAGGTGTGGCACCGCAAACTTGGTTTGTTGCAATTGGTCCGTCAATAACAAAGGTGAGCAGATATTCATGTCCCCTTTTTCAATTCACTGTCTTGTTTTTGATCATCTGCCTACAGGCAAATCACTCCATGGCTGTGTGATGCAGCAGAGGAAAATTGAAGTGGCTTTCCTCACTTCAAAGTGTCGAATTCAGGTATTTGTCTGTTGTGGTGGTTAGTGAGGTGTTGGCTGATTAGTTTCTCTAAGACCGTTGCCAAATATGGTAGGAGGGAGATGGGTTTGTAGTTGGAAAACATGGCTAGATCAGTAGATGGTTGCTTGAGCTGGAGCATGATGGTGGGTTGTTTCCAGGTCTCTGAGAATGCGGCTGAGTCGATGGAGGCATTTAGGATGGGTGTTAGTGCTTTGCTAATCGGTAGGATTCCTTTGGTGAAGGCCAGGGTCAGATGGACCCCCATGTGGATGGTCTTCATGGTAGCAGCAATGTCAACGGTTGTGACATATGGCCACAAGGTCAGGGTTCGTTCTTCGGCTGTGATGGGAAGTTGAGCTTCAACGGTTACAGTGTCCACTTGAGGGTTGAAGATGCTGTATGTGGAGATGATTTGTTACAGAACAATTCCGAAAGCTTGTTGCAAAGGTCTTTGAGAGGGTGATGTCTTTGGAGCCAACAGGAGGTCTTGGATGATGGTGATGATTTCCTTGCTACTGTTAGTGCCGGCGTAAATGTGATCTGAAGGAGCTTTGTGTTTGGTGTTCTGTATCTGCTGGTGGTAGCGTCTTAGGGCTGATTTAAAGATGTCTTTATCTGTGGTGTCTTGACTTGTTCTCCATTTGCACTACAGTTGCTTGTGGTGGCGTTTCAACAGACTCATCTCCTCTGCGTACCAATCGGCCTCAAGTCAGGCTCTTGCCATTGGGTTACGTTTAAGAGGAGCCAGGATGTCGGTGCATGTTGTAATCCAGCTGTTGAGGTTCTTGATGGCTGTGGCAAGATGCTGGTGTGCTTGGGCCAGTGCACGGAGAGGATGGTAGCCCACTACTCTTCTATGATGCTTTTACAGATGCAGTGGGTGGTTCCAGTGGTGGTAAATCTGTGGTGGTGTGGGATGGTATGCTGAAACTGATGAGATCGTGGTCTGTTCAGGTCATAGTTGCTGGCTTGTCGGCTGTGATGCTGCTGACTGAGGAGAAGATCTGAAAGAAACACATTAGTTATAGATTCCTTACCTCAGAATTACCCCTAGGCGTCAGACTGGATGCGGAAAGTTTTTTCGTCAGCAGTACCTCTGCGTGTCGGAAGGTGGCGTCGGTCGGCTCCGTGTTCGTCGTCGTGTTTCGAGTCTCCGAACAGGTGCACGAGGGATGCCCGTTTTTAAGGCCTGCGGTTCCTGTAAACGATTGATGTCGGTGACGGATCCGCACTGCGTGTGTCTGCATGGAGCGCGACCATGACCCCAAGTCGTGCTCCGACTGTCAATTGTTGACGCCGAAGGCTATGCGGTGGCGGTCCTGAAAGTTGCTTGAACGACAGCAGTCGGCTCCGCGCAGTTCGAGGTCCAGGTCGAGAGTGAGGTTGAGGCACCGGTCTTGGAGCCACCGTCAGTCCGGCTGGAAGTCATCGAAGTCTTCGCACTCAGGGTCGGGTAAGTTGAAGCATAAGAAGAAGTCGAAGAAGCATCGTCGCTCTTCGACTTCCCCTCGTTGGTCGGTCGACTCGATGAGGCGTGCGGGGGGTGCCACTCCCACGGCTCTGCACGTAGAGCCTGAAGGGTCAACTCCGAGCTTCCCTCCCTTTCCGGGACCTGGAGCGACCCCCGCCGAGCTTCGTACGTTCTACGAGGTGATGCATGCCATCTTTGGGCAGACCGACCCCACCGGCGTGCCTTCGGGCCCCGCGGACTCGGTCAGTGGGCCTGGGTCTTCGCTGCCGGTGGCTCCGGCCTCGGTGCCGCAGGTCCCCCTTGGATCCAGGCCTGGAACCAGATCAGCGTTGGTTGACCTAATTACGCCTCCACTACTATACCCGACGCCGGTCAGCCCCCCGGCCGGCGTCGACCCCAGCCTCCTTCCTGACGTGGACACGGCGCCGGACCGGCGTCGATCAATGCTGGATCCGGCGCCGGGTGGGGTTGGTTTTCGTGCCCCTATTCACTTCTAGGGCCCATTTCCAACCACAGTGGCAACCAGAGGAACATGAGGAGGACTGGGAGGGGTCAGGTGACCCTTTAGCTGACCAGCTTGGTTCTGAACAGGACTGGAGAGTGGAACTGGGGGATGCCAGTGGTCTTGACACTTCACCCGACATTGGCATGTTGTCTTCTCCTACCGTGGTAACGAAGGAGGGAGTGTCTTACGCTGTGGTTTTGCCTAGGGGGGCCGAGGCTCTCAACCTCGAGCTTCCTACGGTGGCGGTCAGGACTAACCTCCTGACTGAGGTGCTTCAACCGGCGGCGAGCTCTTCGGAGACCCTGCTTCAGTTTAATGAGGCCGTCACAGACATCCTTTTGGGCACCTGATCCAGGCCCAACAGGGGGGCTCCCGTGGACAGAATGATCGCCCGGCTCCGGGCGACCTCACTTTCCTCTCCCAACACCCCACCCCAGAGAGCTTGGTGGTCCAAGCCTCCACCTCCAAAAGCGCATTCCCTACCGCTCTCCCGGAAAGGGAATCCAAGAAGCTGGACCATCTTGGGAAGAAGATTTTCTCTTCCACCAGTTTAGGGCTGCGGTCCGTAAACACGGCATACCTCTTGGGCCGTTATTCGCACTCAGTGTGGGATACGGTGGCGCAAGTGCTGCCACAGTGTCTGGAGGAGGCCTGGGCAGTGCTCTCCCAGGCTGTCGCCACCGGGAGACACGCCGCAAAGTTTACAATTCGTTGAGGGCTGGACACCGCCGACTTTCTGGGCAGGACTATTTCAACATCGTAGCGCTTCGTCGGTACGCCTGGATGAGGTCCACTGGCTTTTCAGGGGATGTCCAGAACACCTTGCTGGACATGCCCTTTGATGGCAGTCGCCTTTTTGGCGACAAAGCAGACAACGCCCTAGAGCGCTTCAAGGACTCATGGGCTACGGCCAAGTCCTTGATCCTCTCCTCCCGTCCAGCGCATTCTGCTTTTCGCCCCTTTCATGGCTATGGAAGGGGTGCCCCTCTACGTCTCACCCAGGGCCATAGGCCGCAGCAAGCTAACCCACCTTTGCGTGGCCGGGGACGTGGGAACCAGCGTCGTGGATCAGGGGGCCAGCGGGTGGGCCAGTCCACCAACCACCCCCCCTCTGCAGCAGCCTCAAAACCTTCCTAGTCTGACCTTTCAGGACCATCAAATGCCAGTGGGCGACAGGATATGCCATCACCTCCCCCACTGGCGCACCATCACTTCGGACAGGTGGGTTTTGCAGATAGTCTGAGGGCGCTACTTCCTCCAATCCGAGACTACCCCTCCAGCCATGCCACCTCGTTACCACCGCATGTCGGAGGATCATCTGGCAATTTTCCAACAGGAAGTTACGGCTCTCTTGGCCAAGGGAGCCATCAAGCGCGTTCCTGTCCCAGAAGTAGGTTTTAGTTGCTACTCCCACTACTTTCTGATTTCTGATTCCCAAGAAGGACAAGGGCCTGCGGCCTATCTTGGATCTCAGGGACGTCAATCGCTTCCTCCGGAAGGAAAAGTTCAAAATGTTGACGCTTGCTCAGGTCAAGTTTGCCCTCGAAACGCATGACTGGATGGTAGAGTTGGACTTGCAGGACGCTTATTTTCACATTCCCGTCCTGCCGGCCCACCGGCATTACCTGCGGTTCACAGTTGGCCATGAGCACTTTCAGTTTACAATGCTCCTCTTTGGCCTTACCAGCGCCCCTCGGGTGTTCACGAAAGTGATGGCGGTGGTCGCAGCTCATCTGCACAGATCAGGGGTTTCAGTCTTCCCCTATCTTGGGACTGGCTGTTGAAGGCGGGCTCGCCCCAGGGAGTCGTCTCCCACCTCCAGACTACGGCGGACCTCCTGCATTTGCTAGGGTTCTCCATCAATGTGCCAAAGTCGCACCTGATTCACTCTCAGAAGCTCCTCTTCATCGGAGCAGTTGGACACAGTGCAGTTATGGGTTTATCCTACCGGACAGCGAGTCCAGGACATTTGGGCTATGATTCCGACCTTTCAGCCCTTGTCCCGGGTTTCGATCAGAATGACCCTGAGGCTGCTGGGACCATGCCCTCCTGCATCCTGCTGATCAATCATGCTAGGTGGCATATGCGGGCTCTGCAGTGGGACCTGAAGTTCCAGTGGGTGCAGCATCAGGGGAAGCTGTCCGTCTACATCCAGATCTCGGAGGGCACTGCTCAACAACTGCAGTGGTGGCTCACGAACCAGGATTGAGTCAGTGGCAGATCCCTCTTCCTTCCCCAAGTAGACCACATTGTGGTGATGGACGCATCCCTTCTGGGATGGGGCGGCCACATGGGAGAGGCGGAGATCAGAGGCCTCTGGTCTCCGGCGGAGTCCGGGCTTCACATCAACTTCCTGGAACTCCGGGCGATTCGTCTTGCACTGCGAGCATTCCTTCCTTCTGTCCGGGGAAGAGTGGTGCAGGTGTTCACGGACAATACCTTCGCCATGCGATATTGCAACAAACAGGGCAGGGTGGGGTCGTGGACCCTACGTCAGGAGGCCCTTCGCCTCTGGACATGGCTGGAACATCAAGGCATTTCCTTGGTGGTTCAACACCTGGCAGGTTCTCTGAACGCCAGGGCGGACAAACTCAGCCACAGGTGCATGATGGATCATGAATGGCGTCTTCACTCGGAGGTGGTGCAAGGTCTCTTTCAACAGTGGGGAGAGCCTTGGTTAGATCTATTCGCCACCGAAGAGAATGCGCAATGTCAGCAATTCTGCGCGTTGGAATTTCCAAGACGGCACCTGAACCTGTCCAGTATCCACCTCCTTGCGTGGAGATTGAGTGGCGGCAGTTGACGTCTTTCGAATTGCCTCCCGAAGTCTGTGACGTAATCTTGGCAGCCAGGCATCCCTCCACTAAGACGGTATATGCCTGCAGGTGGAACAAATTTGTGGCATGGTGCACAAAAAAAGGCTGTGGATCCCCTTTCTGCCCCTCTTTCTGAAGTACTCTTGTTCCTTCTCTCTTTAGCCCAACAGGGCTCTACTCTGGGCACTATCAAGGGCTACCTTTCTGCCATCTCTGCTTTCCTTCGGCTGCCAGACCAGCCTTCTCTTTTCAAGTCCCGGTAGTAAACCCTTTCTTGAAAGGCTTAACGGATCTCTTTCCTCCAATTCCTTTAGTTATGCCTCAGTGGGACTTAAATCTCGTTCTTACTTACTTAATGTGCGCTCCCTATGAGCTCTTCATAATTGTCCCTTAGGTCTCTTAACTCTTAAAGACTGCTTTCCTGGTAGCCATCCCTTCTGCTAGAAGGGTGAGTGAGCTCCAGGCTCTTTCCTCAAAACCTCCTTTCCGGTCTGTCCATCGGGACAAGGTGGTTCTTAGGTCCATCCTTTCTTCCTAAGGTGGTCACTGCCTTCCACCTCAGGCAGACCATTAGTTTGCCCACCTTCTTTCCGCCGCCGCATCCTTCAAAGGAAGAAGAGAGGTTCCACCATCTGGACCCAAAACGTGTGATCTCCTTCTATCTGGATTGCACAAAACAGTTCCGGGTGGATGATCAGCTTTTTGTTGGCTATGTGGGTGCAAAGAAGGGTCGGGCCAAACACAAACGCACCATTTCCAGATGGGTCGTGCTGTGTATTAAGGCTTGTTATTCTCTTGCTAAAAAGGATCCTCCAGTGGTACTACGCGCTCACTCCACCAGGGAGACTGCAGCCACTACTGCCTTGGGAAGAAGAGTGCCTCTGAATGACATCTTTCAGGCGGCCACATGGGCATCACTGCACACGTTCCCCAAACACTACTGCCTGGACAGCCAAGTCCTGAGAGACTGCTTTTTTTGCCGTTCTGTTCTCCAGGAATTTCTGGTGTGATCTTGGTGCGCAGACCCACCACCAGGGTAGGTATTGCTGGGGTATCTATTCTAAAGTAAAGAATCTATAACTAACGTGTTTCTTTCAGATGCACAAGTTACTTACATTCGGTAACAATATATTTGTAAGAAACATTAGTTAGTTAGATTACTTACCACCCAACCCATCCTCCCCGTTCTGCGAACTGATTTCTAGGGTTAAAGATATCCTTTCAGGGCCCTTCTTTTGTGCACCAATGGTCAGTGTCTTGCATGGCTTTGCGTTTCTGGCACGGAAAGTCGTGTACAGAATTGACATCAGCGCGTGAGGACGACGTCTAAGTAGCTGTTGCGACGTCATCTAGGCGACCACGACGCAGGCGACGAACGCGGAGCCGACCGACGCCACATTCCGATGCGTAGAGGTACTGCTGACAAAAAAACTTTCCGTATCCAGTCTGACACCTGAAGGCAATTCTAAGGTGAGGAATCTATAACTAATGTTTCTTACAGATAAATCATTACCGAAGGTAAGTAACTTGTGCATCTGGTCCAATAGGTGTCTGGCGGTGTGGTTGGGTTCGGTAACGTACTGGCTGAGGCCAAGGTTTGTGAGC
Source organism: Triturus cristatus (assembly GCF_964204655.1). NCBI lineage: Eukaryota > Metazoa > Chordata > Amphibia > Caudata > Salamandridae > Triturus > Triturus cristatus. Next base: position 576,200,430 of record NC_140587.1, on the reverse strand, counting down.
TTTCTAAAAGGGCCAAAGTTTTTGGGTCAGTGCGGTCTTCTAGGTGAAAGCGAAGGTCTTCGGGGAGGATGAAGGTGCTGGTTTTGATGATAAGGGTTGCAGCAAAGTCAATGATGTCACTGGCAAAATTGGTGTAGGGTCCTAGTGTTCCTTATATGAGGGTTCCGTCCAGGGTGAGGTTGGTTGTAATGCGTATCTTAAACGTGAGGGGTTCCATTAACTGGTGGGGATGTTCGTGTATGTGGTGCAGCTGATGGTATCTTTAAATACGATGGCAACTTCACCTCCAGGCTTGTGCTGACGTCTTGCGTGGCATTCTTGTGTCAGGCTGGGATAGCTGAAGCGATGTCCAGTGCAGATATTGGGTTTAGCCATGTTTCCGTGAGCAAGAGCAGGTCTGGAGCACAGTTGTGCAGTAGGTACCATATCTCTGTGGCGTGTCTTGTGAGCGAATGGGTGTTGAGGAGCATGCTTGAGAGTGTTCCATGTTGTATGGGTGGTGTTTGGTCTGTGTAATGAGGTGTCTGGTCTGCAAAAGTGTGAGCGAGTGGGGTGTTGGGTGATGTTGGCGAGGGAGTAGTGGGTCTGAGATGTGGAAAAGCTAATGAGAAATTGCAGGAGGAACATGTGAACACTCTTTCAATGCTGTATACTGCATTGTGGAAGCAGTGCGGCAGGTGGGGTTAAGATCACAGAGGGGTGCAGCAAGGGACTTTTGTAACAGCTCTTAAACTATTAGTCACAACATTTTAAAACGTCACATCACAGCTTATCATTCATAAACTTGTTGCAAGATGCCATTCTAAGAAAATCAAAGAATGCCTTTTGACCTGCAAAATTCTTTAATTTGATAAAGCACTAGCCATAGCAAGAACTACAGAAAACCAGCAGTAAGATTTAAAGCTTTTAGAGTCTACCTCTGTCAATCTGTCTGTGTCAGGAGTCACTACTGCACCTGTGAAACAAAGCCTCTTGTAAGCACCAAAACCAAAACAGGATATGAAACAACTTCTAAGAATGATTTGCATCAGATGTGGTGCTTTTGATTATATATCAAACTCGTATAGTTGCCAGAAAGTGGGTCAGTAATGAAACATAGGTGGCAAAGTGTGGCATGTTTTTAGCGTATGCAGTAAGTGTTAAGTTGGCCACTGAATGACAAAGATACTAGTGCACAAATGGCAGACAAGTCAGACAAATTAGTTTTATAGAAATATGAAAATGTTTTAGTAAGAGCGAATGGAGAATGGACTCCAAACCTGAAAGGCCGTACTTTTACGTTACTCAATGCACTTTATTGATTGTACAGAATGTCACTTTTAGAACCTGTACAGTCTTATGGTAATATCGCAACCTTTTAACGTATTGAATCAAATCTTTTTTTTTATTTTATTTTTTTACACAAAATTTGTTGCCTATCTATTTGGGCTTATGTCATTGTACAATGTAGTGAATTGCAAAGGTTTTTATTTAACTAAGCAATAAAGTTATTATTATTATTAGTTTTAGCTACAACATGTGACAAAAGAGCAAGCACTTTATGGGAGAAAGCACAGGTGGTCCCAACAGTGTTAGAATAGGCAACATGAGCTAGGATCACAATTGTGCGCATGGATAATTATAAAGAATTATGGAGTAGCAAACTAATATTTCCACTAGCTGTTACAAGAACAGCTTTCGAATTAAGCACAGCTGATGCCATTGGGTACTTTTGGGCTCACATTCAAGTTCCTAACAAAACAATTAGGGGTAAAGTTATGTGGCAAAGAAATGCATTGATGTGTTAGGGTGGTTTAAATGTTCATACAGTAGTAAACAGAAGAGGAGGGGAAATTCTCTGTAGTATCTAGAAGAGATGAGTGCCATAGGGAAAATACATTTGAGACTGTTTTCGAATACAAACTAGGTAAATGTAAAGTATTTGCCATTCTAATAATATTTAACAGGCTCGCATCCCAGGTTTAGCACAGATTGTCTAATGTTCCCAATAGGAATGACTTAACTAAAATCCTATACGACATGTGGACGGAGGCTGTTCTTTTGCCTATTGTTCTGGATGGAAGAAATAAAGTGAACTACATTAATGTATGAACCTCTGGAATAGGAATAAGGCTATATAAAGCTATAAGGGTGGTGAGTTTCCCTCTGCCAAAAATTGAAGATCTAATAACTAAGGTAGGTCGGGCCAAATAGTTTACCAAATTAGAAATGTCCTATGTTATTGCATCCCAACACAATAGTTTGGTTTTCAAGGAAGTAGAATAAGAGCATGAGAAAGCTATTGAGACTGTGTAGACCCTATCAGAGAATAAATGCATTAAGACAAGACAAAAGTGTCTTTAATGAAAAATAATTTCAATATTTGGGTCATGTGCTACTGGGTGAAAAGATCAAACACAAACCAACTCTAGTAGAGAGCATCATAATGCCAACGAATGCCATGAAGCATGGAGCAGTTATTGTTATTTCTAGGCATAAGTGAATACAAAACTCACCAAGCACTCTGCAGGTGTTTTCAAAGGGTTTAGAGCTTACTGATAAACAGGGTTGTGTCTGAATGGACCGGCCAGTGTCAATGTTGGGTTTGCATCAAGAACTGTTTACCCCATGAAGTGGAGATACTCCGTGATCTAAAAAAAGGTTTGCTTGATTCAAAGGAGTGGAAAATTTGAGGATGTATTTGTGGGACAGGCCATATATCCTGAAAACAGATCGTCGCCCACTGGTGGATATTCTGACTGCAGGTAAGATAAAAAAGGTAACTGCTCATTAGCCAGATAATTTACCAAGTTACTAGAGTTTAACCTCAAGGTATAATACAATATATCAGGAGGAAGAAAACATCAGGGCAGACTGTTTATCAAGATTGCTGCTTGAGGGAAAAGAAAATGAGAATGCTGACTGGAAAACTGAAACCAGTGAATGTATTACTGCCAGTATGGAAAGCTCTGTGGCGACATGAATGTATGAAAGAGAGAATTGGAGAATGATGATATTTTGAGGAATGAATGAAAGAGCATTTATAGAGCGCGCAACTACTCAGAAAGAGTGTCCGGGCACTGAAAAGACTCTATCAAACACACTGCTGCTCCTAGGAGCTGGAGAACTGTAAATTAATGACGAAAAAGCCAGGTTTTAAGAAATTTTCCTAAAAACGGAAACGTCGGTCTCTTTCCTAAGAGTCAGTGGGAGAAGGTTCCAGGCGTGTGCACCATGGAACCGAAAGGAAAGGCCGCCAGAAAGGGCGCGGCGTATCCTGGGGATGGATGCCAAGCTCAGCGTGGAGAACCTCAGGGTCCTTGGCGGCACATAGTGGGTGACTCTCCTTCTGAGATATTCCACACCGTTTCCATGCAGGGCCTTGACGAATAGTACCAGAGCATGTCATCAATTTTGTTCTGGAAGGCTGGCCCAGGGAGAACAAACTAGTGGTGGAAATCTAGTCTTATTGGAAAATTTCAGATGAATTGTTTTTCGGAATGGTGCAGCAGAATGCAGTGATCCACTTTCCATTATGTTTTAGGAAAAGGACCTCTGAGGTAACATAATAAGCATCTAGGAATGAACATTATAAAAAGGAAAGTTAGGTATAAGTTTTGGTGGCCGGGTCTTGATGTTAAGGTTAAGAACCTATTGGAAGGCTTGTAAAATGCAATTCCAGTGAAACAATTCTAGTATTTGAGATTCCTGAGAAAAGACAAAATTTAAGTAAATGAGGTTTCTGGGGAAAGACTAGTCATCTGACCAGGAAGAGCTTGGTGAAGGATCGGAGTCCGCTTTTGGGGCCTTTCAGGTGCTACTATAACAGATGCGATATTTTATTTTGTAAGTCAATCAATTGTCAAAATGGATGGAGGTTAAATGTGTGCTAGAACGTCCACAAAGAATGGCATGGAGTTTTTTTGACATGTTTTCACAAAAGAGGACGTTCCAGATAATTTCATGTAAAATTAAGTAATTTCTTCATAACTGTGGTGTTAGGCACATTAGAAAAGCCCTGTATCGCCCATAAAGCAAGGTTGAGCGAACTGCATGCAGAGAGTCTATAAAAAACAAAGTTGATAAGGGGAAAGTTATCAGAGAACTACTTTGGTCGTATGGTGCTGCCACACATGTGGGGTGCATGAAAATTACACTTTGAAACAGATTGGGGAAGAAAGGTAAGTTCTGAACTGCGTCTATTCTGAATGGTAAAATTGGTATGGAAACCAGGGAGAGCTGGTTCTGTTTAGAAAGAAGGCAAAGAGATTAGGAGGCGTGGCCAAGGAGGAGACCAGGCACAACACGCCTCTCCTCCGCATGGGAGCCCCCCCAGCTCCCCTTTGCCTGTTGAATCATCAGCAAAAATGCCCGGGAGGAGGCCCTTGGGTGCCTGCAGAGTGGGACAGCTTTCATGAGTCCCTCGAGGACCCATGGGACTTCTCCCAGTAAAAATCGAATCGCCTGGGTCGCAGTAGCGACCGCAGTGGCCATATTGAGGCTGTGTTGCTGGATGGCCTGGCCTCGCTTCCAGCGTGCAGGGTCACAGAGCCTTGAAGAAATCCTGATGGGAGCAGCATAGGTGCGCCACTAAGGCCATACTCTGGTGGGTAACTGTGATATCTTGGGGTTGCCGTGGGAGAGAACGGAGCAGTGCGGCAGCCCCTCTGGCCATCTTCCGACTTGAGGACCTCCCACAGACATCATCACGCAGCGGGGTGGCAGCGAAAGACTATCATGAGCCATGGTGGCAGGCTAGCATATAAGGCAGACCAGTGGGGGCCTCATGCCTGTGTCAGGCTGTGAAGGCTGGAGGACCACACTTATCAAGGTGCTTGTGTTGCCCTGGTCCCCTTGGCCCTGAGGCCTGACTTGCCAGAGGCCCGACGTGGCAGCAGCCTGGGCGGAGTCACACCAGAGGGCTGTCATTCGATCAGAGCTTCAAGGCCACATAATTCTGCACTGGCACCCCTAAGGTAAAAGATCCAGGGACTCTCACACCCTAAGGACAGAAGGGGCCCCTCACGACAGCACGCTACAGAGTGACCTGGGTGCTTCAGATGGACTGGCTGGGGATCCCTACTCCTCCCAGCGTCTTAAATACCCAAGTGAGGAGCGATTGAGACTGTTACCAAGTTCCTGCATAGGGACTCTGCTTGTGGGGGAGGAGGTGGAGCCCCATTGGGGTGATTAAGAACGACCTGGAACTCTCATCTGAATAGGTTGTGAGCCCTGCATCGTCCAGGTGCACCCGGAGCCCCTCAGCACCATTCAACAACCTGGGCCCATTGGGAGTCTATTCCTAAAAAATAATACAACTTGATAGGCAGTGAGGTGGTCCAAAGGGAAAGTAAGACTCTCTTGAATCCCCTGTTATCCCGGTCCAGCTAGCAGTGTGGGGCAAATCCCAGAGATCTAAATGTGACCACACCCACCTTGCCCCACCATGACGTCTAACAGAGCCAAGACCGCTCGCCCCCTCCTCCGTTAATGACATGCTCCAGACGGTGGATCCCCCCGACCACAAAGAGAAGACCCCTCGAAATCGGCCCAGGGCCTTGTGGAGGGCACCAATACTTGAGCCCCAGCCACTAAAGAGTACATCCAGCTGCTGCTGATCGAGCTGCATAAGAACATCATGTCGCTCCACCAAGACATCTCCGCCCACAAGCTGGCCTGCCGCAAAGAATTTAAAGATGTCACTCAACATCTCCGGACTCACAAGATCTCTTACATGTGGGGCTTTCCACTTAGCCTCCACTTCAACCTCCAGGAAAAGAGGATCATCGGCCGCATGCCGATAGAGGCTCGAAAAGCTCTGGGAAGTCCCCCTCCTTCTGACTCCAAGGTCGCCCACGAATCGAGCAACCTGGCTGTGGTGGACCGAGGAGCAGGCTGACAATTGTCAACACGATCTACAAAAAAGAAGGTGCGCAAATAGGGACGCCAGGCCAGAAGAAAAAACAGAGAGGCTTCTTCAGGTGATGACACTCCAGTTTGAGTTTCTTTCATAGCTCTGGAATCATAGCCTCAAGCCTGCCTATTGTCTCTAAGCATATTGGCATTTGCTTCCAGGTGAGCCGTGATTCACCCCAACTAACCATGACTGTATGTAAGTGAGCGGGGTGCATGACTAGTTGAGAGCTTACCCCTCATCTCTTGGACTAATGCCACACAACTATATATTTCCTATATTCACCATCTGTTGGGGGTTACCTGCCAGCAGTGGTGGCTGGTGACATTTGAAAGTAGTGAGGTATAAAAGTTCAGGATGACTGACCTGTGGCGAGCAAGGTTAGTGAGCGAGCCCGACTGTTATAAGGGTGGGGTTTGGAGGGGGCAGGGGGTTCTCCCCCCAAGAAAAGTTTGAAAAAAGAGTAAGCAATTGGTGCATTCTCAGCAAATTTGAGAAAGCAAGAAGGATAATAAGGCAATTGTGGAAGTGTAGGTATGACATCAATAAAGAGATTTCACATGATAATGGAAGGGATGGAGGGGGACATTTGAAAGAGAGAAGAAAAATTGAGAGGTGACAAAAAGAGGATTTAATTAAAAGACACTTTTTTTAAATGCCCATTTAAGGAATGTAGCGAATATTTTTAGACAGCATGCAGTTCGAGGATGCAAGAATGTAGAAAGAAACAACATTATTTCTTTGTGAAGATTGTGCTATATTGGAAATTTTTAATAGGTACTAGAATCAGGTAAACCATTACTCTGTTGCTAAAATAAAGACTACTGCTAGGCTACCGAACCACCAGGTCAGTTATTCAGCTCAAGTGTTGAAAGTGAAATATAATGGCTGGACACATATGTCGAGAAAATCCATGGTAAATAATGTACACATTGAAAAAGAGATTCTGGAGTTCATCCTCAGGGTTGACTCATAATATTAATTATACAGCAGAGTGGGATGCATTTAAATGCCTCTGGGTTACACTGGCACCAAATGAAAAGTAAGGACAGCCTCCCAGACAGTGCGGGTGTATTAACTGCATTCCAGTGGCTGGAGGGCAGGAAATGCAAACACTGGTGTGAATAAGGCCATGGTAAAAGGGTTCCCTTTGCAAATTCAATGAACACTTTTGTTAGCAAATGGCTGCTGATTAAACTTCCTGAAGCTCTGCCCTTTTTGTACATGCTATGGTGAGTAAGGGTGGAACTGCAGATTGAAGGGGACCCTTTAGGGTGAGGCCCAGCATTTGTCTACCTTGATCACACTTCAGTGAAGAGCCATCACGCCTCTTTATGCCTCTGGTGTGGGTGCTCCAGGCTGGAAACAGTCCTGCTGTGAGGGGCATTGTTACACAAAGGCTAAAGACATTTGAAATGTAAATGTACTGAAATTTCCCTTTCCTTAACAGGAAAGGTAGCAACCCCTGTCCTCGTCTTTATGCGGATTTGAGCAATTTTAAAGTGCTGTTCTCTGTTAAAAGCATGCACCTTTAATTCCAGCCACATCAACATTGTGTTTATCTGCGATAAGGGAAACTTAGGGGCCCCTCATCATATTTTCCGGTTGGGGGGGGGTTGGGGGGCAGTGGGAGGTAGTAGGTTGGTAATCATCTTGCATTTTGCCACTGCTACAACTCTCTGCTGCGTTAAAGTATAATATTTCTCATGCTCTAGCCTGCTGCCCTTCTTCTCGCATCCGTTCACATAGAATTACATAGTGTCTCTCAGTTCTGTACAACCTGTACCCGCTAGACCCTCCCTCCCACGCCGCCTGACCCTTCCGCCTCTCCTTAACAGCTATACTCTGGGTCCCTTCCCCTGGGTCGTCAGATGTATCTCTTACAATTACCCTCTGTATGTGTGCACCCCAGACACCCCCTTGCCTTGCCCCCGGTACTGCTATCCACTGTCTGCTGACCCTCACAAGCTGTACTTCCGGGTGTAACCTGTGTGTGACCCGGTCTGCCCGTAGTCCTGTATGGGGGCCACAAAATAGTTAACCAACCACAAACAGCTGAACAATTATTTCAAAGATCATTGTATAACATACTCTATCTAGGAGCGTCTAGAAGCTGTTTATTTATGCAGTGTGCGCTTAATTAAAAACAAGTTACTTACCTTCGGTAACGATGTATCTGTAAGAAACATTAGTTAGTTAGATTCCTCACCTTAGAATATCCCCAGGCGTCAGGCTGGATCCGGAAAGATTTTTCGTCAGCAATACCCCTTGCGCGTCGCTAGGCGTCGTCTGCGGCTCTGCGTCCGTCGTCGGCGTCGTGCGCCGGAATGACGTCGGAGTACTTAGAAGCCGCCCTCGCGCGCTGACGTCAGTTCTTGTACATAGCTTTCCGCGCCAGGAACGCAGAGCCATGCAAGAGACCGACACTGGTGCCAAAAAGTCTAGGGCCCTGAAAAGGATAACCTTAACCCTAGATGTCGGATCGCAGAACGGTGAGGATGGGTCGGTGAGGAATCTAACTAACTAATGTTTCTTACAGATACATCGTTACCTAAGGTAAGTAACTTCTTCCTCTGAAAGAAAGACGTTAGTTAGATTCCTCACCTTAGAATAGATACCCCAGCAATACCAACCCCGGTGGTGGGTCTGCGAACCAAGATCACACCAGAAAGTCCTGGAGAACAGAACGGCCAAAGAAGCCGTCTCTCCAGACTTGGCTGTCCAGGCAATAATGCTTGGCAAACGTGTGCAGCGAGGCCCACGTTGCTGCCTGACAGATGTCCTGCAAGGGGACTCCCCGGACCAGGGCAGTGGTCGCCGCTGTGGCCCGGGTGGAATGGGCCCTCAGCCCTACAGGAGGATCCTTTTTAGCCAAGTAGTAACAAGCTTTTATACACAATACGACCCACCGCGAGATGGTGCACTTGTGTACCGCCCGCCCCTTCTTAGCGCCCATGTAGCCAACAAAGAGTTGGTCGTCCACCCGGAACTGTTTGGTGCGGTCCAAATAAAAGGACAGCGCCTGTTTTGGGTCCAGACGGTGGAGCTTCTCTTCCTCCTTCGAAGGATGCAGAGGCGGAAAGAAGGTGGGCAATGTGACAGACTGCCCGATGTGAAAGGCAGTCACCACATTAGGAAGACAAGAAGGACGAGTACGGAGGACAACCTTGCCCGGATGGACAGAAAGAAAAGGAGGCTTAGAAGAAAGAGCCTGGAGCTCACTCACCCGTCTAGCCGAGGTGATGGCAACCAGGAAAGCAGTCTAAAGAGTCAGAAGACGAAGGGGACAATTATGAAGAGGCTCAAAGGGAGCGCACATCAGATATGTAAAGACCAGGTTCAAATCCCACTGAGACATTACGAAAGGGACAGGAGGAAACATGTGAGTAATGCCTTTGAAGAAGCGAGAAACAACAGGGGATTTGAAAAGAGAAGGCTGATCAGGAAGCCGTAAGAAAGCCGAAATAGCTGAAAGATAACCTTTAAGAGTGCCCAGAGCAGAGCCCTGCTGGGCCATGGAAAGAAGAAAGAGGAGAATCTCAGAAAGAGGGGCGGAAAGGGGATCCACAGCCTTTGCTGTGCACCATGCCACAAATTTGTTCCACCTGCAGGCGTATACCGATTTTGTGGAGGGACGCCTGGCTGCCAGAATCACATTGCAGACTTCAGGAGGCAAGTCAAATGGCATCAACTGTCGCCGCTCAATCTCCACGCATGGAGGTGGAGACTGGACAGGTTCGGGTGGAGGACCGTCCCTTGCTGCTGCGACAGAAGGTCCTCCTGAAGAGGCAGTCGTATCAGGGGATCGATTGACAGACTGAGTAGCTCGGGATACCAGTACCTTTTTGCCCAATCCGGAGCCACCAAGATGACTTGGGCCCGGTCGCGCCTGATCTTCAGCACTCTGGGCAGAAGTGGTATAGGCGGAAAGGCGTACAACAGACCGCAACTCCACTCGCGACGAAAGGCGTCCCCGAGCGAGTGCCGCCTTGGAAACTCCAACGCGCAAAACTGCTGACATTGCGCGTTCTCTTCGGTGGCGAATAGATCTAACCAAGGCTCTCCCCACTGCCGAAAAGGGGCCTTGCGCCACCTCCGAGTTTAGACGCCATTCGTGATCCATCATGCACCGGCAGCTGAGTTCGTCTGCTCTGGCGTTCAGAGAGCCCTCCAGATGTTGAACCACCAGAGTGATACCCTGATGTTCCAGCCATGTCCAGAGGCGCAGAGCCTCTTGACAAAGGGTCCACGACCCCACCCCGCCCTGTTTGTTGCAATACCACATGGCGGTGGTGTTGTCCGTGAACACCTGCACCACACTTCCCCGGAAAACAGGAAGGAATGCCTTCAGTGCAAGTCGGATCGCTCTCAGCTCCAAAAGGTTGATATGGAGCCGAGACTCCGCCGGAGACCAGAGTCCTCTGATCTCCGCCTCCCCCATGTGGCCCCCCCATCCCAGGAGGGAGGCATCCGTCACTACTACGTTGGGGTAGGGAGAGGGATCTGCTGCTGTTCCAATCGCGCTTCGTGAGCCACCACTGCAACTGCTTTGCGGTGCCCTCCGAGATCAAGACATGGTCGGACAGGTTGCCCCGATGCTGGGCCCACTGAAACTTCAGGTTCCACTGCAGAACCCGCATTCGCCACCTGACGTGATGCACTAACAGGATGCAGAAGGCCATCAGACCCAGAAGCCGCAGCACCAACCTGACCGAAACCCGGGATAGAGGCTGAAAGATGGGAATCAGAGCCTGAATATCCCGGACCCGCTGTTCCGGAGGATAAGCCCGGAACTGCGCCGAGTCCAGAACCGCCCCGATAAAGAGGAGCGTTTGGGAGGGACTCAGATGTGACTTCGGCACATTGATGGAGAATCCCAGCAAATGCAGGAGGTCGGCCGTAGTCTGGAGGTGGGAGACGACTTGATGGGGTGAGCCCGCCTTCAACAGCCAGTCGTCGAGATAGGGGAAGACTGGAACCCCTGATCTGCGCAGATGAGCTGCGACCACCTCCATCACTTTCGTGAACACCCGAGGGGCACTGGTGAGACCGCAGGGGAGCACAGTAAACTGAAAATGCTCCTGACCCACCGTGAACTGCAGGTAACGCCGGTGGGCCGGCAGGACGGGGATGTGAAAATAAGCGTCCTGCAAGTCCAACGCTACCATCCAGTCTCTGGGGTCTAGGGCAGCCAGAACCTGAGCTAAGGTGAGCATCTTGAACCTTTCCTTCCTGAGGAAGGCGTTGATGCTCCTGAGGTCCAAGATAGGGCGTAGGCCCCCTTTGCCCTTCTTGGGAACCAAAGAATAACAACCACGGCCTACTTCAGGACCAGGAACGCGCTCGACGGCCCGTTTGGCCAAGAGGGCTGCAACTATCTCCCGTAGAAGATTCAAGTGATCCCCCGACATGCGGTGGCACTGCGGTGGAATGGCTGGAGGGGTCGTCTCAAAGGGGAGGGAGTAGCTCCTTCGGACGATTTGCAGCACCCACCTGTCCGAAGTGATGGAACGCCAGTGGAGCAGGTGATGGCGAACTCTGCCGCCCACTGGCGTGCAATGGGCCTGAAAGCACGGACTAGGAAGGCTTTGAGGCATATGCTGCTGGGGTGAATGTGGATGGACCGGCACGTTGTCCCCCTGTACCGCCTCGGCGGAATCCACGTCCGCGACCGCGTGGAGGATGGTTCTGCGACCTGTGGCTAGGCGGACGTGAGGAGGCGTCCCTTCCTTGGCCACGAATGGGGTGAAAAGCGGAAGTTTGCGGGCGCGGGGCCGAGAGACCCAAGGACTTGGCCGTAGCCCTGGAGTCCTTAAAGCGCTCCAGCACACTGTCCGCTTTGTCGCCAAAGAGGCGATCGCCATCAAAGGGCATGTCCATGAGGGTGCTCTGGACATCCCCGGAAAAAGACGTGGACCGCAACCAGGCGTGACGCCGAAGCGCCACTGTGGACGACACTGCCCTGCCAAGCGAGTCCGTCGTGTCCAAACCACATCGGATGGCATATCGCGCTGCGTCCCGCCCGTCGGCAAGAGCCTGGGCGAGCCGTGTCCGGGCCTCCTCCGGACACAGGGGCAGCATGTCCTCCACCGTATCCCACAGAGAGTGGGAGTAACGGTCCAAGAGACAAGGGTTGTTAATCGACCGCAGCCCTAAACTAAGGGAGGAGAACAGCTTTTTGCCAAACTGCTCCAGTCTCTTGGATTCCCGATCCAGGGGAGCGGACGGGAAGGAGGTCTGGGAAGTAGAGGCCTGGATAACCAGGCTCTCAGGGGTGGGGTGTTGGGACAGAAAACTGGGGTCGCCCGGTGTAGGTCGGTGGCGTCGGGCCACGTTCCGATCCACAGGAGGTACTGTGGAGGGCTTGGACCAGGTGCCCTTGAGAACGTCCATCAGTGCTTCGCTAAACGGCAGCAGAGGCTCCGTGGAGCTTGCTGATGGTTGGAGCACTTCAGTGAGGAGGTTAGTCCTCACGGCTACGGTAGGTAGCTCCAGACCGAGGGCTTCGACCACCTTACGCAACGCCACAGAAAAGGTAGCACCTTCCTACGAAGCCACGGTCGGAGGAGAGATGAAGCCAGTGTCAGGGGAGGTGTCAAGGCCACTGGCATCCCCCAGCTCATCTGCCCAGTCCTGTGATAACTGGCCCTGGTGGGCCAGAGGGTCATCAGACCCCTCCCAGTCGCTACCGTCATCCGATTCCTGTTAAACAGGGGGAATGACCGGAGCCGGGCGGAAGATGAAATGGTCATCCAACGGCGTCGGATGCGGTGCCGGACCGCGCTGCACCGGTGCCGGGCCCGGACTGGGGCTGAACCGGGGAACAGCGTCGTCCGGAGACGGCGCCGGGGATGGAACTGGTGTGGACGCCAGCGGAGGCGGCGTCGTGAGGTCGACCAGCATCGACTGAGATCTAGGCCTGGATCCCACGGGGACCTGCGGCGTCGGGACCGAAGTCGACGACGGCGCCGGGCCGGAGCCGCGGGCTCGCTAGGCCTCCCAGTCGAGCCTGCGGGGCCCGGAGGCGTGCCGGAGGGCGCCGACGGCAGAGCCAGGCCCCTCATGGCTGAGAGGAAGGTACTGATCTCTGCCGGAGTCGCGTCAGCCCCAGGGACCGGCGGGTATGGGGACGGACGCGGCTCCTGTGGCTCCGGCGGAGCATCGGGGGTGGTACCACCCGTACCCTCGACCGAGTCGCGCGACCGGTGAGGGGAGTCCGAAGAGCGATGTCGTCTCTTGGACTTCTTAGAATGCTTCAACTTACCCGAAGACTTGGAACCCGACGAGCGGTGATGGTGACTGCGGCTCCGCAACCGGTCCTTCGACCTCCTCCTGGACCGGGACCGTGAACGGCGCGGAGCCAAGTGCCGGAGCTCGAGAAGCTTAGCCTAGCCTTCGAGGTCAAGGCCCGGCAGACGAGGCACGACTCCGCATCGTGGTCGGCCCCAAGGCAGTAAAGGCACCGGCGATGGTGGTCCGTTACCGACATCAGTCGGTGACAGGAGTCACAGGCTTTAAAACCAGGCATCCTACCGGCACCAGTTCGAGTCGACGAACAGACAAAAGAGTCCAAAACGTTTTAGTCAAAAAGTGACTAAAGGGGTAAGCTCTTCCCGGATCGGTGCTGTCTGGTGTGGAAAAAAGAAGAAGAACAACTGACGTCAGCGCGCGAGGGCGGCGTCTAAGTACTCCGACGACGTCATTCCGGCGCACGACGCCGGCGACGGACGCGGAGCGGCAGACGACGCCTAGCGACGCGCAAGGGGTATTGCTGACCAAAAATCTTTCCGGATCCAGCCTGACGCCTGGGGATATTCTAAGGTGAGGAATCTACCTACGTGTTTCTTTCAGATAAAGGAAAACAGTACCAAAGGTAATTTCATTTGCCCTTTCACCACTCCCTTCTCCACCTGCACAGCAAAGATGTCCTTCACGCCCATCACTTGGCCTTCACCCTTGTTGTTTTATAAAATTTGCACAGTAGAGTAAGTAAAACCTAATTCTTGCTTCAATCGGTTGTCACGTATAAGAAGGGACAGTCCTTTCGGTTCTCCTGAGATTGCCAGGATCCCTATCCAATCTTTGGGGGTGTCCAGGCTTGAGTGTGAAACACTATCTTTAATACCCCACCGCTCACTGCACAATCTGTGTATTATGTGTGAACTCTGTGTACTCCTTGGTTCTCACAGGTGTGAACACAAAGCTAGTTCTTCTGAGTTGCACTGGTGACCCTTGAACCAGCAGAAAATTGACTCAGCTGCACGGCCTTCAAGGCATCTACACTGTGAGTCGGAAAACAGTTCGAACCGAACTTCAAATGCACGCACCTACGACAAAGTTTTACACAGAAAAAGGGTCGCAATAGCAGAACACTGGAGAAGGTTCCACCTCGACAACCAGACTAACATAACATGAAATGTGCATCTGTAGCGCACACGTTCACCCTGGAGAGAACCTCCTGGCGCTACTGGCAGACAATTGATGCTTATTGATACCTATCTCAAAGTTACTGATTATGATTTTATCTATTTGCAGTTTTCATATAGCGAGAACCTGTCCCCATGGCATAAGAGCGCTTTACATAAGTCGCAGATTACATTGCACAAGGTCTGGTTTTTTTTGGCAGGTGGAGGTTAAGTAATTTGCCCAGAATCACAGAATGAGCAGAATCAAACCTGGTTCCCCAGTTCCAATGTCGGCAGCTCATGCTCTTAGGCCCCATCTCCTCAGATGGATGAAAGTTTAAGAAGACACAGAGAGAATATGAGGTTCAACACAAACCCCTGCCATGGATGCACTAGTCAAGGGGGACGCCAGGTCCGGCTATTACTTGACTGACCCGTAGAGAGCTGACTCGTTATCTTCAACATTCTCAGCGCCCTGGGGTACTAGAAAGGAGACACGCAGCACTCAATAAACTCTCAAACAAATAGTTGCGACTGTTCAGCTGCGGTTTGAAGTTGATCCTCAGGGGCATGGATCAACTGCGACTTCAAATAACCCGGTTTAACCAGTTGCCCTGCTCCAAACACCCCTTTTCCGCAGCAGGCTCTCATGTGGTCTGCGGTTCTCTGGTCCCTCCCTACATTCTCTTTAATACCTTCCTGCACCCTCCCTATTCTGTCTTTAATGCTTTTCTGGTCTCTCACTACATCCTCTTTAATACCTTCCTGCATCCTGCGATTGATTGCTCTGTTAGATGTGGAAAAGAAGTGTTATGCTAGCATATCAGATCAAGAATTACTGGGCTAAGGGGTGGAAGAAAAAAAGTTGATCTCCACATAACAAACTGGCTTCCAAAAGGGCTGCAATATCGAAGATCATCTTATCTGCATCACCCATTTGATTGAAAACACATTAGCAGGGAAAAAAGGGCCCTGTACCTAGGATAAGTCTATTTTCAAACTGCGTTTAACAGTGTATCGCGCCCAAGGCTCTGGGGAAGAAGAAATAACTAGGGAATCCCTCAAACTTTATCAAAAACAACCATCACCCTCTACTCGGACACCTGGGTGAAAATAAGAATCGGCTCCAGATGGGCCACATGAGTAAAATTAACAAATAAAGGATTGAAAAAAGGGTGCCTTTTGGCACATTTGTTGTTCAACTTGTATTTGGCGGATCTCCCAGAGTATCTAGGATTTTTCCCCCTAAATTTGCAAGAGTCAAATTTCAATCACAACAGTATGCAGATGACACGGTACTGTTAGACCAAACACCGGAGAGACTGCAGAGGTTATTCTCGGCACTGACCGCTTACTGCAGGGCAAACCTTTTGAAAGTAAATACTGGAAAAACAAAGATGATGACAATCTCCCCGCAGCAACCAAGGAAAGGGTCTTGGTTTATTGAGGGAAAAGCCATGGAAGTGGTGACCACATATTATTACCATGGAGTCTGGCTTGATCATAGGGGACGCTTAATCAAGCTCATGGTGCGGCTCGACATGGGATCCAGTGATCCTCAACCCTCATTTACATAACCCTGGAAAATGAACGAGATAGCATTCTGTGACCCAACCCTTCACGATCGTATAAAAAACACGAATCAATACTACTTCACCGAAAATTACACCCACGATGTGTCCCCAGCGACCCTGTGGGACGCGGCACAAGCAGTTATTAGGGGGAACTCCTATCACTCACGGCAGCATTTGAAAGGGCAGCCAAGACTGGCAAACAGGAACTCAAAACCCAGATACAGCACGAAGAGTTTAGACATAAAGCAGAACGCTCACATCAGACCCTGAGAGATCTTTGGTGCATTGGAGGTGATTTAGAGCATTTATTAATGAAGGCGGCAGCCCAGTAACTCCTCCATGTTGACCACACATACTGTGAGTGCGAAGATAAGACAACTGGCTTTTGGCCCATAAAATACGCATACACTCCACACGCAACCACATAAAGAAAATTCAGGATGGGGTGGATGGGGGCTACACTGAGACGGCTGACATTACCTCGGTTTTTCATGATTATTATTCGTCTCTAAAACCTTGATGATTATTATACGTCTAAAACCTTGATGAACAGCACCAAGGCGATTACCTCAGAGACTATAATCCTCAGACTATAATCCTCCTGATAGGGAGGAGGAGCTGGACTTGTTAGAAGACACCATCAGCCCGGACGAAGTTAGGGTAGCAATTAGCAATCTCCCCACACACAAGGTCCCTGGCCCTGATGGGTTTCCAGCCATTTTTATAAAGCATCTGCTTCTATGCTAGCCGAATCTATTGGCAAAGGAATTAATCTTTTTCTTAACATCGGGAATGGTTACCAACATGATGTTAGAATCTCATCTCATGTTACTCTTGAAGCCTCATAAATCTCAGACACGTTGCTCTTCTTACCGCCCAACTGAGTTTTTGAACTGTGACATAAAAATCTTCAAGTTCAGCCTCGTAGCAAGGCTTCACCACATTTGGTCGACTTTTATAGCACCACAGCAACCAGGGTTTATCTGCAATAGACAGGCCAATGAAAATATCTTCCTATGCGTCGCACTCATGGAAGCAGCTCGGCGAGCCATCAACCAATTACTCTCCTCTCACTGGACGCTGAGAAGGCGTTAAACAGGATGGATTGGGCAAACCTGATGAAGTCCTTGGCTAAAATTCATATAGGCCCTAAGATGAAAACCTACATACAAGCTAATTTTAAGAAGCCTGCTGCCAAGCTAAAGATTAATGCTTCCTTATCGCCCACTATAACCCTCACAAGGGGGATCTGTCACGGGTGTCCCCTGTCCCCCCTTGATTTTCGCTTTATCCATGGAGTCTGTAGAACTGAAGATTCAGCTCAACCATGCGATTCGTGGTATGCGATTTGGCAGCAGAGAGCATAAACTAGCCCGCTTTGCAGATGAAATAATATGCTTCATCACTGATCCAGAGTCCTCTATCTCCTGGTTGATGAGGGAACTTGACCTATTTGCACAGCATCCGGTTTACAAGATAACTTTTTCTAAATCCTGGTGTATGGGAGTGGCAGATCCACAGGATAGCTTCCAGCAGCCCATTCAGAGGGAGGGTTTACAATGGACGACATTAGCGATGACATACCTTGGGGTCCAACTCCCATCACACATTAAGGCCCTATACGACAGCAATATCCCTCCTTTGCTTACCACCCTCTTCAAAGACCTATACAGGTGGGGCTAACTAGAGAATTCCTTGCTGGGCCGGCTCAACTGCTTTAAAACGAATGTCATGCCCTGTCTGCTTTACATCCTTCAGACCCTCCACCTTACTATACCCAAATCGACACAAAGACAGATACACAATAAAATGCTCAGTTTTGTCTGGGAAGGCACGTCACCACGGGTAGCCCGGGTGACTTTATACCAACCTACAGCAGAAGGTGACCTGGGGTTTCCAGATGTTTCTACCTACATCCTGGTAGCACAGCTTCGACCCTCTTTGGATTGGAACCATGATCCTGACAATAAACCCAGGTTTATTGTCAGGTACGTGTCAGGTTGCACGGACCTCTTCCATAACCCCCCCTTGGATGGCCTTTTACGGCTCCCGATGTCAACAGGTGCTCAAGAACCCCCACCTCTCCCACTGACATCCACACTTCTAGTCTACTGGCGAGAAGTTGAGGAGACGGCAATTGCCATCATATTTTTTCCCCTTACTCCTCTAGTTCCCAATCTGAATTTCCGGCCAGGTGTGGTTCACCCTGGTTGCTTTTTTTGGGATCGCAGGTGATCCACCAAGTTGTGAGACTTCTATGATGAAGGAGACCTGAGAATCAATGAGAAACTGATGAAGAAATTCAGCTTGACTAGGTGGAATGCATATAAGATAGGGCAAGCATTACGCTAGGCGTATGACCCTCTGTTTGTCTTGGCATGCAAAGAGAAGAGACACCAATAGAATCCTTGTACCTTTCCAATGTCAGGTGCAAATGCATATCATGGCTTTATCGTTACATACTCAATCTTACCCCGCCAAAGAAGCGCATACATGTGAAACAAAGTAAAGGGGAATTAAATACAGATATCACAGATGAAACTCGGCGAACGATATGACAAAGCGCCTCTAAGTCCTCTATCTGTGGCCATTATAAAGAAAACTCATTAAATATCCTTACACGGTGGTATCTGACACCAGTATGGTTACACAAAATGTTCGGGGGCTCAGAATCCTGGTGAAAGGGCTGTGGAAGTGGGGCACGTTCTTACACACATGTAGGCATGCCCGAGCTTGCAAACATTCTGGGACGAGGTCCTTCTTATGGTACCCACGATTACTAACATTACCGTAACCCGTGACCCATTGGTAGTCCTCTTTGGCGATCCTGGCACAAATAGAGTCTATCCTACGTTGACCCCACAGGGTTGTTTTTTTCCCACCCACTTCTAGCAGCACGGCTGTGTATAGCGTAAATGCGAAAGTAGCCCCAATCACCTACACTAAACCTATGGTGGGGAAAAGTGGGGAATCTTTACGCCACTGAAAAGCTCTCAGCTATCATCAGAGACAGGGAGGCTACATTCGACAACATGGCATCATTTTAGCACATACATACGATGACAACATAGAACAGGGGATTACATCTCACAATGTCAAAACTCTGAGGGCCTTAGACATATGGGTGCTGTCCCCCTCAGAATCAGAGAGTGACCCATGACCCAAATATCTACTAAGCCTATCCTCATCACGATGCATCACTACTCCATTGTAGGGTACTACTCACTAGCATTGGTGAATGCCATATCTTCTTTTCAAAACACAAACAAATTGTGAGGGATGGGGACATGGGGGCTATGATGGATTCAGGAGTTGGCCTAATGGTTAGGGAGCTCGGACCTGGGGGAACTGGGTTCGAGTCTCGGTAACGACGCTAAACATCCTGTGATTGTGGGCAAATCACTTAATCTCCCTGTGCCCAACAAAAAATGAATGTGTGTCCTCATGTAACGTAACGTAACTGGTGCTATGTAAAGCGCTCTGATACCTGATTGGATTCGGGTCAAGTTCGCGCTATATAAAATTGTGCAAAAAAAAAATGTTGGACATCCCCTGCTCAACCATCTTGTACAATTCTGGGATGTGATGTGTGCCAAATCCTTCTGATTCTCGTCTTCGCTGACATTTATAATGACTATGAAATGTGTGTCATGTTTCTGTCAACCACAATGCTAAATAAAGTTGTTAAAAAAAAGGCAAGAGAAGTTTGACTGCAAGATATGCTGTTAAGTTACATATTTGAGTAGGTGACTTGGTGGGAAAAAATAGAAGGTTGCTGTCCATGTTTCAGGAATCAACTGAGGTTAGAGAATTCAGCGATAATACAGAAAAAGTGTATGTCTAGAATCAATGACCATGATGGGTGCACGATGAAAGAGGAGATGGATGACATTGTGGAGGAAATTGTGGCCAAAGACTATATGGAGTCATTGGAGAAAATGGGAGATCGTCAAGGGTGATGGAGCACAACATCAGTGCATGAAGTGCAGTGCACGTTGCAGGAAATTACCTGCTGGTTTAACAGACTGATGTGCCTTCTATGTTAGCTGTTTGCAACTGGTGAGCAGCACCTTAAGGTTATGGAACTTTGTTTCTCATCGAATAATGCTATTCTTTGTTATCTTATTTTAATTGTATATCTCTTTTAGGTTGCATTCTTTTGCTGTTTATCTTTCACTTTATACTGAGATGAGTGGTGTCCTCATGAACTGCATTCAATATCAGAACCTTAGACTGCACGCCAGGTGTGGATTCCATTCATTGAGGCAGTTTATTCTGAGCCCCTGCTGACCGCTTACCTGCTTTCTGGTACTGAGTAAGTGCTGCTATGAACCGGTGATGACTCTCCTTGCTATTAGACACACCCCACATATCCCTCTCCTAATGGAGAGGAGTATAGGAAGCAGTGCCTGAATCCGATTTGGGGGTGAATGTAAAGGTGTAATTATTGTAATGGTATACATAACCGTCTTTGAGGGCATACACTTGATTATATAGCTACTAGGTCTCACACAACATATGAAAACATAAAGAACAATTACTAGAAAAAATGTAACTTTCTTACCAAGAGTTGTCTGGGAGTTGGGATTTACATACTGATCTTTACTCCATTCAACCATACACTTTAAGATCGAAACTAAGCACTCTAAGCCCTTCTTCCTGAGGCTTAACTCCTAAAATGGAAGACACAGCAAAGATGAAATTCTTCTTGGAAATATCCTCTTGACAAGACCAGATTCACATCAATGCTTTTCTGCGGGCTAGTCGAACAACTTACAGAAAACTTCATTCACAGCTGCACAGGCAGATTTATTCAATTATATTTGTGTTATCCTATGCTATGCGCCTTTGTATAGTGCTTACCAGCAATGGTTTTCCTCTACTGCTTTATGAATATTAACATCCCTTACAATCGTTGAGCAGCGTCACAAGTTATCTGTACTGTATTTGGTTGTGTTCCATATTGTTTAGAAGCAAGTCCTATTGGAAAGCAGCTGGCTGTATGAGTATAGACTAGTGTACTGATTAGTCATTGATTACATTTAGAAATCTACTTTCAGATTAATACTCCTCACACATTAATACATAATGGTTCTTGATCTCTTATTAGAGAAGTTTTTGATATGTTTAAAGCACTGGCAAAGGGTTGCACATAGAGTTAACAGCATAAAATCTGTTTTTACTTAATACATCAGAATTGATAAACTTCAGTGCAAAGGAGAAGTCATTTGTTCCCAACAAATAAGTAATATGAAACATATTTTGGTAAAATAAATATGATATGCTATTATCTTTAAAAGTGGAAACTTCCTTCCTGCAAGCAAGAGCTATGTACCACCGAGTTGGAAGAGACCTGGGTAGTAATCTCTTTACGTGGAAGCAGAAAAAAGAATTCCCTTAGCGATACTGTGTTCACATATGGTGCTGTAATCCATTACAACTGTAAATTATCAGCAACACTAACACATTCAAGTGTGAAGCATTATTTAATTCTGTACACTGCTTCTTCTAAAAAGGACTTCATACTATTCAAAACTAAAATCTATTGAAAGATTACTTGAAAAAAATATTTTCATTGGAAGGCTGCGAAACTAACTATTGCAAAATATTCAACTGGATTATAAAATATTCACTTAATGCTGATCAATCGTGCACTGCAATTAAACACTGAGTATTTGGAAGTGGCAGAGACAGCTTTAGGTCGCACAAGTGAACATATGGCTAACAGTCATGTCATTAATTTATTAGGATGCCGGCATTATATATATATATATATATATATATATATATATATATATATATATATATATATATATATATATATATATATATATATATATATATATATATATATATATATATATATATATATATATATATATATATATATATATATATATATATATATATATATATATATATATATATATATATATATATTCACTTAAAACACCATAGGTTTCACACATGTTATAGTTAGGTGGATATTTCACTCGTAAAAAACCAATGAAATTCCCCCGTTATAGTTAGTTGAGATAATTATAACTCGCGCGACCGCCACTCTATCACAAGGATGATGTCATCAGTGATGTCATGAGTGATGCCACTGACCATGTCATGAATGATGTAATATGTGACGTCATGAGCAGAGGATTGCGGGCGTGCGAGTTATAGTTATCTCAACTAACTATAACGGGGGAATTTCATTGGTTTTTTAGGAGTGAAATATCCACCTAACTATAACATGTGTGAAACCTATGGTTTTTTAAGTGAATTTGCAAGGTTTTTTAAATGCTAAGTTATGTATTTATTAATATAGATATATATTTTTAAGGTTTTTCACCGTGCGCGCACCGTGCGCGCACCCCGCGATTTTAAAAAAAAGTAAGTAAAATGTTGTTTTCCCCCTTGGGGGTCCTTCTGTGACCTCCTGACTAAGTCTAGGGGGTCAGAAACTCTCTTCCCTGCCCCCTTTTCACGTTTTCCACCTTTTTTCCACCTTTCCTTATCACTGCGACAGACAAAATGGCGGCCGACACTTCCTGATTTTGACCGATTCGAATGTTGACTGACATCAAACAACCAATCAGAATTACGCTCGCGCACATTAGGGTGCGCGCATATAGATATGTATATGCTTTTAAATGCAATTTTCTCAGGAAATACTGAACAGATTGACTCTAGATATGCAAAAGGCACTTCCCTGACCTGAGGACTACCCCTTTGCCAAATTTCAAGTAATTCTGTTCAGCCGTTCGGGCTGTACCTTCGACTAAAGGTCCTATGGGAAAATGCATGGGGAAAACGCGTTTTGGGACCCCCCTTTTTTCTCGGCCCTCGCTTGACGAATCACCCCGAGACTTTCAGGGTAGGAGCTGAGCGGAGCGCCCCATTAGTTTTGAAAATTTCGCGAGGATTCGTCAACCGGTGCCAAAGTTATTCAAAATAGAATTTTCAGATTTCCTATGGAAACACGGTCCTAACTATAACTATCTACTGGCGACCGCCAGTAGATTATATATATATATATATATATATATATATATATATATATATATATATATATATATATATATACCAAAGCCTAACGGCTGAAACGCGTAAGGATTTATGGGTGTTCTTTCCTCCGCTTTCAAAGACGAATAAAAGTCAAGCCTGTCACTCAGTCGGTGTTGAGCTCTTTTCGTGTGTGGTGGGAGTACCGTTGTTACCAGGATCTCCATTCCTGGCTCCAGAGCTCACCCTGCAGGACCGGGGGCCCCCGGTAAAATGGAGGTGCTTTTTTGATATATATATTACCTACTGGCGGTCGCCAGTAGGTAGTTATAGTTAGGACCACGTTTCCATAGGAAAACCTCAACATTCTATTTTGAATAACTTTGGCGCCGGTCGACGAATCCTCGCGAATTTCTCAAAATAGGTGGGGCGCTACGCTCCGCTCCTACCCTGAAAGTCTCGGGGGGATCCGTCAAGCGGGGGCTGAGATAAAAGGGGGGTCCCAAAACGCGTTTTTCCCATGCATTTTTCCATAGGACCTTTAGAACGAGCTACAGCCCGAACGGCTGAACAGAATTACTCAAAATTTGGCAGAGAGGTAGTCCCTAGGTCAAGGAAGTGCCTTTTGTAGGTTTGGTGTAAATCTGTTCAGTAGATTCTGAGAAAATAGCCTTTAAATCAATATATATATCTGAGCCCGCTTACGGTACGCTTACCGTACGCTTACGGTAAGCGTACGGTGGCGTGCGCGAGCGCGATTCTGATTGGCTCTTAGATCTTAGTAAACATTCGAATCGGCCGAAACCAGGAAGCGGCGGCCGCCATTTTCTGTGTTTCACTCTGAAAAAAAAAGAGTGAAAACAAGAAAAGGGGGCAATGAGGAGAGTTACAGACCCCCTTACATTTGTGAGGGGGTCAAAGAAGGACTGTAAAGTACAAAACAAACATTTATTGATTTTTAAAAAAAATCACGGGGTACGCGTACGGTAAGCTTACGGTAAGCGTACTGAAGAAACATGGCGTGCGCGAGCGCGATTCTGATTGGCTCTTAGATCTTAGTAAACATTCGAATCGGCCGAAACCAGGAAGCGGCGGCCGCCATTTTGTGTGTTTCACTCAGAAAAAAAACAGAGAAAACAAGGAAAGGGGGCAATGAGGAGAGTTACAGACCCCCTAACATTTGTAAGGGGGTCAAAGAAGGACAGAAAAGTACAAAAAAAACATTTATTGATTTTAAAAAAAATCACGGGGTACGCGTACCGTAAGCTTACGGTAAGCGTACGGTAAAAAAAATAAAAAAAAATAAATGAAAAGCAGATTTAAGAGTTTGCTCATCATATGTCCTCCATGTGCGCACGGTGCGCGAAGCGCATCGTGCGTTCATGGCCCATCTAGCGTAATGTGGGCACGCGGTGCGCGAAGCGCACCGCGTGCTCACTTTGTGCGCACGGTGCGCGAAGCGCATTGTGCGTTCATGGCCCATCTAGCGTAATGTGGGCACGCGGTGCGCGAAGCGCACCGCGTGCTCACTGTGCGCGCACGGTGCGCGAAGCGCACCGTGCGCGCATGGAACGAACTGCGTTAAGTGGGCGCGCACGCCACAAATGGCGTAAAGTAACTTAGCATTTAAAAAACCGTACAAATTCACTGAAAAAAACATAGGTTTCACACATGTTATAGTTAGCTGGAAATTTTACTGATAAAAAACCAATGAAATTCCCCCGTTATAGTTACTGTAGGCAACTATAACTCACGCGACCGTAATCCTCTGCTGATGACATATGTGTCTTTATGAAAAAAAAATATTTGTAATATATGTATAGCTAAAATTTAATGGAAGAAGACATGGGCAAATAAGTGTCTAAATACAGTATTAGCATCAGCAGAGGATTACGGTCGCGTGAGTTATAGTTGCCTACAGTAACTATAACGGGGGAATTTCATTGGTTTTTTATCAGTAAAATTTCCAGCTAACTATAACATGTGTGAAACCTATGGTTTTTTCAGTGAATATATATATATATATATATATATATATATTCACTGAAAAAACCATAGGTTTCAGGGGCGTTATAGTTAGCTGGACTTTTCACTCGTACAAAACCATTGAAATTCCCCCGTTATAGTTAGTTCAGCTAACTATAACTCGCGCGCCCGCAATGCACTGCTGATGACGTCACATATTAGATCACTCATGACATGGTCAGTGACATCACTCATGACATCACTGATGACATCTCAAATGACATCACTGATGACATCACTGATGATATCATCCAGTGAATGTGTGTTTTTCTGAAAATTACATAGGTTTTATATATGTATATCTCAAGGTCGATGGAAGAATAAATGGGTATATAAGTGTCTAAATGGATGATTTGTTTTTAAAAAAATTTATTGTATAACTGACTGATTAAGTGCATCTTAGTCACAGTGAATACATGGCTTAGTGAGTAATGTTTAAATGTGTAAATATCTGTATCAGTCTCTCACTTTGTGTGTAAGTGGCTGCATGGGTTGGTGAGTAGCTACATGAGTGTCTATATAGGTTATTAGTTGGTTTTTTGAGTATCAGTATGAGTGTCTGTATGGTTCGGTGGGGGGTATTATGTAGTGCATAGGTGTATGAATGAGTGACTCACTGTTTGTATGTGTTGAAGACAGCATGTGTGCAGGACTGTATGGGTGGATGAGTGTGTGCATGGGTGTGTTAGTGAGTGAATGACTGTCTCAATAGTGTCTTTATGAGTAACTACATATGTTTTAAACTAGTATATGTGACTATTGGTGTATATAAGTGAGTATATGTGAGAGTGAGAGATTGAAAGAGTTCCTGTATGAATAAGTATGTGTTTCTATAAGTGATTGTTTAAAAGACTAAGTATGTGTAAGTTTCTGTAGAAGTAAGTGTGGTGGTGTGTGTATAACTGTATATGCAAGTAAATGGATGTTTGATTCTGTATTAGCATGAGTGACTATGTGTGTGAGTAACTTTATGGATGAGTGGCGTTGTGTAACAGGATGTATAGGTGTATGAGTACATATGATGAGTGAGTACATGTATGAGTGACTGTATAGGACTGTTGGTGAATGAGTGGATGTGTATGTGGATCTTAGAATTACTGAATAGGTTGTTGTAACTGATATTGGTATGTCAATTGTTTTGAAAATTTTAGTTTCTATTTTTGAATGTGTGTATCAAAGGTTATATTAGGGGGAGAGGAGGTCTGCCACACTATCACAAGGATGATGTCATCAGTGATGTCATTTGAGATGTCATCAGTGATGTCATGAGTGATGTCACTGACCATGTCATGAGTGATGTAATATGTGATGTCATCAGCAGTGCATTGCGGGCGCGCAAGTTATAGTTAGCTGAACTAACTATAAAGGGAGAATTTCAATGGTTTTGTACGAGTGAAAAGTCCAGCTAACTATAACGCCCCTGAAACCTATGGTTTTTTCAGTGAATTTCAAAGGTTTTTTAAATGCTAATTCCTAACTATAACGTGCCTAAAACCTATGGTTTTTTCAGTGAATTTCAAAGGTTTTTTAAATGCTAATTTCTAACTATGCCTATAAAGATAGGACATGTGAAGAAAGAAGAAAAAACGCACAGAAAGAAAAAAAAGAAATGCAGAAAGAAGCAACAGAAGTCCTCAAAGACGAAGAAAAGTGCAGGAAGAAGGATAACGTGCAGAAAGAACAAACAGAAGAGCAGAAAGAAGCCTTGTTGCTAAATCATCCTGTACCCTCAACTTTTTCAGACGGATACTGGTGGTAACTGAGTCTGACTAACCAGTCCTAGAGCCAGTGCTATGTTAAAAGACACTCAGAATACAGTGAAACCACCTACATACACTAGGGAACACTATGCGTTGGGATCACCGTGTGATCAGCATGACCTCCTCTGTAAGCCCCTAGTATATAATAGGGCAGGGGATTAAAACTACCTCTTAAAATGCGCCACAGGGCATGTTTGCACACGTCACCTCAGGCCCGTCCCCTCACTTCCCCACTGTGTAAACACGCCCTGTGGCTGTTTTAAGTTGGGAGATTAAGTCCCCTTGAATCCTGAGGGTCCCTAGGGTCCAACTAGACCACTAGGTACCTCCAGTAAGCGCCACAGAGCTGCGTTGCAGAGAGATGTAAAAAGGGGCACGGCCTAGACCACCTCTCTGCAACGCAGCGCAGTGGCACTTACTGGAAGCACCTGGTGGGCTAATTGGCCCCTAGGGTCCCTCAGGATTGAAAGGGAATTATTTCCCCAACTTAAAACGCGCCACAGGGCGTGTTTGCACACGTCACCTCAGGCCCCGTCCCCTCCCTTCACCACTGTGTAAACGTGCCCTGTGGCCGTTCTAAGTTGAGAGATTAAGTCCCCTTGAATTCTAAGGGTCCCTAGGGTCAAACTAGCCCACTAGGTATCTCCAGTAAGCGCCACAGAGCTGCGTTGCATTGAGGTGTAAAAAGGGGCGTGGCCTCAGAACACCTGTCTGCAACGCAGCTCCCTGGCGCATACTGGAGATACCTGTTGGGCTAGTTTGCCCTCAGGGACCCTCAGTATTGAAGGGGAATTAATTCCCCAACTTACAACTGGCCAGGGGTGCGAGTGCTGCAAGGAGGGGGCGTGGCCTCCGGTGCGATGCCGGTCTTTTATTTATTTTATTTTTTAAGAAGGAGGGCTGTGTGGCCCCCCTTATTTTTCTAATTTACTGGCCCTGGGGACCCCATCCCCCAGGGTCTGCACCCTAATTTTTGTTGTTGAAAAAAATTCATTTGGCCCTCCCAAGGTCTTAATCGGCCCCGCGGACCCCAACCCCCGGGTCATGGCCTTTTTAAAAAAAAATTCTTTAGGAGGGGGCTGCGTGGCCCCCCATCCCCCGGGGCCGGCCTTTGTTTTTTATTATTTAAAAAATATATATATTTATAGAAACACCTAGGACATGCTGGACAAACCGTATGTACCTATCACCATGACGATTTGCGTGGTATTCATTAAAAGGCGACTATGCATAGAATGAATCCACGTGGAATGTATTTACACGCTAGTGAAGGTCTGACGTGTCTGACGACCCACCGTGCCTAATCCCGGCGTCCCCGCCAGTGGGTACTCTCCAAGTAGACACCCTTGTCGTTTATTTATACAAATATGGATAGCTATTGACGGGCACATTTAATATACACGCACACCAAGCCATTCAAAGGGGATTCGACCAAAACTATGCAAGAAACCCCCCTCGCGGTTAATAAAATACACATTCACCAACGGATGTGTAAAACTTTTTATTTTATTCTCTGGAAAGGAGATGAATCTCACTTGAGAGTCACAGCGTGCTCCGGGCTGAGCCCAATGCTGTGTTACACCCACCAGTGCCCGCCGAGTGCCTCACACCTCTGTGTTGTATTCCACCAGCTAGTGCGTATGCTATGACACTCTCTAGCCCATGTGCACTGTAACACCACCCCGTGAATATGTCATGCCACACTTGCCTTCGCACGGGTTATATTGCCCCATCTAACGTGCCTTCCTCGATGCCTATGTTATAACGCACAGCGCTATGCCATACATATTACAATCTGGGATCCATATCTTTGTCACAGTGCATATGCAACGTTACACTCCTCAGCACATATTTTATATTACAACTTTAGAGACTAGTTAGGTTATACAACACTACCCTGTGCATATTACACTCCAAGGCGCATATTGCATAGCACACGCTAGTGCCTGTGCTATCTCGCGCCTCCAATGAATCTGTCATTGCGCACAATGTATTGCATATTATATTTCAAGCCCCGGTTCATCTTATATCACACTTTTTGGTGCATAGTTTATACCATATACTATATCTAGTTTTCATTTTCAATCGTGCTCTCAGGACTATGTTCTATATAACACTGCGTCCACCTACCCTTTTCACGGGCATTACATTTTGCGATGGGGGGTGGAGAGTCAGGGGCTGTTTCTGCCAAGTGAGCCCGGAGTCACAGTCACAAACGTCCTCTTCTTCCTGAATAAAAGTGAGATTATGCTGCATACTTGTTCATATTTTAAGTAGTTCGCACAGACACACATTTTAAAAACAATAAAGTTCCTAATACCCACCTTCTCTGAACAGTTAGCTTGCTGCCCCATCCACCTCCTCCCTATCCTCTGTTGTCTGAATCCATGGACTAGCCTCCTCCCTCCTGCCATGCATGGTCTGATGTGCTGCCACTGCCCTCCATTTAGCATGATGTACCAGTCCACTCCACCTGCCCTCCATTGCCCAATTCTATGGCCCATCATTGACCTCCTGCTTAGCCTCTGTGCTTAGCTTGCCGCCCCTATTCTCCTTCCCCCTGCCCTCCGATGTCTTTGTGCATGCCCCTGCTCCATCCTTTTTGCCCACCATGTACCATGGACCTGCCACTCCTATCTACTCTGAGTGTTCTGTTGAGCTGCCACTCCCCTCCCACCTGCCTAGCATTGTCAGATGACTGTAACTTGTCCCTGCCACCTCCACCCTGCCTGTCCACATGCCATGCCCCTATCCCCTTCCTCCTGTCCTCCAAGGTCCATTTTACTGCCACACCCTTCTGCAATCCCTGGTCTGTTGTGCTGCAACTGCTCCTCCTGCCTGCCCCGCGCGGTCTGTTGAGAAGCCCCTTCCCCTGAACTCTCTTGTCTGTGCCAGGTCCTGACCCTCCCTTCTATCCTCCATGGTCCTTTGTGCATGCCCCTGCACCCTCCTTCCTGCCCATCATAGCCATTGTGCTGCCACTAACCCTCCCGCTTGCCATGCATGGTCTTCTGTGCTGCCATGGCCTCTCCCACCTTCCCTGTGTGGTCAGTTAGCTGCCCCTGACCCCCTCCCACCTTCCCTCCATGGTCTGTGTGTATGCCATCATAGTCTCATTGTTGCTCTCCATGGTGTGTCTTGTTTCTAGTGCCCATCCTGCCTGACCTCCATGGTCATCTTGCTGATCCTGCCTTGCCCCCTTGCCCCAAGCCCTCTGTTTCCATGTGCAGACCCCTATTCCCTCCCACCTGTCTTGTCTGTTCCATTGTAATGCCCCTGATCCGTCCCTCCACCATTTATGGTCTGTTATGCTGCAGCTTTCTCTCCTGTCTGTCCATTATGGTCAGCTAGCTACCATTGCCTCTTTCCCCTCTGTTCTCTGTTGTCCATGTGCATGGTCCTGTCCCCTCCCTATTGCTTTCTATGGATTGTTGTGCTGCACTCCCGTCCCGCATGCGCTGTGTGGTGTATTGTGCTGCTGCAAACCTTGATGCCTGCCCTGTAGGGTCAGTTTGGTGCACCTCTCCATGTCCCTCCTGTCCTCTGATATCCGAGTCCATGTCCCTATCCCAACTCCTCCTTCCTACCATGATCCAATGTACCATACTTGCGAACATTTTGAACTTGGTAAGAGGGAGATTTTGAAAAAAACTGGGGCATTGATTTTGCCCTTTGAGTTACATTGAAAAAGAGGAGATTGTAGACAGGAGACAGATCAAATAAAGCCCATTTGAGCTTAAAAACATTGGACGTTTCCTGGCTGAAACAGGTCTGTTGGCATGTATGGTTGTACTACCACTGCCTCTTCCTTTTGCCCACAATGGTCTATTATATTGCCACAGCCTCTCTTGCCAGTCCTGTATTGTTGGTTTGTTGCCCCTGCCCCCCTTTCCACTGCCCTCCATAGTCTGTTGTGCTGCCACTGCCCTTCCTGCCTGCCCAGTGTGATAAAATTGTTGCCTCTGCACTCTCCTACCTGCCTTCAATTTTCAGAGTCCGTGCCCCTGGCCTCTGACTCTCAACAGTATCCCAATGAACAACTAGATTGCTAACATTCTATATTTATTACAAAAGTGTGGAACGCCCGACGTCATCTTGATGTAATCAAAACTGTAATACCTAGAGTATTTCCTTTACAAATTACATATATGAGAGGGTCTTATTTGCATCAAAATTATGGTTAGTGCTCTAAAAAACTAAAATGAGGACATATTTTCTGAGTTTTCAAATAGCGACAAAGAACTTTTAAATTATTTGTAATCTTTATGTTTTTTTATCCAGTTGACCACTTGATTAAATGTTGCACCTAGGGGAGAGGATGTGGTGATACTTCCAGAGCTGCAGACTTAGCAACTGGGGAACCAGGGTGGAGTTTCTGCTTCAGCTCAACATTCTGTGATTCTGGTCAAATCACTTGATCTCCCCATGTCTACAACCAAAATGAATTTGATCTTGTGTGATGTAACCAATGCTCATGTAAAGCACTCCAATACCTGACAAGTCTGCACTATATAAAACTGCAAATACACAAACAATAAGTGTTTTGCACACTTCTGTCATTGGGCTACATGTGGGCTACATCTGGGTGATATTTGTGCTGCATTTGGGCTCTTTTGTCTCTGGTGGCCATCTTGGGAGATTTATTTGTTATGAAGTTTTAAGTGTTACCAGTTTATTCCAATCAAGATGGCTTCAGGTGCGCCATACTTTTGTCATAAGTAAGACAGTAAGCGCTCTAGTTGTTCTTAAGAACACTCCGGGACATTCTGTCATTAAGCTATACTTGGGCTACATCTGGGTGATATTTGGGCTACATTTGGGCTCTTTTGTCTCTGGTGGCCATCTTGGGAGATTTATTTGTTATGAAGTTTCCTAATTTCCTCATTTACTGCAGTCTCCTCAGTGGGAATAGTTTTTTATTTTGGTTCCATCAAGAAGGCATTCAGATGTGTCACACATTTGCCATAAATTCTGAATGTTAGCACTCTAGTTGCTCATTAGATCACTGTAGTAAAACTACTGCTCACCAGGGAAGTCTGCTGCTGGTATTCAAAGTGCATGTTTCAGTCTGCATGTCAGAATTCTTTTATGAAATAAAAGAGGATTTGAGAAGTCAAAATGTGCCCTAATTTTTCTTTCTGCAGCACTAATCATAATGTCTATGGCAAAATGAACCCCCTCATTTTGTTCCTTTGTAAATTAAAGGTTTTAAGTGTTACCACTTTATTCCAATTAAGATAGCTTAAGATGTGCCATACTTTTCTCATAAGTAAGACTGTTAGCGCTCGGGTTGTTCGTTAGAACACTCTGGGATATTCTGTCATTGGGCTATACTTGGGCTACATCTTGGTGATATTTGGGCTACATTTGGGCTCTTTTGTCTCTGGTGGCCATTTTGGGAGACTTATTTGTTATGATGTTTCCTAATTTCCTCATTTACTACAGTCTCCTCAGTAGGAAAAACTTTCAGTTTTTTACTTTGATTCCATTAAGAAGGCATTCAGATGTGTCACACATTTGCCATAAATTCAGAATGTTAGAACACTAGTTGCTTATTAGATCACTGTAGTAAAGCTACTGCTCACCAGAGAAGTCTGCTGCTGGTATTGAAAGTGCATGTTTCAGTCTGCATGTCAGAATTTTTTAATGAAATAGAAGAGGATTTGAGAAGTCACTCAAAATGTGCCCTAATATTTCTTTCTGCAGCACTAATCATACTTTCTATGGCAAAATGAACCACCTCATTTTGTTCCTTTTTAAATTAAATGTTTTAAGAGTTACCACTTTATTCCAACCAAGATGGCTTCAGTTGTGCCATACGTTTGTCATAAGTAGGACTGTTAGCGCTCTAGTTGTTCTTTAGAACACTCTGGGAAGCTGCAGTAGAACACAAAGGAATCAAATGACAGTCTCTGCCCTTGTTGGATGTACATGTTTTATTGAGAATGTCAGACTTCATTCTCACGTGACTGAGAAAGATAATGTGAATTTACAGAAAATATGCTCTCAGTTTAGCTTATAGATCACCTTCTAAACCTCTGTGGGAAAAGCATGAGAAAATAGTTTTCTCTCAAACATGATTCATGATATCACAGCAGAAGGCTTTTTCACATGGTAAAATCACCTTAGAACACACCACAATACCTACAATGAGTATGGTACCATCAACAAATGATTTATAATGTAACTAAAGTCTTAAAACCTTCTATTAACTGCAATGCTTTTTAATGAGGTGCTATCATGTATATTGGTCCCATGATGGCTGCCAACACTTCTTGGATGAAGTGCTGACAGCCAATCAGATCTCACGATGAGATGTGTAGTTAGGCTCCGCCCAGATATATATGTGATTTTACTTTTGATTTTCTCAGGAACTACTGAACTGATTGACACCATATATGCAAAAGGCACATGCCTGACCTGAGGACTACCTCTTTGCCAAATTTCAAGTAATTCTGTTCAGCCGTTTGGGCTGTACCTTCGACTAAAAGTCCTATGGGAAAATGCATGTGGAAAACGCGTTTTGGGACCCCCCTTTTTTCTCAGCCCCCGCTTGTCGAATCACCCCGAGACTTTCAGGGTAGGAGCTGGGCGGAGCGCCCCATTAGTTTTGAAAATTTCACGAAGATAAGTCAACCGGCGCCAAAGTTATTCAAAATAGAATTTTCAGATTACCTATGGGAACTCGGTCCTAACTATAACTATCTACTGGCGACCGCCAGTAGATAAAAAAAAAAAAAAAATATATATATATATATATATATATATATATATCCGAACGCTAGAACACGGAAGTCTGGAGCTTCTGGCGTGGCGGTCCCGGATGGGCTCCGTTACCCTTATATCACACGAAAAACATTGTATTGATCTAGTCCTTCCTCCATGTCATTTTTTGAGGTACTATGTAAATGTGGAAAATGAGACATCCGCCATACCGTGAGAAAGCTATCAAGCGAAACGCGTTGGTGAGGCGTTATACTGCCGAGTAAATCCTTTTCAAAGAATCCTGAGTGTCCTGGTATTTCTTTTGGAACAGCAAAAGTGTGCGTGTGTGATATATATATATATATATATATATATTTTTTTTTTTTTAAAACAAACTTTAATTTACTACTCAGAAAAAATATCACAATTGTTATGCTACAACACAGGCAATGTATTCGTGTATGTGAGGAAACCTCATAGTGCGTGAGCAGGCTGAACTCAAGCATAAGAGGAAAATCACCATTGTTTATTGCTTACTACAAGTGCCTTCAGAATAAAAGACATAGGGCCAGGTGTATTAATACTGGGAATAGCGATTACCTAATTGCGAATCTTTGCGAATCGCAAGTATCAAATCGCATTCCTAATGGATGAAACTCATAGAGTTTCATTTAGCAATTCTTAGTGGATGGCAAATCGAAATACCTCATGAATATTAATGAGGTAGGTCGCAATTTGCGATCCATTACCAATTGCTACAATCACAGGAATGGTGGCCTGCTGAGGTGAGCAGACAACCATTCTTGTGTTTGCTTTTAAATAAAGCAATCATGTTTTTTAAATGTAGGCCGTTTTCCTTAAGGGAAAACCGTATACGTTTAAAATAGAAAAATTAAAAGTTTTCTTTACATTTTTTTAGGAGTAGGCAGTGGTCCGTGAGACCACTGCCTCTCTTTTAAAAAACATTTTACTAACATTCACAATGGGGAATGGGTACCTTGCGATTCGATATTAGGAAGGAACGCCCTAACATGCCGCTTTCTAAAACCCAATCGGTATGTATTCGTAATTCCAAACTGTGATTCAGTAACACATTACCGATTTGCAATTTGGGAATGATACATACAAAAATGCATTTTTTCTGGTCGCAAACGACCGGAAAACATCTTGATACATCTGGCCCATAGTTACAAGCCTTACTCAATAGTCCATCTAAGTCAAAAACAGCTCTGAAATCCCCTTCAGTGTCTGCAGAAACTGATAAACAACCATTCCCAGTCAGCCATCGTCATCCTACAAGGTTGTTTTATGCTCCTTTCCATCAGGGAAGTAAGTTATGGACGGTGCCTGAAATGTCTTCACCAAAATACTGGAAGGAAATTACTGTCTCTGACTTCTCAAATTTAAAGCAAGAACTGTTAAACCTCAAGAACTTTCAAAACTTCAATAACCATCAACATTTATATCCCCTACCCCAAAAAAGAAAGATTTTACTGAATGCTTTGACCTTTCCACAACATCCTATTCTCTGGAAACTTTACTGCTGAAATCAGACACAGAACTCTCAAAAGACGTTCCTACAAACCAAACTTCTGTACCTTTCATTCCACCCAACTCACAATAAAGGAAGGATATGTCATCTGAAGATCACTGGTCCCACTGACCTGGTCTGACAAGATGCAGTCAAGGCTGACTGGTTTAATATTGATCGCCTATCATCCCAAAACCGGCAAACAACATCCTACCAGCTCTCAAAGTGCTAAGCAACAGTAAATCACACCAAATAATTCCTAAATAGCAATAGTACTTGACCCATTATGTCCATTCAACTTAAAAATACATTCATCAGACATTCAAAACCATCCTAAATGAAACAATTTCTTTAATCCAGGCACATAAACAACATTTCTCAAATAAAATAAGAATAAATACTATTACAAGCTAATCAAAACAATATCAGACCTCTGGACAAATCTCTCCATCATCATTCACAAAAGGGTGCACTGAGTTACTGTCTAAGAGAAGATCCACCTTATCAAGGATATAACCAGCCCTGATGCACTACCTCATCTTGAACATCTTTAATCATCAAAATCTTCCCAAATTTTTTAATACACAAAATCATCAGCAACCTTATATCCAGAAATTACTCCATAAATCCTCACCTGTCTGTCCCAAGAATAAAGGCCGCCCATTTCTCTTATGCAATACATATTACTATATGTTTCATTTATCCTCATCACAAGGAAGATTTCTCAATGAACTTCCACTGTATGGTCAAAAACATAGAAAAAACTATAAAAATGGGAAACATATGTTGCAATAATGTTGGATTTAATCCCAGCTGTAGCATGGAAATTACAGCAATCAAGATTTGACTTTATAGGTATCATAGTCTGGACAATGTGGGCACCCACTCAATAAGTTTTTGCGACCCCTCACTTTTGGCACAGCTGATACAGATGCTCAAAATGTGTAGGTTTTTGAGAAAGATATTTCAAAAACTAAAGTCCTAGACCAGTCTACAGTAATCCCCTGTGCAAGCACGGCAGTCAGAATAGCAGTAAGGAGCTGTATTACGTCTGCTTAAATACGTGCATATCTAAATCTTATGTCCTCAGTGAAAGCACAGACTACTGGTTGAGTGAATCCAATTTTTTGTATGTATCAAAAAAGTTCAGTTCAAAACTTGTTTAATTTTTATTGAAAAAAAATGATCAAAACATAAAACATATAACCTACTTGTCTCTATCTTCCAGCTTTTTCTTGTGTTTACAACCAACTTCACTAGGAAAGATTGAGTCTTACTGCAATTGCAAGTGGGTAGTTTGTTGAGAGAAATCACATTCATGGTGTTCAACCGTTTTACCCCTTCAGAACTATCCATAATGCAAACCAGAAGTCATGTCCACGTAATCGGCGCCAATTTGTGATACCCAGTGTTCAATGTTCCTGTTCATAAGTGTCAATTTGTCAGCAAAAATATCGCAATACTGAGATTTCATCACTATCACCTCTCCAAGCACTCAGCATCTAAGTCATTCCCCATTGTTGACACTGTGGAGTATGTTCCTACTCCTTGTATTGCTAGTCACTTGGCTGGCTCCACTGCAGCTGGCTTCTATAAGCATTGTTTCTTTTTCTAATGCCATGACTCATTGAAAACGTCAAAGAACCTGACTAGGTCTCCTATTACTTGAGCGCTAAAGTTGATAGGGACATATATTCAGACCCTCAAAGATTTTGTGAATTTGCTATATACAAAAAACAGAAAAGAAAAATCACGAAATTAGGCATTTTCAAAAACAAAAGCCTATGCACATTCTTAAAGAAATCCTTTGTTCAACTCTCCTTGTATTGAAGCTGCGCTGCAGTGCTGGGCCGATAAAAGGAGGCTGGGCAGGAGAGAGGTGTTTTCTTACTCTCTCCCTGCTGAATGGTGTCTTGCAGATACTGTGGCAGGAGAGAAAGACTGCAGGAGACCGGGACTGAGTAGGTTTGAGGTCCTGACCTTCTTTGGCAGTCTCCCGGCCCCTTTCTCCAGGGCACTTATCCTCGTGCTCACCAGACTCTAAATTAGCCCCCATACCTGCTGTGGACAGTCTTTCTAAATGGCACCTCCCTCCCGCTGTTCGTCACTGCCATCAGTCCTCCTCTTCTTTCTTGCACCCCCAATTCACATGGCATCCCCTTTCTGCCTCTATCGCCACCCCACTGCTTCCTCCTTTACCACTGTGATGCACAATCAGCAGAGTGAAATACATGGAATTGTTCCTCGTCCCCTTTGTCCTCCCCTATCTTAATGTATGGTGGGAAGCATGACGGCAGAGTGGTGACAGAGAGAACAGCTTTTTCACCTGCCCATCATGCAGAGTTGACACACATCATGATAAAATGTGAGGTCATGCTGTCAATGAGCCATCTAAAACCTTTCAAAAGAAAGTATAATAAAGGAATTCAACAAAGACCAGTGATTACCAATAGCATTGGTGAAGCCAGCAGGCGTCACCTTTAACAGGTGAGTGCCCACGTATTGGCTTTGGCAGTGCTTTTTAGTTTTTTTTCGAGTAGCAGAGCTGAATCTACAATAGCAGCAGGGAGAGATGAGTGAGTCTATCCTCCATGGCAAAGAATTCTTGCTCCTGATGGCTCAAGTCAACCATGGCAGGTGAGTAGTTCCCTATGCCCTGTTAGGTAACGCTCACGCAGAATTATTTCTCTCTCGTCTCAGAGGTGATAGAAGGGTAGTACAAGCTCCTGAAAAGTCCCAGCACTGTAGGCAGCTCATATGCATGTACAAAGGAGACTCAATACGGACACATTTTGAATGGGGAAGCTAGTCTAGACACTGTGCCCCCATATGAAGTCCCTCATTGGATAGAACAGCCCTGTAAGTTAGAAGTGCCATGGATGTATTGATTCAAGGCTGACTGTGTACAACATTGCCTGACACAAAGTGTTCTCTGTATTTAGCACTGAAAGAATAAACAGGGCCGTAAATAGGAGAACCTTTGCTAGTGGTTCGCCAAGGGCACTGGCTTTGAGACTATTCTACAGAGGAAAACATCCCATTTTGGTTGAATGGAGAAAGACAAGACAGATAAAACATGATGGAAATATTGTGTGTTCATTCCGAAAACCACTAAGAGGGCCAGAAAGTCACTTGAAGAGGCTAAGAAAAAGCTTGAAGGCTTGCACCTGGATTATACAAACCATGAGAAAATTGCGGTTTCTTTTACCAAATTTTGCAGCCTCAAAATAAATAGAGTGGGGCCTCAAAAATCAAAATTTGTGATAGGTTTTGCAACAGGCATTAAATGTGCCTGTCACAGAAATACTGTGGCCGAGATGTGGGCCAGCAAACCAGCTCTGCGCAGCATGAGAGATCATTGAAGGCAAATGTTTGGTGCCAGAGAGAGTACAACTTTGAAAAAAAGCACAACACTCTGTACTATCAAGCAATGTGATCATTCAAAGGAAGGAAATGGTAGCGGAGCTCATGGAGTGTTAGTGCACCCTGGAAGGCAGTTTTCCATCTTCGAAGGGCTCACTGTGTGAGGCACCCGAGTATAATTAAGGAAACTACACTTCCCATGTGGCCACAGTAATCTCACAAGGTTTTCAAATGGCTACTGCCATTTGTAAATTATCAAGTATAAGTTCCTTGTGGTCCAGAGAATTCCAGATACATTGATACTGCAGCTAGAGCCTGCGCGGCAGAGTACATGAAAAACCTTGGAGATTGTTTGTGAATCATTTAAAATGACATTTTTCTCACGACATTTTTCTCACGATGCACTCATTGCATTGATGTAGCGCTATAGATTAGGGAATTAATAATTATTTGATATCCATGTGAAATGTATTATTCTGATCCCCATTTGCTATATTGCCCTTTAGAAAAACAACCTTGAATATAGTTGCGAACCAGAAAGCTATCCACACATTAAATGGACATGTATCCTGTCTTTGTTAAGGTCTTACGTTAAATGATTCCTATATAGAACTGGGATGCGAAATTGGGAGAACGTTCATGGGATTCGGGGTACAGAAATCAGAAGGGGCGTCAAGGCGTTATGTGTCTCGCTATTTGATATGCCTGTGTGCTGCGGGGGGGGCTGTTGTTGGTTCTGCTCTGATGTCTGGTCTTCGAGTTTCGTGCAATGCGTGGTGATAATAACGAGCAACGTTACATGTTTGCTGCAGAAGGAGATCTGGTGTGTGTGCTTACGGTCGGGGCTTGTGAGTCCACCGGGGTGTGTGGGGAACCATCCAGGTCCTTGTGGGTCGGTGGCTGTTTGAATTGGTGCAGTAATAGGGTCCACTCCATAGAGATGGGGTGTTTACGCATCCCCGTCACCTCTTCCTCCCGTAGTGTTTCCTCCTCTGCCGTTGCCCATTTGTGTACTGCTCCCACCCATGCTGCGATCGGTGGGCCTGTGGGGGATCGCCAGTGCATTGCTATACTCCTTTTAGCCAAAAAAATTGCCAGTGAGACAAATCGGGTTGGCACTTTGTGTTGCTTCCGTTTCCGGAAAATACCTAATGCACAGGCTTCCCAGGTGATCAAATGTGTAAGCCCTGTGAGATCTCAGAGTGTCTTGTGGACATTGTGGCAATATGGCTGTAGTGTGGGGCAGCTCCAGAACATGTGATGAAAATCTGCTTCCTGCGATCGGCATCTGGGACAAAGGAACTGGGTGTCTGGGTAAAATCTCTGGAGGCGTGCTGGCGTTAGATATGCCCTGTGTAGGATATAGAATTGTATATTTTTAAAACGTGCGTTTCTAGACACCTTCTTGGGGTATTCAAGGACCATCTCCCATTCTTTCTCATGTAGTTGTCGTCCTAATTCTTCTTCCCAAGTGGCCCGTAGGGCCTCTAGGGGTCTGTTTGTAAGCTCCCAAATGGCTTTGTAGAGCCATGTGGTCAGGTGTCGCCCCATCCCCATGTGCATGATTGTGTGGATGACCGGGTGAGTAGCAGGCTCTCCCGTCGATAGGTCGTGGTGCAATTGATAGCTTTCTAGGAGTTGGCGGTGAAGTAGGAACTGGACAGGGGGGGGGGGATCGTAGTCATCTATAAGCTGGTGGAACGGTCTAAGTTGTCCGTCCTCAAACAGAGACTCTATTTCGGTGAGGTCACAGTCTGTCCATGTGTGAAGCATGCTAGTTGTGTAATATTTTTCATGTTTGGGTCAGCCGACCAGCGGCAGCAGATGAGAGTACGGAGGCTTCCCCGGCGACATACGGTGTATCCTTTGCATTCATTTGCGTGCCACTACACATGTATGGGGTATGTGCGCCTCGGTTTAGTGTCTGGTAGTAGTAGGCGGCGGAGTTCTGGGATGGGTACTTGGCCGGTTGCTGTGTATGTTTCACCTATATGTCTGCCTGCCATCCAGTAGGACAGCCACTGTAATTGTGCTGCCAGGAAGTAGGAATCGAAGGACGGAGCGCCCAGTCCTCCTTGTGTGGTGGGCAGTTGTAACTTTGTTAATGCTATCCTACATCTGCCTATTCCCCATATGAGCGAACTGAGGAGCGAGTCTAAGTCTCGGAAGAATGCTCTGGGCTGGATTACCGGCAGATTCGTGAAGTGGTACAGTAACCGCGGGACTATTATCATTTTGGCTATAGCCACACGGCCGATCGGGGCTAGCGAGAGGTTCTTCCAGAATTCGACCGCTGATCTGATGCCGGCCAGTGCTCTGCGGTGATTGCCTTCAAATATGTCGACTGAGGAGTGGTAGAGACGGATCCCGAGGTATCGGGGGGCCCCCGCTCTCCAGGTCACTTTCTGGTCACCCAGCCAGACATCACAAAGGGGAAGGTTCGGATGTAGTGGGTAAACTGTGGATTTATCCCAGTTCACTCTTAGCCCGGAGGCTTCTGCAAATTCTGTCAGTGTTGCCCAAATGGGTGTTAGGTCCTCAGTAATGTCTCGAATATATAGTAGAAGGTCGTCGGTGTACATGGAGACACTGTGTATGATATCCGCTATGGAAATGCCCCAGTGTTCCCCCTCTCGTCGCATCCGTATAGCTAGGGGTTCTACAGCGAGGGTGAAGAGTAGAGGCGAAAGCGGGCAGCCCTGCCTCGTGCCTCTTTGTACCGCGAATTCGGACGATATGTATCGCCCTATGCGAATACGCGAGGTGAGCTTGGTGTATAGGAGTTGTGTGTATGCTAAGAGGATGGGACCGGGTCCTACTCGTTGTAGGACCGAGAATAGATATTGCCATGTGAGGGTATCGAAGGCCTTCTCGAGGTCTAGGATAAGGCAGGCTGCCCTAGGGAACGTGTCACCCACTTGATCTTGGATATGGAACAGTCTGCGTATATTTTGGGACGTGTTTCTGCACAGAACAAAACCACATTGATCCGGGTGAACCAGGGGTCGTAGGATTTGTGTGTACCTGTCTGCTAATATCTTCCCTAGGATCTTACAGTAGGCGGACAGAAGCGTAATGGGGCGGTAGGAGGCCATTTGCTGCGGGTCACGATTTGGTTTCAGGAAGGTCACAATAACTGATTCCCGGAGGGATCTCGGTGACTCTCCTCTTTCTAATGCGGTCGCAAACATCGCCACCAAGCGAGGGATCAACAGGGGGGAGGAGGTTGTGTAGTATTCCAGGGGGAAACTGTCTAGCCCCGGTGCTTTGTTGCGAGCTAGTGCGTGTAGGGCTTGGGTGACGTCGGCGGATTGTATATCTGTATCCAATGCCGTTCTGTCTGCCTTCGTGATTTTGGGGATCGTCAACGGGTTGAGAAAATGATCTAGTATGTCCTGGATGGTCGGTGCTGGGCTACGGTAGACCTCTGACTAGTATTGATGGAACGCCAAGAGGATCTCAGCCTGGGACTATACCAGATTTCCGAGGGGGGTCTATCACTTCAGTTATGGGTTTCAAGTCGGTGTCTTGTTTAGCTAGCCAAGCCAATAATGTGCCCGTTTTATCCCGCTCCTTATGTATCCGGGTTGCATACGCCCTGAAATTGTACCGACGTAGGCCGGCGCAGGCAGCTAGACACTCTGTCTTTGCTTTGGCTACTTGTGCTACTGCCTCTTCAGATAAGTCGTCTTGCTTAGTAGCGGTGGCTAACTGCATTTCGGCTTTTGTGAGTGCTTGTTCTAGTGTCCGTTTTACCGCTACTATTTGTTTAATACATTCTCCCCGGGCCACTACTTTGAATGTGTCCCACTCCACTAACGTAGAGGACACTGTTCCCATGTTATTAGTGAAGTAGTCCTGGAAGCTTTACCCCTGTTCGTGTTTGCTCCATCAGGCAGTCCTGTCGTAGTCGCCAAGTGGGAAGGGGGTATGTGGGGGTCTCCAGTTTAACCACTGAATATGGGCGTCATGGTCAGAGATAACCCTACCCAGGTAGTCCGTATGTTGAGTTTTGGGTAGGATCGATGCTGAGCATAAAAATCTGTCTAGTCGGACTCACAGGTTATGTGGTATGGAGTGAAACGAATACAGTCGAGTCTGTGGATGACGCATTCTCCATGCGTCCGTGAGCGCCCATTGTGTGACCCAGGCTTTAAACCGTTCTGTTTGTTTATGGGCTGAACAGTGTGTGGGTGGGGGGTGGGAGCTATCCAAGGTAAGGTTTAGTGTGCAGTTATAATTGCCCCCTAATATCCATGGTATGGAAGCAAATTGGGCCAAAACACCAGTGAGGCGGTCCCAGAACCTGTCTTGCTGTACGTTCGAGGCGTATATACTGCCCAGGAGTACTGATTGCCCATCTAAGAGTCCCTCCAGTAGGGCACCACCCATCTGAGTTCCTGAAATGGGGTCCCTGGTCGAACCCAAATCAGTGCCCCGCGTGCGTATGCGGAGTATGACGTGGCACATATAGTTCCGCGCCATTTGGTCTGTAGTTTGCCTATTTCGGTAGTGGTGAGATGCGTCGCCTGCAAAAACGCGATCCGTGCGTATTGGCGTTTTGTATACGAGTATACAGGCTAATGTTTGCTCGGTGTGTGAAGGCCCCTAGTGTTGAGAGTTAGAATGCTGATGTCAGTGTTCTGTGTTATTGTAGCCATGCGGTGTTGTCAGTACGTGCTAGAATGGCGAGTATCAGCTGCAATATAGTGTCCGACGATTCCCCAGCAGCGCGAGGAACACGTGATAAGCGATGTCGCCCATTCGCGTGTTGCGGGTACAATGTTGTGTGAAGTTCCATGAGGGGACGGGACTATACTGAACAGGGGCAATAAACTGTAAACTGGGGTCGGGAAACAGTCCCAATACCAAGGACCTTTCGCTAGCGACGATATGTCCAAACCTACTCTCATAGAGGAGGCGAGTACAACAATATGTTGTGGGGGTGGCAGTGCGTGTATGTGAGGCGATTTGCCGACCGGGCATTTGCAGGTTCATTGGGCGGCGTCTGGAGTGTGCTTGATCATGTCCGCGCTGCGTACGCTCAGTGGGTGAGTCTTGGTTGCGCGAGTCGTTGAAGAGCTACCAGTCAGATCACCTTAATGCCGAGTGGGTGTTCTTTTGCGCATCCAACATGGCATCAGCCGTCTGGGGGGAAACCAGGGGAGGTGGAATTGAGTCTACTCCAGGCAGCGTTCCATCGCTGTCGTACTCTTCCTCCGAAGAAAAGAGGTGTGGGGCTCGATCTGTGTCCTCCGCGAGTGGGGAGGTCTGTAGTTCGGTCACTGCTCGGAGAACCTCCCTTCACTCCTTCAGGATTTGCTCCAGGTCCGGAGAGTCTTGGGTGTGAGTCCCAGTCACCTTATTTTTCCCGCTGCGTTGCTGTTTCGGGTTACGTCTCCTGG
The DNA here is from genome assembly GCF_964204655.1 of Triturus cristatus. NCBI lineage: Eukaryota > Metazoa > Chordata > Amphibia > Caudata > Salamandridae > Triturus > Triturus cristatus. Next base: position 576,156,773 of record NC_140587.1, on the reverse strand, counting down.
TGGGCGGCGATTTGAAACTTCCCATGTGTAATCAGGGAATATCATTATCGGTTTGTTTTCTACATGCAAGGGGCCGGCTTGTCTGGCGGCTCGAAGTACTGCATCGCGGTCTCGGAAATACAGGAATTTCAGCAGCATCGGTCTGGGGGCGGCTCCTGGTGGGGGTTTGCAGGCTGGGACCCCGTGGGCACGTTCTATAGAGACGAATGCCGTCGGGTCAGCCGTGGGAGTGAAAGATTTCAACCATGCTTCCATCAGGTTCATGCCTTCGATTCCCTCTGGGAGTCCCAGCACGCGGATGTTACAGCGCCTCGAGCACCCTTCCAAATCGTCTGCACGCTCTTCCATGGTGGTCAGACGGCTCAGGACATCTTGGAGCGCCATCTGGTGTGCCTTGACAGCGGTTTGTAGGTCGGCTAGTGTCTTCTCCCCATTCTTCACTTTGTCGGCCAATTTTCGGTGGTCATCCCGGATGAGGCTGATATCTGTTGTTAGGGTGCCAAGTCGCTCCTCCATGGACACCCTGGAGAGTTTGATGGCTGCCAATACCTGATCTAGTTCGTCCGAGATTGATGGGTCAGATTGAGGCGCAGAAGTTTTGGCACTTTTCCGGGTATTTCACATGTTCTCTGGTGCAGTCTCTGGGACTGTGGTATGTTGCGATGTCCTCAGCTTCCCCATTGCGGGGACTGGGAGGGTCTCGCGCGCAGCGAGCGTTGTCAGTGGCTGTGGAGTATGTGGCTCGCTTTTGAAGTGTCCCGAAGCCTCGCTTGGTGGTCCCGCTGTTTAACAGGCACTCACCGGACCAGGTGAGAGGGATGCAGCAGTTCAGTAAGAGTCTGGGCAGAGGGGATCTCTGTTCCGATCGCCCGAACACCTGGCCCGCTTCCTTGCGGTTCTGGGAGAGGGCGGGCGCAGCCAGGAGGGGTGTAATGTACTGTGCGCGTTGCTCAGAGAAAAGTTCCTTGCGGGGATCGTGAGTGATCCCGCAGCCAGGTCAAGCGCCTCACCATGGATGTAGCGTGCAAGCAGATGTAGGCACGACGTGAATTACTTAGCCGCCATATTAAGGTCAGGCATAGTCTGTCTGGGGCATGTTCAACTTCTGTAGCAGTGGGAGGGGGTCGATTTTACGTTGCCTCTCGATCTGGGGGATCTGCCGCTCACCTCTGCTTCGTCGGCGCTGTTCACGGGTGGCCCAGAGACTAGTCTTTAGTCCTGCTGTTCAACGCGATTCCCGGGCGCCATTTTAGGATCAGGCAGCACCGGCAGAGTACTGTCCCACAGTTCGCAGCTGGGCCGGGGGCGGTAATCAGCTCTCCGTCTATGAGTCACTGGGATCAGGGGTTGGCACCTACGCCCCGCTCGGTTGCACCGTGGGTCCAGGAAGCTGTCAGAGCAGGTCTGCAGCGTCTGAAAGGGCGAGCCGCCACTGGTCGCCGCCGCCGGTATTCGTCTTCTTACGTGTTCCCGGGGCGAGCGCCGGGTATTTCCGATGCCGGGATGTCCCCTCACCGCCACTGTGTCCCTGGTTGTTTGTCTTGTGGCACCCGCCTCAGGTGTTTGTGTCTCTGCACAAGTCCGCTCTCCCTGGGCCTGCAGTCAAAAGCGGGCAGGCGCCATCTTGCCGCCGAGGGTCGGGGTCCCGATAATTTCGATTTCCGAATTTGCCCAAGTGCTGGGATATTGAGGCACCGCTGGATGTTGTACGTGTTCCGACACCTGGGAGTCGGTTCAGCAGTCCGATGCAACGCAGGGAAGTGGGCAATATGCTAGCCCGATCGCGAAGCCTCAGCAGGACACGTCTGTCATTGTAGCCTGCTTGGCAACGCCCTGCCAGGTCTACTGCTAACCACCATTTTTCTCTGAAAAGCAAGGCTGACTGAAGGTTTAAAGAGGTGCAAAACCACTGATCACTCTCCCTAGATCCAGAATGCAAGTTTAGTGCTTTCTGACACATTTTTACACTCTGCTGGTTGAATGCACCTCCAACCGTTTCACTCTCACATTCAACAGCACAAGACTGCATTCTAAGAAGAGACTAAGTATTGACTTGCTAGTGCCAAATGTTTTGATGCATAGTTTTGACTTTTATGTCCCACACTTGTTCCTCCTCATTTGGTGGACAAATAATTTATTTGACTTTCTTGGCTTTTATTGTACACAACGGTAGTTCCTTACCATAGTTGACACGATAGCTAATTTACATTTATGGTAGCTGTTTAGCATTGACTATGAGGCTACAAGCTATACATCAATTCTGAATGTGAATCGTTCCTGAATTTATTTATTTGTTAGGGATCTTCTGGTCACTTTAGGGGAAACATCAATACTGGTCTACTGAGGCGCCGCCGCCTCAACTTTTGGATCACCCCCTACTCAAGAGAGTGCAAGGATTTTCAGGACCAAAAAGAAAGAGGGAATGAGAAAATAAAACATGGAGATTTATTGGATCCCTCTTCTACAATTCTACTGCTTTGGTAATAACTAGTGTTTTAAAAGGCAGAGTTATTGTATAAATTCACATTTATTAACTGCACTGACACAATCCAAACTCTGCATGTACTCTTTATTTGTTGTCGTCCTAACATGACACCGGCTCTGAAAATGCCTCCTGAATAGTTGTCTGTGCTTTTTGATAGTTAGGTGTAGTCTCAGACCTTTCACACCACAAATGTTTACTGGCACTTACATGGCCATGAAAAAAACGTTACTAATGTACATTATTGTCTATTTGTATAACACGGACCACAATTTGAATGGTCCTGTCTCAGAATCTGGGTGTCCTTTATGTTGGTAGGGTACTCACCAGCGGTCATATTTTAATATTGTATTTAGCTGTTCAATGGCAATATTGAATAGTGTTTAGTGAGGTTAGAGTAAACTAGTATTGAATATGCTACTTACCAGTATGCATCTGTTCTTGGCATGTAGGGCTGCTGACATTCATATCTGTGCATATATCGCCGCCTAGTGTTGGGTCCGGATGTTTGCACGTTGTTGTCCTGGAAGAGTCTTCGAAGTTTCACGAGATAGGTGACTCCTCCCCTGGACCACAGTGCGCATGGGCATCTTCTCCATCCTTAGATTGTTTTTCGCCATTGTGGCAATGATGGAGTAGATACAGTAAGTGATGACCATGCTATACAGTAATTCTGAGAGCTGCAGCTGCTACAGGCGCCGGGGAGGAGGGTGGGCGATATGAATGTCAGCAGCCCTACATGCCAAGAACAGATGCATACTGGTAAGTAGCATATTCAGTTCGAGGCATGTGGGCTGCTGAATTCATATCTGTGCATAGAATACATAGCAGTACCTCCTATTAGCGGCGGCTACCAGTGCCAGCTGCAGCAGTCTGAAAAAGAGTTTTGAGAACAGCCTGTCCTACAGCTGCCTGCTGTTTTGAGTGTACATCTACGCAGTAGTGTTTGGTAAATGTATGTATAGTGGACCATGTGGCTTCTCTACATATTTCCTGTAAAGGAATGTTTCCCAGGAAAGCCATGGACGCCCCTAACTTCCGTGTTGAGTGGGCTCGTGGGGGAATCGTTAATGTGCGTTTAGCTTTTTGATAGCAAATTTGAATACATTTAACGATCCATCTGGCTATACCTGCTTTGGAAATGGGGTTGCCCTTGTGTTGTGGAGAAAAGGCAACGAAAACTTGTTTTGTCTTCCTAAAGTCCTTAGTTCTGTCTATATAGTACATGAGGGCCCTCTTTACATCTAGTGTATGGAGCATTCTCTCAGCGACATTTTGTGGATTTTGAAAGAAAACAGGCAGTTCAATAGTTTGATTCAAGTGGAACTGCGATATTACTTTAGGCATGAATTTGGGGTTGGTACGTAGTACGACCCTGTTTGCGTGAACCTGTATGAATGGCTCTTGAATGGTTAGTGCCTGGAGTTCACCAACTCTTCTTAACGAAGTGATTGCTACTAGGAAAGCTACTTTCCAGGTGAGGAATTGAATCTCACATGAGTGGAGAGGTTCGAAGGGTGGACCCATCAGTCTGGTGAGGACCAAGTTGAGGTTCCACACCGGTGCTGGTGGGTGTCTTGGGGGAATTACTCGTTTAAGTCCTTCCAAGAAGGCTTTGATGGCAGGCACTCTGAATAAAGAGAGGTGCTGCCTGTTTTGGAGATAGGCTGCTATTGCGGTTAAATGGATACGTATTGAGGTGTATGCCAGATTGCATCGGTATAGGTGTAAGAGGTAACAGATTATGTTTTGAATGGATGCGTCTAGCGGGTTAATGTTATTGTTGGTGCAGTAAATGACAAACCTCTTCCATTTAGCTGCATAGCAAGCTCTGGTAGTGGGTCTCCTGGCCTCCTTGATGATCTCCATACAGTCAGGTGGCAGGTTTAGGTAGCCAAACTCTAAGACTTCAGGAGCCAGATTGCCAGGTTCAGCTGTTGCGGATCTGGGTGCTGAATTTCGCCATGGCTCTGCGTTAAAAGTGCAGGTTTTATCCGCAGCCTTTGATGCGGCACCATGGAAAGTTCCAGAAACGTGGTGTACCATGGCTGGCGCGCCCACGTTGGAGCAACTAGGATGAGTGTCAGTGAGTGCTGTCGTAGTTTGCGTGCCACCAGCGGTATTAATGGCGCGGGGGAAAAGCGTACGCAAATCTGCCGGACCAGTTCATCCATATCGCATTGCCCTGCGACTGTGGATGTGGGAACCTGGCGGCAAAGCTTTGGCATTTTGCGTTTTCGTTTGTGGCGAATAGGTCTATCTCTGGATGACCCCACTGTTGGAAGTACGGGTGGAGTACTGATGGGTGTAGCTCCCACTCGTGCATCTGGTGGCTGTGTCTGCTCAGCAGATCCGCCATCTGGTTGTCCTTGCCGGAGAGGTGTTCCGCCATGAGGAATATGTTACTCTGAATGGCCCACTTCCACATGCTCTGAGCCAGATGAGACAACTGTGGAGAGTGTGTTCCTCCCTGCTTCTGTATGTAGTACATGGCAGTCATGTTGTCCGTCCGGATCAACACGACTTTGTTGCACAATTGTACTTTGAATGCCTTCATGGCGAGGAAGATTGCCATCAGTTCCAGAACGTTGATGTGCATCTTCTTTTGTTGTGTCGTCCATAGTCCCTGCACTGTGTAACTGAGTACATGAGCTCCCCATCCCTGGAGAGAGGCGTCCGCTGTCAGTATTATTTGTGGAACAAGCTCTTGGAACGGTCGGCCCTTGCAAAGGTTTTGTGGATTCCACCAATGCAGAGAGTTGTATGCCCGACCGCTCACCAACACTAGGGGCCATATGTAGGTAGCCTAACATTTACCACTTCATAAATACCGAATTTTACCGATTCGGTATTTATGAAGTGGTAAATGATATGTAGGTAATTAGTCGGTAAATATTACCAAATCGGAAAAATTCGGTAATTACCGAATCCGTATTTACCGATTCGGTAATGAGGCATACCTTCCCATTGATGGGAAGGTATGCCTCATTACCGATTCGGTAAATACCGATTCGGTAATGGGGGAGCACATGCAAGGGTGGCAGGGTGTCACATTGACACCCTGTTGCACCCCTGATTCGGCCATGTGTGCACATGTGGCACACATACATGCCCTGAGGGCATGTGTGTCTGCCACATTGCACACATCTACGGGCAAAATAATGCATTTACACACATATTCGTCATTTACCACCAACTATTAGTTGGTGGTAAATAACGAATCCCCACACACACCACACAGTCCCCCTACATCTCATTTCTGTATTCGGAATTTACCGAATCGGTAAAATTACCGAATCGGTAATTTTACCGATTCGGTAATTTTACCGATTCGGTAAATTCCGAATACAGAAATTCTCCCCCTACATCTCAAAAGCCAAAATACCGGTCGGTAACGGTATAATTACCGAAAATCGGCCGTTACCGACCGGTATTTGGCTTCCTACATGAGGCCCTAGGTCTTTTAATTGCCCGTGAGCCTGATTCCATTGACGTGCCAAGCACTCCTGAAGCGGGCGCATATGTAGTCTCGCGTGCGGGACTATGAAAATGCAGGAGGCCATCATGCCTATCAACTGCATGAACACTCGCGCAGGAAGGGAGTGTTGAGGTTTGAACTTTGAGATCAGCAGTTGCATGCTGTTGATCCTCACTAAATTAGGCTGAGCTGTGGCTGCCAGAGTGTTTATGGTCGCGCCCAGGTACTGTTGTACGTGTGCGGGTTGGAGATGTGATTTTGGGTAATTTAGTGAGAATCCCAGACTGTGAAGAAGGTGGATGGTGAGGGACATGTGGCTGGCGCATTGCTGGGCTGACTTTGCTTGAACAAGCCAGTCGTCCAGGTAAGGGTAGACGTGAATGTGTTGTCTCCGTAGATGTGCAGCCACTGTAGCTAGGCACTTGGTGAAAACCCTGGGTGCTGTTGTCACGCCGAAGGGGAGGACTTTGAATTGATAGTGCTGTCCCTGAATAGTGAACCTGAGATATTTCCTGTGTGATGGGTGTATGGGTATGTGGAAGTACGCATCTTTGAGGTCTAGTGTGGCTAGGAAGTCTCCCTGGCTGAGCAGCGGGAGAACCTGCTGTAGGGTGAGCATATGGCATTGCTCTGACAGAATGTAGTGGTTGAGGGGTCTCAGGTCTAGTATAGGTCTGAGCGACCCGTCCTTTTTTGGGATTAGGAAGTACAGAGAGTACACCCCTGTCCCCTGCTGGTTGACGGGCACGACCTCTATTGCACCCTTTTGCAGCATACTTAGCACTTCCTGCTGCAATAATGCTAAGTGCTCTACGGACATAGGACGGTGCTTTGGCGGTATGTTGGGTGGAGTGGAGGTTAATTCGAGACAGTAACCGTGCTGGATAATGTCCCTGACCCACCTGTCTGTGGTGATGGTTTTCCACGTGGACAGGAACCGCTGGAGTCTTCCCCCGACAGGTGTTATGTGGTCGGGGGGAAGGGAGAGGGCGTCACTGTTTGTTTTTGGGTGAGGACCTGGTGTTGCCGTAACCACGTCCTCTGCCCTTGGTGCTGGAGCCACGATATCCACCTCTGTTGGTTTTATCGTAGGTACTCTGTGTGCCCCCTTTAATGTATTGCTGCTGTGACCCCTGGCCTCTAGCAGCTCCCCTATTCCCGGGGCGACGAAAGGAGCCACTACGAAATTGCTGCGTTTGCAGAGCCCCCATTGACTTCGCAGTGTCAGTGTCTTTCTTTATTTTTTCTAAGGTGGTGTCAACTTCTGGGCCGAATAAGTAGTCGGGGTTGACTGGCTGATTCAGGATGTTGTTTTGAATCTCTGGTTTGAATCCGGAGATTCTTAACCATGCGTGTCGGCGTAACATGACGCTGGTGTTAATTGCCCTTGCTGCTGTGTCGGCAGCATCCAGTGCGCACTTAATGGATGCGTTGGTAAGGAGTTGTCCCTCTCTGATGAGGAGCTCCGCTGCCTCTTTGTATTCATCTGGCAGATGCTGGAGTAGTGATTCTAGCGTGTCGTAGTGTGAACGATCATAGCGGGCCAGGAGGGCCTGTGTATTGGCAATGCGCCAGATGTTTGCTGCTTGAGCTGCAATTCTCTTGCCTGAGGTCTCCAGCACCTTGGACTCCTTGTCTGCGGGAGGAGCATCACCTGTTGTTTGCGAGTGGGCTCGTATGCGAGCGTTAGCAACCACCATGGAGTCCAGAGGTAACTGACCTCTAATGTACATAGGGTCTCCGGGCGCAGGTTTGTATTTTTTTTCAATCCTGGGGTTTAGCACCCGTGCCCTGGTAGTTTCTTTGAAAATGTCCTTTGCAGGTTTGAGAACACCTTTCAACATGGGCAAAGTTTTGACAGTCCTCTCGGAGGAGGCGAAAGTGTCCACTAAGAAGTCTTCCTCAACCGTGTCAGAGTGGAGTTGTACTCCATGATTGGCGGCAGCACGTTCTATGAGGGCATTGAAGGCAGCAGTGTCCTCTGTGGGAGATGTTTTGGCGCCGTAAAGCTGCGTGTCCTGGGTATCTGTCGCGGTACCCTGGTCTGTAGGGTCATCCCATGCTTGATCTGGGTCCTGCTGCTCTTCAGGATCGATATCCCTAGGGTAGGTGGTATCATCACCCATGTAGTCCTCCATTGCGTCTGTTTCGGAGGGCGTAGGAGAAAAGGACTGGGGATCCTGATAGGAGGTGTGCAAGCGTTCATACAGAACCGGTTCCGACTCTGCTGGCAATTTGTGCTTCAGAGGTATTCTGTAGGAGTCCAAGGCCTTCTCTGGCGTGATCTTCCGTTTGCGGAGCATCAGTCTGCCAGAGTCGGTGTCGATGAATTGTGGCTGTGAAGGCTCAGAAGGTGAGTGTCCAGTAGATGGGGACTGTGTCTGGTGGACACGTGTTCGGATCTCGAACATCTTCGGCGCCGTGGATGGCGGCAAACCAAAAGTGATGTTGGTGGGTGCCGAGGGTGCTTTTGGAGCCTTGTTCGTGTCGGGGCCCGACGTGGATCGGAGGGCTGCCCGTTCCCTGATGCAACGACGCCGCGACTTGTCGCACCGAGAACGCCGAAGGTTCTTTGGTGCCGGTCGGTACCGTGGAGGTAGGCGTCGACTGCTTTGGAGCCACAGGGTCATCGATCCGAAGAGAGGTATCAGCGGTCGTCGGAGTCGATGACTTGGCGTGTGCCGCCGTTTTCGAAGTGGACTCAGATGGAGCGGCCATTTTGACTTTGGTGGTCGGGGCCGACTGCTTCGGTGCCAGGGGCCGAGGCGCTTTTGTGGGACCGAGGGCCTTCCTTTTCGGGTCGGTACCGATATCCGCTGCAGCGAGTTCAGCGCCGAAATCCCTCTTAGTGCGTTCGGAGCCGATGGTCTGTGTTGGCGTCGAAGGAGTGGAGGTCTTCGAGGGCTTCGAGCCGATCACGGCCGGTTTCACTTTTGGTTTCGGTGGAACTGGTGCGACGATTGGTTTCGGTTTCGTTGAAGGGAATCCAGTCATCTTTGGTAATAATGGCTCGTGCTGGATGTTCGAGGGCGGGGCCGAAGAACTTTGGGATTGATCTCGGGTAAGGCCCGGAGCCGATCCCTTGACCTGAGCCGTAGAATGACGCACTTTGACGGCCTCCGTATCGACGGGTAGGCCTGTCTCTTCGCTAGAGCTATCTTCTTCGGCCCCAAAGGCCTCATCGTAGTCTCCTACCTCGTTGACGGCTTCTTCCCTGTGAAAAAGCACTTCATCGGCGTCTGCCGATCGGGAATCGTGTTCGGAAGCGGGGCCGGAGTTTACTTCTTCCACGCTCTCAACATCCTCGTCCTCGGTGCTGAAGATGTTGGCCGGGGCAGGCGCCGATTGCTGCGCTTCTAATCTCGCTGCCCGTCGATTCCGGAGAGTCTTCTTCGATCGGAATCGGGCACAGGCCATACATTTCGATTCGTCGTGATCCAGTGAGAGACATTTGTTGCATACCGGGTGGACGTCGATGTGTGGGTATTTGGCGTGGCATACAGGACACCGTTTGAATGGGGTCCTCGATTCCATCGTCGATGTAAGGTCGAAGTTCGGACCAAACGGATCCGAAAGGCTGGAAGAAGTTTCTAAACTAATTAAGAAAGCAGTCGATACCGAACGGGATCAGTACCGACGAAAACTAAAGGCCTTTTGGCCTTAAACTAAATTTTCCTAACTTGAGCTAAGATAAGCACATCCGAACCCAATGGCGGAAAAAAACAATCTAAGGATGGAGAAGATGCCCATGCGCACTGTGATCCAGGGGAGGAGTCACCTATCTCGTGATACTTCGAAGACTCTTCGAGGACAACAACGTGCAAACATCCGGACCCAACACTAGGCGGCGATCTATGCACAGATATGAATTCAGCAGCCCACATGCCTCGAACATTTAGCTTTGTTTTACAGAGTATTGCCTGCAAGAACCTTAAGATTTCGGTTGAACATTATCTGTGCATGTGAACGTGTGCAGAAGGTCAATGCCATTGTTTTGTTCAGCTAAGGTGTATGGTTGATCTTCTGTTAGTTGACATAAGGTGGCTATTATGTTACAAGGTATCTTCGCCCAGTATGTTTTGATGCCATGCTCTTCTCATGTGGGTTTGGTAAGATTCATTTAAGTTCTTCTGGGTGGTTGATAGGTATACTGATGAGTTATAAGTAATGTTGTCATATGAATGCCTCTCACTGTACGTTTGAATTTCCTAAAATCATTCTAATAAACTTGGTTTCCTTTGCTTGCACGTTCTGCAAGTGGATGTCTTGGCAGGTAAGTTTCCTCAGCTCAAAGCTTCCACAGTGAAGGCTCAGGAAGATCCTCAAAGCAGTCATTAGAAAGATTCAAAGCTCTTGCTATTTTTAGACCTTTCCAGACCTAGTACTTAAATAGCAGTGGTGATTCATGCCTTAGGGCGCTGGGGCATTGCACTGCTGATATTTTGGGCCCCCTGTATCCCCATTATATGTGAATAAAAACAAAGAAACAACTTCCCAAATTAATTTGTGTATTTTATTCTCATGTCCACTGCAGTCAGCCTTCAGCCATGGGTGGTTTCTGTTCGGCTCTGTAGGGGGTGGGGCTCGATACTAGACTGATACATATATACTACAATGGTGGTAGATAGTGCGGCACCTAGTGAGCACGTCGGGTGGACGGCAGCCTTTCTCTGGCCAGCCCGACATGCGCAGTAAAGGCTTCTCTTTAGGAGAGCGGGGGTTGTTGAAGCCACAACCCCAGTCTCTTAAGTGAGTGGTAAATTTGCCTGCTCACGCCAATCCTGACGCTGCTCTCATGCTATGTAACAGCAATGGAGCAGCGTTTGGATTGGCTGAGACGCGGTTGCTAGGCCTGGTGCAGTTTGTGCACATGCATTGGCACTGCGGATGCGGGCGCGACGCTCAGACTCTGCCCAACTAATGTATCATGACCAATCACTGTAATGGCTTCGTGTGAAGCCATGCAGTAAATGGTAATTTCTGCCGTTGGTGGGTAGGGCTGCTCAGCCAGCCTGTCTCTCCCCCTCACAGTGATCACACCTGTGACCTGCCCTCGTGCGGATTCCGAGCCATCACGACCAAGATCCCCTTTGGAGTGGAGCAGAGTGGGCCCATCTACTATGCATGGCCACCGAGTTTGCTCCCAAGATCAGCCCCATGCTGATGACCCAAGACCTGCGCTACATACGAGGGTAAGTGCTAGCATGCAGAGACTTTGCAGAGACTTTGGATAGTTCTCACATCCTGCCTACTGTACAAAGAGTTCGACAAAGGGGCACAGCGATATTACTTCGTGTCAGCCTGCTCTGTCACAAGTGTGATTCTATCACCCCCCGCCCCCGTCTTCACTCTAACTTACTCAAACACCCTTGATTGAGTGCGTAAGTGAGGAACTTAAGTAGCAGATTTAAGAAATATCCTGCTTCTAAGTGCTCCCTTCTCGAAAAAGTGCAATGACAGGTAAAGCACATGGGTGAGTGCGTGATTGAGCAGGCTTGTGTAGCGTCCTCTAAGAAACGATTTGCTTCTAAGGGCTTCCTGCTCAAAGAAATGCTTGTACATGGTAAGGGGTGGAAAATATAAACAATGACCGTTGGAACCATTTATTTGGAAAGTACGATCTGTGTGTTATATGAAGTTGAATTATATATACCACATGGTTCTTCAAAGATGTTTCAAGGCATTTTAGGTCAGATGGTAAGGGCAAATTTAAATAGTTGCCTACGTAGGTACTAGGGGAAAATATTAAGATGGATATGGTACTGCTAATCACTTTAAAGATAGACTGCGTGAGCTGTGCTGTGATATTGTTTTTATTACCCAACCTGTTAATTATTGGGTCGACCTCAGAGCGATCAAAGCATGGGTCAGCCTGATGTCAGCTACTATTAGAATCTGTGACCACCTGTATAATTAATTGAGTTATCTTACTGGTTAAGAGTTTGCAATTTGAACTCCTGGGTGAGCAAGCGCCTCTATGCATGTGCAAGTGTATATTATATAGCGCCTCATTGAAACTTCGGAGAACCTAAGGTGGGATGCTAAAGAAAAAACCCAGTTACAATTGCTTTTTTGAAGCTGGAGGGGGAGGTTTTATGTTATTTAAGTATTTATAAAGCACTACACGTGCTGCTGGCGAAGCTGCTTCATGGCACTATTTGCAGACACTTCTGAGAAGTTGGGAAAAAGAGAGAGGTCATAGCAGGGAATAGAGAAGGGTGGAAAGGGAATCGGATATAGTGGGAGAGGCAGTCCTGCTAAATTATGGGGCCTATGCGGAACACTGACCTTTCACCTTTGGTTAACCCTATTTCTTATAAATATGTGAAATGAGTTTGAGGTTCCCATCACAGCTCCTTTCGTGTGCACTCTTTTTTTTTTTTTTTGCGAAAACCTTTATTGCACATAAAAATCAATACAAACATGGGCCTACAACCACCAGGGCCGGCCGCTAATATATACATGTTCAACAACATCAAGGAAGCAATAGGCCCCCTGGGGCTCAGCCGAATTAACAAAATACTGAGTGCACCACAGAGGTTATCAGGATACATAATTTTTAAAGATACAAACAAAAAGAAAAAGAAAATAACACCAAAAAGCAAGGCGGAAACCATCGAAAAAGGGGGCGTCTAACCACGGCCGGGGGACCACACAGTACCTACTCCACCCTCGGGTGGTCAATGAGGATGATCAAGGGGGAGGTGGGGGCGACGGGAGAGCCACAACCATCTACAGGTGAAATGTAATAGTCCGGGAACTTCAGGATCAGGGGGACAAGGCAGCATCAGATGTGTCCACGAGGGGGGGTGTGCAGATGTTCCCTCGATACGCGTTCCACTGGCCCCAAATTCTACCCCACGCCCCCGGCTTACCCCGCGCCACATACACCGTCTTTTCTCTGCACATGCACCAATCCATGTTCTCCTTCCATACTGACACGGTGGGAGGCCGCCGGGAACCCCAAAGCTGTGCGATGTCCCTCTTAGCAATCATGTTCCCAAGAGCTGCCCACCGAGTCTGAGCCGCGTTATAGTCATTAGGCTCCCACACGTTCAGCAAACATCGGCGAACTTCAGGCAACAGGGCGACCCCAGTGACACATTCCATGACAGCATGCACCCGGCGCCAATACTCCGCCACCTCACAGCACTCCCAGAGAACATGGAGAAAAGTGGCGCTGAGCCCACAGCCGCGCCTACTGAGCCCGTCTTCAGAAAAACCCATCAAAACTAAACGAGGGCTCGTCACGTAAACACGGTGGAGAATTTTAAGCTGGACAAGACGGAGACGCGCGGGTATGGCCACCTCCTCAGGGGAGGACAGCGCAGACTGCCAGTCCTCGTCGTCCAGTTCCACCCCATCCCCGATCCACGCCTCCCGAAGACGCACGAGGAGATCCGCCCGAATGTTTATTCGTTTTTTATAGATAAGGGAAATAGTACTGTCGGGCAAGTGACCGTCGAGTATGCGGTCCTCGGGTGGTGAAGACACAGGGACTGCAGTCTCAGCCCCGATGGCCGAGAGCAAAGCGTGCCGAACCTGAACGTACCGAAAGAACTCCCTCTCACTCAATTCGTACTCACTCTGCAGCGCAGCAAAGGATTTAACCGCACCCTTCACCCAAAGGTCACCTACTCTGCTGATGCCAATCGTGTCCCAACGCTCGAATCCCTTCGTCGTCCAAAGGCTTCCCAATCTTTCAGACGCAAACAAGGGGGTCGCGCCCGTCAAGCGATCATTCCAGCCCATGGCCACATTCGCAGCCTTCCACAAGCGTACTGCAATCTTAGTGGGACCGGTTAAGGTCCGTCCAGCCGATCGAGAGTAAAGCGCTCTGTTAAAGTTGCCGCCAGGCAACAAGAATCTATCCATTTCAAAAGCCGGATTCGGACCAGGTGCGTACGTTGCATGGTTAATAGCAGATAGCTGGGAAGCCCAATAGTACCTCCTGATGTCCGGGAGCGCGATGCCCCCGTCGTACCAGGGGAGAGTCAGTTTTGCAAGAGCAATACGTGCACGACCGTCCCAAACCAGTCTCCTTTGTAAGCTCTCCACTTCCCGGAAGTAGGCCGCCGGAATAATATCAAAGGAGTTCTGAAGTGCGTAAAGGAATCGGGGAAGAGACATCATTTTAAAAAGTGCCGCATGACCGAGGGGAGACAAGGGAAGCTTACGCCAACGGGCCACGTCTAACCTCAATCTCCGAAGTGGAGAGAGGAGATTATGCTCGTAGCGGACAGCCGGATCCAATGAGACGTACACCCCCAGGTACGTAAAGCCAGAGTTGGACGCCTTAATGGGAAAACGAGAAGGCAAGAGAGGAAAGCCACCGGATATAGCATAGACACAAGATTTGGACCAGTTGATGATCAAACCAGAGTTCTTGCCGAAGGAAGTGAGGATGTCAAAGAGCACATTGAGTGACTTACGTGGTGAGGTGAGGTACAAGAGAATGTCGTCCGCGTACAACGAAACACGATCCTCGAAGCCAGGGGCCCACTGGATCCCTCTTATCGACGGTTCCCAACGAAGCCAAGCAGCGAGCGGTTCCAAAGCCAACGCGAAGAGCAGGGGAGACAACGGACACCCCTGCCTAGTGCCCCTCCCAAGAGCGAAAGGCCAGGAAACCCTCCCGTTAACGACCACCTGTGCCAGCGGGGCAGCGTATAAGAGTTTAACCCAACTAATAAATCCCGCCCCGAAGCCAAACTTTGCCAGGGTGGCCCAGAGATACGGACATTCTATCGTATCAAAGGCCATCGTGGCGTCCAAGGAAACCAAGATGGCCGGCTCTGAAAGATATTCCGCCCTTGCAAGTACGCCATGTAGGCGCCACAAGTTAAGGGCCGTATTCCGGTGCGGGATAAAACCGGATTGGTCCGGATGCACCAGATCGCAAATAACAGTAAGCAGGCGGTTCGCAAGAACCTTGGCAAGGATTTTCGGCTCTGCGTTCAACAGAGAAATAGGCCTGTACGAGGTGCAACGGTCCCGAGGCTTACCGTCCTTGGGAATCACGACTATAGTGGCCAGACGTTGGTCATCAGGGAGAGAACCGAGTTCAAGCGACTCCGAGAACATACGACGGAGAAATGGCGCAATTTTATCCGGTTGCAGTTTATAGAGTTCAATCGGGAGTCCGTTGGGGCCCATAGCCTTGCCTGAGCGAAGGGAACGAATCGCGGTAGCAATCTCGTCGACCAATAGTGGGGCATCCATCTGCTCATGCTCATCCACCGACAAGCAGGGCAAAGCAATATCCTTCAACAAGTGACGAGAGTCAACCTCATCTCTAGCAGACACCGGGGAGTACACAGCACAGAAGTAGTCCGCAAAACACTCCACAATCTCACCAGGGTCAGTCACACTTACTCCCTCCGACGTCTGAAGCACGGGGACCACTCGATTCACTCTCTCCTTCTTATCAAGCCAAGCAATCAATTTACCCGCCTTATCCCCAGCATCATACAGTCTACCCTGCTGTTCCCTATATATTGTCCGAGCAGCATCCGTGACAAGGGACTTATATTCGAACTGCTTCAGGCTGAGGGCGTGGAGCCCTTCCTGAGTGACACCCGTCTCCAAGGCAGCCTCCAACCCCGATATCTCAGCCTCCAACGCAACCACCTCCCCGTTCTTAGCTTTCTTGGCCTCCACAATCAGGGATAGGGCGTGTCCTCGGAGAACCGTTTTGAAAGCCTCCCACAGGGACACTGAGGACAAAACGGACCCCTCATTCTCAAGAAAATACTGATCAAGCGACTTAACGAGACCCTTGCGAATCTTGGGGTCACGCAAGTACCAGGGGTTAATGGGGGCGATCCGCCCAGCGGATCGCATCCCGGTATCGAAGAGGAGCCACAATGGGGAATGATCAGAAATGCCCCGGGCCAGGTGCTTAACCTCCCGGACCCGGGCGGTCTGGGCCGCGGGCATAAGAAAATAATCTAGTCTGGAGAGACTCCTGTGGGCCCCGGAGTGGAATGTGTACTGACTCTGTGTCGGATGTATCAGCCTCCAGCAGTCCACTAGACCGAAAGTGTCCAAGAACCCGCCGAGCCACTCCTGGGCGGCAGAGAGGGCTCTGGGAGGGTAACGATCTAACTCGCCAGAAATCACGGAATTAAAATCCCCACCCACAAGCAGGAGACCATCAGGAAGTTCAAGTAACATACGACCCACATCAGAGAAAGTGGAGGTCTGGAGGCCCGGGGGAACATAGACCGAAACCAATGAAAGAGTCTGCCTCTCCCACCGTCCAGTCAAGGACGCATAGCGCCCTCTATCATCAAGAGTAACTTTGTCAATCTCAAGCGGGAGGGAAGTGCGCAGCAAGATGCCCACCCCTCTGGATCCAGTGGTGAAGCCAGAGTGCGCAACCAGCCGGTAGCCCCCCCTGTTCATAGCATGACATACATTGCCCACCAAGTGCGTCTCTTGAAGAAATACCACATCAGGGGCCAATCGACGCAAATATTGCAACACAACCCCACGTTTGATACGGTCCCCCAATCCGTTGACGTTCCAAGACATCAGTTTCAACCCGTCCCCCCCCATCCCAACACAAGAAGCTGGAGTCCCCGGGCACGCAGCCAGACACCTGAAACTGAAAGGGAACAAACACACCGCCTTGAAAGGAAAAAACACACAACCCAATAACCACTGCCACCCTCCCACCCCCACACCAGTGCAACTCCCCCCACCCTGCACCCCTGCGGACTATACAGCCCCCCCAACTTGCAGTGTGCCTGTCGCCCTAACAATCCCATGCTACAAAAAGACCCTAGAGGAGGAAAGGGATCCGTGCCCGCCCGCACCCAGACGAAACATTAATAGACAAAATATACAGTTGAAGTAGAACCTGGCTGAGCGCAGAAGGAAATGTCAAAGTGGAGGACCAAGAATCATTCCTGCAGAGGCCCACCGCCCTCGGCACCGCCAGTACGCCCAGTCCGGTCTCCCCGTTCCGGCAGGGAATCCAACCAGTCACTCACTGTGTCAGGGCGTTCAAAAAAGAGAGTCCGATCTTCATATTCCACACGAAGCCTGGCAGGGAAAAGCATAGAGTATTTGATGTCCCGATCTCGAAGACGGCGCTTCACCCCCTGAAAGCTCATTCTCTGTTTCTGAACGAGTTGGGTGAAGTCCGGGAAGAGGTTAACGGAGGAATTCTCATATTTAACTGGGCCGTGCACCCTCGAGGCCTGCAGGATCGCATCCCGGTCTCTGTAATGAAAAAGTTTTGCAATGATAGGCCTCGGGGGAGCGCCTGGTCGAGGCCTACCGCCCGGGACACGATGGGCACGCTCCACGGCGAAGAACTTGCTCAGGCCTGAAGGAGCAAGATGATTAAGGATGAGATCTTCGACCATGAGGTCCACCGGACGATTGTTGGAAGTCTCCGGTACACCTATGACACGGATATTATTGCGTCGTGCCCGACCTTCGAAATCCTCCAGCCGCCGGGACATCGCGTCGTTTGCAGACTTTAGATCGCCAAGAGTTGCCTGCAGGTCTGATACATCCGTAACAAGAGTGGATGTCCTCAAGTCCAGCGATTGAACCCTCTCGTTAGTCTTAGAGAGATCCGCCCGGATTAATGTAACATCAATGGCAACCGTGTCAATTTTACGGGCCAGAGCCTCGTACTGCTGGGCGATGGTCTCCCTTATGCCGTTGATGGCGCCCATAACGTCCTGCAGCGACAATTCCGTGGGGACGGACGGGCCCCCACCGGAGTCCTCCATGACGGCACTTGCTGGCCCGGGGGTTCCTTTACCCTGGGTATAGCGATCCATGATGTTACTCTGGACTGGTCCCCCACGCTGGGATGTCTTGGTCTTCCGTTTCTCGGGATCCCCCTTGCCCCCCATGTTGAGCGATGCTCACCGGTGGGGTCCGCCCGGACCGATAGCAAAGGGGCACCAGCAGATCAGACACAGACTGTCCGAGAGCCCGCTCGGGAGAGTTGAGAAAAAGGCACAAATCAGTCCAGTACCAAGGCCGGAGGACGCCCCAGCCGCGCGAAGTAGCTCCTCGATCAGGACATGCAGAAGTGCAAAAGCGAAACTGAAAGTGGGGGCGCGGTCATTGGCAAGGCTCCGATGCCGTTGTTGTTCAACTACTCCCCGGCCCCACGGTTCACCAAAGCACCGGGCACAGCTTCCAGGTGGGCCTCCAAAATGCAAGACGCTGTATTTCAGGTCTTCCCGGTCCGATTTACGTTCTGAAAAGAGTTATGGATTCAGCCAAGGTTCATCTTCCAGAATCCGTCCACAAATCCAGGATAATGTCAGGATAAGTTGCGAGGAGCGGCAAGGGTCCGGGGAGCCCTGTGCTCACGCGTCCATCTTGGATGCGCGCGAAGCTCCTCCCTCCTCGCGTGCACTCCTAAAACGTATATTAAAGTAGTGTGCCCAGTGGAGGGCATCCCACGATAACGAGCTATAGAAACTACATCCAGGTTATAAGGAGGTACCCTGGAGCGCAGTGATTCAGCACTTAAACCAATTCATGCAGGGCCTGCTTCAAAAGGGAAATGCTACTTACCAGTATGCATCTGTTCTTGGCATGTAGAGCTGCAGATCAAGAAGTGGGATACCCAAGACATATTACAGCGAGGCTAACAGACGAATATATTGAAAGGCTGGAAAGACTACAACAGAACCTAGAGCTGGGAAAAGAGAGAGGGCAGGGTCTAGATTGGTATGTGGACAAATTAGAGCAAGTGGTTCAAAGCCTCCGAGTAGAACTTAGAAAGTTTAGAAAAAACGTAAAGAGGCATCAAAATGTAACAAAGACTCATAGAAAGTGGTTTACTGAGGATTGCCTAAAAAAGAAGGAGCTAAGGAGTGCAGCACGTAGTTTAAGGGTTAAATACGAACAGGAAAGGGTAGATAAGATTGCACAATTAAAAAAAGAATATAATATAGTAATAAGGAGTGCAAAAAGAGCTTATAAAGATTCTTACTGGGCAAATTTACTGGACGCAATTGAGACAAAGAACTGACGCCAGTTTTGGAAGCTGGTACAATCAGCAGCAGAACCCACTTCCGCCTCAATGAATTGTGTGGTGGAAGAAGCGGCATGGGTGGAATACCTGCTGGAACTGTATAGCCCGGGAAGAGAATTGGATGTTAGGGAGCCCCAGGAGTGGGGTGGGCAAGTAGAGGAGCTCAAAGCAGACTTTTTACCCTCAAATGTAAAACATACTATAAAAACCCTGAATTTAACAAGAGCAGCAGGACCAGACAATCTTCCAGCCCTGATAATAAAATCACAGTTGAATTGGAGGGCAGAGTTCTTCTCACTAATGTTTCAAGTAATTTTAAATTCTGGGAAGATACCCAACAATTGGAAAGGTGCAATAATTAGACCAGTGCATAAGAAAGGAGATATGCATACCCCAAAGAACTATCGGTTAATAAACCTGTTAGACATTGGTGAAAAGATTTTTGCGAAAATAATTCTAGGAAGGCTCAAAGCTTGGGTGGAACAGTACTCGATTATACCGGTAGAACAGGGGGGTTTTAAAGAAGGCCATTCCACCATTGACTACTGCTTTGCCCTTTGGGCACTTGCCCGGAAGTCAATAGAGCAGAATGGGAAATTGTATTGCTGCTTCGTTGATTTCCGGCCAGCATTTGACTCAGTGGATCGCAAGTGTCTTTGGGAATGCCTGATTAAGTATGGAATACCGGCGGGCTTACTGGTCATTCTAAAAGAATTACATACAGGAAATTGGGCCCAGGTAATTAAGGATACACAGGGGGCACTAACACAGAAAATAGTGGTAGGGAATAGGCTGAGACAAGGCTGTGTCTTGGCTCCTTTACTATTTGCCTTATTTTTGGCCGACCTACCCGAAGTTTTAGAAGTGGAAAGAAGTGCAAGCCCCAAAATGAGCGGAAATAAAGTGGCATGTCTTTTATATGCAGACGACCTTGTGATACTCGATCAAACGGAGCTTGGGCTCCAAAGGAAATTAAATGTTTTTAGAGGGAAAGTTTTTAGTTGTAAATAGGGATATAACGAAGATTTTATGCTTTGGAAAACAAGGAACATTTTTTAGCTGGTTCTTAGGGCAAGTAAAATTGGAGATTGTAAAAGAATACAAATATTTGGGCGTCTGGTTTGATAGTGCCCTTAAATGGTGTACCCACATTGAAGCCCAAAAAGCAAAAGCTTTTTCCTCAATCTGTGGGCTGAAAATATTTAATAAGGAATACGGAGAAATGTCCCATAGACCTATGCTAAAAACATATGATGCCATGATACCCCCGCAGGTTTTGTACGGGGCAGAAGTCCTGTACTTAAGTGGCAAATGCAGATGGGACCAGGAAGAAGGGAAGATCCTAAAAACCTTATTGTCTCTACCAAGTTCTGCTATGATCCAGGCAGTAAGAATGGAGATAGCAGTAGCTTAAAGTGGGCAAGGGAGGTAAAAACGAAGCTCTCAATCATAGCGGAGTCACTAAACGTGCGTCTAACTCAGCACACACTGGAGCTAGAATTTACTAGCTCACTTAGGTTCCAAGGTCAGGAAGAGTCAAGAAAGAATGATCTGGAATACTTGACTATGAAAAAATCAGTGAAAGAGATAAAATATTCATGGACAAAAAAATCATGGTATCCATACCTGGACACCTTGCCAAATTATGAGCTTAGGTGTGAACTACTAAGAGTACGAATTGGAATTAACCCGTGGCTAATGGAGGGAAAGATAAAGGCTGAAATGTCAAATGCCGACGGAATCTGTAAATGTGGCCTTGGAACTAAAAATGATATCTTGCATATATTGGTAGATTGTCTTGCAGTTTTAGCATTGAGGATATTGTTTTTACGCCCGATTTTCTTAAAATATGGAATTAGGTCAAGAGCCCAAGCAATAGTTTTACTAGTAGAAATGATAAATCTTGATATAGCTATTGCCTTGGGCAACTATATGAAAAGTTTAAAAACCTTTTTGAGGGACAGATTGAAGGGGGTTTAGTATTTCTATCCCTCCTCTCCTTATAGACTTCCCCAAAAAGTACATAATTGCAAATGTATTTTATGAATTTTACTGTTATTTATTTAACCATAACTACGTATTCAAATTTAAGCTTATAGGGGTTAAAGAGTTGCTGCTATTGGGGGATGAATATGGATTCTGAGTGGCGGTATTAACCCGGTTGTAATAAATAGTGCCATAAAATCCGTCCCAATTCAACCAGATGGTAAATGTATGTGTAAGATAGGGATGAAATTCAATATTTTTACATTTTAGTGGATTGTCAAAACTTTTAAAATTTACGTAAATTATTCCTTTGTCCGATGGCTATTGGGAAATATATGCAGGGTGTATATAAGTTCCCTGCTGTATTAGAGGATTAAGCGCAGGAAAGTGTGTTGCAATCTAAAATGATATTTTATTGTCTTTTACACTGCTAGGAATAAAGTTTTAAGGATATTATGTTTTGATGAATACGATATTTTATGTGTAGAATCTTTTAAATGTTAATGTATGTGCTGTCGTTTAAAGACCAAACGGTCTAAATAAACGTATCTTTGATTGATTGATAAGTGTTGTCTATTTTGTAGATATGCTGCTATGGCAGCAAGGTGCAGTCTAATAGACGTATAGGCTAAGTTGCACCTTTGGAGGTGTAGTAGGTACCCTACGATGTGTTGGATAGACACGTCTAGGGGATTGACGGCGTTGTTATGACAATATATCACAAATCGCTTCCACTTGGCTGCATAGCAGGCAATAGTGGTGGGGCGTCTAGCTTCTCTAATGACGTTCATACAGTCAGGAGGAAGATTAAGGTAACCAAACTCCAAGACCTCAGGAGCCATATCGCAAGGTTGAGCTGAGCTGGGTCCGGGAGTCTGATCTCTCCACGGCAGTGGCGGCTCCTCCATAGGGGCGTTTGGGCGTTGCCCCACTGCTTTCTCGCAGTGCGAGAAGCAGAAACATAAAATGGTAAAACTACCATTTTATGTTTCTGCTTCTCGCACTGCGAGAAAGCAGAAGTACCTGGTTGGGGGCGGGATCGTGGGCGGTCGTGCTCGAGGGCAGGTGGGGAGTGGCTTACCCACTGTTGTGGGTACTGACTGTTTGGACGGCCCCTGGCGCTGACCAAAGAGTCATACCCACAACAGTGGGTAAGCCACTCCCCCCCTGCCGTCGAGCACAAGCGCCCACTCTCCCTTTTTCTCTATGCGGGAGAAAATGGCGCGGATGGGGCGCTCTCCCCAGCGCCTCACCAGCATTGTGATTGGTGGAGGGAGGGGAGGGAGGCGGCCTTTCCCGTTGACGAGGAGCGAGGCGGCCTTTCCAGTTGGCGAGGAGCTGCACTCGGAACTTTCTTTTGGAGCAACAGAAATGGCTCCTTCGAGCGAGAGCTGCTTTTGTGTGTGAATACGAACTGGTTGGGATTTTTTTTTTAAAGTTTCAAGATCTCGCCATGTAAACACGACACCGCGCTTCCAATCCTCGAGGAGAGGGTCTTCGTTTATTCTAACTGAGAGTAGAAATAACTCAAATAAAAAGAATGACTTGTGAAATAACTCCAGGACTTGACACGTGTTCTGCTGACCCGAGTCTGTTAGCAGCTCTTGCTGGATCACCTACCCCTAGGCGCTAGTCCTTGCTTTCAGGCAAAACCTCTATGGGGAGCTTGCAGCTCTACGCCACACTTCCCTTCACCGAGGTCGTTGTGTACGAGGCCTAGCTGCTCGAAGCGAGGTGCCGAGAGGCACTTTCTTTCCGTCTACACTTCAGAGAGAGAGCAAGGTATGCCCCCCTAGAGCCGCTCTTACTTCCTCAGAAGACCCCGCACGCCTCTCACCTGTGTCCCAGGGAATGTGTCCTTCTCGGGCAGCAGACAGGGACTTAGAGGCACAGGACAGGCCTTGGGCACGACGCTGCACGGCTACCTCCCCCTGTCCAGGTGAGCGACGAGAGAAGGAAGGCACTTTACTCCTGTCAGTAAATATTGACCTGCACTACGTCCGGTTAAACATTGGCAAGAATTGGCGCAGGACCGGACGGCGGGAGTCGGAAGCTGTTGGACCCATCCAGAAGCTCAGTAAGTTTTATTTAATATTTTGATGTTATTAAACCCCTCCCGCCTCCCCCATACCCCACCTGACGACCCCATTTCCACCCCCCCGCCCATAATGCTGGCCGCGACTGTTTGGATGAAAACGGAGGTTCGCTGGATGCAGGTCGTCGTCTTTGACTGTAAAATCTTTGGTTGAGGGATGGACACAGGGTACCAGTTTCCTGGACACTTTGGCTATTAAACGTGTTTCTTTACTGACTTCGACTTGGGCATATAACTTCAGAATCAACCGGGGTACAAATATCCACTGGTTGTTAACCCATTGATCCGGCAGATGGACAGGTTTATTGATGTGGTGTAAATGAGCTGTGCATTATACATTTAGGTAGTGCCCTCTTAGGCGTCCATGCTTCCACGGTCAGCAAGTGCAGGACTCTTACACTGGGTAACAGTAACGCATTATTTTTGAAGTGCTCAGAACCGGCAGAACTGGGGTGTGAGACTTTATATAAAGCCATTTGTTAATGTTTGAAACATGCCACTGAAGCCATTAAGCTTGCAGAATTCCAGAAACGGGGTCTATGTGTGCCTTGAAGCCCTACATAGCGGCTGCACCCAGGCACGAGCGCCTCGGAGGTGCTGGTGCCCTCACACGCTGCTCGCTTGTCTTTACACTAATTAAAATATGGGTAGGTCTGCGAGATCCCAACTTTTCAGAAGTGTTGTGGGACATTTTAAAATGACAAGATTGGTATTTTCTGCAAGTACGAAATACCCAATAGCTGTCCGTCCATGAGAGCGCAGGGGCATGAGCAAGCGAAGGCTGGCACTGCGCTGTGCTGCTACTGATGAGCACCCACTGCTGAGAGGGTACGTACAGGTCTAAGCTCAGACCGAGCCAACTCACCTGTCATCCTCTTGCCAATGATGAAATGAGTGCCGTTGAGAAATAACAATGGATAGTTAAGAACGATGGGTCAATTCATAATGTTAGGCTCCTGCAACGAACCCATATGATTATCTCTATGAAGCACCTACATGCACTGAAGTTCGGAAGTGTGCGCTATGAAGAGCACTATCCATTTATATATAAACACTGTGACAGGGAGCTGTACAAGGGTGAAGATGAAAGGACACCTCTGAGGACAAAGCACCTACTGGCTGTAAAGGTTTGCAATGTTTGACGGATGTGCTAAAAGTGGGGAAGAAGTGTTCAGAGTTTCAAATCTCAAAGTCTGTTATGAAGTTCTGTGGTTATACTGAATAAGCAGCTACCTATATAATTATCATATGAAATCTCTTTATTGATGTAATAACTACACTTTCACATTTGTTATTGATATTTAGCTTTCTCAGATTTGCTTGAAATTGCACCATTTGCCCTCCCTTCTTTCAAAATTTTCTCAGGGGGAAAATTGCTCCCA
Organism: Triturus cristatus; assembly: GCF_964204655.1. Taxonomy (NCBI): domain Eukaryota; kingdom Metazoa; phylum Chordata; class Amphibia; order Caudata; family Salamandridae; genus Triturus; species Triturus cristatus. Next base: position 576,132,335 of record NC_140587.1, on the reverse strand, counting down.
ACACCCCTTATAACGGTCGGCTCGCTCGCCACACGTCACTCATCCCAAACTTTTACGCCCCACTGCTTTCAAATGGCACCAGCCGCCACTGCTCCACGGTTCTGGGTTAAGAGGCGTGGTGAGAGGTGTAATTTTTGGTGCAGAGCTACGGACAGTTCCAGTAATGTGGGAGAGGCAGAAAAGCGTATGCAAATCAGCCTGACAATTCGTCCATATCGCATTGCCTTTGGGCATTTGGCGTTTTCGTGGGTGGTGAAGAGGTCTATCTGTGGTTGCCCCCACATTTGAAAGAATGGCTGAAGAACTTGCGGATGAAGTTCCCACTCGTGGATCTGTTGTGCTTGACGACTTAACAGATCGGCCATGGTGTTTTGGACTCCCGGGACATGTTGGGCTAGGAGAAATATATTCTGAGGTATAGCCCATCTCCAGATGCTCTGTGCTAGCTGAAAGAGCTGCAGAGAGTGTGTCCTGCCTTGTTTCTGTATGTAGTACATGGCTGTCACGTTGTCTGTGCGGACTAAGACAGCTTTGCCGCATATTTGCTTTTAGAATGCTTTTAAGGCTAGGAATATTGCTAGTAACTCCAGGTGGTTGATGTGGAGTAACTTTTGTTGAGGTGTCCATCTGCCCTGCATGGTGTGATGTAATAGGTGAGCTCCCCAGCCGGAGAGCGATGCGTCCGCTGTCATGACAATTTGCGGAACTGGCTCTAGGAACGGTTGCCCTGTGGAAAGGTTCTTGGTGTTCCACCACTGCAGAGAGCGATGAGTGCATCCGTCTACCAACACCAGATCTGTTAGCTGACCTTGAGCCTGGTTCCATTGGCGTGCTAAGCACTCCTGTAGCGGACGCATCTGGAGTCTTGCGTGAGGCACTATAAATATGCAAGAGGCCATCATCCATATGAGTTGCATGAACACTCGAGCTGGAAGGGAGTGTCGAGGTTGAAATTTGGGGAGGAGAGTCTGCATGCTTGCTATCCTTGCTAGAGTGGGATAGGCTAGCACTCTTGAGGTGTCTATGGTGGCACCGAGGTATTGTTGTGTGTGGGACGGTTGCAGATGAGACTTGGTGTGGTTTACTGTAAACCTCAGGTCGTGGAGTAGTTGGATAGTAGCGTGAGTGTGATGTACACACTGGTTGTATGAGCTGGCTTTTATGATCCAGTCATTGAGATATGGGAAGACGTGAATGTGTTGTCTTCTTAAGTGGGCTGCTACTACCACTAGGCACTTGGTGAATACCCTTGGTGCTGTTGTGACTCCGAACTGGAGTACTTTGAATTGATAGTGGTGCCCATCCACTACAAACCTGAGATACTTCCTGTGAGCTGCGTGAATGGAAATATGGAAGTAGGCGTCCTTGAGATCTATGGTAGCAAGGAATTCGCCTTGTGAAAGAAGGGGAAGGACCTGCTGAAGTGTGACCATGTTGAAATGGCCTGAGTGTTTATGTATACGTTTAGGGGTCTGAGGTCTAAAATAGGTCTGAGAGAGCCGTCCTTCTTTGGTATGAGAAAATACAGGGAATAAACTCCTGTGTTTTGTTGGCGCAGGGGAACCAGTTCTATTGCATTTTTTTGTAGGAGGGAGATTACCTCCTGCTTTAGCAGTGATAGATGCTCTTGTGACATTGGACGCTGTTTGGGTGGTATGTTTGGGGGGTAGAGGTAAGTTCGAGACAGTAACCCGATAGAACTATCTGTTGCTCCCACCTGTCTGTGGTGATGTTGGTCCAGACAGGAAGGAACTGTTGTAGTCTTCCCCCGACAGAAATGGAATGGTCCGGGGGAAGCGGAGGGAAGTCATTGGGTAGGGGTGGAGGCAGAGCGGGTGTTGTTAGTCTTGCCTCTGCCCTTGTTATTGTTGCCTCTGTAACCTCCTCTCTGGTAACCTCTGGTGAAGGTTGACTGGGTGGGAGCCTTGTAAGAGGTGGAGGTGTTGTCTGATGAGTAGCCTCTGGAGTTGCCTTTGTAGGAGGAGCGACGAAAAGAACGTCTGGGAGCTTACGATTGCAAGGCTCCCATTGACTTGGCTGTGTCCGTGTCCTTTTTCATTTTCTCCAGGGATGTGTCTACATTAGGGCCAAAGAGGTTCTCTTGGTCGAATGGTTGATTCAGGATCAAACTTTGTACCTCAGGCCTAATAGCCAAGCGTGCCTACGCAAAAGGACACTTGTATTTGCAGCTCTGGAGGCGGTATCTGCCACATCGAGAGAGCATCGAATGGAGGTATTGGTTATTAGTTTACCCTCCTGTATGAGGTCGTTGGCTTTGTTTTTGTATTTGTCTGGGAGGTGTTGCATTAGGGACTCTAACTCGTCATAATGTGCCCTATCGTATCTGGCTAGCAGGGCTTGAGTGTTGGCGATGCGCCATATGTTAGCCGCTTGTGAGGCTGTTCTCCTGCCGGAGGCGTCCAAGAGTTTAGACTCATTGTCGGGTGGGGCTGCGTCACCTGATGTCTGAGAGTTAGCCCTCTTCCTGGCATTGGATACCACCATGGAGTCTAATGGAACAGGGCCCTTAATGTAAGCTGGGTCTGTAGGGGCAGCTTTGTATTTTTTCTCTATGCGAGGGTTGATGACTCGAGCCCTAACAGGATCTTTAAATACATCAGGAGCATGCTTAATTACTCCTTTGAGCATGGGTAAAGTAGATGTTGACCTTTGTGTGTTGTCGAAAGTGTCCAACAAGAAATCCTCCTCGACGGGGTCTGTGTGTAGGTTGACCCCGTGTTACTGGGCAGCTCGGTGTATGAGCTGATTAAAGCCCATGGTGTCCTCTGGTGGGGAAGGCCTAGAGGGGTAGATGTCATCTTGCGGGAGATTGGGTACATCAGGTGTATTATAGTCATCCCAGGGGTCAGGGGAACCATGTGGACTGGGATCCCCTAGTGGCACATCGTCCGCACCCCCCTGTGTCATCATCGTCTACTGGTGTAGGAGATGGTGTAGGAGAAAAGAGGTGGTGGGGGAGGGGGAGGCGGTGGTAGAGGAGGGACTCTAAGAGGGGATGTAGCAATGTCCCTCATCTTAGGTGGTGGAGCAGGTGTAGGCTTGTCCAGTGGTCTTTTCCTGGAACTTAGTGTCAATTAACCAGTTTTAGAGTCTTTAACAAGAGTTTTTTGTGCAGGGTCTGGTCGAAAAAGCTCTTCTGATGAAGTTTGGTTTTTTGGCGCCGACTGTTTCATTACGGGGGCTTTTTCGGCAACGGCTTCGGAGTGTCTTTGCGTTTGGACCCGTGTTGTTTTGCAGTCCCTGTATGATTTTCAGTTCCGATGATTTTTTCAGGTCCAAAGAGTGTGAGTCCGAACTCTTGGGGAGTGGCTTCTTGGTCGGCTCAGAGTGTTTTTTCGGTGCCGGCGAGTCGGTGCTCGTTGTTTTCGGTGTCGAAGGCTTTGAGGTGGAAGCAGCAGTCAACACGGAGGAGGAGGGCGGTTTCTTTTTCGGTGCCGAAAATTGAGTTTCGGCACCGGAGGCAGGCTGACTCGAGCCAGAGTCGCCTGAAGGCTTGGTAGGCTTCTTTGCCTGGCCTGAGGGCAAGGCGTGGGAAGCGGTGTGCACCTGGGTCCGAAGGTGAAGGTGTGACCGAAGCCTTTTTTGTATGGAGGGGGTCGGGGTCGACGTCTTTACTTACGACCCTTGCGCCGGAGTCAGTTCTTCGACGTCGGAGTCATCGGCTTCGGAGGCGCTGACTAGGCCTTCTTCGACCCGCTCCCACTCCGGTACATCGACGCCCTCTTGGAAGATGTCGTCGGGGATGGATGTCGACGAGCGAGCCATGGTCCTCCGAGCTCGCCGATCCCGAATGGTCTTCTTGGAGCAGAAAGAGGCACAAGCTGGACAGTCTCATGCTCTGGTGACAAGCAGAGGTTACACACCTCATGCAGATCGGTGTGGGGGAACTTCGACCCACATCGAGGACACTTCTTGAATGGCATCCTTTCCATGAGCCGGATGCTACGGCCCAGGTAGATCCGAAGGCCTTCGTCGACGACTCAAATCGAAGACTTCGACTTGGAGAGATGCGCAACGAGTAGGGTTCGCGATCGAGACAATACCATAGAAAGGGTGAAGTATTGCGCGTCGAAATGGAATCGGTAACGGTTCCGAACTGGAGCGCGAGAAACACATCTGAGAACGATGGCAGAAAAAAACAATCTGAGGATGGAGCTGATGCCCATGCGCACTATGATCCAAAGGAGGAGTCACCTATCTCGTGACTTCCAAAGACTTTCCAGGGCAAAAACAAGTCCAAACATCCGGGCCCAACACCAGATGCCGATCTATGCTAAGTGTGTGATCTGCAGCTCATATGCCTCGAACAAAACATTTTAAGAGGATGTGGCTTACTTCTGACTTACTCCTAAATTTACAGGAGCAAGTCACTCTAGGCATAGAAGGAATGTTTGTGAGTTGGCCTGCAAGCTCAGATTCTCTAGTGTTGTTTGGGGTATTTAGATAGATGGTGGAAGTCGAGTCACGTGTTAGCGAATGGCAAAGTGTCGGACAACTCAATGCTGCCACTGGCACCATCTTTGATACTGGGCACACTCATTTGGGTGTGTGGTTGGGTCTCCCTATGTCTTTCACTCTCATGGTCCCTTGTCCCTCAAAGATCTGCTGCCTAATCTAGAGGTATTAAAGAGGGTCTAGGGAGGGACCAGAGAAGCGTTAAAGACAGTTAAGGAGGAGTATAGGGATGTATTAAAGAAGATGTGGGGAGGGACAAGAGAAGACCAGCCCAGCTGACAGGCTGCTGCAGAAAACGAGTGTTTGAAAAAGGGCATCTGATTAAACTGGGTTATTTGAAGTTAAATGTGATCCATGCTGTGAGGGGCCCCGGACCACTGAGATCGACATTTGAACAGTCACGACGGAATGGGGTGTGTGTGGGAGCAAAGTATTTATTATTTATCTATTTGTTTGAGAGTTTAATGAGCGCTGAGTATCTCCTTTCGGGTACTTCATAGCGCTAAGAATGTTGAAGATAAAGAATCAGCTCTCCAAGAGTCAGTCGAGTTCTAGCCGGACTTTGTAGCCCCCTTGACTAGTGCATCCATTGCAGGGGCCTTTGTTGAACCTCAAGTTCTCTGTGTCTTAAAAATATATCCTTCTGAGGAGATGAGGCCTAAGGGCCTGAGCTGTACACTTTGGAACTGGGGAACCAGGCTTGAGTCCAGAGTTGGCTCATTCTGTGATTCTGGGCAAATCACTTAATCTTCCCCTGCCTAATAAAACAGACCTTGTGTAATGTAATCAGCTACTTACGTAAAGTGCGCCAATGCCCTTGGGACAAGTTCTCGCTATATGGAAACTGCAAAAAGATGAAAAGAAATCCATAACATTGAGTTGTGTATCACTAAGCATCCACTGTCTGCCAGTCGGGCCAAGGGGCTCTCTACAGGGTGAACTTGTGCGATACAGAAGCGCATTTTATGTTATGTTAGAGTCTGGTTGTCGCGGTGGAACCTTCTCCAGTGCTCTGCTATTGCAACCCTTTTTCTGTGTAAAGCTCAGTTGTAGGTGCGTGCATTTGAAGTTCTGTTCGAACTGTTTTCTAACTCTCGGTGTAGGTGCCTTGAAGGCCATGCTATTGAGTCAATTTACTGCTGGTTCAAGGGTCACCAGTACAACTCAGAAGAACCAGTTTTGTGTGCAAACCTGCGAGAACAAGGGAGTACACACATAATACACAGATTATGCAGTGAGCATTGTGTTTCACACTCCAGCCTGGACACCCCAAGGACTGTATGGGGGTCCTAGCATCCTCAGGAGAACGAAAAGGACTGGCCCTTCTTACACGTGATAACCGATTGAAGCAAGAATTGGGGTTTACTTAACACCACTGTGCGACTTTTATAAAACAGCAAGGCTGAAGGCTAGGGTTATCTCAGAGGAGAGGCGTGAGGGTGAAAGGCCAAGTGATGGGCCGGAAGGACATCTATGCTGTGCGGGTCAGGAAGGAAGTAGTGAAAGCGCAAATGGAAATAGCTTTGGGATGATTTTCTTTTATTAAGCGCACACTGCATAAATAAACAGTTTCTGGGTGCTTCTAGATAGAGTCCGTTATAGAAAGATCTTTGAAATAACAGTTCAGCTGCTTGCAGTTGGTCAACTCTTTTGTTGCCCCCATACCGGCCTGCGAACAGACCGAGTCACGCACAGGTCACACCCGGAAGCACAGCTTGGGAGGGTCAGCACACTGGGGATGTCGATACCGGGGGCATAGAAAGGGGGTGTCTGGAGTTCACAAATACAGAGGGTAGGAGTCGGAGATACATTTGACGACCCAGGGGATGAGACCCAAAGTATGCCTGTGCATTAGGGGGAGGTAGGGAGGGAGGCAGTAGCGCCTAGAGGTTGTAGTGAACTGAGAGACACTATGTAGGACTGTGTGAATAGATGCGAGAAAAAGGGCAGCAGGCCCAGGCATGAGACGTATTATACTTTAAGGCAGCAGAGTTGCAGCAGTAGTGTAATGCAAGATGAAGCCACCCCCCCACACACACCCTCCTGCAAAATATGATGAGGGGCCTTCGAGTCTTCCCTATCTCAGATAACACAATGTGGCTGGAATTAAAGGTGCGTGCTTTTAACAAAGAACAGCACTTTAAAATTGCTCGTATCCACATAAACACAAGGATAGTGGCATCTACCTTTCCTGTTAAGGAAAGGTACATTTCAATAAGTTTACATTTCAAATGTCTTCTACGCTGCGTTCCATACACAGCCTTTGTGTAGTGATACCCCTCACAGCAGGAATGTTTCCAGCCTGGAGCACCCACACCAGAGGCACAAAGAGGCGTGATGGCTCTTCACTGAAGTGTGATTAAGGTAGACAAATGCTTGGCCTCATCTAAAGGGTCCCCGTCAATCTGCAGCTCCACCCCTACTCACCATAGCATGTACAACAAGCATTGGCATAGCCAATAGGTCTCGCTTTTGGGACCTTAAAAGTGTTTAGCCATGCAACAGTTGATGTTGTTGCACCAAGGATATTGTGCTGCATAACTAAATACTTATAAGGTCCCAAAAGTGAGACCTATTGGCTATGCCAATTCTTGTTATACTTTTACTGTATAAACTATAAAAGAAACCCTGCTAAGCAAAACACAAATATCAGAGTCTGGGTACCAAGACAAAACGTTTAATAAAAAATTGACAACAAGAGTTTAAATACCAACAGGTGCACCAGTTTACTAAAAAACAAAACTCCACGAATAAAACAAAGAAGGCAGAAAAATATGACAATTTAGAATTGTTAAGTGATAAAACAATGTTTCACTGGGTACTTAAGAGAACTGGGAATTGTCCTTAAATAATTAAATATTTCTGAATTGCTGCATTATCAATGATGTACTTATAAATAGTGCCGCAAGTGCGGTGGCAGAAGAACCTCTGGGAGAGAAGCAGTCACTGCAACCCAATTATAGATAGCCTGTCCCTTCCATGCCACGGTGCTGGAGGCCCATTTTCCGTGCCAGCATCGTGACCCCTGGTACCCTTCCTATGGCAGTCCTTGCTATAGCTTAATAACAGGTAGAACCAATGACTAACCATGTACTTATGTTACTCCTTCTACCAAGCAGTGTTGTACAGCAGCGGTGGACACTGGTATAAGTGCACCTTTCAGAAAAACACAGCAAAACAACTGTACACAACAGGTTGACGGTACAATATGAAAGAATATGATGGAAAAGAAGATAAAGGCAACTCCACAATATCAGGGCGCAATGCTTTACAACCTTGAAGATGCGGGTGTGGGCAGTGTGCGCACACGAAGGGTACATAGACAAAGAGGTGATGCAGAATATATGTAGTTTAACTTCCAGCCATTTGTACAAACTCTTAATAATGTTTTGTGAAAATCTAGAAAACGACACTGAGCACACTTTCAGAACCACAATGTGGCGCAAGTGGGTTTCGCAAATGGAGCAAATAATGGCCCCCACTAGTAGAAATTGTCTGCCTATATCATGACAGGTGATCTGATTCCTCTTGCGATCGTGATACATCGTATCAAGAAATAAATCAATGAATGCACACTGCATGTGCAGATGATTTGAGCTCGCTTGTTTGTCTTTCTGAGCATGCCTTTAGCACTAGCTACCACCTGGTGGCATGTACGTGAGCACAGTAGAAGCAAAGGCAATTTGTGCTCTGCCCCAAACAGGCACTACGGCTAAAAAGGGAGCAAATGCTATTAAATCGACTCAATTTAGATCTGTTAATGCCATCTGTTATTAAAATATATACTTTAAATGTGATATTTCGGCCAATTCAGCGGTAATACAAAAATGTGTAAAGTTATAACGAAGCCTACTAATAAGGCATTTACCAAAAAGCAAATACAGCTGTGGATATCGCACAAACACTAACATAACGACTGGAAAATGCACTGCATGCAGAACGCAGAATAAATAAAAGTATGTATGTGCTTTGCAAACTAAAAAAGCAATTTATTTGTATATACAAGCCCAGTGTTCCAGAAACCAAACGAAGATATCACGTAGAATAAGATCCTTCACCATGAAATAAACAGCGGTATCCCTGTATTGGCCATTACATATGAACTAACAGGAGGAAGCAGACAACACGCATCCACATAGAAACATGCTCACTAGGCCAACATGTTAAAATGTGGGCCCCAAAAACGTATGACGTTGCGGGAATACGGTCCATCTTAACAGTTAACGTGTTCCCTAAAAGGTTAGAAAGACTACGGTATGCGTCTTACCTGCCCCGCTGAACTGGCGCGGCTGGCAAAGTGAAAGCGACCGCGAGCAGGCAAATGTAAACAAGCGCGCGCGGCCACGCTAATTCAAAACAGATGGCTCCTGCGCCGCTGCTCGCTCACGCAAGGTGGATGCCGCCACAAGCACGAGTATTTGAAAAGTGCAGACCGATTCCAAAAGGTCACATCCTAAAGCAGCGCTTGCGCGCTGCGCTAGGCTCGACCTAAAAAGGGCAGAGCTTCAGGAAGTTTAATCAGTAGCCATTTGCTAACAAAAGTGTTCATCGAATTTGCAAAGTGAGCCCTTTCACTTCCCCTCACTCACGCCAGTGCTTGCATCCCATGCCCTCCAGCCACTGGAATGCAGGTAATACACTTCCACTGTCTAGGAAGCTGCCCTCACCTTCCATCTGGTGCCAATGCAAACCAGAGGCATTTAAATACATCCCACTCTGCTGTATAATTAATAATCTGGAGTCAAACATGAGGCTGAACGCCAGAATCTCTTTTTCAGTGTGTTTATTATTTCGAATGTATTTTCTCGACATATGCGTCTAGCCATTATATTTCACTTTCAACCCTTGAGGTGATCAACTGACATTGCTGGATCGGTGGTCTGGCAGTAGTCTGGAAACAGAGAGATGGTTTACCTCATTATAGTGCCTATTAAAAATGATGTTGTTTCTTTTTATATTCTTGTATCCTCAAAACTGCATGCGGTCTCAAAAATACTCACTATACTCCTTAAATCCGGCATTAAAAAAAACTGTCCTTTAATTAAAACCGGTTTGTCATCTCTCCTTTTTTCTTCTCTCTTTCAAATGTCTCCCCCTTCCCTTCCATTATCAATTGAAATCTCTTTATTGATTTCATAACTACACTTTCACAATTAACCTTCTTGCTTTCTCAAATTTGCTTAAAAATGCACCATTTGGGGGAGGAGCCTAGCGCTTGACCAAGATGGCCGCGTGAGCTTAGAGCTCCCGAGACCCTCGCGCCCTCCGTCGACTATCCTGACTCAAATACTGATGCTATGCATGGCACCGTGTGGCTGAGTTGTCAGGGAGGCGATTGATGCTACCCGCGACCGGATCGCCCACCGGGAACCGGACTTATGACTGGCGAAAGATTGCGGCCTAACTCCCGGAGATGCCAGGGGCTAGAGTTGGCAGGATGCCCGACTCCTAGTTGATCAACAACGGCCTGGTGAGGTGTGAACTACCGGACGGAGGCCCTCGCTCTTTCACTTTCGGTTTCGTTCCCTTTGTCTGCCCGGACACTGTAGTGCTCTGGGTGGTTCTATAACCCCAGGGACGCTCGGTGGGATATTTTGGAAGAACAAGGCGGACCTGCTCACTCCTTAGACCCCTCTCTGTGAGGGGACGGTCCTCACTGCATTGGACTGCTTGGAGTCCATTATGTCGGGCAAGGCAGAAGGAGATAGGCTGAAGACCAAGTCCACCAGGCGGGGAACGTACTCCCAAGTAAATAGTATGGACCGCTACGCCCTCCCGAAGACATCGCCGAGTGGATCGAGCCAGGCGCCGGATGCCCAGAAGGAGGACTCGCCTGGGACCCCGGAGCTCTCCCTGCAGGATGTCATGGGCGCGCTTGATGGGATGCAGACCTCGATGGGAAGGCAATTCGAGGCCCTGGCGCATAAGGTGGATGCCATCCTGGTGGATGTCAACTTGATCCGCTCGGACCTGGGCAAGACAAACGAGCGCGTTAAGGACCTGGACCACAAGACCACGGGCCTCACTGATGAGGTCGCGGACCTGCAGGACGAGGTCCGGAAGCTGAGGGCCGAGAGTGACCTCGCCGCCCGCCGGCTGGAGGACTTCGAGAGCCGGTCCAGGCGCAACAACGTGCGCGTAATCGGGGTACCGGAGTCCTCGGATGAGGCTTCGGCGGACCTGCTTGTGGAAGATTTGGTCCTCAATCATCTGAAGCCTAAGGGCCTTGGGAAGTTTTTTGCGGTGGAAAGGGCCCATAGGGTGCCGGGCGGGCGGCCCAAGGCGGGTGCCCCGCCGCGGCCGATTGTCGCCCGGCTCTTTCATTTCCGAGATCGGGACGCTATCCTGCAAGCTTCGAGAGTGACGGGCCCAGTCCCCTTCCAGAATGCGTCGGTGAATTTTTACCCGGACTTTACCCAGCAGGTGCAGAGACAGAGACAGAGTTTCCTGGGGGTGAAGCAAAGGCTCCGGGAGCGGGACCTAAAGTATGCCATGCTTTTCCCCGCCAGACTACGGGTGGTGCATGAAGATCGGACATTCTTTTTTGACTCTCCTGTTATGGCCGATGAATGGCTGGATGCTTTGCCCCGGCGACGGACCGGGGACGACACAGCTGAGCATGGCGACAGTGGCCGGGATGGACAGGGCTGATAACTCAAAGCCGGCCTGACTTGATTTGACCATATTTGTAGATTTGGATAGAGTGCAGTAACTGTGGAGGGTTGCGGGAGGACGAGGGGTGCTCTTTTCCTCCCTTGGGGTACTTTTTGTAGATTTTTGTTTTTGTAGGGCGACAGGCACACTGCAAGTTGGGGGGGCTTTCTAAGCTGCAGCAGGGGTGCAGGGTGGGGGGAGTTATGGGGAGTTTGAGTTTGTTGTTGGGGGGTTTATTTCTGCAAGGCATGATGATTATCCTCAGGGTTGTTCCATGGTGGCGTCTCGGGTGTGGGGTGGGCCTCTTTCCGTTTGAGGATGGGGGGTAGAGGCCTAAGTGTTATAAGCTGGAATGTTAATGGTTTGGGGGATCGCATTAAGAGGGGGATTGTTTTGCAATTTCTGAAACGCTCAATGCCAGACGTTGTACTGCTGCAGGAGACGCACCTCATAGGCAATACGTGCTATGCCCTGAATAGGAAGGGGTATAAATTCATTGCACACTCGGGATTCTCTTCTGGGTCCAGGGGGGTGGGCATCCTCGTTAGAGCATCGCTGCCTTTTGAGGTGGACTCCACCATTGTTGACGATAGGGGGAGGTTTGTGGCGGTGGCGGGGCGGTGGGAAGGAAGGACTTTGGTTTTGGTTTCGGTTTATGTCCCGCCGGCCCTGCAGGCCGCCACATTTGCTGACTTGGGCAGGGCTTTGCTGACTCTCCCGGGGGGCATGCTGGTAGTGGGAGGGGATTTCAACGCTGTGGGTTCCGGACTGCTGGATAGATACCCGCCCAGGGACACAGGGGGGGCTCAGAAATGGCTTCCAGACCTCCTAGACACGTTTGGCCTGATAGACTGCTGGAGGCTCCGGCACCCCACACAGAGTCAATACACGTTTCACTCCGGGGCGCATGGTAGCCTCTCCAGGATTGACTACCTGCTCACTTTGGCCGCACATGCCTCGTTGATATCCGAGGCGAGGCACATGGCACGTGGTATCTCTGATCACTCGCCAGTGTGGATCCGGCTGGATCTCGGTCGAGAGGGAGGATGGCCCCCATTAACCCTTGGTATTTCCGAGACCCCAAGATGCGCAGCGCCCTGGTAAAGAAGGTAGATAATTACTTTAAGGACAATCTGGGATCCGTGGACTCGGCGATCTCGCTGTGGGAAGCTTTTAAGACCGTGCTTCGGGGGGAGGCCCTCTCCCTGGTGGTGACTGCCAAGAGTCGGAGGGATTGCGAAGTGCGTCGAGTAGAGGAGGAGATTGCGGCCCTTGAAGGGGATATGGAGGAGGAGGTCACAGAGTCCTCATTGCATGAGCTTTGCTTGAAGCAGGCGGAGTATAGGGACCTGGTGACGGACGCCGCCAAGACCCTCAGCAGGGAACAACAGGGCCGTCTGTATGATGTTGGAGATAAGGCGGGGAAACTCCTGGCGTGGCTGGACAGGAAGGAACGGGTCAATAGAGTGGTGCCAGAGTTGACTGGAGAGGGGGGAGAGGTGATTGTGGAACCTGAAGGGATTGTGGAGTGTTTCGCGGAGTATTTTCATAGGGTTTATTCCTCCGTGTCGGACAGGCCGCCCGAGGACTCGTCTGATCTCCTTCGTGATATCGAGTTGCCCTGCCTCTCTGACATAGATAGGGACGATTTGGATGGCGACATCACGGTTGACGAGGTGGCGGGGGCGATTCGCGCGTTAAATTCGGGTAAGGCCTCTGGACCGAACGGACTGCCGATCGATCTGTACAAACTGTTCCCGGATAGGGTCGCCCCTCACCTGCGCGCCATGTTCTTGGAGGCGCGGGGAGATGGGATCCTTCCGTTGGATCAGCGGCTGGCGTCGATCGTGGTCATACACAAAGAGGGTAAGCCCCGAGATAGATGCGCCTCCTATCGGCCCATTTCACTCCTCAACGCTGAGCCGAAAATTCTGGCCAAACTCCTGGCAACCCGTCTGATTAGAGTACTTGGCGATCTGGTCCACCCGGATCAATCTGGCTTTATCCCGCACCGAAACACAGCATTGAACCTTAGGCGTCTTCATGGCGTCATCGCCAGGGCGGGCACGCTGCGTGAACCGGCTGTTGTGGCATCTCTCGATGCCACGATGGCCTTTGACACGGTGGAGTGGGCATATTTATGGGCCGTGCTGGCCAAGTTTGGTTTCGGTCGCGGGTTTGTGAGTTGGGTCCGGCTGCTGTACGAGGGGCCACTAGCTAATGTTGTGGTGAATGGTCGGGCATCTGCTCCGTTTCAGCTTGGAAGGGGTACTCGGCAGGGCTGCCCCCTGTCGCCTCTGTTGTTCGCCCTCGCCCTTGAACCGTTGGCTGCGTGGATACGTTGGCACCCGGATATACGGGGCCTTCGGTGGTCGCCTGATCACGAGGACCGTATTTCACTTTATGCCGACGATATCCTGCTGTATCTTGCCTCACCTAAGAAGTCCCTTATAGTGGTCTGTGACGTACTCGCTTCGTTCGGTAGGAACTCAGGGCTTGTGATTAATTGGGGCAAATCGTACTTGTACGTTCTTAGTGGCGAGGTCCCACCGATCCCTAGAACATGTTCGATACAGGTTGCCCAGCAAGGTTTTGTGTATTTGGGGATTTTTATATCCATGGATCCTGCTGTGCGCTATGAGAGGAACCTGCTCCCCCCCTTGGCACGCTTGAGGCGAGATGTTGAGGGTTGGCGGAGGCTGCCGCTCTCCCTTGTTGGGCGTGCGGCCCTGTTCAAAATGATGTCTCTTCCCCGCTTCCTCTACGCCCTCCAGAACACCTTGGACTGGGTACCGGCTAAATACTTTCGGGAGGTCGAAGGCCTCCAAAGGACGTTGCTGTGGGATGGGCGGCCGCGAATAGCTATTTCAAAGTTGACGCTCCCATGGTACGATGGGGGCATTGCGCTCCCAGATATCCGACGGTACTATTGGGCCACGCAGTTGAGCGCGATCAACCATGGGTTTTACGGCCCCGCCCTCAGCCCTGGGTATGCCATGGATAGGTGGCTGCTGCGCGGCGGCAACTACTACAGGGCGTTGTATTCGCGGTCCCTGGACTCGTCCCTCACGGGGCCCACAGGTGTGGCGGTGCGCGTATGGAAGATGGCGACCGACTCGCTGGGCTGGAAGGACAGGCTAACCCTCGCTACCCCATTGTTTGAATCGGAACGGTTGGGAAGACTCTGGCATACGAAGGGCTTTGATAAGTGGGATCTGATAGGGATATCCAAGGTGGGGGATGTGCTGCATAAGGGGAGGGTGAAGTCTTTCGAGGAGTTGCAGACTGAGTTTGAGCTAGGGCCTTCAGAGTATTTTAGGTATATCCAGCTGCGTCACGCCCTCCGATCAGTCCTAGTGGAGGGTGAGAAGGTGCCGGAGTCCTCTCCCCTTGAGGACCGAGTCCTTGATGGTCATATGCCCGAGAGCACGATTTCGCTCATATATAAGAAGTTGATAAACGTCCGGGCAGACTTGCTATTGGGGCTGAGAGAACAGTGGACCAGGGATGGCCTCGAGTTGGATAATGAGGACTGGCAGTCAGCGGTTTCTTCGCCTAAGGAGGTTGCGATTCCGTCGCGTCTGAGGCTGGTGCAGCTCAAAATACTGCACCGGGTGTATGTTACGGGGCCACGGCTGGTCCACATGGGATTCTCGGAGGATGGTCTGTGCAGAAGGGGATGTGGTATGGTGGGTACTTTCCTGCACATCATTTGGGAATGTGGGGTCATTGTGGAGTTCTGGAGGAGAGTCCATGCAGTTATGGGGGAGGTGACGGGCATTGTGGTACAGCCGGAGGCGCGGTGTTGCCTCCTGAACGTTTGGGGGCCCACGGATCTCGATGAGGCACAGACCCAATGGGTGACTCTGGGTAACATGGTGGCTAAGAGGGATATCGCGCGTTTATGGGGCTCCTCGGGTCCCCCTACACTGACCGCGTGGAAGGAGAACATGGATTGGAGTATGTTTAGGGAGAAGACGGTCTATTGCTCTAGAGGTCGCCCCCGGAAGTGGCACGCCATCTGGGGGCGGTGGAACCAATATAGGGGGGGAATATGTCTTGCCCCGGATCTGGAACCTCCCGAGGAACAGCTTTCCCCCTGACCTACCTTCCAGCACAGTTTTGGTTTAGGTACCCGTTCTGAGCCTCTGCTGTTCCCCTTCTTCCTCCGCACACAGTCTTATAATTAGTAGATGAGTGGGGTCCTGCCTCCCCTGGGGGCTTTCGCCATGGGATTTCACTGTTCTGCCTTGCTGGGGGTTGTTGTGTGTTTTTTCTGTGTTTATTTAAAATTGGACCTTTGCATTACTCTTCGTACTGTATCCGGGACGCATTACTGTATCCAACCTGCAATGCTGCCGAACCTTCGGGCTGTCGGCTGAATAGCTGTGTCCTGAATTTCGAAATAAAGGTTTTCAAAAAAAAAAAAAAAAAATGCACCATTTGCCCTCTCTTTTAAAAAAACAAATTCTTGGGGGCTACCCTACACTTGCTCGCCACAGGTCACTCATCCCCAACTTTATACACTCCACAACTTTAAAATGTCACCAGCTGCTACTGTTCGATAGTTAAAAATGAAATCAACTGACTATTGGATCAGACCTTATCTTTGGATTTGCAAGGCTATTCTAGAGTGAAAGGCTCACTACTACAACAAAGAACAGACCACAAACGTTTGAGAGCCGGAACCTGAGTATAAGGGGCATGCCATTTCAGGGGTAGCCATGTGAGTTTCCCACTTTAAAACGGCGTTCTCAAAAAGCTGGTAATTAGAGGTATTTTCTGGAGCATATCAGAATAGAAACAAAATACAAAACATAATACTGAAGACAAAGACAAAACACTTGGACGAAACGCAGATCAGAGAAATTGTCCATGTGAGACACGTGATATAAATTGGATAAGTGGAACAGGTTCAGTTGTAAGGTGAATTTAACTCCTCATGACTAATGATGAGAATATAGTGGGGTAAGACTATGATACTTTGAGATGATACATATGCATTGTACCAGACCGTGATCCTTTAAATAATAGTGCAGATCCAGTGTGCTCTAGCATGCTCAATGGAATTAAAATTACTGCTCCCCACACATCACAGACGTTTTTAGAGGCATCCAACCACATAGGAACTGAATCCCATGAAGCACTGATGAATGGGCCGCCAAGAGCAGAGACGGACATGTTGTGGTGCTACACTGGACAGCTTTGTGATCCAACTCAACATAAATAGTACCCTATCTTACTGCTTTCCACTGCTCAGTGATGCATGTTGTTAAATGATGCACAAGCCATTTGAACGATATAATAGATTTTTTCAGTGCTGCTGTCTACTGTTGCATATAATGCAGCACACTTTTTACAGTTACTTGCAGCTGCATCAGAAGAAAAAGAAATAACTGCACACAAATGTATGACCAGGCTCTTGCATTTGCAGTTATCCTCTTCTTTCTCATGTCCTGCCACACAAGAGCCGAACGTTAAAATGCCTCCTTACCTACCAGGAACAGAACAGCACAAATACCAGCGAAATATTACAGATTCTATTGGCTTTGCTGTGGGCTTACCACAGCACTCTTGTATTCAATCACTAAAACCTACAGCATGTGTATCTCTTAATAATGGCAGAACAATTGCAGACCTGCTTACCTGCATATTCGTCATGCCAAGTTCTTGGCTGCCTCGCCCCTGAGCAATCTTGGACAGGTCATTCACCAACCTCTCGAATATGTTTGCAGCATTTAAATCACAGTCATAGTTTACATAAATGTCCACAACGCTCTGTGCATCTGTAAGATTAAAAGTAATATAAATAATTATAGATTACTTTTGTCAAAAAAAAACTATTTCTTTTTTACAAATCTCACACAGCCTTTCAATTTATTTCATTCCCTTTTATACATATTGATATTGATGTCACAAAATGTTTAACTATAACAGTTCTTCAAATGGTCCAGTATTATCAGGTACTGAGGGCCTGCACTTCTTTATTTTGGGAGGGAGAGTACCAGCGCTTCTCCGCAGAGACGTAGTACCCTTAATTGGAGAGTACTGGCACTTCTCAGAAACAAGCAGGTACTCTGGTATAGGGTACCTGCACTTCTATTTTTACATTTTAAACACTGAACTATAAACATTCCATTCACTTGCATTCGATTCTCTGACAGGATGTTAAAATACATATAATTCTCAATGTTGTATTTCAATAAACTGGTTCATTAATTAAAAAAATCATATGCCGGAGCTAATTAATCATATTATTTTTCTCTAGATTCATGCATAAATACAGAAAATAGTGGGTCAAATAGTTTGATCCAGCCCACAGCCACAATATTACATCAGAATACCACTGAGGGCAGTACAGATCGTTCACTTACTGCCTCATTCGGAACAAAATTCCGTTACTACACGTTGCAGAATTACTCTTGGGTAGTTTTGCTATTCTGAGTTCCACCTAAGGCTGATGGGACATGTTTACGCTTTCCAACATGTTTTTCCTCCAAAATCTCTCCAGGTGCTGCGTGGAATAATATGAACAAGGAAACACTCCAGCTCAATAGACAATGTGTGCTCTACTCAGAATCAGACATTAGGGACAAGCATCGTTTATGCCCAATTGTGGATTTACAAAACAACTCAGAATGAAATTAATTTAATTCTACAGGCCAAACATAACTTTTCCCATTATGGTGGGATGACAACTATAACAAAGTTGCCTTGAAAATTAGAGAGATATGGGCTAGCAATCGTAAGAGATAGGGACATTTCCCTTTGCGTTCCAGTTCTTAGCGCTCATTAAAAAGTGTGCCCCCAACCAGTCACTGTTGCCTCCACCTTCACCCAGACCCATCCCGTTTGCTGCCCAGCTCTAAGGTCACCTCTAGCGGTACAAGACCTGTAACCTTGTATTATAGGCTTTTACTATTTGTCTTTCTCATATAAGCCAAAAGAAAACAAAGGCACTTACGTTGGTAGGACTGTTAATGGCGATCAACTTATCAGATTATGTTGTAGACATGGATACATACAAAGAGAGAGCATCAAACACCCTAGGAATTTCTGACAATGTAGTAAGAAAAACAAAACCGAGTCTTATACTAAAAACCTCGGCCAAAGTTTGCCAAGTTATTGACGAAGAAGTCCGTACTTGAAAGCCAAATGAATTTCAGAATACTTTGTGTAACGTTTATCTTGTTCAGGTAGTGAATTCAGTACTCTGCTAGAGCCGGTCCATTAGAAAACATATTATTCATCTCAGTACTGTGCCACCGTTGCCATATTCTGATGGCCTTTGGAGTAGGAGGGGAAAGTAGACTCTGTGGAAGGAAGCACATATTTCTACTGGTATCAATGCACCAACATCATCCTCTCCCTGATCATAAAGGCCTGGAACAATATGAACATCAGAAATTCCCAAGTAAACTTTCATCTGGAATGGATCAAAGATATCACTACTTTCAGAGAAAGTCTGTAGCTGGACTGTAGAGCGATTTCTTCCAGGAAAAGCAATTGTGAAATTGAAACGAAGTTGGCCATAAAAGCTGAATCTACTGTTGGGCTTAAAGGAGGCATGACTGCGGCAAATTCAATTTCAATGGCGAGATACACATGATTAAGTAACTTTTTAATGACTTTCTCGGGCCAGAATTATCACTTTTCCCTTTATATGCCTCCTTGGTAGCCAGAGAGATTGTTCAAGGCTGGCACTTTACTGAACTCAACATCAGAGAAAGAATAACATTTGGTAAGTAGAGACCATCAGTGCTGGACTCTAATCATTTTGGTAAATCTTTGGGGACAAAGATATGTAGTGACCATTCGATCAGCTTTTGCCACTGTACCACAACGTTTATTTGCAACGAGGGAGGTTAATCGAGGCCACAATGTGGGCAAGAGGATTGAATTTATTTTTCAATCTGAAGAATTCCTGGGACGGGTAGTAAGGTATTTGCTTTTGTCTGTACTGGCACTATTTTGCGTCACACTATGCAAGAATTCTTGTAATGGTCTATTTTAATACACACCATTACAGCCAGTACTAAAATACTGCCCCACAACGAACGCTATCAATGACTTGTGGTACTGATTTCTGATACAGCACAGCGTGTCTTGTGGAAATACACTATGGAAGATGCACAACTGTGTCTGAATCACACTATACATCTATCTGGTTGGGCAGGTGGTACTGCACCTGGAACAGCCGTTGTATAAATGTGCGGAGATGCAGTTTAAGCTCAGCTCGAATCATCACGTGTGGGTGAGGTATTTACACACTTGTGGCCTCATTCTGACCTTGCACACATTTTGATTCGGGAGCAAATGCACGCATACTGTATGAAACCTAATTTCAGTGCACCTAGAAATTGAGGAAGCATACAACATTAGGGCTTAGCGCTGGAAAACCCTAGGAGGGTAGCTGTGCTCTCTACAAAATTACTTAAACATAACATAACATAACAGGCCATATCATACATTCCAGAGTCTGAAACGCGAAATGGCATGCAAATTGTAGGCACAAAAATACCATACAGGGCCGGCTCTAGGGCTGTGCTACCGCACTGGGCGGCAAACTCTGGGGGCGCTGTTTGTGCATGCACTTTAAAAGCACACTCTTCTGGAAGTTCAGAGTGCGTGCACGAACAGTGTTGCCTCATTGGGCTTTGCTTATTCCCACTCAAATGGGCCGCATTTTCCTATTTGTGCATTAAAAAAGCTCCTCTGGCTCGTTTGTCAAATTTGGGCTGATACTTGCCCTTCCCCCTAAAGGCTTCTCTGCCCACTGTGAGTGCAGGCCTGGTGCTGCCGCTAAGGTGAACAGCCAGTCCTGGGAGGTGCAAGGGCAGGCGCAGCAAGCATCTAACAAGGGAATTGTGGAAAGCGTAGTTTACCCATAATTCCTGGCCACCGTTCACTGGCGCCCAAAATTCCCCAGTTCCTTAAGTTAACTTGCATACTGCTGCTGGGAATTGCTACAGCGTGCAGAGATGGCCTGCTGCTCTCCGCTTTACTATCCAAGGGGCTTTCGGAGTTATTCATCACTGGTGGGTGGGTTTCCGTACTACCTTCGTACATGGAATTTACATAATTCTGCCAGGTTGCCTAAGAATAGAACTGCTGCTGGTGCTTCGAAACTTGCAGGTAAGCACAGGCTCCTGCCTTGCACCAATGCCATTTACATGGTCCTCCATTTCTCAGCACATGAATGATAGTATCAGTGGTCTGCCACCAAAAGGGAAGATGAAAGAGGGTGGGGGGTTAATTAGACTACACTGTGCAATAGAATAACGTTTTGTTCTTAACTGGTCAGCTGCTTATTTCTAACATCTATCACTCTGTCCCTTGAAAATTCATTTGTTGTGGGACAAAAGTAATACCCCCCTCCCCAAACCAGCATTTTACCCTAGGCTCTTGTGTGTTTTTATGTCCAAACTTGCTCACAAATGATTGTTTTTTTTACCTATTTGCGCCATTGTTAAGGGTGCTTGCAAAATAGCGTAGCATCCACCAATTGGCTGGCACAGAGCCTCAACATGTTTATCAGGAAGGCGCTCCGTGGTCCAACAAACCAGAATTTTATGGTGCATTAGTCCAGTTTGGTTGCTGGAAGTGAACTAAAACTACATTTTCCAGCATGCACGTGTTAAAAGAAAGCTGCAGAATGGAACAGCCATTAGGCTCAGAATTTAGCGAGGACGAGTGATGAGCAGGAATGTTTAAATTTTTGGGGGACGGACAGGCCCATTTAAGGAACACTGGGGGAGACACAACGAAACCCTTCGCGACGTGTAACACAAAGGTCAGAAATGTGTATTCTGTGCAGAAAACTCAGTGGGTTACTGCGTCTGACATGGATATTTTTTTGCTACTTGCATTTCGTGCATTACAATCCTTCTAAGAGCTAGAGGCAAACTGCAAGGCAAAGCATTAGAACTTTTTTCCTCAAACTTTTGTTATTCTAAGGTTGCTAAGAAGGGGTCCTTTGGGTAGTGAAACATTCTTATTAGTATAGATAGCACGCGCCACTGAGTTCGGTTTTAAATCCTGAGTTTGTGTTTCTCCAGAAGCACTCTTAAAAGGTACTGCCTAGCAGCAATGTGGCTCACCTAATAGCCCTTTTTGTCTAATGTAACATTTCCTATACATTGGTTTACACAATTTTATGATTCACTGTCTCTACATAGCATTTGTATAATGTTAAGCACTCTGACAGCCTACATTACAATGAGAGTGGTGCTCTAAATAAAATAAATGTGAAAGATAGGCTATGGAAGGATGAGGGTCACTGTTGTTGGTGGCAGTGAGAGACTGTCTGGAGGAGGTTCTGGGGGCGCCAACAAAGCCTGTCGCACCGGGTGCCACCAATGCAAAAGCCGCCCTGAACCTGGAATGGCACAAGGTAAAAATGAGGCCCTTAGTGTATCCGAAAAACAATAAGGAGATAAAATATGGCATATTTACGAAAGAATTGTGTTAAAAAACGGTTTCTCAACAGAAGCTGCGGGATAAGAATACAGCTCACAGGCAAACTCCTGTCTAAGGGCTGACTAAGTGTTACTAATTCTGTGATAAGGCAACATTATATTCACTTACCAGCACAAATCCGGGTTAGAGTTTGAATAACCATCCATTTATGATCAAATGAACTTGTAGATGTTTCTAGTATGTACAGAAATATTTCTTTGAAGAACACCTGCAAACAACACATGGGTAAAAAGGAAAGTGGTAAGAAAAGTTAAAGTTCCTTTTCAATAAAAAAATACAATACATAATAAGCTTACTTAAGTAAACACAACGGAGACGAAATTAGTATAAATACCATAAATCCAAAAAAATTGAAATCAGTGTTACACTGTACCAAGTCAATTCACAAATTCACTTTGAATAATCCAAGGGTAATACATTTCCTTCTTCATTGCATACTGTGGCTTGGAACAATTGCAGATATAATTTGACCTAATTAGCATTCTTTGGAATAGGTCAGCAATAATATGACGTACGTGTTCTGAAGAAGTAGCACAATGGACATTTCCTTCTCTTGGCTGTAGAGTAGGTTAGCGATAAGAAAATGTATTCTATCATCTTCACTCTAGGTCTGTGCACGCACACACACAATCACAAAGCACTTTCAGACTGGATCATAAACAGACAGCTGGGCACTGTGATAAAGAGTATTTCAACAGAAGAATGGAAACGACTCAATTATGTAAGATGGTATGAAAGGCAATGGCCACCACGTTAAACAAGCTTTGGCAAAGCTAATGGGCCTCATCCTAGCAGCGAGACATTTGGTTTTGCATTGGTTTGTTTTATCATTGGTTTTCTAAAACTTAATTGTTGGGGGCTGCATGGCCCACGCCAATATAAAATAAAATTGCTTAGGAGTAAAAATATTTTTTGACTCACGAAGCACACATTGCAATTGTAGCCTCTAGCATAAAGAGAACTACTCTTTGTGTGCTGATGTGCTCCTTGAGAAAGAGCAGAACTTTGTCACTCACATTGAAATTAACCAATGACTGAAATGGGTCACCAATTGCCCCAGGCTCTATGCTCTAGTGAGCTGAAGAAAAATCTGAATTATACTATACTATAAACCAAAGGATGAAAAGTGCTGGCTGAAAACCCATGTAACTAAACCTACTCTGCATATGATTTTAATAAAATCAAAAATGTCTTGACTACCCAAAGACCTCAAAAGAATCTATAATGATGCTATCTGATATTAACTGTAATCGGCTGTGTACTTATTTTGACTTTCAAAATGTTTTTAATGTGAACTTGTTATGTTTTGCTAGAAATATAAAGAGAAATTAGTTACTTTGCGCTAACTCCAGTTTTCCAGCATAGGCTGGGTAGTTATAGTTAGAACCACGCTTCCACAGGAAAAGCATTTTATGTTCTGCTTATACCTTTAGCTCCGTTTGACAAATCTCCACAAAACCTTCCAAAAAAAAGTTCATCCACTCCAGCTTCTTCCTTGAAAGTTTTGGTGTGATCTGTTAGTGGGGGCTGAGAAAAAAGGGGGGTGTCCCAAAACCTGTTTTCTAAATGCCATTTTCTACAGGAAAATTATCCAGCAATACTGCAAAAATGGCCAAATGGAATGATATCAAATTTGTCAGAAAGCTAGATCTTGGTCTATAAAGCATGTTTTTTGTAATTTGATGTAAATCCGTTCG
The DNA here is from genome assembly GCF_964204655.1 of Triturus cristatus. Lineage (NCBI taxonomy): Eukaryota > Metazoa > Chordata > Amphibia > Caudata > Salamandridae > Triturus > Triturus cristatus. The sequence goes on along the minus strand of NC_140587.1, from coordinate 576,109,029 downwards.
AAAGTTTTTGAGAAATTAAGGTTCAAAATATATGTAAGAATAGAGATGCAGATCTACCATAGATCCTCTGGGAAGGATCCGTGGATCCTTCTGCATTCTGATTGGTTGCCTGCGACAAACCACCGTTGATTTGTCGATCCATGCATTGTGATTGGATGGCCACAACTTGAACAAAAAGTTGCAGATGCCATCTTAAGTGTTGGGGACTCGGTCCCTGAGTACTACAAAATACATTAAATGTAATAAGGGGCAGGGTAGGGAATCCTGACCCCCTGGGGCTTGCTGGGTGGGGGGGTCTAATGTACCCAAAAATATTTATGCAATTTCGGGGATCCACAGCGACGCTCAGCGCAACCCCTCTGCAGAATCACAGCATATCTCCATCACAACAAAAGAAAGAGGGGGTGGGGCACCTTCTGTGCCCTGGCCGAAAGCCAGGCCCAGGACCTAACCCCACACCCGAGGGGCCCTACGCCCAACTTCATGCTGAACACGGTGGGGGGATTCGGTGCCTGCAGGGGGTTTAGCGCCCAACTCCAAGCCGCACACAGCCTTAGACATCTTACTTTAGGATTGAAAAAACATAGAAATTCACTGAAAAACCCACAGTTAAAGTGAAATTATATTTTGAATTGTAATAATAACTTACCTTATATAAAAAAAATGTAGGCATTCACTGCAAAAACGAATGTTAAACGTACGTTATAGTTAGATGAAAAGATAAGTTAATACGTAACTTCCTCTAAAAATGTGCTTTCAGTCGACTTACTGGGGGAGGTTAGCGACCCCAGATATTCAATCATATTACGCGGCCTCACATCTTTTTGTCTTGACTGATTGGTGGTACGGGGGTAGTTGCGACCCGGCATTTTGCTTAGAACAGTGGTTAATGGGAGACATAATACCCCATTTACTCCTACATAACCCGGAGAAGCTCCGACGTCTGCCACCGGCTACGCGGGTGGTGACTGGAGTATGGAAACAATCATTACGCAGATTGGGATGGTGGGGCCGACTGACAGGAGAAACCCCCCTGTGGCAGAGTGGTCTCCAGCCCCATTTGTTCACATTGTCGGAGTTCCGAGGGTGGGACGCCATAGGCATCTCTACATTGGGAACGGTTATGCGGGGAACCATGCTGAAATCCTTTCAGGAGCTTCAACAAGAATTTGTCATGCCACACTCACAATTTTACAAGTATCTGCGATTTCGACAAGCTATCTCTCCCTATATTGCAAATTTGGAATCCCTGCCGGAGTTTAACCCGATTGAGGCCAAGGTATTCATGGGTGACCACAAAATTTCAAAGATATACCAATCCCTGGTGACAAACCTGCCCACCACAGTCGACTCACTCCGTGAGTCATGGCAGAAGGACTTAGGCCCCCTAGACAACGATGATTGGACGGAGGCGCTGGAGTCCCCATGGTGTCCCGCAATAGCTTCCCGACTAAGGCTAATACAGTTTAAATATCTGCCCCGTGTGTATTCTACAAGGTATAGGCTGTATAGGGCGGGACTGATATCCTCCCCCCACTTGCTTGTGCTGTAATAGCATGGAGGGTACTTTTGTACATACGATCTGGCAATGCACTGTACTCACAAAATTCTGGAGGGTAATCATGACCTGCCTCTCAGAGGTGTTGGGATGGGACATCCCCATGTCGCCAAAACTTGTCATATTACATGTCAAGGAAGAGATAGGTGAGAACTGTTATAAACGCCATCTGCTGTTCCTGGGCTTCTCTTTGGCAAAAAGGGATATAGCTAAGGCATGGAAGGCCTGTGATCCACCCAGGTGGGGGGCCTGGAAGGCAGGTCTTGATTTCTGTATGAGCCAGGAGCAACCCATATTTATGGCTAGGGGTTGCCCGCAGAAACAATTTAAACTTTGGAAAAGATAGGCGGATTATAGGGGTCTTTATCTGGAGCCACCCGCCCCACGAGCAGCGGAGACAGAAGTCCTGGGTTAGCAGAATTTAAGAGATGGCAATTCTACACTGGGCTCGGCTGTATACGAACTCTCTGGATGAGGTATGTCTATGGATTGATGAATTGGACATGGCACAATACGTTGAACTGTTATGAGCCAATGTTTATAGGCTCGCTGTATTTGATTATATAATTTGATAAATGCACTACTATAATGGATTTTGGCAGACTGGATGTCACCTTATTGAATATGTATTGCTACAAATGTCTTGTGAGCAATTTAGTGACTATTGCTGTTGATACAATAAAATGTATTATTAAAAAAAAAAAAACTTAACTTCCTAAAGGAACAAACCCACTGAAATGTACAGGTTATAGTTACTATAGAACTTGTGCCCTAAAGTAACTATAAATCCTGTCCTCCCCATGTACAGCTTGTACTCTCAGATATTCCATCACTCATGACCAGGGCTACTGGAATTATGCGTCATGGAAGGGCCAAATTATGCGGAAGGGTTGAGTAAATTTTGCAGCAAGAGAAGGCATATTGCACGACTAATGAGGCATATTTTGTGATAGTATTACTTCATTATTTTGTAATTTTTACACTTGTTAACACTGTCTGGGCATTGGTTGTACCTCATTAGTACCAGTTAAGCACCCAAATATAGCAATATACAACAGCAGGACAAGTTACTTACCGTCGGTAAAGTCTTATCTCGTAGAGACATGATCTAGCCGCAGATTCCTTACCGTTACATTTTCCAGGTGTCACACTAGATCCGGAGATTTTTCTTCGAGGAATACTCCTGTGTGCCGGTAGGTGGCATCGGTCAGCTTCGCCTGATGCCTGCAGCGGCACTATCCACGTCACCTATATAGGAACCACCTCAGCGCACTAACAACAGCTACTGTTCACGACCTTCCATGGCAGAAGCGCAGAACAATGAAGTGCACTGACAGTTGTGTGTTTCTGAACAACTAGGGCCCTGACCCTAGAAACCTGTGTGCAGTGCAAGGAGGATGAGTGGGACAGTAACGAATCTGCGGCTAGATCACGTCTCTACTAGATAAGGCGCTACCGAAGTTAAGTAACTTGCCCATCTGATAGAGACATCTAGCCGCAGATTCCTTACTTTGAATCGATATTCTAGCAATCCCATCCCCGAAGGAGGACTGCGGACAAGTTTAGATCAGGAAGTCCAGCAGGACAGATCGGCCAAAAAGGCCGTCCCTGAGGACTTGACTGTTCAGACAGTAGTGCTGTAGTGGAGATGCCCACATTGCTCCCTGACAAATGTCAAGACTGTAACTTCACATTGCAAAGCCGAGGTAGCAGCCTTAGATCTGGTGGAATGAGCCCTTAAGTCTTCAGGAAGCTACTTTTTCGCCAGACCATAGCAAATTTTGATGCAGAGGACGACCCATCAAGAGATAGTCCTCTTCTGCACCGCATGACCTTTCTTCGTGCCAATGTACCCCATGAGTAAGGCTCAGTAAGTGGCTACTAGATTTGGCTTACCTGCATGCAAAAGAAAACTTTGCTTATTGGGAAAGTGCGGGATTTTGGGGGGGAAAATTGTGTTTTAAATGTGACTCACAGTATCTGAAATCGTTATTGAAATCGTTATTTTATAAAAAGCTTATGTGTGCTCTGATCTCCCTGATGCAAACTCGCGTTGCTGTCTGAACAATAGTTCTAACTTGCGTGCCTCTCTGGCGCTTTTGGGTGGGACAAGGCGCCATTTTGGTCGAGACGCGCGCTGATCACGGTCAGCGTCCCAGGTGTTGCACGCTGCACGTCGACCTTAGCCACTCCCTATTAAAATGGCAACGGGACGAACGCGCAGCGGACGAGCGCAGTGGGCGCGCCGAAGGCGCGCTTAAGGCAAGCCCATCTGCGCCCGTCAGCGCTAAGTCAGTGCGCAGGGTGCACCACTCTGCCAGTCCGTGCCCGATTGAGCCAAATGTCATACTTTATTCTGGCGAGTATTTGAAATCCCTGCGACCCAAGCCGTGTCTGTCTCATGATAAGGGGGGGAAGTGATTTGTGGAACCATATATGTGGTGCCTGTGGCTTCCGGTTTACTCCTGAGCTCCGTTCGTTGGTTGGGTCCGCTAGGTCAGCTAACTCCGAGATTATCAGTGCTTGTCTTATCAATGCTAGATCTGTAAACAAACACTATGTGGATGTGGCTGACCTGATTATCGATAATGGCTTAGACCTCCTGTTTGTTACCGAGACTTGGCTTGATACCTCCTGTAACCCAATCGTGGCCTTGGCAACTCCTGCGGGTTTTAAAATCTCTCGGCTGGATCGGCCTGTAGGTCGAGGTGGGGGCTTGGCCATTTTTTATAGGGACTGTTGGTCATTGGTCAGTGAATCTTGCGCTCCTTGGGGAGATTGCGAGGTCCTGAACTTTCAACTACAACTATCAGCTCACTTTACTTTGGGGGGCTCCCTGATCTATAGACCACCGGGCTCAGCTAGGGCTTTTCTGGAGTCCTGTGGGGATGCACTAGCTGAGCGTGCTCTGCACTTCTCTAAATTTGTGCTTCTTAATCTCCATCTGGAGCACTCTGAGCTGACCGACTCTGCGGTGTTTTTGGATTTTCTTAATCTGACGAACCTCTCCCAATGGGTTACTGATCCCACCCACGTCGGTGGACATACTCTGGATATTATTTGCTCCAATTTCCATATCTTAGTTGTGAAACCTAGGCCAGTTGCCTGGTCAGATCACTTCCCTTTATTATTTTCATGGGACATCAATCACTCGTGCCGATCTGCTAATCGTTATCGGCCCCTTGTCACTAGGAAAGTTGATCCTGGGAGGTTTAGTAGCTCTTTGGCAGCCTCTCGCCCCTCTTTTCTGGGGGATTTGGTAGCAAATGTGTCCCAGTTCACTGACTGGCTCTCAAGTTCAATCGAGACATTGTCTGTCCCATGCCAACAAAAGCTGAGAAGAGAGTCTCCCTCTAAGCCTTGGTTTACACCGGAATTGAGGACTTTAAAACATGAATGCAAATTACTGGAGAGAGCCTGGCGTACGAGTGGATACTGCGCTATTGCCAAACGTGGCCTCAGAACTAAACAAAAACAGTACTACACGTCCATTGGGGTGGCCAAAGGGAAGTACTATTCTGAGCGCATTGAGAGGGCCAATAACAATTCAAAGGAAATTTTTGTTATTGTACAAAATTTTCTGTCACCTACCGCCCAGGTGATAGTGACACCGTCCTCGGAGTCCTGGTGCAACTCTCTAGCATATTTCTTCAGGGATAAAATAGTCAGCATCCAAGAGACGTTTTCAAACCTACCGGTGAAGATTGTAGGCACCACAGTGGCTTCACTAAGGGGCAATACTGCTCCTTCTTTCTCAGCATTTAACCCGATTGATCTCCCTGGCTCTCTTAAGATCCTTAGGGCTCTAAAATCTGGCTTGCCTAAAGATCCTTGCGCCGCCAGACTGTTGTCGGATGTGGCAGCTACCATCAATTTGGAAGTCAACTATTTGATTAACAGATCGTTGTCTGAGGCGCTAGTTCCGCCGGGGTGGAAGCAGGCGCTGATTCTCCCTCTTCTGAAGAAGACATCTCTTGACCCGTGCCTTCCTGAGAATTATCGCCCTATCTCACTCTTGCCTAGTCTGGCGAAAGTTTGTGAGAGGGTGGACACGACTCAACTGACTAAGTTCACAGAGAGTGAGGGCTTGTTGCACCCGGCCCAGTCCGGATTCCGTGCCGCTCATAGCACTGAGCTTGCCCTGCTTGAGGTGACAGAGGCAATCTGTGATTGTTTGGATGCCGGTGGGAAAGCGGCTCTGGTGATGCTAGATCTCTCAGCCGCTTTCGACACCGTGCCCCACTCTCTGCTCTTGGATCGTCTATCGGCTATAGGCATTGGCGGCTCTGCCCTGCAGTGGCTCCGGTAATTTTTGGAGGGTAGGTCTCAACAGGTTTGGATTCCTCCTTGTGCCTCCGTTCAACTGCAAATGACTACGGGTGTTCCGCAGTGTTCATCCCTTAGCCCCCTGTTATTTAACATCTATATGACCCCGCTGGTTTATCTGGCGGAGTCTTTGGGGGCAAGAGTGATGGCCTATGCGGATGACACTCAGCTCTTGTTTTGTTGGAATAAGGATGATGACTCGGTCATGGAGGCGCAACAGTGTCTGTCGTTGGTCTTCCATTGGCTGGCTGATGCCCAGCTAAAATGCAACAACGGTAAATCGGAAGTGCTCTTCTATGGCTCTCCTTCGTTTGAGTTTAGAGACAGGTTTTGGCCTCTAGACTTCCCTCGTCCCTCCAGTGGTAAAGAGGCAGTAAAAAATCTTGGCGTCTGGTTCGAGGAGAATTTGTGCTTTGCAACTCAAGTGAAGAGGCTGGCTGGTGTCTGCTTTGGTATTCTTAAAAGCTTGCGGCGGTTTCTTCCTCTTCTCCTGACAAGGCTAAAGAAACTGTGGTTCGGGCCCTAATTCTATCTCGTCTGGACTACGCAAATGCTCTTTTGGTAGGTAGCCCAGGATATTTGGTTAAGAAACTGCAGGTGGTCCAAAATGCAGCGGCCAGACTCCTCCGGGGCGTGGGTCCTAGGCTTAGCGTTCGTTCCCATCTGCGCTCTCTGCACTGGCTTCCAGTGGAATCGCGTGTGAAATTTAAGATGCTTTCCATTGTGCATAGGGCCCTTTATGGTCTGGGTCCTTGTTATCTGCGTAAGAGGTTTGTCTTCTACGCACCAGTGAGGACGCTGCGCTCGTCGGCTCAGCTTTTGCTGCAGACCCCTAGGTTTAATAGCCAAAGAATGGGCGGGAACTCCTTCGGCCGTAAAGCAGGCCTAGCCTGGAATTCCCTGCCGGTAGCGCTTCGCGCTACCCATGACCCTTTTCTGTTTAAAAGTAAATTAAAAACCTTGCTTTTCTAGCGTGTTGGGTGTTTTCCTTTCTTCTGCCTCTTGCTTTGAGTTCAGCGCCGGGACACTTTCGAGTAGCTGCGCGCTTTATAAATCAAAGATAACATAACATAACATAAAGAGTTGCTCATCCACTGAATCTCTTAAGTGCAGTCAAGGTAGAACGACAACGCTCCTTTGGGGTCCAGATCTTTATGGATCCAGACGTGGAGTCACTCCTCTTATTTAGAGGGGTGCGGAGAAGTGTAGGAAGTGGAATGGTGACAGATTGCCCTACATGGAATGGTGTTACCACTTTCAGGAGGAAAGAGACCCTAGTGCAAAGCACCAATTTGTCAAAGAATACTGTCAGATAAGGAGGCTTGGATGACATAGTCTGCAATTCGCTCACCCTCCTGGCAGATGCAACTGCCACTAAAAAGGTTGTTTTGATGGTAAGTAGCCGAAGGGGGCGATTGCGCAGAGGTTCAAATGGAGCACACATCAGGACAATAAGAACCAAATTAACGTCCCACTGAGGCATAATGAAAGGGGGTAGGAGCATATGAACAAGGCCTTTGAGGAATCTAATTACAATAGGAGATTTAAATAATGAGACTTGGTCTGGCAGCCTCAAGTACCCTTTAAGAATACCCAGTGCAGAGCCCTGCTAGGCAAGGCTCAAAATAAAAAGCAAAACTTGAGAAAGGGTAACAGAAAGAGGATCAATAAACCTTTCTGTACAATATTTTACACATTTGATCCACCAGCAGACAGACAGTTTGGTGCGGGGAAGCTTGGCTGCCAAAATAACATTGCAAATTACGGGAGGAAGGTTGAATTCTACCAATTGCTGCTACTCAGTCTTCACGCAAGAAGGCGGAGAGTTGACAGCTTTGGGTGGAAGACCCGCCCCTGCTGCTGTGACAGAATATCCGGGGCAGCCTGATCGAAGGATCGATGCTCAGCTGGAGAAGCTCGGGATACTAGACTCTACGTGTCCAGTCCGGAGTCACAAAAATGACTTAGGCCCGGTCGCTCCTGATCTTCTTGAGCACTCTGGACAGGAGTGGTATGGGTGGAAAGGAGTATAGGAGGCCTGAGCTCCACTCAAGACAAAAAGTGTCTCTGAGCGAGAGCCGCCTTGGAAACTCCAGCACACAAAACTGTTGACATTGCACTTTGTCGGCGGAGGTGAACAGATCTAACCAAGCCTCTTCCCATTATTGGAAGAGACCTTGCACCACCTCTGGATGGAGATACCATTTGTGATCCGCTAGGCACTTACTGCTAAAATCGTCCACCCTGGCGTTCAGAGAAGCTGCCAGGTGTTGAACCACCAGGGATATGCTCTGCTGTTCCAGCCATGTCCAAAGGCTCAGGGCCTCTTGACAAAGGGACCATGACCCCACCCTGCCCTGTTTGTTGCAGTACCACATGACGATGGCGTTGTCCGTGAACACTTGAATCAGCTTACCAGCTGTACCTTGATTGAAGGAAGAAAGGCCTTCCATGCCAAACAAATCGCTCGGAGCCCCAGCAAGATGATGAAGAGTCTGGATTCCGCCGGAGACCAGAGTCCTCTGATCTCCACCTCTCCCAGATGGCTGTGATCTGGTTCAGGGAAGGGACAGGGGTCTGCCTCAGACCCAATCGCCATTGATCAGCCACCACTGCAGGTTCTTTGCAATTCCCTCCGAGATTTGGACCATGTCGGAGAGGTTCCCCTGAATATACGCCCACTGGTACTTCAAGTCCAACTACCGAGCCCGCATAGGTCACCTGGCATGTGTCACTAGCAGGATGCAGGGGGCCATGAGGCCCAGCAGCCTCAGCCATTCTTACCGAAATCCAGGGCAGAGACTGAAACATCGCTATCATAGCCTGATTATCCTAAAATTGCTGCTCGGGAGGATAGGCCCGAAACTGCACTGAGTCCAGAACAGCTCTAATGAAAGGAAGCGTCTGAAAGGGAGTCAGGTGTGACTTTGGCATGTTGATAGTGAACCCCAACGTATGCAGGAGGTTCACCGTAGTCTGGAGGTGGGAGACAATAGGCCTGGGGAGTCCAGATAAGGGAAGACAGAGCAACCCTGATCTACGTAGGTGAGCTGTGACCACTGCCATAACCTTGGTGAACACCCGATTGGGGAGCTGGTAAGGACAAGGGGAGCACGGTTAACTGAAAATGCTTGTGACCTTCCGTAAACCGCAGGTAGCGCAGATGAGCCAGGCAGGACGGGAATGTGAAAATAGGCATTTTGCAATTCCAACTCTACCATTTAGTCTCCTGTGTCCAGGGCAGACAAGACCTAAGCCAGAGTGAGTATCTTGTACTTTTCTTTTTTGAGGAAGTAGTTGAGGGCTTGAAGATCCAGGATACGATGAAGACCCTTGTCATTTTTCAGGACCACAAAATAGCAGGAATAATAACCACAACCTACTTCTGGCACCAGAACCCTCTCTATGCCTCCCTTGGCCAAGAGAGTCACAACTTCCTCCTGAAGCAAAGACAGGTGATCCTCCGTCAGCCGGTCGTAAGTTAGAGGCATGGAAGGAGGAGTAGTCTTGAAGGGGAGGGAGTATCTGGAGAACTTACCTCTTACCTTTCAGAAGTGATGTTCTGCCAGTGGTGGAGGTGATGGCTGATCCTGCCATCAACTGGCCGCCCATGATCTGGAAGGCCAAGACTAGGAAGGTTTGGAGGCTGAGGGTGCAGGGGAGGTCTGACCTGACCTCTGGCCGTTCGACCACGGAGCTGTAACGAGCCGTGCCCCCAGCTGCGTGGAGGTTGCTGAACTTGCAAGGTCTTGTGGCTGGGGTATGGCTGGCGTGGCTGAAAGCCCCTTCCGTAATCATGAAAGGGGCAAAAGGCAGCCAGGAAGATGTGTGGGCAGTAAGAGGCCCAAGGACTTGGCCGTAGCCCGTGAGTCCTTAAAGCACTCCAGTGCCATGTCTACCTTGTCTCCGAAGAGAGGTCTGGACATCCCCTGAAACGCCAGAAACCCCTAACCAGGCTTGGCGTCGAACAGCCACTGTTGATGAAATCGCTCTGCCCAGTGAGTCGGTTGTGTCGAGACCATAACGAATGGAGAACTTTGCTGCATCTCTCCTGTCTGATACTGCTTGGGAGAGGATGACCCAGGCCTCCTCCAAGACCTGCGGTAGCACTTGTGCAACTGTTTCCCACAGGGAGTGGGAGTAACAGCCCAATATGCATGCAGTGTTCACCGACCGCAATGCAAGCCTCGCAGAAGAAAAGATTTTCTTACCCCAACTATCCAGCCTCTTGGATTCGCTCTCCGAGGCTTGCGGAAGGGAACACACTGTTGGAGGTAGAGGCTTGGACCACCAAGCTCTCGGGGGTAGGGGGGTTGGTGAGAAAATGTGGGTTGCCCATTGCAAGACAATGGGGGTGGGTGATTGTCCTATTCCCAGGAGCCCCTGTGCTGTGCTTGGACCAGGCTCCCAGTAGGACATCAGTTAAGGCCTTGTTGAAGGGCAGCAAGGGTTCCAAGGAGGAGATAATTGGCTGCAGGATCTCTGTCAAGACATTTGTCTTGACCACCATGGAAAGGAGCTGAAGGTCCAGGACCTCAGCTGCCCTTCACATCACCATAGCATATGGTGCTTCCTCCTCTATAGATACGGTAGGGGGAGAAAGCAGGCCAGAATGTGGAAAGGTATCCAGTCCGCATGTCTCACACAATTCCTCATACCAGTTCATTTCTTGGTAAGGCTTGGCTTGTAAAGGGTCCAGCGACCCCTCCCATTCCTAGCCCTTCAGAATAAGGCTGAGGAAACGACCTAGGACCCAAGGGTTCTGTCGGCACAGGTATGTGCCAATTTGGCTCCAGGTTGTCGGGGATGAGAATGGGGCTGGCGCCGCTTGTCGCTTTGGGAGTCTTGGTGTCAGGGCCAGCGCTGGGGAAGGTTGTAATGGCACAACCGACGTTGGTCCAGATCCATGGGGGGCTAATCGGTGCAGGAGTCACTGGGTCCTGAAGGCGCGCCAGTAGGGTCAGGATGCCCAAATATGAGGCACATGGTGTCATGAAATTCTTTAAGCTGGGCGGGAGTCACTCCGGCTGCCAGGAACGCAGTCAAGCTCGGAGACAACTAAGTGCAGGTTCATATGAACAAAGCCTAGAACACCGAGACTCCTCCGTTGCATCGGCCAACGGACGGGGAGAAGGCGAAGCACGCTTCGACTTCTAATCTTTTTGTGCTTCTTACCTGATCGACTTCAAGCGGGAGGATGCTGGGTGGGGCTAAAGGAGGCGAGACACTCTCCCTGACTTTGGCACTATAAAGTGCACTTTCAACTTCTGCTGCTTGAAACATGATTTGCTGCCAAGGGACTAGCAGCCCCAAGATACATTACAGTCCTGGGAGGGGTTATAGGAGGTGGGACCCTCTCTACGATTTCAAAGCTATAAAGGGCCCTTTAGTCTTGCGCTGCGGAGAACACGAGACACTGCTAGGGGACTGCTAGACCCAAGATTCATCATGCTACTGGGAGAGGTTAAAGGAGGCACACCCTCTCCCTGACTTTGGACCTATACAGCGCACTGTGGACTCCAGCTCAACAATTCACGCTCGGGCAAAGCCAGAGTCAAGGGCGGACCAGTCCACGCCTGTCAGCGCCAGGAAGAGGTAGGGCAGTGCCACCCTCCTTGGTTTTTTCTTTTTATGGTAGGCGTCTATAAAAGTGTGTGGTAAAAAGAACATGCAGTCCTACTCCTCTCCTCTCCCATCGAAAGATGAGCTAAACAAGCATTTGCATTGCAATAGGTCTCACATTATTGAAAATGTGAGCCATTGCCATTGCAAATGCTAATGTTTTTTCGTTTCAAATTATGCCAGCAGTAGCATAATAAGCAAAGTAATTCCTTTCATGAAGGAAAGGACCTTGTAACAGCCTATGGTACGGCCCCCTTTCCTTCAGTAAAGGAATGCTTTTTCTTATTATGCTTCTGCTGGTATCATTTTAAACGTAAATCAGCATCTGCAATGCCAATAGCTCACATTTTCACAAATGCGTGACCTATTGCATTGGAAAGACCGTTTGATTAAAACTATACAACGTAGAGATTGGAGAGGTGAAGGGCTTCTGGCACAACCAAAAATGGACCAGCAGAGAACCAGACTTAACAACAGATCTAGTGAGGACCCGAAACTCCGGCAAATGTTGCCTATCGCTTGGTTCTCATGTCTTTAGCAATGCAAGTCACTAATGGGGGGGCACTTTTATTTTGGTGCAGAGGCCAAATTTCTGTCCAAGTCAAACCCTAGGGACAATTTACCAGTATGGGATGGTTCAATAGTTGGTATCTTCAGTACAGGATGGATTTAAGCTATGGGATCCACCATAGTATATTGTCAGACGGACCAATAGGCAAAATCATGAAGCATGGAGAAAATGATTTTGGAACTCTCTTTCAAACCTGCCTATGGATGGAAACTCAGTTTTGGGGGCACAGGAGAGCGTGATTCATGTTCCTTTTGACAAAATATGCGTACGTTGGATTCATGGGAGACTGAAGGTGAATTAGACAAGTACAGCAGAAGGAGCAGGGGAAGGACACAAAGGCAGGCCAGTTAGTTTCAAGTGAAGAAAATACAATTAAATAGCTGTCAAGTGTATCACAATATTGTTCAGGCTCAAAAGGTAAGCGGTGAGGAAAAGCCCTGGGCAGATAGCAGTGAAAACGCCAATGCCTGGTACTGATAAATTAAGATGGCAGTGTCCTATTGATTAGCCTGGCATCTTATTTCTAGCAGTTATATGTTGGTGTGCAGTATTTCAATTCAATGTGTGAGGGCTCACAACAATCAACCCAATTAACAGTGCCAGATCGTGAACATGGTCTGGCATCGGCCAGCGAGAAATTAACTGCTAGACACCAGTTACGATGACAGAAGTGCTGTGCACTAACTAGTCAGAGAGAGATGCGAAGACTGATTCTGGTGAGATGGGGAGCAGTGTTCATAAGTGATGAGAAAGGGGTGCTTATTTAATCAGGAAGTGGTGGAAGTCGCGGTTAAGAGAGCATAGTGTATATGAAATGTGTGTACAACTCACGCTGATTTGCTATTGAGAGACTAATAACAAAATCAAATTTGAGCAAAGTACACAGTGTCCTCCTAATATAATGAGTGCAGATCTATAACGGACTAAGAACGCCCAGAACCACACGAGCACTCGCTCGGGTGGCCACTGGAGCACATGAGAGAGTGCTCGGAAGGCATTGCAATGGTCATGAATGGGGGATCGAAAGGTACCCGAGACTCGCCTCCACCGGTACATTGTAGAGGCCCGGATCTCAGGAGGGATGGTGTCAATCTGGATCCCCACTCCATCCAGATGTGTCCATGTTACTCCTGGTCCCTGCACAGTGTGTGTGCCCCGCACCAGGGTGTAGGTCCAGATAGTGCCAGGCAGGGAGCACTGGGGAGGCTCGGTCTGCACACCCTGGTAAAGGTGCGGAAGCGGTCAGGCCGGGTGGGCACTGCTGGCTCGCAGGGTGCCCGTTCCAGCCGACCTTACAGGGTCTGGTTCCGCCGCTCTAGCTCGTGCACTCTGGAAAGGAAGCAGCAGACCCAGAGGGTCTGCAGCAAATGAATGTCTGAACCCAGGTCACCCCTCAGTGCTGAGGGCATTGGTGAAGGGGGAGCGACCAACAAAAGGCCCATGGGCAGGGGAGGCCATGCCTTGGGCCATGTTTCCGAACAGCAGCGAGCTAATTATGCGGCCTCCATGGGGGGCGTGCTGGGCCGGTGTAGCTTCCAATGCTTGGCGAGGGGGATAAGGATCTGAGGATGGCTCTGTGAGTCGTCCCAAGGAGAAAGGCTGAAACCGGAGTTGAGGTAGCACCATGTGTATTGCGGACGGCACCTTAACAGATATGCTGCCCCAATATGCAAAAAAAAAAAAAAAAAAAAAGGGGACACCGCGTCAGGTAAAATTTTCTAAAAAGCCAATCAAAGAATATTAATGGGGGAGGGGGCACAAAGGATATTTGTTTAACTAAGACAACGCCATGTTTGTGTGCATCAGTGCAATGGGGAGGGGTACGGGAGGGGTAAACGGAACACATTTTTCAAAGTTATAGCGTGACATCCATTAAACTGGAGCTGCGCTGAGTTACAAAGCCGCCATTGTAAAGAAATTAAAAGTAAAGAAATTGGTAAAAAAAGTTGAAATGCAATAGGTCTTGCAGACGCAGCGTGCGGAGTGGGAGAGAAGGTGAAAATTAGCCCCTAGGTAGATCGCCGGATGTTGCCTAACGGCTAGAGCGTTCGAGTCTCTGCTGGGACTCTAGAGACGCAGCGCGCTTGACGAGCAACAGACGCCAGGTTGGCAGAGCCTAAGGGAGACAGGGCGTGCACCAACCCCACTTCCAAGGAAGCCCGACAGAAAACCAACGACAATAGATCTTGCACTGCTCGAGCAGCGCATGCGCTGCAATGCAGGAGAGACCTAAAAAACTGAGGTTTTATGTAAAAACAGCCTGAAACTACCCCTAATCTAAACGTACATCAGCAGCCCAGGTATGATCCCATTGTTACTGCTGGACGACCAAGAGTTACTTAGAGGGAAAACAGCGATTCCTTCATCCTATGGCCAATCAACTCCAGCTAATAAGCTGGAACATAGCAGCGTTAGGTACAAAGATGGAAGATAAGGATCTGGTAGCATACATGAAGTTTGAAGACATCTGTTGCGCTGCAGGAAACTTGGGTATTGGAAAATATGGATTTAGAGGGGTTCATCTCCTTTAATACACCAGCCAGCAAAAAGGGTAAGCAAAGGGTGGTCTCAACATCTGGGTAAAAGCCAGTTTCACTAATAATGTTAAAATAACCTAGTAAAAGAGGACAGACCACAGTAACGTTTACCTACCACCATGCGGGAAGGAATACATTCTTGCACTTCTAAAATCTCTTGACTCGCTTGCTACTCTCTACCTTGAGGCAGATACGTGGTATTAGCCCTTCACACCCCGATAACTGAACTAGAATTAAAATACTATGGGGGCACCTGAACACTAGTCTTCACCCCACTTTGCAGGACCACGTAGTAAATGAGGAAGACTATGCATGGGGGGGTCCTATCTCCCCCGTCCAAAAGCTACAGATTAACAAAGAAAGGTGAGCAATTGAGCACAATCATTTTAAATATAGGCCTCAAACTACTGTATGGTAAAACAATATCTTATAATCACCCAAAACCTACGTTTGAGCAGGGAAACAAGCTAATACTATCAGCTACATTATGATTAATCCAGAGGCTTGGCACCTGGTCATCGACATGTAGGTCGAAGAGAGAATAGAAAGCAATCACAATCCACTCCATCTTGTGCTTGTCTTCTCAAAAGTTCTAATCATGAAATAGCACCAGATACAGCCCCTATATACCTGAAAATGATCATGAACACAAACAGGAAAAACATACCCACAGCTGCCTCCAAATGGGAAACGGTTGATTTCTTCACCAGTCCAATGGAATGCGTCCTATGCAGCACTGAGCATGAGGGTTAAGGCACCAGGACCTGTGATGATTCAATCCTTGAAGCTGCTTCTTAAAGCCACCAATCAAGAGTTGTTGAACCATAAAGAAAGCTGGGAAATATCACTGCAAGATTCTTACCCTGACTGGTATGATGATTAATGTTTTAAACTGAAGAGAAAACTAACAGCAGCCCTTGAAAATAGAAGGAACACCTGAGAGGGGGTGAGGAACATTTTCTGAAAGCCTGAAGGGCTTATAAACATCTTATAAAATACAAGAAGAAGAAGCCTAAGCGTGATTTGAAAGCTTAAGAGGTCTTAATGGCATGGAATGCAATGTCAGTGTCCTGGGTACAGGCCCCTGACTCAGATTCACAGGTTGAGCCCCCAGAGCAGGGTGGGAATGGGATGGCCCCAATCTGTCGATCCTAAGGTTTGCCCATGTTGGAGGCTACATAGGAGGATTATGTGGGAATATATTTGTTCCATTTTGTTATATCTGTGGATACATGTTGGGGGTGGATGAAAGGGGGATGGGGTGGAGGTGGTGGGTTCCCGACTGGTTGTCTGGTGGTTCCTGGTGAGGAATACCGAATGCAGTGAGGCGTATCTCCTCTTTAACGCATTCAATGTTTGAGTAGAGACGATCACTACAATATATGTCATGGTATGTACTGTTACTGGAAATGTTGATAAGGAAAAAGATTTAAAGGAAAGAGATACAAAAAGAAAAACCAGTGTATCAAGGCATGGAAAGCCCTACATGCCACAACTGATCAGAAGCAAAAAGAACTATTGATGGACAGAATGCAGAACAATATCATACATTCACCCCAGTACAGAGATCTGGGCCTAAATCCATCGATTTTTTGCTCACCATGCCATTCCAGTTTGGACCCAGCCATATGCAAATCAGTCTTGGCCCTGTGCCCAATGGGAACAGTCCAGCCCGAACTGCCAGGCCAGGTCCTCCCTGGACTGGAAACAAGCATCCTAGGACCGGTTTCGGGGTTTCACCCCTCTTCAGCCAGGATACCTTGATTCCAGTGGCATGGAGAGCACAGGACTCACGTCTGAGCATACCCGATCCCACTCGGGGTGACAAATGCAAAAAGAACTCTTGATGGACAGAATGCAGAACAATGTCATACATTCACCCCAGTACAGAGATCTGGGCCTAAATCCATAGTTTTTTTGCTCACCATGCCATTCCAGTTTGGACCCAGCCACATACAAATCAGTCTTGACCCTGTGCCCAATGGGAACAGTCCAGCCCGGACTGCCAGGCCAGGTCCTCCCTAGTCCCAGGATGCTTGTTTCCGGTCCAGGGAAGACATGAAACATATGGCCATGTCTGAACTGGGGTGGTGGAGTGAGCTAAAGAATGATGATGGATTAAACCCAGATCAGTTGACTGGGGGTGAGTGTTTGATTTGCTCAAACGCTCCGTCCATCATCCCCTTGGGTATCGCTTTGTTCGCCCTAAGTTGGCAGGGTATGCCCAGACGTGGGTCCCTTGCTCACTTTGCCACTGGATTCAAGATAGCCTGGCTGATGAGGGTTATGAACCCGAAACCGGTCCCAGGATGCTTGTTTCCGGTCCAGGGAAGACATGGCTTGGCAGTTCGGGCTGAACTGTTCCCATGAGGCACAGGGTCAGACTAATTTGCATATGGCCATGTCTGATCTGGGGTGGTGGAGTGAGCTAAAGAATGATGATGGATTAAACCCAGATCAGTTGACTGGGGGTGATTGTTTGATTTGCTCAAACGCTACGTCCATCATCCCCTTTGGTACAACTGATCAGAAGGGCACAAACTATTGGAAAATCATATGTTGGGGCTGCAAAGGCCCTGCTAGAAATCTGTAGGCCAATATGAGGTAAGCCCTGTAAGATGGATGGTGCATTTTGCCTCCTTATATCAAAAGACTGCTGAAGTTGAAAATGATAATACACAAAAGGGCTTGTATGGCGACTTAAAGAGATAAGACATAGCTAAAGCTCTCCTGTGTCAGCACCATCATGCAGAAGATGTATTTAATAAGGCAGTAGTGGCCAAGGCCATCCAACATCAAATATTGGGTATAGCCCCATGCCCACAAAAGGTGCCAGTCGATGTGTTTAAAAACAATCTATACACGTGGCTGGGCCCTTTGACATTGGCCTTCAATGTCATACAGGCTGGAGGCATGGTTCCTGACTCTTGGAGGCCCTCTATAATAGTGCTGATTCATAGAAAAAGGGAGGAAAGATGATCCTAGTAATTATCTCTCTACTTGATGGCGTGGGCAAAATATTTTGCAAGTTGTTGCTCTCCTAGTTGAAGTTCTGGGTGGAAGATAATCACAACATATCACCCCTCCAGGCAGGTTTTCACAAGGGGCAGAGTACATTTGATAAAGTCCTGAGATTGTACATGATCTGCTTGAAGTATGCAGCTCAGCGAAATTCCCCGATCTTTCTTGTCTTTATAGATTTAAAGTCAGCTTTGATAGCGTTAACAAGGCATTTCTTTTGAGTATTCTGGAGGAACAAAGATATCCCCAATAACTTACTGAGGTTGCTAATGGATCTGCATACCAGCAACACAGCAGCAGTTAAATATGGAAGCTGGGGCAAATGCACAACCGCGTTTGGAATACACACAGTAGTCAGGCAGGGTTGCTTCCTAGATCCAGACTTATTAAATATCCATATCAATGGCATAGGGAAGTTCCTTAGCAACCCTGGCATTCATGTACCCAAGTTGGAGCACGAGTATATCCCTATCCTGATGTTTGCAGATGATGCAGTTATCCTAGCACGCGCAGACTTGTCAATGTATCGGCTCCTAAAAGGCTTCAAATTATTTTGCAAAAGACAAATTAACTATCAATATAGAGAAAACAAGATCTATGATAATAAAACCCAAATCTAAGCTAAAATTGTCCTTGACAATCTATGGAAAACTGATAGAGCAGGTTAAAACACATGACTACCTGGGCATTCACTAGGGGGCCCAAGTAGCTAAGTTTAAAACAATACTGTCTCAACAGGTCGGAGCAGTACGGAGATTTGCAAATAGTTGTGCAAATCACTTTATAAAGCCTTTGTCTTACTGCGCATAAAACAAAAGTTGTGGCGACCACCTCTTACGGCGCCAAAATTAGGAGACAAAAACATGCAGACCGTACAAAAACTGGAACATTCCTTCTTGAGATGATTATTACACTTGGGTCCAGGATCCTCAATGGTAACACTTAGAGCACAGGTTGGAATGACAACTGTGGAGGACTTCACTGCTTTTTGTCCTATAGCTATTGCAATCAAGTCTGGACTTCTCCAGCCCTCGCAGAGTTTCGGAAGACCCTCAAGGTTCTCCTGAGAAGCCAGAACTGTAGCTGTCTACATTGGTTCAGACACGTCGAGCACATTCCAACGTTAACTGGCTGCTCAGACCTATGATCAGTGCTTTAAATGGGCAGGTACTCACAGGTACGGAGTATGGGCATTACTTATTTTTACCGATCAGAGTACCAGCACTTCTCCACTGCCAAGGAGAGTACTGGTACTCATGAAAGGTAAGCTCATTGGTGCTAGTGTTGCTGAGCTCGAGGCTGTCAGAGCGGCCAAAGCGCCTCTTTACTCTTAGCTGAGTCACTGCTTAACCATTCAGCAGCAGCTCATTTGCGTTATGCAAGGGATGTCCATATGTTGGAAATGTCACCATCCTGCTGTGTTTGATAGAGCAGGGCCCATTCAGGCCCTGCTCGGTCAATTACATTCCCACTGTGGTTTGCTGTGTAGTAATGCAGGAATAATCTCAAGTGAACCTTTTTTGGTGAGTATTTGTCTGCTTGAGTGTGTTTGCCTGCTTCTGTGTATGTTTGAGTGTGAGAGAGAAAGCGAGCTCAGACAGGAAGAAAATCAGGACACTCTCAGGAGGTAAAGAAATGTGTGGAATGCTTTTGTGTGTGCATGTCTGCCTGTTTCTGTGTGTATATATAAGTATTATGCCAATTGCAACCAAGTAGGAGCAGTATGACATTAAGAAGCTGCAAATATTGCAAAACAATGAAACCATAACATATCATGTTAGGCCTTTATTTTGTGTAATAAGTTAACATGTGTTGTTTATATTGATACATTTCTCATGTTTTGGTATATCCTACAACTGGTGTAGTACTCATTATTAATGCTGCTATTCAAAAGTCTCTTTTGTTCTGAGGCACACTGATTATTAGCCTCAATAGTGCTGTTGAAAGCTTGACTGCATTCAACTAAAATCTCCTTACATTATGATTTAGGGCCTGTTCCCAACAGGTCTTCACACCACTCTTTATTAGCATATGCAGCTGTTAATCTGCATATATGGGAAGTTTGAAACTACTATCAAGGGAAATGCACAGGCAAAATGAAGACTCAACAGAAATCTGAAAGATAGAGAAAATGCCCGGCGTTGGTTCTCAGTTCCCTCTTTTCCTCTAAGGGAATCATGCATAAGGTAGATTATGTACTGAGAACGTTACTCATAACACCATCAAATTTCATAATTATTTCTTTTATTTCATGATCTTCTTGAAAAACACTTGCAAAACGTTTCTTTCTTGGTGTGATGATTACACCAAAGACATTTAGCCATCTTCATCAACACAGCCAAGCCCGTCTAAATCGTCCACTATGGTGAAAATATTAATCCTTAAACCTCGAGGAATGCAGTTCACTTCAAGATATTTCTCAAGTGACATTGCATCCCACCATTATGAAGATTCTTTTTCCTGAAGCCTTTGAAGTTTGATAAATAATTCCTTGAGACGGTTAACGATAGTTCTACAATCTGACCTGGGACCTCTAGTTTGTGCATTTAAAAACATGTCATTGGCTAATGCCTCTCTCTTAAAGTGTTTAGACATCATAATTCATACAGTAACAAAGTTGTAGCAAAAAAAGTAGCTGACGTGCCTCTATGGTAGTTATACAATCTGAAAGAAGAGGAAAGATAGAGAAAATGCCCGGTGCTGGGACTCAGTTCCCTATTTTCCTCTCAGGGAATCATCCATATGGTAGATTATGTACTGAGAAAGATACTCATAACACCATAAAATGTCCATAAGTATTTCTTTTATTTCATGATCTTATTTAAAAACACTTGCAAAACTTTTCTTGTTGATGAAGATGGTAAACGTCTTTGATGCAATCATCACACCAAGAAAGAAAAGTTTCGCAAGAGTTTTTCAAGAAGATCATGAAATAAAAGAAATAATTCTGGACATTTGATGGTGTTATGAGTATCTTTCTCAGGACATAACCTAAACTCAATAGAAATGTTTTTGTTTCATCATGTCTCGACCCACCTCTAACCCCGCCCGCTAGCCATGCCCCTAGCTCAATTTAATAAATACCTACACTTATTTTGTTTTCCATTTAATGCACTGCCTATGATGTAATCCAGACATGAAGAACAAAGTCACACTACAAATGGTGAAAGAAATATTGGGCTCATGCACTGCAAAAGCATGTGGCTAAGAAAAGTGCCCTATTGATAAAATATCTGGCTTTGAAGCCTGAACCTCGGTGGGAGCCTTTCCTTCATTTTATATTTCCACCTGAGGAAAGGGCTTGATATCTCAGGTTTAGATTAGGAATCTTAGAGGTTCAGTCCTTCATCAAATCCTCGTCCAAGGCCTCTGGATCCAAATGTGACATTTGCTGCTGCTCCTTCGGCAGCCAAAAGACACTTGTGCATTTTATGCTTCTTTGTGCAATACCATGAGCTCCCTGAAGGTTTTATCTCCATCCCCTGTTTTTAAAATACAACATGGGGAACTGCAAGGATGCTTTAACACTTTGTTACAGAACAGAATGGTCAGAAATTTATAAGGCAGTAGCATCCTACATATATGCTGCATGGAAGGCTAGAAGATCAGACAAAAGTCAGATGTGAGTTTAATGGCCATTGCAGTTAGGATAGTAAGCAAGTTCATTTGCTACTATTGACTTGAACTACTAGCTGCTTATTTCGAAATTTGCAGTTCCACTTTACTACATGCAATAGTACTCTCTGAGGTTATAGCAGGACTACATATTTTGATGAGAGTGTGTTTTATCTTTCTAGTTATTTTGCACACAAGGATTTTATGAAAGGTTTTTAAGTGGCATGGCATATCTGCTGATAAAGACTATTCTAGGTTAGACTACACATGTAAGCAGCTGGTCAGTACTAAAATATCATACTTAACTTGTTCACCTGACTGTCCAAGGGCAACATAGGATCATTCTTGTTTATGGTTCTACTACATTCTCCGTCTTGCCCTATATGTGAAGCACTGGCTAGTACCAAAGTATTGTACTGAATCGGCTTGTCCGATTGTTGAAGGGCGGTACTAGGAACATTTGTGTACTTTAACTTTATCAACGTATGACTACCTAAAGTGAATGATAGTTAGCCAAGCTTTGATTGCTTTCAGTCCGTACAGATACATTTGGGCAGAGGTTTATGTTAGCAAGTATGCTTCTAGATGATTATAGTATGATGCACTTTTAATAGTACAGTCAAGGCCATTGAGATCCACTGGTATTTCTTAAGCCACAAATACTAAAGTTGTTTTATATGATTCTAACATGGAGCACTTCATTAGCCTTCATGCACAGTTAAGGGCAATAATGATGCATTTACTTTTATCTCTTTATAACCCTTTGTACAATAATGCTTTATACTTATTTCTGCTTTTTCAGTAGACATGCTGCATGCATTTATCTGACCTTAGTTGCTAAGTAGAGATACAATATTCAACTAATTATAATTCTGCTGTTAGTCATTATATTGTGTTGTCTTGCCAAGAAATACTGCACCTTACCAATTATCGATATATAGGATGATAGCCATAATAATTTCTTGGGCCTTCTTCTTATGCTACTGTACTCAGGGAAGTAATTTAGACTGACTGTTGGGTCCTTGAGGTTTACCACCCATCTGTTTTGCTGTGATCTACAATTAATAATGTTCAGGAGGGAGGCCTTCCATTGGCTCTTAATAACAAAAAAAAGCACATAACACATACCTGCAACAGGAAAGTAAGTGGAATTGGGATGAAGCCAACTGGGCCAACCTCCTTGAAGCAGTGAATGAAATGATAATATTGCTTTTAGGCACATTATTGCACACAGCCCCAAGCTTGGGAAGAACACTTTGCTGCCCTATATTGTAAAGGTACCGGGTGATGCTAACCAGGCTTATACCAAGTCCCTCGCCTCTCTATCACAAATCAAGTAACTGATACCTCTTTCATTTCTATGTCCCATACATTAAAAGCAATAGAGGCAATGAAACCTGGGAAGGTACTAAGTCCTGACAGGATTCCGGGAGACCTTCATCGAACTAAAATGGAAGTTTGGGGACCGTATATAAATCTGCTGTCAAACAGAATATTTTCTAGAGCACCCGAGTCTTGGTGTGGGGTGGAAAGCATACTGATTTTTAACAAAGGTGAAAAGAGAGTACCAGTGAAATACAGACCTGTTAGTCTAATTGACCACCTTCAGAAAATCTTTGCTAGACAAGTGGTCGATAAGCTAATAGCGGGGATGAATGAGACCCAGGTTATTTCGCCCTTCCAAGTGGGCTTTAGGAGCTGAACTAGCACACATGATCAAGTCTTCAGATTTGTTTTGATCTGCTGCAAGTATTTCAAATTAAAAAAGAGCCACTTTATGTGGCCTTTGTTGACCTGAGGGCTGTCTTTGACCTGGTGTAGAGGAATAAAATGTGGGACACCCTCAGGTCAATGGGGATCCCAATGAACATCTTAGATATTTTAATTAGGCTCCATGAAAATAACTATGCCCAAGTGCAATGGGAAATGAGTGGGGAGTTAACTAAGCATATCCCTGTAGAACATGGTGTAAGACAGGGGTGCGTTTTAGCCCCACTGTTGTTCTCCCTCTATACCAATGAGGTTATTGATTTTCTTAATTTTTAGGTTCATGGCGCATCTGAATTGGATAGTAAGCCAGTATCGGCATTACTATTTGGGGATGATACCCTTCTTATTTCTCGTACCACAAAGGGTATACAAAATGTACTTAATTTTTAACATTTTCTTGTTTCTGTAATTTTAGAGCTTTAGAGATAAACCACACTAAAACAAAATATATGATCATAGGGGCTCGTAAACCGTGTAAGAGGGAGTGAAGATTACTGGTCATCTGTTGGATAGAGTCGAAAGTTTTGATTATCTGGGGGTCAGGATCGATAATTCACTTTTGTGGAAAGCCCAAGAGCAGAGCCCTTTTTTTCTCCATGGAGTATCTGCAGTTAATAAAATGTATGGGGCAACAACTTCTCTGTCATTATCACCAGCCACTGAAGTATACAGAGCCAAAGTGCAAACAGCGCCACTCTTTGGCGCAGAAATATGGGGAACGGCAAATACCTCTGACTTAGCTACACGTGAAACTGGGTTTATAGGATCTTTATAAAATATACCTCAAGGTACCCCTTCTGTTCCATTGTTATTGACCTTGGAATGAAGAGGACAAGAGATCTGACAGTACTAAAACCCCTTTTGGATTCAACTATGGTTAACCCCTGAGCTGTCCTCTCATAAGAGAGGGCTTGAAGGAATTCAGATGTTAGATCAGGACCTTACACTACTGTGACTTGCCCGTGTAAAACTCGGGCAACAACTTTGGGCATGGATGTAATTTTTCGGAACCACCTTCGAACACTAGAAGAAAAAAAGGGAATTGTAGTTTTTGCCTTTTGGAATTATATGGTACATCACTGCTTCCGCTCTGCGAGAGCCTGTAATTTAACAGATATATTTATGGCACTTAAACCAACCCCGTGTTTCAAAACGTTTATGGATTATATTTCTCCACAACTGGCTAACATGTTATATATTGAGTTTAGGTATGGAACCCTGTTAATTAAAAGCTTTATATACAAATGGTGAGGGGGGAGGGGGGGGGGGTGCTATGCTACTACTGGTAACTGTCTAACTTGTAAAAATGTTTTGAAAAATGTTGACCATATCCTGTTTTTCTGCCTGGCCCACAAGTACGTCAGCAAAAAGTGGATAAGACCACTTTGTATGAACGTGAGATTCGAACAGTATACCACGGCTTCTAGCGAATTTCATACTGAAGTGAGTGAGCACATCCTTTTTAGTATTAATACATTTTTCTATGCTGTTTGGGGTGGGAGAATGAATCCAAGGCTTTCTTTTTTTAAATATCTTTGTATACTGGATCTTCTATATCATTTATTTATGCACGCTTTTAAATCTATTTATTGTATTGTGTGTTTCATGGGGAAAACCCCTAAAAAAACATTATTGCTTGATTGATGTGGCAAATGCGGAAGATTTATAATTATGTGGTCAATTAATGCATTCTCAACATCCATAACATTTGAAATTACATAATTGATAACACTGCATGGCGGAGGCGTAAGTTATAGTTACTCAAGATAGCTATACCTTGTGAATTTCGGTAGTTTCGTTAGTTTAAGATGTTATGTTGCAACTGACCCTTTCACCTAACTAGAACGTCCCTTTAACCTTTGTTTTTTATTTGAAAAAAAAGATATACACACACGCTAAAGTGATACGAGGTAAGGTTTGAAGTTTGAAATTTGAAATAAAAAAAAAACTATCTTTAAATACAAATGAAATTACATTATATTCTCAAGGTATAGTTTACGAGCTATCTTATGATATCTCGATAACGAGTAGGGGTCAGAGGGATAAAGTTTAAAGACTCTAATAGTTGTAAAATCCCCAAGTCAACGAAATAATACACATAAGCAACTATGAGTCTAATACAGTTGAAAACCTTGACACAGTAGTAAAGGTAATGCTAAAGGTAGTAAAGCTGCGAATTCATGTATGCATATGTGTGTGTATACATGTGTGTATGATTCCCATCATCCACCCGAAGTGGTTTGCTTCATCATCTGGGAAAACAGGGACTTATTTGAGAACCATCTTCTACTTGGAAATTGTAGATCTTGGTCTCATGAATGTCCCAAACTGTTCAATGGTATAATGTTGTTGTTTGATGAAGGTAGGGTGTGATGGCTGCAGTGCTTGTGAAGGGTGCTAGTGTATAAGTGCTGTTTAAAAATTGTCTAACAAGGCACTAAGAAGACTTTATTAGATCGCTACCTTGTTGACAATATCTAAAAACAGTGCTGTAACAGTTTCAAAAATATAATAACTGTGTTGGAAAAGGTCTACATGTTTCTGCTATCGGATGAAATTCATCCAAGCTTTCATCAGGACCAATAAAGCTACTGCAAAGATCAATAGTGCCAAAGTAACCAGAAAAGTGGTGTATACAACCTGGACCCAAATGGGGGGCCAAGAAGCTCCGTGAGAAGTAGTTTTACTTCACTGACCCAGTTAGTGGTTGTCGGAGCTGAGCTCGAAGGGGAGCCTCCCCTTCGAGCTCAGCTCCGACAAGAGGTACCGACGGATAGAGCGGGGCCTCCTAAACCTGAGCAGTTGCCAGGTGAGGTGAGGTGCACACCCACCACTAACTGGGTCAGTGAAGTAAAACTACTTCTCACGGAGCTTCTTGGCCCCCCATTTGGGTCCAGGTTGTATACACCACTTTTCTGGTTACTTTGGCACTATTGATCTTCGCAGTAGCTTTATTGGTCCTGATGAAAGCTTGGATGAATTTCATCCGATAGCAGAAACATGTAGACCTTTTCCAACACAGTTATTATATTTTTGAAACTGTTACAGCACTGTTTTTAGATATTGTCAACAAGGTAGCGATCTAATAAAGTCTTCTTAGTGCCTTGTTAGACAATTTTTAAACAGCACTTATACACTAGCACCCTTCACAAGCACTGCAGCCATCACACCCTACCTTCATCAAACAACAACATTATACCATTGAACAGTTTGGGACATTCATGAGACCAAGATCTACAATTTCCAAGTAGAAGATGGTTCTCAAATAAGTCCCTGTTTTCCCAGATGATGAAGCAAACCACTTCGGGTGGATGATGGGAATCATACACACATGTATACACACACATATGCATACATGAATTCGCAGCTTTACTACCTTTAGCATAGTTTACGAGCTAACAATAGGTTGCATCCCGCCATGCGCTACTCACATATTACATTACTCATGGCTTGCTAAAATGCATCATTGATGATTTGTAGGTTTTTGTATATAAGACAAGATCTTGTTACCATACGTAACTAAGTTCCTTTATTCTTAGTTTTTTTCTGTAAATTTCTTTTTTTTTTAAACGTAAGGTAAAACCTTATTACCTTACCAAATTATAACGTCATTAACAGTTGAGTCTTTCAGTACATTTCTGCATTTCTTTCATCATATTAAGCTTACTACCCTGCTGTGCTCGGCATTCAGTCGGGCACAGCGCGAGTTGGCTACCAGGCCTGTCCTGTGACCAAGCCTTGCGCTCAACCGTACAGCAGCTGGCCAAGCCCCCGCTGGTACAGCCTGCGCCTAAGCCTCTGCAGGCAGCCAACCTCCAGCAGACACAAACAAAAATTTTCTTTTTTTGTGGGTACAGTGGTATTCACCACTAAAACGTCAAACCCCTAGTGGTGTGGAAGCTTGCACAGTACGACAACAGCATGGAGATGAAGCCTGCACAGTTGTTCCCAAAGGAGTCCCGCAGTATTGTATGGGAGGGCCGCAATGGTTCCTACTGTGTGGGGGGTAATGTTAAAAAAATAATAATAATCTTAGCCTCTGTGGGGGTCCCTGTGGATCCAGGGGGCCACGATGTCCCTATCCTTCCCCCTCATATAATATTTCTAAAACATTTTTAGGACACAATGACCAATTTTACAGGTTTGTAATCATGGCTGTAATATATTATTATATATGTATATTCACTGGAAAAAAAGAAAGGTTAAAGTAACGTTATAGATAAGTGAAGATGTCAGTGACAACATTAACATTTTGAACTAAAAAAAACACAGGAATTCACCAGTTATAGTTAGCAGAGCTAACTAAGACTCGCGCCCCCCATACACTGCTTATAACCTTATATATTGCATCACTCATGACATGTTCTATGATATATTTCATGACATCTCCCAGAGATCAAGATTAGGCCTCCATTGTCCATTTTCTTGTTTATCAAATAGAATCTAAAATAAAATTCTTATTTTTTTTAATAGGGTCTCAGGATCATCTCTAATGCTCCCTGGAGCTCCCTCAAGTGAACATGACATTCCTTCCTGGATGGTATGTAGGTCATCTCTGTACAAACTCAAGAGTGTGCCCTGAGTCATACATTGGTTTGATAATATGGACGCCAATGAAGTGAGATCAGCCATATGCTTGCCTTTGGTTTCTGTTGGATAATTATGGTCATATCTGGTCTGCCATTGGGGGTAATACGGTCAGCCATGACCTCTACACTGTATGTCTGGGATCGTCGTAGGTCACAGAATGTGGATGAGCGAGAGCAGCAATACTGAGATTTTGTAAGGGATTTCGCAGTGTCGGTGTCCTCTATAATGTGTTCCAGGGCATCGTCCGCATGTTTTCCAAACAGTGTGAGTCTATCAAATGGTATAGCCAGGAGATTTGCTTGCAGTTCTGGTATTAAGTCAGTAGATCTCAGCCATCCTTGCCTGTTTAAAATGGCTGCTCCTGGCAGCTGTTGGTAGCCTGCATTGGATACATCCATATCGCATCAATGATAACTGCAGTCATGATCCCTCCTTGACAATGGCCATGGCAAGCTCTCTCTTGTCTTCAGGGTTGAGGTCTATCAGAGACCAGATGTCATGCCACATCTGGCATTCATAAGAACCCAAAATTGCCAAGGCATTTGCGCCCTTGATCAACATTGCTGCCTTTGAGTTAACTATTTTGCCCAACTTATTTATCCACTATCTTTCTCTGTCAAGAATTGCTGACAATGAAGTAAGTGGGTTTTCTGATCAGCGTTGAGACACTGACACAGTAATGCAATCTAGTTTTGGATGGCCAGTAAAGCAGGCTAGGGCAAAATCTGTGGCTCTGTACTTCTACTAGAAACATAGTACTACCGATAGTACCAACTTCATAAAATTTCACGCCTTCTTACCATATAAAATGCAGTATGGATATAGACCTTGTGGCTTTGCAAGGGTATTACTTAAAGTAATAAAGGAAGTATTGCTGCTCCCCTGAAGCCATCAGGAGACTAACGGCCTAATTTATATTTCGGCATTGACGGATATCTCGTCCACTGAAATATAAATTTTATGATATCCTATGATATTTATATTTCGGTGGGTGAGATATCAGTCACCATTGTGACGGAATAACCGATCCACCAAAATATAAATCAGGCCCTGAATCTTTTAGATGTACTTTTCATGAAAGTGGGCTACCCTTGTTGGGTAAGATATAGTCCTCATATTCATCATTATGGTTTTGCTGTGGCAGTTGACGCTCTTCTGCATCCAAATATTGGTCTGATGAGTTTTTGTCCCGCCGGTCCCTAGGTGTTGGAGGGACGAGTCACTCTTGGAGGTGACTCTTGTAACACAGAAGGTGAAGAAGGTGGTGGTACAGAAGGCAGAGATGGAGCAGTTAATGAGGCAGACATAGGTTGTTCTGTATTCTGTTGAGGAAGCAAGCTCTGAAGCGCCATCACCTGCATGACATCTGGTTCCTTAAAGTGATGCTGAGGTCCATAAGATGGAGGAGGGTTGTCAGTTACATAGATCTGTGGGTAACACCCACACTTACTACAGGTAAGCTTTCACTTCATTTAAAGTTTCTTCCTCAAACAAGGGGATGGAACGCACATCAATCTCTGTAGGACTGTACGCCACCTCTAAGGCGATGTTCTGGTTGCAGACATCTGCATTTGGCTCAGAGTTCATAATCGTGTGCGTAGGTCTGCAGTCACTTTCAAAGGTGAAAAGTCAAGGTTGGCATCAATGAGGGGGTAGGCATAATAAATCCAAGCCTTGCATTTAAAAAATGGGTAGTGAAAGAAGAGATATCGTTGATCATGTCAATGATAGTCTTGTTGCAGAAGGAGCTATCATTGAAAAGGGCTTGGTTGTGAATGAAGATGTCTTCATGGTCATCAACAAGGCCTGTCGCATAGGTTGCAGTGTGCCTCGACGACTGTGGGTTTACCTTCATTAACAACGAGGATGACTGAAACTTCACTGGTGAGGATGGCAGTACAGTCAGGGTGCCAAATGAGCCAGACTTTCATACAATCGTTTGCAAAGGTTAGTGTGCATGTTTTCCTGAAGAAACTCCAGTTTTGTTCCAATCAGGAACAGGAGCTAGACTTGGAGGCACAGTGACGCCACATGCCTTCTCTGGAGAGCGGGAGTGGAGTAAAGGAGCTGAGACCCACTTGGACTTCTTATGTTTCTCATTTGACTTACCCAAAGACTTCATCCGCGCAGAAGATCTGCAGCGGGATTGATTTTGGGAGAGCGACCGGTCCCGCACCCTTGACTTGGATTTGGATCTTTGTTGAGCTTTCCGGTGCTTCATCACATAGAGCTTTGCTTCCCATACTCAGATGGCTTTTGGATTCATCTGGACGCAGTTGTCTCAGATCTTGCAGTTATGTGCACCAAAGGCTCGTCTCATGGGGATCTGTCACAGTCCTTACAAGTTTTAAACCCTGCTGTTTTAAGGGGTGATATGTTCCTTGCATACTGAAAGATTGCCAGGAGAATCTCTTCACAGAGTGAAGAAAGAAGGAGTGCAACTCCAGATCAGCGTATGAAGGCCTGGAAAGAAAGGAACCAACATCAGTGCACTTGAGTGATGCTTACACGCGGATTCGTTTGTCACTTCCAGAGGGGAACAGTGTCAAGGGGGACCCAGGAGTCGCATGGTACACCTGGTCAGAGCACTGTTTAAATTTCTGGATGCAGTCTGGTTCCTAGGATATTCACAAGGTGAGGGATCTACGGTTAGACTATGAATCAGAAAAGGGGTAGTTTGAATAATTACTAATGTAACATCTGCTTGTGCAGCATACCCTTTAGCTTACTAATTTAGGGAGTTGTAAATTAAGTCTCGTGAGATCTTGGTTTCCTGAGATGGAGAAAATTCTTAGTTAAGGTATCTAGTGAATAGATAGGTCTTTAGTTTTTGCGGAAGAAAAGGCTATCAGGCGCTGTTCTTAATCGTTATTTGTTTTAAAAAAGTTAAAGGTGTTAAACTAGCAATAAATGGGCAAGAGAATTTCAGATTATAATAGGGTCATACATTTCATCAAATCACCACCCATTACTCCCACAGAAATCTCATTGTAGAAACCCAACATTTCCAGTTACAGGTGCTGTTCTTCAACAGATTGAAAGGGTGTTCCAAATTGTAGGCACGTAATTCAGAGAAGGATTGCTTTTCAGCTTGCGTTGTTCAGAATTGATGGGGTACCAGACAGAGTCCTTGCCGCGAGATTCTCTTAAGCTACCAGAGATTTTCAGAATATATGAGAGGTAACTGGGCTTGTCTAGGTGGAGTGCTTTGGATATAAACAGCAGAGTTTGAATTTGATTCTAGCTTGTTGGGAAATCCAGTGAAGATCCTTCAAGATTGGGGAAAGATGGTCATTTTCTTTTTTGCAGTGAATGGTATGACTGCTCTGATAGGTAGAAGTGTGTTGGTTGGAACTAAAGTTAGGATGGCATTGCCTACCTCCAATCTGGAGATGACCAGAGCTTGGGCAACAGTTTGTAGATGATCATTGGAGACTATGTGTTTAAGTCTTTTTGGTTTCCAGGTATAAGTTAGCAGTTTGTGCCAGTTTATAATGTGATGTTAAAGAGAGAGGGTGCTACTGACTAAGAAGCTAAGTGATTTGACCTGTGTGGCGGACTGAGATGGACATCCATAGTCTTTAAGCATAGCAATGAAGACTAAGTGAATTCTGATGTTTGATTTGCTGGATGTTAGCTTGAATTCGGTTTTCTGAGAGTTCAGCTTTAAGGAATTGTTTGACACACAGATATATATATATATATATATATATATATATATATATATATATATAGATATATATATATATATATATATATATATATATATATATCGCCAAACAAAGGGACCCAAAGTTCCGGGGCACACTGGCAGCGGGTGCTCTGCATACGGGCCGGATCCAGGCCCCAAAGTTTAATTATAAATCCAAAGATGCGGCACTCAGGAGAGAGATTTTTCACAAGTAAATTTATTAGCCAAACAGCTCCACCAACGCGTTTCAGCCAACAAGGCCTTGGTCACGGTCAGTGAGTCCTTTCTCTATTGCACCTTATATACATCCACTAGATCGTAATGTTGCATTGTGGGTGATGTAGTGCATTGAAAAACAAAAAGTGTATTTAGATCCAAAAGGGTACTCATATTCGACTGTTAGATAACAGGAAAAGAGACTTTAAATTGAGTTACGGTCTAGTACCAGACATTTCAAATGATTGTGAATTATAATGCTAGTAAAGAAACGATAAGTGACAGTACTATCATGATGTCTGACAGTGTAGATTACATGCTCAAGTAACTGTATAGTACAATTATTATACAAGCGGCATAATTAATGTAAAATGCAAAGGTTTCAAAGTCCTATGTTTTCAAGGGCGGAAGTAGAAAGAGGAGGAACACAAGCAAGAAAAGGAAAACAAGTCAGTTGAGAGAGTAGAGGTCCCAATCAGGTTCATCGGAGGTCAACAAGTTCATCATGTAACGGGACATTATTCTAAGTGTACATAAAGTTCTTCGTCATTATTCATGCCTCTCGGGTTCTTCGTTTTGAGTTTAATTATGTAGCGTGATTCAAGTTGGCGAAGTTTCCTGATTCTGTTGCCACCTCGCTCATTTACTGGGATGGTGTCAATCCCATAGTAACACATTGATCTCCAGTTCCCCTTCTGGCAGAGTATCATGTGTTTAGCAGTTGCATAGGCAATGTCTTTATTTTTCACTGCGCGAATGTGTTCAAGAATACGCTTTTTTAGTGGGCAGATGGTGCTCCCCACGTATTGCTGTCCACAGGTGCATTCAATGACGTAGATCACGAATTTGGTGTTACAGGTTATTCTTGTCCCTATCGTTACAACATTTCCGTTAGGCTCTGTAATAGTTCTTGTGTTTTTGCCAATCTTGCATGCCTTGCACGAATTGCATTTGGTAAATCCATTTTGTTTTTCTGTTAGCCAAGTTGTATCTTCTTTTTGTACAAAATGGCTTTTGACAAGCATATCCCTGAGAGATTTGGTTTTTCTGTATGTGACAGTTGGTTTGGTGCCAACTAGTTTTCCTATGTCTGGGTCTTTCATGATTAAGTGCCAATGTTTTCTGATTTTGCCCATGATGGTGCTGCTTTCTTTACTGTAGGTAGTTACAAATCTCGGTATTTGTTTTTCATCTTCAGGTGTTGGTGTCATTTTGGGTATTAAGGTCTCTGCTCGGGTTTTATTGTCAATTCTTTTTTTGTTTTTCTTGAGAGTGGGTTCTGAGTAACCTCTCTCTCTGAACCTTTCCATGGATTCATAGATTTTGGCATCGGCATCTGATTACGATCTAGTGGATGTATATAAGGTGCAATAGAGAAAGGACTCACTGACCGTGACCAAGGCCTTGTTGGCTGAAACGCGTTGGTGGAGCTGTTTGGCTAATAAATTTACTTGTGAAAAATCTCTCTCCTGAGTGCCGCATCTTTGGAGATATATATATATATATATATATATATATATATATATATATATTCCAAGCCTCTTTTGAGAGTTGTGATTTCCTTTAGAGAGGATATTTTTAAATATAAATGCGTGTCATTTGTGTATTGGTGCCCCATTTGATGTTCGAGTTTACATGAGTAGCCCAAGAGGTTCCACGTGGAGGTAAAAAACAGACTGGTCAAAGTATGGACCCTTGTGGAGCCCCGCAAGTAGTTTTTCGTATTTTAGATTTGAGTGCTGTTAATTTAACTATGTTGGTGTGACCAATTAGAAAAGATTTTAACCAACTGAGTATTACTAACTATTTTAGTCCCATTCTGTTTACTAGTGTATTTAAGAGAGTTTAATGCCTAACTGTGCCAAAACCATCTGACAAGCCTAGTAGAATTAACAGGCAAACCTCCATTGTAAAGTATTTGCAGAATACCATCCAAGATTATTACTGAACGTTTCTGCACCATGCCCTTCTGTAAATCCCTTTTGTGAAGGGGAAATAAGAGAGTTATGATTAAACTATTTGTTTGTTTGGTAGACTACACATTTCTTAAAGGCTTTGCCTAACAATGTTAAGTTAGTAACTGGTCTGTAGTTGTCGAGGGTTTTTGGACCAGAGTTGGCCTTTTTTATTTTTGAGGCTGACTGGATGGTAGCCTTTTTGTAACATGTTTATCAGAGCACTCAATATGGTGCAAGAAGGAAGAAATTGCTTTTTATTAGTTTAGCAGGTATTAGGTCATCCAAGTAGAATGCTGGATACTTTTGTTTGATCATCTAATTGTAATTCTTTGAATAAGCTCCATGGGTTGTTTGTTTTCAGTAAATAGGTAGTATATGCAGACATGGAAGGATGGAGTTTATTTCTAATTCCATCCCAAAATAATCTTAAGAACTCGTTGCCTTTTATTCTCAGAAGGGGTGGTGAGCTTCGGTTTAGGATCTGAAGTGTTCTTGTTGATGGATTTGAATACAGTTTTTTGTTAGATTCAGAGAGAGTGCAATTTGCTTTTGAACGTACACTGCTTTCTCATTTTATATTTCTGGTTTAAATTTTACTTTTTCAATTTCAATTTAATTCTGGCTGGCTTATTCATTTTCATGGTCTTTTCCATGTGTTTAGAGGCAGCTTTGACTTTATGCAGTTTTTCATTGATCTATGGCTTAATAGGCAAGTTTCTTGGGCTATTTCCCTCTTTTTGCAGCCAGTTTATCTTCAAAGTTTTCTAATCTTTTCATGTAATTATTTAATGTCAGTATGTAAGTCGAGGTTGCCAAATTGTGGAATGAGAAAGATTCTCAATGCTTCTTTAGTAATGTTCTTGTATTTTCTTATCACCATTATCTCTCTTGTTTATGGCTGATGTATCTTATTTGCTCCTGAGCACAATGTCAAAGAGCATTGGGAATTGATCTGGCCAATCAACTTTATTTGAAAGTAGGTGGGAGATTACTGCAATTGAGGATATATGATCAGGTCTAGGATTCATATCACAGTCCTGCATTTGAAAAGTTGTTCAAAAGAATAAATGACATGTAAGGATGCCTAACAATAAAGGACAAAAATCAGAATTCAGGAATGAAGCACAGTTATATGAGAAAGTCGTTAACACTTATGGCAGTTCACTACAGCACACAGGTTATCTGCTCTGACAAAGATTAGACAGCTAGAACCACAACCCCTGTGGCTTAAAGCCTTTACAGGGAAACGCATTTGTCATGTATGGAAGAGTAAAGAAATTAGACTGAAAGGTGAGAAAGCATCTGCAAGTGCACCCTTTACATCTCTGCAGTGGTTAGTTCTTTAAGGCTCTCATCAACCCTCAGTCAAACTATTTTTTCGAGCACTACATTTCTGGCATGTCTAGCAGATCCATATTCTGCTAGACATGCCAGAAATGTAGTGCTCGCACGACCATTTTTCTTCATTGGTAGACAATTTAATGAACATAAGTGTAGGTAGATAGTACTTGGAAATATGGAGGAATGAATATTACATAAAAGCGTGACTAAAAACACACCTGTGAATTTTTTTAACTGCATCACCTACCTCAATTTGCATCTTTAGATGTGTCTTGAAGTTGGACAGCAAGGTTAGGAAGATTGAAAGAGAGAGTTCAAAAACTTCTGGAACAGATGAAACTCCATTCTTTGAAAGTGCAACACACAGATACTGCTTAATAGCATTGATAAACATCTCATTTGTCTTGAAAACTGGTCCTGCGTTCTGCAAAATGGACAGAAGCAACTGCAAGGAAATAACCTTTGACCTCAACTCGTGGGACCTAGAATGAAACAGTAACACTCAGATCATAGGTACACTAGCAACGTTGCAAATCAGATTTTACTGACCATAATCTTTTCAGTAAAGTAGAAAGTTCAAATGATAATGCAAAATGTCAAAGAGAAAACAGGGAAATTAAACCAGTATGTTTTTTAAAGCTAAAAATTAAACAAAAGTTAAAGTGGCATAACATTTTTTAGCTTCTTTTATTTCGGATTTTTTTAACAAATGGCATTAAAACACGAATTATATGTAAAAGACTGCAGGACACATACAGGATTGTCAAAGAGAACTTTATTCTGCCTCACCTACCAACATCCTGAACGTCACCCTGCAACACACAAGTAGGGTGACGACAACAAGTTCCAAGAGTATGACATAGGTAGATGCAGTGGTAGAGATACTTACACATCTTCTCTCATAACAAACAGAAGTATAACATAATACACTGAAATAAGGAACAATCAATGAATGAGTAATACAAAGGTATACTAGTTGCACTGAAACATACATGCAGCTTAAAAATAAAAATAAAAGATTATACCACATATTCCTTGAGATATGCAGGTTTTTTTCCTAATGTGTTTGCTCTTTACTTGCAAAACCTTGTTAGAACCACCATCACCCTCACCTTACTTTAGCCCCCATACAAGGTCACACCTGGGATACAAGAGTTGTCAAACACACAACCCTTCTTGCATACAGAGACCCCACTTAAATTTCAGATGCAACCGTCAATAGTTTTTATGGCACTGTAGAAAATCTTAACCACCTCTCAAGGTTCTCTATAATTGTACAATGGTAATGCCTCAATAGGTGCTCTGACCCTGCCACAATCCCCAACACCCACCAAGATTCTACATACTCTATTCCTTTCATCAAAGCAGGATTTTCTGTTTTTGACATTTCTATCTCCATCTGCCTCCATGTATCCTGCTCAAATACACTTAACCATACCTTCCGCCAAGACATCAAGTCAGGTACAAGTTTGGAGTGTGGGAGATGCCCACGAAACAGCTCGAATGGCGTCTTGCCAGTCGTTGCATTGGGAGGGAGCCTGTAGAAAACCACATGATCTTAAGGACACACTTCCAGTCCAAACAGTTCTCTATTGACAGCTGAATGCCCTTCTTGAGGGAATAATTCAAGAGTTCTACCCTGCCATTGGTCGTTGGATGATGGTGAGAACATTTTATGTGTGCGATAGCACACACTTCAATAAAACAATGTACTTCTTTTCAGCAGAATCGAGTACCATTGTATGCTAAACAGAGCATGGAAAGCCTTCTCAATCAAAAAGTCTGTTAAAATACATATTGATAAGATGTGATGTAGTAACTGTGAACACTTACTATTAGAAACATGCTCCTGTTTCCTGCAAAGCTGAGAGTGGTGCAAGGAGGGCAGCCGTATTTATTTATGCACCATGATTAAGTATTGGACCGGTTAGAGAGCAGACACCGAATTGGAGTGCATCGTGACACGACTGTGAATATCCGGAAGATGAGGAGCAGAACAAAGCCTAGCAGAACAGCGAAAAGTGGGGCATAGCAACAGGCCTGGAAGAGTCTTGGGTTGAGGTGCAACAAGATGACACACTGGACACTGAGGAAGGTCACACTTTGCTGTCTCCAGGGACCGTCAAGGAGCTCACCCCATTGGACTTGCTGGAGGTTGCTGATATATGAAACATGCTGATCCCAGATCAGACAAGCCAGGGGAACCGGGGGTTTTCTTCAGGATACAATTTGATTGAAGATTATGTGGATTCTGGTCTTACTTTTGCAGGTCTCCTGTTTTAAATGAAAATCACCATAACAATGTTGGGAAGGCAACAGGTGTTTTTATATTTTCGGAAATTAAGGCAGAAGGATGATATTTGAATAATTCAGGGATCTACAGAGAGTCACGCAAAAATGGCGCAGGACACACAGGGGTAAGGGTAAAACTAATTTGTTACAGGGCTAGCCTCTGGATGAGATCAGACACTAGCAGACCTTACAGGTTTGACCTAGGGTGGCAAAGCAGAGCCGATTACTCTTTAGTTATGGAGGTCGGGGAGGATAGTGCTCCACAGGGACTTCTCTGCAGATCGCAGTGCTGGGAGTTCAAGACTCCCTCTGATAGTATAGATTAGCGTTTCAACAAATTATGAAGTTATGCAACTTTTAAGTGATAGTTGCAATATACTTAGGTGGTACGTTTCTCAGTGGTATCTGATATGGGAAATATCGCAGTTACATAGTTCAGGGTGTTTTTTTCGGGGGGGGGGCACATTGGGTTTCGGGGGGGTGATTGGTTTTGAGATGGTTGTTCATATATTATCGAGCAATAATGACAGAGCATCAGCACAAGAGCAATTCTCATTACACCATAACATTGATGGCAGTAAACTTGAGTATGCTATAGTGTCATGGGACAAACCTAAACAGCAGTCGTACTACCCTCCACCTCTCCTAGGCATGGGTGGTAACAAATAAGAACAGCCAGACATGGTGGGAGAAGTAAAAGTTATGTACTGGAATGTCCGAGGACTATACGACCATACTAAATGGTATATAGTGTATATCTACCATAGGCGCTATAAAGTGGGAATGTTGTTTTTAGAGTGGGAAGGTTGTTTTTACAGGAGACCCATTTAGCTGATACAGAAGCTGCTAAATTAAAGAAAAAAAGGAGAGGGCAGTTATATTTATATACTTATTCAACATATGCACCAGGAGGTCCATTTTGGTGGCTCTCGAAATACCGTTACGAGAGGCTGATGCTGATATATAGGGCAGATTTATACTGACATACGGCTTCTTAAATGGGATGGAGATGTGCCAACTAAAAGTATATGCATCTAATAATGATGAAAGTACTTTTTTTCTGGAGGGTACTCAATGTGCTGCCGCCATACATAGGAATCCTCCTCCTCTGAGCAGGAGACTGCAATTGTATAATTGATGGAGAATTGGATAGGTTGCCGGCGAGCAGCCATAAGAAGGTGTGAATGATGGAAGCGCTGGATGAAGTAATGGCCTGAGCAGTTTGCATAGACCTTATATCCCACGCAAACATAATTCACAGTTGTTTCACCTATTCACAACATGTACAGGAGGTTAGACAGGATATTGATATAGGGGGACTGATACCTCCATTGGTTGTCAATATACAATTGGCAGGGGACCTGGGTAGATTCCTTTCAGACCATACACAATTACTACTCTTTTTTAAAAAAAAAAATTCTTTATTGATTTTTATATCATCAAAAAGCCAGGACACAAACATTATATTAAGTGTGAGCCAATTAGTTATATCATCAGATAGATCAAAACATAACCAATACAGAAACATAAAATTCTATTCATAGCCAATTAAGAAATGGGGACCATAATTTTAACCCAAGTGCCCTTCTATTCTTGCCCTTTGTTTTATAAACAGCAGTTTCCAAATGATAAACAGACAATAATTTAGCTCGCCAGTAACTAAAGACGGGTGGTTCAACATCCAGCCAGTGCGTAGTGATACAGCAGCGAAAGATTGACATGCATATAAATAAAAATCTATCCTCCAGATCCGTTCTTAGACAAACGCTGCTAGTTTGTACACCCAAAATAACAAGTTCTGCTGATATTTGTGTTTGGACACCTAAATAGTTTGACAAGAAATTCTCTATGTCTCTAATAAATTGACTTAACTTTGGACACAAAAAAAACATGTGTATCGTATCTGCAGCATTTAAATCACAGCGGTTACACTTGTTCACTTTACCTGGTGCCCATCTCGCTAGTTTAGCAGGTGTATAGTATAAATCATACATGGACATAAAATGTTGACTCATTAATGATCCATTATATAACGTTTTGAAAGAAATTTCTATAACTCTATGCATGTCGAGTCCTTGCACATTAAACTTCTTTATCCATTTGTCTTCCAGCATCGGTGTGTCATCTTGGTAATTAGCCATCAACAATTGATAAATATGGCCAATTCTCGGTCGTTTCCGAAGTGCTTCAATAATTTTAACCTTCTGAAACACATTTTGATTTTCTGAACAATTTCTATCTAAAAAACTCCGAACCTGTAAAAACTTAAAGAATTCTAATCGAGAAAGACCATATTTTTGTTGTAAAAACAAAAAAGACACTATATGTTGACCCTCCATTAGATCGCCCAGTTGACTTATACCAGCCCGATGCCATCTATGCATAATAGGGTCTTTAAAGATATCTGGTAACAAAGGGCAATTAATTAAAGGTGTATAATAGTTTAAATTAGTGGTAAGTCCAATTTTTTTTTAAATTTTCTTCCAGATCTCAAAAACGGTAAAAACAATTTTAAATTTGGTTTTCTTATAATAACTCGGTTCAATAATGCGAACTAAACATTGACGTGCTTCCTGTCCTAGTAACATCTCATAAATTGAAGGTCTTATTGCCTCATCTAAATAAATTTCTTTAAACAATAAGACACCCATATTCTGTAAAAAAATAGACCAATAATATAATTGAAAATTAGGAATTGCCCAACCCCCTCTATCTCTTGGTAAAGTACATTTTTTTAGAGCTCTTCTAGATCTATGATAGCTCCAGAGAAACCTGGAACACATTCTTTCAATCCGATTAAATATAGACATAGAGAATAAGAGTGGGATAGTTCTAAATAAGTACAAAAACTTTGGAAAAATAAGCATTTTCAGAACGTTACTGCGGCCATATAGTGATAGATGAAGATTATCCAATTTCTCTAAGGTTTTGTTAGCAGAGGCAATTACAGTATCAGTGTTTATTTGAACAATTTTGTCGATATCAGCAGTTATTTTTATTCCAAGATATATAGATTCCGCCTCGAAATGCATATCTTGTGGGCGTCCAAACTCTGAGTGAAGCAGTTGGGTCTTAGCAACGTTAAGCTTATATCCAGAGTACCTACCAAAATCCTCCGAAGCTTGTATTAACTTGGGGAGGGCAGACTTAATATCTGAGGTAACAATAGCTATATCGTCTGCATATGCAAAAACCTTATAAGCTATGTCATGTATGCAGACTGGTTTTATTCCAGCATTATCATCCAAGCTACTTAAAAATGGCTCGATATACAAGGCAAATAGCAGAGGCGAGGTAGGACAGCTCTGCCTTGTCCCCCTAGTGATTATGATATTACCAGAGAGTTGACCTGCTATACGAAGCGCTGCTTTTGGATTTTTATATAAAGCCTGAATAGCCTTAATAAATTCCACCGGAAAGCCCTTCCAAACTAAAGTTGACCACAAAAATTTCCAACATACCCAGTCAAACGCTTTTTCAGCGTCCAATAAAGCCACTGCAACAGAAGAGCTCGTAGCCTGCGCCCAATCTAATAAAGAAATGATCCTCTTAATATGATCTGTCGTATCACGCCGTGAAATAAATCCATGTTGTCTCTTAGATACCAGTAGAGGCATAAGATTATTTAATCTGTTTGCAATAATTTTGGAGTAAATTTTGCTATCCGCGTTAAGGAGGGATATAGGTCTATAAGATCCCATATCCGTATCTAGCTTCCCTTTCTTCAAAAAAATTACTATAGTGGCCGTTGACCAAGAAGCCGGGGAATTACCCAAAAAAGCTTGTTGACACACTTGCAATAATTCATTTTTTAGCATATTCCTAAAAGTACGATAGAACTCCAAAGGGATCTGATCCGGACCCATTGCTTTGCCCAGAGCGAATGCTAATATAGCTCTTTCAACTTCCTCCCACGTTATTGGGGCCCTTAAACATATTGCCTGTGCTTCGGTAAATCCCGTGGTTGGAACTCCCGACAAATAATCCCTCCCATCATAGTCTAAAGTCTCAGTAGACGGGGCTTTGTAAAGAGATTGATAGAAATTTTGAAAAGCCCCCAAAACCCCTTCTCTCGTTTCTTGCAAAACCCCATTAACGTCTCTAATTTTTGTTATATCGTTATATACAGCTTTTTGCCTTATTCTTTTAGCCAGAACTTTTCCAGTTTTTTCACCAAATTCGTATGCCAGCTCCTTATATTGTTTATATTTTAAGGCAATTTTATCCGCCAGATTAGAATACACTCTAGCCCTATTCACAGCAAGTTCTCTTTGAGCACCTTCTGGATCCTTACCCAACCTGATTACCTCAGCCAGTTTCTGTTCGGCTAACATAACCATCCTAAAATCTTCTTTATATTTACTTAGCAGTTGTTTACGTCGTGATAGGGAGAAACTAAGAGTTTCCCCTCGGACTACTGCTTTAAAAGCATCCCATATAGTTTGTATGGATGCTGTGCCTTTATTAAGCAAAAAAAACTCCTGTAACACTTTGAGCATAAATTGGCGATATTCCTTATCTCCGAGCAAGCTCCGTTCAAAAGACCATGAGTGTTGTCTAATCTCTATTTGTGCATCAATTAAAAATCCCAAAACTAAAGGATTATGATCAGATATAAGTTTAGGTAAAATCTCTAACTCAATTTTACCTCGATATTGTAGAGAGACAAAAAAATAATCTAATCTAACGAATTTTTTGTGCGGAGCAGAGTAGAAAGTATATCCTAAATCATTCACATGGGTTGCATTCCAAGTATCAAACAGACCATGATCTATGATTAAATCCCTTAGCGCTGTAAATAAACGAGGCTTCCTACCCTTATATAATGAAGTTGTCCTAATATTTAAATTGGCATCGAGATGGATATTCAAGTCTCCACATAAAACTAGAGGCTGTGGCCATTGAGCTAGCTCGAGATTAAGAAAGTATATAAATTCCGTATCATCCAGATTAGGTCCATAAAGATTACATACTGTAAATCTGCAATGTCCAATCTGACATAAACTGATCACCCAGCGCCCCCATTTAGCCTCTGCCGATTTGACACATACCCCTAAACCTCGTCTCATGAGGGTAGCAACTCCCCTCTTTACTCCTGTTTGTTTAGAACATGCGATCAGTTCTAATCCAAGTTTCCTCAAGCAGCTCCTTTTAGCCCATGGAATGTGGGTTTCTTGTAAACAGAGTAAATCAGCATTTATAATCTGAATAAATTTAGTAAAAACCTCTCTTTTTTTCACATCGTTTAGCCCGCAAATGTTAAGTGAACAAATTTTTATTTTCTTAGCCATGAGACCGATTTGAGAAACCGAGTTTGATTATTACAGACCAACATCTTCTCAAAATACCTAGCTAAAGTAATTAAGATGATATATTGTTTATAGATTTTTTTACCTTTAACATGGAAATTAAAGTTTCCCGACTCAAAAAATTTGTGTGTCCAGGCAGTTGATGATTTTTCACCCCCCGTGCACCCTTCACCCAGCACCCCACCAAAACCCCAGAAACCCAAACCTCCCCTCAACCCCCCACATCTCACCCAACCCACCCAAACCACCACATGAGGCATAGGGACAAACAGCCCTAATGAGATGGTCTACCGCTTTCCCTCCCCCAGCTGCAAGGAGAAGCTTAATAGAGACCAAATCCCTTATACATATTAAATCCTATATTACAAGGAATGTAGAAATTCAGCGGCCATAACCTCAGAAAAAAAAACCTAGTTTGGCCTTTATGCGTAACTTTAAGCTTGGCAGGATTTTGCAAAAAGACGACAGCACCTTTCTCTTGAAACCCAGATATTAACTGTCGTAAATGCCAACGTCTTGACACAGTTTCCTTACAAAAATCAGGTCTGACAAAAAAATAATAATCTTTTGCCAGTCTTTTCTTATCCGGTCTAGCCAGGCCAAACACAGCCTCTCTAGCCAAAAAGTTATTAAATCGAACCAAAATAGCACAAGGTTTCTCTGGCTCTCCCAGCCTCACTTTCCTCACATTAAAAGGAATCCTATGAGCCCTCTGAATCTCTATAGACCAGTCCCATGAAGTAAGTTCCGGAAAGGCTTCGACAAATAAATCGCACACAAATTTTCGAACATCAGCTCCTTCTTCTTTTTTCTCTGGAATGCCCAAAATGCGAAGGTTCTTTCTCCTGGCCTGATTTTCTAATTCTGCCAGTTTAAATACTACATCATCCTTGTGATCACATAT
This sequence comes from Triturus cristatus, assembly GCF_964204655.1. Lineage (NCBI taxonomy): Eukaryota > Metazoa > Chordata > Amphibia > Caudata > Salamandridae > Triturus > Triturus cristatus. The sequence continues at coordinate 576,065,708 of NC_140587.1, read as the reverse complement.
AGTACTAATTTCAGTTTTCTGCGCCGCTACTATATCTTCTAGAGCCGAGATTCTTGACTCTGCTTCAGTCATTCTTAAAGCTGTGTCCGAACAAATCTTAATTACTCGTCGCACAGAATTTTGCACTTTCCTACAGGTTGCTTGCATACGAACATTCTCTGCTTTAATCTCGGCCCTATGATCCAACATAGTATTATAGATTGTTGACAACGTAATCCCATGATCAGATGGTTGTATGGCAGAATCACTTTCTGTGCCAAAAGCAGAAGTTTCTTCCGAAATCAGGCCAGTTTTTGTAGATCCTATAGATATATTGCCATTTACAGGGCATTCCTTTCCTTTTTTAACTTTTTTTACTGTGGTAATCGGAGAGACCTTGCTTGAGTCAGCTTCATTCTCCGTGCTATTTTCTGCCTCATTCTCAGACCATTCCTTACTACTTTCATCCGATGAAAAATCAGACAGGGAATAGAAATTCTCAGTGATTTCTTGAGAACCAGCATTCACCTGTAGTAGCTCTTCCTTATTCAACTCTGCTGCCACTGTTTCAGCTGTTAAACCAACAAGATCATCAGTTGAATCTTTAGAAAAAGGGGTATTAGATACTTCAACTCCCAGAACCCCCCTACCAGGTTTAGAGAATGCCTGGGTTTCATCTGTTAACTGTTCCACCGTTAAAGCTGTTTTCTCCGGGATAGGTGGAGGTAAAGCGGCAGATTCTACCAAAGGTGAAATATTGCCGGACACAATGTTGCCAGTATCGGGAAGAGTCAAGCAAGTCTCACCTGTCTGCTCAGTCTGCAACAAAGTATCCCCTTTAGCCGTCTGTTTACCAAACAACTCCGGCAAAGTCATTCCTCCATGCTTTCCCACACGGGCTTTCTCTTTTCCTGCACCTCGATCCCCTTTCCTCTGAGTCGGGTTGCTCGAATGCTGAGCGCCCGCCGCACCGTCTGCTGACTCCCCCGGCAAAGAGTTCTCCGTACCAGCTGCCTGAGTCTTCGCGCTGCGCGTCGTCGATTTTGGCGGCATCTTAGACCAAACGCTGCTACCATGTCCCCCGACAGAGCTCCGAAGGACACACCACACGTGAACAGTGGGGAAGCGAGCATAGACTTCTCTCCAGTATCGACCGGTAAGTGCCTTCCAACCGTCACAGATTTTGGCGGCAAAGAAGGGTTTGAGAGCGCCGACAAACATTCAAAAGTTAATAATTAGTAAGAAGCTTATTTAAATGTAGAGTCCCATACAGGCATTCTCCAGCCCTTTTTTCGTGATTAATCACCGTTCTGAGGTCTTCTCCAGAAGTGAGGAGAGGGAGCTGGGCTGTAACACAGCCTACACCACGGCGGCCATCTTGCCTCTGCACAATTACTACTCACTTATACCTGGGCTTGTTGTAACCCAGCTTTCCATACTTGGCAGTTTAATCCTGAAGCCCTAAAAGATTTGGTCTTCAGCACCGATATAAAGGAAGTAAGAGAGGGCATTTTAAAGGAAAATGGGGAACTACGTCAACCAGGGCAAATTAATGGGATGCACTTTAGGTTGTCTTGAACGGTGAATGCTGTGACAAAATTTATGGAATGAACTTCCAATTACAAAAAGATCTACAGAGACAGGAATATCGATAGGAACACCTACAAGAGCTGAATCAGGTGATAAATTATGTAGACAAAGATACAACAGTAGTGAAATGGAGAATAGAGGAATTATCGAACATTACTGACAGATTTACTCTACAAGCGTATAAACAGAAGCTGCTTAAATAAGGGCACAGACCCAGCAGACTCGTGGCATGGCTACTGAAACGCAAAATATAAACACAAAACACCAATGATCAAGGCCCTACAAGGAGACGGGGGCGTGATTAATGGACTCAAGTCTCAATAAATAAAGTGCTGCGACAGTTTTTAGCCAACTTCTATAAGCACCTACATCAACTAGAAAGTGCAGACTATACAGAATTCCTCAATGGGATAGGACTTCCGAGGCTTTGTAGAGAGCTGATGGTGGAACTGGAGAGGGATCTTTCTAGAGAAAAATTACTAGAGACCTTCAAAGGTATGCCCAGGAATAAGGCACCGGGAACCCATGGACTCCCACCTGAATTTTATCAGTTAGAAATGGCAATGCTCTCTGACCAGCTCATGGAGATTTTCAAGTATCCAAAACTTTGAGAAAATTACCACAAACAAAGTGAGAAACATTATAGTAATTCAACCAAAACTGGATAGCTCTTTCTATGTTTAATGCAGGTATCAATGTGTTGTCCAAAGCAATGACTATTAGATTACTTGTTGGTGCATGAGTACCAATGCAGCTTTATTTCGGTCAGAAGCACCCTCATGAATATTCAGAGGCTCACTCATGTCATGCACTCCATACAGGGCTAAAACATGGAAGAGTATTGGTAGCTTTGGATATTGAAAAGACTTTCAATAGTATAGACTGGGAGTATATGTGGGTGGTACAGGCGAAGATGGGATTTGGTTCTAATGTTCTTAGCTGGATATCTTTGTTATATGCAGATCCCACAGCTAGGGTCAGGTCTAGAGGCTACATATCAGACAGATGGCGTATTGAGAGGGGTACCGGCAGGGATATTTTCTCTCCCCACGCCTCTTCCCCTGAACAATGAAGTCACTGGCAGTGCATCTGTATGCAGTGATGAAGCAATGGAGTGATTGAGTGGGAGATACAGAGCATTGTATGCAGATGACACCCTTATGTATTTAGAGCAATTTCAATGCTGAAACTATTTTTGGAGTTGTGGCAGTTTCGGAGGGTCCCTGGTCTGTTTATTAATAAGGCAAAGTCTCCAGTTTTCCATTAGCATGACTGGAAGGGCGAATGCGTGAAACGCTACAAAAGGGAGTACTGAGATGGGAAGCAGAGAAATTTATGTTTGGGAACTCAAGTAGCACACACGGCTGACAAACAATATGATTACAATATGGGCAGAGAGCTAGCTGGTCTAAAGGCCACAGCTGTGTTTTGGAATACAGCACCATTGTTTGTTTCGGGAAGGATCTCGGGAGCTAAAATGGAATTTCTACTCAGCAGCCTATACGTACTACAGAACTCACAACGCCCGATACGCAAGTGTACATTCAAAGTAATAGACAGCCTTTTGATTTTCTAGATATGGGCAGGTAAGAAAAGCAGAGTAGGCTTCGGGATCCAAAAACTGGATACAACTGAAGGAAGCTTTGAACCACCCCGATTTAGAACTGTATTATTTGGCAGAAAATTTCCAACATTCTGCCAGATGGTGCGCGGCAGACAATAACTGGGAGAAACAGTTGCTGGCGGGTGTCCCAGGGGCAGCAGATTTAACAAAATGCCTGATGGCAGAGGCATGGCACGTTAACCAATGCCTCTAAATAGTTCAACAAGAGGGGCGTGGCCAAGATGGCGGGCTGAACAGGTGCTTGTCGCGGAGGTTCTCCGCTCCCGGCCCATTTCTCTGGCTAAATCTCAGCATCGAGCCTCTGTCGGGACTGAAAACAATGCGGAACGATGAGGGGACGCGGGGCGCCATCCCAGAGAACATACACTGCGAGGGCTTGCTCCCGCTTGACGACATGTGCGGTTCGCGGTATACACACTGAGGCGGAGAGGAAATGGCACACAAGCCAGACGACAGCTAGAGTGGCGGGCAGAGTGCTCGCAAGAGGAGCTCCGATAGTGAGATCAGCGACACTATGGAGGCTGCCCGCTGAGCTTCAGTGAGTGCCCGGAACGGCAGCAGAGACAGGAGAGACCGGCACGCAGCACAGGGAGGCCTACGGTCTGGCAGGGGTGCACGCCGCCTGAGAACACCGAGCGTGGCCGCCTGGGCCGAGCGGCACCTGTCCTCGATTCAGAGGTAGATCGGGAGGGGGCCTTAGCGGCGGACGAGCCCCAGATGCACAGAAACTCTTGTGGCCCAGGTGAGGCGCATCAGAGGGGCGGCTCCAGAGCGGGTGTCCAGGGTCTCTGGCTGGGCTCAGGGCTGTGCTGAGGCCTGGTGTGGGCGGGAGGCGCAACAAGAAAATGGCGTCTCGGCCCAGTAACATCTGAAACAACTGTTACTGCGCTTCCCAGCGGACTGCCTGAGTAGGGAGACGGGGCGCTCACATTCGCCACCTCAGGGAGAGACAACTCTTACACGAGCACCTCCAGACAAGCTTGATACGGAGAGGGGTCGCCTGCTTGCAAGACAGAACACGGAAGGCCAGGGGTGCCTGGGCATTGAGCGTAGAGCCGCCATAAGCGGAGTCGAGGGGCTGAGCGACAACGTGAATTCAGAAGGGCGAGAGGGACCAGGGGAGTGCAGGTACAGATGAAGCAGCGCAGTGGACTTATAAACACTGCCCCCGGTCATCTGGAGGCCAGTACTGGAGGACAACGATGAGGGTGTAAGTGGTGGGCCCTGCGTGCCGACCTCGGGCGAGTCCTCAGAGAGTGGACCTGGAGTCCTCAGAGAGTGGACCTGACAGACAGGGAGCGACAGCAGTGACACGAGGTGCGGCGGCCGCGAGAGAGACCGGCGCAGTAGCATCCACGGACTGGGGACTCCCGTCAGGGTGGGGCGCCTCCAGAATCCAGTGCAGCATTGGTGGGCCATCCGTGGGGGACAGCTTACGAAGGGCTGAACTGCCCCACAACTTTTCCTCAACAAGCAGCTGCTGGTGGGCGCGATCGGCCCAGGTCGGGTGTGAGGTAAAGTTCTGCCCATAGACCGGCCATTGGGCTACAGGCCACAGTGGAGACACGAGACCACGGTGACGTGCCATACAGTGATGTCCAGGGGTTCATAGAGGCCGTGTGGGGAGCAAAGGAACAGACATCCGGTCAGAGCATTCGGCTGGCGGAGTGGGGTAGAGTCGGCCACAACCGCCTGCTAGAGGGATCACACAGCAGTCAAAGTGGGCCCTGCATGGTGTGTAGCAGTGGGGTAGCCACCTGAGACCCCAGAACACTGCAAAAGAGAGGGAGACATCCTGGGCAGCCAGAGAGCGTAGAGGGGACTGCTGAATTAAACGCTGCATATGAAGGTGGGGCGGAGGTGAATCCGGGCGAAGGTTGTCTGCCGCCGGAAGATAAGGAGACATATCCAACCCACAGCAAAGGGCAGTAGTGTTACATAGACTGCCCAGATCGTGACGAACACTGGGGTTACCTCCCCCCATACGAACGGCCCAGAGATGTCCTCGGTGAGGAAGAAAGGGGAAAGATCTCTGAAGGAGATGCTCATCAAAGGACCCCCTCCAAAGGACAAAGGGAGTGGGACGTTCCCAGGCCCGAAAGCTCCTACAGACACGGAAGACGGAGAAGTTCTCATTACCCGCTCCTTCCTCGAATCGCTCTTCAATGTTCTCAGGAAAGATTTTCAGACACTTAAGAACGAGGTGACGAGCGAGGTACGAGAGATCCGCCACGATGTGGATGCAGTCGGGGAGCGAGTGGCAGCAATTGAAGAACGTGAAATAACCAAAGGAGAAGAGATCGAACAACTCCAACAAGAGGTGCTCCGCCTGCGAGATCAACATCTGGATTTGCAAGCACACGCGGAAGATCTCGAGAATCGTTAACGACGAAATAACATTCGTGTCAGGTGAGTCCCCTTGAAAACGGAGGGGTCGGATGTGACCCAATATTTCCTGGGGCTGTTCCGCGACATCTTAGGAGAGCCACAGCATTTTGAAATCCGCATAGACCGATCACACCGCGTAGGGCTGACAAAACGGGCCCCTGCTCCTCCCCCAGACATCCTTGCTTTCTTGCCGGACTTTCCTCTCAAAGAACGAATACTGCGGGAGGCTCGGTCGAAACAACCTATAATATATCAAGGGCATTCCATAGCTCTATACCAGGACTTGGCCTCCATCACACTGCAAAAGAGAAAGGCTTTCCGAGAGGTGACCACTCACCTGAGAGAACAGGGAATGGCGTACTCCTGGGGCCACCCCTTCCGCCTGATCTTTTAATTGAATGGTAAACTCCACCAACCCCGATCTCTCCAAGAAACTTGTACGATTCTTGGTTTGGATCATCACGCCACGGAAGAGTCACCCAGTCGTGCACAGAACTCACCGACAAAATGGTTGGCAGAAAGTGAGCCGCAGATATTCGCCCAATCCAGAACGACGGCCGACCTCGGACACCATGGCACAGGAAAGATTGGGGGCTCTTGCTACAGCCCAGAAAGAAACCGCTGCGACGGCCCACCCGTGACTCTATCAGAGGGTGGGAGGGGGTCGGGGGGGGGGGGGGGGTGTTGGGACACTTGGACCACATACTAACCCTGATTTTTTACTCACCACATGCCCACTTCCTTGCGTGATGGGCACTGGACACTGACGGGACTCCGGGGTCTCCAAGTTGGGGTTAGGGAGGGCAGGGAGGGGGTCAGGGTGGAGGGGCAGGGGAGGGTGTTCACTGTTGACAGGTTGGAGGGATGTTGGGGTTGGGGAGGGGGAGGATGGGGGAACCAGTGTGCTATACAGGGAGGGGGTCCAATTGGGGCATATGCTCACAAGCGAAGGGTGTCGAGAACATATGAAGCGGTCAGGTGGATAGGGGGTCTTCCCCATCAATTTTAGGAGTCTGATTTTGTAATCACATTATGTCAAGGTCCACATTGCAGATTCCCACCCTTAAAGTGAAGGGACTGAACAACCCCAGGGGCGTCAGTCTGTCTACTACAGGAGACCCATCTCCTCCCCAAAGACTGGCACCGTATGAGATCCCGAGCTTTTCCCCATCAATTCTACTCTTTCACGTCAGATGAGAAGGCAGGGGTGGCCATTCTGATAGCTAACTCGTTCCAAGGTAAGGTGGGAAGCAAAGTGGCGGAAATAAAGGGCCGTTTACTGGCCTATACGATTTGGGTGGGGGGCGCCCCCTTGGTGGTGGGTTCTGTCTATGCTCCAAACTCGGGACAAAAACAATTTCTGAAGGTGGCAATGTCGGAGGTCTTGTGTTCCCAAGAACGGAGGATGGTGGTGGGGGGGGGACCTAAATTTGGCTATGGATGCAGAGATGGATCGGTCAGGGCAGCGCTATGGTCAAAAAGGGGCCCTCTCCAAGACAGGGACTTGATAGATTTGTGGAAGGTGTCTCACCCACAAAGCACGCAATTTTCCTTCTACTCTCATGCGCATCATACCTACGACAGGCTTGATCATTTGATAGGGTTCACAGAGGTAAACACGTTGGTAGACACAGTGAACATCATTCCAGCAGCACTATCAGACCATGACGCAGTGATACTGACTCTCTCTATGCCCATGATCCATAGACCTCCGGGGAGGTGGAGACTTCGAGAAACTTTTTTTCCTAGAGCAGGGGTGCCTCAACAACTACGCAAATGCATCACTGACTATCTAGCGACAAACGACTCCCCGGACTCGCCTCTCTTGGCGCTCTGGGGGGCACTAAAGGCTGTGGTGAGGGATGAATTAATCGCCGTTTCCGCAGCTGAAGCCAAGGAGCGTAAAGAAAAGAGGGAACTCCTTACCGCACGTGTGATGGAGCTGGAATGAATACATCAACGCATTTGCGCACCTCGGATATGGCGCCAACTAAAGGCAGCCAGGGCACAGCTGGCGACACTGGACTTCGATATAGCCGAATATGCAGCCCTTCGGCTGAAGCACTCCTACTATGTGGGGGCCGCTACGTCGGCATTAAACGCCTTGGGAGCCGAAGCACTGGATGCGCCCATTAAGACTGAAGAAGTGATTGGTGCGATTTCTTGTCTCAAGCCACTGAAGTCACCGGGCCCTGATGGCTTTTCGTCGGGATTCTATAAGGCCTTCTGCCCACTATTACCCTCAATTTTAACGCAGCTTTTTAACTCCTTCCGGGGGCCGGGAACCATCACCCGGATATGTTGGCTGCTGATATCGTAATCCTTCCTAAGCCGGGGAAGGACGTGACTCAGTGCAGTTCATATCGACCAATTTCCCTCCACAACCTCGATCTAAAGTTGTTTACTGGGTTCCTTGCTGCTAGACTGGGCCCGCGCCTACCCGGGATCATCGAACCGGACCAATCCGTCTTCATATCTAATCGTCAAAGCAGTGACAACACCAAATGCCTATTACACTTGATAGACAAAGCCCACCGCACTAACATGAATGCCCAACTACTATCGGTCAACGCCGAAAAGGCCTTCGACAGAGTTAGCTGGGATTTTTTAGATAAAACCTTAATCCACTTTGGAGTGGGAGATATATTTAGACCCTGGGTTGCGAGCTGCTACAACAGGCCTACAGCAGTCATCAGGGCAAACGGGGTGGCCTCCCGGCCCTTTGAGATACAGAGGGGTACGAGACAGGGGTGTCCTTTGTCACCTCTTCTCTTCGCACTTTACGTGGAACCTCAAGCACAAAAAATGTGGGATAACCCCGACATCCTCGGTATCCCGTTCGGGGAGGAACGCCATACTGTGAGCCTATACGCCGATGATATCCTGGTGACCCTGGAGTCCCCTGAGCATTCGGTGCCAGATTTTTTGCGGGAACTGGATGCCTTTGGTCGGGTCTCCGGTTTTAAGGTAAATGTGGGAAATCCATGGTCTTACATCTGGGTAGTGGGGCAGCCCAACGTGAGGGTGAGCGGCCACAATACGGAGAACTGCAGTAGCGCGATACAATACCTATCTAGGGATAGACTTGGCTTCTTCCGTCACAAGAACAGTTACAAAGAATAATACTAAGCTCCTCTCCCAAATCCAAAAAGACCTTAGACAGTGACAAAAGCACTCCCTATCACTTCTAGGCCGCATCGCAGCCATCAAAATGAATATCCTGCCCAAAGTTCTTTACATTCTTCAGACCTTACAGACCTGGCCCTCACCGGGGACCCTCCATAAAATACAACATGCGGTGCACCAATTCGTCTCGGCAGCGGCACGTCCTCGTATGCGCAGAGATTTATCCCATAGGCCTCCGGACAAGGGAGGGTTGGGTATCCCGAACTTTCTAGAATATTTTAGAGCATCACAACTTAGAAACTTGGTGGAGCGGAGCAGACCCCAGTCTGAAAAAAGGTGGCTGTTCCAAGACCGGGCGCTAGCGAAGCTCTCCTTGTGGAAGGTGCCCTTTCTCAGGCGGCTAGATAGACCACCGAATCTCAGGGGCTCCCCAATAACAAGCACTCTGCTCAGAGTCTGGGACTCAGTGGCAGTCAAACGCGGACTCACATCCTTTCCCTCACCATTAACACCCATATTCGATAACCCGGAGTTCCCACCTGGGCTCGAGGAGAGGGCATTCCCGCAATGGCGGGCAACCGAATGCAAGTCGGCAGGACACCTTTTCGATCTAGATGGATTCCTTACGTTTGCAGAAGTGCAACAATTCTACGCAATCACTGCTCCGCAACGTTACCAATACTTCCAAATTCACCACTGGCTTCTCCACCCCGAGGTGTGGCTGCTGGTTCAAAGAAAGCTCACCACATATGAGAAATTGCTCATAACCAAAGTCTCAGATAAAAAGATGATATCTGAACTATATAGTATGCTGCGTTCACCACTCCCTCCTCGCCCTCTGCGGGGCAGTGGCGTTGGGCGCGGGAACTCGGGAGAGACCTAACAGTGAAAGAATGGCGCGATGTATATTTTCGGGCCCACCATACGGCCCGTAATACAGCTAGTAGGGAAGCGGCGGTCAAAGTGGTCACTTACTGGTACCTAACACCAGCCAGGTTACATAAAGGGAACCCTGATTGAAACCCGACCTGTTGGCGGTGTTGTGATGAAGAGGGCACTCTGATGAAGAGGGGACTGTAAGGAACTGACTGATTACTGGGGTTCTATTCTGGATGACATTGACAAGCAATTTGAGACCGAAATCCCCCGATTCCCTGCCTACACATTATTGGGGCTCCCTAACCCAATCACCTATCCACTGAAATCGATTAAGGGAAAACAGATGGGCCTAGCGCTGGGAGCAGCCGTTCAACATATCCTTTCACTATGGGGCACAGGGACACGACCGACCCACACAGGCTGGCAACACAAATTATGGTATATCATAGGCATGGAAAGTATTCAAGCTACCCTGACGAACTCTACAGATTCTTTCAGGAAAATATGGCATCCACTGCTGTCTCTGCTGGCGCTTGAAATGAATGAGGTGACATGCCCTAAATACCTTTGTATCCTTCGGCTCACTGAAGACCAACATAAGGATGAAGTCCCTATATCCGCTTAATTGGCAACCCTTACGAATGGTTCGTAAGAGACTTTTGCCTAGCACACCGATTCAGGGAGGGAGGGTGGCGGGGGGGGGGAAGGGGGTTCACAGGAGTTTTGTATCTTATTCACTCTTCAATTTCTTATAATGTTTACTTGGGCCAATCCCATGCTGTACCTTCTTTGCATAAACCTCCCCACTCATCCACAGAAGAATTCCTGGGACTCATTTATGTGTGTAGGGGTCCAGTTGGTATGGGGGGTGGTAAATTTGAGATAATAATATGGGATTGTCTAACGTATTCAATGCTGATTTTCCATGTTTGCAAACTAATAAAAACAGAGTTAACCATAAATAGTTCAGCAAGGAAGCTGCCAGTTTGGTGGCTGCAACCCTTTCTGAAAATCAATGCCAGAATGTCAGTGACGGTGTGATGGGAGGAAGAGTGTGAGACGCTATGTGACTTGCCTCCAGGAGACAGCTGAATCTCTTTTGCTGCAGCACAGAAGATTTTGTCGGACCAGGGCAATTCCTGAAATTTGCGAAATTAACCAAGACAACAAACAGACATGCTTTCCTAATACACTTTGAATAATACTGGGTAGAAATACTTCAGTCCTTTAGGAAGTATCAAATATCAGACTGGAGAACTCTAAAAAATAATGTCTACTTGGTGTAATTCCATACACTAAAACCATAAAGGTACAGTACAAATATGCATTGTTGGGGTTGTTACTATTGTTACTGGCGAAAAGATGGCTTGCCATTCATTTGATTTTGAGACCCACTATACAGGAGGGACCAGGGATATGTCAGAGTGGGCACTTGCGGAGGAGAGGCTTATGCAGGAGGTTAGGGCGGATGATAATGTGGAGAAAGACTGTATGCCTTGGGCTGAGATGCTCCAGGAATTGTTCATTCTCAGGACAAAAGATTCCTCTGAAGAATTCATAAGCAGGCCAAGATAGGCCTACAGTGAGCAGAGGAAGGGGGAGCAGTGGGGTGCACAGGTCGCATGAGGGGTGGTTAGGCATGGGGGAAAGCCTTAGTTGCCTAGGGAAGGTTTGAGCACTCATACACGATTCATGGAGCTGGGTGGGGCGCATCAGGACGAGGGCTGGCAGAGGGAGGCACACTGACAGGGGGTGGGGGAGGGAGGGGGTGGGGGGGAGCTCTGCGCAGGATGGGTGACTTTTCTTTTGTACACTTGATGTCACGGTTTCGTATAAACTCTCCGATGGGGGATGGAGGGTGTTGAGCAATTGTATTGTGTGGTTGCTTTGAAAATAATAAAAAAAATGTTTAAAAAAAAAAAAAACAGTGGGCAGAGGAAGGTCATGCATATTACAAAGCTTAATAGTGTTTGGCTTTGTGCATGAGGGTTCATGTCATCGTGCTTGGTGAAGCAGAAGGATGGTCGCAAATTAAAAATGAACAAACTCCCAGTAAATAAATAGTATTGGGGTGCTGTGAACTCCTAAAGTGACACCTAATTTGAGCCCTGAATTTTGAATATGTTAATCTACATGTGAAGGATCGCGATACTGGAAATTGTGATGTATGTGAGCTGCTGCTGATCTTCACAATCTTGGGTGGATATCATAATTCTGTCATTCTTTATCACTTACTACAAAAGGAAAAGAAAATGTAAAAAGAAAAAAAACGTAATGCTAGACCATGATGTGATGTCACACACACACACACACACACACACAAAATCTCTGGGCACCGGAAGAACACATCACCCGTCACCACTAAGTAGTAAGTATGCCCTACAGGACAAACGTATTCCGAGGGTGTGCGAGGTTCTGGGAGCCTCTGGAAAAGTGGGCCAGGTTTCCCCGGCTATGTGTGCCAAACCGACATAGTGTAAAAAGTGACTGTGTCCGAGTGTAAATGTGGTGCATGCTTCCTCAAATGTTATAAACGTCTCCCCGGCATAGAGGCTTCCAAAAATGTCACAGCCGCCCGTATGCCATTTCCTATCCTGATCGTTAGCTCTCTGAAATGAACCTATGGAATAATAGAATTCGCAAAAATAGAGCGACAAATTAGTCTAAAACTAACATATTATCCAAACTTCTTTTAGACTAATTTGTTGCACTATTTGTGGTTTATTCCTCATAATTTTTATTATTCCATAGGTTCATTTCAGAGAACTAATGATCAGGATACATCCCTTTTGCATTACTCCATTTTATTGATCTCAAAAAGTAGAAAGTAAGCATCAAATAGGCAGTTTTATAACTGGGAATTTCGGATCTCTTTCTTACTTGGTTTTAATTCACTTTCTTGGTATTCTGTAATCTCTTGTTTTTCTCTTATTGTTTTACATAAAATAATGACAATGAAGGCATTTTATTATCTGTACAGTGAATCTTTGTCAGTATGTATATTGTTATTCAGTGTAACATACCTATGTAGCTGAAATTGAATGCAATATTAATAATATATGCATGACGATTCAGTGTAATCTTTTTATCAATTTCAGGTCTTGTGTGGCTATTCCTGACGAAGGCGTGTTTCACGCCGAAACGCGCGAAGATTTACTATTCATTTGTCACAGTATTATATTTTTATTACATATTTTTTAGCTTAGCATGATTTTGTGTATGGCATAGGTATAAAGAGTCAGAAATTGTGATAATAAACCTATGATTTCAATTTATAAAATGATTTGGCATGATCTACATTTTGAAAAATTGTTATTAAAATTTTGAATTTTTTTAGCTTGGTTGTTACACGGATTTCGTCTTTTAATATTTGGAATGATAAACACTGTCTATTATATTGCCTAGGATTTTACTTTTCATTGTGTTCTTGTGAATGCGTACATGGATGGGTGGATGAGAGAATGGCAGAGTTTGTCTAGGAAGGAAGGATGGTGCATGCATGCATGACCAGACGAATGCCCTGGATAATGGAAACGGTTAAATGGATGGATAGTATGGATAATTGGTGCATGGATGAACAGATGGTAGAGTGAGTGCAGTTAGATGGATAGATGCTCAGGTCGGTGCTTATCTTTTTTTTTTTTCAATATAGGTGCTGGTGGCCAAAGTCACAACATTGCTTAATATCTCACTCTGTTTCCAGCAATCTTAGTTGGGAGACTTCACAAGCAAACAGGCTTATCAAGGCCGTGTGTTGCGCCGGGTACTTTCTACAAAAAAGTATTAACACACAATGCATGGACATTTCAGAGGCTTATTAAAGCCTCTTGATCTTAAACTTTTCGTTGCTTGCAGTACATTTTCGCTAGCACACTGTTATTTTCAGTGAGGCGCTTTCTACCCATGTGCTGAATACGATCATTGCTGATTACCATCATCTTTTTCAGCCTTGAAAAAGTTTTTATGACGAAACACATGTTGGCTGTCTGTTTGTAATGGATAACACGTCTGGATCAAGGAATTTGAACTAATATGGAGACAATAAATAACATGCAATATATCCTCAACTTTGCGGAAAGAAATGTGTTTTTCATTAAATGCATTTCATGCTTGTGGACTACTGTGTTTACATCGGTATTTTTCTTTGATAGCTACTGGCGGGTTTGTTGGGTAGCAGGTGTGAGGCTTCAATGCCCAAAAAATCACCGTCTAGAAGGCAGTGTGAGAATACTTTGGAAATGCTCTTTTACGTCCAGTAGAATAAGAAATGCAAAAATTCATAAACCTCACAATCTAGGTTGCATGGGTGCATGCTGTGTTGCAGAAGAGTTAGTATAGCTCACATGACCTAAAGTAAGCAGCTACTACACAGCACTGCATCAGTAGAGGCGATTATGTTGCTGAGTGCTGATCCACGCAGATATCCTGAAAATGATTACTGATTCAAAGCGCACACTGTTGGCAATAGTGTACTTGTTGTGGAAAACCGCATGATGACATTTCAATGTCCGTCATGTTTGCAGGTCATTATATACAGTACGTCTATATGAGGCCCGTCAGTGTGTACCAACACCCCACTTGGAGACAATATTCTAATGGGTTGTTGTTCAAGTTGCATGCTTTCCTGAGTGTGCAAAATATCTGTTCGCCCCCCAACAGGAGAAGCTCCCATTCACGTGTAGTTTTCCCTCTTGTTCCCATATTATTGGATTCGGTGCTCAGCTGTATGTGTGTGTGCTACCTATTGTGAGTGTCTAACCCCCTTCAAGACTGGTTTTTAAACGCTGCGTTCATGTAAGCACAAAGTGTATACTGCAAGCAATACTTTTGCTATCTGTCTACATGTCATGCTCACAAAGCTATTTCGAATGCATTTCATGTTATCAATCGAGTGCAGTGTGCCCCCTGTGAGATGCAGGTCACAAATTTGTATTCTACTGGTATGGTAGATTTCATCCGTCCATGGTGAGCACAAGTCTGCAGTGAGCAGGCTGTGGGGTGCAAATGTTTTAAAAGCAGTGAATTACTGCCCTGAAAAGAGAGAGCTCCCTTTGCAGTTCACTTGACGGCATGGTTAGACTCTGCATGCAAAGTGGTTTCAGAACCCTGTTTAACGAGTGCTCCATGGATTTATCAGACAAGACAAGACGAGTGGGCTAGCAGGGTGGGGCCCGGGAAGAGAGACTCAGGATCCGAGGCTCTGTAGATTTAAAGTGAAAGCGCTTGTTCTACACGTCTGTGTAATGAAGGGAACGCCCTTCTCATGCGTTTAAGGGAGGGTGCTCATTGAAACAAAAGGGGTTAAGGGGTAAAGGTTGGGTGCATGGTGGGAGGGTGACTTAGAGAGGGTAATGGGATAAACCCCCCAAAAAAGCAAACTGTCTTGGTGAGAGGATGTGTCAAAACACCCAGAGCTGCTGACTTTGGAACTGGGGAAGCTGGGTGTGAGTCTCAGTGTTGGCGTACCTTAAAAAAACACAAGCATTTCAGAACAGAGGGATCAAGATAAAAAAAAAGAAAAGTACACCCAACGTAACAGAAAAGGACAGAAGCAAACGCCTACATGTAATAAGGGCAGTCCTACGGGAGGGAACTGAGCACCCAAAGGAGGGACAAACACAACCCATGCGCCACTAGAAAGCTAGCATTTCTGAACGACGCATAAAAGAACGAAAGGCAATTGACGGGCGTGACCGAAACCCAAAAACATATACAGCATGTCTTGCAGACAGCGCATGCGCGCTGCTAGGCTCCACCTAAAAACAGAGGAGTTATGTTTTGAATGATAATTTCCAGATTATGTCCCCAGTAGAACAATTGAAAAGAAAAACTCAGACACACTCAATGTTATGGAATGCAGAGGCTGAAAGAGCACATCTTTTGTCCTTGTAGAGTTAAAGCAAGAAGTTACCTTAAAGGATATCTATATCTCAAATTATGGAATTGTATTCCCTTGGGCTAGTGGAGACTTAGTACATATGAATTTTAAAAGACTACAATGCCTTACATGCCATGCTGGAATCACCTCTAGTGACTATCCACAGAAACAGTACAAAAACAAGATATCCTTTGTTGTATTAAACAAACAAAAAATATATCCAACATGCAAGAAATGCTGTGCTGATTAGTAAAGAACGGGTCAATAATCACCTCATTGCTCAGGGTATGTGAATAATTTTGTGTGGACTAGTAGACAACTGAATATGACAAGTCAGACTGGAAGGTAAACTTGGCATCTAGGTAGCATGCAGTCACAATTGCCCTTTATGAGAGGAGCGCACTATTTGAACTTCAGCTTTTGAAGTTAGGCAGACATCTCTGTGATGTTACTGGCACTTCAGTGTCCCAATGCGTCTTCTGAAGAGAGAGTCCAGGTTGTGTTCCAACTGTAGCAGGCTGGGTAATTGTGCAAAAGTCTACACTATCCAGAAAGTCTTTAAGATAAAATTCTTGATGCTGTTTAATGGGTAAAAATATAGTTAAACAGTCCTTCAACCATACAGATCTCTCTCTGACAGCACCACCCAGCTTAGCAAAAACACTGCCTGCAAACACTTGTCGCAAAAAAGAGAGACATAAAAAATGATGGCTGCAGCTCCTTGCTTGAGGCGGTGTCGTGTTGAGACAAGAAGAACACAAGTCCATGTTGCAACTGTAAAACACTGTAGGTCACAAGCAGGGTAGTCAAAGAGGACTTTATTCTGCCTCAGCCATCAACAGTCTCCCAATCGTCATTTTTGGAACACCCAGGCAGGGTGACTCCAACAAGTTACAAGAGGATGCTACACTATAACAAGTTTAACTATGTATTGCCCCAAGACACCAGTACTCACTCACCACCTTTCCCCAGTGTAAGACTTTGACAAAATAATGTCCTTCCAAACCAGTACACCAGGTGGACAGGTCAGACTATTTATATTTATAGTTTGTGCCTCACAGAGCATCGAGGGACAGCATTTGTGTTAAGGATATCAGCCATTACAACACATCTTAATACTTTCTGGTTGATCATAATATCCTGGAACACTTTGTTTTTTGGGGTTTTTATCTATAAGTCACAGTTAAATCTAAGGGGCAGGCCAGCCTAAGGAGGTAGGTTTTCTGATGCGTAGAGCAATAAGTCCTGAAATGGCTTCTCCAGGTCCATAAAGGGATCATCCTCTTCTTTGCTAATGTGTGGTCTTAGGACACACTCTGCTGTTCCCCATTTACAAAGAATCTGGACATGTGAAGTAATCTGGTTCCCTGCAGAATTTGCATGAAAGGGTGTAAACCTCTTTGCTTTAACCAGTCACAAGGACACCAGATTTGTGATATTTCTGACATTTACTCAACTCCAATTCAAGTCATACCTAGGGTAGGTGAACTATTTTTAGGAATTTGTAAACTGCAGTATAGCACTACAAGAGACCCTTTTATAACACATATAGGATCTGTCCCTTTCTCTGTCTTCCAGCTTGCAGCCATGACTGTCTCCTACTTCCCATTTGTTCCTCTGTTGTGCTTTCCGTGATAAATGTAATGCCTTTCTATTTCTGCTTGTTTCATATCTTAAATGGGGACAATCAAGTTATATAGCATCTTAGTGAGTACATCACAGCCTCCATTAGCAACCCTCTGCACTGCATGGTGGAGCTCTGTGGTAGATCTCCAACAATCTGATACACCCAGACTATATCTCCTTATGGAAGCCTCAGAGTCATAAAAGCAACTTTAGGTGAAGAACTATTCTCTAATAAATTGGATAGAAGCTTATCTGGTGCATAAAAGCAGGTCTTAGGTCTAGCTTTATTTGAAAAGGAGTGCAGTCTTTAACACAGTAAGGAACAATGTGCACCTGTGTTAAAGACTGCACTTCTTTTCAAATAAAGTGGAGTGCTGTCTTTAACACAGATGCACACTATTCCTTATTCTCAGGCCCAGATTACAAATTGTGTGGTAATAGCAGGGTGATGAATCAACAACCATATTTATTGGCACAGTGCAGTAACGCCCTGCTAGTAAAGGTCTAGGTGCTGCTCTGCACGCATGGCATGAGTGCTACCACCCCTCCTGCTGCTGTGGGGGTGATCCACGGTGTTTCTGTAACCCCTTCGCTGCAGGACTCACAAGAACTACGAATTGGCGCATAGAGCAGCACCTAGACGGGCTTAGAGGCTGAGTAAAGGTAAGCCATGTGCGACTGTACGGTGGAGAGCTTGAGGAAGTCCGGGGGTCAGGGGAAGGGGGAACCATCTCTGACAAACGAGCTGTGCACCAGCCAGGTCTGCGTGCTGCTGAACTGGCCTATACAGAATTATTTTTGGCAACGTGCTGGCAAACTTGGGTGTCTGTGGGCTGCTTTTGGATGCTGCCAGTATGTTCCACTCTGGATGAAGCCTGATCTGTTTTTTGCGTCATGCATTTTGTGTGTTTTAAAAATATAGCAAAAAGGTTCTGGGTTTCCAAGATTTTTGAATGCGAGTGTCTTTTTGTCCTGGATTCAACAGTGGTGACCGCTTATATTCTGGTACCCGCACCTCTGTTTCACTCCAACCCAGGGAAGTGAATCCTTCTTTAAAACTCAAACGTCCTCTTCAGCCACCAGGGCCGGAAAGCAGGCTGAAGAGCTCTCGTAGCGCGAGATGAGTGCAACATTAGTATGAGCGGCACCACCAGGAACACTGACTTGCAAATCGGAATACAGCACGGCTCAGATCAATACAGAGCACAACAAAGAGGGTGTGTGCGTTTGCCACATGTTGCTAGCAGCTGCAGCGTATTAACCATACCCTGCCTACACCCCTCAGCAATTCATGATTGTTTGTTTTGCTAACTAGGGCGGGGCGGAACTCAGCGGATTTCCACAGACTTTTTATGCAACCCCGCAGAATTCCCATAGTGCAACTCTGCGAACTCCACCCACCCCTAAAAATAATGTTATAATGGTCCTAATTAATTTTCCAGGTTTATCTTTTACACTTAAAAATAAATTATACATGCCATAACTTATGCAGGATGGCCCCTTCAAGGACC
The DNA here is from genome assembly GCF_964204655.1 of Triturus cristatus. Classification (NCBI taxonomy): domain Eukaryota; kingdom Metazoa; phylum Chordata; class Amphibia; order Caudata; family Salamandridae; genus Triturus; species Triturus cristatus. Next base: position 576,047,107 of record NC_140587.1, on the reverse strand, counting down.
CGAAGGTGGCAATGATCTGGTGAGAATTTCTGGGCCTCCAGAGTAGGTTTTACACAGGAATGCAGGACAGAGCTTTAGCCATCACAAACAAATTGCTTCCCATATTTGCAACATTTCAGTCTGGCGTAACCGTAAGCAGCAAGGCAATAGCAGCCCTCTCAATAATGGGAATCGTCAATTCTCTATTTTACACCACTTCTGGGAGTTTAATCTTAGCGAACTTTGGACATTTGTTTACCCAAAATAACTTTTGTTTGAGGGAAAGAATGTTCTTAGACGTTGTCAGGAAAGAGTCTCTGGGTATATATTAATGCATAAACATCATTGTGGTTCTATTGATGTTTCTGAACCATTAATTCTCCTGCTTCAGTCAGCAATGTTTTTTCCTGGAATAAAATATTTAGCCGCTTCCGATACCATTAAGGAAAACAAACCTAAGCGTTACAACTCCATTGGTAATCACTGTTTTAGCTGCCTCCCACACGCCTTCCCAATTTGGATCTTTTGGGAGATTTCGAGGAAAATACTGGGATATCATGTCCTTCATTTCACTGCTCAGGATCTGCTCTCCAAAACGCATTTGTTCAATTGTTTCACCCCATTGAGGATAAGTCCACAAGCACCCTTATTTATGAGTGTATGAACTGAGTGCAACATACTAAAGAAATATTCAATTCTGGAGTAACTAATATGTACACAATAACAGTATAATCCCTCTCCCTTTCTTGCAGTCTCTCTGAAATACATTTTGAGAATGCGTCTATCTACATAATACATATATGTGTCTCAGGCACCTTAATATGGACAACATTTTTAGACTAAATTGTTCTTGAATGTGATCCAGCATGGCATTTGATTTCCTGTTATAAAAACTAGCCTCTAAAAATAATCCTGACAGAAAATGGCAAGCTATTTTCATAAAATACTTCTTGTGCTTATTTTGGAGGATATTTACCTCTACTTATGCTAATATACTATGGTTTACATCCACTGGCCCTATGAATCCATTAAGGTGCAAGCCATCAAAAAATGTGATGATTAAACCTCAGCAATTGAATGTGAGAAAGAAAACCTCATGTGTACTTTTGGCAACAAGGACATGATTTTGGGGATCTTTTTTCTACATTAGGAAACATCATGAAGTAACATATGTATACTCCCCTGATGACCAGATCTTTTTGAATAGATACTTAGTTTGAAGGCTTTTCTTTCAGACCAAACAAGTGTATTAAAGAGAGACCCCCTGTTTTGTTTTCTTTTTGGAAACAGGTGAATCCCGTTTGTGAGATCCAAAATATTTTCATCCACCAACCCCTCTATCTTTATATAATCCTCCATATATTGTGTTGCCATTTCATTTGGTCCATCCTGAATGCGAATGCAATTTTTGATTTGTATCTTTCTGCTTGGCAGCTAAGTACATTGCAGGTTTCAAGTTAGTTTGCGTGCACACATATGAGCCTATTCATTTGCCAAACCTAAAAACCCTAGTTCACACTGCCAAGATGTTCTTGTTACAACTATTAACTGACTGAATTAATGTGCTTTGCAGTGACACCGGTTTGATGTTAAGCTCTTCTAACATATTCAGGATCATCTACTTTAAGGATGCCAGATTATGTACGTTATCATCGCTGTCTGCTACCTTTGAGTGTCTTTAAGTCCTTCACCTATTTTGTTTGTACATTTTTTAGATCATTATAAGTCTTTTATGCTGGTATGATGCAACTACTTGCTCTATGTTCACGAAAACAATGGGTGAGTTTTAGCTTGGTCTCTGTTGATACTACCAGGTAGTTTTAAGATGCTGGTTGTCACTACAGAGACTAAAGTATTTTATATTAAGCTTTGGAAACAGATATATTTCATCAAGACACATATTTAGCACCTTCTCTCTCACTAACGCTATTGCTGAGTCCAATACATTTACTGCCCCTTTCTGAATCAGTGCTGGTCTCATAAATCCAAATAACTTGTTCTTAGAATGTCTCTTGCATCAGTCTCACTGTATGGTGCCATGATGTTTCCCCTGCCAACTGTTTTAATTCCCCACCCAATTAGCAATCTACTCAACAAAGGGTACACAAGATAAATGGGGGCATAGCGGGCCAAGCTCTTTCATGTCTTCTGATGGTGCTTTACTGATCCAACCCCACTTTGCTAGTCTGACAACTGCAAGGATACTACTGATGGTCTCTCTACGGACCTCATCAGCCCCTTCATCACTTTGAAGACCTTTGAAAGTGTTAACAATATAGATGACAGCTGAGTGCCACTCAGTGGGACAACTGATGCCATCACCAATATGACAAGCATCATTGTCAACCTTCAACACGGATTGTGAGCTTCTCTGCACCTCCACTTTAAGGAAAAGTAAGGGTCAATTATAAACATTACGTTTTAGAAAGATTTAGTTGTATGGGATTCATCTTCATAGCAAATTAACCGACAATGAATTCTGGTAGATGTAATCTAATGGCCAACTGATGTTGGCACTCTGCTAAATATAGACTTGCTGTTTTTATTAACCAATTGTCTAGGTATGGGTAGAAAAAAATCTTTAACTTTCGGTGGTAAGCAGCTACTACTGCCAAGCACTGTGGGGGAAGTGTGAGGAGCTGACTTTACCGTAAATCGTAGAACTGTAAATTGTTAATAATCTTTTCCTACCACAAATCAAAACTTTGCTGTGATCTCAATATTGTAATAAGCATCTTGTGGATCTATTCCACACATCCAGTCTCCTTGATGTAACGGGGTATATCTGGTGCAATGCAAACATTCTGAACCCTTCTTTCTTTATTCATTTGTCTGTTAGTCTTAGATCAAGAATGGGTCTGAATTCTCGCTTTGGTTCTTACTTTTGTATCAAAAAGTAACAGGAATGAATTCCTGTTCCTCTTTGGAGTGAAGACACTGCCTCCTCTGCATTCTTTTGAAGAAAGGTGTTCATTTTCTTTCAAAGCAAATATTGATGATGTTGGAAAGATTTCTTTGGTGGTAAAGTAGGTGGAAGAGACTTGAACTTGAGCGAATATCCATTCTGAACAATACTCTCAAGACTCATTTGGCTCTTGTTATATTTTGCCACTCTTGTAGACGATTTGAGATACTTTTATTCAAGCGGAGTGACTACCGTAGAAGAGGGAAGTAAGGTTTCATGGTTTTGAGGGAAATGTCCAATGGCGGATGATGCCTGCTGGCCTCCTCTGCCTTTCGAAGGTTGTCTTTGATGGAAAAGCTTCCATTGTTGTTGTTGCTCTGTTGTGGATGCCACTGAGGGATTTCAACCCACTGTGGGAAATATGTTCTATCTTAAAGCTTACAGCGTCTCTTAAATGCCTTCCTCCTCAAGACCCACTGCCTTCATGAGAGCCATTTCATTATCTGCATAAGAGCCGAAAAGTGAAATGCCTTAAAATGGATGGATAGGGTAGGTCAATGTTGGGCTTCTGGTTGTAAGCCAGTAAATTCTCCTCCAACAGGCACAGCGCCGAAGACAAATTCCATGGCAATACCCATGAGCAGATAATTCGGAGGAATCTGCTGCAGTGCTTATAACTTGGTTGTACAACAGAATTCCTTCCCAACGGATTTCCTGAAAATCCTGTCTATCCCCTCTCAAACTCACAGAATATTAGGGACTAGGTTTAAGACATCCATTGTTGGTGCTGTCTCCCAAGGCTAAGTCCAGCTTAGGCTTTGAAGGACCCTTGTTGGTGTGCCCTGATGGGAAAATAGGAGCTCTATGGCCTTAACTGAGAACAAGCCCAGATGAATTGACAGCTATGATGACGATGACTTGATTTAATTTTGACTTTCGGCACAAGGACTTTTACCAATGACAATAATATTAACGTTAAAATCATTATGGATGAAAAAAGAGACTCAGGTTAGTGACTTCACAATAAACGTATTTACCAGAGCGAGTTCAACATCCTGGCCACAAAGCAAGGCAGAGTCCAAGGCTGAATTCAAGGGAACAAAAGCCATACACTTCTGCTCCGTGCCCTCTGCACCCTCTGAAAACCTGCTTACCGGACTCACACAATAATCTGGGGGACACCGTGGGGTCGAGACACCCGATGTAATGCACAGAGTTCTTCCACCGTTCAAACCTCGAGAACCGGTCAATGCAGCTGCAGCCCGTATCCGCGTCTACAACCTGGCTCGCTGGCCGTCGAAACCGCAATAGGTTACTGGCCTTCTCTCGGGTCCCACTTCCACTTCCACTTCCACTTCCTGAACCATCTGATTTTCCGGGTCCTAGCGTCCACCGCTCAGCCGCCGCCTCCTCCGCGACGCATCGCCGCCGACAACCGCAGCCGGCATAATCTCGGAAAAGAGAAGAAAGGGAACCGCATTGAACAGAATATGCCGTGCAATACCCGAGCATCCACCACATTCCTACCGGGTAATTTTCAACATGCCGCGTATGCTATACTCCATGTGACAGACGCCGTGCTGCTCCCGGAGCTCCCGTGACTGGCGCTAGCCCGCCGCCATGTTCCTCCTCACTTCCAGTGTCTCCTTCATCGTTCTATCGTGTACGCAACTGCTTAATGTTCATCATCGCTCTAGGCTTGGTTGGGGGGTTAATACTTCTGGAGAGTGGTACCCTTCGGGCGAGAGGGGGAAGAAAAAGTAGTGTTGTTCCCTGGGACCACCTTAGTAAAAAATAGATATCAGTTGCGGTCCCAGACCCAGTTTGGGTTCAAGATTAAGGGCGCCCTGGATTCCTCAGAGGGCTTGAAAAGTGTTGTACCCACGACTCCCCGTAAAAGGAAAAACGCTAAGCCTAGGGACACTGTGAAATCTAGAGGCCCTAGGGTTGTTTGTCCCTCCATAAAGTCGACGCCATCACTTAAGACTTATTTTAAAATAATGGAGCAAACTGTGGGGTTAAAGGAGTCAGCCCTGGCCCCAGTCTCAGCCCAGGCTCCTGCCCTGAGAGGAGGTCCCCCCCCCAGTCCATTCGGAGAGTGGTCTTTCCTCGCTGGCAGGGATCCAGGAAATTGAAAAAGAATCGGGAACTGGTATGGGGAGCCCCACTAGTTTGTCAAATGCTCCCACCCCGGACACGGATCTTGCTATCGCTATTGTCACTTCTGTTCCCCAAGCGTCCATTTTATCACCCATTCAATTAAATTCACAAAATTAAGATTTAGAGCTTGCGGATGGTGGTTCCCCGGACATGTTGTGTTCAGAGTCAGAACATGAAGGCCCTGTAGGGTTTACTCCAGGGAAAGAAGGAACGGGTAGAGATGGGTTACAGTTGGGGTCTTTCCTTCAGGCTTTAAGAGGTGACTTGCTCTCTAAGTTTGCAATCTCGGAGGCAAATCAGAAGGGGATACGGGAGAAATGTGAAGCACTAGAGTCTAAGTTGGATGATATTTGTGTACGTACAGGGGTCCCTGGAACTAGAAGTCAAAACCCTCTCGGAATTGGTACAGGGGAACATGAAGGATATTGAGGCTTTGAAACTGCAGAATCAAGCACTACAGTTGGACCTGGAGAGACTTGAAATGCAGGCCCGCAGAAACAACCTGAAGATTCTGGAAGTGTTCCGGTTATTGCATCATCCATAAACCTGTTATTAGGTCGTTATCAATCTGGCCTCACACCTCTCAACCAGCAGTTCCATAGGTAGTCCACCTCTGCGGAGGCGAGGAACCACACAGTACTAATATTGAAGAACAACAATGTGTGAGTTCAACACCTTGGACAGTCCATTATCTTCAATGCTTTACAATCGATGTCTCAGTGAATTCACTTTATCCAAACCAACTTAAGACAATTCCCCCCTCCCACCTCCCAGCCTCTTCCCCCCAACCCAACTGCCCCCCCCTTGTCCTCCCCCCCCTCTGCCGGGTCAATGTAACTCCAGGTTCATGTATCTAAGTACTCATACAGGGCCACCTGCCATCTCCCTCCCCCAACCTGGGGTCTCCCCCACTCCAATGGACATTCCAGCTGTATTGGATATAGTGACTTGGGAGGCCTGTCCCGCTATTTCCAGCATCATAGCCTCCCATGCTAGTAGCACCTCAGGCAACTTGGGGTCTCTCCTGGTGCTCCGTATGTGCCCCTCCTCTGCTAGGGCCCATTCCCGTAAATCTGACCTCCACTTTGCCAATAGAGGTCCTTGCTGTGTCAACCAGTGGATTGCTATACGCCTCTTGGCTATAACTAGCCCCAGGACCAGAAACCGCCTGCTTATCTTGCGTTTCGGGTCTCGCGGAAACAAGCCCAGTAGACACACACGGGGGTCCAATGCAATCGTCCATCCGGTTATCCGGGTCAGTTCTTCAATAACCGCCCCCCAGTACGTCTGGATCGAGGGGCACGTCCATACCATATGCAGAAAATCTGCTGGATCACAGCGACATCTGGGACATTGGGGGTCTCTGGAGCCATCAATGGCGTGCAACCTTCTAGGGGATAAGTGGTCGTGTATTATGTTGCACTGGATTTGCTTAAAGCGATTGCTCACTGCCACCTTCCGCACACTTTCGTGGATTCGCACCCAGTCTCGCGGCATAAGCTCCTGCGGGCACACCTGCTGCCATTTTTCTTCTATTGTTAGGGGGCCGGTCTTTTTATCATCCCTTAACACCTTATAAAGGTGAGTAACACATTTTCGCCCTCCCGCCATGGCTATCATAGTGACCAAAGTCTGAGTGTGCTCCGGGGCCTCCGGAAACGTAGGCCACAGTTGTCGTGCTGTTGCCGCTATTTTTGCATATTGCAGAAACTGCCCTGCTCCCAATTCAAAGGCGGTCACTGCCTCCTGATACGTAATAAATTTATCGTCTGGGTACAGGTCGGCCAACATCAGGCAGCCCCCTGACTTCCACACCTCCGTTGACATTACTTGTTCAATCTGTGCAAAGGGCGGCATCTGCCAGAGGTCCGCCTCCGGGGCAAAGGGTCTATCTTGAATAATTTTACGTACCACTCGGTTCCAAATTGCAGCCCCAAGCCGCACCAGAGGTGGGTCCAGCCCCCCAGCCCGCCACAACAAAGCCCCGAGCTGTCGGTCCCCGTACGTGCCTGCCAGCAGGGACCTCTCCCAAGAGGGATCCGCGTCCAACCAGGCTATGGCATGTTGCAATTGCGATGCAAAGTAGTAGAGCTCCAGATCCGGGATCTCCAAACCCCCTCTACCCCAGCTACGTTTCAGGACTTCTAAACTAACCCTGCATCGCTTCCTATTCCACATCAGTTGGACCAGGAGCGAATCGAGTTCCCGAAAAACCCGGTGTGGAATTTCGAAAAAGGAACCTTGCATGGTATAGAGGCATCGAGGCAGGACTACCATCTTTATGAGTGCAATCTTTCCCATCAGGGAGAGGTTTAAGAGTATTCCAAAAGGTAATACTACCCTGTAACCCCCGGATTATCCTCCCCATATTACGCTGATAGAACCCTTCCTCGGACCTATCGAGCCATATCCCTAAGTATCGGATCATGTCCTCCGCCCAAGGAAGTTCCAGCTCTGGTCGATGGTCCGCCTCCCAGTCGATCTTAGATTCAATCGAGTAGAGCTGTGACTTTGTTCTGTTGATATAGATTCCGGAGGCCAGCGCTGTTAACAATATCGGCAGTGATTGGGTCGGTCGACTCAAGTATATTAACGCATCGTCGGCGTACAGTGAGACCACATGCTCCGTATTCCCCACCCGTATGCCCTGTCCCACGAGTATCCTGCGCAAGTGGCACGCCAACGGCTCCATTGCCAGGGCGAACAGCAATGGGGAAAGCGGGCAGCCCTGCCGCGTTCCCCTCACTATGTTAAATGCATCCGACACGTACCGACCCGTACGGACCCGCGCCAGCGGCCGAGCATATAATAACTTGATCCAATTAACAAATCCCGCCCCCAAACCCATTTTAAGCAGAACCTGCCAGAGATAATCCCACCTGCTTGAATCAAACGCCTGTTCGATATCAAGGAACACTAAAGTGTTCTGCTGGGCCCGTCCTTCCACAGATTGCAGAATGTGCGCTAGGCGTCGAATATTCCTCAGAGTACTTCTACCCGGTATAAAGCCGGACTGATCATCATGGGTAAGTCCGCCGAAGATAAGGGAGGAGCCTAGACGCCAACACCCGACAAATATGATAATTTTAAGATCCACATTCAGCATGGAAATGGGCCTATAAGAGCCGGGAAGGAGGGGATCCTTCCCCGGTTTGGGGATCATTACAATCAAAGCTTCCCGCATGGAGTCCGGGAGCGCCCCACGTGTCCCGGCCTCCAACGTGGTTTCTAGTAATTTGGGGACCAGCAGTCCACTGAACTCTTTATAAAGCTCGGCGGGTATGCCGTCCATTCCCGGGGATTTTGCAGTTTTTAGGTGGGCGATATCTGCCCGTAGTTCTTCCCCCCTAAGGGGGCCTCCCAGTGCGTCCTGGTCGTCTGCGTCTATGCTGGGCAGGTCCATCTCAACCAAATAGGCCTCCACCGCCTCAGGGGCCGAGGGGACTGCGTCTCAGAGTATACTTTACGTAGGTGGGCCACGAATGCGCTATTTATTTCATGTTGGGTATACACCATCTGTCCCAGATCGTTTTTAAGTGCCAAAATCGGGCGCGGCTGAGTTTCCGTTCGAATCAGGCGCGCCAGCAACCGCCCTGCCTTATCTCCTTCCGTGTACCAACGACGCCTACTCTCAGTTCTAACATATTTGCCTAACGAGTCCCATAGGTCTCCTATCCGCCGTCGCACTTCGTTCCCTTCAGGCGACCCCTTCTTATTCGTGGGGAGTTCCGTTTCCAACTCTTCCAATCGTACCTCCTGCCGCCGCAGGTCACGCTCCAACACTTTCTTGACCCCCACCTCCGTGGACCGACATATCCCCCTAACAACCACTTTCATTGCGTCCCATTCAGTCGATCTGGTGCTGGCGGAGCCCCAATTGAACTCCATATATTCATTTAACCCAGTCGAAATAGCGTCTTTATAAATCGGGTCGCCCAAGGCTTCAGTATTGAGCCTCCAAAGTGGTATCTTCGATCTCGGTCGGGCCAGCGAGTAGGCAATCAGGAGCGGGGAATGGTCCGACAGGTATCGGGCTAGATATTGCGTCTCCGTTACCCGATAGATCGCCGTCTGTTGGATGAAGAAGTAGTCTAGTCTGCTAAAGGTATTGGCAGCAGGTGTGTGGCACGAGTACACTCTGCGACTAGGGTTATGGTGGCGCCACACGTCCAGTAGGCCATAATTAAGTATCATGTGGCTCATAGCTTCTCTGACATGGGGCTTGGCATCCGGTTTGGGGGGGAATCTGTCGAGCTCCCCATCTAGGGCACAATTGAAGTCCCTAGCCACCACCAATTCTGTATCCGGGTCCAGATCCAGCACTCCCAGTGCACGGCTTAAAAACCCCCCGTCGTCACTATTCGGGGCATAAACATTCACCAGGCAGATATTGCACCCATCAAGGGTCCCCTTCACTGCAACGTATCTACCCTCTGGATCTTGTTGAACATACAGAGCCTGAAAGGGGACTCCCGGTGCCAACCACATTAACGCGCCCCGGGCAAACCCTGAGTAGGATGTGGCAAAGAGCTGACCCCTCCAGCTGCGTTGGACAAATTTAAGACAGTCTCCCCATAAGGGGGTTTCCTGGAGTAGAGCTATACTGACCCCATAGCGCCTTAGGTATGATGCTACCCGGATCCGTTTCACCCTGTTATTGAGCCCCCGCACGTTCCACGTATTTAGTTTGTAACTCTGAGTATCCCCTGTCATGGGCGAACATGTGTCGGCATCCTAGTTCCCTGCCTTTGGTGCGCGGACCCCCCATCAATACCATACCTTACCCCCGCCAGAAACCCAAGACTTCGATCCCCTGTGTGCCAACATGAACCTGACCCGGCAGCAACCCCAACAAATCCCCAACTGTAAACCCCAACTCCCCCCACCCACAGGCAGTAGCCCGTCATTCTCACAACCGATCCCGGTCTGAGGACTCAGAACCCCGCCCCAAAGCTCCTCCCACCCCTCAAGATATCCCTCTCAGCTTAAAAGAACAAAGCAGTTACAACTTCACTTGTTCAACCAAATCCTCGTGTCCTTTGCACCCTCCAATGACTCTGTGAATCAGCCGACTGCCTGGCACCGTGCAACCCCGCCCGACCAAGGTCTAGCCAGGCCGCCTCGGCACTCCACAGCCGGCACACCTAACCAGCGTGTAGGCGGAATACAGTACCTTCCTCCAGCATGTTCCTAAACCCCCCCCCTCCCACTAGTTCAGAGGGCTCAATGTTCGCGCATCAATGTCTCCCAGGAAAGCCAAGTACCCATCGGGCAAAACCCAGTACTCACAGTGTCCATGTTGATCTATCCCAGAGGCACAGCGTCAGGGCTCTCCCTCACTTGTGTTCGGAGCCTACCATATCTGGGCCGGTGGCACCCTCCAGGTCCGACTGTGTTTCCTGAACCAGACAGAGTGGGGAAAACTGGTTCTGCGTCTGGATGCCCTCTCCCTCCGTGAGGAGCGTGCCATCCGGTCCCACCACGATACGCCCCTCATCTGCACGATCGTGGTCGCGCCTCTGTCGTCCTTCACTGCGGCGTTGCTGGCTCCGCTGTCAATTACTCCGACGTCCCTGCTCCTGCCATCCCTGATTTTGGTCCGGGCTGGCCAGACCCAGCGAATCCATCCAGTCAACAGCTTCCGACGGAGTACCAAAGAAGTGGACTTTGTCAGCGTGTTGTACTCGGAGCCTGGCTGGGAACATCAGGCTGTATTTTATATTATGGCTATGCATCCATCGTTTGACACCCAGGAAATCGGTCCTCAAGTCTTGCACTTTTTTAGAATGTCGTGGCCTTCGAATCGAGGAGGGCCTTTAGCCCGAATATACTGTAAGATCATGTCCTGGTCCCTAAAGTTGAACAGCCGGGCAATCAGGGCTCTAGGCGGGGATCCCGGTTTTGGGGGCGGCCCCAGCGACCTATGCGCCCTTTCCACCGCAAACATTTTGGATAGTCTCAGCTGAGGGAACGCTCTACCAATCCATTCCTCCAGAAAGAGGTCCGCAGCCGGTCCCTCCGCCTTTTCGGGAAATCCCAAAAAACGGAGATTGTTTCGCCTAGAGCGTCCTTCGGCGTCTTCCGCCCTGTCCTCCAACCGGGCAGTATGGTCCCAGAGGGCCGTTACCGTCTCCCGCAGCTGCCTGACCTCCGACTGCAGCGTGTTCAGATCTCCCTCAGTAGTGGTGACCCTGTCCGCCACCTTCCTGAGATCCAGGCGTAGATGATTGATGTCCATGGCCATCCCATCCATTTTAGTTTCTAACGCCACCCTGGAGTCTCGAATCGCTGCCAGTATATCCGCTTTATCCCGTGCGGCCGCCTCCAGGTGGGCTCCTTGTTCCATATCCGCCCGAAGGCGATCCGTCGCCGTCTGGCCCGGGAACGTGTATTGGTCAATTTTGTTCGTCTGGGCGCCTCTCAAGGCCCGGTCCTTCCCCATCTTCCGCAGGGCCGTCTTCTGGGATACCGTTGCGGCCCCTCCGTCCAACCAAACCAGGGATAGGGTTCCCTCAAGCAATCTACCTTCTCAGTGGGGGTTCTGAGTCGTCCATACCGAGCTAGCCATGCGTCCTCCACTCGGATCAGCTACCAAGTCATTCGCCTCCGGTCTCCAGGCACTCCAGGCTGGTCCAGTGGGGTAGCCCTGTGAGCTCAACCCTTTCACACACCACTCGAAGGAGGGGGACCCCTCACCGCATCCCCCAGGGGCGCCGCTTCCAGGCGCACAGCGCACCGCTGCCCAGCCTTCTGCACCGTCTTCAAGTCTCGGTACTGAGACCCCGTGGTTGTGGAGGTTGGCCTTACCTTGCTTCCTCCGTCCCAATCCGGGCCTATCTCCGGCCGCGCTTTTCAGTGATGCCGGGCTTCCGAGAGGCAGGCCTGTACGGGCAGCGCTCCTCCGTCGCCGGGCCCGAGATGGAGTCTTCAGATCTCCGGGGTCCGTGACCAGATCCCCAGGCAGTTTTCACGCGTTCTCGAAGCCTATTACCCAGCAGGCCGCGGCGCCCCGGCCTCGCGTTGGTGCCTTCGCCGGCCCGTGGGGTCTCGTCGTCGCCCTCCTGTCCTGTAATTCTTCCTCACCAGGGCCTGTAGTGTAGGCGCCGTTACGCAGCCCGTTATTTAGGGCAGGAGCACCGTCTGTCCTCGTCCACTTCACCAGCCGGGCCAAGCCAATAGGCACCACCTTCCCCCTAGGTATAACAGGGCCCAAACGCTACTGCTGCAGGATACACCTGTAATTATCCCCGTCAGTGCAGGCACCTCATGTCCCAGGGCAGATCACCCCGCCGGCCATCGTCCCCTCAACACGAGGCTGGCCAATGGTCTCCCCGGGTCTCCGTTCGGGGCCAGCCGTCCGTCTTCCTCAGGCCTCTGACCGGGCCTCACCGCTCCCTAACATCGCAGGGAGGACCGCCGGAAAGCGACGGCCCAGATCGCCGTGTCCGCTGGGTGCCCGCGGGGGTGGTCGGTGCACCTCCAAACCTTGAGCCCAGGCCCACAGTCTAGACTCTGCCACACCGTTTGGCCGCCGTACCTCCGCCGATATCCCAGGTGATTTCAGGCTCCTTCAACAGGATTATGGGTGGGCCTTCCACGGCGTACCTCTATCACCGGACTTGCGTAGAGCGCACCCCCGGTCTCCGAGTTCAGAGCGGCCAGCGGAGCCGCCGCATCCGCTCCCCTCCGACTTCCACCTCCAGGGGACAATGGCACCGTCTGGGTCCCCAACTCAGGTCTCCGCCTTAGAGGCCTTTATAATCGGCCTCACTGCAACTGTTCCGATCCCCCGGCATCGGTCGGCGCCGCCATCTTGGGTTCATGCAGCCCGGCGCGTCTCCAGGTTTCTTTGAACGATTCCCCAGACTTCGGACCGGCTGCTCTCACTTCGTCAAGGACCCTCGGGGCAGGGGGGGGGTGCCGATGTCAGCGTTTACAAAATTAGTCCGATTCCGCCAGGATTTCTGCAGGATTTGTACTTACGGGGCAGGAGCTGCGCCGAGCTGCGTCTAGCTGGCCATGCTGTCAGGCCACGCCCCCAACCTGAGGATTCTTAAGATCCTGGAGGGTGCGGAAAAGGGTGATATTAAGGCTTTCATTTGCAAGCTGCTAAGGGAGGGAGTGCTGCAGGATTCGGGGGATATTGACCTAGAATCAGAGATTCAGAGAGTCCACAGGGACCCATTTAAACTCCATCCGGGTAGGAAAACACCGAGGAAAATCTTAGTTAATCTTCAGACCTATGCGGTTAAAGAGCTGATTCTGGGGAGATCCTTGCATGGGGTAACATTACATCATGAGGCAGGGGCCTACCAAATCTGTTCAGATATGGGCAGCAGAACAGCGCAAAGGCAATGGGAGATAGGCTCTAGAATGCCAGAACTCAGGAGTTTGGGAGCACAGGTCCAAATGAAGTTTCCTGCATTGCTTAAGGTAATGTGGAATAATAAGATGCACAACTTCAGCCCCCCAGAGAATGTAGACGCTCTTCTGCTGCAGATGAGGGGGTAGGGCTGTATAGCTTCACTGCCTGTTTAGCACGATTCACTGTAGTGGAAGTATCAGAGTCCTCAGACTCATAGTGAGAAATATAAAGAAATATAAAGATTTTTTTTTTTTTTTTAAACAATTAATAAATAATAATCGTTAATAACAAAAATATAACAAAATGTAATAAAATTAAGGTAAATAATAAGGGGGGGGAGGAAATTCCTTTAGGAATGTTGTGTGAACCTTGCCTGATTACCACGCCTATCGGATATTTGTTTGCAGTGAGTTTTTTGTTGTTGTTGTTAATGGAAGAATAGTAAGACGCTAGGCTGCTCCATGGAGGGTTCCATCTGGAGGTTGGCGTCAAGGGATGGAAGGTGGGTTCCTCAGGGGGGGGGGGGGGGGGGGGGGGGGAAAGATTGGAAAATTGTCCTCATACAAATAATACTCAAGTTTAATGGTTCTAGTCAGGTAGTTTCTCTCTGGATTAAGCATGGGTAGTATACAGGAGATTAAGTTCCTCTCCTGGAATGTAAATGGTTTTAGGAACTCTAGGAAGTTATCCCGGGTGTGTGAATCTTTGAAGAGGAATGAGGCTCTATTGCGGGAAACCCATTTGGAAGCTCAGGAATGTAAACAAGGTTTAATCAAATCAAAGGGGCTGCACAGAAGGGGTAGCTATGATCATAAGATGTAATATGGGGATTAAGGTGGAGAAATGGGTCACCGATCAATCCGGGAGGTGGATAGTGCCAACTATTTCTATTTGTGGTGTATTGGTAGTATGTGCCGGCTATTATGGGCCTAATGAGGATAATCTGGGCCGTCTTTTGAGTCTCCAGGCTTGCTTGTTAAGTACATCTGCCCCAGTTATACTCAGAGGAGATTTTAATTTAGTGTGGGATACTCAACTGGACCGCACATCTAAAGTAAAGTATAATGTGCCTCCCAGAACTTGCTCTACACTTAAGACTCTTGTTAAGGAGTTTAGGCTGTTGGATATATGGAGAGTAGATAAAGGGAATATTAGGAAATACTCATTTTATAGTAAGAAATACAGACAATATTCAAGAATTGACTACTTTTTAGTAGATCAGTCTCTGCTCTCAGATCTTAAGTCCATAGCCTATATTCCAGCATCGATATCCGATCATTCTGCAGTTGAGCTGAAGCTCAATCTTAAGTTCAAAGGGCGCCAGGGGAGGTGGACTTTAGACAGGACCTTACTACTAGAGGAGAGGATGAGGGTTGAGCTTGACGTAACAATAGAGGAGTTTATTAGGTTTAATATAGCCTTCACCAGTTATAAAACAATGTGGGAGACTTTTAAGTTATATCTGAGGGGACTTTTGAGCTCCTTAATGATTAATAAAAGTAGAATAGTTAAAGAAGTAGATTTAGATAGCCTTAGCAAAATTAAGGAAAAGGAGAAAGAACTGCAACAGGCAGCTCTGACCTCCCGAAGTCTTATGCCACAATTAGAGAGGGAGTGGATTTCTCTGCAAGCTAATTTCTATGCCAGGATTGATAAAATGGTGAAGGATAAATGGGATGCCAGTAAACTACAGCTTTTCGCCTATGGCGAAAAATGTGGTTCTTTGCTGGCCTGGAAATCCAGAATAGATAGGGTTAGGAACCATATCAAGAGCTTGTTTCAAAGAGGGTCTGGAGTCCTGTTGCAGGAAGATGATGAGATCAGGGAGGAGGCTAGATCCTTTATGCACGATCTATATAAGGAAGACATTGTTCATAAACCAGAGGCTGTTAAAACTTGGTTGAACTTGAGGGATCTCCCCCGTCTGTCTGAAACAGACAGGCTCCACTTATCAACTAGTATCTCAGAAGGGGAGATCAGAGATCAACTTAAAAAAATGAGCAGAGGTAAAGCTGCGGAGCCAGATGGGCTCCCTGTTGAGATATATTTGGTCTTACTAGATAGGGTAGTGCCGGTTCTAAAAACTCTTTTTAATAAAATATTTCTATATAGAGAAGTGATCCCCCCCCATGGTCGGAAGCGACAGTGTCCTTGATTCTTAAGCAAGATAAGGATCCTCAAAAAATTGAGGCATATAGGCCTATTGTGTTACTCAATCTGGACCTCAAGATCTTCTCTGGGATTCTGGCTGCCAGGATGGCAAAAATTATTAAAACTATCATACATTCCGATCAGAGGGGATTCATAACTGGAAGTCAGCTCAATGATCTTACCTTTCAAGCCATAGGGGCAATTGATTTTGCAACTGAAGGTAGGATGCCACTAACTCTTGTTGCAATCGATGCCGCCAAGGCGTTTGATTAGGTCAGCTGGAATTATCTTTGGGAGACCATGCGTAGTTTTGGTTTCCCTATGAATTTTATCAAGGCTGCTAAATCCCTTTATTCAGACCCACGAGCAAAAGTTCTAGTCAATGGTATCCTATCGGAATGGTTCAGTATCTCAAGAGGTACCAGACACGGTTGTCCCCTGTCACCCTTATTGTTTAATTTATATATTGAACCCTTTGTCTGCTCCCTTAGAGAAGATCCCCTTATTTTGCCTTTTAAGATCGCCGACCTAGAACTTAAGGTTGCTCTCTATGCAGATGACCTTTTAATGTATACTTCTGACCATGTAAAAGCAATACCTGGGCTATTTGAATTGGCCGGGGAATTCGGTAAGGTCTCTGGTTACAAGATGAATAGAGAAAAAACTGAAACAATGAGTTGGAATTGTGAGAATCCAATACCAGGGGCTAAGGGTTGGATGAGATATCTGGGGATCCATCAAGCGCAGAAGATGACAGATACATCTAAGATAAGCAGGGAGAAGGTCGCTAAGGAGGTGGGCAGCTTCCTGTCAAGCTGGGCGAGTCTACCATTGAATATATACGGGAGGGTGAATCTCGTAAAAATGATAATTCTGCCTAAGGTAACTTTTCTGTTTAATTCAATCCCGCTTCCTTTTAACATCAGAGGAAAAATTGGGTCATTTATTTGGGCCACAAAAACCCCGAGAATAGCGTGGAAAAAGCTCAGGAGAGGGCTAAAGAGAGGAGGATTGGCCCTCCCCGATCTTATTGCCATGCTTTTCATTGACATTTTTTTAGAATGTTAGCAAATAAGATGGATTCTTCCTCTATGGGCCGTTTGTTTCAGGCACTGTTGCATGATGTTCCGCAGGGACAGGAATTTTTTCTCTATAAATTTGGAGATCCCAAGTTTTACAAAAAAGTTTGACTCAAGATTTTATTAGTTGCACTAAAAAATTGGGGGTTTATTAGGAATACATTGTGAATACCATATTATACGACCCAGGCCCCAATTTGGGACTCTCCAGGCACCCCGGTATGCCTTCAGGACCAATTGTCACAACCACTTAGATTAACAGGTATCAGGTTATGGGGTGATCTTCAGAAAGATTCACAACTGATCAGCTGGGACTTAATGTCTAATATAATCAGTGGGACACTAACAAGATTTAAATTCTATCAATTGTCCGCGTGGTGGGCAACACAGTCATGGAGCAATGAAGATCTGGGTATAATCATAGATTCTATTTCTAGAACAGGATCATGGAAACGTGAAGTGTCTTTCTGGTATGGGGCTTTTATAGATACAGGAGATCATCTAGACTTAGAGATGGTGAGACGGTGGGGTAGTGTTCTCTCCGAAAATGGGGATGACTTACGAAAGCTCTGGTGTGACTCATTTTCTATGTTACAGACTGCGGTTAAACCAGCCAATCTCAGGAGAAACCATCTATACACCGCTTATAGAGTGTATTGGACTCCGGGTAAACTATCTAAGATGTCTACAACGATCTATCACTGCCCTAGATATAAGTACCCAGCTGCTGCTGATCTTCATATATTTATGGATTGCCGGAAACTCGGGCCCTTTTGGACTGAGGTATGTGGTTTCCTGGAGGCTGTGTTGCATATTCAGATTGAAGTAAATGTCAGGCTTATTTTCTTCGGTCTTTTGTCGGACTATGGTTTGAATGCTCTAGCTTCAAATTTTGCATTCTATGTAGTAATTATTGCTAGGAGGGAAATATGTAAAGCTTGGAAGCTCGAAGCACCTCCTTCCTTTGCGGATTGCTTAAAGAACATCATCATGATTAGTCAATCTGATATGGCCTGTGACAACTCTAGTGCAAAAAAAAATCTGGGCAGCATTAGAGGTCTGGAGAGGGAAGTAAGATCAGTCCTGTGATTATGCCGGAGGTCTGTCGGTCCGATCCTCCCCAGTAACAAGTGGTGCTTCAGGTGTTGTGAACGGGAGTGGGACCAGGATACAGCCGCACCTCTGGGAAGAGCCCACCATTAGGGCGGCTCTCAATAAGGGCTCGTTTGAAGGGTGTGGAAATATTACATCTAGAGCTTTTTCCGATGGCATGTATGAGGACTAAAATAAATAAATAAACGTATTTACCTCTGAATTACTTCAAAAACCAAGACCGTTAAGAATGAGAAAGGTTAAAAAAGAGAGAGCATAACAAGCGTGCAATGTTAGGAAAGGACTAATGAGATCGGTGGGATGAGTATGAATAAACAAGGCAAATAAGGCAGGTGTGCAGCGTTGGTCAGGTAAAGTATTTTTGATAGTTTAAATTACACTAGCCCAATATTTGACCAGCTCCTTTCCCATTTTGCTCCTGAAATTTATAGTCCTAGAAGATTAGGGACAGTGTTCCAATCATGCAGCCTCATTGAGATCTGGGCGGATCGGATACTCTGTCACAAATGTGACGGATATCTCGTCCATTGTATTACAAGTGTATTATATCCTATGGCACTTGTAATTTTGCAGACGAGACATCGTCACATTTGTGATGGAGTGTCCCATCCGCCAAGATCTAAATCACGTCCAAGGTCTTAAGACACCATTTAGGGGCACTAACTGTTACACTTCATCTCTTGTTTTTATTTTCCATGAAACAGCCAGGAACAGTCTTATCACATTAGTCACATTCTGGTTATCAGCATGTAAAACACGCAGCCTTCCTATCCTGTCTTGTTTGATTCACAACATACTCCTTTTCATCAAAACCTTTAACATGGGCGAAAAAGCAGAAACTGTTTAGACTGGGTGATGGCATCACAACTAACCAGACCAAACCATCTCTTTTATTTACGAATTAGGGAGAGAGAGGAATAAAGTAGTAAATTGGGCTTTTTCACATGCTCACCCCAGATTGTTTGACACTGCTAATCTGTGCCACCATGCTGCATGTGCTCTGTCCTAAACTAGAAGTGGTAAAACTGGTTCCAGCCAATCGGAATACTAAACTGTCTTGTAAGACTAGTATAGATTGGCCGTGAAATGCACCAAAGGCGAGCAAATTAAATGTAATATGTGGGCTTCAGTGAGTATTTACGCATATGTGTAGATGCCTGCCGGGAATGGTGCTGTGCTCTGGCTGTGCTGCAGTTTAAATGCACTCCAGTGACACATGTTAGGGAAAAGTCCCTTTGCCGTTTAGAAATAGCCTATTTTACATATTCATAAGTCACACTGTAAAGTGTGCCTTGTAAGCCCACAGGAAAGGGTCCTAACATATCAAAACTAACCTAACAGTGCTAATACTCATCACAACTTCAGGGCTGGCATACACATACTTGGCCGGGAGAATTAACAAATCTGGCTAAGAGGGCAATAGCATATATAGATGATCATTGGAAGAGAAGATGGATGTTAACTGCTACCCACTTAGCATGGATAAGCTATCGGGTAGTGGACAGGAACAGTAGGCAGAGCAAAGGGCAGCTATAGTACTACCTCTCTGGACTTGGAGAAGCCAGGGTCTTTTCTTATTTGCTCCCACAATCCTTCCAGACAGAGCAGCTCCAGTCACAATAGGGAAGATAACCTTTCCTCTCATCTGGCATTGTAAAAACTGGTTATCTAAATAGGAGTGTGGTTAATTTTACAGTAAGGGAAAGAAGATGTGCTGCAAGAGAAGGTGGAGAGGCTGTGAGAAAATCATTAAGACTGAGTGGCAGAATTTATCCAATCAGCGACTAGTGTACAGGATGAATCGGGCACCTCACCCACCACCTCAGAACATTCTTGAACCTGAGAAGTCTCCACCAGAAGAAGACGGTACTGCTGAAAGAAGATTCTTCACTCTTGATACTAAGCCAGGAACTGTAACTGTTTTTTAGGGGTCGAGAAGTTGGCCTCCAGTTTGCCTGCTTCTGGAGTAAAAACCTGCATAAATCCTATCTGGAGGGAAACCTGATGCCTGGAAACCCGGTGACCAGAAACCCGCCCTGATGAGCTAGGAGCTGAAGGTCTTCCGGCACTTGGAAAAAGTTGGCACTTAGTCATTTTTTTTAACTCCGAGGGACCAGGAGAAGGTGTTAAGGCTTGCCCATTGAGTCGCATTCAAGGGGGCACGATTACTAGGTTTATGCAGCTCAGAACTTTTTTCTGCCCTGAAAAATTAATCAGCGGAACCCCAAGGTGAAGATATCCAACCTCGCAAAGCCCTACGCATCTACAGCTTCAAGACGTGCCCCGCCGAATGATTTTGACTTCACAAAACTGACTAAGTCCAAAGGTAAAACCTTGTACGGGGGCGAGGCAGCAAATCTATCCAACTCGTGAAGCAACCTCAGCAGCTACAAAATCCAGGTTTGTCCCAATCAAAGGTTTTTGTGCCAAAAAGAACAGATGCAACTACGTATTCAACAGTGAGGAACCCTCGCCGGCCATAGACTTGGAACTTGCCTTGCCGAGAAATTCTAACTTCAATTTCCGACACCAAGTCTGAAAGTAAACATTTTGATCTGGACCATTCCCTTGGTGTATCCGACTTCTGCTCTATTGTGGTTGGCCTGAAAACGGCTCTCTGTCATGGTCAACAGGGAACAGTGACTTGATTGGTGTTTTACTTTTTGCTGCTTTTTGCCTTAAAACTTTAAAAAGTAATATCTCATTCCTCTCAACCTAATTTAATGATCTTGGTGTCTTTTTGCTCAATTATTTCTCTTTTGACTTGGTTTATGAATTTTATTAGGTTGAACTCTTTACTTTCAAAATGTTGGTACTGCTTGAACTTAACACACACTCACTGTCTAGTGAGCTTATCTAGAATGACACATGCCTTCACAAGTTCTCCCTGATGACTGTAGAAATCAGTGGGTGTAGTTGATGCCACAGGTCTCAAGAACATCAGTGCCATTGATTAATCCCAAATTCGACAAGATGTAAGCCCTTAAAGAGGATCTAATTTACCCACTAAAGCATTCCTAGAACCAGTGATCGCACTTGACTTTGAATAATTATTGGTGTATTAGGCTGGTCTCCACATGAACTGTGAGGTATTTATTTATTTATTTGCTGGTTTGTATAGCGCTGGAATCGACTCCAGGTGGAGTATCTCTGCGCTTTTGGAGCCGGTCGAAACAGAGGTGTGAAAGAATGGGGCTAGATCTCATTTCTGAACAGTACAGTTTTCAAGTGTCTCCTGAAAGTGAGGTGTTCTTTACACTGTCTCAGAGACAGAGGGAGTTTGTTCCATAATGTGGGTCCTGTAATTGATAGTGCTTTGCTCCCATGTCTTGCTTTTTTTGCACGGTGGATCACTAAGAGAGGATTGTTGCTGGACCTGAGCGATCGAGTTGGAATATAGGGAACAAATTTGTTTAGAAGGTATGCGGGCCCTTGTCCATTTAGACATTTATGAATCAGACAACATATTTTAAATTTAGTTCTCTGCCGGATTGAGAGCCAGTGCAGTTGCTCAAGGAGGGGCTTAGAAGCAGTTCTCGGGGGGGACGTTGAGGACAAGGCGAGCTGCCGTGTTCTGAATGACCTGAAGCTTGGCCAATACGCCTTCGTTGGCAAAAAGCAACAGGCCATTACAATAGTCAATCCGACTTAAAACCAAAGCCTGAACAAGAATTCTCCTAAAGGAGTCAGGTAGTAGAGGGAAAACTTTACGTAACAGGCTAATGGTATGGAAGCATATTCCTGAAATATAGTTAACATGCTGTTTGAGTGACAAATCTTGATCCAATCGGATCCCTAAATTCTTCACGACCTGTTTGGGTTTGGGAACTGTTCCCAGGTCGTGTGGCCACCAATCAGGGGTCCATAGTATTTTAGCTTCTCCAAACAGCATTACCTCAGTTTTGCTGACGTTGCACTGAAGATAATTGGAGGACATCCAATGTGCCACTGCCTTCATGCCTAAAGAGAAAGAGCTTCTTACATCAGCGGAGAGAGTCTTAAAGGGGAAGAGGAGCTGTGTATCATCAGCATATGATACTGGGATGAAACCATACATGCGCATCACTCTTGCCAGGTATGGTTTGTACCATGTCTCAACATCCACTAGATGTCCACGGGTCCCATAAAGTATGAACATTGTTGGCTGCGAAATCCTGTTCACTTAATATGACAACTTTTTGTGCCTTGTGAGAATAAAAATCTAGTCAAAAGGCAGACATATCATAGCACACTGACTTTATTGCAACATTGAATATGATAACTAGACCTATTGAGAAACACTGCCACAGTAATATATTGAGACATGAAGATTTTCGGAGATTTACAAGTACTAGTAATATATGGCTGACAGACTTACACTGCCATAGACTCCAATGTTAAATGCATTATAGCCCCTTAATATGGAGGCCATGTTTGTGGTAATCTAAAAATCCAAACTGTAAACTTTTTCCAGTTTACATTCTGCTATTACAAAGAGATTCCAATTTTCTTTAGAATATATATATCTAACTGGACGGAGTGCAATAACTTTATTTTGGTGTATCTAACTTCCCAAACAACATCACCTATAACAGTAATAGTTCAATGATTAATACATCTCAAGGTCAAAACAGAAATATCTAGCACGCAATGGGCAGACCAACTGTGCCCATGGTCTCAGGCCCTTAGGTTATACGACAGTTATTCAACACAGAACTGCTGAATAACCAATGACTGCACCAATACCTGGAAAGGAGGTCTGACAACTTGCACTCAGCTTTCAATCCTATGCTGAACATACTCAACTTTGTATCGAACGTACAGGGATTCTGAGCAAAATTTGCAGCTAAAACGGTGGCCCGCGCTCAGTAGAGACCAAATGATGACAAACTCAAAGACATAATCTGCCATTTCCGGTCTCATTACACAGCTCAATATTTTCTCTGCTTCCTGCTCACTACCCAGTTATATTGCCACTAGTGTCTCTTCTCCGACCTTAAGTCAAACCTGCCACTAACTCCATTGACTTTCAGCTCAAATGTCACAGATATAACCTCCCTCAAAACTCTTCACAAATCTGTCTTTATGAACCAGCTCATCCTTAAAAATATTAACCAGCTTTACATAGCCCTTTATCTTTCTAACGACTTTCTGAAAGATGCTCAAAATGCTCCTGTATATCTGCTTCTCAGTTTGAGTAAGAGTTATCAGGTCTCCGCTTCATGAAATTCACCATTGGGATTTGATATTTGCCAGAATCTCCTTTAAGATCAAGCATTTTTCCCATAAATCCCTTCACTTGAGAACCCCTCAATGTCTTTGGTGTGAAGTCTTCTCATACATCCCAATATGGACCTTACTCGTGTCCATAGGACATCTGCTCCTTGCCCATTTTTCAAACACTTGCTTGCTGACTCTCATCTGGGGTCCCACTCTGTGGAACTCATTTCCCCCTAAATCAGAGTTAAACAATAACTTTGCATTCTTCAAATTGCTTAACTGTTTTTTACAAGTAGATCCGATCATTTATTTCAGAGTCAAGATGGTGAGTGTGAAGATCTTGTTCCCAGTCTCTCATGCTCTGGTCATCTCAGAAGACACAGATTTTTTTAAATATACATCCAATGACAATGCCAGGTCACACAGCGAACAATTTTCACTAAATTTCAGTTTCATTCTTTGGCACCTTCTTTATATTGAATTCAAAAGAAAAAAACGAATTCTTGGTACTTCTGTGGCTTCCTTTCACATTGTAAAAAGATGTAAAGTTTCCGTGGCTCATTCATAAATATGCCTTGCATTTAAAACACGAGCCTTGGGAAGAATACCTCAGCATACAGTTTAACAAAATGGTTTTATATATACTGAGTGAACGACAATGCTGTGGAGCTATTCACTATACTTACTTTGGATCTGGTGGCCCATCTGGTAGAGGTTTCATGGAAAGCTTACAAAGTGACCTGAAGACTATGAAGGCATCCTTTTGTAAAATGTGGGAGAACTTAGCACCAGGAGAAGACCCTGAAGTATTTCCAGATTCCTAGAAACATTAAAAACATATTACATACAGTGAGGTAAAGCGCAACATTAAATGTACTGAAATACTTGTGTTATGGATGGGCATTATTGAAAGTGTTACCTACAACATAGTACATAACATGTCAATGTCAACATTGGTTTGCCAAATACAAAAATTCAACAAAATCAAAGCTCTTAAATGTGCATGTACAGTCAAAGAGGCTCAGGGCTTGCTTTGAGAATTAGTCAAGTGTTAAAAATGTCTAAGACTTAAATGTACACTGCTGCAGGTGAATTCAATCCAGATTCTTTTTAAATCATGGGCAAATCGGGGCCCCGCCAACCAGGGTCCTTCATGGTGATTTATAATTGTGTGCATTAATACATACTTACTTTTATTTTATTGTTGGGAAAACCCGAACTCACCAAACTAAATTCTTGCCCCCTTAAGCAGGACAAATTAAAAGCAATATTTCTAGATCTACCTTGTTATTTCAACACATCTCTTCCACTTCATCCACCTTTATTTAGCTTTCTCTCTCGCTACTTACCTCTATGAAACTATCCCCCTATTTTCCTGCACCCCATATCGCTGTACCTGTCTCTCGCTCAACCTCACTTTTGTCTCTACCAACCTGTGCCTATCTCTACTTCGCTACCTCTGAACCCCTTCTGTCTTAACATTCTCACTACCTCATACCGCACTTGGCATATCACTGATCCTTTTCTATCTCACCACTCTGTATCTTTTCTCCATTTATATCCCATCTCCCCCAAATTCAATTTTCAATTTCACTACTCTATCTCTCAGCTGTCTCTCTACCTCACTATTTATTAGGACGCCCTCTACCTGACCTATCTCTACCATACCTGTGTCGACCTCTTTTCTCTCCAACTCACATCTCTTCTCTTCATGATCTCTCTATCCTACCTTTTTGCTATCCACAACAGGTTTCTGCCTCTGCACCTCCCTTCTCACTCTCTTTCTGCCTATTTCCTCTACCTCAACTCTTTCACTACCATACTCCTTTCTCACTACTTATCCTTTCATCCTCTACCTCTTTTTTCTATCAGTACGTTCTCTTCAACCATGTTTCTCATATCCCTCTCTGCACCTCCATCTCTATTTCAATTCACCCTCTTCATTTCACCTCTCTCCTCTACCTCTTATTATAGACCTTTCTTACCTCTCTATCTCCACCTCTCTAAGTCACCCTCTCTTGTTCTACCTCTGTATCAACCTCTCCACTTTTTCTATCTCACCTCTGTCTCTCTGCTTCATCGCTTTTCTATCTACAACTACTCTCTCTTTCTGCCATTCAACCCTTTTTGCCTCATTATTCTTTACCTGACCTTACTTTCTGTACCTCATCATGTAGCCCCTCTTTCTAGCTCAATCTTCTCTCTCATGCATCTATCTATCTATACCTTCTCTCCACTCGGTCTACCTCTCTATGTCATTACCTTATTCTAACATCTTTCTACTTCATTGTCTATTTGACTGAGAATGGGCAATAACGTTGTTCTGAAAAGGACACCCTAAAAATATTTCTTGCCGGGGCTCTAAAAATCCTTAAAAAGGCAATAATTCAAACTCCAAGATTACAAAATCTTACTTGGCCAAAGACCCTGAAACAATCCAATTCAGCATGAACTAGAATAAAATAAAAAATGTTTGTACCACTCTGCTATGAAACTAATGCTATCCCATCAGGGTCTAGTATCCTCCACTTTAAAAACCTCCTAGCCTCTAATTCACTATCAGTCTTCAATCTGGAACATGACCCAAGTCAAAATCTTTAAATTACTTTGTAACCCTCCAGCTCTGTCGTACCACCTCTGCACATCCACATCCTTCTAAGGCAGTGAATAAAGTATATATCCATTGTTTAATTGTTTAATCACCTTTACTGTTCGCCCTAACCTTTGAGCCACCAGCAGTGCATGTACAAAAATTGCCACGAATAGGGCTTTTAGGCACACTGAACATAAAATAAGCACATCTGCAGACAATATGCCAATATCCATGGGTGAGTCGTGCGCTATATTAAATCCAAATAACACAACAAATAACACGTGCTCCTTACCGTCACAAACCCTGAAATTACCCTCACAGAGGTCATAAAGCCTTTGAAATATTCAAGCAGATATCAGGGTTCAATGACAATAAAGATAAATCAGAAATTCTTTACATCAGCCTCCCAGTAGACCAGGTAAAGAGTCTTAACACATACCTATTATTAGATATTTGGGCATCTACATTTCAATCGCAATTAAAAAAAGGGCCAGGCTTAATTTGCTCTCCTTGAAAGCACAAACTGTGATTAACCTAGTCAGATGATGTGGACTCTATGTAACCTGGCTAGGATGTATAAATGTTATTAAAATGAGCATACTGTCCCATCTTCTGTATCTATTGCAGAAGATACCAAGACCTGAAATCCAGTCTTTTGCTAGAAAAACAAAAATAAGTATTTATGACACCATGTGAAAAGAGGGATTAGCCTGCCCACATATATTAAAGATCTACTATGCTTCACATCTATGGGTAATTGTTGAATGGTCCCAATGGAAGACAGAGGAACATTGGATAGACATAAAGAGGGTACTATCAGGAAAACCCCTATGGGATCCAAAGAAGCGCAGATCACGCAATCTCTATATATCACCCATAACCAAAACGGCCCTCAAATTATAAGACAGAGAGGTAGTTAGGGCAGGTCGCACCACGCATCAGTGATCCTTCGACACTCTGCATTAAAATGTGAGCTTTCCTTCAGCTTTAGATGGGAAAAGATTTGAAAGATGGCAATTGGGTGGGTGCCTTAGCCTACAAGACTTGTTTGCAAAGGGCAATGTTAAGTCGTTTTATGGAGTGTAAACACACACATGGGGTAAGAGAGCATGAAAGAATGCAGAACTGTGCCACTGGGTTCTTCAGCCATGTAATAAAATCGCAGTCACCAGACAACTGACTGTTTTAAAAAAATATTTATGTCTAAATTTTAATCCACTAAGGGTCTGATTTCAAACATATACACCATTCTGAACACTGGGAGAAACAGTACAAAGTGGAATTTTCAGACACAACTGGAGCTAGAATTGTGAAGAGAGTTCACCAAGGCCCAATAAAAGGGGGTTGTCAGGATATTTCGAAGCAGCTTCAAAGTGTTGCCCACAGTGAGCCAGAACACAAACTGCAGATGAGGTGCTACCTCATGCCTCACAGATTGCACACAAAATATATCCAATCACACATTGGACAGGTGCTGGAGATGTGGACCTGGGGTAGGAATCTTCCTACACATATTGCGGGATTGCGTTAAAATTCAGATATTCTGGAAAGAAATGTTGAGCCACATAGATGAGATGGTGGGGTAGCCGACAGAGGTGCTCAGAGAAAGTATGGCTATATATTGACAAGAGCCAGTCACACGGTCCTATTTTTAATATGAGGTCTACTCACTTATGTTAGAGGGGGTTAAGGGGCTAAATGCAATATTTTGGGAAAAACTGATTCCTCAAAGGTTTCCCTATAGATAGCAGAAACGTAGCAAACTACAGACCATGAAAAAAGCGTGCATGACATACAGCAGACTGATAAGAAATTTACGAAAATGTGGGATCCTTTAATAGGTTACTCCATTGCCTTTGCTGAGAGACTACCCATCTAAATTGAGGGAACTGGGTTGCCTGAGATGGATGGCTTCCGAACAATGATGCCTTATCCTCGTAGCTTGCTATTTCGAGGGAGGTTTGCCCTGTAGAATATAAACGTGTGGGCTGGTGTACTCAGACTGGGGAAGAGTAAGTTAGGGTAAGGAGGTTAGGTCTGACGAATAAGCTAGAGCTGTCTTCGTGGAGCCATCAATACAAAAAATGCCAGTGGCTGATGGCTGTTAACCTTTCAATTTGTAAGAGATCTGGGAATAATGCAGTGACTTCAGTATGACTTTTGTTGGTGGAGTAGGCCTGGTTTTGTATTCTTTCCCTAAAAGTCAATAAAATGTGCTGATAAAAAAACTATTAACAAGCGTTGTATTTCCCACACAAATATATATATAAAAACAGTAATTTGAATAGTTGGTTTCCGAATATGTTCCAGGAGATGGGGGGTCCTTCAGACTTGCTGCATCAGTGAAAAAGTAGGTAAAATGCCTGCGGACAATAGAGGAGAGATGAATAATAAAAGATGGAGTTGAAGGCAGCATGCAAATGTTTAAAACACAAGAAATATCAAATCAAGAAAACCCCACGTTTAAGATCTTAAACTTGAGAGACAAAAAATATCTTAATATGATTCTCCATAGATATGAAACAATTAATCAGGTAAGAAAGACGCAGTGCACAGGATGAAGCCAGCTCTCATGGTAGATGGGTATGTGGATAGAGAGACGATAAGCAGGGTGTCATCTGCATGATATGATGTTGAGTCCACGCGTCCTGATGTTGGCCGTGGGTGTCATTTAAGAGTTGAATATGGTAGGGCTGCGGAACAACCCTTAGGGATGCCGCATATGATGTTCTTGGGAGCCGAGGTGGAAGATGGGCTCTTTGGGTTCTTCCAGTGAGGAATGATGCTATCCATTTGAGGATATCCTCTTGCATCCTGATCTGATGGAGCATCTTGGTCAGGATATGATGGGACATGGTATCGAAAGCTGCTGAGAGGTCGAGGAGGATCAGGGTGGCTGTTTCTCCTTGGGCTAGGAGAGTACTGATGTCGTTGGTGGCTTCAATTAGTGCGATTTCGGTGTTGTGGTTCGAGTGGAATCCCGATTGGGATGGGCTAAGAAGGTCGTTGTTCTCCAGGTAGTCTGTGAGTTTTTAAACTACTGTTTCAACTACAACTGCTGACTAGTCAATCAATAATAGATACTCCGGCAACTGAATAACAAAAATAAAAAAGATGAACAAAATAGATTTTTTTTGTTTTGAAATTTCAGATAACAGTTTACCATAATTTATACAAATAAATGAGGAGGTTGTTTAGAGCTTGGCTGATGAGCACCTCTGTATGTAGGCAGTGCTTCTGCTCAGCCAAACTTGGGAGTTACCCATTGTATTTAGAGTCAGGGAAAACATTGGGTTTAACCTAGTGAAGCCTCAGCTGCGTTCAGCGGCATACACCTCTTGTCTAGTTGCCCATCTACCAGTGGACCACCAGTTCACAATGTTGTTCGGCCCACCCTATTTAGGGCTGGGAAACCGTCACTAGCTTTCCACAGAATTCCAGGGTAGGGAAAACAAACAGTGGACTCCAGAGTGAAAGGTTTCTGCACATTAGGGCCATAGATTTTCTTGCTTTCTGAAAACAACTTCTGCTCCATGCGTTGTTTTTCAGAGTGGAATATCAAACCTGCCACCCCTCTGCAAAGGATCAGTATAGTAGCAAGTCCACTTAAGACAAAGAGAACCCTGCCAGCCAGGAGGGGAAGCTCTAAATAAGGAAGGCAGTTCACTGCTAGAACTGCATGCTGGGTTTTAAACGACCCAAGAGTCTTTAATACGTGGATAAAGCCTCTTACGGGTAGGAGAGTCATTGCAATCTAGATTCAATTTATTCTTCATCCTTCCCATCAAAACATGGATTAAGAGGGGAACGCCTCAATAAGAGAAGGAGAATAACTTGCCACCTAAAGCTCCCCTCCCAAGCTGGACCCTGCTTTTTAGGACATTTTGTGCTTAAGCCTTTACAACTTATTGTTCCTCCAAAGATATACAGGCAAAACGTGCGTCTATTTTCGCCACGTTAGAGATTCTAAAAATTCCCAGGATTTATTGTTTTCCCAGGAGGAAAACAAGACAATTACAAAGTGGTAGAATTTGCTGTAGTCTGCATTTTGAGGCCTTTCCTGTCCTTGGCTATAGCCCCATCGGCACAAATGGGGTACAGTCGGAAGAAGTGTAGGAATGCTCGGCGGTAGGACATTTTTCAATGGATGCAGATTTTAAAGCTCACCGAAATGTAGGAATATCTGTGAAGTTAGCCAAAGTTTGACATTTGTATGGCATTCTGTGTAGGAAGAAATAATGGGATACATGCAAGTCAAATGACCCTGAATTTCCCCAGGTGTCTAGTTTTCTAAAATATCTAGGGTTGCGAGATGGACTCCTGGCTGACCTAGGAACCAAATACCATAACCACCCGCATCCCCAGAATGACTGAAATTCAAAAGAAAGATCATGATGTTACAACATTGCACTTTAGGACCTTTCCAGTTGCGGGCAATAGGCCCACACGTTCTGGGTAATGTTTGTATTGAAGTAGTGTGTGATTGCAGAGCTGTAGGACGTTTGTTGTTATATTCTTAATTTCTCTATGTTTTGTCTTCCAAATTTAAGCCAGTCTGCACATAAAAAAACACATTTTGGAAATGCACGCTAAATCATTAGAGATTATGCGTTATCCGTAAAGCAGGGAGGCAGGAAGAATTCCTATACCTAAACCCAGAGTTTTGGGCCCATTACACAAAATGCTGAGCTTTTCTTCAGCCCCACTATTTCTGTATTATATTTAACCTTATCAATTGATGCAAGATCGAAAAAAACACAATGAAAAATCATATTATTTCACAGCTTGGTTGATGGCTCCAGGTATGACCTATATTTGGACAACTGACACACACTATATATATCTCTGTGACCAGAAGAGTGTAACTGACTTAAAGGTATAATATTTGTTTAGATCATCCTTCAAAGTAAAACGTTTCAGATTAAACCACTGTCTCCTATTTCAAATTTCCCTTTCTTCCTTTTATTATTTTCATTTCAACAATTAGACTCTTTGCGAAAACCAAGCATGATCTAAGCAAATGACTCCTTGTTGAATTCAGAATTCCGTTTACATTTTATAAATGTATAGCTTTCCGGGTTCATCCACCGGTTTTATATCTTTATTCCCCATAAACTATAAGTAGGCAAAGAACAGGAAATTATTGACCTCCAATTCCAAAATTGCAAGCAGTGTAGTGGACATTATTTTTTTAACAACTCTGTCTGAAAACAGAAGAAAGTTATCTTAGTACAGCAAACCTTTTTAGAAGCCATTAAAAAAAACAAAAAGCACCCTGTCTTGCAAGGTTTCTTTCCTGAACTTCTCCAGGCGTCTGGGGAAGGTAGGTTTCCCTATTTCCCTAGGTACCAGACAATCAAGTTCCAAATATTGTAGCCAACACTCAGAGGCGGGAAAGAAAATCGGTTTATTTTAGACAGCATTTATGTTAGCAGGGCACTTTGGGTGAGAAAACATAGTGTGAACAACGCAAAGCTTACTAATTTGGACTCCCGCCAAGTATCTAAGTTTCAGAAATGTTTGTGCGAAGAAGGCTAGGGTACCAAGTAGTGCATCTGCACCATACGTAAAGTCAACGTAGACAGCACACCTGGTTTCCTTTTCAGACATCTCCGTTCCTGTATAAAAAGCACACCCATAAAGGGTGGGATAATTTGTATGAGGAGAAGTGTGGGAATGCTGAATAGTATATTTCCTATAGGCCAGTTACTGAAACTCAGAACAAAGACACAATTTCGCTAGTGGTGTACACATAAATTCTCCCTATTTCGGGGCGGAGCTAGTCACGCAGAGAGATGGCCGCAGCTTGAGCGAGCTCCTCTCGGACGCCACAATATTTTACATTATCCTGTACGTCTAGACCCGTGAATGCCCAGCGATTAGGGGTATACCACCACCGTAAGCACAGGCAGCTGCTATACTTTGACCCTGTCGCCCCAAAGGGCTCTGAAACACCGAGACAGAGTACGACGCCATCGCGGCCTTGCTACCGAAACCGAAACTGAAGCGGTGCGCAGAGCGGCAACGATGCAAGGCACGTAACCCGGCTGCAGGGTCGAGGACCTGGCGGTGCGACCGGGTCTGAACCTGGACGGCGGCACACAAACGTCGGTGTTGCGCCTGTGGAGTCCAACGGCGATCTGTCAATTTGGGGCAGCTCCGATCATATCAGCAGTAAGAGCGTGTACCGCTTTCACAACGCTCCGCAAGACGAGGGGATCGGGCGCCCGCAGACTCCAATATACTGTATGCCACCATCTCTGAAATACACACGGTGTATGAACAGCAGGAGCAGCACACAAACGACGGCGCAACGCCTGTGGAACCCACTGGAGATCTGTGGAGCTGGGGTAGCTCCATACATATCAGCAGTAAGAGCGTGTGCCGCTTCCAAATCGGGCCGAAGGGGGATGAGATCATTATACCGCGTGCCGCCGCTTTTGAAATACACAGCGATGGTGTAAAATAGGGCATAATTGGCTCCCTTCCCTTCAAGACTGCCCTGAATAACCCTGTATTCATACCACCACTTGTGCAAACTGTGGAGACACCCCCCTGAGCTTAGATATTCAAACCGCAAACACGGTGCAATGCAGCTCCCAGACGTGTGAGACCTACAAAGTGAGCATTGCGGTGCCTAACTGCGCAGCTCCCATTCTATGTGCCCTGCAGCTGATCGTGAGCACGCACGTAAACTGAGCATTGGTGACGGCTTCACTTCCAAAAAAGGGTACCTCCAGGAGGCGAGGCCAAAACCGCAAATTATATTGAGGGAAGAGGTAGCACGCATGTAGCGGTACCTGTGAAACACGACTAGATATGATTGATTGATTGATGGGAAACTTATATAGCGCAGCTATCACCCTACGGGCATCTTGGCGCTTTGAACTGAGGATCCATACCAAGGACAAAGGGAGGGACAGAGAAGGCGACCTGGGTTAGACTTTGAGGTAAAGCCAGGTTTTAACTCCCTTGCGAAATTCAAATAGAGAATTACACTGTCTCAGATTCAGAGGAAGCTTATTCCACATGCCGGAGGCCACTATGCTGAAGGCCCTTCCGCCTACCCTGGAGCGTTTAAATATCGGGACTACCAGTAGGCCTGCTGTAGAGGATCGAAGCTGCCTGATTGGTAGATGGCGGACAAACTTATCCTGCAGAGGAGCTGGGCCTCGTCCATGCACTGCTCTGAATGTCAGACACAGGGACTTGAAAGAGACCCTCTCCTTAACAGGGAGCCAGTGTAGGTCCCTCAGTGCTCTGGTGGCCGAGGAGCTGCGTCGCCGATCGAGCACTAGTTTAGCTGCTGCTGACTGTATCCTCTGCAATCCCTGGAAGATATACTGCGGGGCCCCCAAGTAGAGGGAGTTGCAGTAATCGAGCCTGCTTAATACCGTACTGCGTACTACCATGGCTCGTGACTCCCTAGGGAGTAAGGGTAAGATACTCCGGAGCAGTCGTAGCAGGGCGAAGCAGACAGAAGCAGTCTTACTGGCCTGAGATACCATCTGGAGGTCGTCATCAAAGATCACCCCAAGATTACGTACCTTGCTGACCGGTATCAGGGGACCTTCCTCTGGAGAGAGTCTGAATTCGGAAGGTAGATGTTTTGGGATCCTAGTTGGAGAGCAGAAGACCACCTCAGTTTTGCCACTGTTGAACTGGAGAGAATTCCTTCTAAGCCAGTCCGTGGTCTGCTTCATGCATTGCTGGAATCGATCCATAGGTAGTGCGTCATCCCCTTCTAAAGAGCAGGCCAGCTGCGTATCGTCAGCGTAGTTCACTAGGCTGACTCCAAAAGATTTAATTAGAGGGAACAGGGGCCGTAGGTAGATGTTGATAAGGATGGGACTAATTGCAGATCCCTGCGGCACCCCGTACGCAACTGGAGACCTGCTGGAGGAGAAAGGGGTCAAGGTGACTACCTGCTGTCTACCTTCTAGGTAGGATTGAAACCATTGCAGCACTCTGCCTTTAACACCTATCTGCTTTAGTCTCCCCACCAGGACTGGATGGCTCACCGTATCGAACGCTGCCGACATATCGAGAAGCACTAGAATCATGGCATTCCCGTTGTTGGCGCGCATTCGAAGATTGTCCAGCATGGTAATCAGAGCCGTTTCAGTCCCGTGACCAGGGCGAAAACCGAACTGATCCCTGTCGAGCAGGAGGTTCTCCTCCAGGAAGCGGGATAGTGTCTTACTTACTGACTTTTCAAGGATTTTCACCGGGTAAGGCAGAAGTGAAATAGGCCTGAAATTAGCTGGTACCAAGGGGTCCAGATTCGTTTTTTTTATCAGTGGGGTTACCACTGCTAATTTCCAGCAGTCCGGCACAGATCCAACCATCAGGGACTGGTTACAGATCATCCTCAGCCATGGGAAGGTGTTACGCCCATGTAGTTTCCAAATTTTGTGAGGGAGAGGGTCTAGAGGAGAGCCAGAGGACACACTTTCTATTAGACTGTCAAAAGCCACCTGGGACAGTGGTTGAAAGCTGTCTAGGGCCGCGGTCAGTGGTAGGTCTCCGTCGGCCAAGCTGGCGGTTTCCTCAGAGCCGTCCTGAGTGTTGTCCTGTACGGTATTGACGATGTTGGCAATTTTCTCCTGAAAAAAGGAGGCAATTTCATTGTACAGAGCTTGCGAGGGAGCTTCACTGTTGTTCATGCAATCCGGGGTAGAAAGGTCACGGACAATCTTAAAAAGGGCTTTGGTCCCATTTGAGGCCTGGGTAATGGAGCTAGCATAGAAGTCTGCCTTGGACCTCAAGATAAGAGCTTTATATTGTTGTTGGATCAATCTCAGATCCTTCTTGTCGTCCTCGGCATAGTTTCTTCTCCATTTCCTCTCTGCTTGCCTACGGGAGAGTCTAAGTTGATGCAGCTCCTCATTATACCAGGGCGCTGATCTTTTCCTCACCTTCTTTAGTGACTTTATGGGAATAGTATGATCAAGGATCTTAATTATATGTTCGGTGAATGATCTGTAATTTTCATCCACGGACTTAGCAGGAGAGAAGTAGCTGACGTCCAGTGATGTGGTTAGGGGGTCAACTTTGGCCAGTTTGGCCCATTCTCTATCCTTCCTGTAAGAGCACTGCTGGCTGGACTTGTTCTTCCGGCAGGGCATCGCCATGCTCAGATGTATAAGAGAATGGTCCGTCCAATTCAAGGGCGTAATACTTGATATCCCAGTTGTAGCTGGGTTAGCAAATACCAAGTCTAGGATATGCCCCTTCTGATGGGTTGGACTGGCCACCAGTTGATGGAGATTCAGGTTAGCGCATGTTATAAGCTTGAGGATGCATCCCATTGTTGCTGCGACGACGGTAGTGAACGATCTGTCAAGGGGCTCACACTGAATCTTAAATCCTTGCTGGAAGGCTAGAGCACACCAGGGCGCCTCACTTCACTCGGTGCAGCTCCATCCAGACATCAGTACTCGATTGCTACGCATATAACCTACTCATAATTGAGGTTTCAAAACCATTGAGAAGGGGTTGTCAATTTGTCATAACTTCTACATTGCACTACTTACCCTCTGCTTGGAGTTGTGAGGAACTCGGCATTGAGGAACAGATGCTACTGGGACCATGGGAAAGACGGACAGGAACCAACCCAAAATTACTTTCAAACAGGCCAAAAATCAGCCAGACTAGGGTGTGGATGATCAATCAGCGGCCAGTGCAACTGGCGGAGTCACCAATGATGATGTACAAGCCATGTTCACCACGATACAAGCAGCCTTAACTAACATTGACGGCAAGATAGACTCACTCACTTACCGAGTTGATCGATTGTCTGAACGCATGGACATACACACGGAAAGGCTGGACATGGCCGAGCACCGTATATCTGAAGCTGAAGACGCTCAAACTCAGATGGAAACTAAGCAAGGGAAAATAGTCAAGCACCTGGCAGCCCTAACGGCGAAAGCAGAGGATTTGAAAGCAAGGTCCCGTAGAAACAATATCCGCCTGAACGGGCATATCGGAAAAAACGAACACAGGCTCTATGGAACGCTATGTGGAACAGCTACTCATTTCCCTAATGGGCAGGGAAACGTTCTCTGAAGTCTTCATCGTCGAGAGAGCGCACAGGTCTCTGGCTCCGCCGCCTGGGTCCAGACTAAGACCAATAATAGCTAGGATCTTAAACTACAGAGATTGAGATGCGGCACTTCGCAAAGTCAGAGAGATGGGCAAGCTATGTCACGAAGGTATGGATATCTCCTTATATCCTGACTTTACATCGACTGTCCAAGAAGCAAGGAAGAAATTTGGGCCTGCAAAAC
Source organism: Triturus cristatus (assembly GCF_964204655.1). Taxonomy (NCBI): domain Eukaryota; kingdom Metazoa; phylum Chordata; class Amphibia; order Caudata; family Salamandridae; genus Triturus; species Triturus cristatus. Next base: position 576,011,271 of record NC_140587.1, on the reverse strand, counting down.
AAAAGCTGCAAGATCTAAATATACCATACGCTATGCTACATCCTGCCAGACTCCGCATGACTGATGAAGGGAAGATGAAGATATACAATGAGCACACAGAGAAAATGAAGTACCTAAAACAGAAAGGACCACACAGCATGCGCAGGAGATCCCCAAGAGGAAAAATGGAGGAACAAGCAAATACATCAGACGTGGAATAGAAACCTTTAATTTGCAACAGATACTCTCCATGTTTATCACCCCGTCAATCAAACACATAGAAAATACCTGGACTAGGGGCTGATACGTCACACTGTGTTGCTGCACCTGCAATATAGATGATGACTTATTACTGCAGAAAATAGAGGTGCACAACAAGGTTGGCGATCGGAGAAGTTGGAAACATCCCAACGAACAGCTTGAGGAATGCAGGCTGCTGTGTGCAGATAAGTTGACATTTGAGACTTGGGATTAATCCACAATTGTAATCTATAGACTGTATATAATAAGATGTTTAATGTCTTGGTTTCATACAATATGCAATTATTGGCAAATGAATCACTAGCTGCGGGTTGGTGGTATAGTGATCTCCGATGTGCATTGGGTTCGTATAGACGTGGCGTCCACCCATGGGGGATATCCACAAGAAATTAGGGTGGCAGCTCCCGCCCACTCGTTTGTACCACACAAGTTGAGTCTTTAGTTTCTAGGGAGCGGGTGGGAGGGACGGGATATGTTGCAACTGTTAGGGATTGTCTCCGCTACATGGGAACGGGCAGAGTGGGAGGGGGCGGGGGGAAGACAGGAATAAAAACTCTGGTCAGCTCTGAGAAAATAATTATTCACATTTATAATAGCACAATATGCATGGGACGGCAGCTGTTTCAATGCATAGAAGACAACACACATGGCTCAACCACCTACCTGAAAACTGACGTTCATGACTTGGAATATACGAGGACTCCATAATCTGCAGAAAATACGTAAGGGACTGTCATATTTAGCCAGGCACGGGATAGATGTCGTCTGTTTACAGGAAACACATCTTACGGCTCTAACCGAAAGACGAATACGTGCACGGTGGGTGACGTACCACATAGCATCCTCCTTCTCTACATACGCTAGAGGAGTAATGCTGCTGGTCAGACGCAGCACCCCATTTCAGCTCATTCAAGCACTTAAAGATGACTAAGGGCGTTATATCATAGTATAGGGAAATTTTGGGGGTACTGCATTAACAATAGTCACATCATATGGCCCAAATACTGACGACACCAGTTTTTATGCACGCATATGGTCTACACTGCGGGACTTACCAACCACAGCAATAATATGGGGGGGAGATTTTAATACATGTCTGGATCCGGCCCTTGACAGATCCACTGGTAATGAAATATATGGTAAACAATCCGCTAAGGTACTTAGAGAGGGAATGGAGATGTGGATGAATATCTGATATATGGAGATTGAGACATCCAGGGCACAAAGAAGGTACCTGCACATCAACGACACACAATACATGGTCAAGAATAGATTACTGGTTGATCACACAAGATGCTTGTACGTGGACAAATGCGGTGAAACACTTGCCCAAGACGCTATCGGACCATGCCCCAGTCTGCCTTTTGCTAAAGGTCCCCACGCACATACCACAACAGTTCACATGGAGACTACAAGGAAGCGCTCCCCTGGACCCGGTATTCCGTAGCGAATTACACCAGGCGATAGAGGACTACTTCAACTTTAACACTGGGTCGTCGAACAGCGCATAAACATTATGGGAGGCCTTTAAGGTCACTATAAGGGGACACTGTATCAGTAAGCACGCTGGCATTTTGAAAGACATTCAAAAGCAATTAACAATGATAGAAACAGATATAAAACGACTCAAAACGGAATATACAGAAACACAAAATCCCACAATATCAGCGGCCATAAGGTGGAAAATAGATGACTATCATGAATACGCTGCTGATGAGATAAAATATAGGTCGCGTAGACACACACAGTGGGAAATTATGGTGAGGGAGGTAGGCCGGGGCGAGCACTATCAAATAAAATCAGACCTGCAACAACAGCAACCTATATAACACAGATAGCAGACACGCAAAATCAAATACTCTACGATACCTCGTCAATTTTAGACTGTTTTAAGGACTATTATCTGCAACTCTATACTACACGATCCAATGAGACCCCAACTGACATTGACCAATATTTAGATGACGTTGCCCTGGCCTGGCTATCTGACAGACAGCTCAAGTACTTTTGCCCCATATCACAAAGGACGAAATTATAGAAGCGATCAACTCCTTAGACAACAAAGCTCCCAGCCTTGACGGTCTACCTGGAGAATTCTATAAACAATTTCGGGACTTATTGATACCGCCCTTAGCTGAGATGTACGAAGAGGCCTCTGAGGAGGGTAAACTCCTGACCTTGTTAAGAGAAGCACTTTTAATAGCGCATCCCAAACCCGACAACGGCTTAACTAAATGTGAATCCTACCGGCCCCTATCTTTAATAAATATAGATGTCAAAATACTAGCTAAAATTATAGCAGCACGAATTCAGCCCCTACTGGGCAATTTGATTTTGCCAGACCAGGCCGGCATGTTTCGACACGTTTTACCACACACAATATACGCACCATCTTTGCAATGTATCATCATCTAAATCCTGATTTATTGGCAGCCGCAGCTTTATTAGATGCGGCGAAAGCTTTCGATTCTGTGTAATGGGTATTTATGTTTACAGTGTTACGCAGAATGGGCTTCCCGGAGCAATTTCTGCAATGGATCGAGCTTCTCTATACAGATCCCACCGCACGAGTCTGAATTAATGGGAACACGTCCACTTCCATTAGTATAAGCTGAGGGACGAGGCAAGGCTGCCCGCTATCGCCTATTTTGTTTACATTAATTCTTGAACCATTAGCTTGTAAAATCCGTCAACAACACTCATAGTCTGCTTTACAATTTCATCTTTGACCCATTAGCATCTCACTATATGCTGACGACATGGTGCCTTTCACTCGATATCCAGACACTCATTTAAACAGACTTATTAGAGAATACATACGATTCGAACAATACTCAGCACTTCGTATAAACTGAGATATATCAGTAGTTATACCTCTTACGCGAGCCACAACACAACCCAATTTAGAATATCCACTGAAATGGCAAACTGAACCGGTCAATTACTTGGCATATGGATACATCATGAGCCAGAACTAGTGTTAAAGGGAAAATTACGGTAGGGCACAAACCAAACTTGAGGAACAAATAGATCGCTGGATAAAGATGCCTCTCTCTTTAGCTGATAGAATCACCTTACAAAAGATGATAGTCTTGCCCAAATTTTTATATTTATTCATGAATACTCACATTTGGCTCAAACAGACAATGTTTTCTAAATTAAGGTCGGCTATGCAACGGTTAACATGGGCTGGAAAGCAGGCCAGAGTAGGATGGAAAACACTAACTAAGCCATATCATAAAGGGGACTTTGGAGCACCGGATCTGCAGTTATATTTTTATTGCGTTCAAGCACAACACGCTCATTACTGGCTACACCTGCACGCGTACATACTACACATAGCAGTTGAGCGAGATAGCGTACAGCCGTCCCCACTGATAGCTTACATATCGGATCCAAAGACTTTTACCCCAAGGGACACAATTCAAACTGTATACTGCACTTCAAGAGCATGGCATATGCTAGCACACCGCGCGCAGAAACTCCCCATATACGCCCCATCTCTGCCTATAGCTCATCAACCATGAATATCTGTTCCGCAGGAGAAACAAATGTTAATACTACTAGAAGAGATGAAACTGACCACAATGGGTGATATATTCCCGCATAATAGATTCATCTCGAGGGACGACCCATCACAAAGTGCACACCATGCACCACTGAAGATGTTTGCATATCTGAGGCTGCACATGGCACTCAGGGAGCTATATATATAATTTCCAGATGAACCACCAAAATTGCAAGCACTACAGCTTTAATTAATGGCACCTACTTGTCAAAATCTAGTTACACGTTTATACAATGCATCACAAGCAGAACAGAGCGGGCCGTGAACAAATCGCACCAACGGTGGGAAGCACGGCTAGGGGACACCATAGATGAACGAGATTGGGACTATAGCTGCCGACAGTTGCAACTGCTAACATCAAACTGCAACTTGCGTATCATCCATTTTAAATTTTTACACCAAATTTATTATAGTCCGGCCCAACTATACAAACATGGACTTAGAACACAAGACAAATGCCAAAGATGTGATGCATCAAATGCAGATTTTTTTTACACATGGCTTGGGCATGCCCCCAGATCCATATGTATTGGCAAGAAATTACAGGCGCACTTACGACTATACTGACTGAACTGATACCGAATGCACCGCTTGTTTGCCTATTGGGAATATACAAACTTAGACCAGCGAAGAAACGATAAATTTCTAGCTGTTGCACTATTACTTGCCAAGCGCCGCATTGAAATTCGATGGGGAAGCAAACGTCCCCCCAGACTTAAAGACTGGCTTACTGACATGTCATACTGTAAGGAGACACTAGAGGTTTATGCGGAAGAACTACCGCAGGCGTCCAGACCAAGAGACTTTTGGGAACCTCTAACACAGTACCTTCAAGCAACACCAGTAGAAGACTAATTCACATTATAAGGTCTGATCGCACATGACAAGCTTGCAGTCTCCATTCACAGGACTGTAGCGGACAGTAGCGGACAGTTGATATAACAGATGTTGAGATCAGAAATGTGCCAAATGTGTTATATGGTTGTAAACTGCGGATATCTATAACTGTCAGATGCCCAAGATATGTTAGAATCTTGATTAGTTTATTAATGTACAGGACTATGTGTGCCTTTCGAACTACGTAACTGTATGCAAACGCAGAGATTGCTCTGTCTGTATTATGTGTATTTTTCATTGCTGACCGTAATAAAAAATAAAAAAATTAAATTCTCCCTATTTCTTTATTGCATTTTGTTTTCGTCTTGATTACGTGATACGAGGTATACAGCAAGGCAGACCTTTACCCCTATGTGCGGCATGCTTCATCATTGGATCCTCTAATTTACCACTGGGGAACTTCCTTTTGTTGTGTTGTATGGCTAATGTTAAGTAAACAGCTGCCACTAGCATGGAGTGATTACAGGCTGACATTTATGTGTCACTGAAGAGGTATGTTTTTGAATATTGCCCATGTGAGAAGAGTTGGGTGCAGTAATCTATGTGTCATTTTTACTTTGCCCATCTACCTACACACGAGATACCCATAGTAACAAGCCAAGGGTAAGCTTTGACTATCTTTTCATGCCTTTGCCTTGCAGTGAGACCTGACTAAAATTGTGCTGTTTAGCAGGTGCCCTTTTGTTTTAGGTTTAAATCATTTGAAAATCAGTTTAAATATTTAACATCTGACTTTCTCTAATAAGTATTAAACCTCTTCACTATCGAAAAATCATTCTAGTCAGAAAAAAATACGTCAAAATGCAGTTAACTGAACTGAAAGTCAACAACCCTTGTAAATCCACAAATCTTTGCTAACACCTAAATTGCCTTAAGAGGAATCTGTCTTTCTTGTGCCTTTTGTGTGTTCACTGTGCCTGGAAGGAGTCCTCTTCTGAGGTGAAATGAGGTCCAGATCGTCACGGTCAAAAATCTAGTTTCCATTTGTCAAAATCTAAGTCCTTTACTGTGTGGTAGAAATCTGAGGGGTTTTCCCAGAGCGGCTCTGTGACCGAGTCCTCGAATACTGTAGCACTGTGAGCATAATTACATTTGAAGACTGAGAGAGAAATTTTGGGGCAGTACTCATACATTTCCTAAAATTTCCTAAGTTATCTAAAGAAACATTTGCAGAAAAGACAGCTAAATGATGCACAACACTACCAAGCAGGCCATAGGAGTAAGGAATGTATACCCATCTACCTGAGTCAGTGAGAACACAATGCCTAAAATATAGTCATTAAAAAGCTAAAATAAGGGCTATGGAAGATATGTATTCATGCACGCCCATCTGAAGTCGCATAGTAACTCTGGTACTTAGTATTCTACTTCAGTCACTCTTCAAGAATTTCAACATAGTGTGCTAAGAAGTAAAGCAGGTGGACAGCACAGGCCTTGCTGAGATGTGCACTGGTGACAGTAGCACTGTGTCTCCCACCTCCTTTCTTGTTGAGCAGAAACTCTGTGTTTCGGTCGAATAGTATTCTCTGCTGTAGGAATGCATTTAGAAAAGTGTCAATCCTCCAGCCTTGCAACGTCCTCCACAGCAGACAAAGTGAAGGCACTTGCTTGTACAGGAGTGAGGCTAAATATAATGACCAGCTCAAAGTCAAGAAAGGATATTGGCCGTCCAGTGGTAGTTTGATAACAGAGAACGTATGGTTTCTAAGCTGCCAAACGAATGGGGTGACTAGTCAACTTCTTGTAGCAAGAATGGCGTGTTTACGAGTAACATTATGTACTTGAAGAAAATGGTCAGCTTTATTAACTTCAACAATGTTCTTGTTATACCGAAGTATACAGTTTCACTTCTGTAGTTCATATATTCAGGTGATATTTTTTTCAAATCATAAGTGCATGGCACTTAGTATTGTTTAACATGGGTTTCCTTGCAGGTTGATAATTCAGTATGCTTGTTTCCGAGCGATCAGATAGCCTTGTTTGCAGGCATGTAATGTTTGACATGTTGATATTTCAACAACTGCTTTTTTTTAAATATCTAACAATGTATCACATAATTTATTTCAGCAGTCATTGATCTATGTATCCAAACAGTCAAAGTAGGTGAAATTGCATTAAGGCTCATACATTGATTGTAGGTTTGATAACATTCAACAAGCTTAAAGGAGTGTTTAAGCTGTATATAGACAGGTGAGGCAGAGAGGAATCTTTGCTTCAAGGGAGCAGAGAGCTGAGAGGCTGCATAGACAAAAGCTCTAAACATCTTCTCCTTTTCGAAGGCCAAAGGCAGCCACATCAAGCTGCAAGCCAAGCCTTATTGGCTTTTTTAGGGACTTCATAGCTGTTCAACACATAGAGAAAAAGAAGAGAGCAAGAGAGACAAAAAAGAGAGAAGAGAGATGAAAGAGAAAGAAGCTGTCTTTATACGGAACAGCAACTCCATTCTTCTACCAAGGTATGCTGGTCAAAGGCAATGCTAAAACTCACACAGGCTGCTTTTGGTGCTAAAATTAGCTTGGTTAGAGACAAGGACGAGGTGTGGGAGAACAGATGCAGGCAAGCTCAAAAATACTGTTGCAATTTTTTCTAATATTCTGTTTATTATTTGCAATTGTTGCATCAATTCTGTTGTGTTTATAAACACACCTAGAACTATGGGTTCTAAATTATTCTGTACATATCTATTACAATTTTCATCAATGTAATACCAAATAAAATGGCTGTTTCATTTGTCCATGTATTTTTCAAAAAGAAATCAATTCAATAATCATTTTACACCGAATGTCAATAGACATACATATTATACATGAAAATGCAGTTTTGAGTTCAAAACAGAAATTTCAAGCAAATGAAGTTTCAATCCTTGTGCAAATTTATGAATGTCTTCCCATCGATGTCAAACCCTTGATATTAAGCCCAATGCATTTCGGGACTCTGTGGTCCCTTCCTCAGGGGCGTGTCTGTAAACAAACAGATTTATACAATGTACACTATTTACATATTTACATGGAGAAATATCAATTCCCAACAATGTGCCTGGTGACTGTTATACAATGACTAGCCTTAAAAAATAAAGCCAGCTGGAAAAACACATATACAATGAGAAAGGTGAAGAGAGCTGATAGTGGAAAATCCTAAAGAAATAACCACGTAGCACCTATGTGTGCATCAAGTATAGTACCGGCACCAAGGAGACCAGGAAAAGGCTGACGTTGAAGAGCTTAAACACCACTGCAGAAGAAAAAAATGTGATACGAAAAAAGGGTTACCCTATCGTATCCCGATCGTGAAAGACCAGATGAGGTGAAATGCTCACCTTGAGCTGACTGGAAGTGACCACAAGTAAAGTGGTTGTTGCCAATGAAAAAGAAAGGACTCTAAAGAAAGGGGAGATGAATGTTAGAAAGCTATTGAGATGTGTGCAAACAACATAATTGTAAGAAAAAAACGCTCACCTAATCTCTATGTCCTATGTCTCATGTAAACATCGCGTAATCTATCGGCTAGTAATCCTGCAAACGATATACAATAGTGAATGGTTCGCGAATATAAGTGGAGAAAAACAGAAGATCGAAAAAAATGACGTCACGGTCACCTGATGTGTGAATGTGTGTCCACAGTCTGTGAAATCGAGTCTGTGGGCTTTAAAGTCTGTGAACGCAATAGGGTTCATATTAATGAAACGAAGCAGGCAACATGGTAATGAATAAAGAACACGGAGAGGAGAAAATGCAAATCTTACCGGCATCGGACGGGAGCGATGCATACAACAGCGGCAGTGCGGAACAGAATGAAAACGCCGATAAAGTAAGTCAACGCAACGTGTTAGTGATCATAGAAAGCGGACTGCGTAAAGCATTCAATATAGCAATGATGCTGGTTGTTTTCTATAGTGTGCCCGAGGTTAACGAAGACGCCAGTAAACAAGGAAAACAGATTGTCAGAAAATAGGCTCTATTCAAAATGCTATACAAAGAATTAGTATGCACGATGAGTGAAAGTGATAAAGTCCAGTGAGAAAACAGTTGGGTGTATCGCAATAATGCGATAACATGTTGTTCCTGTTTGAGCATAGATGCAACATCAGAGAAAGAGATGAAAATTAAGGGAAAGAGAAGAAAAGAAGATCACATGAAAAAAACACAACAAAGCGAGTTCCAGTGGGAGCATGCTTGACATTTAAACGATTGAATGGGGTTGAAATCAATTCTTGAAAATTCTTTCCTCTGGTGTACGCAAATGTGGGCTTTTTTTTTTTTTGGAAGAGTCCATTGAAATCAGATTAATTTTGGAGCAATTCCCATGAGTTCTTAATTATCCGCTTTATTTGATTGGAACATGTTGAATATTTTGACACAAAGGTTGGTGTCCTAGACTTGTTGTCGTTAGCCTTGATGAATAAAGACGTACGGTCTTTGCCTTCGAGCCTGGTCATGCTTGCCTGTAGAATTTCTTCTGGGTAACCTCAGTTGATGAATCTTTGTTTATATTCGAGTATCTTGGATTTTTCTGTGTCCGGATTTGAACATATTCTTTTGATTCGGGTAAATTGTGAAAATGGCAAATTGCGAATAAGACTTTTCGGGTGAAAGCTTGTGAAATGTAACGTGCTGTTCCTATCAGTAGGTTTTGTGTAAACCTGGGTTGGAATCCTCCTTCTGTTACATCTTTTTTCACGAGAACATCCAAATAATCGATCTGTTTGTCATTGATGTTATGGGTGAATTGAATCCTTGGATTCCTGGTGTTCAACTGACTTATCAAATACTCCAGATTTTGTCCAGATTAAGAATATGTCATCAATATATCTGCAATATTGTGCGATACCTGATGTCCACTCTGTGTCACTCAAAATGTACTCTTCTTCAAATTTTGCCATGAAAATATTGGCGTATGCTGGTGCTCCAGAAAAGCCCATGGAAGTTCCTGTTAATTGAGAGCAAAAGTTAGATTGCCACGAAAAATAGCTATGATTGAGACAAAAATGTGAAAGCCTCAGCAAGAATACTTTGTCAACCTCAATATCATGCATGCGGAGTAAAGCCCAATCAATAGCTTCAAGACCTGCCTCGTGTGGAGTCATTGTATATAAAGCTATGACGTCTATTGTACACAGTATCCAATGATCTTGAGTGTGAGATTGTATGTTTTGTAATTTTTGTAAAACATCTGTGGTACCTCTCGTGTAGGTGCACCAATTTTGGACAAACTTCTGCAGATCGTAATCCAAAAAGTTACCCAGTGGGTCAAACAGAGACCTGCAGCCCGATACTATTGGTCGAAACAGTGGATCTTCTGGATTTTTATGAATTTTGGGAATCCTGTATATCTTCGGTCTGCGTGGGTTGTTGGTAGCTAGATACTGTTTTAGTTGTATGCCTAATAATCCCATCTCCTCAGCTTCATTCAGTATACCTTGTAGGATTGCTTGTGGTTTTAACGTGGGATCGTTGTCAAGTTGTCAAGTCGCAAGTACGCTGTGTCATCGGTCACATGTTCATTTACCTTGCCAACATAATACGTGGTATCCATAACAACAAGTGCTCCCCCTTTATCGGCAGGTTTCAATGTTAAGGACGTGTTGTTAGCTAATGAAATAATGTTTTAAACGTAGTTTGTGCATGAACTTGTAGAAGGCTACCTCCGTCTACAGTTTAGTGGTCACAGTTGAAGGAACATAGGTCATTCCTTTTGTCAATATGTTAGTTTGTTGTTTGGTTAATGTAACAGATGATATGTCAATTATCAAACTTTGGTCTTGCTGCTGCGTACAATTTTCCTCCCTTTTTCCTCCCTTTTCCTCGCCTGGTTTTGAGGTGGACTCTGTTTTTTGATGTTTGATGGTGGTGGATGCCCTAGATCTGGTGCCTGTGGCCAAAAAGACGTTGTAGATGGTGTGGATATCTGTAAATTGCTTGTTTCACCTGGTTGTGTAGATGGTCCTGGGATTTGTGAACTGGTGATCGGTTAATTGCAGTGTCTTGATCTGTTGCCACACTTTCTTCAGACGATGTAGTGTTTTTTTGTTGATTAAATCGTCTACGCGCATAATGTCTGCCCACGTATACATCTCATTTAATTTATAATCAATAGTATCCCTACGATACTTTCGAATTTTTCCTTCCTGTAATTCTTTGTTGTATTTATCAAGTGCTGAGTTGGGATGAAATCTAAATAACATTGGTCTAATAGACAATCGAAGGCCTTGTGGGATCCGTTGTGCTCTATGATATTGCACGAGGGTGGATGCGTGCAGTCTCTGGTTTAATTGTCGTCCTGTTAAGTATACTAGTTGTTTTAATTGTTGGGAAATGGACCCTCCATGGGTATCAGATAATTTCACCTCTTGAATTGGAGAGTATATATCTGATGCATGTTCATTAGTATAAGCTAAAGTTGTAACTCGGTTATCAGTAATGTTAGTGATGGAATCAATTAACATGTTGCTGCTTTTGTCTCAATCATACCTATTTTTCGTGGCAATCTAACTTTTATGCTCAATTAACAGGAACATCCATGGGCTTTTCTGGAACACCAGCATATACCAATATGTTCATGGCAAAATCTGAAGAAGAGTACATTTTGAGTGACACAGAGTGGACATCAGGTATCACACAATATTGCAGATATATTGATGACATATTCTTAATCTGGACAAAATCACAAGTAAATCTGGAGTATCTGATAAGTCAGTTAAACACCAGAAATTCACCCACATCGATTATGTGGACGTTTTCGTGAAACAAGATCTAACAGAAGGAGGATTCCAAACCCAGGTTTACACAAAACCTACTGCCAGGAACAGCACGTTACATTTCACAAGCTTTCACCTGAAAAGTCTTATTCGCAATTTGCCATTTTCACAATTTACCAGAATCAAAAGAATATGTTCGAATCCGGACACAGAAAAATCCAAGATACTCGAATATAAACAAAGATTCATCAACCGAGGTTACCCAGAAGAAATTCTACAGGCAAGCATGACCAGGCTCGAAGGCAAAGACCGTACGTCTTTATTCATCAAGGCGAACGACAACGAGTCTAGGACACCAACCTTTGTGTCAAAAGGTTCCAATCAAATAAAGCGGATAATTAACAACAGATGGGAACTGCTCCAGAATGAATCTGATTTCAATGGACTCTTCCAAAAAAGCCCACATTTGCGTACACCAGAGGAAAGAATTTACAAGAATTGATTTCAACCCCATTCAATCGTGACAGTACACAACACAGGGGCACATTGAGATGTTCCAATTCTCTTCATTGCAATATCATCATTGTAGGGGATATACTAACCCATCCACACTCAGGCAAGAACATAAAATTGAGACACTCTTCAAACTGCAATGCAACTAATGTGATCTATTGTCTAAAATGCCCATGCGGCCAGGCTTACGTTGGCAAGACAGAATGTAAGCTCAAAGTAAGGTTGACAGAACACAAAAGCACCATACGAACATACAGTAAAACATCAAGTGTAGCAGTTCATTGGCAGGAGGCCAAGCATACTATTTCTCAGTTACGATGCCAGGTCATCGAATCAGTTAAACTCATGGAAGGTGTAGACAACCGAAAAAATTATTGCAACGTGAAGTATTCTGGATAAACTTTCTAGACACTTTAGCTCCGAAAGGATTAAATGATAGGGTGGATAAAGGTACAAATTTTGGTGGAAGTGAACAATGTGCACAGGCTTGTTGCAGTCACCCAAAGTAATTGGCGCCTATCGGTAAAGTGGGCTGTCACACCACTTCATGATGTAGTAGACAGGAGTAAAATGTGAATGACAAATAGATCAAAGTCTGAAGCCTGCTGACCAAATGTCCCTTAATGCATATATAGCTTATCTGCATTTTATGGACAAACAATAGTCTGGTGAGACAACTAAAGCTTTATCAAAGGCCAGATATAAATGGCAAAGCCAATAAGTTTAGCCCATAAAAAAGCTATTGGCTTGGCTATTGTGTTTTAGCCATGCTGTACACCAGCATTGTTTCTGTTCAGCATGGCTAAAATGTGATGGCGTAGAGGAGAATAGCGAAGGGTGGAGTGTTGCAGAGTGGCATGTGTGTCGTGTAGGGTCATAGTGTCAGGGAGTGGAGTGGCGTAGAGTAGAGCGGAGTGACATGGAGTGGCATAGAGTAAAATCCGGCTCCACTTTTTCTTTAAAAACAGAGAGTCGGATGACAGCATATCCCCCAGCGACGACATGAACAACATGAATACTGGGCTACGTCCCAAAAGAAATTTTACACCTTTGTCACATCAGGTTCCTTCCCAGGTTACCACCTTTGAGAAGGCAGTAACTCATGATGTGATTAGGCCTGGGCAAAAATTTCGTTCCGTTCGCGGAAATTGCGATAATTTGACATTTTTGCGTTCCGCGGAGAGCGCGAAAATGTCAAAAATTCCGGTTTCCGCAGCTTGGCGATAATTTGTTTCTTGCTCGCGCTGTAAAATGATACATTCTCGCGCGCGCGCGATCGCCTTACCTGAATCCCTGCGTTCGCCGACAAGTTTTCTTGATCCGGTCGCGTTCTCCATGAGATGTTGTATTGTTTTTAGCCATTTGCGCTGTCTCGCGACAGTTCGCGCCCGCAGTGACGTCATGCGTCGCGCGATCACGTCTTTCTTCTCGCGATCATGCACCGCGAGAACAACTCAAAACAAGATGGCCGCGCCCGCAAGCAACCACATGGGTAAGTTGGCGACCCGCAACCATGCAGAAAATCTCACGAACATGCCGGAAAAAAACTTCCGCATCTTCGCGATATTTCTGCTTGTTTGCGATAATTTTAAACATTCTCGCGATAATTTGCGAAGGTTAATTCCGCAAATTCCGCCCACCCCTAGATGTGATGGCATTATGTGACACACGGTCGACGAATTATTGTAATTTTACCAAGAAGGACAGATTGGCCCTCCAGAATTTGATGAAAGATATGTCCGTTACTATTAAGCCAGCGGACAAAGGGGGAGCCACGGTCCTCCAAGATACTGTAATTTATCGGACCGAATGCCTAAGACAGCTCAAGGACACCAAATCCTACCGGATTTTGGATATAGATCCCACACCCAGGGTAACCGTGGAGATAAAACAGTTAGTCGAGGAAGGTGAGGCAGAAGGGTGGATCACGCCACATGAGGCCAAATTCTTGGTAACCAACAACCCTGTGATGCCCTATTTTTACTGCCTCCCTAAAATCCACAAAAGTCAACGACCACCTCCTGGACGACCCATTATATCTGGGATTGGCTCATTACTTGAGCCTTTGTCCAAATTCGTGGATTTCTTCTTACGGCCTATGGTTACTGAGATGCCCACCTACCTCAGAGATACTTCTGATGTTTTACGGATTTTGCCTGAGATTGAGTTTAACATCAGTACCGATATTCTGGCCAGTTTCGACGTGGAGTCGCTCTACACGTGCATTCCCCAACAAGAAACTTTGGACTCCATTAGGGGCCTTCTGGAGGCACGTGATCTCAACAGCATGACTCCCGTCTCTTTCATCATGGAGTGTGCCAGAATAGCGATGACAGAAATTTTTTTTAGGTTCGAAGATCAGATCTTTCTCCAGGTCTCTGGCACCTCTATGGGTAGCGTCTTTGCGCCCAGCCTCGCCAACCTCTATGTCCATCTGTTTGAGCAAAATCATGTACTTAACCACAGCAACCCTTATCGTCAACATCTGGTCTTGTGGAAAAGGTACATAGATGACATATTAGTGGTATGGCGGGGCACTAGCCAAGAGATTCTGGCTTTTCACACCTGGCTCAACCAACAAAATGCCTTTCTGAAATTTACCATCGAGTTCAGTCAACAACGGTTATCCTTCCTTGACATCTCTATTTTTCTCCATGAGGACACATTACAATGTGAACTATTCAAGAAACCTATGTCGAGGAATTCTCTTCTTCCCTTTGACAGCTATCACCCAAGGGCTCTCAGGGAGAATCTTCCTGTGGGTCAGTTCCTTCGCGTCGGAGGAACTGCTCCACCAGAGAGCTTTTTGACAAACATGCTAGCGAACTAGCACTCCAACTTCGGTCACGTCAGTACCCCAAGCGACTGGTACGTCTAGCTTGGAAGAGGGCGTCGAATAACAATCGGGATGCGTTATTGGACGATAGTACTCCTAGAATTCCCAATGACAGGCTGACCTTTGTAACCACCTTCTGTACCCTTTCTAATTGATTACAGAAAACAGTACGCAAGCATTGGCACATCCTTAATGTGGCATCCGAAAACATCCCGCCTCCTCTTTTTGCGTTTAAGAAAGGCCCAAGTTTACGGAATAGCCTGGTCCACACACAGCCACAGTCATAGCCCACACGAGACGTTAACACTTTGTGGTCACTACCCCCGGTACGAGGCCACTATCCCTATGGCTCGTGCAGTGTCTGCCCTCAGACAACCAAAACAACATCAGTGGACATAGGTACTAGCCGTCCTTGGATATTGCAGAATCATACAAACTGTAATTCTGAGTGTGTGATCTATATGATCACATGCCCTTGTACTCTGCACTACATTGGTTACACCACACGCAAAGTGAAGCTCCGTATAAGTGAGCACAAGAGTACTATTCGATGTATGAAACAGTCTACTTGCCTGACAGACCATTTTCTTGCCAAACAACATAAGGCCGATGATTTGAGATGGCTTGTGCTGGAACGTCCTTTTATTCCCCAGCACGTAGCAGATATCTCGAGATTTCTGTTTTCAAAAGAGCAGAGGTGGATTTTTAGATTGAAAACAGATACACATGGCCTCAATGACAGTATACCTTGGGCCTCTATCTGAAACCCTGTTTGACAATCTTATGTTCCAAATCGACTGGTGTGTAGATTTTCCATCACATTACGACATCCTTAATCATTAATAGGACAGTTGATCCGAATAGATACCTGCTCCACTGTGCATATGAGTACCCAGATCTCGTTCTACACATGTACATTTAGGCATGTGCTATCCTGTGTGTACTACTTGTCTAAATAGATGCTGAGTATTTCCATCTTTCCATTTACCTGAATGTGAAAGGTGGCCGTGATTGCTGGTCATCACTGTGGGTTACATGTGGCTTTTTCATACTTGTGTGTGGAGCGGGTGTTTTGGTGGTGATTTGTCCTTGGGTTCCGCTCTTAATGTGCCGCTGTCAACCTGATAAACAGCCCAGATCAGGGTTTGGTTGCCGCTATATGTTTTGAAAGTACACACACGCACGGTTAAATGGTGTTCATCGACACAAGAGCGAACCCCCTTCTTCAAACCTTTTCTCAACCCTTTTTCAATGAGTGAGATGTGGAGCGGGCTGTAGTTTTTTTTAACTCTGCCATCACGAAGGTTTGAGTCTTTAGCTCGTGCTGTCTCTGCCACTATGAGAAACGACTCCATTTTGGCCGTTCTCATCTCAATATGCATGCGCGGTTGTGGAGCCAATGAACATCACTGGTTCCCATCACGAAGGTTTGAGTTTTCAGCTTGTGCTGTCTCTGCCACTGTAAGAAACGACTCAACTCGGGCCGTTCTCATTCTAACACGCATGCACGGATGCAGAGCCAAGGAACATTACTGGTTCCGCTTTCCGCGCATGTGCCAAATGAAGTGGCGTTATCTGAAGCATGTTATCTACAGATGCGGTGCAACCCGACTTGTTCAGTTCTTGGAACACGCATGCTCCGATGCGAGTGTCTCGGAGCTCGCGTCTCTTTTCCTTGTACGCGCATGCAAGTTTGTGCTAATGATATACTAGCACCTGATGCCAATTGAGTTAGTTTGTCCAATCAAGGCGTGTATTTAAGGTGCTCTCCCTCCCCCTGCCATTACCTCCCAGACAGCTCGCAGTCTGGTTTGAAGTACCGACGGACAGGTAAGGAGAGGAGAGCTCCGTCTTCTGGCTGTGGGGTTTAGGTCCATCAATGCTCATTTCTGATTGGATTTGATAGTGAGGTGGTAATATCTTTCTTCCTAAACCCATATAGCGTATGTGCTTCTCTCCCTCCTAACTTGGTTATATTCAACTTTGGAATGAGCTAGGAGCGACTGTTTAGATTGAGGTGTTCATTATTGTGAATTGCCTGATTGTTGTATCTTTTAAATACATCTTTTCCATCTACCTGCAGTATTGTGTCCATGAGGGACTGCGTTTTTTTGGTTATTGATTCTATAGGTCTACTATAATGTTTAATACATATGTGAAGGGCTTAAACAGATTAGTATCAGTATGCAACTTTTCTGTTTTTTCTTCACATATAAACAGAGCGGTGCCTCTATCTCCGAGCAGTCAGCCGGGTGAGGTGAGGCTTTTCTCCCACAAAAAGTTGGGTGAGTGTAGTACAGTTTTTTTAAATCTTGTTTGCATGAAACCATTGTTTGGGTTCTTCTGTAATGTGAGCAGTGCACAAAATGGCACTGCTGAATAGTAGTCACTGATGCTGTGATTTATGTACGAAACGTCTTTCTGATGGTCTGATTCTCTGAATTCTTTTTAGGAAAGAAGACATAGTTCTTACATCCAAGCACGAGGTTGCTTGTCCAGTAGGGTGGCCATTGCCACAGTTTTACCTGATTACTGTACTTGGATTTTTGAGTACTATTTTTCACGATTCCATGCACTAAATGTTTCTATCCTGCAGTAGCCTTTATCTCCACTACATCTAGGTCCTGAAGAAAGCCGGGTCAGTTGACCAATTCGGCTGAAACATGTCGACTTAGCCAGGAAATAGTAAATGTTTTCAAGACTATTTGTTTTTTTAAATATGACACCTGGACAATTCCTAATAAACATACTTTTTGCCCAGGTAGCCATTTTTAACTCACATTTACACTAGAGCACTGCACATCACTAGGGTCTCCATAATTTGTACATACACCTTGGCAGGAGCCCCCTTTTTCTTAGGAGTATCAAGTTAGGCACCCAGCAGGGCCTGTTGGCTCGAATCTGTGGCCCCCGACCTTGAGCTCCTAGAGTCTCAGATGATGAAGCTCCGCCAGTAAGGGTGGGCTGATGGACTCTTAACTCCTGCTAGGCAATGAGCAAACTATCTGAGGAGGTTTTTCTAAAATTCTTTCACAGCGTCTAGTGGCTTGCTGTTCTTTATGAACGGACTGAGCATCTCCCGTTAGTTGTTGAGTGGCATAGAGTATGCATGATGTGGTAGCACACTACCATAAGAGACAACACATTTTCAATTGAAATGACTATTACATTTGCACATACTTTTACTACTAAAACTATACAGCGCACAAATGATAATGTGTAGAAATGGATGGCATCACCTAATGTACTGATTTATTTTGATTGTATTAAAATATTTGTTTCCACCACAGTACAGATTTACAAAAAATGTACTTCATTTGTGCTTTCCTAATTCTGATATATTCTGAAATGTTCGCACAGTTCATTTATAGACATTTAATTGTTGTTTTGTGCTAGAAAAAAACCTTTCCTTTCCCACCGCCAGTATTCAGCAAGATTGTAACACGGATCTTCTCACTTTGGAGTCAGTGAAACAAAAGTAAACCCCAAGTTCCCTTGGAAAACAGAGCATGCCATCAGACCTCTGTCTTTGAATGCACAGCAAATGTGACAAGAACAAAATTTAAAGGCCTCTTTACAGAAAGCGAGCACTCATGGAAGAATACAGTAAACAGACTATGCTACACGGGGGAGGGGCAAAGACAAGCTGGTTAGCCTAAATCATATAAAGCCAGCAAATAGAAAGCAAGAGAATGTGAATTATAAAGCCAATGGTAAGAATTAGGCAGAATGCATTTCCAGGTAAGCTTTCAGAATGTACCCAAGAAGACTTTTCGCAACCAGACAGCTGTGGTAGGCTTCAACCTAAAAAAACGATCCAAAGGCAAATTATTCCAAGATACCTAGTACAAGTTTGCTGCAGGAAAAAGGTACCAATTATATGTCACAAGACTAAGTGAGATTGCAAAATTCAAATTTTAAACCCTTGAAGGCAATTAAGAAATTGCACTTCCCCCAAATGGGAGGAAAAAGTAAAAAGATAATTTATCTCAGTTCGAAAATAATTCGATTTTTGAGAGGTGAAACAAGTTATTCTAAATTTAAAGTGGTCAGCAGGCTCTACAATCCTTAGTGAGGAGAAGAAGACAACAAGTACTATGGGTGTATTTGAGTTATGAGTATGTGAACGATAAAAGGACAACATTGTATATAGGAAAGAATATAAAGAAGACAAGGCCATGAAAATTATCCAAGTCATTCGGTAGGGATGACATGAATTCCACAGGTGAAGGTTTCTCAAAGTGTGGGTCAGGACCTCAGAGAGGTGAAATAGGCATCACAGTAGTCACATAAACATTAGTATAACAATCTGCATATCTTTGCAAATATGCCGTGTGTGTGTGTGTGTGTGTATATAAATATATATATATATATATACATACATACACACAGTTAACAAAATGTATTCACACCACTAACATGTGATCAAGACCTTGTGTCGAAACGCGTTGGTGTAAGTGGTGTGAACACATTTTGTTAACTAGGATATCCTGGAGTGCGGTATCCATTTGTTTGATGATATTGACCACGGGCCTGATTCCATCAGTTTTGCCGGCACCGGCTGTGAGTGCTTTGGGAGCTGGAATAGTTTTGGTTTTCGATATATATACATCTATATATCCACACAGACATCTATACATATATATATATACATATATCCAGTACTTGAAATGGGAAGATAGAAGAACAGGTACTCTGTACCAGAGTACCTGCTAGTTTCTGAAAAGTGCTGGTACTCTCCAATTAAAATTATTATGTTTCTCTTGAGCAGTGCAGGTACTCTCCCTCCCAAAATAAATAAGTGGCGGTACATATATGTGGTTATAATTTGAAGCTGGTAACCATTGAAAAAGCATTTTTTGGCTTGCTAATAACTTTTGCGCCGTATGACATATCTTCACAAAAATTACCCTCCCAAAAAGTTAATTCACTTCAGCTTTGTCCTGGAAAGTTTTGGGGTACGCAGTTAAGGAGGGTCCGAAAAAAAATGGGATACTCAAAACACAGTTTCTCCATGCAATTTCGATAGGGATTTTTTAACAGCGCTACAGCCCCAACGGCTGAATCAAATTACACCAAATTTGCCAGAAAGCTAAATCTTTACCCAGAAAGCGTACGTTTTGTGATTTGGTGTAGATCTGGAAAAATAGTTTTTGAAAAATTAAAGTTCAAAACTTATGTATACCTGGATGGTTGGGTTCACAGGACTCCCAGGAGTGTCCCACTAACACGCAACTTTAAATAATAGAGCAGTGTGATTGGCCAAGAGGGTCTCTTTTCCAGTCAGCTTTCTTGCTCCTGAGAGTCGCACTGGAATTCGCACTCATACTGCCTGGCTGCAACATGAGGAGAAATGGCCCTGTACCCTGAAAATATATATTTTTTTTTAAAGTATAAGGGAGCAGTGTACAGGTACCCTGATCCCCTGGACTTTGTAGGGAGGTGTCCGGGATAACGTTGGGCCAATTTAGTTTTTGGGTTGCTGTGATCCTGCGGGACTATTATAGAAGTTAGTAGGACTCCCCTGTTCCAGCAAGAGTCCCACAGGAGCGTAGGGCCGCGCTGACTCTGTTGAGAGTCCTGCGAGATGGGGAAATAATTTTTTCGTTTCAGAAAAGGGGGAGGCATGAGTGTCTGTGGTGGGGAGGCCGCATACAGGCGGTTGCAAACCGTGTCTAGCCCATGCCTTGTACAGCCAAGTGCCATGCGTAGTGGGGGTGAGGGGAGGCATAGTTATGCAAGGTAATAACATATTACTTTAAGTGGGAAAAACAACTTAGAAATTCAGTGGGAGAAAAAACAAAGGTGAAAGTGACGTTATAGTTTTGAACAGTAATAATATCTTACTTTGGATTAAAAACTCAGAAATTGACAGAAAAAAAACTTAGGTTAAAGTGACTTTTTTTTAAGGTATAGTAGTATTATCTCACTTAGCATAAAAAAAGCTCAGAAGTTCTTTTAAAAAAAACAAAGGTTAAAGTGACATTTTAGTTAGGTGAAAATGTCAGTTAACACATAACATTTGAAACTACTGAAATTCACCATTTATAGTTATTTCAATAATAATAACAACACTGCACGGGGGGCGTGAGTCATTGTTACTGGAAATAACTTTAACCTTTGTTTTTTCAGTGGAAAAAAATAATATATATATATATATATATATATATATATATATATATATATATATATATATATATATATATATATATATATATATATATATATATATATATATATATATATATATATATATATATATAAATACATACACCTATAAGTGTGCATAAAAAATAAAGTGTAATTATTTCATTAGGTTGGCAACTACCATTTAATTTATGATAAATGTGGTCACGACACAAAAGTACTATAAACTGTCTGTACCTGAGTGTCGCTGGATGAGACAGACAACCGGTCATCGGGAAGTGATGGTGTGTATGTCATAGATATGGGGGTTCCTGGGATTCCATTAGCATGCACATTTTCACCATCACTGCCATCCTCTAAAGTGCTTATGGTACATTCAACACTTCCACTTATGGCAGCGGCATCTTCTAAATCTAAAAGTAAATACAGCATTATAAGGAAACATTAGTAATGAAAAGAGAATAGAGACCAGCAAATAATAAATTCGGGCACGATTACTGAAAAAAAAAAAAAATTACATGCAATATTTTTGTTCTTATAGATGCTAGATTTACAGAAATATTGAACTGCTAACTGCATGACGTTAATATAATTGTGTATTTACCTGCAGCAAAACAAATCGTACTTTCCTGACCTATATTCTGGTGTAATAGATATTCATGGCATGTTCTACTAACTCAGGAGATAAATGGCCTGTAAGGTGAACTGATCTCTTTTAGCTACAAGCTGTTTCAGTCTTGGGAAAGTCAGAATTGGAGGGTTAAGCTACTATCATCCACATGTCCTTTAAATATTCCCACAATGACTTGAGTATTACTTTGTGACAAATGTGAAGTCTACAAATAATCGAGCCACAATTCGTTTCATCTTCAATACTTGAAATATATAATCCATTTGGTACATTGAATAAAGCTGAGCACCACAAATTGACTGCAGGAACTTGTTGTATAATGTTTTCTTCATTCTTGTGGAATACATAAAGTAAATGTGAAATAATAAATGAAGAAATTTAAAAAGGTTACCCACTACTCAAAGTTTTAGATTCACTGATGTATTTACCCGAGGATACATTTGTGCTACATTCACAGAAACCGGTCCTAGGAAGCTTGTTTCCAGTCCAGGGAAGGCATGGTTTGGCAGTTCGGGCTGGACTGTTCCCATGAGGCACAGGGTCAGACTGATTTGCATATGGCCATGTCTGAACTGGGGTGGCAGAGTGGGCTAAAGAACGGTGGTGGATCAAACCCAGATCTGTTGACTGGGTGTGAGTGTTTGATTGGTTCTGATGCTCCGTCCATCACCACCCCCTTTTGTACTGCTTTGTTCGCCATAAGTTGGCAGGGTATGCTCAGACGTGAGTCCCTTGCTCACTTTGCCACTGGATTCAAGCAAGCCTGGCTGAAGACGGCTGAAATGCCAGAAACCGGTCCTAGGAAGCTTGTTTCCAGTCCAGGGAAGGCATGGCTTGGCAGTTTGGGCTGGACTGTTCCCATGAGGCACAGGGTCAGACTGATTTGCATATGGCCATGTCTGAACTGGGGTGGCAGAGTGGGCTAAAGAACGGTGATGGATCCAACCCAGATCTGTTGACTGGGTGTGAGTGTTTGATTGGTTCTGATGCTCCGTCCATCACCACCCCCTTTTGTACCACATTCACAAATGATGGCATTGAAACCTAACAGGAAAACTACTTTTTTGGAAGATCAACACTACCAAACCTAGATCCAATTCTACAAGATTAAGTAGTGGCATATATGCTAGCATATATGCACTTATAGGTCTAGTCTATGCAATCTTCAAATCTGCTCCACCAGGTCAGTCTACCAGCAATGCTTAACCTAACTAGTCTCTCTAACCAGACCGTGGTTATTCCACCAGGGCATATCCAAGTAAGGGAAGTTGTCTCATTGTCTCGTCTGCCCCAGTACAAAATATCCCGTGAAGGTGAAGAAGCATTAGCACACATTGTTCAGGATTTGATCAAAGTAGGGATAGTGGAAGAAGTCCCCTGTATACTTGCAATAGCCCAATCCTTCCTATTTTGAAAAAAGATACTGACACTAAAAGTTATAGATACAATATTGATTAGCGAGACGTTAATAAAATTGTAGTGCCCCAATATCCGGTAGTTTCTGATATCACAATGCTTCTCACTATGATCCCTTCCACTGCTACTACATTTTCAGTGATTGACTTGAAGAATGCATTCTTCTCAATGCCCATTCACCCTGAAAGACGTTTTCTGTTTGGATTCACATTGAAAAATAGATCCTTCCGGTTCTGCAGAGCTCCACACGGCTATACAGAGAGTCCTAGCATTTACAGTCATGCATTAAAAAGGCAGCTTGATTCCTTTCCTGTACCAAAGGGAGTGGCCATTATCCAATATGTCGATGATATTTTGTTAGCTGAAGATACTCCTGAGCAGTGTGAAGAAGGAACACTGTTATTGTTATCATTGCTTGCCTCCCATAATCACGAAGTCTCGCGAAAGAAATTGCAATTATGTAGACAGCAGGTTACCTATTTAGTCACCTCCTGTCTAAGGAGGGACGTGCACTCACACCAGACCACATTCAGACCATTTTAGATACTCCTGTGCCCCATACTCAGAAGGATGTCCGTGCACTGATTGGCCTCACTTCTTTTTGTAGGCAGTGGATCCCCAGTTTTTCGCACATTATTAAACCTTAGTTGGCCCTTTTGACTAAAGACACTCAGATACCCCTCCCATGGACTACTGAATGTCAGAATGCTTCCAACAGTTACGCCAAGCTCTTTGCTCTGCACCAGTATTAGGTACTGCAGACTATACTAAAGCTTTAACACTCTATGTCCACGAAAGGGAAGATTGTGCCCTCTCGGTTTTAACACAGACACACAGCGATAAACAACGCCTGTGCGCATATTTTTCAGCTGTCCTTGACCTAGTCGCTCGCGCCCTGCCTGGATGTTTCCGAGCGGTGGCAGCAACGGCTGTATCTATACGCAAGAGTGAAGGAATAGTTTTGTCACAAAAACTGCTTGTGTAAGTACCCCATTCAGTTGATGCTTTGCTAAATCAAACGAAAACACAGCATTTGACTAGTGCTCGTTTGACAGGATATGAATTGACACTTTTGGCCCCTCATATCACATTGAAAAGATGTTTGACATGAAACCCAACTACACTATTACCATTTCCATCTACTCAGTCTCAGTCGCAAGAGTTACATGATTGTATATTCCTCACTGAACAGCAAACAAAGGGGTGCGTTGACCTACAAGATACACCTCTCTCTAGTGTTGATGGGGAGTTATGGGTTGATGGCTCATGTTTAAAATTACCTGATGGCACTACATCTGCTGCCTATGCTATCACGACACTTCAGACAGTAGTTGAGACAGCTCGCATCCCACAGAAGTCGGCCCAAGCGGCCGAACTGATTGCACTGACGAGAGCATGTGAGCTTAGTACAGACTTAACATTTTTACCGACAGCCAGTACGCTTTCGGGGTGGCACACAATTTTGATCAATTGTGGAAAGAAAGGAGCTTCCTCACCTCACATGGGACACAGATAGTGCGTGGAGAATTAGTGCATAATCTTCTTACTGCCCTAACCTATCCTAAGAAAGTGGTAATTGTTAAGTGTAGTGCACACAAGAAAGTGACGGATAAAATAGGAGCAGGTAACACCTTTGCGGATCACACAGCCCGTGAGACCGCAATGCAGCGAAGTACTACATCTATGTATGTGGTGAAGTCACAAGCTGAACGTTGGCATGATGCCAGGCAGGAAGTGCTGGACATGCAACAATCTGCCTCTGTTAACGAACTAGACCAATGATCTAAGGAGGGAAAACTGGATGATGAGGGCTGCTGGAGGAATAAAGATATGACCAAATGGAAGTTACCCACAGCATACTTATATCCTTTGATTCACATGGGCCGGTACATGTTGGTACATCCTCAATGGCAAAACAACGTATGCAGGTTTTGGATCATCCTGATATTGCCGGCACTGCTAAAAAGATAGTCCAGTCTTGTCTGGTCTGTCTCCAGTACAATTCTGGAAAGGGAACGCAAACTCCAACAGGAGGGTTTGCGACACCAACTGCACCTTTTGAGGTCCTGCAAATAGATTATTCAGTTTGAGCGCTGTAATAATCTAAAATAGGTCCTAGAAGTGGTTTGTGCCTTCAGTAAATGGGTGGAGGCGTATGCTACGAAGAATAATACAGCTCTCACGACAGCGAAAGTTCTCCTAAAGGAATTCTTTCCTCGATTCAACATGTGTTTGGTCCTATGGAGTAACAACGGACCTCATTTCATTGGGCAAGTTGTAGAATATGTCATGAAAGGGTTGGGGATTTAGCAGAAATTTCATGCCTCTTTTCACCCACAATCAGCAGGCCTGGTGGAGCGTTATAACTCCGCCCTGAAATTGAAATTGGCTAAAATACAGGCTTCCTCGTCTTTGAAATGGCCTGATGCACTGCCCCTAGCCTTGCTTTCTATCAGATCAATACCACATACACGATCTGGCCTTTCACTATATGAGATTGTCTTCGACAGGCCCATGAATATTTGGGAGTCCCCAAGCTTCGCCCTATACATGATGTTCCCCAAATGTTGATGAGTGACCATTTGTCCCAGTTAACTGACAGTTTGTCTTCTATTTATCAGCCGGTACGGGAAGCCCTTCCAGACAGGTCGCAGGGTGAAGGCCACGATCTGCGGCCTGGCGATTTCGTGCTGACGAAATAGTTTCAACTGACAAATTCTTTGGCATCTCAGTGGCGTGGCCCAGAGCAGGTCCTCCTTGCTACCAGAACTGCAGTGAGAGTGACCAACTGGAAGAAATGGGTCCATGCCAGACATTGGCCAAAAAATCCGCATGCCGTCATGAGCCCTGCTGCGTTGACAGATCACCGCGACATCCTGGTCACTCCTTGGAGTAGAGCAGATGTCCGAGAGTAGATGAGCAGCGTCACCTAAAGGGCCTGAGGAAGTCTTCCCGGACCACACGATCCAAGCTGCATCTAGATATCTGCTTCGATCCAGGAAGAAAGACACTTCATCGCAGAAAGAGACTGTTTGAGCCACTGTCCTGGGTGGTTAAAGACTGGCTACAAAGAAGGGTAGTCTTTTACTGACTACTCATCTCAACGTTAGTGAAAAAACCAACGCCTGCCCAGGACCTTAGGGCACCATCTGTTTTGTTGTTTGCCGATGAGATGAAGATGCCTGAAGAGAAGAAATCGAATGCTGCAAAACTCTGTAGCAAATGCACAATGTTCAGCACTGGACTAACTGACTGCTGTCATCATTGCTATGATAATGTGGGTTGTGGAGGAAGTAACTCCGTCTCGAAACTTACTGTCTGCTACTACTCCTATCCCCACAGAACATTATTACGCCACTCTTCCCTATCATGAAAAGAAGCACCTTATGTCATATCTCAATCACACTTTCATAGAAATGTTGCATCATACTCATAATGCTACAAACATAACCAACTGCTTGGTTAGTGGAATGATGCCAGCCCATCAGAAGAAGGGAGGAACACCTTTCATTCCCTTGCCATTCTCTCATAATGGCTCCTGTATGGCCTGGTTCGCACTGTTGTGGGCCTCTGAAATCAGTAATATCACTCTAGCTGATGTAGGAGGACTTAATGCGCGATTAAACCAGGTTTGTTACCCCGATGAGGAAGGGGACCCATAAGCCAAAGGGTCTGTATGGGAAATGGAGGAGTATCGCAAAGGAGATTCCGCCACAAGCTATGTTTTCCCCAACACTCGAACGGCCATGGGTAACGGGCCTCCTGTTATCGCTGTTACTAGAGCCCGAGCAAATCTTTGTGTGAGCAGTTTTGGCAGCATACCAGTGGGAAAAAGTGACTGTACTACAGTATTGAATACCACTGGAACGAACAATAGCAATTTTCTATCCTCACACAACACTTATTTCATTTGTGGAAGTAAAGGTTACTACCATCTACCAATTGGATGGTCTGGAATATGCTATGTGTCCTTCTTGCATCCTGTGTTTGTAGCACTTTCGTCTTATCATAAAGATTAAAAATTGTTTAATGACATTTTCTTGAACTGATTCAAAAGAACTATAAATAATGATGAAGTGGATCAAACTGACACGGCATTACAGCAATATGTTGATTTTAATTTGGGACTCTTTTTCTTTGTTGGTGCGGCTTTGAACAGAAGGAAAATTAGACGCTTCACCCGTGTAGTAGAAGCTGTGACTAATCAAACAGCAATGGCTCTTGGAATATTACAGAAGAACTCCAAATTACGAGAATTGGGACTTTGCAAAATAGAATGGTTCTAGATGTAATCTTATCTGATCGAGTTGGAGCATGTCGCATTATCGGGAGTAGCTGTTGCGTGTTCATCCCTGACCACGCCCGTCTGTTTATGATGCCATTTCCAAAATGCATAAAATAGTCACTGAGATACATCAAGACTCAGGAACATGGACTTGGACTGGTTGGTTCCGGAGCATATTTTCTGTATGGGGTCTGAAAATATTGTCGGCCTTGTTCATAATTATCGCAATTCTCTTCTCTTGTTGTTTATGTATTCAATGTGGGCCAATGCTCTGTTCCCTCTGTATTTCCACTTGTACTACTTGTGTACCGTCTAAAACGAATGTCCAAAATGCAAATGCCCGTTTAGCAATAGAACGAGAAATCTGTGAAATGATGTTAATTGACATTCATGATGTGTATTCTAACTCTTTGAAGAAATAAGAAAGTGTATTAGCTTATGCTAAAAGGGTTGTCTGTGGAAACGTGAAATATTTTCATTAGCATAAGCAACAGTCATTTTGGCTGTGGTGTCCATTTCGGTTTCTTCGTAATTATTTCGTCCTCTGCTGTTCGCCTTTTCACTCTGCTTGTGTCATCTATTTTAGTTGACCTCCTGACATGGCTAAGTAGTGTATGTGCTGTGGATTTGTAGCTGCCAGTGCACCTGGTCTTAGATGTTATCTGTTGACTGTTTACTGCTGCCATAAGCATTCCTGCTCCTCCTCCCTATTTGCTGACGAAGTAGTCATCTATCTCCCCTTGTTTGCTGATAGCTATTTCTAAACTTGTTCTTTCCATTTCTGTCCACATGCCTACATTGCAACAAAACTGTATAAAAGGACGATGGTTTGTGAATCCAGTGAACCTCCTCCTACAACACTTGAGAATGTTGTGTGGACGTGGTCCCGCTCATAAGTGATTAATAAACTTGTTATTTTATTTCAACTCCAGTGCCAATCTCTTTTTGATTATCTTTGGACCTGTGGACAAGAGGGTGACCCTGGAAAGTGTGCTCACTTCTGAGTACATTTCCACAGTTGGCACCCAGCACGTGGGGCCCCATCGGACTTTTGAGTACATTTCCACACTGGAATGTTAAAACAGAGTGTTTCTAAACAAATATCAAAAGTATATAGCAAGAAAGGATCCTGTTTAACTTTCAATGGTGTTTGAAGACTTTTCCAGGGACCTGCATCTACAAATAGTTGATATGGACCCTTCTATAATTGAACATTGCCTTAGAGGAAATACTGTCTACAGATTCATATTATGTGGATGGGATAGAACTCACATAAACTAATTTTGATAAGATGCCTTAAAAACTGAGAGATCACTAGGTCCTGGTGGTCTTGCAGCCAATTTGGGCTATATACATACAGATGATGGAACTCTTTTACCTATGGATCTTTACCAGAAAGCATGCATCCATTTGAGACCATGCTAAATTCCCCAAAAAGACCAAGACTCTGCCCCATGTAATTCTTAACAAACAGGTGCTTTAATTAATTTAGACAATATATTTTATGCCAAATTCCGATCAACAAAATTCAAATATATTATAATAACTTAGTTCATGAGGTTAACAAGGTTTTTTTTGTTTTAATGAAGGAGTGTTTCTAACAAAACTGCTCACTCCAGAATAGTATTTAGCTGGAAATTGATAGCCCCCAATAAAGCTTTTGATCCCATCTCGCAGGAAGAGCTGTGGAAGGCTTTAAAATTCCTGCAAATAAGGGACAATAGATTGAAATGACCCAGCTACTATGCAGTAATTCAATATATTGAATGTATAGCTCCCCTGTTTACAGACTGGATTTTGTTAAGAGAGGAACCCAAGTAGGTTGTTGGCTTTTGCTACGTAAACTTTTGTTAGCTAAGTCGCCCCTAACTCATGCAATCAATATCATAATAATTAGGAAACCAACTGGTATAGTAGGAACAATATTGTCTTGTACTGTATGCAGGCAATTGGCTTATTTAATAAAGAAATACAAATGTGGAGAGGTACAAATCTTGAAACCTGGACCAAGATTTGGTATAAGGGACAGGATTAGAAATTACAAGAAGTAAAAAACAAATATATTCACTCTCCAACAACTTTTAAAAGCTGAAACAATGATCTACAATCTTTATTTACTGAAGACCTGGTTACTTTGGTATTTTTAAAGGTCTAATTTAGCAGACTTCGCTCACATTAACTATACTGAACTAATAACTAAAACCAAATTCAAATTGGATGTGTGTTTGAAAGTAAAGAGTCACTTATACGAGTTTGCCAATTTTGTGAGCAACCATCTGTATCACGCTTTCATAAAAAGACTAAGCTATGTGAAGGCAAACTTTCTGAAAGAAGTGAAAACTGCTTTTGTACCTAAAAACACCGTCAATACACAAAGGTAGCTTTTCTTTTCCATATTTATTTCTTACTGGTATGTAATTTAGATTTTATGGCAAGGGACGGAGCTCAATATTATGCATGTTCACAGTGCCCTGCACTGTTTTGAAATAATAATTGTTAAACACAGAATCTGTTGCCCAATGTGCTGCAGCTAGAGTACTTCCAAAACTTCCTTTTAGCACCTCTTGCCAAATATGCCCCAAATTTAGAAATAAAAATTCCTGCGTTTTTCATGACCTCTTTAACCCACCTAGCTAAATTGTGACTGGAAAAAGGCTTATAAGGATATCGGAATGAAAGCAACAATTGTGAATCTCCTTGACCCCTTAAACCTGCGGTCCTCTTCTCATATTCCTTCAGACACCCTACTACACATAACGTACTATTTTCCTCCATGTTAGGGTAAATAAATAGTTCTGGACACGGTCTTAGTTCTTTTCCTAATAGAGAAACACACTCCCTCTGGTAGCTAACTCCTCAAAGAAACCTCCAATACCCTAATGCCCAAAATTCTTCAAAAAGAAATCAAACAAATTAGCATAGCCAACTTTAACGATAATTGTCTACATTCATGAGCTCAGCCTCACTCAAATTTGCCAACTCTTTCAAGACCAAATCAACATCCCAAAGAGATGAATACCACGGACCAAGAGGTATCTGAAGCGTACATTACTTATCAAACTTTTCACTACATTGTGTTGACCAACAGGTAAACTGTTCAGTAACTCATGCCCTGCTGAAATTGCTGACCTGTTTTAATGCACTGAACTATAGGAACTACCATCTAAAAATATCTCTGTCACAAAATTTACAACACTTACCACAGATCCCTCTCAAAACAGCAATGTACCCATCTCTTCCATGCCAATTTGTGAGCCTTTGTTGTACGTGAGGCCGTGAATCCTTAATAAGCTTTGTAGCATCTGATGATAAGCCTGACACTTGCTAAACTCTCCTGAAATTATAAATCCCATTAACTTGCAATTGACGCTGTGGCACCAGTTCGTGACACTCACCCACAGGATTCACTAACAGTTATGAATTTCCTGGTAGAAGCACTGGATCATCTAGCAACAAATCCATGACATCTGGGATGGGCAAAAAGATGCGACCAGCACTAATTCTGCCTAATCTCTGCTCACCTTCACCACTACTCTCCGAGAAATGGTGGAAAAGTATAATTGTGTGCTCTTTCCCAATGTTACAGGAACGCATCTACCGTCTCTGCCTCGGGGTACGACTTCCAACTGTAAAACTGCTGAATTTGAGAATGTAATCTCCTAAAACCCATTTTTTTATAAAATATGGTATTAGGCATAGAGGCAAGCAATTACATTATTGATTGACATGAGATTTCTTCATGTGACATGTGCCATGGAGCAATTTTTGTTGTCTGTCAATACCTTTTCACAGTCAATCTGAGACAAATTTATTAACTTGGGTGGAGTTCTTCTTTTAACTTATTATAATAATAATAATAATAATAATAATAATATGAAATTTATAATGCGCTCAGCTTACCCGGGGGCATCCCGGCGCAACAGACCAGAAGGAGAGACTCAGCTAATCACTACTATGGAAACAAGTGGGTCTTAAGAAGTTTCCTGAATGGTAGGATCTTAGGCTCTGAGCGAATCTTGAGGGGCAGAGAGTTCCAAAGAGAGGCCACTTGCACAGAGAAACGCCTGCCCCCAGAACGAGCTCTTCTTACTCTCGCTAACTGCAAAAGGTGTTTTTGGTCCGAGCGCAGCAGACGTGGGGGTTTGTAAGGACGGGCCATGTTAGCAAGGATGGGGGGGCCTTTGCCACGTAAAATTTTGTGGGCTGTACATAGCGCTTTAAATTTCACCCGCTCCTTCACGGGGAGCCAGTGAAGCGCTTTGAGGGCCGGAGCAGCAGACTGCCTTCTGGGAACATCCATAAGGACTCTCGCAGCTGCGTTTTGCACCTGTTGGAGGGTTTTGAAGGTCGCTTCAGGAGCACCGAGAAACAGCGCATTCCCATAATCGAGCCTCGATAGAATCAGGCCACGTATCAACAGCTTCCTTGCTGGATCAGGAAGCAGAGGTAGCACCTTTCGGGCTGATCTCAGTAAACCAAAGCAAACCCCTGCGGTCTTCCTGGCATGAGTCCTGAAGGACAGGTCTTCTTCCAACCATACTCCCAAGGACTTGATCTCCTTCTTGGGGGATGGTGGGTCACCAAGAGACCGGGGCCAGCAGCTCGCAATAATGGAGGGGCTGGAATTGCCCAGGAGCATCAGCTCGGTTTTACCTCCATTAAGCTTTAGGGCGGAGATAGACATCCAACGATAAACATTGGCAAGGCAGTCGTGTAACACCTCAGGTTGTTCCGCCAGCTGAGTGAGGCCCACCACCAGCTGAGTATCATCAGCGTAACTGACGATCTTCACCCCTGAAGGGGCGACCACTCTTTCAAGTGGAGTCATATATATATTAAATAGGGTAGGGCTCAGCGATGAGCCCTGCGGGACTCCACATTGAAGAGGGATTAGGGCAGATTGCTCTGACCCTTCCCAGACTTGGTAGAAACGGTCAGAAAGAAAAGATCCCAACCATTTCAGGGCCGTCCCTGAGACACCTACCTCTGACAGACGTTGGAGGAGCACCTGATGACTCACGGTGTCAAAGGCAGCACTCAAGTCCAGGAGGATCACTGCCACTGACCCTCCTGTATCTAGAGTGCTCCTTGCCTCCTCCACTACTGCCAGCAAGGCAGTGTCTGTTCCATGGCCGGGGCGGAAACCAGTCTGGGAATCTCCTAGCAGGTGGTTAGACTCAAGATGGTGAGAGAGCTGACGGTTGATGTTTTAGAGTGTATATATATATTACCTACTGGCGGTTGCCAGTAGGTAGTTATAGTTAGGACCGTGTTTCCATAGGAAATCCGCAACATTCTATTTTGAATAACTTTGGCGCCGATTGACGAATCCTGGCGAAATTTCTTTATATATATATATATATATATATATATATATATATATATATATATATTTAGTTTTTTTATTTGCTGGATGAGTTGTGTTTTTATTGTATTTTATATCTGTATTTTATATCAAGTGTTTGT
Organism: Triturus cristatus; assembly: GCF_964204655.1. Lineage (NCBI taxonomy): Eukaryota > Metazoa > Chordata > Amphibia > Caudata > Salamandridae > Triturus > Triturus cristatus. Next base: position 575,978,578 of record NC_140587.1, on the reverse strand, counting down.
GCGGTATTTTAGTAACATATTGTATACCAAGAATTTGTTCAAAAGACTAAAGTCTAAATAAACATATGTTTTCACTACTACTTACTACTACTTGAGCATTTAATCTCCTCACAAACAAATCTATCTTGAATGGACCCCATATGTTCTCCAAAGCCTTGAACACTTCCCTGTTCAAGATCCAATCGTTGGAATGCCTCAGATTCCTCGAATCCAATCGGCAACTGTATTGCTCGAACCTGGAATGTTGCCTGCACCATGAAATTCTGGCTTAGACAAAAATGCCAAAAACTTTTGCTGAGTCTGCTAATGCCTTCGAGCTTAGACCTCCTAACTTGTTCACACATCTTACCACAGACACATTGTCCATCTTTAACGATACATAACATCTTGCACAGTCCTTGACAATACACCTCACAGTAAATGATCCTGCTAGTTGATATTTATATATTTTTCCCCTCTAAAGACCACTTCCCCCTGTTGCTATTAAACTACATCTCCCCCCTATCCTTGAAGACTGGCCTCTGATTATATCACCATGTCGGGGGCCTCGCCAAAAATAGCTCTTTCATTCCATGCCTCTAGATTTTTTATTCACCACTCTAATTCTACTTTCGTATCCCCACCTCAATCAAGCAATCAGGATTTTTAAAGCGCTGCAAATCAACCATGGGGGTGTCAAGGCACTGTAGTTGCTAGCTGCTACAAGGTGATCAGTTAATTCGAACATCTATCTGAATCTTCTGGGAATACCTCATCCCCCTACTAAGATACTTCACCTTCAACCTTTGCAATGCTCGGTAATGTAAAGGGGCTTGGAAAATTGCCTTAATTGACGCTGATAACAAACCCAAAATTCTCGCTATCTGCTGAAACGAAACCAAGCTGCCCTGTTCTCTCTGCGAATTTTCTGCTGGCAACTTCAAAACATATTCTAATGTCCGTATCTGATAAGCTAAAAATACCATCTTCTGATTTTAACTACAAACAGGATTTCTTCCTGTTCACAATGAAACATAGACTTACCAATACACCAACCGTTATGTCCATCTGCTCCTGCACCAGTTTCTTGCTCTCTGCCATGTTAAGAGTATTGTCCAGGTAAATTACCAAGTGGACCATTCTCGACCTCAGCCAAGCCATAATTGGTCTTATCTCTATTGTGAAACACCATGGAGCTGACATCAACCCAAATGGGAGGCAACAACCTCCACATCACTCCTTCCCACTGAAACCTCAGAAAATCCCTGCACTCCTGATGTACTGTGACCCTCAAACATGCATCTTTTAAATCCAGATGCGTCAGCTAATCTCCTTTTCTTAAAAGGTCCCTCAGTAAATGTATACCTTCCATCTTGAAATGATTGTGTTGCACCCAATCGTTCAATTCTTTCAAAGTTATCACTGGTCTCATTCTCTTCTGGTTTTTCTCCCCCAACAATATATTGCTGACAAACCCGCCTGAATCTCTCAGAAATCTGTCTGTAGCTCCCTTCCTTAAAAGCTCCTTTACTTCCTGACTTACAAATTTCGTTTGATCTTTTGTAAACTGTAAAGCCCTCTGCCTTCTCACTTGTACTGGTACTCTTACAAAGTCTATATGATAAACCAGAACGGTTTCTGAAACCCATGGGTTAGTTGTAATTTCCATCCATCTTTTCAAAAAGAGAGGGAGTCTGCCACCCATCTTTATTGGGGTACACAGAGGGTCTCTTTCCAGACATACCCCGTTGTTCTCTAGCCGTTGTGTCACCCCTGAACCTTCCTCTCTGCATTTGAGGATAAAATCCTACAGAGTAAAATCCAGAAGGTCTATAACCGTGCGAAAAGGACTCTCACATGATTCCAAATCCTCAGCCAGGAAAATGACCTTGCAATCTCTGGGCCCTCAAAAAACCTTTCTAATATCCTTTTAGTATGTTTTGAATGAAATTAGGTCCCAACATATCTTGCCTTTTTTTTTTACGAATTCTTCTCCAGAGAGCTACAGTTGGCCTCTTGCCCTTGCCCTCTACTTCAGCAGTTTTCGCTCTATTTACATGAGGATGCTTTTCCTCCGTTCTACACATAGGGCTCCATTGGAATTACCCAACAAGCAAACTGCCCTCTGCACCCATTGGCGCAACTCCGGAACATCAATATTTCTTTCCTTCAAATATGCTTCCTCACACATTAAATATCTTTGTTAAGGGCGCAAGCACATCTAACAGCCCTGACTACCTTTTAAGCCCTTATGCCTCCCTTTTCTAGGGCCACCCCCTGATTTGTTTAAAAATGCCATCATCTTGGGCTCCAGTTCTGTAGTGTAAGCAACTTCATTATGCTAATGATGGTCTTGGCATTCAGATTGTAAATGATTCCTTACTTCTTTAGGCATTTCACACCTAACCCACAACTCAACATATTCCACCACATGATCTGCCAGAATCCACTGTGGGGACAAAGGATGCTGGATCATGTGAGGATCAAACATAAAATCACCCAAAGGAGCCTTCACATTTTTAATGTGATCTTTAATATCCAATAGTCTCCTCTACCTCTTTTGGTTTACCGCATCTTGAGCAATATCCTCTAAATCTGAGAAACATCTTATCTCCATGTCACCACTACTAGATAACTCGCCAAAACTCACTGCTTTGTGAGCCTTTTGGTGGCCTTTATAGCCTTATCCTCCAACCCCAAATGAGATTACCATTTATTGTTTCCCTGAGGACCATCATGTCCTTTCAATGTAGGGTTTCTTTCCAAATTACCAACTGAATGTTTCCTTTTTTGGGTCCCCTTACGATAGGGTGACCAGATCTTAAGAACCAAAAACCAGGACATTTTGCAAAAATAGAAGGAGGACTACAATTTTACATCAATGGAGCGGTGCAGAATGACAGCTGTTATCAAAATAAAAACACAGAAGAGGCTCTAAGAAAAAAATAAAATGTAATTTCTAAAACCAATATGCTACCTGTTAATTAAATTGCTTACTTATAACAGCTGCTTAATAGCACTGCTTTAGAACACCCAAAAAGTGCCTCTCACCTATTTCAGTCGCCCCCCCCCCCTCTAAAAACCGGAACATGAGCCAAAATGGTTGCAATCTGTCGGGGCAGCTGGTAAAAAAACTGAACTGTCCCGGCAAATCAGGGACGCCTGGTCACCCTACCTTACGACCTTCATTTGACCCACTTGCTTCAACATCAATCTGACCAAAGATCCTCATCCTCGGTTCTATTTCTTTTTCCTCCCATCGCCAGTAATAACTTTCCCATACAATCATCTAACTTTTTAACTAATTCACTCGCCAATGCTGTAAAAGCTTTATTAACACACTCCTGTAACTTTCTGTCCAAACTTTGCTCTATAACTATAACCATTCTAACCTCTGAAAAACTGCTAATTACACAGCCAATCTTAATTTGCTTTACTAAAACGGCGAATTCCAGAGTCTTATTTCCTCACTTCACCTCTCCGACTGCCTCCAATGTGGTGATTCCACAGAAAAAAAACAGTCTAAACGTTTCTCAAAATATACCTGCCGAATTTCTCTGCATATTTATTGTTATTAAACCAAAGCTAAATGGCCACCAGCGTCATTAAGACGCATGCGGCGAACTGAACCGTCCAAATTCTGTCCTGCACGTGCTAGTCAAAGCACACCCCCACAGCTGTCCCGAACAGATGCCGCATTCGGCAAATCTGCTCATCCTTAGCACAACAACAATAGTCCTCATTTGCAGCACGATGCTCACGCTTGAGATTTCCAGCACTCACCCCCTTTATTTTTTACTCCTTGCACTGATCGCAAAGCGTTTTTTATTCAAAGAACTGTTACCTGATCACATTACGCATTACCACGTTGTTCATAAAAATTTAAACTTGCGATGTAATAGCCAAAACTAAATTTCCTGAATGCTTCTCCTACTAAATAATTTCTAATTTGAGGTGATAATAAAAGCTTACATTTCTAAATTTCCCGAACGATATCTACTTAAAATACCTTAACCGAACAAAATCTCTGGTTTCCCTCTTAATCTAATTTTTAATTAAAAACAGTATGAAATATATCAAATTCTTAACATTTATAAATTAAGATTTTAAATCAAGCAGAGTACGTATCTGTGCGTAAGCAGCAACAAAGAAGGAAGATGGCTGCTGTGGTTATGGATTTTGTACTTGAATGAAATGTTGTTAAGATTCTTATTCTAATGGAAAGTTCTAGTTGCTGCTGTGTGGATGGCAATAAAGAGGTATGCATCATATATTAGCCTCTGTGCTGTGCTATAAAATTCAAATTATACAGATCTTCAACATCAACTCCACGACTCGGCTGGATAGGCATTAAATAGATTCCTTACATAGCAAGTCATCTGCGGCGTCCCGCAAGGATCATCGCTCAGCCCCACCCTCTTCAACATCTACATGAGCCTCCTCGCAGCCATCGCACGCCAACACAACCTCAACATCATCTCCTACGCCGACGACACCCAGTTGATCCTCTCCCTCACCAACGACCCCGACACCGCCAGAGCCAACCTCCAAGAAGGAATGAGAGACGTCGCGGAATGGATGAAGCTCAGCCGGCTGAAACTGAACTCAGATAAGACGGAAGTTCTCATCCTAGGATCATCCCCCTCCGCCTGGGACGACTCCTGGTGGCCCCCGGCCCTGGGCTCCGCACCCAAGCCAACGGACCATGCTCGCAACCTGGGCTTCATCCAGGACTCCTCCCTCACGATGACCAAGCAAGTCAACGCCATCTCGTCTTCCTGCTTCAACACCCTGCGCATGCTCCGAAAGATCTTCCGTTGGATCCCCACCGACACCAGGAAGACGGTCACCCAGGCCCTCGTCACCAGCCGTCTGGACTACGGAAACACCCTCTACGCTGGATCCACAGCCAAATTACAGAAAAGACTCCAGCGCATACAGAACGCCTCGGCACGACTCGTCCTGGACACCCCCCGCTTCAGCCACACCTCCCCCCAGCTGAGAGACCTGCACTGGCTCCCCATCAGCATGAGGAACACGTTCAGACTCCTATCCCACGCACACAAGGCTCTCCACGACATGGGACCCACTTACCTCAACAACCGCCTCACATTCTACACGCCCTCCCGCCAGCTCCGCTCCGCCAGCCTCGCTCTTGCCACCATCCCACGCATTCGCAAGACCACCGCCGGAGGAAGATCCTTCTCCTACCTGGCGGCCAAGACCTGAAACTCCCTCCCCACCCACCTACGGCTGACCCAGAACCATCTCGCCTTCAGGAAGCAGCTCAAGACCTGGCTCTTCGAACAGTAGCGGTTCCCCCTGCCCTCAGCGCCTTGAGACCCTACGGGTGAGTAGCGCGCTTTACAAATACCATGATTGATTGATTGATTAAATGAATCTAACACCAAGGTCTGAATATCTTCTTTACATCAACCACAACAAAGGCATGAAAGAAGATTTCCTAAACTTAAGAGGAACGTTCCTCTACCGACTCACCTCTTATTTGGCAAGCGAAAGCCACAGCTTCTCACTCCTGCCCTATCATTTGCGTGCTCCTAAGGATTCATCCTGGCTCCAACCCTGATTAATGTTTATATGGAACTACTGAGAAATCTGAATGAAGAGGAAGGTATCACAATCCACCAATTTGCAGATGATACTAAAATCTATCTGAAATTTCCTCTTTCATAACATCTAAGCACTGAACAACTCCAAAACTGGAAGTTATTGGAAATTTGTCCTTTCTGCAGGGTCACTCCGATTTTTTTTTTTGCCTTTTTGCTGAACATTTAATTTGCTAGCTACAGAACTCTGCACTTTACTCCTGCTAACCAGTGGTAAAATGCTTGTGATCCTCCTGTCAACATGGTGAAATTGTAATACCCTTATTTAACATATATTACTTACCTTTAAGTCCCTAGTATATAGTGCCCAAAGTATACCCAGGCAAAAACAACAATTGATGGACAGAATGCAGAACAATGTCGTACATTCACTCCAGCACAGAGATCTGGGCCTAAATCCATAGTTTTTTTGCTCACCATGCCATTCCAGTTTGGACCCAGCCATATGCAAATCAGTCTTGACCCTGCGCCCAATGGGAACAGTCCAGCCCGAACTGCCAGGCCAGGTCCTACCCAGACTGGAAACAAGCATCCTAGGACCGGTTTCTGGCCTTCAGCCCTCATCAGCCAGGATAGCTTGACTCCAGTGGCATGGAGAGCACGGGACCCACGTCTGGGCATACCCGTCCCACTCGGGGTGACAAATGCAAAAACAACAATTCATGGACAGAATGCAGAACAATGTCGTACATTCACCCCAGTACAGAGATCTGGGCCTAAATCCATCGTTTTTTTGCTCACCATGCCATTCCAGTTTGGACCCAGCCATATGCAAATCAGTCTTGACCCTGCACCCAATGGGAACAGTCCAGCCCGAACTGCCAGGCCAGGTCCTCCCTGGACTGGAAACAAGCATCCTAGGACCGGTTTCGGGCTTTCAGCCCTCATCAGCCAGGATAGCTTGACTCCAGTGGCATGGAGAGCATGAGCCCAAGTCTGGGCATACCCGTCCCACTCGGGGTGACAAATGCAAAAACAACAATTGATGGACAGAATGCAGAACAATGTCGTACATTCACCCCAGTACAGAGATCTGGGCCTAAATCCATCGTTTTTTTGCTCACCATGCCAATCCAGTTTGGACCCAGCCATATGCAAATCAGTCTTGACCCTGCGCCCAATGGGAACAGTCCAGCCCGAACTGCCAGGCCAGGGCCGCTAAGGTCAATGGAAACAGTGGACTGAAGCACTCATTGGACACACATTACAGTGACAATGCAGACAGGACTGCAGGCCTACCACCAGTAGCCTGGCTGTGCAGGTTTAAACTGCAAGTTTGACTAGTCAGAATAACCCCTTTTGACAGGCCTTAATCCCTCTTTCTAAATGTTTATAAGTCTCTCCTTCGTAAGCCGTCCTGACCTTTAAGGCAGGGTGAATGGTATTTGAAAGTAGGGCATGTAAAGGTTAATGTTAAATATATCCTTACAGCGACTAGCACCTCAAAGCAATTTTCACTGTAGCAGAGTTGGCTATTCCACAGGAAAGCACTGGGATCCAATATCAAGTTTGATAAATGTTATCTCTGCTTAGGAAACCGCTACAAATTTCATTCTTGGGCTTAATGAAAAGTTTATTATTGATAAACATTTTGGAAAGATGATTTTTTTAAAGTCACCTTTGCCATGCTTAAAGTTCCTGGAGGCTAAATCTGCAGTTTTCTCTCTCCCTTTTGCCAGCCTGTAATTAGCACTTCAATGGGTGTGAATGACATATATGATTGCTCCCAGGACAGGGACAAAAGGCCTTCGATGTGGGGAGAGGTTGTGCCCATGACAGTATGGCCTTTGAGCTGTGCCCACAATTTTGATTCTCTCCAAAGAGGCCAGCACTGTTCACAAGCAGATGTAGCTAACACCCAGGATCTGCACCCTAATTTTATTTCTCCAGCCAGACCAGCCTCCATCACAGTGGGCCTCTTGTTGACATCAAAGTATCAGATCCTGCTGAGTCTGCTGGGATTTTTCATATGACTTTGGGGGAACACTTCAGAGGAGGGAAACAGAATGCCAAAACCATTTGTGTGTATGGTGATGAAAGCTCAGCTTTGACCTACCAGACTTCAACTTCTGAATTTGTTTGGCGCACACAGACTGCCTAAAAGTTGATTAAAGTGTTAGCTGTGGGAGAACACTGGGATTACCATAGTATACTCCCAGCTCTCAGAGGCAATGTTTAGTGATACTGAAGATTTTAACCATCTTGAAAATGTCCAAAGTGGGTGGGGTTAGCCTCAAGACACTTGTCCACATTGGTTAGGGGGTCCCAAGGACTCATTCCCACCTATTAGCTCGTGTCAGGCATAAATGTGGCATCTCTGGGCACCCACTTCAGAACACTTCTAGGTCTGTAGAGGATCAGAAGAGGACTAAACTTGGTGTCTGAGACTTGAGGAGGTTAGAATACTGTAGGGAAGTGGGTTTCTTTTGCAGTAAATCTACACTTTTTGCCAGAATTCTGAAGCCCTTTGACTTGATGTGCCCTATGTTCCTTCCAATCAGGTTCCAAAGGCCTGTGTTTTTTTTCCAAAACTGTACCTTTGTACCCCCAATTGGCACATCTCTGGTCACATGTAAGTCCCATTTAAAAAGTTTGGGTACCATGGGCACTGTGACCTGGGATGGCGTCTAAGGGCTGCAGCACATATTGTGCCACCCTTAGAGGTCCTGTACCTTAACACACACACATTGCAGGCTGCATGTTTTCGTGCAGCGAAAAGTGAAGAGTCAAACTGCAAGTGGCCCGGTAAGGTGAAATCCAACTTCAAAAGGCACCCGTGCATCCAGCCACCCTGCACCCTAGGGAAGAGGACCTGAGGTGCACCTACGTCCCCGAGCACTCCAACTTACCTGCCCAGCTGTTGGTTCCTCCCGGAAAACTTCCTGAACCGAGCCTGCAGCCAAAATCCAAACCAGAAACTCCCATTGAAAACAACAGGGCACCCAACGCCAAATTAGCACTCTGCACCCGGCCACCCCTGAACCGCTGTGGGTGTACCTTGTCGGCTGACTCGGATCCCCCTGTGCTCTGAGCTTAACCCTAGGAGCTTTGCTCCCTCAACCCTGTGGCTTGCCCGTGAGCAGCCACCAAAAGACGGCCCTCTAGCCCCCCTGGCTAACATTGGGCCTCAGCACTCTGCACCCGGCCGCCCTAGTGCCATTGAGGGTGCTTTTTGATTGCATCCTTTGCCCTACGGGAACCCTTATTCTAACCCCAGAAACTCAATCCTCAAGACCGTTTACTTACCTGCAAACCGATAACCTCATTTGTCTCCATAGGATTGCATTGACTGTTTTACTCTGAAAAACGTTTGTGTTGGGTGTGTTTTTATGGAAACATTAGAAACTGTGTTTTGTGAAAACTGTTTTACTTACCTTTTGTCTAGGAAATGTCAGAGTGTGATATCTAGGCATTTCACACGGAGTAGAAAAAGTAATCCAAAAGTAATGTCAACTGTATTTTAAATATTTTACAAACCTGTAACAAAAGTTATTTTCATCCAGCTTGCTTGTTGATCAATCCGTCTGGAAAAGTACAATTCTATTTACCTGTACCAAGTCCTGCTTGATTCTAAAAATAAAATACAACTAAAGAAATATTTTTGATAAAAACAATTAGTTCAATCTTTGAGTGTGTGTCATCATTTCTTGTGTGTGTACAACAAATGCTTAACACTACCCTCTGATAAAGCCTTATTGCTCGCCCACACTACCACCAACTGAAAGTAAGGTATTATCTACTTTTACCTCTGCAAGCCTTTGGGGATCCACTGGACTCTGTGCAAACTATACCTTACTTTGGTATAGTATGTACAGAGCCAGATTCCTACAAATACAAGACGTGTTCTCTCTCTTGTATCCAGAAATGGACTCCAAAGGTAATAAGGCTGACCTTCGGTTGAAGCTGTAGGGACACAACAAGCTACAAGAGGCCTTTTCCTGAAACTGCCCAGCTGGCTAGTGGCAACTAGACCAGGACGCGACCACCCTGTTGGTTCCTGCCTGCCACCCTGTGAGTCTATAAGTGCCTCCCACAGGGAGTTCAGGGGAGCTTTAGAAGGGTATGTCTGTAGTGGATTGGGACATGAAGGACTAAAGTCAGAAGGTAAAATCTTTGACCAGGACAAACATGGTTAGTGTAGCTGACCCACACTCCATCGGGGTCAGAGCCAAGTTGTGCCTATGCCCTGTTCTACTGTGACCACTGACTTTCATTGACACTTTGGGCTTCTTGGCACTAGTTCTACTTAAAACTTTAAAAATTCATAACTCAGGTTCCCCGTATTAGAATTTTGTCTTTGTTGTGTCATTTTGTTTATTACATTTTACTCTATTTTTCAATTTTTGGAGGGAGTTTTATAGTTTCGCATTTTGATTTTATTACTGTTTAAATGCTGCATAAATCCTTGACACAGTTAAGCCGATCTGCTCAGTACCATAGCTACCAGCGGGTTGAGCTCAGGTTTATTTAGTAACTTTAGAGGTTCACCCTGACAAGGACGGTGCTTATCATTTGAGGTGGGTACCAACCCCCTCAACTAATACCCCAATTTGTCTTACAGACATCTTCAAAGTTCCTGAGCCTGAAAAACAGACAACAATGAATGAATTAATTACTTTGTACAGGCAAAATAACAAAATTAACTACGTTAATTGTCTAGCTGAACTTCAATTAGTCAGATGAAATCCTTCAGCAGCATTTGAAGTAAAATCTCTGGGTTTCTGGCTTGACCCTGAAGTAACCGTGTCACTGCACATAAACCAAATGGGAAAAATTGTTTGACTGAAGCTGCAGCCTTTGAAAAAACTACAACAATCACCAGACTTTAGAGCTGTCTTACAAGTGTTTGGAGTTTCTTGCACTAACTTCAGGAATGCCACTTAGACAGGTGTGTCTAAAGCCAACTCTGAATCCCCTCAAAGTGATCCTTCACTCACTCTGCAGCCATGCTAGCAAGTGGCCCCCCCAAACAATCAACTACATTACACCAGTCCTCAGATATATGCACTGGCTGCACGTGCGACAAGAATGCATATCTTTGAAGTCCTCCACTGGCAATAATCAGAAAGCCTTCATAACTCTTCGAAAGTCTCCCTTAGAACTAAGGAGCTCTTAAAATAGACACTTTTGAACTTGTGACAAAAAACACAAACACCAGGTAGCCGCAAATGAACTTTACTCCGGAACATCCCTTGCACTATGGAATTCATCTCCTGAAGCACTCAGCTGTATCAAGGACATTACATTCTCCAACCCCTCAGCTCCAACAAACATTACCTCCTCTCAGGAACGCTGTAGCAACCTTGAAAACCTCTTCCACTAAAAGATCGGCAACAACTACATAGCCTGCAAACCCCAACCCAAGGCCAGCGACTTCTTCAAGAACCATAACGACCCAGCTACTACCACAGACATCCATCTAAACGAATGGAGCCAGCTCGCCTCACAGGACATCGCCTGCATCAAGAACTTGATTGATTCAGGGGCCCCAACCAACCCATGCCCACACCATATCTTCAACCTAGGTGAAGCCAGAATCAGCCATGTACTCGCCACCTTGTTCAACAACTCAACTGCCATAGCCACCTTCCCTGAGGAATGTAAAACATGCAGAAGTCAATGTCCTACTAAAGAAACTATCGGCAGACCCCAGCAAACTCAACAATTACTGACCAATCTCACTGCTCCCATTGCCGGCCATAGTATTTGAAAAAGACATCTACCAACAACTCTCCTCAACATCTGGAACGGAATCTCCTACTCGACTCCTCCCAATCCGGATTCCGCAGCAACCAAAGTACTGAAACAGCTCTCATCCCGGTTACCAACTACATGTGAGCCCTGCCCAGATTACAGCTCTGATCCTACTAAACCTCTCAGCAGCCTTCGATACAGTCTCCCACCACACACTTATCACAAGACTACACAACATAGGCCTTCAAGGAGCCGCTCTCAGATGGATCGCCTCTTCTCTCACCAGAAGAACGTAAAAATTCTGCCTTTCCCCCTTCACCTCCAAACCCAAGGAAATCATCTGTGGAATACCCAAAGGATCCTAGCTCAGCGTCACCCTCTTCAACACTTATTATACTTCTAGCCAGCATCGCCATAAACCACTAACTCAACATCAAATCCTCGCCGACAAAACACAACTCATATTCGCCCACTCCAAAGACACCAAGACCAACTTCCACAACTGCATTACAGACATCACCACCTGAAAGAAGAACAACTGCCTGAAGCTCAACACGGACAAGACAGAGGTACTATGCTTCTGAAACAAAAGCTCCCCATGAGATACATCCCGGTGGCCCTCAGAACTTGGACCTACTCCTAACCCCACTGACCACACTAGGAACATCGGCATCATTCTGGCCAACAAGCTAACCATGACGGGTCAGGTCAACTCAGTCACCTCCTCCTGCTTATTCATCTTCTGCGTCCTTCATAAGATATGCAAATGCCTACCCCGAAAGCTCAAGACGCCCCATCACCCAGGCCCTCATTACCAGCTGACTGGACTGCGGCAACGCTCTCTACACAGGGAGCGCAGCTCAACTCCTCTGACAACTACAGATCATACAGAATGCCGCAGTCAGACTCATCCTGGATCTCCCTAGACGAACCCACAGCACCCCCTACCTCAGGGAACTCCACTGGCTCACTGTACAGAAAATATTCCAGTTCAAGTTCCTAACACATGCATACAAGGCCCTACACAACTGTAGACCTGCATACTTAAACCACAGCCTGAACTTCCATCAGCCCACTAGACACCTCCGTTCTGCTTCCCTTTCTCCAACCCTCACCCCGGCATCAGACATTGCAGATGCGGTGGTCACTCCTTCTACCTAGCAGTGAAGACATGTAACAAGCTACCCTTTCATCTACGGACCTCCCCATCTCTTTCAGAGTTTCCGAAAGTCCCTGAAGACCAGCTACTGGGCTAATCAACTGGATCCTGCCAGCGCCTGGACTCTCTCACAGGTGGTAAGTACCACTCTACAAATCGCCTGATTGATTACGGAAGAAACTGGACAATTGATTCACCCCACTTGAGCACAGCAACACCTCCTCTGTTTGTCTTTCCTATGACAAGTCTTGTGCACCCATATGAGTTTATGAATTTGTATGCATACTTTAACTGCTTATATTTAAGTGATCTCCATCTCAAAAACTGTCTTCTATACATCACACTGACACTTCCTGACTGCGCTTCATAAAATTATATTTTTTTAAATTAAATAAATAGTACATTAGATACTGCTTTAACCTAGATAACTTTGAATCTTAGGAGATTTACCACACCACTTTTGGCACATAGGGAAGCTGAACAAATACTTGGGCTGCACTATCTCTATGATAAATAACTCGATAAAGAGGAACTTCAGTAACAGATCTGAGCTGATGTTGATACATCAGATACTTAATTGTGATCAAAGTTTTACATAAGTCATAATGTGTTGACTTGACTGCATGGGGTTCCAATTAAGAATATATTTGTATCCACAGCCAAAGTGCCAATGCTATGTTTTATAACAACAAAGATGGAATGTATTTACCAGATACTCATAATAGGTGAACAACAGATTGGGATTAATTAGATTTTATCTAGGCCACAGGGAATCAATATGCTAGGCCTCTGGCAAAACTACTAACAAGGACTGCGAAATGAATTAAGTTAAGATAGGTGCCATTTTTATATCATTCTTGTCCATTAGGCAATAAGTACGAGTTACTTACCTTCGGTAACAATGTATCTGGTAGAGACGTTGTCTAGCCGCAGATTCCTTAACTTAGAATATCCCCAGGCGTCAGACTGGATCCGAAAAATTCTTTGCAGCAGCACCTCTGCGCGCCGGGGGACGGCGCACACGAACCCACCCTGACATCGTCCACGTACTTGATGTCAGCGAGGTCATAGAAGTCGCTCCCGGCGCGCTGACGTCAGTTTTCTTTGGAAAAAACTTTTCTGCAGTACAACGCGGAGCCACCAACAAAAACTGTGAAAGTATGGGAACAGTGTGCGAAGGATGAAAAATCTGCAAAATAAATAAGGCGGATGGGGCAAAACACCATCATAAAAGACAGTATCAGACACGGTCTACATATAAGTGAAAAAGCAAAAGCGGAATTACGCTGTGAAAAAGAACCCCACATAGTGCAGAGAAGACCCTTTCCAAAGTGCGAGCAACGAGGGAAGAATATCTCAACAGACAAAAGAATAGACTGTTATTACCATGTAGAACTGTGACCGTTATTACCACGTAGAACTGTGCCGTCCAACAAGGAAAGATGCAAAAACAACAATTGATGGACAGAATGCAGAACAATGTCATACATTTACCCCAGTACAGAGATCTGGGCCTAACTCCATTGTTTTTTTGCTCACCATGCCATTCCAGTTTGAACCCAGCCATATGCAAATCAGTCTTGACCCTGTGCCTCATGGGAACAGTCCAGCCCGAACTGCCAAGCCAGGTCCTCCCTGGACAGGAAACAAGCATCCTAGGACCGGTTTCGGGGTTTCACCCCTCTTCAGCCAGGATAGAGATAGATTCAGACAGAGCACAGAAGAACTGCAACGTACTTTAAGAAGGTCTCTCCCTTACAGAAAGTACAGCAATGTACTTCAAGAAGGTATCTTCCCTTATAACAATGGAAGTGTGAAACAGAGCTGAAGAGATCGTCAAAGAAGACGACTATATAGGAGACAAGAGCCTCTAGTTAATGGAGAAGGCGGGCGGGAGGGAAGACAGCAGGAGGAGAAAAAGAAGAAGAATCTCCAGATGACAGTGAATGAAAAGGCACCATCTACAGGAACAAGCCCCTTGGAGGGAGTCAGCCACATATGGTAATTCCAAAACTGGCAACTGAAAGGAGGCAACAGGAGAAGTCCACCTGGCAAGGTTCTCGCAGAACGGGGAGGATGGGTGGGCGTTAAGCAGTGCTTAATTTGTGCCGGTGCTTTCCGGTGCTTAGCACCGGCACTTAATTGACAGGGCCAGGTCTACACTCTGGCTGGCGCTGACTGACACTCGAACATCACATTTCTATTTTATTTACCTAAAGATTGTGCAGCCGGCGTGTTTTGATCTTCTCCCGACCTGAGCTGAGCCCCCCAGAGGAAGAGATTCCTGCACAACCATTTACCTCCTGTCCACCCCTGATATAAATACATTTTAAATGTATTGAGGGCGGCGTGCGCTACCCGCATCGCTGGCCGGCGGCCCTGCCTTAGTGGTTTCGACGTCCGTCAGTGTTGCCAGTGCCTGCCCTGAGTGCCACTAACTTGCCTATAGGTGGGTGGGCCTATCGAGACTTGGGCTGGATTTGGTCAGGATGGGGTAGAGGTTGTGCGGCTGGATTTTTTTTTCCACATTGCCAGTGCCACGCCCCAGCATAACCACCGCAGCGCGCGCAGGAGCACGACACCACCTGACCTGCCACCGCCACGACGAGAGTCATCGCCAATGCCAAGTCGGCCCGTGGCGTGTTGAGGGCAGCTGGCAGCATCGATCAGCCTGGCGGGCGGTGTCCTGGCCAGTAGTGCTAGTACTACTACTGCCTAATCAGGTATTAAAGGCAGTGCAGTCCCGCCGGTGAAGCCAGTGTGTCGTCGTCGTGTCCCGAGTCCCTGCCGGCTGGCCTGCCGCCCGGCCTACGCCCACAGGTAACGACGACGTACGGTACGGGGGGCCGCCGGTACTAACTTTACCTGCAGCAGTGCTACTACTACAACAACAGACTGTGGTTGCCCAGGCCCAGCCATTTTCAGTCTTCATTGAAATTTGGGGGAAATGGAAATGAGAAAATAACTGGCTGGCTGAAGTAGTGCTCACTGTTTGTGAGTCTGCCAGTTATTTCTAATTTCTGATGGAATCCGCGGGGCCACCCGCCTTGTAATTCCCCGCCGGTAACACCCCCGGCCGGGGCCCCCAACACTGCATACACACGATCACTGATCACTCGTCCTGACCTGCACACAATGCTCGTGTTCCTTCGCGAGCCCTGCCTTGTTCAGGCGTTCACGTTGCCCGTAGCTGCCAAGGTTTCAGAGTGCCATGTGTGACATTTTAATAATTTCTGTGTAAATATGAGACATATAATTTCAACGACTATGAGTGACACTTTGTCACGGGCAAAATTAAGCAATGAAGACGAGGGAAATAGATGAATTTCACAATTACACCAAGAAACTCTTAGAAGATCGAGAAACAGCTGTAAAGCACCAGAAATGCAAGGTCACTATCCTGCACTTGTGTGTCCTCCAGGGCATGAGGTCCAACACAGGTGTTGGTCTTACTGTATTTTAACTCAGCCAGCACCGGGAGGCAAAAGCAATTCCTGGGGGCCGGGCTGCGGGCAGGACATTTTAATAATTAAATACATCCTGCCACCGTCCGCGCCAACCGCATCCTCATCAAGCAGCATCATGAAAGTCAGTGAGAGTCTGCCAACATTAGACAGTCGGCTGCCATCAGAATATTTCATTTTGTGCTTTTTCCTAAAATCGATTACATTGAAGAGGCGTGCATTTTGCATTGAAAATGATGAATATGTTTACACAATTTCTATGATCCTTATCTTGGCTGTCTCATGTATAGATTGCTCTGATAAATGATTATTTTCTACAGCATGTAAAATACAAAGTAGGCTGTAGAGGAGCATGCAGTAAATGTGTAAAACAACCCTTTAAAGTTTGCTCAAGGTTGCCTCTTCCCTTTTAAGGGTGTGGGAGGTTTGGAATGCCACAATCACTGCAACAAGCACACATTTAAAAGGTAAGCATCTGTCGTGTATGCATTGAGTTCATGAATCTTGTATAGTTTTAATATGCTCCTGATCATTACTGACTCAGAGAGTGCCAGTGGCAGAAATACACTCCAGGCTGCAGTGGCACTTGGACCCGGGGTGAAGGGGAAACTGATAGAGGCCCATTTGTCATACTTGCACTAGTGACCTTTGCAGCATTGTAATGCAACTGAGAGGGTCTCCACGTGTTAGCTGCCATAGCGGGGTTGTCAATACACTGTTGGCAGTCTTTATATATTTCATCTGTATTTCTCAAGGAAAAGAGGTGTCAATACAGTCTGTTGTTTAACTCCTCGTCTATTCTGTGAGAAGTATCTGTGTGTGTGTTTCAGAGGACATTATAGGTTGCCTCCTCCAGATTTCATACAATGCTCAATCCGCCATTCACTTGCCCAAAGCTTTCAGCCGTGTTCCACAGATTAAGTTATAGGAGTAATCGAGATACTTCTTTACCTTTTATTTCAAGAAATGGTTTGCTGGGTCTGGTTAATCAGTGTGCTAATATATCCATTCCAGGAATCTGTGTTTGATCTTGGTCATACATTTAAATAATGGTGTGGCACTCAGTCTTTCATCTTTCTGAGGTTGATAAAATTAGTGCCATTGAGTTTAAATAACATTTTTAATTAGGTGTTAAGTCCCGCTCTGGTGAGTATGTGCTTTACAAACACACATGGTGTGATAACGACACAGAAATGTATTTTAATCTTTTGTTTTTTAATTTCTTTTCAATATTACATTGTCCCCACTGTCCCACCTTGACCCAGTACTTTTCATACTCATATCCATTCCCATGACCTACTGTCTTTCCTTTGTCCCATCTTTTTCCTTTCCCTTCTCTCTTCCTCAGCACCTCGAGCCATGCAGCCTTTCCACTTTCCATTCTTGCTTCCTTACACCTTCATTCATTCCCCATCTTTCCTTCCTCCCTTGGTGCATTTTTTTCTTCTTCCTCCATTCGTTCCTTATTTTCTTTTTTTCATGCTCCTTCCTTCATCACTTCCTTAATGTCTTTCTTTCTTATCCTCAACCCTTCCATCAGCTTTTCTTCCTCTTTTCCTTTCTTCTTTCGATTCATACATTGCACGTCGTTCACTTCCTTTTTCCCTCTATCCCTTCATTTCTTCCTTTCACATTCTTTTCTTATTTCCTTCTTCTTTCATCCATTACTTACTTATTTCCTCATTGCAGTACTCCCTTTTCCTGTCTGCATTTGTTGCTGCTTTCTGTAATATATTCCTTCTTTTATCGCTTCCTTTCTCTTTAGTTTGTAAAACTGCATCAAGTCCTCAAATGACCTTTCCTAAAGATGCATTTTGAGATTTACACACATTCTCTAATTTGAGTTCACTTTTAGGTTATTGTCACAGGCTTTCGATATTTTATATAATGCTATGTTATATTGATTTGTATAGCGCACTAATGACCCAAGAGGGTATCCAGGCACTTGGGCAGGTATGTAGACGAGAGGCCAGAGTTGCTTATGTGTCTTCAGCTTCTTATGGAACTTAAGGAGTGAGGAAGTGGTTCTAATGTGTTGAGGCTTGAGGATGTGGGTGTAGCGATAAAGGAAGTGGGTGGGGCCACAGAATAAAGTGGGCAAGGCCAGGGAAGTGGGTGTGTCCTCCCTCAAAAATTAGAGCACCTGCACTTAATATTTTACAAATTAAGCACTGGCGTTAAGGAATCTGCGGCTAGACAATGTCTCTACCAGATACATCGTTACCGAAGGTAAGAAACTCGTACATCTGATAGAGACATCTAGCCGCAGATTCCTTAACTTAGAATAGACACCATAGCCATACCCTGGAGGGGGGGGCGGGTCTGAGACAGAACCACAGAAAATGCCCAAGCACTGAGCCGGCAACAGAGTGACGAACAAGGGGGAAGGCTGTGGTTGGACAGCCAGAGAGCAACCCAACTAGCACGGAAAAGGAAAAGATAACGGGAGGCAAGGCGTCCCAAAAAATGCCAGAATGGTGCTACACCATACCCGTATTAGTATGAGATGTAGAAACGGCACCAGCCATATACCAGACAAAGAGAGAGAGAGAGATAGTCCCGAACGAAGGAGGAAGAAGGACCACTCTCAGATTAATGGCGCACTATGTGGACACCAACCAAAGTTGGGGAAAATACGTGAAGAGAGGCAACCAGAGCCTGCCAGGCTAGCCCACTGAAGGAAGGCCGGCGAAGCTACAGCCAGGAACTAAAGGGCCAGGGGTAGAAACTGAGCAATGTCCTAGAATGACAGGTGGGAACAGCAAACACGCCAACTGCACACCCAGGCACCAAAGGGGGAACAGGGGCGATTAGTAACAATCTGAAGCACGCTGATGCAGGCCACCACTGAAAAATGCACAGAGCCGACAGCCACAAAGACAACAAGGTGGCGTAGCTAAAAATAAGGATAGGACTGCCCAACCAGGCAGCTTGAAGACTAAGGTGAGAACTAACTCACGAAATATAGACATGCACGGAGCAGACCCTAGGACTACTGACATCAGAAGAGCTGTTCCGCAGGCACAGCGGACATAGTATAGGGTGATACCTAATGAAAGGGGCACATCCGAAGGAAGTGGCAGCAGAGGCCCAGAGTACAAATAGGCGTATAAATGTAGGAAAGGATCTCAGAATCGTAGACCACATTCTCCGACGGGGAGTAAAAATTAACCCTCGTCCAGAAAGAGAGATATCGTTCAGTATCTGCATACCAAGAAGGGAGCAGTGTAAAGCCGGGGAACTACCCCAGGTAGTGGGATGCAAAAAGGGACCCTATTGCTGAAGATGCAGGAAAAGCAACAAAGTGCACCTAAGTGTACTGAAAGACATTCTGCAGCGTAGACAAAGGGCAACCCCGAGGGCAGCCCTGAAAAGCTCCCTGACCCATGGAGATATGGGACCAGACCTCGCAGCAGCGAAGAGAGGTGGAGATGTAGGAAGAAGAGTACCCAAAGTAACCTGCATATACACATATATATACATCAGAAAAGAAGGTTGCCCCATTGAGGAGCCTCTCACGTCAGGATCACACACCAGACCGCAGGCGGCAGTGTAGACAGCATGCACCACGCGTTTCAAGAGCCATACGCGTTTCGAGCGATTAGGACGCTCTTGTTCACTGGCAAGCATAGGCAGGAAGCGGATCTGAGAAGAACAATGAATTTATTGAAATTAGAGAGTCCCGCCCCTGTGGGCGTGCCCATTAGCATGCTGGTCCTAGTAGTCCATATACTGCTAATTGAAGACTCCATCAGTTCTCTTGCCAAGTGGCCACAAATCCTGCCTATGTTAAAAGTCAAGTTCCCTGTTGGGTGAAATGCGCAGGATGCACCGCTGTCACTCACTGTCAAATATCACTGCGGACGAGGCTCCTGACGTCCCAAGAGCGCCAGTGGTTCCCTGCACTCGGGATCCGCCGGAGGCGTCGGGGCTCCTCGCGGCCGAGCGAGCCGCTATAACATCAGAAAAGAAGGTTGCCCCATTGAGGAGCCTCTCACGTCAGGATCACACACTAGACCGCAGGCGGCAGTGTAGACAGCATGCACCACGCGTTTCAAGAGCCATACGCGTTTCGAGCGATTAGGACGCTCTTGTTCACTGGCAAGCATAGGCAGGAAGCGGATCTGAGAAGAACAATGAATTTATTGAAATTAGAGAGTCCCGCCCCTGTGGGCGTGCCCATTAGCATGCTGGTCCTAGTAGTCCATATACTGCTAATTGAAGACTCCATCAGTTCTCTTGCCAAGTGGCCACAAATCCTGCCTATGTTAAAAGTCAAGTTCCCTGTTGGGTGAAATGCGCAGGATGCACCGCTGTCACTCACTGTCAAATATCACTGCGGACGAGGCTCCTGACGTCCCAAGAGCGCCAGTGGTTCCCTGCACTCGGGATATATATACATATATATATATATATATATTCATATACACAGCAAAGAAGGGTAAACGAGCCACGACCATGCAACATGGGTGGTATAGGAGC
Organism: Triturus cristatus; assembly: GCF_964204655.1. Lineage (NCBI taxonomy): Eukaryota > Metazoa > Chordata > Amphibia > Caudata > Salamandridae > Triturus > Triturus cristatus. The sequence goes on along the minus strand of NC_140587.1, from coordinate 575,958,173 downwards.
ACACCTAGTGCATTAATGGCAGGTGGTATCCGCATTTTAAGCGTGAAAAACACCATGAAAATCTCCCAAGGAGCAGAATGACGCATATAAGCAATACGACCTATGACGTATAGATGATTGTGCCAAGTCACAACATTGAACACCGTACAACGGCAAGATAAGAGCACCAGGGGACGCATAGAGCCCAAAGGATCTCTAGGCCCACAGAGCTATATAATAGCACACATGTACACCACTTGGAGTATGGACACTGCAAACAACGGGGAACACCTCTTAGGGCAAACCACAGTCAGAGGCCAGACACAACCACCTGTGGAACACTGCCACATTAGGCTTATTGCCAGCTCAAAACGCATAAGGCATCAAAAGGATGCTAAATGAAAGGGTAACCACCCCAGAACATGCAAAAAGAAGACCTGGGAAATATAGGCTTTAGGCGGAGGGCGAAAACCGGCAAGGAGGGGCTAAACAGCCGATTCGGCGTGGGCATCAAACAATAAAACCCCATCAAAGGGTAGATCAACAAGTCGCTCCCAGATATTTTCCAGGAAGACGCTATCCTGCAACCAAGCATGGCGCCTTAGGGGAACCGAAACAGCCATAGCTCGGCCTAAGGAATCGGCAGTATCCAAGGCCGAGCAGATCGTGAATTCAGCAAGGTCATGGCCATCCCGGAGAAGATGAAGGAGGTCAAGACGAGCGCCTTCAGAGGTGGCCGAAAAAAGAGACTCTGCAGAGTCCCACAATGCTGAGGTAGCCCGAGCCAAGACACACACTATATTCAGTGAACACGAAGGGCAGCACTAGTGGAGGCGAAGATGTTACGACCCCACGACTCAAGCCATCTGGACTCCCTGGAGGGAGGAAGCATTAACTGAGACAAGGAAGGGAAGGTAGTTTGCAAAACAAACCCCCGCACGTCTGGGTGAACAAATAAGCAAACTGGATCATGTGGAGCTGGCCAGTGGCGGTGCAAGACAGAACGAGCCACCGGATCACCGTAAGCTGGCCGAGCCCAGTTGCCCAAAAGGGCGTCATAAAGAGAAGCTTCAAAGGGCAGAAGCGGCTCCACATTCCCCGACCTATGGTGAAGGACATCAAGCAGAGGGTCCACAGGCAAGGGGACCGAAGGGGGCTGCATGTTTAGAACACAAGTGGCTAAGGAGACTACTCTAAGAAACGCCACACCGGCCTCGGTAGCCCTCATCAGGAGGGGACAGCAACTCATCAGTAGGTGAGGGCTGTAAACTAAGTCTTCCAATACACTGAGGGTGCGACCAATGCCCAAAGTAAGGAAGCCCCATTGACGAATGGGGGTCCTGATGGGGCTCCTGAGGAGGCGGGGATCCTGTCGTGTCCACAAATTCTAGGGGGGCACAGGCAAGCACAGATCTGGCGTAGCCGGATGTGAAGGCGACGCCAAACTCTCCCCAGAAGCTTCCGGAGAAGCGTCAACAACCCAGTGCCGACGTGGCGGCAAAACGACTTCGGTCGGCGCTGACCCTGCCTCGTCTGGCGCCGACTCGGCTCCATACGGCGCCGATGCCACGTCTACCACGACAAGCTCCGCTTCCGAAGAAGGGGATGGCGCCGGAGGCGACTCAGCCTCTACCACAACAGGCTCTGACTCCGAAGTAAGAAGCGGAGTCAGAGCCGACCTCGGCTTCGGGCAGGCGGCTGCCTGTCCGGAAGGATAGGTGTGCTCGAAGCAAGGCTTTGAGCACCAGCAACCACCTGCAACAACCTGCGACGCCACAGGGAGCCCCACGGGACTATGTGGCACGGCAGGGGTGCTATCGGTCGTAGAGGGGGGCCCAGCCGGGCCGCAACCTGACGACACCACATCTACTTCGTCACTGGGGGGCAAAGGCTTATTTGTCGAGGACCCCGTAAGTAGCGGAGGCATCGAGACGGCCCAAGGACAGGAGCGGACCCAAGGTAGGCCTGCAGAGCCGCGGCATAGGCCTCCATTTGGGTCCGAGTCGTACCCGCACCCGGATAGGGCGGATAGGGGATGGGCGACTCCCGGGGGCGCATGTCCGGAGGGCTCCGGGAACTAGTGCCCCCGACAACAGACAGAAGTGAGGTCGAGGACCTCGGCGACATGCGCCGCGACTTACCCATAAGGGGGGAACGACGGCTCCGGGCCCCAGCGGGCGACCGACGCCGCAACTGGAAACCAAAGGGGCCTGCCTGGAGGAGGCCAGAGGACAAGACGACTCCAACCGGGACAGGTGAGCCGAAAGGAGCTTTATCCGGTGCTCCCGCCGGGACTTCGGCTTGAGGTGTTGGCAGGCGTTGCAATCAGTCGAGTCGTGGTGTTCGCCCAAACACCACATAGAGATAAGATGGGGGTCCGTCGCGGACATTTGCAGCGAACATGAGGTACAAGTTTTTTTTTTTTGATAATCAAATGTATTGGTTTTAACAACAGATCACAAGAAACAATTCTGGCAGTAAGACCATATACATGATTGAAAAGACCCAATGGCAAGAAGAAGGGGCAAAGCCCTGCAAAGTGTCCACAAGGAAAAGAACAACCCATGCATCCACTTACAATCATGACAAAAAAGGGGAACTGCACCCCTAAGGCCGCAGGTTGAACCATTTGCCCCATACCTTAACGAAAAGCTCAGAACAACCCCGAGCTTCAAATAGGGCTTCTGCTTGAGTACCGCACCAATCCACCCCCCTTCTCCACTTCCGCCTAGTTGGTGGCTTGGCCTGGGACCAGAGCATCGCAATGTCCCTTTTTGCCACCGCCAATGCAGTGCCCAGAAAGCGCTTATCGGCCCGGGAGCCATCCAGACCATCGAACACCCCCAAGATTAGGCACAGCGGGTCAAGAGGCACCTCCCATCCCAGGGTCTGCGTGAGTTCCAGTTCCACCCCCACCCCCACCCAAAAGGGCTCCAGGACTGGGCATTGCCAGATCATATGGTAGAAATCCGCCGGGGCCTGACCGCAACGTGTGCAGGATGGAGAGGGCCGCAAACGAGCCCTGTAGAGGCGCGCTGGGGTGAGGTATGCCGCATGGAGGTAGTAGAGTTGGATCAGACGCAGCTTGGAGGAGGTAGTCAGGGTCTTGGGAGCCATAAGGGCATCCCTCCAATCAGCGTCGTCTATGGGAACCAGCCACCCCTCCCACCGGGCGCGCAGCAAGGCTAGGGATGCGGGGCCATTGTTGACGAAGGAGCGGTAAATCCGTGATACTCCCCCTCTGCCCAGGTTCCCCATCATCACCTGGGCTTCGAGAGGGCTGAATTCCGGGAAGGAGGTGGGGGATGGAATGTGCAGTCTTAGGGCGTGCCTTAATTGCAGGTATTTATAAAATTGAGAGGAGTGGAGTGAGTACCTCTGCTGGAGATCCGCAAACGATCAAATGTGGTCCCCCACCCAAACATTTCCAAGGAGAGAAATCCCGAGGCGGTCCCAGCGGCTGAAGCCTTGAAGGGATGAAGTTTCTTTCTGCCAAGCGCCCGTCCACAAGGGCGTCTGCCTTGTAAGTGTCCCGCCCCAGCGTGTGTGAAGTAAGGCTGCCCGCGAAGCCATGAACACTGTTCGAGTGATGGAGGGGAAAGTATGCGGTATGGGGACCCCGTACAGGTAGGCTTGGAGCTGGGGAAAATCCATTTACCGAAGTTCTACCCGATATGCTGGGTCAGACCAGCCGCCCGCAAACCAGTAATGGATCACAAGGAGCCTCGTGGCCAGGTAGTATAGATGGAGATTAGTGACCTCCATACCCCCGTCGTATGAAGGTATATGATAATGTGCCAAAGAGAGTCGCGGCCGTCTGCGACCCACAAAAACCGGGAGAGAGTACTGTCTAACTCCCGGAACTAACTCCCTGGGAGATAGAGGGCGATGTTCTGCAAAATATACAAAAAACGGGGTAAGACCATCATTTTGTATAGAGCACTTCTGCCAAGGGGGTTGAGGGAAAGGGATTGCCATTTCCGGAGATCTGCCTTGGCTTTAGATACCAGAGGTGTAATATTTAGGGCCCATTCAAGTTCCGGAAGAAGAGCGACCCACACCCCCAAATATTTGAACGACTGCCTGCGCAGGGGAATGGACGTCTGCCAGTCGAAACAGTCTCAGGAAGGGTAGAGAGGAACCATTGTAGATTTCGCCGGGTTGAGCCGGAGCCCAGACACTCGTTCGAAGGCAGAAAGGGATGCCAGTTAACGTGGGCCCGAATTCACGGGGTCCGTCAGAAAAAGGAGGACATTGTCCGCGTATAAGGTAATCTTATCGATCTGGCAGGAGTCCCACGCCCAGCCACGGATACCGGAATCCTGACGGATAAGGGAGGCCAGCGGCTCCATTGCTAGCGCAAATAGGAGTGGCGAAAGCGGACAGCCCTGGCGGGTGCCCCTATGAATAGAAAAAGTCTCCGAAAGCACGCCATTAATCAGGACCCTCGCCCTGGGGCTGGAGTACAGCACCCGGACAAGGCGCCGGAATGGGAGCCCAAAACCCATCACCTTCAGCACGTCCCCCAGAAAGCTCCAATCGACCGTATCAAAGGCTTTTTCAAAGTCGATGAGCAGCAGGGCTAGATACGGGGTGAGCCGGTGACGGTGTGCCAGGGCGAGATGAAGTCGTCGTATGCAGTGCCTAGTACCCCAGGCCGGCATAAAGCCACACTGGTCTGGATGAACCAGATCATGCAGGTGAGGGCAGAGACTCTGGGCAACAGCCGTGGCAAAGATTTTTACCTCGGTGTTGATGAGGGAAATAGGGCGGTAATCCGCACATGCCAGAGAGGGTGGCTGTGTCTTCGGGAGGACCAAAATGGTGGCTACATCCGTCTTGGAGGGGAAGGACCCCGTGTCCACCACATGGTTGAACAAGTCCAGCAGAGGGGGAACTAGAGTGTCGCGGTAGGTGGTATAATATTCTTGAGGATAGCAGTCCGGCCCTGGCGTCTTACCTGGATGTAAGAGTGAAATAGCCCCTTGTATCTCCTCCGGAGTGAAGGGCAGATCTAATGTCTCCGCGACCGCCTGCATAAGGCGGGGCAGCCGAGTACCAGTCTCGGACAACAGGGCAGCGAGAGAGGCCCCGGGGGGTCGGGCCGCATAAAGAGCAGCGTAGTAGCCCGCGATCGTCCAAGAAGTGGCGTGGTGACGACCGGCCACATCACAGATCTCAGGGATGATGCGGCTGGCTGTGGGATAGGACACCAAATTATGGAGCAATTTACTGTTTTTATCGCCCCACCCGTAGACGCGTGCCACGGAAGACTGCCACAGCATTTGAGCTGAGTCCAGGGAGATCTGGCGAATCTCGTCTCGGATCAGTGCAAGTTGCCGAGCAGAAACTGCGCTGTCGGAGCCAGCCTGGGCCCCTTCCAGCTGGGCTGCGTGAGCCTCAAGCTGCACCAGCCGGCCGGTCCTCTCCGCACGTTTCGCATGGACCAGACCTCTAGCCACTCCACGTATAGTAGCCTTACCGGCCTCCCATAGCGTACCCGGCGAAGAGACCGAGCCTGCGTTAGTCGAGAAATAGTGCCCTATTTCTTGCCTGAGGGCCTCGACAAAATCTGTATCTTTCAAGAACCAGGCGTTCATCCGCCACATCGTGCGGGGGCTTACAGGAGAGTTCCCGAGACGGGGGAGTGATCTGAAATGCCTCGGGGAAGGATGGTAGCCCCGGCCATTAACTGGCAGTCGGTAGCTGGTAACAAAAATAAATCGATCCCGGAGTGGGTGTGATGGGAGGAGGTACAAGTTTTAAAGCCCGAAGGCATAGCACACTGCTCCAGACGCGAAGCGTCAAAAGGGGCCTGAAAACAGGCCAGAGGAACCGCTTACTCCGGATCCACGTTGCACGCGGAAAAGAAAGAAACTGACAACAGCGCGCCGGGAGGGACTTGTAAGACCTCACTGACGTCACGTACGGGGACGACGTCGGGCGGGGTCGTTAGGCCCCGTCCCCCGTCACGCAGAGGTGCTGCTGCACAGAATTTTCCGGATCCAGTCTGAAGCCTGGGGATTTTCTAAGTTTAGGAATCTGCGGCTAGATGTCTCTATCATACAGTTATTATGACCTTTAGATTTTAACTTCACTCTTCTGCATACACAAATGTTGCACTAGTGTTATACACTAGAGTGTTTGTTGGGAGTTTTCTGTTTATGTTCCCTGGAATACCTTTCATTTTGTAATTGTAAATCCTGTACGAACTCTACATTTCATTTGCTTGTCTCAATTCTCATTGAATTTCATGGAGTTTCTTACCACATCTAGCTACGGTGTAGTGACAACTTAGGCGTTGAACAATGCTCCTTTTCCTGTTCCATCTTCATTTATTTTTCTTTTTCAGATGTTTTTTATTACAATTTTTTTTTAGAAAATATGAACAATGCATGCAAAGGTTTCTTTAACAAATGTTTACTAACTGTGAATGTGCAAATAAAATGTTAAGAACATTTAAAACAAACACTTACATTGCCTTTTAATATTTTGCATGTTACCCAATTTTAAAATACACCTTTAAAAAAAAAACTCTATCTCAGCTAAAGTTTAAGACTAGAGTAATAAAAGTTCATTTAAATAAAAAATATTCCCGCATCATAACTTTAAGCTTTTCACAATATCTGTTTCATAGCTAATATACTTCTGGGATAAACACCTGCCATGTGAGTAGAGGGTGTGAGGTAGGGTATCCCAGATGATAATAGAAGCAATATAGCAATGTACAATCTGTCATATCCCTAGTACCATTAAGTGATTAGTATAGTAAATTCTACTCAACCAGTCCGAAATTCTTTTTGCTCAGCCACGTATCTGTAATTCTTTCATTTTTTTCAAAATATTTTAACTCTTTAACTGTTTCACTCTGCACTTCATCATGTTTTTCATCCTCATTAACATCAGTTGAAATGGTTTTTATATTTTACTGAATCAAACAAACTTTCTGTTTCAAAATGAAATTCACAGACCTCCATGTCATGTACCATTACCAGGCTCAGACATGTCCCAACACCCACATGCAAGTATCACATGCTGCCTGGCAGTACAGACAATCCATGGAAGGCAAGTGTGAGTTAATTACATAGCCAATAACCTTTCTATGACTTGGTCAGTACACCCCACTCCAGTGACACGGGTGTAGAAGGCCTGTTCACACTACCGATTACTACTGAAGACAGAACTGGTAGGCTGCCACCACCGTGCTTGTGTCACTTAACACCTGGTACCGTGCTTGTGTCACTTAACACCTGGTAAAGGCAGTAGCCTTTATCACTTTAAGAGTTGCGCTTGGTGAGCCCCTCCAACAAACATGACCGCATTACCATGAGACAGGCCTAGGTCATGTCTCACATGCACGATCTGTCTTCGCCTAAGACAAAAAATCTGTACCAAGGGTCCACTTATCCATCCAGCTAAGGCACTCATGACAGAGGTGCACATCTGTCACCATACTGGGGACTTTTCCGTCCATTCCGAATGATTTGGGATAAAGAGGGACGAAATCTTCTAGGACTGCAGGTTAGATTTCACCAATCATGTCACAAAGGGCGTGGGTGTAGCGCCTGAACTTGGAGTAACCGACCTCAAAGCAAAGCTGGCAGAGGGGAACATACACTTGCCAAAGATATCTACACATTTTGACTCCTTGTCAGGAGGAGTAATTGGTAAGGCATATTCGGGTTTACTCTACTGGTGGACGCTTATACCACCAAGCTTTCATGAGTTGGGTACAGAGTCAGGAAATTTGGATCACCTGGGTCTGGTCTATGGTGACCGGCAACTTATGGTTTAGCTCAACTTCCTCAAACGTGTGTCAGTGAGGTCTGCATTTAAAAAGTAAGAGAGGTTCAGGGGGTGCCTGGCGAAGCTCCAGGACCTCTACCAGTATAATAATTATGACCTCCATAGTGGGGAGTTGGAGGCAAGGACCTCAGCTGCCCTCCTAATCACAGAAACGAAAGATGTACTTTCGTCTGTTGCTGGGCTCTGTAGAGAAAGCAGCCCCTTATCAGATGAGGTGTCTAGATCAAGGGATGGGGAATGGATCACTCGTCCTGTGTAACCAGGGTCTTTGCTTATCTCGTGACCTTCAAAAAAACCCTCATATACGTACACAAGCGTAGGGCAGTATAGCTTGGTTCTCCGCCTCAGTGTGCTGTAGCAGCATTATCATTGGGTCTTCATTTTTATAAATATGCTGTGCCTCCACCTGGAGGTAAACCGACTGACTTCCCAGTAGTGTCCAGACATGAAAAACAAGAGGGCGTATCTGTGCTCAAGTGCTGTGAGTTAAAATTCCTTGCATCACTCAAAGGCTAGTATTTAATGGAAAAAATGTGTGATGTAGGAAGTTAAAACAAAGGTGGTGCGTGTGTGGATCAAGCTACTAATCCACCGCACTGGTGTTGGTCAACATGTTTCAGCCTCATGAGATTTCTAGAGGATTTCGTCAGGACCGGGTTGTGTGTAGGAGCGCCTTGTGGCCCCTTCTTAAGTGGTAAACTTACTACTCTTGTATAGGGAGGTCAGACCTGTTGTATCTGTACCTGTGGACAGGAAGAGAGATGTACAATGATATGTTTCCTTCATCGTTACCCATTCTTGCTATTATTATGTATAGCTAATGCTGGAACAATAATCTTATCTCAATATTCTTAGTTAGACTTGAGTTAGCAATGCGTCATTCTGCATTGTGTGTAAATACACGGAAATTAGACACGGTGAGATTTAAAAACGGTGCCTTAGGTGACCATAGGAATAACAGAAGAAAAAGTGCTTAGTTTCTATCTTATCCGATCAATAAGTGGCTTAAAGGATTGTGCACTCGTATTCTTATTGGCGCGCTCTGGTGTTTACAAGTGCTAGTTGTTTACGATCAATTATGTAATTCGTTAATTATTGATTACAAAGCGGCAAGATGATGTATATTGCAAGCTTTACATGTGGCTATGAAGCTGTTTTACATCCATTGCTGTGCCCGTTTGTACATTTTTTGTGACCAAAGGCGGCAATATGTAGAATGAAATAATTTACAAAAAAACTGCAACATGTACAAAGAAGCATGCGTGGCGTTTAGCTCTGTAAAGGGTAATGCGATCGTTATAAATAGTATAATCATTACCTCTTATATGTTGTAATGGGCTTCCTTGGGATGCCGTTGACCAAATAGAATCCAATTGCTCTGAAAATAATTAATGGTTAGTCACGTCTTACTTGCGGTATGATCTGGAAATGTCAGCGCTGTTCGTGGCCACTCACCGGTTTCACTAAGTCACTTGCTTGTTTGAGGGGAGGGAGTCAGATTTCTTTAGTATAGGTGTGACCTGCCCTACTTTAAGACAGTCCGGTATGAAGCCTTGTCTCAGAGAGGCGTTTACAATCTTCGACCATACGGGTATAATAGAGGTTTTGATCATTTAGAATAGGGAAGGAGGTAGGGGGTCACAGAAGTGATTGGAGGGGTTAATCGCTAGAAGAGTGTTGCAGATTTCAGAGGCATTGTTTTTGGGGGTTTCCGTCAGAGTACTAGAATGAGCCACGATCTGAGCGTAAAATTTAGTGTCCCGAGCAATAGGTTGTGAAAGGACCTTCTTGGATTGGATGACGAGTTCAATGGATTTTGTTTTTTCAAGGAAGAAATTGGCAAGCTGATCGCAGTTAGGAATAGCCGGATTATTTAGTTCCACAGATTTAGGCGTATTGCGCGCTTGTTGTTTGACTATTTCAAATAGTTTCTTGGGGCGGTTAATGGCTTGGTTCAACTTTCTTTTGAAAAAGTCTGCCTTAGCCTTTCGGATCTTCCTGTTGCATGCATTCCTCAGCATTCTAAGGTGATATAGGTGATCAGTGGAGGGTGCTGATTTCCATAGTCTCTCGGCTGATCTTAGCTTTCGCCGGTCAGAGTTCAGATTCTCGTTGAACCATGGTTTGGAGATTTTGGAGGAAATGTTTTTTTCTTGGAGGGGCACTGTAGAGTCAAGAATTTCAAGCATAGTGGAATTGTAAAAGACCGTGAGGTCATAGACGTCAACCATGCCTGTCTTGGGGGAGAGGTTTGGTTTACTAGGTCGGTGGGGTTAATATTTTTAATATTCCTTTCCCACTGTTTTGTTTTTGGGGGTTGGCCCCTTTTTGTAGCAACCTCAATATTGATGAAGAAGAGAATGCTGTAATGGTCCGTCCAATCACATGGGGTGATGAATTCTAGTGATACAGTGTTCGTGTTCGCTATGATGAGGTCTAATGTCTCTCCCTTGTTGTGGGTTGGACTGCCACTGAATTGAGAAAGATCCTGATCTGACAGAAAAGGTTTGAGACAGCTTACAACATGGTCGTTTGAGTTATTCCAGTGGAGATTGAAGTCGCCCAGGAAAATCTGTGGTACATGTGAGTTGTCGTTGAATGTAATGACTTCCATTAGCTCATCGATGAACGTCAGAGTGTCACCAGGGGGGTGGTAAATTATGTGAAGTTTGCTGGCGATGCGCTTGTCATGGGAGATGTTGATACAGAGATATTCACAGGAGGGTAGAGATGGGGTGTGCTTGATTGACTGTGATTGTGTTACGATAAACGCAGGCTAGTCTGCCGCCAGGGTTCACGTTTCTGTCCAGATGGATTATATCATGACTAGGAGGTACCAGTAGGTCTAGGATGGGAGAAAGCTATTTAGCCATGTTTCTGTGAGGACGATAATGTCTAGATCATTCTCAAGGATGAGGTCGTAGATGTTAGGACCATGTTTGCAAGCGGATCTGCAATTGATGAGTGCACACTTCATCTTGCTAGATGAATGGGATAGAGTAGTCTGCACTAAGTTCATATTAGTGAGATTTCTCTATTAATGGATCCGAAGTTGTGAGTGGGTTCTCTGAAGGGGTTGGTTTGTATGGATTGGATAACGCTACATCGGGGCTTACTGTTGACATTCGGACTGGCATAGGATAGGAGGAGGTGATCTAAGTGATTGTCAGATAGTTCAGTAGTTGCCCTCCTGGGAAGGGATGGGTCGTTGAGGGAGGGTATTTTACTCTGCCTAGTGTCCTCAACGTGTGATTTCTTGGCGATGTATCTTCTCGTTTGGTGACTAATACGGTTTAATGTGGCACTAGTGGCTCTGTGTGTGTTTAGAATTTCCTTGGTGATGCTTCATAGGTTTTGCAATTCGACCTTGAGATGGGATAGGCCAGTGGCTAGCTCATTAAAACATGCAATCCAATCAGAATTGGGATAATTAGTTGCGTGTATATGTGTGTGGTCTATTATAGGCGGAGGTCCGCAAAAAAGCATTGGTTGTGTGATCTCGCTATCTGGTTGGCTGGGGATATCCTTAATAGGGATCGATGGGGTTAGTTGATCATGGAGGATTGTTTGAAGGTCCGAATCATTGTGGGAGATGGCCTCGAGATTTGGCAGCATGATGGGGACTGACGCATGCGCTCGGGGTATGGACGTAGAGCGGGGAGTTTGGATGAGCGGAGTGAGTATCAAGGGAGTTGGGAGCCGATCAGATATCGTGGTAGGCGGTAGGACATGGGGAGGTTTGCATGCCATCTCAGTTGAAGGTGGGGGAAGGGGTATGTCGTGGGTGGAATTGGTGTAGGGGGATTCTCCCTTGGACATCAATGGTTTGTCTGCAATGGGGTGGCCGGTAGCTAAGAGTATCCCTGACTCTCCTGTGCCAGGGGACCCCGGTGTGGTTGAGACCGATGTGACAGGGGGGTAGGAGTCAATGGGTGTGTGGGAAGAATTTGTTTCAGTAGCATTCGTTGTGAGATTTGGTGGTAGAGTTGGGGTGTCAACAGAGTAGTCGTGATGAGTAGTGACGGGGAGTGTGATTATCTTGCTGTTCACTGCATTCTTGAGGGTAGGGAAGATCTTGTCTATGGTAGCAAGATTGGAATTGGAGGCTTGTATAAGGATATTTCCATTGTTGTATATGGAAATGGTGGCATTCACAGAGCAAAGGTCCGAGGCAGTTACCGTCAATTTAAGGGCATGCAGGTTTTTTTTTACATTGGAGATTCAGAGCATGGAATGGAAGATGGTTCTCCACTGAGGACGTTTCTTTGTGTGGAAGATGAGATCGCTCGTTATTATGCCTTTGCTGATGCAGAAGTATGGATCTGAAATAAGAGTCTCAAGGTGAGTTTTCATTAGCCTGTCCTTGGAACTTCTTTGCTGCATTTTTGGAGAGATTGGGAGGATAGGTAATGGTGAAGGCATGGTGGCCATAAGGTTCTAGGTTTTTATCCATTTTATTCCGGGGTTCGGTCAGCTGCTCTCCAAACACTCTCTCTACAGTACACAACAATCACTTCTCGTCTCTTTACTCAACTGGGTACAGTCTTTATCCCCGCTAGCCTTACCCCAATCCTTTTTATAGAATACTTATGTATGGTTACAACTACAGGTAATTATTCCCCCCTATCTCCCTACTGAGGTATCCTTGAAATGTGAATCCATTTTTTTTTTTTTTTGTAGGTGCTGTCCACCCACGTTGCTCCCAGCAAACGCTGAGCCTCCTGCGATAAGCTGCCGACTCTCCAGCGATGCCTGAAATCCGCCAGGCCACCAGAGGCATTCTACCCTGCTGGAGGAGGGGGTGAGGGAGACCTTGCGGATCCCTCAGAAGAAAAGGATCGCATGGTAGAAGGATAGGAGAATCCTAAGAAAGTCCCAGAAGAACTGGAAGCCACACTTGCGACCTCCAATAAATAGTGATCAAAACCACCTTCATTTCATGTCTGCGAATATGAGTTGTGAGCCTCATGATCATAGCGAACGGGGGAAAAGCATAACCTGTGTCCCCAGACCAGTCTTGGAGGAACGCGTCTGTCGCCGTCGCCAGAGGGTCCAGCTTCCAACTGTAGAACCTCAGAAGCTGGTGATCCAACCTGGACGCAAAGAGGTCGACTGAGAACGGGCCCCACGTATCGTTCAACCGCTGGAAAACCCGCGGATGAAGCTGCCACAAGCTCATGTCCAGCCAACTTCTGGAGCACCTGTCCGCCACCACGTTGGATGCTCCCAGAAGGTATTCCACCGTCACCGATATGTCGTGGGAGAGACAAAAGGTCCACAGATCCTTGGCCAGAGCCACCAACGCCTTGGACTTCGGACCCCCAAGGTGGTTGATATAACGCACCGCTGATACATTGTCCATTTTCAGAAGGATATTGCAGGATATCCTGTCCTTGGTCCAGCACCGAAATGCGAAGGAACCCGCCATAAATTCCAGACAATTGATGTGCAGTTGACCTTCTGAAGCAGACCACTTTCCTCCGGTAGAGGCGTCCTCGCACCGAACCCCCAGCCTGATTTGCTGGCGTCAGACTCTATCACGAGATCCGGATCGCAACCAAAAATGGCCCTGCCATTCCAGACCTCCATGTGGTCGAGCCTCCATTTCATGACGAACCTCCTCTGTGAGGGCCACCTGATACGCATACCGCAGGCCGTTGCGAAAATGAGAGGCTTTGAGCCACTGGAGGGCCCTGTAATGAAGTGGCCCGAGGAAGATCGCTTGGATCGACGAGGACAAGAGGCCCACCAGACGTGCTCTTTGCCTCAGCGAGGTAGAAGAGCGAGCGAGAGTGCGCCTGATTTCCCTGCGAATCTTGACAATCGTCCGGGGAGGAAGGCTCAGTGTGTGGGCCACCGAGTCGATGGTAAACCCCAGGAAGGTAAACTGCCTGGATGGAGTCAGAAGGGATTTCTTGTCGTTGATGACAAACCCCAGGCTTTGTAGAAGATCCGTAGTTTCCTTGAGACGTGTGACGAGACGTAAGGCCACATACCGGTTGTCGTCATCAAAGGTAGAGAACAACTCTTCTCCATCCCCACCACCATCATCTTCATATGGCTGGCTCTGGTTCAGGTCTGTGCCAAAAAGCTGGTGTACAGTCTATGTTGCACGGTTATGAGGAAGCGGAATTGTGTCAAAGTCTGATTGGTTTGGTATTGATTGCAGCACACCAGGATCTGGACATGGTCTCACTATAGATGATGCCTCTGCGGAGTCGGATACCACAATGGGCTGTGGTTCCTCCTCCTGTGCTGGTGGCGTTAGTGCTGGCACAGACATCAGAGAAAATGGCACCTTTTTCGAAACCAAGCCTGAAGCTGGAACTGCCGTCAGAAAAGAACACAAAGCAAGTTCAAGGGGCACAGATGGCACTGAAGGGAAACCCGCCAACAACAACACAAATGGAGGTTCCTACATATCCTTGGGGCCCAAAAATACATCATAGGGATCTGGAAGAGTGTCAAAGATAAGCAGCACGACCTCTTGAAATGCTTTGATCTGCTGCAACGTAGCAGTTGGACCCAGGAACTCGAGATGCATCGGGACCAAGAATGGAATTGGCTCCTCAGTTGGAATGGTATTGAGGTTTCAAGGCACAAGTTCACCCTTGTGCCTTCTCTTCAGAGTAAGAGTAGTGGGAAGGGACAGAGTTCCAATTTGACTTCTAATGTTTCTTTTTGACTCACCGGAAAACTTCAACCGGCAAAAAGATCTGCGTTTGTGCTTCTCCACACCAAGCACTCTTAAACTACTGCCTACCAGTATGGGTGACATGTGACTCCTACACTTTCACTCCTTTGGCTTATGGGCAAAAAAACATTGTCGCACACGGCGCAGCCAGCACTAAAAGCTTTCGAAGCACCTGCTGCAGCGTTTCTTTCCGCCGGCAATTACCAGGCCTCAAAGAAATGTGTAGGAAACTTGTGTGATGAATTACCATCCTGGAAAGAGATCCGTGTTTTTTATAGTTGAGGTTGTGACCTCGGTGAAGTTAGTGCAGAGGGTTAATATGCCTGCCGCAAAGAACATGTACGAAGTCGATTACAGAGTGCATAGGATGGAAACAGATCTGCAGATTAATGCTTTCAAAAGAGACATCCGTTGGTGACTTGCAATTTATAACTTAAAGTCCTAATATAGAATAGTGAACTATTAACTTTCAGCCCAGAACTGCATAAACACACCGAAAAATATACATTACAAAATTAATTAATGTTGCAAAGAGGGTACATTTGGCGAAAAGATCAGTGTTTTGTATAGTTGACGTTGGGACCTCGGTGAAGTTAGTGCAGAGGGTTAATATGCCTGCTGCAAAGAACATGTACGAAGTCGATTACAGAGTGCATAGGATGGGAACAGATCTGCATATTAATGCTTTCAAAAGAGACATCCGTTGGTGACTTGCAATTTATAACTTAAAGTCCTAATATAGAATAGTGAGCTATTAACTTTCAGCCCATAACTGCGTAAACACACCGACAAATATACATTACACAATTGATTAATGTTGCAAAGAGTTTACATTTGGCGAAAAAACGATTCTTATTATTAAAGGAAGCTCCCAACTTTGCTGTTTCTTTTT
Organism: Triturus cristatus; assembly: GCF_964204655.1. Lineage (NCBI taxonomy): Eukaryota > Metazoa > Chordata > Amphibia > Caudata > Salamandridae > Triturus > Triturus cristatus. The sequence continues at coordinate 575,942,802 of NC_140587.1, read as the reverse complement.
CGATACAACTTACCGATTCGCAAGGAACGTAGGGCTCACGTCTGGCCAGCTGCAAAAGTGAGGGGGAAATGGCAGGAGGCACGCTGGCTGACACCTTTTATATCCCACCCATACATTTTTACAAGGGTGACGGTAAATTAGTACATTACGTATGGTTTGAAATGTACGTATTTTGTGGGAATAAATACACATCCAAAAAAAATGGAAAAAAAGGGGAATAGAAATAAAAGAATTGCCGTCAGGGTTAAGGGGAGGGGGCGCAGGGGGGCAGGGACACGATAATATCGCTTGACAAGTTTTCCTTTAGCATTATTATTGTACAGCATTCAATGGTTTACTGATTTTCATAAAGCAAAAATATTCTAATGTTTCTCTGTCAGCCGGAGCCCTTAGGTTTGATGTGGAACGGGGGTAGGTGGGACAAGTGGATTTTACAGGACATGTAGATCTCAGTGGCATTTTGTCCCTTGGACAACTAGATTATTTGGAAAATTCCACACCCCTGCATGTATTCAAATCTCAGTTTTTGTCACCAATGCCCATCATTCATCCTAAACAGCCCTTGGACCAACCCTCAGCTAAAGGCTGTTCACCTGTAGGCTGTGATAGCAACAATGTTTAACTCACATAATTTGAGAACGGGTGTATGCAGCCAAGTATTATTTTGCAAGGAAGGAGGGTGTGGTATCTTCTATTTCTACTGTGGTTGTTATGTATGACATTCTTGTGTTCTTTATACTGTGGTTGCTAGATTAACAGAGGGCTTTTGAATGAAAAGAACAGGGTCTGTCTTGGACAAGCATTACAGGGTATGATACATATATATAGTAAACATAACACTAATAATCACTGGACTGTACCTCCAACAACAGTGTTCACCATATCCTGTATAATGCTCTGTACAATTTCCTGTGCATTTTCTTCACTTTCATTGATTTCCCCATCACATAATTCTACACCAGAATGAGAGAGACCTTAAGAAAAAAAGAAACAATTATTAGATTAACAAAAACAAAGACAAACTACCAGAAGCATAAATTCCTGCCATACATCCATTAGGGACCTAACCTTGGCTACTCCAGCATACATCATGCTTCTCTCTACTAATCTAACTCCATAAACTGAGCTGCGTCAGTGGTATTAAAACTTCCATTAGAGGCGCTAGGTGGCGCTTGACCGGCATGGCCGCCTTTCACTAAGGCTCCCGGCATCGGTCCCCGCAAATCCGGCTGACTCCTCTCCTGGACTGCCCTGGCCGGCTCCCTCGGAGTGCGGGGGTCCGCGAAGCTGCCCTGCCGCCCTGCACCGAATCTTGGGGCGCTGCGGGCTCTGGGAGCCTCCCTAGCCGTCGCGGAACCAGACCGACGGCGTGAAGTGGCGGCTGTGGAACCGCGGCGCGGCCACGCTGAGAAATTTAGCCCGCGGCGCCCACGAGGGGTGCAGGCCTGAAACTGCTGGACTGAGGGACGCGGTGGCCGCGGGGCTGCCGCGGGTGCTGCTGGCACTGGCCCGGTGCTGCCCTGCTTCACTGACGCCGTCCGGAGCCCCGGGGGTGCTGGATCGGACCCCCCTGCGTGACGCAGAGCGGCGAATCAGGCGGTGAGTGGGGCTGGCCGAGACCGCTTCATCGGGGCAACTGTGGGGTTGGCTGCGGGCCGTGTGTCGGCGGCCGGGGGGCCCGGGCCCCTGGCTCCCCCCCCTTTCTCCCTCCCCTCTCCTCCTGGTTGCGGCGCGGAACCGGCTCCATCGACCCCAGACCGGCTGCGGACTCCGGGTGCGGGGGGGCCCTCGCTGATTCGGACCGCATACCGGCGGCCGGGGGGGGTGTACGTGCTGTCCCCCCCCCCCCCTCTTCCCCCCCCCCTCCATCGCTTGGACTCCCGGCTGCGGACCCTGACGAGTGACACCTTGCCCCTCCTGGGGACTGAGGGGAGACCCGGCTAACTGTTCCCTTGGAGACCTGGGCTGCGCCGGAGGTTGCGGCCCTGCGACGGCCGGCTGGGGGGCCCCCGAGCGGCGGCCGGGGGCCTGGAACTGAAGACCTACATTGCTGGACCCCGCTTTGCTGAGATGCCCGGCGGGGCTTGACCGCTGAGGCTGGTGCTACCCAGCCGTTCCCGGCCGGTGGTCCTCCCGGACGGGCCTCCTGTTGGTCCCGCGGCGGCCCGGCGGCCCGCTGCCGTCCCGCAGGTGTATCACCGGCTAGTTGCCCTCCTTCGCTGACGGACGGCCCAGAAATGGGTAAGGACAGAGCCGCCAAGCCGGCGTCCGGGGCCACCCAAACCAGGATGGACAAATTCACAACCTCCGACAAGGGGCCCGGCCCCACGGGCGAACAGGCCCCGGCCCCTGCTGCAGACCTGGCTGCCATCCTGCAGGCCATCAACTCGTCCCGCGCCTCGCTCGAGGGCATGGTGGGTGAGGTCAAAGTGGACGTCGCTCTTCTCCGGCAAGATCTGAGGAACGCCACCGCCCGCATTTCGGAAGCCGAGTCCCGGATATCCACGGCCGAGGACAACATCCGCCATCTGCAAGACCAGGTTCGGGAGCTGACCACCCACTCTAAGGAGTTGCACCGCCGGGTCGAAGATGCAGAAAACCGCGCTCGACGCAGCAACCTGCGCTTAGTGGGTTTCCCGGAGGGAGTTGAATCGGGCCGGGCGGACGACTTCATGGAGCGCTGGTTCCGATCCTGGATGCCGGCGGACAGCCTGTCGGCTTCGTTCGTGGTGGAGAGAGCCCACCGCTCCCTGGCCCCCAGGCCCCCAGGGGCTCCACCCCGGCCGTTCATCCTCAAGCTCTTGAACTTCCGTGACCGAGATGCCATTCTCCGTGAAGCCCGGCGCATGGATGCCCTCCACTATCAGAACCACAAAATCATGGTCTTCCCGGACTACACCCGCGAAGTCCAGGAGCTGCGCCGCTCCTACACTGAAGTGAAACAAAAGCTGTGCTCCCTGGGACTCCAATACCAGCTCCAATTCCCGGCCCGCCTCCGGGTCGTCTTCCAGCAAAAGACTCTCTTCTTCGATACACCGCGGGCGGCCTGGACCTGGTTGGCGGAGGAGCACCCCTTGCAGCGCTCTGGGCGCGGATCGCCTCTGGGTCCACGGGGGAGACGGGGGAGACCCCGGACATCGAAGACCCGTCGGCGGCATCGGACATTGCCCCGGGAGCGCACAACGGGGGAGGCGATCACCACGCGCTCTGGGGGCCGGCCAAGCCAGAGATCGAGAACCTCATCGGCCTCCTCAGCCGCACACACCAGTCCCGTGGCGGATGGGCAGCGGGCCGCGTCACCTCGGCTTACAGGCCCTGCAACCCACCCGGTCGAGTTGGTGGACACTTCGGACCTCTCTCGCAGCCCTACCATTTGACTTTCTTTGCTTACCTTTGGGGTGGGGGGGGGTGGGAGATGCCTGGGCGGGGGTGGAGCGTCCCGTTGTCAGTGTTGCTCTAGGCCAGGGCAGGTAAATCAGGCTCGACTTTTGATGTATCAGGGGTCCACTAGCGCTCAAGCCCAAGCGTTTTAGTTTGGTGGTTCTTCCATTTGGTTCGGGCGACAGATGCTTCCGTTTTTGAAGTATAGGGCGGGGGGTGGGGGGTTGGGGTTGGTTTGGGGTTGCTTCTTCCTCGTTGGGGAGATTTTGTTGGTGGGGGGTGACTCCCTCTTATCTGTTGTGCTAAGGTATCATGTACTGTCTATCCCGCTCTCTCACCCGACGCTCCGCTGTCCTTCCTCTCTGGGAACCTACTCAGACGCGCCTCCACTGGCCCATTCTTCTGTCCTTGACTATGGCTGACCCACCTGTCCCTAGGGCCGCCATGCGCATACTTTCCTGGAATGTCAATGGCCTCCTGGATCGTTTCAAACGCATGGCGGTCCTCAAATATGCACAACGGGCAGAGATCGATGTACTCCTCCTCCAGGAGACTCACTTGTTGGGTAACAACTGCCCCTTCCTTGGCCGTTACGGTTATGACAGGGTATGGCACTCAGGATTTGCTCGTGGATCCCGGGGGGTGGCCATATTGCTTCGCAAGTCCTTTCCCTTTGTCCTGACTCGGGTGCTTTTGGACCCCCAGGGTATGCTACTGGTAGTGTGTGGCACTCTGGAGGGCCGACCCCTTACCCTGATGTCCCTCTACGCGGCGCCGTCCCTCCTGCCGTCGGCCCTTTCCCACGCAGCGGATATCCTCCCGACACTTCCGGCAGGTGCCCTGATACTCGGCGGGGACTTTAACGCTGTCTACTCGCCCCACATGGACTCGACGGGTCCGGTCTCTTTGCCCCGCGTCGCCCGCGCAAAACAACTCTCCTCTTGGGCGGAATCCCAGGGTCTCTGCGATGTCTGGAGGATCTGGCACCCGCAGACGCGCCAATACACCCACACGTCGGCGGCCCATCACTCCCACGCCCGGATCGACCTCATCTTCGTGCCCTCTACCGACTGCGCGGGGGTGCGGGACGCACGCATTCTTCCGAGGGGCCTTTCGGACCACTCGCCGGTGCTCCTCGCTCTCGGTCCCCCCCCCCTCTCCGCCCGTCCGATATGGCGTCTGAACGCTTGGTTCCTTCACGACAAGGCTTTTCGGAGGGCGGTCGGGGGCGAGATAGCCGACTACTACTCTCATAATGAGGGCTCTGTCGTCTCCCCCGCCGTCCTCTGGGAGGCCGGCAAGGCGACTGTGCGGGGCGCCGCTAAAGGGCACCTGCAACGTCAACGACGGGCTCAATCCCAGAAGCTCGCGGACTGTGAGGCCCAAGCCTTAGAACTGGAGCGTAGTCTGGGAAACTTAGACGATGCCACACGGTCTCGCCGCTTGGCCTTCCTGCGGGAAGAGATTCGCCTGCACTCCCTGGAAGCGGCGAAGATCCTATGGCGCTCCTCGGTGGCCCGGGTGTACGGTTGGGGAGACAAAAACGGCACTCTTCTCCACCGCCTGGCGACCTATCCCCGGGCGGGCAGGATCATTCCAGCCATCGCGGACCCTGCAGGTGGCGTCCACACGGTCTCAGTGGCAATAGCCCAGGCATTCGCTGACTACTACTCCCGGCTGTACCGTCTCCGACCGTCCACGCTCTCCCTGACTGAGTTACTGGGAACAAACGGGGCGACACTAGCGCGGCTGCAGCCTGAGATTTCTGAGACCCTGGATTCGCCGATAGAGCTGCAGGAGATTGAGGAGGCGATCGGCCGCCTGGCACCCGGGAAGACCCCGGGACCCGACGGGTTCCCCCAGGAATATTACGCTCACTACCGTGAGACATTGGCCCCGAGGCTTCGGGACCTCTTTGCGGCCGTGGTGGAGACGGGCTCGTTCCGGCCCGAAACGGATACAGCAACCATAGTTGCCCTCCCCAAGACACAGCCTCCCTCGCGGTCCTGTTCCGACTACCGGCCGATATCCCTTATTAACACGGAACTCAAAATCTATGCCACGGTCCTGGCACAGCGGTTACGCCCATCGCTCGCCTCCCTGGTCCATCCGGACCAATGTGGCTTTATGCCGGAGCGGGGGACCAGACACTGTCTACGGCGCCTCCACCTCGCGATGGCGCACCGCGGCCGCCTTTCCCCCTATCTGGCCCTCCTCTTGGTCGACTTTGAAAAGGCCTTTGATTCCGTGGGATGGGCGTACTTGGGTGAGGTCCTGGAGCGTATGGGCTTCGGTCCCCGGTTCCGAGCTATGGTAATGGTACTCTATGCGCACCCGCGGGCCCGTGTGTTGGTCAATGGGGCACTTTCTCGCCCGTTTCCCATAGGCCGGGGGACGCGCCAGGGTTGTCCACTCTCGCCCCTCCTTTTCGCTCTGGCGATGGAACCCCTGGCGGTGCTGATTCGCGCGGATCCCGTTCTTCGAGGATGGGAATGGCCAGATGTAGCCCCCGACAAGATCGCCCTACACGCGGACGACGTCCTCCTCTATCTCTCGGACCCAGCGACCTCGGGACCCCGGGTCCGTCGGATCCTCCATCGATTTGGCCAAGCGTCGGGTCTTCACCTGAACCCCAAAAAATCCGTCCTAGTCCCGCTACACCCGTCGCGGGAATGTTTCGACTGGCAGTCGGACATTCCCCTCCGGAGACTCTCCTTTAAATACCTGGGGATTTGGGTCACCCTCCTTCCGGAACTCTGCTGGGCCCTTAATGTGGCTCCGGTAGTCAACAAAACCAGGTCAGACATGCTCCGGTGGCAGTCCCTCCCATTGAATCCGCTAGGGAGAGTCGCTCTATACAAGATGATGATCCTCCCCAAATTTCTTTACATACTACAAAATACTCCATGCCCTTTTCCGCGCCCGTGGTTCCGAGACCTGGATAAAATGGTGACCAAATTCCTTTGGGGCGGCGGTAGGCCTCGGCTGGCCTTGGATCGATGCAGGGTCCCCTCCTATGATGGCGGCCTGAGCATGACCAATCTATATCTTTATTATCTGGCCACCCAGTTACTGGTGATCCATGACTGGTTCTCGGGAGGCTGGGGCGACCCGGCTTATCGTCTCGAGGTGCAAGGCCTTGGGTTCTCCTCCATCCAAAACATGCTCTATGGCACAACGGTCCCCCTATCACTCCCCGACGTCGTGCGGGCTCCCTTCCTCGCGTGGCGCGCGGCACTGCGGCACACTAGATGGTCGGGGACGTCCACACAACTCACCCCGCTTTGGCACGGGACCTGGCTGCGGGAGGTGGTGGGATTGGCGGGCTTTCGGCAGTGGGATCTTCTTGGTATCTCCTGTCTGGGCGATTTATGGCGTGGGAGCCGCATGTGTTCCTTCCAAGAGCTTCAGACCCGCTTCTCGCTGCGGCCCTCCCAATTCTACCGCTATCTTCAACTGCGCCACGCGGTCCGGGCTCACGTCCCTCTAGACTCCAGACTGCCTCCCCATAGCCCACCTGAAGCTCAGGTGATGCTGGGGTATCTGGGAAAGGGGGGTATATCCCGCATTTACAAATCCCTGATTAACAATTCCCCGGTGGACTGGAGCGGGCTCAAACAGCGATGGGAGGCCTGGGTGGGACCCCTGGATGAGGCGGACTGGAGGGACGCCCTTATGGGCCCTCGGTCACTTACCACCTCCGCTAGGCTGCGGCTCATCCAAATTTACTACCTCCACACCGCCTATCTGACTCCGGACCGCCTATACCGGGCGGGCCTCCGTGTGGACGCCTCCTGCACCCGTTGTGGGGTGGCTCCGGCAGATTTTTTCCACATGGTGTGGTCTTGTTCCCGTCTAGACGATTACTGGGCAGCGATTGAAACTGAGCTAGCGGAGGTCTTGGGTTGGGAGGTTCCCCATGAGCCTAGAATGGCCCTGCTGGGCATCATGGACGGGATCGACGGGTCCCGTAACGAAAAGTACTTCCTCACCACTGCCCTTATGGTGGCTAAGAGAGACATAGCGGCAGTATGGTCACAACCGGACCCGCCCAGAGTGGCTACCTGGAGTAGAGGGGTGGATTGGTGTGCGGCCCAGGAGCGGTCGTTGTGTGCTGCGCGGGGCTGCCCCAAAAAATTCCGCAAGATATGGGGGAAAGGGCTGGGGGGCTTGATTTGAAAGGTGGGGGCGCAGGGGGTGGGGACGGAGGATGGGGGAGGGTCTTTGCAATGGTTTATTGATGCTTATCCGAATGCAGTTACTGATGCCTTGTTCAATGCACTGCTGTATCTCATTCTTGATACTGTTCTTTATGCCGCAAAACACAATAAAAATTTGTTTATCAAAAAAAAAAAAAAACTTCCATTAGCTGGGGCAGAGTTCCTTCATTCTCATCCTTGGCTGATTTCATGAAAGTATGCCTCACTGTGAGACAACTATAGTCTTGCACACACTCCAGCGGGCCCGAGCCATGACCCAATCACAGATGGACAATTCACGCAGCTGGTTGACTGAAATTTGCTGGGGATCTACATTTTATTTCTGCTCCTATTTTCCTGGATTTAACGTTTTAAAAATGTATTAATCTGTTGATGTTGTACACATTTCACAGGCTCAATGTACCTTTTGAAGATTTCAACATATCTGCTTTTTCTCCTTTTTTTCTGCATGCTTCCCAAATGTTTTGTAAACATTTTCGAACAGGGAAGGTAGTGTAGATTTGCAAGAAGTAATTTACGTTGACTGAAGACCTCATTCATACTACTTGGAGTTGTGGGCTAACTGTCCCTTTTTGGAGGGTGTTCTCCTTTCTCAGAGCGAGGTGTTGGGTTGGAAGCTATCTGCAGATTCTAAAATGACTATTCTACACATGTAGACTTGGACGCCAACAGCTATAAAATGGCACTGCTATAGATTGGCCTCCTCATTCTCAAAAGAGACACTATTAAACTTTGAAAGGAGCTGGGCTCTCTATCGTTGGAGGGTTGGAGGAGGGAAGTAAACCATTGCATGAGCTTAGAAATACTCATTTATCTGGCTCGTGGATGCCTGCAGAAACACCGTAAAATCTGGAACGACTGGTATCAATATTGGGGAATTCAATTGGATTTTATTGGGCCTAAGCGCTGGTCTGTGCACACTGAAGTAATGGCTTACATAACTGAGAATTATCAGTCATACAGGAAGCTAAGATTATGACTGTACTGAAAAATATAAAATGTTTTATATAAAAAATAAGTAATTTACATACAGAAGAAAATCTTTTAATTATTAGTCATTTGTGGACTTCAGCCCGTCAGCATCCTCAAGAAACTCTGTCAGAGAATAATGCGCAATGTGAAGAATGCCTCCAGAACATTTTGCAAACAATATATAGTAACAGATATTGAACTAAGAGACTACAATGCTGGATAAATATGTCATTAGAACATTATTCCAGAGGTTGGAGAATACTAAATCTAGAAGGAATATGTTAGCTACCCTGTAAACATCTGTTAGAGGCATGTAGCGCTGTAGATTCACCTGCTTGTAGATTCATATGCTCTGCATACTCCTGCCATCTAGTGTTGGGTTTGGAAGTGTGCAACTTGCTTTTCTTCAATTGAAAGAAGTTTTTAAATTCACAAGGTGTAGTGACTCCTCCTATGACTGCTAATGCACAAGGGAATCGACTCCATTGTTAGATTGTTTTCCGCACGGCGGGTGAGGATGAAGATAGAGCTTAGAAAGAAAAAAAAGAAGATGACAGTGCACATGAGAAAGAAAGAAAACACATCTGCAACAACCTGAGGCATCCAGGGGTGAAGGTGGGCTCATGTGAATCCGCACTACATGCCACAAACAGATAGGGTAAGTAACATATTCCATTCGTGGCATGTGTGGCTCTAAATACACAACCTCTACATAGACTGTAAAGCAGTTCTCCCGTAAGTGGTGAGTTGCCAGAGGATGTTGCAGAGGACTGAAAAAGGGGCACCTAAGACAGCCTGGCCTACTTTCACTTGCTTGTTAGCAAGATAAGACATTCACATATTAGCGTGTGTTGAGTGGACAAAGTAGCTGCTTTACATATATCAGCTATGGGAATGTTACCAAGGAAGGCAATGGAAGCCCACTTTCTGTGGGTAGAGTGGGACTGGGGTAGGCCAAACAGTTGCCTTTTGGCTTTGGCATAGGAAGTTTGAATTAATTTAATCAGCAATATGGCTGTGCCCGCTCTGGAGAGAGCGTGGTCCTTGTGTGATTTAGTATGAGCGACAAATAGTTGGTGTGTTTGCAAAAGAGCTTTGTTCTATCAATATAATACATGTGGGCCCTTTTGACATCTAGCATGTTGAGGGCCCTCTCTGCCACCGAGTCTGGGTGTGGGAAGAACACCAGGAGCTCAACTGTCTGAATAAGGTGGAAGGGGGAATACCACCTTAGGCAAAAACTTTGGGTTAGTCTTGAGGATGACTCTGTCATTGCGTACTTGGAAGAAAGGTCCTCTAGGGTAAGAGCTTGAATCTCGCTTGCTGGGAGATGTTATACCAACTAGGAAGGCAACTTTCCAAGGGAGAAACTGAGTAAATGTGTTCAAAAGGAGGGTTCATGAGTCGGGTTAGGACCACATTGAGGTTCCAGGCTTAGGCCAGAGGCATTCTGTGAGGGATTACTTGTTTAAGCCCTTCCATGAAGTCTTTGATGACTAGAATTCAGAATAAAGAAGAGTAGTCTCTATTTTATAGGTAAGCTGCAACTGCAGGAAAGTGCAAGCGGATAGATGTGTAGGCAAGGCCTGATGTTTTTAGATGAAGTGAGTAACAGACTACGTCCTAACCCACTAATTTCAATGTATAGGTCTCTCTGAGTATGGACAAGCATCCTGGAGGCAGATTTAGGTAGCTAGACACTAAGACCTGAAGAGAACAAATTGCAAGATTCAGCAGTCTATGATTTGGGTGCCTGACTGTGTCCTTCTTCTGTGTTAGGCGGTCTGGCCGATTGGGCAGTTTGTGGGGGACTACAGATAAGTCGAGAAGGGTTGCTAACAAGGGTTGCCTGGCCCACGTGGGAGCCACCAGGATGAGGTGAGGGACACTTGCAGAAGGTTCCAAACCATGTATGAAAGGAGTGGAAGAGGAGGAAAACCATAGGCAAATATCCCCGACTAGTTCATCCATAGTGCACTGCTCATGGACTGTGGGAGTGGGAAACTGGAGGCAAAGCTTGGGCATTTGGCATTTTCGGAGGAACCCACACAACAAAAGTACAGGAGTAGGACTTGCTGGTGGAGCTTTCATTCGTTGACTCCCTGCAGCATCAGGCTGAGAATGTCTGCAAAGTCATTGTGCACTCCTAGTAGGTACTCTGCAATTAGATGTATCTTATGATGAAAAGCCAAACATCAAATGCCCTGCTCTAGCACTGCCAGCTGCAGAGCCTCCTTGTTTCTGGAGGTAGTACATGGTGGTCATATTGTCGGTTCTAACAAGGACCATCTTGTGTTGTACCTGGCAGAAGAAAGCCCTGGGAGCTAGCTGGTTAGCCAGTAGCACCAAGTAGTTGATGTGAAAATCCAGTTTGTGGGGTGCCCACATGCCCAGAATCGTCATATCGTGCAGAGGAGTCTCTCATCCTGTGAGGGAAGTGTCGTTGTGATGGTCAGCTGCGGGTGTGGGTCGAGAAAAGGATGGCTCTGCAACAGATTGTCAATTGGAATCAACACTAGATCTTCCAAGTGATCCTGAGATCATTGTGTTGCTAGGCACTCTTATAAAGGATGCATGTGTAACCTCACATGGGGACTATAGCAATACAAGAGGCCATCATGCAGAAGATGCACACCACATCATGATTCTGACTGTTAAATTGTGATCTGGCTGAAAAAGAGGGCCATGCTTGATTGGGGTAGGCTTTCCGAGTGACTGTGTTAAGAACTGCACCCCAGAACCATTGTATCTGAAGGAGCTGAAGCTGAGACTCTACTGTATTGAACTGAACCCTAGAACGTGTAGGATATTTTTGGTAGTCTGAGTGTGTGTAAGGCACTATTGTCTGTATGAACTCTTGACCAGCCAATCGTTCAAGTAAGGCAACATGTGGATGCCTCCTTTCCTAATATGAGCAGCTAGTACAGCAAGGCATTTCGTGAACACCCTGGTTAGGGGTATAGTGAAGGGCAGCATTTTGAACTGGAAATGTTCACCCCTTACAACGAACCGCAGGTATAGGCGGTGAGCAGAATGGATTGAAATGTAGAAATAGGCGTCCTTTGGGCCGAGAGCGGTCATGAAGTCACCTTGCTACCGCAGGGTGTGACGCCTTGTAGTGTAACTAGGTAGGAGATGCTCTGATAGGATGTACTTCTTGAGGGGCATGAGGTCGAGTATTAGCCTGAGTGTCCTGTCCTTCTTCGGGATAAGGAAGTACAGGGAGTACACTCTTTTGCTGTGCTGAAGTGGCGGCACGAGCTAAAGAGCACCTTTAATGAGGAGAGCCTGTAGCTCCTCCTGAAGGAGACACTGGTGTTCTGGGGAGAGTGTGCGCTTGCGGGAAGACGGATATTTGATGGCATTGCAGTGAGTTCTAAGCAGTAACCCTGCTTGATGATGGAAAGGACCCACTGGTTGGAGTGTATTCTTTAACTGCTATGGGAGGAACCCCGCAGTCTTCCCCCGACAGGTGTAGTATGATTGGGGGGGGAGGGGGGAGGGGGGGGGGAGATAGAGTCACTATTTAGCAAGGCGGCTCCGTTAGCTGCACCCACTGTACACCAGTCCTTGGATTTGTTGCCTCTATAGGCTCCCCTGGAATAGCCACATGAAGGTTGCTGCTGGTGTTGCTGACTTTGGTAAGATGTTTCAGGGGAAGCAGGGGGAGGTAGCTTTGGCACCCCCTCTGAATTGGGATCTATGAAAGGAAGGTGTCTGGAGAGCCCCCTGTAGCCTTTTTTATATTTACCATCATCGAATCATCCATTCAGGCCGAATAAGTGTTCCAGTCGAAGGGCAGGTTGATCAGATGCTGCTGGACCTCTGGCTTGAAGCCGGAGACGCGAAGCCATGCATGGCATGGCATCTGATGAGGACACTAGAGTTAATGCCCTGGGCTGCAGAATCAGCACACCAGATGGTGGTGTTAGAAATTATATTTCCCTCCAACACTAGCTCATGGCCATGCTGTTTATACTGCTCTGGGAGATGCTGATGGAGTCCCTCCATCTCATCCAAGTGGGCCCACTCTCAGAGCGAGAGAATAAACCGTTGGCGATCCTCTAGTGAATTGTCAACTGTGCGGTGACCCTCTTGCCAGCTGCATCAATCTTCTTACTGTACTTATCTTACAGTGGGACATAGTTGGTACCTTGGGCGTTAGCACACTTATGTGGTATTTGGTAGTGTGGACTACCAAAGAGTCTGGTGGAAGCTGACCCAGGATCTAGGGTAGGTCAGAGGGTGAGGGTTTTTATTTCTTATCTATCCTGAGTGTCACTTCTATTGCTTTTAAGGGCTCTTTGAAGGTGTCCAGTGCAATCTTGAGCATGCCCTTCACCATGGGCAGGAACTGGACCGCTTGTCGAGTGGTGGACAGCATTTCAATGAGGAAGTCCTCGTCATCCTTAACGCTGTGTAGATCGACCTTATGGAATGTGGCTGCCCTGTGGATGACCTCATGGTAAGGGTTGGTGTCATCAGAAGGGGAAAGTTTGGTGGGGGTAGAGATCTGGAGCCATGTCCCCGGGGGATCAACACTGTAGTCGCCCCATGGGTCATCTTTAGGCTCAGGATCCTATAAAGCCTTGTATGGGTCTAGAGGGTACGAAGGGCTGCCCCTCCAACCCATAGGAAAATGTGGAGAACCCTCTGGTGAAGGAGGCAGCCGTGGTTCATGTGGAGGTGATGGAGGAGGAGGATCAGGGGACAAAGTGGTAGTGGGCTAATGCCCCTGTCCTGGTGTTTCTTCAGCTTAGGTGGAGGTGAAGGCTCCAATGCGAGTTCCTAATCAAAGGTTCTTGCACGGAAGAATGTCCTGCACCTTAGGAGGTGGCTTTGTGATGATCCTCCCAGTCTGTGGGTGGATGCAAATTCTCTACATCTGAGCGTCAAACTCCTCCTGGAGACGCTGAAGGATGGATTGCTCCAGTTCCTCGAAACCCACAAATGATGGGGCTTTGGGTGTCAGACGACTTGATGTCAAGGGAGTCGGTCTTTTTGCCGCTGGGCACCAAAGTGGTTTTTAGAACTGGGTAATGTTTTGGAGCCAAAGTGATCTTCGACGGCACTTTCAGGGAGAGAGTCAAAAGAGCTGTCAGCCCTGAAGGAGGCTGGGAGTTGTATCGGAATCGTCTCAAAAGCCTTCTGTTGGTGCCGGCCACGGCCTGCAGACAGTGGAGGACTGGAAGCCTGTTGCTGTGTTTTAGGGCTAATTGCCTGGCTCTTAAGCGGTGCTAGGCCTGAGAACGGTGTTGGGGTGCACCAAGTGGAAGAGAGGGAGTACTCACGGTTGGAGTTTTCCTGCGTTGACTGGACTTTCTCTCCGACTCGGAGTGGGAACTCAACTCGGTGCTGAACTGGAGGGGCTGTGTGATCAAAGGCCCAGGCTCTGGCTCCTCCTCTATGCAGCAATACCTAAAGGTATCAGGGGTGTCCTCTTCCTGGCGGTGCTGCATGGTGCATGGAGGGTGGCACTGATCACATTAGTATCTCAAGGTCTTTTTCGACTAGAAAAGAAGGAGGCGGAGCAGGTGGTTTTGTAATGCTCCAACGAAAGACAGAGTTACCGACCTGGTGGTGGTCAGTCCAAGGGTATTTAGAGTGACACGGAGGACAATATTGAAAAGGGTTCTTTTCCATCACAAACTCTGCATTTTTGGAAAGGAGGACAGAGTACAAGACGCTGGGAGGGGCGGGGCCCTGAAAAGAGGTGGTAAGTTTAAATCCAGTTATGAGCCCGACGAAGGTCACAACGAGGGGGAAACTGAACACAATTGGTGATTGTTTGTGCCAATGAAAGTGGATGAACTGAAAATATCAGATGACGCACATAACGAGACATCAACACAGAGCTCAGGTGATACATGGCCGAACCCGAAGGCAAAAGGAGCCACTATAGCTCGTGGCTTGAAAGACTTCTTTGAATAAAAACAAGCTGCACGTGTCCAAGCCCTATACTAGATGGAAGGAGTATGCAGAGCATGTGCATCTACAGATGTCACAAACATAATATTCCCAGAATATTATGCCTAGACAGTATTGAACTAAAAATATTAACAGAAAAAGTATTCAAGAATACTGTTCCAAAGGATCCTTTATCTGGAACATTTTTCCGGGAAAACAAAATACTGTGGCAGAAAATTACACCACCCTAATATATGTCCCTATTCCCACACTTTGAGTTTTGTGCTCTGTATCAGTTTCCTAAAGAATATGCACAACAGAACAATTCCTCAGAATATTCTGCCACAATATATTGACCTCATGTAAAGTGGCAAAAATAATACATATTTTGGCAGAAAACTAGAAAACAGGCTCCAGCCAGCATGCTCCTGCACCTACTCTAAGTATGACAAACCTTTTCAGTCCCTTTTTGTTTTCCATCCAACTGCAAGGAAAAAGAGGCACACTGCGTGGGAGATCTACCACTGGTCTTTCCCAGAAGCTGGCCTTCAGGTGGGGTAACAGAGGGCAGCAGAAGAAAGCTAATTGTGGCAAGAATTACTGTTGTAGAAGGTGGACAACTGTAATCTACCTCTACCCAGGTCTACTCTGAATATCCAGATACCACCATCATCTTGCTGTTTGCTAGCTCTAACCTGTCTGCTTCCTCTCAGAAAACAGTAAGCAAACTCGGCCTTTGCAGCCAGGGTGAAAGACATTGCAGGTATGTTTTATCATCCGGTTCAGAGAAAGATATCATGAAATGAATTCTGGTGCGAGTCCACCAAAATGCCTAGCAAAGTAAATCACAAAAAAAAGAATATAGTTCTATCAACATCTGTCAGACGCTCTGGAATACTGCCCTTCACACCATACAGTTGAAACATTTTTTTCCATTCCACATGAGGCAGCCTCTGAAAAATACAATACAAAAGTGATACTTAATGAAATACACCAATTACTTTCTGTTCTTATCTCCAGGTCAGATTCTGTTTGTTCATTTTCTGCACTGGAAACATCAAACCCATTTTCTGCTCCGATTTCTTCCTGAAGGCTCCTATCCACATTATTTGCATGGGGTTCAAGTTCCCCATCCTGTTCTTGAGTTAGGTGGTCCACACTCTGCTCAGTAAGGTGACTCATTTCAGGTGATTCAAGCTCATGATGGCTAAGAGGTGACTGTTGCAAGTGGTGCTGATGCCTGTGCCGTTCCTTCTCCATCTGCTTGGCTTCCTGAAGCTAGAAAAGAGAAATCATTCAACTTAGATTTTTCAATTGACATTAAAAGACTTCTTGAGGGACGCTTATCATATAAATATTGAACTCTCCTTCATAACAAGCTAAGTATTGAGAAAAAGTTCATTGAAATTACCTGAATATATGTGCCAGAGACAGGATCACTATTGAATACAGCGAAAGGTATCTCTATGGAAAATATTCTCTTTAAACTGTCCACACTTAATAGAGAACACATTTCAAAGAACACCACGCGTTTTGTTATGTGAAGGGATTTTTATAGAGCGTGCGGCTGCCTCAACAATGGGACTTCCCAGCGCTGGACCTCAGAAATAGGAAGCAGCACCATTGACCAATTCACGACGCACGCAGGGGGGCCACAGAGGGAGATGGGGGCGCTGCTGCACCCGACAATGCGGCCATCCTGGCAGCAATCAATCATGCAAGGGACACCCTCGATGCCAAGATAGGCGCAGTGGGATCTGAGGTCTCCTTCCTGCGCCAAGATCTCCGCAAAGCAGTGGACTGTATTACTGAAGCTGAAACCCGGGTCTCGGCGGTGGAGGACACGATGTCCACCCTCCAAAAAAAAGTGAACAAGCTCACCGTGGTGTCGCAGGTGCTGGCCTCCAGGGTGGAAGATGCAGAAGGATGCGCATGGCGCAACAACCTACGCTTTGTGGGACTGCGGGAGGGATGTGAGGGTGGCTCAATGACCATCTTCATCGCCAAATGGCTCACAGATATCTTGCCAAAAGATCTCCTTTCATCGTCCTTTGCAGTGGAGCCGGACCACCGAGCCTTGACACAAAAACCTCCACCAGGGGCGGCCCCATGAACTATGTGGCCGCGATGCGATATTAAGGTTTGCTAGAACTCACAAAGACGGCCTCCAGCATGACTCTCACCCCATCATGGTGTTCCCGGATTACACGCGCCAGGTTTAGCAACAGTGCCAATCCTTCACAGCTGCGAAGCGCAGGCTACGCAAGCTGAACTTGCAATACATATTTCTATATCCAGCAGGATGCGGGTGATCTACAACTCCAAAACCTTTTTCTTTGACACCCCTGAGGCCGTTTTTGTATGGACTGATGAACGCCCTCAACTGGGACCTAGCTCTCCGCTTGTAGTGGACTCGGACTCCTCTCGCAGTACAAGCAGTCAACGTCCGAGGTGCTATAAATCCAAAAAACGTCGCGGCTCAGGATCAAGCAGGAGATCGGCGAGTCCGGAGGGGCCACCTTGATGATCCGGAAGCCATGTCTACACCTTAACTGCAAGTTGACTTGGGAATGGTCTATTTATTAATAAAGCTGACTCGCTATTTCACCCCTGAGGCGGAAGCCGGGGGCTGCAAATTAGCTTTTTAAAAATTTGTATTCTTTTGCACTGTTTGTTTGCTTTTTTACGCAATTGTTGTCCTACCTTGCTTCGCGCACTGCTGGGGGAAGGTCAATCTCCCGGCATCGTCATCGTCACCTCCCACGTGACTCGGAGCCACGCCCCTTTTTTTAGCCACGCCCCCTCCCGGAGGCTTGAAAAACGCCGCGTTGAGTAGCAGCCGGTGCTGACTCGCTATTGCACCCCTGAGGCGGAAGCCGGGGGCTGCTCATTAGCTTTTTAAAAATTTGTATTCTTTTGCACTGTTTGTTTGCTTTTTAACGCAATTGTTGTCCTACCTTGCTTCGCGCACTGCTGGGGGAAGGTCAATCTCCCGGCATCGTCATCGTCACCTCCCACGTGACTCGGAGCCACGCCCCCTCCCGGAGGCTTGAAAAACGCCGCGTTGAGTAGCAGCCGGTGCTGACTCGCTATTTCACCCCTGAGGCGGAAGCCGGGGGCTGCTCATTAGCTTTTTAAAAATTTGTATTCTTTTGCACTGTTTGTTTGCTTTTTTACGCAATTGTTGTCCTACCTTGCTTCGCGCACTGCTGGGGGAAGGTCAATCTCCCGGCATCGTCATCGTCACCTCCCACGTGACTCGGAGCCACGCCCCTTTTTTTAGCCACGCCCCCTCCCGGAGGCTTGAAAAACGCCGCGTTGAGTAGCAGCCGGTGCTGACTCGCTATTTCACCCCTGAGGCGGAAGCCGGGGGCTGCTCATTAGCTTTTTAAAAATTTGTATTCTTTTGCACTGTTTGTTTGCTTTTTAACGCAATTGTTGTCCTACCTTGCTTCGCGCACTGCTGGGGGAAGGTCAATCTCCCGGCATCGTCATCTCCCACGGGACTCGGAGCCACGCCCCTTTTTTTTAGCCACGCCCCCTCCTCTTCTCCATTACTATGCTCATCGCTCGGAAGCGCAGCGGACGAGCGCAGCGGGCACTTCCTCGGCACGCCGAAGACACGCCAAAGACTAGCCCGTCTGTGCCCGTCCGGGCCCGGACGGGCATAGGGCATACCACTCTGCTCAACTCGTCCAGCCCTCGGGCCCCTATTCACAGGTATTCGCGGGACACACTGCTTGCTCTATGCACGGCCAGACACCCCAGTTGCTGCTATTATTGGACTGAGGGTTCTACATTTAGACATTGTCGTGTCTGTCGCCCGCATAACTTTTGCAAGGACCCTGACCATGGCTCTGCTTAATTGCAGGTCACTGCCTTGTCATGCTACGGAGGTTCACTCCGTCATTTTGGACCATAGTCTTGATGTCTTATTCCTGACGGAAACGTGGCTGACCTTAGGTTCCGACCCCGACATTATCAACGCTCTCCCCCCAGGATACCTCATGTTCCATCTTGATAGGCCGGATGGGAGAGGGGGTGGAGTGGCCATTGTCTACAGAGACACATTCTTATGCAAAGCAGTAGACTGTGGCATCAACAACGCTGAAAGTTGTCAGTTTACCCTTTGCGTCTCCTCTACTGTCTCTATCTCTGGTCTCCTTGTGTATCGGTCCCCCGCTACGCTAGGGAACTTTGTGGATTCCTTCATGGAGGCTGTTATCCCCCTGGCTGCTGCCTCGTCCAACTTTGTCATTCTTGGGGACTTCAATTTTCATTTTGACGACCCCAATGACGTAGTAGCAAGGGATCTTTTAAGTTCGCTCAGGGCACTGGACCTACATCTCGCTAATATGGGAGCTACTCATATTAGAGGTCATCAGCTTGATGCGGTTTTTGCTAATTCCGCTAACCTACTGGCTCTCCAGATGCTGGCTCTCCCTTGGACCGACCATCATCTCATTCCGTTTAGCTGGTTGCTGGGGAACCGGAGAGACCACGCACCAAGACAATATATTGTGGAGCGACTCTGGTCGAAGCTCCCGGTGGACAGTTGGGCGGAAGAACTGGCTATAACCTGTCCTCACCCCGTAGATGACCCCAACATCGCTGATCAGCTCTTAGGCGAATGGCTGACTAATTCTCTGGACCTTCTGATCCCGAATAAAAGGAGACTTGTCAGGGAGAGAAGAACTGGCTCTGCCCCCTGGTATACCCCCGAACTTAGGTGCATCAGAACCTCTTGTAAAAGGCTTGAACGTGCTTGGAGGAGAGAGCAGACGGAAGAAAGCCGGGCCAATTACAAAAGGGAGCTGAGGAAATATAAAAGTGCACTGAAGGACGCTAAAAAGATCTTCTTTAGTAACAGGATTGAGAGAGCAAGCAATTCTTCTGGAGAATCGTTTAAAATCTTCAAGGAACTTCTGAAAGCCCCGGTCCCTCCAGTGCTGTATGATAACCCCAAAGAAAAATGTGAGGAACTGGCCAGTTTCTTCCATTCAAAAATAGAGAATATCTTATCTTCCTTACCCACTATTCCTCAAAGCCATGAACCGGTTACTAACTTCACAAGTCACTCGATTGAGCTAGCATCTTTTGGCCCCTTCTCGGAAGAGGAGGTGATAAAAGTCCTGTTGGAGATGAAGAGTGGTTCCCCGAGTGACCCTGTTCCCATAAAACATCTTAAGTTTGTGGCTAACACCTTGTCAACTCCTCTGACTGACCTCTTGAACCTCTCACTCGCTCAGGGCACAGTACCCCAGAGATGGAAAAAGGCTGTCGTGAAAGCCCTATTGAAAAAACCAGGATTGGATCCATCCAATTTGACCAACTTCAGGCCTATTTCACTTCTGCCTGGATTTTCGAAAATTGCAGAAAAGTTGGTCAACCGTCAGCTCTCTCACCATCTTGAGTCTAACCACCTGCTAGGAGATTCCCAGACTGGTTTCCGCCCCGGCCATGGAACAGACACTGCCCTGCTGGCAGTAGTGGAGGAGGCAAGGAGCACTCTAGATACAGGAGGGTCAGTGGCAGTGATCCTCCTGGACTTGAGTGCTGCCTTTGACACCGTGAGTCATCAGGTGCTCCTCCAACGTCTGTCAGAGGTAGGTGTCTCAGGGACGGCCCTGAAATGGTTGGGATCTTTTCTTTCTGACCGTTTCCACCAAGTCTGGGAAGGGTCAGAGCAATCTGCCCTAATCCCTCTTCAATGTGGAGTCCCGCAGGGCTCATCGCTGAGCCCTACCCTATTTAATATATATATGACTCCACTTGAAAGAGTGGTCGCCCCCTCAGGGGTGAAGATCATCAGTTATGCTGATGATACTCAGCTGGTGGTGGGCCTCACTCAGTTGGCGGAACAACCTGAGGTGTTACACGACTGCCTTGCCAATGTTTTTCGTTGGATGTCCATCTCCGCTCTAAAGCTTAATGGAGGTAAAACCGAGCTGATGCTCCTGGGCAACCCCAGCCCCTCCATTATTGCTAGCTGCTGGCCCCGGTCTCTTGGTGACCCTCCATCTCCCAAGAAGGAGATCAAGTCCTTGGGAGTATGGTTGGAAGAAGACCTGTCCTTCAGGACTCATGCCAGGAAGACCGCAGGGGTCTGCTTCGGTTTACTGAGATCAGCCCGAAAGGTGCTACCTCTGCTTCCTGATTCAGCAAGGAAGCTGTTGATACGTGGCCCGATTCTTTCGAGGCTTGATTATGGGAATGCGTTGTTTCTCGGTGCTCCTGAAGCGACCTTCAAAACCCTCCAACAGGTGCAAAACGCAGCTGCGAGAGTCCTTATGGATGTTCCCAGAAGGCAGTCTGCTGCCCCGGCCCTCAAAGCGCTTCACTGGCTCCCCGTGAAGGAGCGGGTGAAATTTAAAGCGCTATGTACAGCCCATAAAATTTTACATGGCAAAGGCCCCCCCATCCTTGCTAATATGGCCCGTCCTTACAAACCCCCACGTCTGCTGCGCTCGGACCAAAAACATCTTCTGCAGTTAGCGAGAGTAAGAAGAGCTCGTTCTGGGGGCAGGCGCTTTTCTGTGCAAGTGGCCTCTCTTTGGAACTCTCTGCCCCTCAAGATTCGCTCAGAGCCCAAGATCCTACCATTTAGGAAACTTCTTAAGACCCACCTGTTTCCATAGCAGTGATTAGCGGTGTCTCTCCTTCAAGTCTTTTGCGCCGGGATGCCCCTGGGTAAGCTGAGCGCATTATAAATTTCATATTATTATTATTATTATTATTATTATTAACGTTTTTTAATTAGTCTCCTCTGGGTAGGCATGGGGCACGGCTATGGGACTACAAGGCCACAGACTCATTGTGCCCCTTTGTTGTGTATGTTTGTGGGGTGGGAAGGGATAGTTTGGTGTGGATGCGGCAGATGCTTCTATTTCTTGGCAGTGTTGGTGGGGTGTGGGGGGTTTTAGGGGAATTTAGTTTTGTTGTGTTTGCAGTAACATGTTCTTTTTCGCAGACAGGTCATGCTCTCTGTTCTCCTCTTTTTGTGATTGTAATTCCAAGGGGTGTAAATGTCAGGTGAGGCTACCCTGGTTGGGGATCTAACCGTAGTATCCTGGACCATCAGGGGTCTTCTCAACTAGGTGAAACGGGGTGCAATCTTACGCCAAGCTAAACGATATGGGGCTGATATCCTACTATTACAAGAAACCCATTTATTAGGCACTAAGACGCCCTGCCTAGCTCGATTTGGATTCCATCATGTGTATCACGCTGGTTCCACCCGGGGATCCAGAGGGGTGGCTATTCTCATCCATTGCAGGGTCCAATTTCAATACCTTACACATCAGGCGGATTCGGGAGGCCGGTTCCTCTTCGTCACTATAGGCAGTATATATGCGCACCCTCTTCTAGGGACTATATTTATTGACAAACTCGTAGCAACATGGGGCGAGGCACACGAGAATTTGACCCTATTAGGGGGTGACTGGAATGACACCATGGGACCACTGGACCGTCAACGCAGCCCAGACAGTACACTTTTACAGGGCCAAACTAAGCTGCATACCTTAGTCAATACCTTGGGATGGGCTGACATATGGCGCGAATATCATCCCACCAAACTTAGTTTTACCTATCTTTGCGCGGTACATGGCTCACAATCGCGGCTGGACTATTTCTTCGCCCCGCGGATACATCTTCACAAGTTCTTCCATGACTACAGTTCCACACCCTCGCCCGTAAACCCCTCTTCCGGTGGCAGATGTCACCGTGGCACCTCCGGGACCCGGCATACCAGGATATGCTTCACACAGCAGTCACTACATACTTAGGGGATAATGGCCCCATAGCTCCCTCTCGGACTATTCTATGGGAAGCCCTAAAACCGACGGTTCGCGGGGTTGAGATTAGTTCTCGCACGAATGAAAAGCGGGCGCGACCGGAGCAGTTGGAGGGTCTAGAGACACGTCAAGCGTCACTGGCTTCACAACTCAATACCGATCCTAACCCAGTTATTCGCTGAAATCTGCTGCAGGCGCAACAGGATCTTCCGCAACATCTCATGGGCGAAGCGAAAGAGATATGGAATGGGGCGATAAGTGCAAGGCAGATGCGTCTCCGGCGGTTGTCCCTGCCATTCGCAGTACCGACGGGTCCCTCCACACGACACTACAGGGAGTTGCTACAGAATTTGCTAGGCACTTTACTACCCTCTATACTAGGCATGAACAAATTTCACCAGAATTGATCGCTGAATTCTTGGTGGATATTCCTCCCCGATCATCTCCTTGAACAACTGGATGCTCCCAATACAACGGAGGAACTTACTGGGGCCCTCAATGCACTTCATCCTGGCCGCGCCGCCGGACCTAACGAGTTCCCAATGGAATTCCTAAGGCCGAACATACACACGTTGGGGCCCCATCTATTGGCGACCATCCAGGAGGCTGCGGAGTCTGCCATTCTGCCAAGGGACTGGCGCCATGCAGAAATTGTGCTTCATCACAAGCCTGGCCGACCCCCGGAGGATCCTTCCGCATATCGCTCCATCTCCCTTATAAATTTCAAACCGAAGCTACTGGGGAAGGTGTTAGCTGATCGCCTGCGAAGCTGCATCGTCAATTGATTCACCCGGACCGGTCAGGCTTTATGCCACACAGGGCTACTCAGCATAATATCCGACAGGTGCACAACGCCATGGCGGCAGCCCCGACGCTGGGTTAGCCAGCCGCTTTGCTTCTTGCCGACATAGATAAGGCGTTCGACTCCCTGAGCTGGGTGTATTTATTCCAGCTCCTCGAGGCGATAAACTTGGGGCCTCGCTTCTTGGCTTACGTGCAACTGTTGTACACGGAGCTGACGGCGTCGGTCCAGGTCGCGGGACACCATTCACAGCCCTTTTCTATCCAGCAGGGCACTAGACAGGGTTGCCCCTTGTCCCCGTTATTGTTTGCTCTTGCGGTAGTGGGTTCGGAGTGATCCGGTCCTTCGAGGGTTTGACTGGTCCCAGTCGCGCTCGGACTGTATACATTTATATGCAGACGATGTCCTCTTTTTCATGACCGATCCCTGGAACTCGGGTCCCCGTATACTGGAAATCCTCAGGTTTTTCGGGAGAACTTGGGGCCTCCATGCTAACCCTGCCAAATCTATTCTATTCCCGGTGTGCGGGCATCAGGGACGCAACGCCTGGGCATCGCAGCTGTCCTGGGCGACGGAGGGCTTCAAATATCTTGGTATATACATTTCCCCATGTCCAAAAGTCTCCTGGGCACTCAATATGTCTCCTTTACTGGCTAGCCTTAACAACGAAACTACCGTGTGGTCCTCTCTCCCTCGCTCCCTGTATGGGCGCTCAGCCATTTTTAAAATGGTATCGCTGCCCCGTATTCTGCATCGCCTCCAGAATTACCCATATTCCATTTCGCAGCCATACAGAATAAATTCATGTGGAACGGCGGGGCGATGAGAGTGGCGCCCGTACATGTACACAATCCACATATTGTGGCGGGATCGCCGCAGCAGACGTTTATGTAGCGTCCCATATTATGGTAATAAACAAATGGTGGTATTGCTCCCCCACAGATCCAGCATATTCTGCGGAACATGCTGCTATGGATCAGGTCCCGCTCCTCCACTTATTAAACAGCTCGGTTCGTCATGACCACCTACCACCGGCCGGCAGAGTGGTGATACAACTCTGGCGGGCTAAAACCCGACAGATGGGCTGGCAGGGGACACTTACTCAAATGACTCCCTTGTGGCAGGACACATATCTTCGATCCGTATCGACATTAACAGGGTTCAGAAGGTGGGACCGTGTCGGGATTTCGACCCTTGGCGATGTAATGCGGGACACCACAATGAAATCTTTTCAACAACTACAGAACGATTTCGATTTACACAAATCACAATTCTATAAGTTCCTTCAACTCCGACACGCACTTCTACCCCAGATCCACACATTAGAATCCCTCCTTGAGTTTCAACCCTTAGAGCGCCGACTGCTTACAGGAAACCTAGGACCCCACAAGTTCAAACAGGTCTATCAGACACTGACGACCCATACACCCACCACACTGGACAAGACAAGGCTTGCATGGCAAGCAGATATACCTAAAATCACCGATGGTGATTGGGCCAAAGCCATCGCCAGCCCTAGGGGTGCGGCGGTGTCCATGCGCTTTCAGCTTATCCAATTTAAGTACATACACCGCGCATATTACACCATTGTACTTCTATGGCGGATGGGGGTTAGTCAATCTCCCATGTGCCTGAGGTGGTTTAGGGAAGAGGGGTCATTTTTACACACGGTTTGGGGCTGCTCGGTGTTACAGCTGTTTTGGTGCCAAATTCGTTCGTGTCTCCACGAGGTGCTGTCATGGGATCTCCTGCTCGACCCTCGCCTTTTCTTGTTACATTCCACAGAGGACATTGGGGGGAATAGGTATAAGCAGCACCTCTTGTTTTTAGCACGCACGGTGGCCAAGAGCAATATAGCGCAAATTTGGAAGGCAACATCGCCCCCGACCTTGGGCAAATGGAAAACTGAACTAGATAAATGTATGGGGGCTGAGATTGCTGTTTTTGAGGCCCAAGGATGCCCCGCTAAACATCGCAAAATCTGGACTCGATGGGCAGACTATCGTGGTATCGACCTCAACCCCCAAGCCCCCCTCCCCCCCCCCGCATCGGACCCCTGAAACAGAATCGCTATGTCTTTATATACTGGTATATCCCCACTGAGAGTTCAAAAATATGTATATGTTTAATGTGGCACACTATGACGACTTCACCGCTTGTACGAATATGGAGACCGGAACCGGTCTACGTTTTTCGTTCATGTCACTTACGTGTTCGGTGGGTGTGGTTATATATCAGAAATATGGTTATTGACACAAGCTAAAAGTACATCTCTCTGGCCATGGTGGGGCTGCGACCCCTACATATTGCAAAATAACCAAATAAAATGTGTTATTAAAAAAGAAATAGGAAGCAGATGCTAGCATGCATCCAAATCAGTTTAAACATACAGCGAACTCTGAAATAACTAATTAATACTATTCCAAACAGCCACATGATGAGCAGGCTAACAACTTAAGGAATGCATAAGCAACCATTAACGCCATCTAGCCACGCCGCTCTGGCACCCAAATCATACACCCAGAGTCTAGGCAAACTAGAAACAAAGTTGATAACTACCTCACACAGAGAGCTTCAAAGCCATGATAATAGCATTGACAAGACATAATAAAATTTGAACAATTAATTATCTAGTACAAAACTCACAATTTAAAAATCTACATTATAATTACACACGTCTTAAGCGTTTTTTCTATTTTACTTAGTGCAAATATGTCACATTATGGAGCTCTGAAGCATGCACACAAGGATGAGAACAGTGAAGAGCATATGGGGAGACATATGGGCAGTATATATTATTAGCTGCAAAAGATGCAACTCATCACAGGCAGTTTTAAAGTGTTGACCAAGCCATTATAACAAGTAGGGTCACCATGCTGTACATACACAAAAGCTGCCTCTTGGAACACGCCATTTACTGTACTTTTTTTGTCAAAATCTTTTCATTGCATTTTCAAAGATTAACAACTTATGAGGCTCAACAAAGCTTTCCCCAAGCCAAGATCTTCAAATAGCTAAAGACAAAACATACCTTTCCCACAAGTTCTCGGCATAATTCTCTGTATATTCAGGTACATCTTCCCCCATTATCAAATTACATTAATCTAAAACTCTACGTGTCCCTCGATGCACTATTACAATATGAGCGAGAGACAACAAAATAAACAAAATAGAAACTAACTAAACAATCCTGTGGTACTTGTTACACATATTTACAGTGTACAGAGGAGATTACAAAGCAGACAGAGGTCTAATCGAGGGGAAGGGCGGGGGCCCCACAATTACGGACATGGGGGAGTGGGAGATCCACTCATGCGTGGAGATGCAAACATTTTAAGGCCCAAGGCCCCCCAAAGGGATCACAGCAAGATCGAAGTTTGCTACATCTGGAAATGGAGGGCCCGCAATCTGGGACCACAGGCAAGGAGTGGTAAACCTTCAGGTAGGAACTCCACCGTTTTACTTTACTTTTTATATAACATATATAGTGGGATGAAATGCCTTTAACCATGTCAACATTTGCAACTTAAGTTTGCTTGAGGCTTAAATCCTGCTAGGCAGTGGACTATGCCCTCTGGTTCAGCGAGCCTCAAGAATGCTCAATGAAGGGAAAGGGTGGTCTATACCTCAATTAGGACTCTCTTGTATTGCATTGCTAATCCAAATAGAAAGAATACATTTTGGGTTGATAAATACTGAGTAGCATTTTCTGCTTGGGTCAGAGCCCAGCCAGCCCTTCAAACGGAAATCTTTCACACATTCAAAGATGAGGTAGGGCACACTTATCAGAAGGGCAGTTACCCTCGCACACTTCAAGGAAACATAATTTAATTGTCATCTTTTCTCATAATACTCCATTATGGTTATCTTCATCAAATCATTGAACACATAATACAGTTGATATGGTGGTAGCGAAATAAAATGCCTTTGCATCTTTGCCTATGAAAAAACAATGATTCTATATGGGTATTTTCTCAGTCCACAGATTCATTCACCAGTTTCTTGTAGCTGAGTCAGGTGAAAGTCGTCTTTGCTAGTAAGGTCAAATGATTCAATGCATTATTCTCTTGGTAGTAGCTCACCCCCAGCAGGCAGGTAGCCCAGAGATGGAGTGCTGTGTGAATTTAAGCAAACTACAGTGTCACAGCCCCGAAAGGTAACAAACAGAGGTATCTTTTCTCAGCTCCCATCTTTCCTCATTTGCCACGTGATAAGAAACTGCAATATCATCCACCATGACACTCTGGAGCAGATGAACTCCTGAGACTTGGGTGAAAACCTTTCTGGTATGTCTTTACTTCCCTCCTGGTCCAGTTCTCTTGCCCAATACTAGCAAGAGGGTTTGCTTGCACCGAGCACTGTTCACTGGGTTACAACAGAACCCTGCTAATTACTCAATGTTCTAAACAAATCAGATAATACTCAGAATTAATTTATTCTTAAAATCTCTTATTTTCAATTTTGGTTGTAACAAAATCAAAAGTGAAACCATAGACATTTATCCATCATGGCACTCCATAATGTCAACGGTATTCACGAGATTTACAATATATTTATCGTACAAACAATACAGAGCAATGCATGATTATTTATTCCATACGACTCTTATGAAAGCCCAATGCATTTCGGGACTGTGTTGTCCCTTCCTCAGGGGCCAACCTATAAGGAAAAACATAATTTTACATTACTGCATTTATAAATAATATACAGACTACCACATAGATAAGTTTCATTGCCCAAATTTCCTAATGGTCAAACGTGTGCGAACTGATGTCTATCATAAAAATGTTAAAACTAGTGGTCTAGTAAGGCATCCTGTGTCTCATATTGTATTGAAACGTACAAGTGTAGTTAATGAAAACCAATGTACACCCAACGTGAAAACAAACTACGAAACAAAATCATGCCACGTAAATACCTTAAAAAAGATGTGACGAGATGGAATGTGGCTTCAACACGAAACCTAAACAGAGTGGATAAAGTGGTGAGTCCCACAACCTATACTGCTCACATGCCCTCCACGGCTGGCCTATGCCTATGCCAATAACCTCCATCACTCATCTCCTGTAATTTAGCAGGACGTCACAATGTTCCCAAATGCATTGCTAGTGATTATACTAAAATGCTAAAATCAAGACACGGAGAACATCTGTCACTTGTGAATCATGTGTGCAACATGACTTTAATGCAAACAATTGTTAACAACGCTCACCTCAAAAGTATGAAGCAACGAGAATAACTACTGGCCAAATCGATAGGTGGTAACAAAACTCCCTGTAAAAAATTAATTCACTGAATGAGTCGAATCCTAATCACAATATCGCGAAACGTTATTATTTGGTAAAAGAGCCGAGTCAAACCTTACCGAGAGAAAACGCCGTATGTCAAAGTGCATCCAAGTTTCAGAAAACGTTCGATAAAGTGACACGTACGAGACGAGTGCTCAGAGCATAATGGGAAAAAATAGAAATTGGACTGTGCATTGTGAATAACGAAGGAACAGTTAAAGCTGGGAAATTGACGCCATCTTGTAATATAATATTACTCCTGTAGGGATGGAACTGAAGTCCCTGTAAACTAGTCACCTGTAGGTAAAATAGTATTCAGAAGAAAATTGCAAATCGGCTGTTTCGTATAAATATACCAAATGGATGAAAAAGAAATAAGGACATGATAAAAAATGTAAATGATCGATGAGGAGAGATGGTATGAATACCTAATCCAAGGCTGAAACATCCGTCCTTCGAAAGCCTGATCAAAGACCTAGTGTAAAAAGAAGTTAAAAAAACATAAAAAAACAATAACGAAGTCTGAGTGGAACTACTTCTGAAATATCCAACTGCCAAAACGGTCAATAAATGACAATCAACATAACCACTAATGTATATCAGTCCGTCCCACTTGCTTGAGAAGACTGGTAATCTCATGATAACAAGACCAGTTCCAACAGTGGACCCCCAACTCAAGACATGCACGAGAATAACCAAAAATCAATGCCTAGTCAATAATGATGCAAACACATAGAATCGTGTTCAGTGTAACTCCACCACCATGTCTATGACTGTATGTTCTTAAATATGACCACTTGAGACCTTGTTGTTTCATACCGCATGTATCATTGACATCTAAATTTTACAAAAAACAGCTCATGTTTAGTCGGTCATTGAGTCCTGACGGAATCATAGTATCTAAATGTTTGATCCAGTGGATCTCTCTTTGAAGAAAAATCTTAGTTATATCCATCCCTGGACGTGCCTGCATTTTTTCATTTATTTGAAACCTTAACTGTGAGATACCTTGTTTGGCCTCCTCTCAATGTGTCGCAAGGGTAGATGTTGTGCTCCTCGTTCTAATTTTACTCTTATGTTCCGTGATTCTAAACTTCAGTTTGCGCTCAGTCTTCCCAACATAAGCTTTACCACAAGGGCATTTAATACAGTACACCACGTTATTTGAATTGCAATCACTGGTGTGCTTCAATTTGATTTTCTTGCCTGACAAAGGATGAGTCAGAACATTTCCTGTTATCACATTATTGCAGTGTATACATTTGTTAAATTTTTTTGTGCCGTGCAATTCAACTTGATTCCCAGTTTGGTAGTAAGCGTGTTAGGGTTTGTTTGAAAATATTCCATTAAAATCTGTTTCATGCTCTAACAGTTCCCATCTGGAGTTTATGATCCTTTTGACGGAGTGTGAGTAAGTTGAAAATTTGAACACAAATGCCAATCTTTTATCTTCATGTCTGTCCTGTGGAAGCAGCAATTCCTTTTGTTCTTTCATCTGAGCTCGCTTTAAACAATCCTGTAATATGGTTTCAGGATAGCCCCGTACTGAGTAACAGTGTTATACTCAAGTAATTTCTGTGTACATGTGGTAGGATCTGAACAAATTCTTCTGATGCGAATGAACTGCGAATAAGGCACATTTTTTATCAAACTTTTGGGGTAAAAACTGGTATACACAAGTGTATTATTCTGGTCCTGGGTTTACTGTTTACTGTAAACTTCTGTATCAAATTTGCTAGTCACCAAAGATTTACTCACTAGTACGACGAGAAAATGTATACTGTGGTCTTCTATGTGATAGGTCAATTGTATTCTAGTATTGATTGTATTCAACGTCTCAATCATAGTCGCTAGTGTTTCTTTGGTGTCAGTCCATATAAAAAAATATATCATCTATGTACCTACAGTACAATTTAATGTTTTGCCGCCATCCTGTGTTAGACATAATGTTTTCATGCTCAAATAAAGCCATGAATGTATTTGTATAAGCAGGGGCTCCCGAAAATCCCATGGTGGTCCCCGTCAGTTGTGCATAAAATTGTCCCTGCCATTTGAAGTAGCTGTGAAATACACAGAATTTCAACAGTTGTAAAATGAAGATCTTATCCATATCAATGTTATCCATCCGTAATAACGCCCATTCTACTGCCTCTAGGCCCGCTGCATGTGGTATAGATGTATATAACGCTGCAAAGTCTATGGTGCAAAGAACCACTCTTTCAATGTTAGCTATTTCAATTGACTCCAGTTTTTGTAAAAAATGTGTAGTATCCTTAAGATATGAACACCATCCCTGTACAAATTGTTGTAGGTAATGATCCATGAATTTCCCGAGGGGATCAAAAATTGAGCCACATCCTGATACTATAGGACGAAAAGGAGGGTCCAAGGAGTCCTTGTGAATCTTAGGGATCATATATAACTTTGGTCTCCGAGGATTACTGGTAGTGAGGAAAAATTTTGTCTGATCATTGATCCAATCCTGTTCAATAGCATTTTAAAGTAACTCTGCCAATATTTGTTGGTGCAATTGTAATTATGGATACAACATACTTTCATGCCAAAGTTAATGCTCATGTAGATGATGATAATACATACATGAAACTTATGAATGATCCAACAGCACAACTACAAAAAATATTGGCAGAGTTACTTCATATGCATGTACTTCATATATGATCCCTAAGATTCACAAGGACGCCTTGGACCCTCCTTCTTTAGCTCACTCCACCACCTCAGTTAAAGGCCATATGCAAATCAGCCTGACCCTGTGCTTAATGGGAACAGTCCAGCCCGAACTGGCAAGCCATGTCTTCCCTGGACCGGAAACAAGCATCCTGGGACCAGTTTCTGGCTAATCAGCCGTCATCAGCCAGTCTAGCTTGAATCCAGTGGCAAAGTGAGCAAGGGACCCACGTCTGGGCATACCCTGCCAACTTAGGGCGAACAAAGCAAAACCAAAGGGGATGATGGACGGAGTGTTGAACATTGCAAGCACTCAACCCCAGTCAACTGATCTGGGTTGAATCCATCATCATTCCTTAGCTCACTCCGCCACCCCAATCCAGACATGGCCATATGCATATCAGTCTGACCCTGTGCCTCATGGGAACAGTCCAGCCCAAACTGGCAAGCCATGTCTTCTCTGGACCGGAAACAAGCATCCTGGGACTGGTTTCTGGTTAATCAGCCATCATCAGCCAGGCTAGCTTGGCTCCAGTGGCAAAGTGAGCAAGGGACCCACGTCTGGGCATACCCTGCCAACTTAGGGCGAACAAAGCAAAACGAAAGGGGGTGATGGATGGACAGTTGAACATTGCAAGCACTCAACCCCTGTCAACTGATCTGGGTTTAATCCATCATCATTCTTTAGCTCACTCCGCCACCCCAGTTCCGACATGGCCATATGCAAATCAGTCTGACCCTGTGCCTCATGGGAACAGTCCAGCCCGAACTGCAAAGCCATGTCTTCCCTGGACCGGAAACAAGCATCCTGGGACTGATTTCTGGCTAATCAGCCATCATCAGCCAGGCTAGCTTGGGTCCCGTGCTCTCTATGCCACTGGAGTCAAGCTAACAGGTCCTAGGATGCTTGGTTCCAGTCCATGGAGGACCTGGCCTGGCAGTTCGGACTGGACTGTTCCCATTGGGCGCAGAGTCAAGACTGATTTGCATATGGCTGGGTCCAAACGGGAATGGCATGGTGAGCAAAAAAACGATGGATTTAGGCCCAGATCTCTGTACTGGGGTGAATGTATGACATTGTTCTGCATTCTGTCCATCAATTGTTCTTTTCGCTTCCACAGGACAGACAGGAAGATAAAAGATTGGTATTTGTGTTCAAATTTTCAACTGTTTCACACTCCGTCAAAAGGATCATAAACTCCAGATGGGAACTGTTAGAGCATGAAACAGATTTTAATGGAATATTTTCAAACAAACCCTTACACGCTTACACAAGGGGTAAAAATGTACGTGCTATGTTATCTACTCCTGACCTAACTGGGAACGAAGTTGAATTGCACGGCACAAAAAAATGTAACAATTGCATACACTGCAATAATGTGATAACAGTAAATGTTCTGACTCATCCTTTGTCAGGCAAGAAAATCAAATTGAAGCACACAAGTGTTTGCAATTCAAATAACGTGGTATATTGTATTAAATGCCCTTGTGGTAAAGCCTATGTAGGGAAGACTGAGCGCAAACTGAAGGTTAGAATCACGGAACGTAAGAGTAAAATTAGAATGAGGAGCACAACATCTACCCTTACGACACATTGGGAGGAGGCCAAACACACTAACTCACAGTTAAGGTTTCAAAAAATTGAAAAAATGCAGGCACGTCCAGGGATGGATATAACTAAGATTCTTCTTCAAAGAGAGATCCACTGGATCAAACACTTAGATACTATGATTCCGTCAGGACTCAATGACCGACTAAACATGAGCTGTTTTTTGTAAAATTTAGATGTCAATGATACATGCGGTATGAAACAACAAGGTCTCAAGTGGTCATATTTAAGAACATACAGTCATAGACATGGTGGTGGAGTTACACTGAGCACGATTCTAAGTGTTTGCATCATTATTCACTAGGCATTGATTTTTGGTTATTCTCGTGCATGTCTTGAGTTGGGGGTCCACTGTTGGAACTGGTCTTGTTATCATGAGATTACCCGTCTTCTCAAGCAAGTGGGACGGACTGATATACATCAGTGGTTATGTTGATTGTCGTTTACTGACCGTTTTGGCATTTGGATATTTCAGAAGTAGTTCCACTCAGACTTCGTTATTGTTTTTTTATGTTTTTTTTTACTTCTTTTTACACTAGGTCTTTGATCAGGCTTTCGAAGGACGGATGTTTCAGCCTTGGATTAGGTATTCATACCATCTCTCCTCATCGATCATTTACATTTTTTATCATGTCCTTAATTCTTTTTCATCCATTTGGCATATTTATACGAAACAGCCGATTTGCAACTTTCTTCTGAATACTATTTTACCTACAGATGACTAGTTTACAGGGACTTCAGTTCCATCCCTATAGGCGTAATACTATATTACAAGATGGCGTCAATTTCACAGCTTTAACCGTCCCTTGTTTTTCACAGTGCACAGTCCAATTTCTATTTGGGCAATGAAAGTTATCTATGTGGTTGTCTGTATATTTTTTGTAAATGAAGTATGTAAAATTAGGTTTTTCCTTATCGGTTGTCCCCTGAGGAAGGGACGACGCAGTCCCGAAATGCATCGGGCTTTCATAAGAGTCATATGGAATAAATAATCATGCATTGCTCTGTATTGTTTGCATGATAAATATATTGTAAATCTTGTGAATACCGTTGACATTATGGAGTACCATGATGGATAAATGTCTATGGTTTCATTTTTGATTTTGTTACAACAAAAATTGAATATAAGTGATTTTAAGAATGAATTAATTCTGAGTATTATTTGATTCGTTTAGAACATTGAGTAATTAGCAGGGTTCTGTTGTAACCCAGTGAACAGTGCACGGTGCAAGCAAGCCCTCGTGCTAGTATTTCATTGCGTTTGACTAGGCGCTTGTCATGACAGCAGGTGTAGCACTGTAGCACCAATAGTTAAGTAATAATAAGCAGATATAAGAGGTTAAAAACAGGAAATAAATGGGTGTTCATCTCCGATCTCCCCACGAGTTCTCTTGCCCACATATAGGGCACATATGCGTCTTCCTTGATCTGATCCCGTCCCTGGATTATTATCTCCCTCTACACTGAAGGCAACATTGAGATCAGTCTTCATGTTTTGAGTCCAGCCGCCTTCCAGACACATAGCCCTCATGACGTAGTAAATCTGGTTTGAATGTCCCTCTCTGCCCGACTTCTGGCATCAGAGAAGCAGACACTTGGCGATGACCAAAAAATAGGACCATGATCTCTAGTAGAGGTTTGTGAATGTTGAAGCTATCTGAGTTGAGCCACTGGGACCTTTGGTGTCAAATGACAATGAAAGCTCTGGAAACTACAGCTAAGCTGAAAAAGATCCACAAATGAAACTGAATGGGTCCCAAAAGACAGACCAATACATAGACCTCTTTCAAAATGTTGACCTCACTGAAGGAGAACAGCGTTATCTGAATAAGCGTTCCTTACCACACAGGTTACATGCATTTCTAGGAGGTTCTCTCATTTATTAGTTGCAGCATAGTTGGTGACAGTGCTAAGTTGATTCATAAGCCCACACCAAAGAGGCACAGCCCAACAAAAGTAGGAGCAATCAACAACAAGCTTACAAACACATACAGGCACACAATTTCTGTCACAGCCACTCTTATCCCAAAACACACAAACAAGCAAGCAAGTGTTAGCTCCCCTTACCCACATAAATGTCGAGAGAAAAACATTAGCTATTATTTGCCCTGTGCCTTATAAACGTTTTGTTCTGTCCTGTAATGTCACCTATAGCCTCAACACATGAATTGTACACAGTAAAAACACACCCAGACCGTAGTCAATGATTGTCAAAACTTACTGCTTGATTTTCCATTCGTGCAAATATAACATTTAGCATTTGTGTCAGGGTGGCTTTCGCCGTAGTCTGATTTATGAGGTTTTTGCTTCCAAGGTAGATATTGTAGCATGTTCTCACAGCCTGTAGCACCGTTCCTTCGTGAATTTCTATGTGTTGAGATGTTACTGCTGTTAGCAACGCCTGCAAGTAAAAAACAATTCAAATGAAAAACATTTTCTATCTAAACAAGTAAGCCATACCAACAGACAGTGCATTGGGAAAGAAAGAACCATGGGTCAGAAGCTTTTCTGCGGACGACCAACTAGTGTATAGGTCTCTGAAACAGAGACCTCTCTTGATGAACTGTGAAATGTAACACACTCTAACACTTCTCTACAAATCTCTCTTAAGCCAACAAATTGACCATTTGCATATGTAGAACTGAAGCATTTCATACAAAGCAATTCACTCATTCTAAATGCAATGCACTTAACCTAAATCCAACAAAAGTGAACTAAATTCGTTCCATGCAATTATCTCACTCTTTGTATTTCCAGTATTTGAAAGAGGGAACTACTAATCATTTCTTAAGGGCACTGTCATGGAAAAAGGACTTCCCTGTTATTGAAAGCAGTGAAAGTGAAGAGGGCATCCCCTCTTATTGATAGCAATCGAAATGCAGAAGGACTACAATTGTGTTTAAAGCTAAGTGGGATCAAAGCTGAAGAGGGAGTCCCAATCTCATA
The DNA here is from genome assembly GCF_964204655.1 of Triturus cristatus. Classification (NCBI taxonomy): domain Eukaryota; kingdom Metazoa; phylum Chordata; class Amphibia; order Caudata; family Salamandridae; genus Triturus; species Triturus cristatus. Next base: position 575,907,196 of record NC_140587.1, on the reverse strand, counting down.
GATAACCACATGTTAAAAGTGGGAGATTTAAAAGACACAAATCGGGGGAATGCATTTTGCCAATTCACACATATTGTAGCAGGAGCAATTTTAGTGGGAGTCAGCTAAAATAAAGCCATCTTTTGCTTGCACAATAGGGAGTCTCCTGTCTGAATCAGATCCTGTAGGCATATGCAATGCAATCCTCTATGCACTGGACGCCGAATAATTTTCCACCCCAACCCTATCCCACCACCTGACTCCATAAGCATTCTTTGAGAAAGATGCCATCTTTGCCACCTGCTAGGGACGTCAAATCGGGGGAATGCATTTTGCCTATTCACATATATTGTAGAAGAAGCAATTGTGGGTGGGAGTCAGCTAAAATAAAGCCATCTTTTGCTTGCAAAATAGGGAGTCTCCTGTCTGAAGCAGATCTGTGAGCATGTGTGCAATACCTTATGCACATTTTTTACTATGGGGGCTGATATTTTGCCTCTCTCTAAACTATCCTCAATGGATATCCTAGTGGACGCCGAACAATTTTGCAGCCTTCCTAGGCCAGACTCCATGACTTAACTTTTGGATTTCTTGGAGTGAAATTTTATCGGACTTCCTCTTTGAGATGCTCCACCCCAACCCTATCCCACCACCTGACTCCATAGAGTTCTTTGAGAAGGATGCAATCTTTGCTACCTGTTAGGGACATCATTTTTATTAATAATCATTTTAATAATATAGTCATAGTTTTATCCAACCGTCCATTATACTAATAGTTTTATCCCCTTCCACAAAGCACAACTTTCCCCTACAGACTATCTCTATCTAACCTCAATATTTGGCGAAACTGGATAAAATAATCTGAGAAATTAGCTCTCTAACTGCTAATCTGAAATAGACTAACTTCACAATTCTGAAAATCAAAAAACTCCTCACCTCTCCCTTATTGACTTGTTACAAGAATAAAATATCCAAGCCTTCCTTGACCTTCCACATCAACAAACAACAAAGTTCACTGCCCAAATCGAGCTTGCAGCTATCTCTTGGATGAGGACATCAACTCACTTCTAGAATCTTACAATTAGAACAATTCCATTCAAAAAGACCAAAGACACCCAGGTCATCCAGACTACAGAAGATAACAGGAAATATAGGTCACACCTATTGGGAAAAGGCCTAATCTAGGTAATCTGATTCCCATTTCTACCACTGCAAATCATACCACCAATCCTGCTACTACTACAGATCTACAGAAATGTAAAACACAGCAAAGAGATTGCTACAGTGATGAAACATTGACATCCTATTCCTCACAGAGATCTTGAGGGCCACTGCAAAGGATGGGTTGCAGGCATTCACAGTAGCTCAATCCTAAAGTTGCCAACAACTCCATGTTCGAATGTCTGGGAGTTGAATTCCGCACAGGAGGCTCTAAACCTAGAAAGAACAACATCATTTACCACTCACAGGTAAACAACCAAATCTTTATGAAGTAATGAATTGATCTCATCACTGAACATTTTCTTTCACCAGCAGCCTTATTGTGGGATACTTCAATCCCCATCACAGCGACCCTATGAACTTTCAGGTGGCCCAAGTGAATGCCTTCGTAAAGAACTACAACCTAACACAAAACTGCAACAATCCAACTCTTATGAAAGGCTCACAACCTTCTTTTTACCTTGCGTCTGAAAAATCAACAATCAAGCGCCAAGTCCGCAGATCAAAATAATAAATCAAAGACACAAGACAAATCAATTGCAATGACCTTGCTAAAAGAATCGGGTCACAGCTTTAACCCTCAAACAGGTTGCAAACGACTACTCTCCTAACCTCTTACTACAATGAAACGTTGGCACACATAATGGACAAAAAAAGGTCCCATGAAATTCAAAATGAAAAATATATATATATATGCAAATCAGTACAATAAGGAACTAAATGAAAGAAGAAGGGAGCTTAGGTCACTGGAAGGAAGGTGGAGAAAAGATCCCTCAATCATGACTCTGACACTACTTTGTTACGAAAACCAGGGTACAAAAACAACATTTTTGAGTTTAAAGCCTCTTTCATCATTTTTTTTTTAAACAGATTTTATTGCATTTTAGGATATAGTACATCCATACAATAACCCTACATGTGAGTCATAATCATACAATACAGTACGCATAACATAGTGGCGGTAGGGCAATATTCATCATCAACCCTTTAGGTACATAAAGTATACCGTGCATTGTATCGATTCCCAGCAAATGTCCGTGCATCTGCACACAGGCTTGTCCATGTCTCGCATATACGCAAGGATCCGAAGCCCGCCTTTAAACCAATGCCACCAATATGTCAACCCACCACATTGATCGTTCAATAACAATTTCTAAAAAGAACAAAGAAATCCCCCTTCCAACCCTCCCACCGACTCAGCTATGCTCGCACTATGTATTATCATTAGTATGTATCCTTCGATCCGGGGTATTCCCATCCGCCCCCATGCATCATCTCATCCAGTAAGAAATGTTTCAATGACTCAATAATATGAAAATAACAATCACGATAAGCATGGGCCCCTATTACAGCAACCAAGTATGGCTTAAGAGCCATGATTGCAATTTAGAGGATCATTGTGTAAGCACATCTATAGCAGCAAACTCTACTATTAACGCATTCCAATCTAGGAAAATCAGTTTTTTACGCAGTCCTCTCTGTTCTTCGCGTCGGATTTCAACACCCTCTGCCCTACCCCATTGAACCTTTTCTGCATGCCATTCTACAATTTCAGGTGGTTTAACAGCCTTACATCGTCTCGTGATATTCCGTTTTGCCAATATAAGAGTCAGATACATAAATTTGCGCACCGGCCCAAACTTTTTTCCCCTAGGCCTCAACCCCAATATACAATATTCAGGCGAGTCATCTTTCTGTATAGGAGCAATAGCATGCAATATTCTGTGGACCTCTGACCAATAGCGTAGTATTTGAGGGCAGCTCCACACCATGTGGAACAATTTTGCTTGTGGGGCATGGCATCTGGGGCAGCAGTCCGACGTCTCAGGGTACATTACATGTAATCTATGAGGCGTTAAATAAGCTCTGTGTACAATCTTTAACTGAATTAACTTAAATCTCGGGTTCCTAGAGGTTTTTCTTGGAAATTCCAAGATTGACTCCCACTCTTTGTCCCTCAATGCATGCCCCAAGTCCATTTCCCACTGATCACAAATGGATTGTAAGGGGGCCCCCACTACTGTACGCACACCCCTATATAACCATCTCGTAATATGACTGCCATTCCCCATCAGGTATTGCATGTTTAACAGATCATTTGTCAATGGTTCCTGTCCCGACGGTGCCCAGGCCTTACGAATAAACCATGTAACATGTGCATGAGTCAAAAATAAAGTGGGAGGCACGCCACGGGCTCTCACAAAGACATCATGTGTTGCAAGTGTACCATCCACAAAAAAGTCACCTATGCTATTAATTCCTACATTCCTCCATGCCCGAACCCTTCTGCTCGTGATAGTGCCCGAAGGTAGTGGAAGACCTAACAATGGAATGTTGGGAGCATACGGTGGTAGCCTCTTGGTATAGCGGAGTGCCCTTTTCCAATACGCCAATGACACTGTCAGCAGAGGGGGAGCACCCATCGGCTCCCTACCCCCCGGTAACAATAACCGGTGTAAGTTTCCATTCTCCCACTCCTGGTGCGACATCGCGATCTCTTGCAAATTTTTGCCCACTAACCAATAAGTTAACCATTGTAGTTGGCTCGCATAACAGTAGGCCTGTAGATCCTGGACCCCAAGTCCGCCATGCCTAGTGTCCAATTGAAGCTTCACTAAACTAATCCGTCTGCGTCCCGTCCCCCATATTAACTCAATCAATAAAGTGTCCATCAGTCGAAACACCGACATCGGGACCAAAACCGGGAAAAGCCTCTTTCATCATATATCAATTTGACCAAGTGAGAAACCAACCCAAAAAACATTTTGACATCGTCAAGAAAAAACAGGGGTGACCAACAAAACTGCAGCTGACTCTTCAAAATAAGCTGTGAGGAGTTTTCAGACTTCTATGCTAAGAACATTAAAAAGATAAACTATTGCTGCCAGGCAAATCAGCAAACAACAAACTCCTATTTCATACCCTAAAGAACAATGCTTCATGGGTTGAGTTCAGAGAAGTCACCGTTCAACCAAAGAAAACTCATCAAGATAATAGCTAACACAAGACTAGGAGAATATGTTGTGGACTGGAGTACTTCCACATTACTGAAAAAAATCAGCTCTCCCGCAACTACCACATCTCTCTCTATTGGACGCAGCTGACCAATTACTCTCTGATCCAAGAAGTTCTGAACTATTTACAAATAAGAAGCTTCCCTACTTTTGAAAAAGCAAGGAGCTGACGTAGAAGACATGAACAACTGCGGCCAGAGTCTAATCTCCGTTCCTTGCAAAGGTCCTGAATAGCTGTGTCTCAACTAAACTCCAACAATTAATTGATCACAACAACCTACTAGACAACTTTCAGTCAGGATCCAAAGGGTTCCTCAAGCATACACACTTTCCTAATTCTCTTTAACCTACACATGGAACCTCTGCTCACAATTCGAAAGCACTTGAAAGTTGCCTACCATATTTATGCGGGTGGTCAACAGATCTAAACAGACGTTGCATCCCAAGTAGGCATTTCTCGTCCTAGAGGAAATTCTAAAGGACATCCAAGTCATGGTTCTAATGACTGTCATGGCTGTTGCTCAAGAACCTGATGTTGAATCTTCTGATGACCTAATAACTCCTTATCTCCTCCTCCTCATAGCTCACCCCAGGTCCAAGAATTGCTAAATTCTCTAAACTGCAACCAAAAATCATTGACTGCACTAAATCTTGAAGGATCCCTCTCAACAAGAATCTGCAAGCTCACATAAATGTTATTACTAAGATCCTCAAAATTAACTCAGACTTCTTGAAAATGTCAAACTGTTCATTTCCCAATCAGACTGAAAAATTATGCTCTGATCTCTAGTCATAACCAGACTTGAATATCATCAACCTCAACTGACTCCTGATAAATGCCAAAGTTGTTTTCAAGGTAGCTTGCATTACGCAAAAAGACTTGCACTGTGGCATCCCGACATACCGATCTCAAAAAACAGTGCTCTCTGGAGGTAGCTGTTAGCATTGTAAGGTTGAATCCTTACTTCTAAGAACCTCCCAGGTTCAATAAACAAAAACCCTACTCCTGATTTTTTTCTAGAAGTGCACCACAGATTTGGAGCTTGTTCCCTTCAGAGATACTCACTGTTTAATGTCTTCAAGAAAAACCTAAAATAACCACATATTGGAGATTCCATAGATAATTCATTTCTTCTTTTCTCTATTGCATTGTAAATATAATTTTTGTTTTACTATCTAGTTGTTATGGCTTTTCTCAGTGTCCATGTCACCAGTATTATTCATCAGTTGTTGTAACTCCGCTAGTGATATTGTAGAGCGCTCTGACACCTCCAAGCCTTGTATGCGCTATACAAAACTTCAAATAAATAAACAGATAAGCTGACGGCACTGGAGGAACTCACATGATAATGTCATCACTGCGCAATGGTGTAGGTCATCTTATAGGTTTGAGGTTGCTGGGTTGTCGTTTTAGCATTGTTTTCAAAGTAAACACAGCATTTAATAAGCATACATTATTTCATAAGCATACATTACAGCAACAAGCTTGGAGTGAAAGGTACAAAATGGAAGGCCTAACAACAATAGCCTTCTGATATCAGAGGCTAACAATCCATGCAGATAATTTCTCCGAGGATTTTATCCTATATAAACTCTGCTCCCAATGTCACAAGTATAAATTATCAATTAATGTGTAAAACAGAATCTTTAAGAGACAAAGAGAAATTACAACCATTGGGAATCCAGCTCACCCAAAAGGAACTCGATGTCTTTTCTTTCCCAGGAGGCCTTTATGTAAAAGTTACTCACCTGTAAGTATGGACCCTCAGTGGGAGTTTTGAAAACAACACTGAGAGCAGTTGAGATCACAGAAAGGCTCTCAGACATCTTTGATTTTTTTTGTCCTTTGACCCTTTTCAGAGTTGGGATGTGATTCACTGATGAATTTGAGATCCTCAACAAGTCTCCATGTTTGTAACAATACTATACCTCAAGGCCTCATGTTGAAAAAGAACACAAAAGCATGACTAAGTCGTGGTACAGAGGACTGAAGGATCTAGAAAAAGAATACCCACTTTGGACAAGTCTTGCTCAAAGTACCGTTTCCTCTCGTACTGACGATTTGTAAAGTCACATTCAGTTGACAATGAGTCTATCACAATCTTTGACGGTAGGGCACAGAAATGTGTTCCCTGAACAGAGAGGGTTTTGCTCGTATATGTAGCCAGCCTGCACTTATACCACCCATGTTTGGTGTTATTTATAGCCACAGCAGACACTTTACAATGATTTTTAAAAAACTATCTTGGGAGATATACTGAGTAAACCTATATCATTACCTAAAGTAACTAACCATGCCCACTTCTGGAATCGTTGTCACTCAGTCACAAATTTCTTCAATTCATGTACCCTGTCATTTCAAAAGCAATAAAAGTGGAACAATTGAAAGAATGTTCATAATGCTGATTAGTGAGTGCAACTTTAAAACGATTTAGCAAGAGGCAGACACCTCTTATGCTTCCTAAAGCTAGACTTCAAAATATATGTACTCTGCGGGTAGTGATAACTTTTATTTGACAATGACAATATGTGAAAAGATGGAGCTAGAACCTTTGTACAGATTTCCTAGCTTTAAAATAAAGTATATGTTTAAGCCACACAAATAATAAATATTTTGCACGCAAGCCCTTAAGTGGTAGAAGTCACTCAGTAGCAAACAGCATAGAGCACCAAGTCCTGCTTATTTCAGTTTTCTCATTGAGAATTCTTACATGATTTCAAAAGCCTTTAGTGATCAGTAGTGAACAAAAACCAAGCCTCATCATAAATACTAATTCTTTCAGATGAATGGGGTTTCAGAGCCACAACAAAGTATTCTGAAAATGGTTCCAATGAGTAAAAAGCAGGCAAAGCAAAAGGAAAGCTAATTCTACACCCAAAGATAAGAGTAAGGGCCCTTATTATCTGGGGAATACACATCTGGAATGAACTCTCCTCTAGAAGAATACAACCTTACACATTTCACAAAAAAACTTCTAATGCTATCTGGTAGTTAGGGAGACACAGAAGGCTTTTAATTCACTGCACTTTAGTCCAATGTGTGTTTTGGACAGTCAACTGTAGTAAATACTATGTCAGTCGGTCTAAGTGAGATCTTTAATCTAAATCACTTTTTGGGGGAGTTGGTGGACCTATAAATAACACTTTGACCCTAAGTATTAGCCACTGACATGGTCTTCAAGATAAGCAGGATACTCACTCAGATTGCCTCGTAGTCAATAGGAGTTTATTTAAGTTTTCTATAAAAATATTTCAGATCCCACGGTGCACTACACAAACCCTCAAAGGCTATCAAACTGGTGACTGTGTTCCTAATTGTCTGTCAATTAACTTCTTTACAACAATGCCAGATAAAAGGTTAAACAAAGAATGAGTTTCACCAGGCTGATGAGAATGCTCTTCCTTTCCTATAACCAAGAGCAAAAGCAAAGCCACTTTCAGATAACCTAGGGAAGCATTTCCTTGCTATCTTTATGGGTGCTGCTCCATAACCCTTGTAAGATACCACAGGAGTATAACCCATAAACCACGTTGAGAGGTGGTAGGTACGAAAGAATTAACAACAATATCTCAACTGGTATAATTATGAGAGACTGTCCACCTGCATTAACAGCAGCGGAGAGTCGCCAGCACCGGCACCCCCTTTCGACTGGATTCACTCCGACATACAGCGCTTCCCCTTCCGAACCGCTACGCTGTTCCCCATTGACGGGTCCTTTCCCGCGATCGTCCCAAGTAGATTGACACACGGTCTTTCTCATACACGCAGTTCGGCGTGTACACACAGCTACCTACCGCAAGCACCCTGCTGCGACTCCTTGAAGATGGATCACATGCCCGCCTTCTTCTAGATGGTTTTCTTCACCATCCATCCCGTACACACGTCGAGGTGTGTGCTGCCAGCACCACTTTAAACCAACAACCCGGTCCTGAAGATGATCCTGATTTAGAGGATCGAAACCTCGTTGACCACTCAGCGCAAAATCACAGCGCATTATTCGTTATGGTTCCATCAAATAATTTGAAAATTTATTGAAAATAGCTTCCGAACCATCTTTCACTGTATATATTATCCCACTTTGCGCCGTTTTCCGCTGAAACACACATTGTCACTTGCGTCGCCACTTGTTTGGTCACTTACACAATCTAGCACCAAGTTCAATGTCGGGTTGTTTTTTATCCAATTCTTTGCCTACAGTGCTGTTACAACTGTACTTGCTTATGTTTTGAAAATATACGATGTCCAGTGCACCTTCCAAAAACATTTGACCAACAGTCTTCCTTTTTGTGCTGCAATGTTTTTGACATGCATATTCTAAACCGTCTCTCATAATTATACCAGTTGAGATATTGTTGTTAATTCTCTCGCTACATAATCCTAACATATATTAATGCAGCTATAGTTAACAGGTTCAGGGATCAACTGTGAGAAATCTCTGAATGCCCCACCACTAAAACTTTATATTAATTTTATTTTTTACTCTGATGAAGTTTTGTCTCCTAGAGAAGCAAAGCCACTCTCATACTTAGGATTTTGTGCAAAAATCCTCAACAGTGTGGTTCTGTCGTCTGTAGCATAGCAACAACCGACGTGGGGCCTGTACAGATGCCACCCATGTAATCTCCACTCCAAATGTTTTCAGGTATTTGGGGTTAAATGAAAAAGTTATGTACCTTTATATTTTCAGATGGATACAGGAGCTCTCGCAGATTTCTTGATTAAACCTCTTTCCACAACCAGACACCATCTGAAAAACCTTTCTATAGCTACATATGTCACCAATGCCAGGTGAAGCCTCATGCCATAAGAGAAGGAATCCTATGACTTCACCGGAAGTGACATACCACCTACAGCAAGGGACACTGCCTGCTAGTGACCCAATTCCATCCCCAAGATTTGTCCATGCCTCCATCAAGTGATAGGATGTTGAGGACAGAGGCAAAAGAAAAAGAGAAAGTAATATCTTCTCAAAGGGAAGGTAGGATAGTTGCAAGGAATCTGAAGAAGCTATTGTATCCATCTGACAGAATGTTACCAAAGGTAAGTAACTTTTTCTTCTACTGGATACTTGCTACTCCAGCTACCTTGACTGAACCACTCCCACAGTAAAACCCAGGAGCAGGGATGGGAAGCAATAGAGATACTAATGTTGAAAAAAGGAATGCAACTCCACCCTACTACTAAACGGAGATTGCCCTCTCTCGTCATAAACCAAGGGACAGTGATTAGCAAAAGAATGCACCGAAGATATGTTGCCATACTACAATTAGGCTGCACAATGCCACATCTGCTTCAGTACCCTTATTGAAATGAGCACGGAAACCTTTAGGAGCCACTTACCAGCCAACTCATAGTAATGGCTTACACTCTAAGAAATACATCTCAAATGTGCCTCTTTGCTAACAACCTTACCAACCTGCTGATGTCGATGTCCGATCATTAAGTTATCATCAAACTTAAATGATTGGTTCATGAATGTAGCAATTCAATGCCATTCTGAGGTCTAACCTATGCAATACCGTCCCTTCCTCAGAAGTACAGAGAGGAGGATAAAATGAAGGAAATCAAATCAATAGCAAGTGTGAAATTAATAAGTCACTTTAGGCAAGAAAGGCTATTTTTTTAAGATCGTATTTACTGGCATTTTTCATAAGAAACTATCATATAAACAATAATCTATTGTTTCTTCATAGTCATCTAGGTTGCTAACATTTGTCTCAAACATTTCAGATTATCTCTGAGTTTAGGGTCTGGGCCCCATCAGCACTCGGAGTTTGTTGCCCAAGGGTCACTCTCTCACATCTCTGCAGAAAAGGTCATGTATGGTGCCCGTTGCCTGCATTCAATGCATGGCCATACCCTTTTGGTAACAGAAGGCCCATGGCTGTCATACAACACTACGTTTGGTCTCTGGGCACGTTTGTAAGTTGGACCCCTGGAATAGCCTCTGTATTTCAAGTGTTGGTGAGTACTGTAGTTTAATCATTTTAGTACCAAATTAGCTTTCTTTCTGAACAGCCTAAGCCATTCAAGGGCATGTCCATTAGTGATGGCACTACATCTGCAGAAACTCTGGTTGATCCCATCCAGGCATGCCTTCTGAGCAAAACACTAGTGACAACAGCTCTGCTGATACAGGCCGTAATGTCCAGGCTAGCACAGAGCCCATACTTGGCTGCTTCATGATTATCTTGTATCGTTTCGACGAGACAGGCATAGAGGTCCAAGCTGTCACTTGCCAAATCCAATAGTGCCTGGATGTACCTGTCCAAGAGACAGACAACACTGATTGATTCACAGACTAGGCTAGACGAAGAAAACATTTTCCTTCCGAAAGCATCAAGTGTTTTTGATTCCCTATCCAAAGGATTTGTCAGAAATTATTTGAATTGACATTACTTGTAGAACTCGCTCAATCAGGCTCTCCGACGTAGTGTGCTTGGTCAGGAATTCCAGGTCTCCAGAAACTGATCAGTTATCCAGCCAGAGGTTGACTGACTGATAGACACAAGCATGTCTTCTTGGCCCATGCAACCAGAGGGCATTAGTAAGACTTGATTAAACAACAATGGCTCAGATAAATCTTGCCCTTGTTGAAGGATCTCAGTCTTACTCTCATTCGTGGGCAGCTGCAATTCTAGTGTTTCAGCTTCCCTTTAAACCACACACCCCTCTGTTGAAAGCCCAAGAGGAGAGTCCAGCTTTGTCTCAGGATATGTGTCAAGTCCACTGGCATTCTGTAACTCTAAATATTTAACATCATCCGTATAATGAAGAGGCAGCAACAAGCTAATTTCTTCATCACCAGTGTCCTCGAGGGCATTAAATGCTTTTACACTAATTCCAAATCATAGCCAAATACAATGTGACTTGTCCGCTGCCGCTGGTAATGGCGTTGAGAACAAAGAAGTGCCAATGCTGATAAGTCCTTCAAAACCTTAAATTGAACGTGGAAGAACCAACGAAACAACCACGAAAGTACTACTTAATAGTATTTATTTCATAAAGTTTTTGGATTTATTTGGCATTAAAAAAAATTTTGAATAAAAAATTGAGAATCCGTCAATAGCTATAAATGCATGAACATAAAAACATTTTTAGACAAGCAAAAGAATTTTTTGAGCAAAAAGAGAATATTTTAGAAAAGGGAACTACACTGAACTCATCTGCCTGGGAGGCAGACATAATCCTATAAACAAACATTCATACACCACTCCTCATACATCCAAACAAACACTCAACAAAACTATCCTTCGGTAGCCTATTTCCTCAAATTATTCTAATTAACCAAAAGGCCTACCAAACCTGGTGGAATTTTGAAAAAAAAGTTTGAAGGTGCATCTCCGGAATTGATAAACAGATTCTTAACAATTAGGAACAATTCATTTTGAATGCACCAGATACAAATATTTTAACACCAGAGTTTGTTGACACAAGAAAAACAAAAGGTCGACGCGTTTCGAACCCCTGATCCTTGACTACCAAGTAGGGGGGTTCTCCTCAGGACCAACACTCAGAGTGGCAGCGTAAATAAAGCCTTTTCAAACTTGGCCAAAAATGTGGCGGAAGTAGTCGCTTTTGAGATTGATGTTGATGTGTTCACACGCATATTCAGGTTGCTGTCCAACGTTCTACCGTGAGATTTAGCAGAATCCACTATGGTCGGTGTGAGTTAAGTGCTGTGATCGAGTTAATCCATTCCAGGATGTCATTGGAGCTTTTAGGGGGAGAGATGAGAAGGAACTCTGTTTTTTGGACATTCAGTTTGAGCTGGTTGTTAGCGAGCCATTGAACAGTCAGTTTCAGGGCGTCATTCAGATGGGTAATCTCCACTAGAGAAGAGATTTTGATGTAGATCTGTGTATAATCGGCATACATGTGGAAGGAGATGTTGGCCGAGCGAAGAATTTCAGCTAATGGTTCAAGGTAGAGATTGAAGAGGGTAGGGGACAGAGTAGAGCCTTGAGGGACACCGATTGATATCGGGGAAGGAGCAGATAGGTTGCTGTTGACTAAGAATCTGTTGGTGCGGTTCTGGAGGAAGGAACCATACCATTTGATGACGGTACCTCCTAGACCCATCCTGTGTTCGAGGCGTTCAAGAAGTTTCTCGAGGTTGACTGTGTCGAATGCCGCAGAAAGATCCAGAAGGATAAAGAGACAGGTTTTGCCATGGTCAAGTAGCAAAGTCTTTATCTTTACAATAATAAACCAATGTTCGTCCAGTAATCTGAATTTAATCCATGTCTTTATTTATGTTTTCAGCTTCGTCCATTATTTAATCCAATCCCATGACTTGGGCCACTGAGTCAATTGTATCCAAACCGGACTGCATGGACTGTTTAAATATGCCCATGCCAATCTAACATAACTGAGCAAAGGATCTTCTTATATGGTCAGGCAATCTTGGAACAGTTGAAGATGCTATTTCCCACAGAGCATGACTATATCTTAGGTAGAGACATCCAGCACTAGAGAATTGTAGTGCTGCACTGCCTAAAGCAAACACTTTTTAGCCAGAGTGTCTAGTCTTTTGCACTCTCTATCCAGTGGGGTAGAAGGGATTGTCCCAGATTTTAATGCTTTGAGTACAAAACTGCAGAGTAGGGTAAGAAGTCAAGTAAGGTGGCTTTGATGGCACTGTTCTTGTGCTATACTTGGGAGCAAACATTATTGACACTGCTGCATTAAAGTACGGCTTATCCCAAGAATATGTCACCTGATCTAGGAGTGCCCTTTACTGAATGGTTAACATACTCAGAAGTCTAGTTCCCCATCAACATCTCAGTAAATAATGAGTACTTGATTTCTACAGTGTGAATTTTAATAGGCAAGCACTCCACAGTTTTAGCAATGACTCCAGAAAACTGAACTTGCTCAGCCTATACAGGCCCCTTAGGAACATGAACGTTTAACAAAGATGTTTCAAAACACAAGCCTTCTGCAAATCCTTCACCATTATCCTTCTCCAAATAGCAACATGGCATCTGAATCTGAGCCAAATATATCATGCATTCTCCACATAGACCCTTTGGTAGAGAGTTTAGGTATGTCATGCAAACAAGACTCCTTGGAAAAAAGAAAGAAAGAAAACCAACAGCCAGGTGCCCTTTCTGAAGCCAGTATGTAACTTTCGGCAGGGTTCTGCAGTTCCATTTGTGACATCATGAGGCACCAATCAGCATCAATGCCATATGCTGCTACCTAAAACAAATCCAGATTCTTGGAAGGGTTAGAGCGAGGAATCTGTGGGAACCAGTACCCTTAGAAGTGCCCAATTTGTTGCTATGACTGCCATTAATGCAAGGAACTATGCCAGCTGCCGATCTGTGTGAAAATTCATTTTGTTCTAGGGTTCAAAGAAACCTTTGAAATCTCTTAGGTCACAGTGCAAAAGTAATTCACTCTTCCTCCCAACCTAACCTGAGGTAAGTAATTCGAATCATATGAACCCTGTCTGTTTTGTAGGTAGAGTTTAACATAGGAAATATTCTGTCCAGCCAAATTGCCTGTAAATGCTACAGCGCTCAGGAGTGAGGAATAAGAGTATATCATTATCAAGAGCTAAAATGTTCAATGCCTTTGAGGACTCAGGACTTTAGTCTCCTCCAGCCCACTTTTTAAGAGACAGTGAGGGCCAGTTATTTATTTTTAGCCAAAGGCCAGTCCAAATTCTGGCCAGAACTGCAGATTTTCAAAGACACAAGTAAGCAGTTTTTCCTGAATCTACAACCTAAAATTCTTGGAGGCACAGAAGTTAATCAAGGAGAAGATTAAACGGACTGGCATGCTCGTGATCATCAATATGCACCATGAAAGGGTAATCCTTTATATTGGCTCCAGGCTTCACTGAATAAAACAGTGACATGAAAACACCCACCCAAGAAACTGCAGAAGCCTCCGAGTGCCATGTTATATGCGCTTCGGGCACCCCAAAAATGCATGTCTAAAAGAATGCTGATCAGCCATCCATATGGGTTTCTGAATTGTCTGGAAAGAGTGTAGAGAAGGGCAAATCCCTATTGTATCCCTAAAGTACCATCAGAGGTCCATCTACATCAACTAATGGTATTAAAAACTTTCTTCCAGAACCACAAGGACTCAACCGAGACAACGCTACATATGTTAGATGTTAAACAATGCATAACATTTCATAGTGCTAGAACCAGTGCCTTCAGGAAAACTAACCAATTATTGGTAGCATGTGTCAATTCCGGTTGGGGCCTTGTCCCCTCAAAACAAAGCATAACAGGTTGGATTTCAGCAGCCATAATCTTTTGCGATAATTAAGCAGGTACACCTTTGGATCAGTGAAATCACATCCAACTAGGAGTACGTTGATTAATCTTTTTGCTTGTGTCTATACAAGACATCTGATGAGCTGCAGCTTAGAAAAAATACATACATTAACCCAAAATTACTGTTTGGATTTAATGGTACAGAACAACGGGGTGGTGGGCCAAGCAGTTATAGAGGAGTCTTTAGAGGAGTTTGGTTCTGGTTCACCCAGTCACCTACCCAGCCGGACATTGGACATAGTTTTTCTTCGTCTCCCGCTGTGTTTCCTTCCCTCTACCACCTGCTCCCTCTGTGATCCTGGGGCTCCCTCGGTGATCCTGGGGCTACCTCCCCTTTCCAGCTGATACGTTAATATCTCTTGTTACTCTTCTTTACGTTTTTTCTTGGCTCCTCTAACTGATGTAATTTTGTAACCTGTTACTCGCTGATCCTCATGTAAAGCCGCGGTGCCCGAGCAACTTTGGCTGATTGGAGCTGTCATATGCAGCTATAGAGGAGTTTGGCTCTGGCTCACCCTTCAGCCGGCACCTACCCAGCCGACCATCAGACATCGTTTTCCTCGCCTCCCCGTTGTGTTTTCCTGCCTGCATTCCCTACCCCATTTACGATTTCCCCTATACCTCTTCACTCCCCAGAAGACGTGTGTACGCGCTAATCTCACATTATTGTGTAATATCATGTTTCTTCTTTTCTCCTATGTCTATACTTGTCTATGTAATTATGGAACCTGTAACTCACGGATCCTCAAGTAAAGCGCTCTGATACCTCCGGGTCTAGCCAGCGCTATATAAAACTTTGCAAATAAATAAATAAATACTAGTTTCTATGAATTGCCTGGAAACTGAATTTTCCTTATTTAAATTGTGGAACTGTGATATAAACAACGTGTTCTACAGTGAGCATCAACAGACAGAAATCTGTCTACGTTCAAAAGAAGCTAAAATACAATGTAACACACTGATCTTTCTCTTCTACCATCTAATCTGTCACCTCTCTATAGCATAATGTGACTGCTGGTGTCCATATTTGAACCATAGTGTTCAGTGAAAAAGGACAAGCTCAACAAACAATAAAAGCATCAAGGGGTGTGTGTGTATGCCCAGGGTATGGTGGAGCCGTTTCTATTAAAAAGGCAATCATACAAAATTACTGAATTTACGCTTCAGTATTAGGATCAGAGGAATCCACAGAGGTGGAATGGTCCAATATTTGTATTCAGTGAATGCGGATGAACAATGAGATCATCAAGAGTGGGATAATGTTCAATGGGATTTGTCTAACCTTCCTTTAGATTCCTAGGGACATAACTACGGTTGTGCAGGCTTCGAAAACCATTGCAACCAAGGCACAAGCAACCGTTCTTACAATTAAAGAGATGACCCAGCAACTGGGCAGTTCCATCCCCAGACGTACTTCACAGATGTCAGAGGTGATGCCAAAAAAGAGTGGGAAGGACAGTTTCAAGGGCTTCTAAGAACTCACCAATGCAGATTTACATTTGCTGACATCAGTAATATTCCCAGTTGTGGTCTTCTTTAATTTGGGAGTGGAGTCCAGTCACTGAATGCAGAATCCGGTCTTCTTACCAAAGGCAAAACAAATAACTTGCTTCTTCCTCAAATGTATGGAAAGTAACTAACAGCTATATCTGCAAATACTGAATAAAAGATAATCTGGTGCACGTTTGAGCAGGTAACTGAGGCGCATACTAATAAGCAATGAGGAATTAACTCTCAAAACCTGTGCACTCCCAAATCCCTGAGAAAACACCAGAAAGGACTGCAAGCCAGCACCAAAGGTAAAACACAAATGAAAAAATTGCAGAGAAATTAGCAAAAAATATATCAAGCAAAATGAGGAACAACAGAAACAATGCTGTCCTCGTGAATACATAAAAAATGATCACGTGATGTCAGAATAAGTGACGCAAGCATAGGAAGTGCTGTGCATGCATGCATCCTTTAGCTTCAGTGTTTACAGTTGTGCAGCACCTTTACTTTCACTTGGCTCAAGGGCTAGCCCAAGTTGATAATTTCATGGACTGGAAGTAAGAGCACATATAACCTTTTCGAGTCACAAAACGTAATGTTTATCTGTTACACACACGCACAGTTGTTAACTATTAATACTAGTTTCCTTGAAACAATCTTATTATTCACATCAAATTTAATAAGACATGGCACCCATTTAATCATATTTTAATATACGTGATGTAGAATTTCAACGCTCTTTTTAGTGAATTAGTAACCTACTTTCTCATAAATTATTAGATTACCTTTATTATTTGTAACTGAACTCCTTCGTCGGTCTGTGGGCCCTGGAAGCAGCCACATATTGTTTCAATTATTCTATCTATTAATTTTTTGCCAGGCGTTGTGTTATCTGGTGCATTGCCAGTCAGATGTCCATATGCAATTAGTTTCTAATGAGGAAAAGAACATCGAAAGTAACAAAATCTGAATATATGCACTCAAAAATTTTAACTTTTTACTTTTAAAAAGAGAAATGTGTCATTATGATGAATACATGTCAGCAGAAACACATATATATTTATCACATTACGTTACACTTTTACCGGCTCCTTCAGCGACACAGTGTATGAATATGTAACAGTTGACATTACAATATACTACCCAGGCTGACCTACGTCTAGCCTGGTTGGAGCACAGTAAAGTCAATTCCTTTATAACCCTCCTGGCTCACACTAATAAGAATCCATAGCATTTAGTAGTAGTTCAGATAGGCTGCACAATAATATGTTTAACACTAATTGACACACTTATAAGACAAAACTGTCACGTGTCATGTCCATCACCCATTTGCTGTTGGCTGGTGATTGCCCACAGCAATCACCAGCCAAAAGCAAATGAACAGGTATGGAATAACTGAGGAGAAATGCCGGATGCTGCTGGCCAATAGAAAACTTTAATTTGGTATACTACTGCAGGTCCCAACAAGAAACATATTATTACTGCTTCTTGACATCTCACAATGACAATCAAGTGTGGAATTAAAGCAATTCAGCTCATCCCAGCAGATCTCTCCATTATTTCTGCCTTCAACCTATGCCGATTCAGAGCCATAAACTTTAAACAAAATATCTCAGAATTGACAACCCAGTGGAGTAACCAGCTAAGTACACTATGTTCATACGAAATACCACTAATACCTTAAGTAACATTTGTACATCTGAAAATTTACAGTACAGAAATCGAAATTTGTTTGATTATCCTGACATGTGCAATAACACTTCGTTCAATGATAGGGCATCAGTCACCAGCTGTCTGAGAGGAGGAGAAGTTGGGGGACTTTTGTAAGTCCGATATATCACCTGTATGCGGTACCACTTGCTTCTCTAGTGAGCATACAAAAGGATTTGGACCATCATCATCCATCATGGTGGTAGGTTTTGTTAAAAGTGTTTTTCTTCGCTATCCACCTTTAGCGCAGGGTTTCAGTCAGCACAACTGGACTTCAAGGACATCTGCTAGTTGTTTATCATGGACCCCGGCCTGTTCATTTTCATTTATTCTTTCAATTATTGAAAGAGCTTCTTTTATGGACTCCATGAGTTTCTCCCCAATCTTAAGCAACTCCACATTCTGATTATCCTCCATTTTAGGTTTAGTTTTGGCATGAGATGTCAAGCCAAATCATGCTGCCTGGTTTCTCTCTAGGGGCCTTTTAGATGCATTTTTTCAAATTAGCATCTCCATCATATTCAGCCAAGTTTCTAAATAAGGATTTTGAGGATGGTTTACAAAGTCTATCCGACTCCTATTATTTGGGTTTCCAAAGATTTTATTTTGGGTTATCCCTCTGCTTAACTGAAAAAGATATGGTCCACTTTATCCCTCTCTGTTGATGTATACGTGTTTTTAGGCCAAGTTGTTTCCAATCCCAGAAATGACTAGTGAATGTTAAGATGCTCTACAGGCAATTCCTCCCATGTGCTAATGGGCAATCGATCTACTGGAGTATCTTGATTTTTATTTAAAGTTTTTGGTCGTGCAGACTATGGTACCAATTTTATGATTATCTAAAGTACTCTCTAATGTCTTATGCAGTTTCTCCAACTGATGACTGGGACAGTCTGAATTTTGAATAATAGGGACTTTGGAAACAGATATAAATGCTTCTACTGTTTCTCTGTTAGATCTCGTGAAATATTTAAAATAAAAAATAATATCAACGACTTCGGAAAATGAACTAATACAGCTAGCAACTAACCTAATAAGTAACCTAATAACATTAAAAGAGTAATTCAGATGAGTAAGAAAAGGGCAAAATTAACAAGGAAATATGATTTTCTATTAAAAAACTGCATCAGAATAATGCAATCCAAACACTGGATGGAACAAGAAAAGTGGGCATTTTATATCAAGTTATGATGGAAAAAGCTGTTTGTTGGACTTGGCCCTTTTCCCTGTATTTTTCGCTTTTATGGGAAACCGCATGTTACGTGAATGCATGTGAAACGCAAGTATTGAATGCTGTGCGATGGTGTACGCAGACGGAGTTTCCCTATTTATGTAACTTTTAAAATGGATGCTATGACTGTGTGGTTGTGCCGCCTGACTGAGCTGGGTTACCAGTCTAGTTGTTATTTCCCAGCAACCCCAGCTTTTGGAGGGAAGCCTGGCACCCAAGGTGCTCTACCCCTCCCCCTAGGCCAGTTAGAACCAGTTTCCCCAGACGCTTCTAGAAGCTTCTGGCACTGTCTGGTAGGTGGGGTGAGGGGTGTATAAAGGGCGGAGCTGGGCTGCCATGTGCTCAGTCAGAGCGTGGACCTGAGAGAGAGGGGACCTGCTGCCAGGGGTTACCGCCACATGGGCCTGTGTGCTGGGCCCTGAGCTTATCTGCACCCCTCTGCTGTCCACAGGGCGAGGGAAAGCCATAGTTGGGGCGACGCTGACCTGGGGGAATCTACACAGGAGACTTAGGCGGTAGGGCCTAGTCAGGGACCTATACCACTAAGAGTGACAGGGCTTAGGTGCTGCCTTCCAAGCTGTGTGAGGAACACTGGACTAGCCCACTGATTTGGCCCGGCGGGAGGGGAACCCAGGGACGACCTGCAGAGTCTGATTAATCTGCCTTCAGCCACCAACTCAACCCCCCCCCCCTCAAGAAACCCTCAACCAAGGGTGCAGGAACCAGCAAGCGCCTTGTGGGACCCTGACTGCAGTCCCTGCAGAAAGAGAGCGCTAAATTCAAGCTGCCTGCGGAAAGAGAGCGCTATATTCAAGCTGCCTGCGGAAGGAGAGCGCTATATTCGGTGGGCGCTACATTCTTATTGACTGTGCTCTGCTGGTGAGTGCTGCAATCCCAGCTGCCTGCTCCCTAGCGCCTGGTGGGCGCGGTATTTCGCTTCCCCCGTGCTGTGGCGGTATTGTTGGCATATTGAAACCGCGGGAGGCCCCCCCCGTGTCTCTGCCACCGGCGTACTTAATCTTTACAGCGGGTGCCCACCCCGCGTCATGGCGGTGCTGTGCGTATTTCTAAATTAAGCGGGTGCCCACCCCGCGTGTGTGCTTTAACGTCAGAGGGAGCCTACCCCTCATTGCGGGACAGAGGAACTACCAGGATCACCGCCGCAACCGGTGTCCACCGAGAAAGAAAGCGATGTGCCCGAGGCCAAGGGAGGGCTGCCGCGGCTTCAGCGAAGGCCGTGCTAGGCCTGGGACGTGCGAGCAACGTTGCTCGGCAACCGAGGTGCCGGCCGTGTCAGCGGCCGCGCCCCCCTGGAAGCCGCGCCAGGATTGGCTTCCGGATCTTGAGGCCGAAAGGAAGACCAGAGCGGGAGCCCACCCCGCCGGTCCGCGCCTCCGAAGACAGGGGCCTGGCGCCGAGAAGAGGTGCTGCTGTTTGTGGGGCTCTCCGTGAGCTGAGGAGAGCCCCGGGTGCAGCCGAGGTTGGCAGGAGCATCACGGTTCCCCAGCCAAAGTCCCGGTCCCGGGAAGGGGGACCGGCTGCAGTGAGGCGAGGAGCGGGCCACGTCGACATCCCAGCAGGAGCCCACCCTGCCTTCTGGAGCCCAGCGGCTGCAAGCAGAGGTGGCCGCATGTCAGAAGAGTCCTGGTGAGTCGGGCCCATTGAGGAGTCGGGGGGGGGGGGGGGGGGGTGTCGGGGCACATTGCCAGTGCCCGCCCACGGTGCCTGGACTGGTCCTTCCTGCTGCCCCGTCTGACAGTGGGCAGCGGCAACGAAGTAGGAGGCATTTTGCGCCCAGGAGTCCCGGTGAGTGAGGGCCTCAGTGGGGGACTGTTGGTGAAGGAGGGGGGTAGCGGGGCACAGTGTCTGTGCCCGCCCCATCGGGCCTTCCCCAGAGACACTGGGAGTGTCCGTGACGGTTTGGGTGGTCCTAAGCTGCCCCACTTGACAGCGGGCAGCTGCAACGGGCCAGCATAATTGCTTTGAAGCTCCTGGAGAGCAGTCTCCCCTACAGCCAGGGCCACAGGGCCCCAGGGGCTACACAGCGACGCCGCAGTGGCGGGTCGCTGCAACGATTAAGGCATTTTTGAGCCTCGGGCCCGGAAGAGGGACTACACCGTCCCAGTGTTGTTTTGAGGGCCTCCCCCGTGACTGTACTGTCTAGGACTGCTAACTTGTTGGGGAGTGCCTGTATTTACAGGAATGTGTTGCTCATGAAGCCTAACAGTATTGCCCAGATGTTCTAGGGTTCTGCCTATGTTAATCCTGTTAATGAGATGTGCGCCTCAGGTCTAAGGTTATGCCTCCCCGCTCATATAGGTTATGTCTGAGGTTACGCATAATGAGTTTCATGCTACTGGGCCAATTTTAACCCTTTCATGCTTATTGCACTGCTGCATGTTGATGCCAAGGCTTCCTATGCTCTGGGTTTAGGCCTGCTTTGATGCCTCAGGATAATGTCTCATGCTAAGGTCAGGTTTGCGTGCTATGCCTAATGCCCTTAAGGCCACAGGGTGATGCATATGATGATACATTATGTTCATGCCTACGGTTATGCCGGATTTATGTTAACAGAACTCAGGTTGACTGCCGAGGGTTGTACTCAATATTGATGCTGATCTTTTTTCCCAGGGCCTGGCGACGTCTTTATGCCTAAGGTGAGGCCCCCTGGCCTGGAAGCTTGTTTCTCCTTTCAGGTCTGAAACTGATGTGTCCTAATGCTCATGGGACGAAACCTTTATTTTCACCTGCTACTATATACTGTTATGCCCTGATGTATTTTATTGCAGGATTGAGGCCGATGGACGTTACCTTTATCCCTCACATACATTCATTCTATCTGTGTGTCGCAATGGTTCCGGCAGGGGCCCGATTGGCCCTGCCATGTATATAATTCCCCCCTGTAACTTTTGACCGAGCACCAGTTGGCGCAGTATTGAGATTACTAATAATACCTTGTGTTTTGGACAATACAAAAGTTATTCTTACACAAACTTGTGTAGCGTCTCTTTTTGTAGTGTGCCTGGTGTGTCGCCTGTGTGTACTGCGTGGATGCTTTACACATTTCCTTCAGAGTTTGGCCCACCCGCTCTGCATCACGCTACCCGTTTCCAACACTGTTAATAAAACAAAAGGCAGATGAAAAGGGATCTGCAGACTCTGATCTAAGAAATATACTGACCGTCTTTTAAATGTTCTACCCAAATTGATATGAAAAAGACATGGAAGTGAAAGACAATCACAAAATAGATTACTTGACAACACTGGATTTTGCTAGGCTTCATGGGGAAGAAGTCAGATTTTTAATTTGCCCAATCACTATTCTGGAAATAACACACCCCACAAGAGTTTACTGCATACATCATGCATATTGCAGCCTGGGTTCATGGTCTGGCTCTTGACCACTCCTGTACCAAGACTCATCTAACTCAAACCAGCTGTGCACAGCCTTTGGCCTTGCACACCAAGGTATAACCTGAACGAATACCCATATGAACCCATTGGGGGTGAGTGGACAGCATGCCTTTTGAGGACACTCTGCACTAAAGACCAGACTCTACACCCCCTAAAACCGAAGTGGGAAAGAGTGCTTGGCTTGACCTTTGTGAAAACAATAAGATGATCGAAGGAATGCTTCAATTAATCTCAAAAAGAACAGATGATGGACGGAATGCTAAACCAATCAGACATTCACCCCCAGTCACAGATCTGGGTTAATTCCATCGTTTTTTTGCATGCCATCCTATTTCAGTTTAGACCCAGCCATATGCAAATCAGTCTTGACCCTGCTCTCATGGGAACAGTCCAGCCGGAACTGCCAGGCCAGGTCCTCCCTGGACCAGAAACAAGCATCCTGGGACCGGTTTCGGGGTTTCACCCTTCATCAGCCATGCTAGCTTGAATCTGGTGGCGTAGGCTGGGTCCAAACTGGGGAGGTATTCTTAGCAAAAGAACGATGGATTAAACCCAGATCTGGGACTGAGGGTGTGAGTGGTTGAAAAGTTTCAGCACTCTGTCCATCATCTTGTTGTGTTTGCTATGTTCAACCTAAGTGGCCAAGGGCATGCCCAGACGTGGGTCCCTTGCTCACTGTGTGCCACTGGATTCAAACTAATCTAGCTGATGGGGGGGTCAAACCCCGAAACCGGTCCCAGGATGCTTGTTTCCAGTCCAGGGAGGAACTGGTCTGGCAGTTCGGGCTACACTGTTCCCATGTGGAAAAGGGTCAAGACTGATCTGAATATGGCTGGGTCCAAACTGGGGTGGCATAGTGAGCAAATGAATGATGGATTAAACCCAGATCTGTGACTGGGGTCGAGTGGTTGAAAAGTTTCACCACTCTATCCATCATCTTGTTGTGTTTGCTATGAATTAATCTCAGCCACTGTCGATCACTGAGAGCTGCATTCTACACCATCTTTTTCACCCACTATGCCATTCTAGACAGTCTCATCTAATGCAAATTAGTCTTTATCCTGCTATAATATAATATAATAGGAACAGTCTAGCCCCAACTGATGAGCCAGGTGCTCTCGGGATGGGATCATAAGCAAACCCAAACCTATTTCGATCTGATTAGGTCTCATTAGCGAGATTTAGCTTGGGTTCCATGGCACAGTGAGCACAGGACCCATGTCTAGGTAAACTGAAGTAGCAGAACGATGGAAGGTATGAGTACTGGCTGTTTATTACTCCCTCTTATCTTTCCCTCCACTACGTGTCTCCTGACATAACCTGTATAGTGTGTGGCTACAGGGGCAGCCCCCACGCCTCCCATGTAGGATATTATTGTGACAACCCAGGATAGGTTACTTGCTTGTTTTTATTATGTGTGCACAATACTGCATCGTTCATGTTTCACAGATTAGTGATTACAGGTAACAAGAAAACACGTTTATATTTGATTGTGTGTTAGGTCTGTGATGGTTTGTGTTGTTTGGTTCCTTTTCTTAAAAGTGCTGTTTTGCTAACTGTTTGGGGTGATTACAGAAGTGCACCACTGAAGTGCATACTGAGCTTGAAAACCAACGAGTCCATTGGTTTTTTTTTTTACTCTTACAGGACCTTGACAGAGAGCGTCATGGGGAAAGGGCATCTCTGCCCATTGCATGCTATATATGTTATATGTTGTGTTTTTTTCATGACAGAGTAGTGCTAGGTGAACTAACATCTCTAAATGAAATTTTTCCAGGGCAGATAGCTCATCCAGTCCTGATAAAAGTCCGGGACCCTACGGCCTTTATACTTTACGGCTGAAACATATTGACTTGTATGTAGATTGTAGGATCATTAACTCCATAGGCAACCCCTTCCTTCATGTATTAATCATACTAGGAACCCCACAAATAAAGGAATACCTAAGTGTTCTGAGGTATTTTTATTTTAAGACCTCGGCAGGAGAATGTCCTAGAGTATAGTCAAGCCCATCCTGGTTTTAAGGGACTAGATGATGAAGTATGACACCAATGATTTGCGTGAGGGTCCAACAAACAAATGAAAAATGATGTGGCCTTTTTAGGGTCAAGCGTTATACCTTGTACAATAGAATATCTTTTGGTGGGACACGTTTAGACGGAAGGATTTATCCTAGTTTTTTTCTCATTCCCTTCTTAGCACTGGATTAACCTGCTGGACCCTCCTCCTCTGTACCATTTGTTGCGGATAGCTATTCTGTCGCCAGATTTAACTCTTATATTCTCCTGTTTTCACTTGTTTATTCACCCATATTTAATATCTATGTTTTATGTCCATTCTTTTGGAAAACAATCTAAAGCACTTGGGTATTGTTCACACTATAGAAAACTACATAAGTTAAATAATAACCAAACCTTTGCCACGTGCCAAAAATCAAATCTCTTCTCTAGCACTCTTGACACTCGTCGTATCAATCCTTTAATGTGCAGGGTGCGTGGGCAAGTCAGGAGCATACTGGAAACCAGCTTGCCAAGCCCTCATGTGTAGATCACCAGAAAAAGTGATAGTTAAACCTTGAACGACATGATGGGCAAGTGAAAATGGACCTACTGTCACTGCCAGGATTGCACAAGCAAGAGTGCGTCTGTGTAGGCTCATTCATCACCAAGATATGGGTTGAGCATTTTGGCGTACATTAGAAGCTACGGGCCTCAGTACCTACAGGGAAGCACCAAAGGGCACAATCCTTCCAGGGCATTCAGACAAACCTCTGCAGGGTCTGCAACATTCAGGTTCTTCTCTACCCAACCCTAAAAACAAACGCAAGAGATAATAACCCTGCAGACAGATAGGCTGAACACGGGCGGAATCCTGTCCCTAAGGTATATAGGAAAAGATTTGTATGATGGTTAGGAGTAACCCAGTATCTAAAAATCCACAGAGGCGGGGCTTGTTCAAAAAGGGCACATTGCTGACTTAGTTTAGAGAAGTGCTGGTCTCCAGAGTGGGATTAGGAAATAGGATAGTAATGAGGAAAAGGGGCAATAGAATAAGAGTGTTTTGGCCCCAAGAAAACAGAGTTTATTCTTATGTGCTGTCTAATGCATACACTGCAGGTTTATGTTTTTGGCCTTATGGTCACAGGTTCAAATCATGGCAGGTTGACTCGACCTTTCATTGTTCTGAGGTCGATGAAATAAGTACCACTGAGTTGGGTGACAATAAACCTATGTCATCAAGGCGCCAGGATACAATTTCGGGTAAATGTGCTCTTTACAAATACATATGTAATGTTACATTAAAGGTAAAGTTTGACACCAAGCATTGAAGACACTGTGAATTATGAGAGCAGCAGAATGGAGACAAATGCAACAAGTGTAAATGGCAGAACACATCAACATTTCCTTCTTTCAACGGAAATTTGATTAATGAACTGCTGTTCTGTCACTGAAACATGAGCATTTTGTTTGACCACCTCCAAATGATTTCTGTTAAAAATGCTTGCAATAAACACAGTCTGACATACAAACCCCCGACGAAGAACCAGAGAACGCCATACAGACCTGCAGACAATCTAAAGATGTATTAACAATCCGGGGGCACTTCGATTGACAGGCCAGCTCAAACGGTAAGAAGTACTTGTCTGCTTCGATGAAGCTCGTCTTTGATTTGACTGGTGGAAGAGTGCTGGAACCCGCCTTTGCATCTCCATGGGGCGGACTGCGAAAAGAAAAAAATATTCAGACAGGAAAGCTGTCAGAGAGCCTCGCAGAAGAATGCTTGCAACACATTTAATTGCGTTACACGATGTTTTAACACGCCTAATTAAAATGTGTGCTTGAGACATAACAGCTCAAATGAAAAGAAATAAAATCGGATTTGCAATACCAAACTGTACGCGTTTCCCCGCAGGAGCGATCTTTAGTTTCACTTGCAAAATATTTTTTAAAAAGCCACACAAGAAAATGGTTGCATACTCCATAAATGAGGTGCGAGTGAGAATGCCGTACTACCTATCCAAAACATTTTAGAATTATAAAAAATAATAAGTGAAGGCACAGAAGCAACTTCGGGGAAGGACAACTTAATAGGATGGGTTGGTAATGTGGCTGGCGAAGCTGGGATCAAGCTCTGTGTGCTCTGCTATAAGTTGAATAAACCGAGGTTCAACCCACAACTGTCTCCGTGTCATCACCACAGTCCACTGCTTGTGAGAAATGTCACAGCCATATTGAGAGATGCTTATTCTTCAAGCCAAAGGTGAGCTACAATCTTTAAGTAATTGGTCACACGGATGATTACTCTTCACGCTGCTGCCTCGCCTAACCCGACTGAACCAACCTGCAAAGCAGGAACCTCAAGATACCTGCCCAATCCTTCTTTGCTGGAAGCAGACGCTACACATTGTGAAACAGCTATTAACGGCACAGAGACTTATCCGGCTCAAGTACGTATTAGCACACATTCCTCCTTCTCCTTGAAAATACAAGAAGCACATTTACAATTAAAAAAAAACTGGTCCTTCTTCTATGTCTGCAATGGAATCATATTGTTCAATTGTCTTCTACCTGTTGCCTTTCCTTTGTTCCTTCAGTCCTGCACAGACTATGAGATGAGTCCTCAAATCTTGCAGAGTATCACTGCTGGTGTAATTAAAGTGGCCCCACACAGCGCATGCACCCCCATATACATTAGGCTACGAATAACGAGATCTAACCAAAACTGGCCTTAACTGTGGTTATTCCTATATGGCCCTAGTCAGCTACATTCACTGGGAACCTCTCTCAGCCTATCATGGGAGGAATCAACGAACCACTGGAAAGCCATTTTCAAAACCCAACTCCTATCTCATTAACCAGTTTAACATTATGACAGCAGTCATATTTTTTCTCCACCACCGTTATCTCACATATCTGGTAACTTCGTGAAGCACATCTCCACTAATCACCTCTTCTATTACCACACCTCCTGATTTAGAAAACATCCGTTGTAATGCATCCACTATTATTCACTTCTATGATAGGTAAGTGCAACATTAATAATTTTTAATCCTGTGAAAATACTTAACCGCAAAGGCGTGCTCTGGAAGATACCATCAAGAGCTCATTTTCAATGGCTAAGTATTTGAACTCTATGGTGGCTGAATACACAATCCTTTCAACAAATATCGACCTTCGGGTATTTGTAATATCTTCTTTTATCACCTGGAATTCCCAATCACAGTTTTTACAACACTTAAATTGTAAAGTCTTGTCAAGTCTGAAACATGTTTTCGAAACCAGACTCAAGATGCAATTTGCCATGGGTTTGAACTGTTGTTTAACATTCAAAAACTCATTCACATCTGGAAAAGGAAACCTAGCTCACAACAACACATCTTTACAGTCTCCAATTGCCAATCAGTAGTTAAACGTTTCCAAGGAGTCTCTTTCCTTCCAAAAGTCAATAATCCACTGTGCATTTATTATCTTCAATTCCCCTGAAACAAGCTCCCTTAAACTAATGGCAACATTCCTCAACCCATGACCATCTGACTTACAACCACGCCTTAGTTAGCCCTGAAAATCTATCCTTTTAGGCAAAAATGTGGGCCCTTGATAACCTCAGGAAATAATCTTGCTCTATCCTTCTGGTTCACAAGTCATACCCTGAAGATCATTATTGGGGTTTACTTTAAGCTTAAGATTCTTCCGATATGGTCAGCACAATATATCTGCTAGTTTACTGACACACAGACTTTTTCTGTTGGGTATTTCCCATAAGTTTCTATGCATGCTTCAAAAATCCGTTCAATTCTTTGAGGTTCCCTTAATTTCTCTTTTTAACCAATTAATTCTTTGAGGTTCCCTTAATTTCCTTTCTTAACTAATTTTTGAGTTTTGATCATATCTCGTATAGAGTTTTCCTTCATAATCCCCCAATGAATATCTGAACTTCTGATGTGCAGCCTTATGCTTAATGCTTGCTATATCTCTAACTTGAATGTATAGTCACCTTGAATCCCAAAACACTTCATATATTTATAACATATGCACACATTGTGATGTGATCTTTCCCTTGCATCTTCATTTGGAATCAGGCTCGTTTACTCAGCTAACTGATGTCCCACTTGTGTGCTCATCCAATCATAATTCTTATAATAGCTGTCCATAAGCCTACACTTCTTTGTAGTTCCCATAGGGCCATAGTCCCTAAAAACATTTTAGTTGCTTGATGTTGACCAGAGAGGCACATCACTTCTTTTACACAATTTTTCCGACTCTGTGGTTTCGCACAACATCCCTCTATTTGGATTACCAGGTTCACTATCTGTAAATTGCCTTCTCTCTCACTACCCTCCTCCTTGGCAGATGCACCCGCACATTCTACAAAGTTTTTAGGTCCGGCATTCGAGACCCCTTGTAGATACTTTAGTATATACTTATATATTATTAGGTCGAGTATTCAAGACCTCTTGTATATACTTTAGT
Organism: Triturus cristatus; assembly: GCF_964204655.1. Taxonomy (NCBI): domain Eukaryota; kingdom Metazoa; phylum Chordata; class Amphibia; order Caudata; family Salamandridae; genus Triturus; species Triturus cristatus. Next base: position 575,878,367 of record NC_140587.1, on the reverse strand, counting down.
ATATACTTGTATATTAGTATATACTTATTCGTGTATATACTCTGTGGGCTCTGGAGATCAGCCCTAGGACTTGTCTGCTTCCGTTTAGGGACTTTCTTTCTGCTCAGCTGCCTCTATTTAACTGTCTTAATAAAAAAGGACCAGTAGAGGTCAGTAAAATACCAGAATTGCTTTCTGCTGAGGGACTATCTTTTTAAAAATGTTCTGGCAACTTCCTCTATCTAACTTTCTTGATAGAAAACGACCAGCAGAAGTCAGTAAAATACCTGAATCACTTTAGCATTCTCTAGATTCCAGTCCATAGAAATTGTCTTCCACGGGCACCCGTAGACAATAATATTTTTTTTAAATCTTGTATTTTCAGTGATATGTCCACCGAAGGCCCTGATTTTATATTAAAAACAGAGCTTTGTACTATACCATTTCCAGCTGAAAGGCAATATTTCTCTCCATGTGTTCCCATACCTGGTGTGTCACACAGTTTTGTGCTTACTTTCCACCATGTTAAAGAACAGTAGATGTTTAAGCACCCAGGTTAATGTGCAGCATAGCTAAATACATATAAGGTCCCAAAGTCGAGACCGATTGCATTGCAAATGCTTGATTTACGTACTTAGCTCACTGTTACAGTTCATTCAAATAAGATTCTCCCTCATAGCAGACATGTTTTCAGACTGCTTATGTGTGACATTTCTGTAATATCAGTGTGCTTGTGCGTGACACTACAGAGAGTAGTCTACAAACAGTTATGTCGTGCACACATAATGGACATGAGCTTTGTATTAGTGGCTATTTGATTACAAATTCATTACTCACCTCATATCCAGAGTATTATTAACAAGGATTCTGACTAAATGTCATTCCCCAGCCTCAGGCAGAGGTATATCGCAGGCTACTTTTTCTGAATTGATTTAAATCGCCTTTAGAGAACACATTTCGATCTACAAACTTTAATGCATCAGACTCTGTGAAATTAATTTTAGATTCAAAGCTTAGCACCAGTCAAGACTCCTGTTTATATTACATGGCACTGAAATGCTTACCTGCAGTGTAGGGGACTGCAGTAGCTGCTAAACACTTTTCAAAAACAATCCTCTGTCACAGCTTCATTATCACCCATGCCTCAATTTGTATAAATATTTAACTTGCTTTTTAAACACTAGCAGATAAGCAATTACGTTGTTTGCCTTCGATGGGTTTGAATATGAATATGCAGGTTTCCGTTGGTTCTGTTTAAAACACAGTCCTTGTCTGTATCGTAGGTTCGAAGTATAACTCAACCTCAAGCAGTTTCTCAGAGGAGACGATGAAGGGTGCTGGTAGCACTACAGTCAGCCCGAAGGCCCTGTAGTGACTGTTCTTTCCTGCAGTGAGAACACGACTGAAGAACATGAGCTGACCTTGTAGGGCGGCAACAACAGCTTTTGCCAGGTGACAAGCTGTGCATATCTCTGTGCCAGTAGTGATCCAATGCACCAGCTTGATAAACAGAATAGCCTATTCTTCACTCCCCAACGGGCCTTGGAAAGACTGACGTGAGTGCCCCGCCATGTTAGGCCACTGAACAAGTTACTTACCTGTGGTAAAGCCTTATCTGTTAGAGACTCTATCTAGCCACAGATCCCTTACCCAACAATAATTCCCAAGCATCAGACTGGATCCAGAAGTTTTTTGTGAGTAGTACCCCTGCATGCCAGTACGTGCACCGTACAGCTCCACGTGGCATCATCGGGGCTGGAAGTAACGTGTGCGGTCCCTGAATAGGGGGTCACCCCAGTAAGCTGACATCACTATTTTCACGACTTTCCACACCAGAGTCTCTACCAGATAAGGCATAGCTGAAGGTAAGTAACTTGTTCATCTGATAGAGACTCTTAGCTGCACAATCCTTACCTTAGAATAGATACCCAAGCAATACCTTCCCAGAAATTGGGCTGCGACACGGATTAAACTAAGAAGTCTTGAAGGACCAAACAGGCCAACATGTCCGTCTGGGTGGACCTGACTGTCCAGGCAGCAGTGTTTTCGTAAACATGTGAGGGAAGCCCACGCTGCTGCCTGACAGATATCCAGGACAGCTATCCTGCGATCTAACGCAGTGGTCGCAGTCTTGGCTCTAGTGAAATGAACTCCTAAACCTTCAGGAAGTTACTTTTTGGCCAATGAGTAGCCGATTTTGATGCAGAGCGCTATCCATCGTGATATGGTCAGTTTCTGCACCTCCTTTCCTTTTTTGGCTCCAACGTGCTCCACAAACAGTTGACTGTCCACCCGGAACTCTTTTGTGAAGTCAATGTAGAACAATAACGCTCTTTTTGGGTCCAGCTGATGGAGTCTCTCCTCTTCTCTAGAGGGGTGAGCCAGAGTGTAAAAGGTAGGCAGGGTGATGGATCGGCCTACATGAAAGGAAGTTACCACCTTCTGTAGGAAGGACGCCCTTGTCTGAAGAACCTGCTTGTCTAGGTATATGGTAAGGTACAGACGCTGTGATCACAGTGCTTGTAGTTTATCGACCCTCCAGGCAGATGTGTTTGCCACTAGAGAGGTAATTTTTACAGTGAGGAGCTTGATAGGACAATTGTGTAACAACTCGAAATGAGTGCACATCAGAAATGTGAAGAGAAAATTAAGGTCCCACTGTGGCTTAATGAACAAATAATACACATGCTCAGATCATAGTGTTTATCTGAATAATGGAAGGAGATATCAAGTGCTTTTCCTCCCAGGGCATACAGGAGCAGGACAATCCTCCAACCATGACCTCCAAGTACCACCAGGTATGGTTCTAAGCTTGTAATGGAAAAACGCCTCTGATTATATTAGGTAGAATCCTACCAGACAGCATTGATGTCTCGTTTGCGAAGGCATCTTGGAGGCATTCTGAAAACTTCCTAGGAATGCATTCCACCCACTGCTTAATATTGGCTTTGTGGTTTGTAACTTACATTTGCTAGCTTTCGATTTGCTGGCTTTATTTGTTTTAGGCTATCCTGCTTGCCATTGTCCCTCTCATAGTGTATTACATGTTTACCATCGCCCCTTGTATTCTTCCAAGAGTGCTCGCTTTCTGTAAACATGCCTTTAAATTTTGTTCTTATCTCGTTACATTTGCTGATCATTTCAAGACAGTAAAAACAGTAAAACGTCATGCTCTTTCTTCCGAGGGAGTTTGGAGTTTACTTTTCTTTTTCTGATTTCAAAGTGAGAGGATTTAAGTGATAATCCTGCTGGGTTCCCATGTGAGAGAAAAGGCTGGTATTTTTTCTTGTACACAACAAAAATTAAATGTTTGTATATGAACTGTGTAATAATTTCAGAAAATACCACAATTAGGAAAGCACAAATAAAGCACTTTTTCTGTAGTATGGTGGAATCAAATATTTGAATACGATTAAAACTAATCAATATACTTGGTGATCTCATTTCCACGCATTACAATTTGTATGATGTATTGTTTTATCAGTAAAAACTGTATGTTCTGCACCACTCTTTATACGACAGGGGAGCAGCCTCGTACCTGGTGCAAGTCTCACTTGCATATATCCACCAGGAGGATGCGACCAAACTGGATGATGATATTTCCACGGCAGAGGTCCTTATGGCCATACAGCAGTTCCAGCTGGGCAAAGCCCCCGCACAGGCACAGTACTGAGTTTTATAATACCTGTGTGACGGTACTAGCTCCCATATTGCCGCACCTTTTTAAATTCATTTAGCACTACAGGCACACTGACCGACATCATGCAATTTGTCACTATAACACTGAACCCCAAACCTGGTAAAGACATAGGGCAGTGCTCCTCCTATAGGCCAATTTCCTTAATGTGGACTCCAAGCTTTGTACTAGCATCCTGGCATACCCTTTGGCCCCCTATATGCAAGGCCTGGTGTACCCTGATCAGAACGGATTTATACCAGAAAGAGGCTGTAGCGACTGTACATAACGTATCTGTCACTTACTGAACAAGGCACAGCGCTCTCGTATTTCAGCCCTTCTTTACATCGATGCGGAGAAGGCGTTTGACTGTGGTCACTGGTCGTATATGCGCCTGGCATTGGAGCGGTTTGGTATGGACCCAAGACTCCACCAGTGGATCCAGTGTGGCTTTGTGTCCTCTAGGGCAGCGGTGAGGGTTAACGGCACCCTCTCTCAGCCTTTTAACATCTCTTGAGGCAGGCGTCAGGGCTGCCCCTTGTCCCCATTACTTTTTGCCCTCAATATGGAGTCCTCTGCAGAACGGCTTCATGGACACCGATCCATCACAGGCTTCCTAATGGGAGCAGGGAGCACAAAACAGCCTTTTCTTGTGATGATGTTCTGCTGGTATCAACAAATCTATTTTCTGCACTCCATGCAGTAATGCAGGAACTGGTACGGTTTGGTAGAGCTTCGGGCTTTAAGAAAAACCTGCAAAAATCCGCAGCAGTCAGCCTTACCATCCTGTAGGCATATCAAGCACTTCTGGAAAACTGTTTCCCATTTGCCTGGGCCACCCAGGGGATGGCATATCTAGAGTTACAAATCATACCCCAGAGCGTACTGGTGAGCGGAACTACACAGCCCTCCCCATTACTGCTCACTCCGACTTGTATAAATGGAAGGGGTATGGCCTCTACTGGCTGGGCCGCCTGGCCGCAGTCAAGATGACATCTCTCCCTAAAATTCTGTATGCCATGCCATTGCAACCGTCACCTCATGCACTGAACAAGATCCAACGTTTTTAAGTAGTCGTCATTTGGGAAGGAAAGAAGGTCCTTATGGAGAGTAAGCATGCCTACATCCCGCAATCGGACAGTGGGTTGGGAATTCCACATTTATTGCGATACTACCAGCGCTGCATAGTTGCGCTACATGGTGGAATTGTCCAGGCCTACCACAGAAAAGCATTGGAGCTTCGTGGACCAGGCTGTGGGTGGTATCCACATATGGAAAGGGCCCTGAATACCACAACACCACCGACTGGCAGGTTCTCCAAGCCACAATGGGGGTGTGGGATAAGGCACAACTAACAAAGAAGCTATCTACCCCTATATCGCCCCAAACACCTATATTAGGGAATCCAGACTTCCCTCCCGCGCTGCATGGCTCTGCGTTTCTCCACTGGCAAGAGGCCAATTGTAACAGTATAGGCAACTTCTTTGATGAGGATGGACTCATGGACTTCCCACAAATCTGAACCGCACATGGTCCTCCACCTGAGGCCTCCTAGCAATACACTGCACTCTGTCACTGGGTCTCCCACCTCATGATTCGCCCTCAGGTTAGTAGACCTCTTACTCCCTTTGAGAAATGGCTCATTTCGTGCACATCTGACAAACATCCACTATTGGATCTCTATGGTTTTCTTAAAACACCTCACACCCCTGATAAATTGGTTGCACAGCGGCGCTGGGAGGAGGAATGTGAACGCACATTTGCCACAAAAAAAATGGGCGTCATCCTCCACCATGCACGTGCCTCTGTCCTCAATACTTCTAGCCGGGAAATGTTTCTCCAAATTGGCCATTATTGGTACTATACTCCAGCGAGGGTTGCCCAGTGGGAGAGAGACTAGCGTTGCAGTGGTAACTTGGGTACCCTCACCAATATTGTCTGGCACTACCCCAAGATGCAACCCTTCGGGCGGAAGTTCTAGCAGCAGTGGATGAGATGTACAATACTGACATTCCCTGCTTCCCGAGTTACACCCTACTGGCTCTCCCGAATCCCTTGATATACCCTCTCAAATCTGTGAAGAGACGAGACATTACCCTATTGCTTGGGGCTGCCAAGCAGCTTCTCTTTGCCCACTGGGGCTCCGACCAGGTCCCGATGACTGTAGATTGGCTACATAAACTGTGGGAACTAATGGGTATGGAGAAATCGACTGCCGCTGTGACTAACACCTTACCGCAATTTGATAAGAGCTGGGGTCCCTGCTTCAGCTGTTTCACCAGCCTAATGCATTAAAAGAAACATAAATAAATAAAAAATACACATATATATACATAAAGAACCTCACAAAGGTCAGCCCTCTTCATCAACTGGTCTGATCAAGTGTTGTTCATATTTTACGTCCACCCACCACAGCATAGGACATGGGGCACTGAGTAGAACAAACTCACCAACTTTTCAAGTTACACTGCGAGTGACAGAATTTTCCTTGATCACAGATGCAGACCTATCAAAATTGGACTGCACTTCAGTGGAAGAGTTGGGTTACACTGCTTTACCTTTCAATGTTTTTCCTTTCCATCCTTTACCCTTTTGAAATACTTTTTAGTTATTCTTGATTGTTTAAAATGTCTTCGGGTTACAGTAATTCAAAGACAATAATGTATTTTCTTTTTACCAAAAAGAATAATATTTTTCTGTGATATGCAATTAAACTTAAAAAAGGATGTCTGTCTCTGTTCTAATTACACCTGCTCCTAGGAAGTACCAATACCGTTCTATTATATGTGATGGTTAAATAGTTGTTTTAATTACCATTTTTTATCACAAAAACTAGAAGTACGTTTTCTTTTTTCCTTTAATTTTTGTGGCATAAGATTGCAATAACAATTTTAAAACAAAATAACCACAGTGCCAGCTTCCAAAGCCCAGAAATACTGGATTTGACAGTGCTTGTTTCTTCAGTGATTACTCCAGAATTGTACTATTCTTAGGGGACAGAATGGGATTCAGCATGTTGACGGAGTGCTTTTGTTTAACTGGTAAGGTGTTTGACGTCACTCAATTAATTCTGTATGCTGCTCTTGGAGTACAACTTGCTTTTTTCTACATCCACTCCCTAAGTGTAGGTTCGCCTGACGGTACTATTCCCTACACCTGCTCCGGTTCAGCTTTCAGTGAGAATGCCTAGGAAACTGCTTCTCATGCCAGGAAGGAAAGTGGTGAAGGGCTGCAGTGGGTGAGTTCACAGAACCCACAAAACACTTACAATACAGTGACTGTTCAGACTTCACTGCCAAACCAATCTCTTATCAGTAGGCAGAAAGCTGTGTAACAATCTCAGTCTGCTGTTATGGTAGGACGCTGATAGCTAATTGGACGGACTTTTCTTACTTCTGTCTCAAGACTGCCTGTCACGCTCACCGTCACATATTTATTTCTATGTCAGTGAAGCACTGGTATGCTTCTCGAGGATTATGTCTGGTCAGATTGCATCTATGAAAGGCCAGGTCCAGCCTTCTAAATACCTAATCCTGACCTTCGTGTCACACAGTTCAAGAGTGTCAATTTCTTTGTCTTGTCATGACTGCAGACACCAGGTAAGAATGTTTTAAAGAGTAGCTGGTCACCTCAGCTTCTGGTATACACAGTGGGTAGGCGGTTAGAGTTAATGGGGGATAACCATCAGATGCATTTCCTTCACTGTAGGCCTTCTCATTGATCTTGCAGAATGTCTGCCATTAACATGTGTTGAACTCATCTTGAATGATGACTCGATCAATGCCTTGCCGAATCTCACAATTCATGATCATCCCCACTAAAATATTTACACTTACATTTACAATTCGCAGCCATATGGTAATAGATTCACTACTTTTAGATCATTTGTTATGTTATATTTCTATTGATTGGTGACCCATTGCTACATCTACCTTAGACAAGGCCCTAGTAACAACAATAGCCGACATCTGGTATATATTATGTATTTTAGCTGGTGGTCACCCTTAAGTAACAATAATTTATAGTACCTCTTCTAGAATCCCACGCAACCTTCCAAGTAACGTTTTTTGTTTTTTTTCTTCTTAACACCGGCCTCCCCTATCTTAATATTTAAATAATTGGATCTGCATTGTTGGCTGTACTAATTCAAAGCTTATTTTAATCCGTTTGCAGTTGGATTGAACAGTAAATTGTCACCTGCATAATAAAGGCTTTGTATAGCCTCTTGCACCAATGTAGATAGAAAGCCCTTTCGGTGCATCAACTAAATAGGTCATAAATAGCAGAGGCTAATATACAGCACTGCTGAGTATTGATCATTTTGGGCTAATTTGCGCTTTTGCCTGCATGTCATCTGTCTTTTTCTGTTTGTCATTTTTTGGTAATTATTTCCTCCGTTACTGTTTCCTTGCCCCCTCGCGCCGTCCCCATCTCCCGCCACTGCTGTCCCAGCCCCTCCCCTCTACCCGCACCTGTTTCCCGCCTCCCAGCTGAGCGTCCCTCCTCTCTGTAATGCAGACCGCTGCGGGGGAGTGCTCGTAAGACCTTGACCTTGGTCACAGGCCTGCACTCTCCCCGACAGCTCCTGCGATACGTCGCCGCCGCTGAGCCCCCTGCCTAGCGTGTTCGAGGCTGCTGCCTGCGGAGTATTGCTCATTTTGGGCTAATTTGCGCTTTTGCCTGCATTTCATCTGTCTTATTCTGTTTGTCATTGTTTGGTAATTATTTCCTCCATTACTATTTCCTTGCCCCCTCGCGCCGTCTCCATCTCCCGCTTCCCACCACTGCTGTCCTGGCCCCTCCCCTCCCCTCTACCCGTGCCCGTTTCCCGCCTCCCAGCTAAGCGTCCCTCCCCTCCCCTATATAATGCAGACCGCTGCGTGGTCACGCCGCTTGCGTGCCAAAGGCACGCCTAAGGCTAGCCCGTCTGCGCCCGTCCGCGACCCGAACGTGACCTGCGCCAGAAACCTTGGCTCTCCCAGGCTCCACCGCTACGACTCTACCATCCTCAATGCACTCAATCCCGGAAGACACGCCGACTGCGTAAGATCGTCACCGAACACCACCCACGGAGAGTTCTCGTGCAGAGCCTGCTGCAGATCCTTCACCATCGACAATACCCCCACCACCACCGAAGGCCAGCCTGACGCATGCACCTCCAACACCCTGACATGCATCCTCCTCAACGTGCGCTCCCTGCACCAACACGCCGTAGAGATGTGGGACCTGGTTGACAGCATCTCGCCCGACGTCGCCTTCTTCACTGAAACACGGACCAACACCACCTCCGGCCCCGATATCGTAACTGCCATCCGTGACGGCTACAAGATCCAGAGTCAGGACCACCCCCACCGCCCAGGAAGAGGACTCGCCATCGCTCACAAGACCCCCTCCGCCTCTCCACATCCAGCACGAGTGACCCCCCACTCCAACACAGAACACCTCAACTTCCAGATCCTGCCCAGCCCCAGGATCACGCTACGTGGCACCCTCATCTACAGACCGCCGGGACCTCACACCCAGTCCGCAACCACCATCGCCGAGCTCGCCGCACCCCACGCAATCATCTCCATGGACTACATTCTACTCGGGGACCTGAACTTCCACCTCAACAACCGCAACAACCCCGACACCACTACTCTCCTCGACCACCTCGGACTGAAGCAGCTGGTCAACACGGGCACGCACAGAGCTGGACACACCCTCGACCCCATCTTCGCGGGAGGATCAAACATCCGGTTCAGCTACACCACCCAGCCTCCCTGGACGGACCACCACTGCGTCCATTTCACCTTCAACACCACCACCGCACCCAAGCCCGCTCAGCGACCGTCAACAAAGAAACTGGAGCAAGGTCACAGAGGAACTCCTCATCACCACCCTCCTCCAAGACTCTCCCAGTGCCATGACCAACACCAACTCCGCAGCCACAGAACTTCACCGCTGGATCTCCCGCTGCGCCTACAAACTCACACCCCTCCGACACCCTGCCAAACAACGCCCGCTGAGGGCCGCCTGGTTCACTACTGAACTATAGGAAGCCAGACGCTCTTGCAGACTCCTAGAGAAAACCATGGAAGCACGGAACAAACACAGGAGCGCCCTGAAGGAATACCACCAGCGCATAAGGGACACCAAACGGACCTTCATAAGAGACAAAATCCAGACCAACGCGACCAACGTCAAGGAACTATTCAACGTCATACAGCAGTTCACAAAACCCCCCAGCGAAGCCACGGACGTCACACCTTCCCAGCAACTCTGTGACAAGCTCAGCTCATACTTACACCTGAAGATCAAGGCCCTCTACGACAATTTCAGCGAACCGATGCCGGACATCACCTCCCCACGAACGCTGCCAACAAACCAACCATCATGACCTGGAATCCCACTACCATCGAACACATCACCACTACCATGCAGAAAACCCACTCAGGAGCCCCTACGGACCCCTGCCCACCGCACATATCCCACAGGGCCGCCGCCACCATCGCACCCGAACTTGGATGTACCATCTACGCCTCCTTCATGTCCGGCATCTTCCCAGATGACTGGAAGTGGGTGGAGGTAAAACCCCTCCTCAAGAAAACCACGGCCGACCCAATGGACCTGAAAAACTACCGGCCCATCTCTCTCCTCCCTTTCGCAGCCAAAGTCACTGAGAGACTAGTGAACGCCCAGCTGACCACCTTCATCGAAGAGAACTCCATCCTAGACACCTCCCAGTCTGGATTCCGCAGCAACCAGAGCACCAAGACCGCTCTCCTCGCCGCCACTGACGACGTCCGCTTGCTACTCGACCAGGGACACACCACGGCCCTCATCTTCTAGACCTCTCCGCAGCCTTCGACACCGTTTCTCATCGCACCCTTGCAGCCAGACTTCATGACGCAGGGATACAAGGAGCCGCCCTCGACTGGACCCGATCCTTTCTCTCCGGCAGAACCCAGAGGATCAGACTCCCTCCCTTCCTCTCCGAACCCACCAATATCAACTGCGGAGTACCCCAAGGCTCATCACTCAGCCCCACACTCTTTAACATCTACATGGCCCCCCTCACCACCATCGTCAGACAGCATGGGCTCATCATTGCATCCTACGCAGACGACATCCAGCTCATCCTCTCACTCACGAAGAATCCAGACTCTGCTTCCAGGAAGGAATGAAGAACGTGGCTGCCTGGATGTTAATGTTAATGTTATTGTGATTTATAAAGCGCATGTATACCCGGAGGTGTCTTGGCGCTGAGGACGGAAGAGAATCTGTTCAGACCTTTTCTGAAGGAGGCGAGAGAGCTTGCGCTTCTGAGCTCAGTCGGAAGAGAGTTCCAAAGTTTAGAGGTGCCAAAGTGAAACCTGCAGCCACCCCAACGTAAAGTTCTAATTTTTGCCACTTCAAGGAGTTTGGCTCCTGAAACGCGAAGATGTCTAGTCGGTCCATGCCAGACGAAGAGGTTTTGCAGGAAGAGAGGACCTGTATGGTGCTTTGTAAGCCAGGGACAGCGCCTTGAATTTGATCCATTGTGCAACCGGGAGCCAATGCAGACTACGAATTTCTTTGGAAACAGATTTATGCCTAGGGATATTAGACAGTAACTTCGCAGCTGAATTCTGTACGCTCTGAAGCTTTTTCAGGCACTGCTTCTGCACGTTTACCAATAGTCTGTTACAATAATCCAATTTAGATTGAATTAAGGATGTAACTACGGTTTTCCTACGGTTTTCCTGGTATCTGCAGGAATATAGGGAAGAATCTTCCTCACTTTCTTAATAAGGAAGTGGGCAGAAGAGACGATTGTGTTTGTGTGTTGAGTGAGTGAGAGTTTATTGTTGAGCCACACTACCAGGTTCTTGGCCTTTACCGCATGTTTTGGTGTCTCTACCATCTCTACTGGCCACCACAGACTACCCCAGCTTGGTTGCAAATTGCCAAAGATCAGAACCTCTGTTTTATCAGAGTTAAGTTTAAGACAATGTGTGTTCATCCATTGATTAATGGCACACATACAATTTTGAAATTGCTGGGTAGGGGAAGTCTGATTTTTGTACACCGCCACCACAATCTGGGTGTCGTCAGCGTAAGATGTAAGATTGAAACCGAAATTCCGGATCAGCGGGGCCAGTTCGGATACATAAACATTAAATGACGACGGGCTCAGGGAAGAGCCCTGTGGCACTCCGCATGGAAGGGTGATGAGTGCCATTTCGGTGCTATGTTCTCGGCGGAAGCCAAACTGTGAGTGATCCAGCAGGTTGTTTTCGCAAATTAATTGGGTGAATTGGATATTCATGAATTTGTCAATTATTTTAGCAGGCAACGGTAATCGGGCTATGGGACGATAGTTATTAGGGTCAGAGGCGTCTAGCGTGTTTTTTTTTTTTAACAGCGGAAGGATAGAAGTATCCTTCCACATGGATGGAAAATTGCCAGAAATAAACATTGAGTTGAAGATTTCTGTTAGCCCAGGACTCACCAGATCTGCAACTTCTTTCAGGAGTGCTGGCGAGCAAGGCTCGGCAGGGGACCCAGATTTTGCTTTGTGAATGTATTTAGCCACGGTTTCCGAAGAGACCGGCGAGAAGGTAAGCAGCATATTAATATACTGGTCATTAGTAGGGGGTTGGATGAGAGGGGAATGGACTGGTGTGTCCTCAAAATCTTTAAAGATATTTAGCACTTTGGTTTTAAAAGCAGCTGCAATGTCATCACACATCTTTTGATTACCCTTAACCCCTAAGGTCTTGGGAGTTTGTTCACCACTGAAAAGAGTACTTTAGAGGAATGTTTAGCATCCTCAATCTGTTTGGTGAAATAGTCCCTTTTTTCTAAGATCAGTAGACTTTTATACTGTTGATGAAAGACAGCTGCTTGAAGCTCAACTCAGAGAAGAGCGAGGGCCTCATCCTCAGATCCTGCAACTCCACCTGGCACAACACCTGGTGGCCCACCATCAGGAATCCACCCACTCCTGCTGACCACGCACGAAACCTCGGCATCATCCTCAACTCTTCCCTCTCCATGAACCGCCAGATCAACGCCGTCACCTCCACTAGCTTCAACTGCCGGCGCATCCTCCGCAAGACCTTCAAATGTTTCTTCCCCGACTGCAGAAAGACAGTCACCCACGCACTCATAACCAGCAGACTGGACTATGGCAATGCCCTATATGCCGGAATCAACAGAACTCTACTACACAGACTCCAGACCATCCAGAACGCCGCTGCCAGACTCATCCTCGGAACTCCGCGTCACAAACACATGACCCAACACCTGCGAGACCTCCACTGGCTTCCTGTCGAGAAAAGGGTCCCTTTCAAACTCCTCACCCACACCTAAAAATCCCTCAACAACATCGGACCCAAATACCTCAACGAGACAGTATCCTTCCACGTATCCAAGAGGAACCTCCGCTCCGCCGACCTCACCCTGGCAGAGGTCCCCCGCATCCGCAGGAACAGAACAGGCGGGAAAGCCTTCTCCTACATCGCAGCCAAGACCTGGAACAAGCTCCCCGTGAACATCAGACGCTCCCCAACCCTGCACACCTTCAGGAAGGACCTCAAGACCTGGCTCTTTGACTGATCCGGAGCTGCCCTCCCCCCCCCCCCAGCGCCTTGAGACCCTCACAGGTGACTAGTGCGCTATATAAACCCCCTGATTGATTGAGTGCCTCAGCCCATTTTGCATTGTTACTTAATGCAACAATACTATTTTCTCCCATAGGTGGATTCTGGTCCACGAGTCTTCATGAGGTTCTCACTTTTTGTGATAAAAACAACATGATTATACCCTACATTTGCATCTACCTTCAGAGGAGAGTTCTGCCCTCAAGGTCAATTACTGGGGTCAAATCACTATCAGTAGCTTAAAGAGGCATTCTTTTTATATAAAGTTTTTTTGTACACCAGCTATTTCAATAGAAGACAGCCATAAATTATGGAGTGATACATTCAAAACCCACTTTGAAATGTTGGTAGTAAAACTGCTTTCAGAAGGCAATCTTCCAAACTAATGTATTGGGGGGAAAAATCCTGAACTGTCCGTAAATGTGATCAGCCTATACTTTCCTGCCCAAGTCTTAGCACCTTTAGATGAACGCAGAGACTTTTCTCTTTGCTAAGCTAGGACTACAACTGGAAAGCTGCTCCCTTTGACATTTTTGCCTTGAGAAAGCACTAGGCGTGCCAGCCACTTGGGGCAGACATGTGTCGGCTGTTTTCATGTTATATAAGGCTCTAAACCAGATGTCCTCAAACTAAAACCATTTGAAAGATACAAAGAACTCTTTAGACATTTTTGGACATTTATTCATTAAAAAAATCATCATTTTCTTAGGCACGGCCTGTCATTATCCTGAACTACTTCTCCAGTTACCAGATGGGCATTTGGGGTGTTCCCACCTGACAGGCAGTCCTGCCTCTTACAGAATACGGGTCCTGTCCGGGTCGCGTAACCCCCTGAGCCTCACCCCTGCTCCTGCACATAGTATCACCTTTTTCTAGTAGACTGGTATTCTAATGCTTCCATGACTCGCATAGTAGAGCACTTCATAACCGCTCAAGAAACCATGCCAAGAAAACTGCTTGGTGATTCAATAAGTGAGCAGATGCTCCATCTGGGCCCTGCACTATGGATGTCTTGATTGAACTTGTAAGAACCTCCAATTCTTGGCTACTTACCTAAGCTTCACGCTAGATACTACAGGGTAAAAGCAGTTTTGGTTCCCTACTAGCAAACTATCTTTAGTTTAAATAAAAGAAAAAAAACTAAGTCTATGGGTACATCTATAGTTAATGAAATGGGACACAATGTTTTCAAACGTTCTAAAATACTATCAGCACTTACATACTCCTGAAACAACCCCTTCGGAAGAACATTTAAATGAATATTTTGCTAAATTAAAGACAAATGAAAAGTCACAGATACTATTGACCTGTCTTCCTTTGAAAGTTTCCTCTTTCTGGATATCATTATTTTGTACACTTTTACAATTCATTTTTCCCAAATTCCTGTTCATCACAGAAAGCGATTTTCTCAACTCAATAATAAAGATATTGCATGAATCTATTGCTTTGCCAGTATTCAGTATCACATTAATTTTCATGAGTTCTTGGGTGCATAGATTTTGAACCTTTGCTGACCAATACATTTGATATGTTTTTTTGATCTTCAATTTAGTTCCATCAACATTGAAGTCCTGTACATTGTTTTGAATCAGACTTGTCATAGGCGAGCACCTCTAAATTTACCAACTTCCATTTTTATAAACAATGGAAAAATATTGGTCTAAGATTGCCACATAATCTATTAGAGAGAAGGAGTAACCATTACTGAGCTACTATGTCTGAATTTATCACTATATAATGACAAGAACAAGCCTTTGAAAACATTATCGAACCTTTTTCCTCACTTATCTGCCTTCACCTTATTCACGATCTGATCAGGAACTGAAAGTGATGCCTCATATTCATTTACAATGGAGTCTTCCATATTTTACTTTGGATCTTTGCCTTAAAAATATCCTAGAACTAAAATTAATATAGTCCTTTTCTATTTCCACCAATAAATTTTTCTAGGACTCGAAATGGTCATCAAATTGGTCCCCTGGGGAATATATACATTTATTATTGGCACATCTGTGGGTAGGCTTTGATTCATATTCCCAACCCCTTAAAGAAAACCTTGAATTATCACAGTTAGAAATGTATTATATACTGTACATAATCTTGCTACTTGGCAAATTAAAGTAATTAATCGACTTGCCAGACGTCTTTTCTTGCCTTCCCCTGTGTCGGTTCCAAAAGTTGTTAAATTCCTTTGATAATGTTAACCAAGTTTCCTGAAGTACTAGATTGGCAATACTGATATTAAGTAACTTTTGTTCTAGCCGGTTTCCTTTATTGATTATCCCTGTAATATGGAACAAGAGAATTTTCAACACACCTGAGTGGGTTTGTATTAAGCTATCTCAGAGCTTCTGGTGCAACTGCAGCTGTAATCCAATCCCAAATTACATTTCCACCGACTTAAGCATACATTTCTGAGCCTTGAATTTGTATTAAACTTCCAGTATCTGTTTTCATTAGTGTGAACTGCTGGAACAAATTCTTTGTGGGTTCACTTAGTTTACAGTTCATTTGCAAGCCGCTATTAAGGGGATTCATTACTGAAGTACTGATCAGTGAATTCAATAAATTGTAATTTTCCAGTTTTAAAGCAGTTCTCCTTTTGTAGGAGACAAGTCAATACCATGTCTCCAAGCTAAGTCTACAGATTTAAACATTTCCTCTGCGATAACTGCTGTATTAAAATAAACTCTTGTGTTCAACCAGATCTTATTACTCTCTCATCAGTTACAATGGATACCAGCACTAGTACTTTAGATGTTATGCTCCTTAGTTTAAATATTGTAGGCAATATATTCAGAATTCTGTTATGGTTCATAACACATAGGGCCTGATTTAGATTTCGGCGATGGTTACTCCGTCACAACAGTGACGGATATCCTGTCCACTGAAATTTAAATCCCAAAGGATATTATGGGATTTTTATTTTGACGGACGGGTTATCCATCACCGTTGTGACAGAGCAACCCGCCCGCCGAAATCGAAATCAGACCCATAGTCATCATTTCTAAAAATGTGATGAAAAGATTCTAATCTTCTTTTGATTGGGTTTATATTATCTTCAGCCATTAATCCTCGGACTGTCTTGTCCATGTTTCCATTATGTTGGTGTATTTATTCCACTATTAATATTAAATGGGTCCTGGTGTTTTGTTTTGTGACCTGATAAGAATATTTTTTCTCTTGGCTTATGTTTTCCCCTTACAAAACTGTGGAGAGGAAGCCGTTCATGGAGTGAGACGCGGGCTATCGGGGCTCCGGGCTGCCGCCGGGGAAATGAGCATCAAACAGCGACTTGGTGACTGGTCACACGTCTCCTTTGGGGGCGAGACAATGGCGGAGGGGAGCGGGCTGCTTCCGGATGCTTTGGTGAGCCCGGAGAGTGCAGCTGGTGGCGCCGGAGACCGGATCGGGGAGAGGCCCCGGACGAGGCGGAGGCGACCGCCATTTTGAGCGTCCTTCTCCTGGGTGCTGCGGAGGGCTTCCACAGATGGACTGGGTGCCTGGGCCCGCCGGCGGAGCTGCCTCACCGTCCTGGGCAGGCCTGAAGTCGCCTGGGAGCAGCGGTTGAGAGTTCCCGGAGCTGGCTGGAGGCGGAGACGCTGGAGGGGCTGCTCCGGAGGGTGAGGGCGAGTCCGCCATTTTGTGCCCCTGGTGCCGCGGAGCGGAGGAGGGGACGGTCTCTGCTGCCGGGAGCTGGAGTCATCAGCGACTCAGCTTGAGGGGCCAGAACTGAGGTGAGGAGGTCGGCGGGTGGTATCGGCCCGGCTTCTGCCCACGCAAGCTGCTGCGGGGGAGGACGGCTTGCGGTGGCGGGGGACGCCTTGGCCGAGGTGGGCCCTGCCTTGAGAGGTCCCTTGAGAGTGCTGCCTGCGCTGGGGACGGTGGACCTGTGGTGACACCCGGAGTAATTGTGCAGGGGCCTGCCTTGGAGCGCGTGACTGGAGTCCCGGACCGGGGGCGACTCGGCTGGTCCCCCGTACGGTAGCTTGCAGTGGTGCTGCCGCCCCGGGTAGCGGACGCGCGCCCTAACGCTGAGTCGGCGACTGTCCCCCGAACGCACTCCCAGCCTGCCTGGCGAGGTGCGCCTTCGCCCTGCGCTGGGGGCGACCCGGGGTCCTCATCGGGCGCGTCGCATTGGAGTGGTGGAACCCCCGGCCGCTGGATTGCTTCCTCTGCTGGACACTGGTGCCGTGGAATCTGCCTGCCGTTGGGCTCCCCCTGCATGGACAACGAAGCGCTCGCCCCTGAATGTCGAATAGCCTGTATTGGCCTACTGTGGGGGTATACCGGGATCCTCTGGGGCGCTGAGCAGGGGCTGTTGAGGAGGCGACGCACCCCCTTACCCGGTGATTCTGCGACATTCGCTGCCTGAGTGAGCGGAGGAGGCCCTGGGACGGAGCTTCGTGGGCTTGGGTACTAGCGGCGCCCTTGCTCTGAGGGCGGTCTGTGTTTGTGAGGGTCCCGGCGCCCTGTTCCCCCGCTGCACCCGGAATACTTGCCCTACGACGCTGAGACCAGGGCGCGTGACCCGGAGGGGGGGGCAGCCTCAAGTCGGACGCTGCGCGGCCTGACCTGTGAGCCTCTGGATACCGGCTGGCCTACCGGGTGGTGGCCCTGAGTGGACTGGTCGATCTGCGGTGGGGGTCCTCTTGTGGGTGCGACGCGGGACTGCACAATGACGCGCACTAAACCAGGGAAGGAACTGCCGGCGTCCACTAAAGACACCACGGTGAAGGACCTTTGGAATAAGCCTGGAGTGGCGACGGCGGGCTCACAGGCGTTGGGGGCCGGGACATCGGCGGAGCCAGTGACGCAGTCCTTTATGGCGCTCTTCATGCAAGACCTCAAATCTGAAATAGGTTTGCTGCGCACGGAGGTCCAGGCCTGCGTCAAGGAGCTTCGGAGGGACGTGGGGGAACTCGGGGACAGAGTGGACGACATGGAAAAGACCCTGGATGCTCGCACAGAGGACCAGGAACGCCTCTGGCAGCGGATAACGACACTAGAGGAGCAGAATGTCGAACTACAGATCCGGCAGGAAGATTTGGAAAATAGGGGGCGCCGCAACAACATCCGCATTCGAGGCGTCCCGATTGGAGTGGAGGGGGCGGATATTATGACATTCGTGGCCGATCTCGTTCATGAACTCCAGGGGGACGACGATGCCTCACCGCCGGCCTTAGATTGGGCCCACAGGGTCTCTGGACCGCCTGGGAGACCTGGTCTAGTCCCCGACATCCTGACGCGGGTCCACTTCTTTGTCGAAAAAGAGGCCATTATCAAGGCAACCCGGGACAAGACCGATATCAAGTACAAGGGCGCCTCGATCCAACTGTTCAAGGACCTGGCCCCCACGACCCTTCGGCGCCGGAGGGCTTTCCGGCCGATTACAGACAAGCTGCGAGACCTCAACATTCGTTACCAATGGGGTCATCCCTTCGCCCTCATCTTCCAATGGGAATACCGCCGCCGGGTGCTGTGTTCCTACAGGGAGGCGGCGCAACTGCTTCAGATCCCGGACTCCCCGCCGGCCAGCCCGATGCGAAGTGCCGCGGGGCCACGTGTCCCGCTCAGGCCTAGCTGGTCTGGGGTGCGCCGTGCAGGGCAGTCTCCCTCTCCTGCTGCTAGCCGATCATCAAGGGACAAACAGGACATCATACGCCACATTCGGTCCTTGGAAGCGGGCTCATCGCCAGGGGGGTCGCAGGAGCCTGCCCCCCAGTGAGCTTCCCTGTTTGTAACGCAGTTCTTGGTACAGGCCCCCCGGGAGGGGGGGGGCTCACTGGCTGTCTCATCGGAAATGCGAGGTGGCCACCCTTCAGGGTCTCGGCTGCCTCATATGGAATGGGAGGGATGCCTGCTCTCCTCGGTCGCCACTGCGGCTCCAAGTGTGGGGCGGCGGCCCGGGGCTCCTCCTGGTGTACTTGGTGAATGGCGGAAATGCAGACGGACCCCCACTCCTATTCTTGGGAGAGTGACATCTCCGGGATAGCCTGTGCCACTGTGCCTGGCCACTCCCTTGACTGGAATAGGTCTTGTTGGCCATGTTGGCCGCTTTGTGGTTTCAGTTCTTCTTTTCGAACCTACCCTCTCCCTTTTCTCCCTCTCTACTTCCTAACCCTCTGGCGGGGGGGCTCTGTGGGTGGGCTGGGGGCTGCGGTGGGGATAATTGCACCAGTTGACCAGTGTCTATGACTACAGTACCCTCCTGGAAGGTTGTCTCTCTGAACGTGAAGGGGCTCAACTCACCTAGCAAACGACACCAGATCTGGAGATACTTGCTACAACAGAGCGCTGACATAGTATTCCTGCAGGAGACGCACTTCCTCAAAGCTGATGTAGTTCGAATGGCCCACCCGCGCTTTCCCCATAGGTTTTGGTCATCTGCAGCCACTAAGACAGCAGGGGTCGCAATCTTCTGTCGGGCGGGATTCTTGCATGGGGACGTACAGGTGCGTAGGGACACTGCGGGCCGGGTCCTGAGGGTTGAGCTAACGAGGGGACACCGTAGGCTTACACTTTGCAACCTCTACGCCCCCAACCAGGGTCAGGACGCCTTTCTGCGCGGGGTCATCCGGGAGTACCTCGGACCTCATAGTGGGGGGCGACTTTAACTTGGTGTGGGACGCGGAGCTGGATCGTTGTGGGGGAGGCTTCAGTGGGGTGGGGGCCCTGTCGGCCACAGTGAAAAAATCCCTTACTGCTCTGAACTTGGTAGATGTTTGGCGTTACCACTCCCCGGGGCTGAAGGATTACACCTATTACTCACACGCACACCGATCTTACTCCCGCATCGATATGCTCTTTGTCTCCCACTTCTTGCTTAAAGACACTATGTCGGCATCACACTCGAGTATCTCCGTCTCCGACCATGCCCATGTGGAGGTGTTTCTCCATGAGCGCCTTACTCGCACACTCGGCTCGCGCCGCTGGCGGTTCCCGGACCACGCCCTGCGGGACCCGGTTGTCAGGGAGGAAATACAGACGGCCATACTGGAATATTTCGAGGACAATGCTCTGCCAGAGACCCCTCTTCCCCTCGTATGGGACGCCTTCAAGGCCACGATACGGGGCACCCTCACGGCTATAGCTGTCGCTCGGACGCGGGAGGCCCAACTGTACGAAACCAGACTTCCTCGTGAAATTAAGACGCTGGAAAAGATGGACCAGGCCCGCCCATTGGCAGCCCATAAGTGGCGTCTGGCGGTTCTTCGGGGGCAGCTACGGGCACATAGGACGAACAAGGCGGAACGGGCGCTACTCGCGCTCCGACAGCGCTTCTACGTCGGAGGGGATAAGGTGGGCGCAGTTCTCGCGCGGCGATTACGTACGAGGGCGGCCAAGGCTCACATCGTGAAGCTACAGGGGTCAGGGAGAACCTGGGTGACAACTGAAGCTGCAAAGCTCCAGGCGTTCCATGACTACTACTCCTCTCTGTACGTGAGTGACCCGCCGGACCCCGCATTGATCTCGGAGACTCTGGGGGAGTGTGAGTGGGAGCCATTGAGTAAGCACCACACCAAGCTCTTAGAGGAGCCTATCACACTGGAAGAAATAGCGGGCGCCCTGAGAGACCTCCCATTAGGCAAGTTACCTGGGCCAGATGGGCTCCCGGTGGCGTTCTTCCGTACCTTCCTGCCGCAGCTACAACCATACCTCCTACGGCTCTTTAATTCATTCGCGGAATCGGGAGGGCCATCTCCAGACATGGCGATGGCTGAGATCGCCCTCATACCAAAGCTAGGGAAGGACCACACCCTCTTCTCTTCCTATCGGCCCATAGCCCTACTGAATACAGATCTCAAACTGTATACCAAAATTCTCGCCAAACGCCTCGGTGCTCACCTCCCTCGCCTTGTTGACCCGGACCAGGTGGGGTTCATACACCAACGCCAAGACGCGGACAATGTATGTCGCATAGCCCACATTGTGGGTAAGGCCAGGCATTGGGGAATCCCGGCTTGCCTGTTGTCACTTGACACTGAAAAGGCGTTCGACCGGGTGGACTGGGCGTTCCTCCGAGCAGTCTTACGGAAAATAGGCCTTGGGCCTAAAATGGAGGCGCGCATCATGGCTCCCTACGTCTCCCCCGCGGCTAGAGTGCGAGTGAATGGCCAGCTTACACAGCCCTTCCCCATCTGTAGGGGTACTCGGCAGGGTTGCTCCCTGTCGCCCCTGCTTTTTGCCTTAGTAGTGGAGCCGCTTGCTATTCTCCTTCGCCAGTCTCCGGATGTCAAGGGCATTTCCCTTAGGGGCCGAGACCACAAGATCGCGCTCTTTGCCGACGATCTTCTTCTCACGCTGTCTGCTCCCTCAACCTCGCTCCCGGCAGCGCAATCGTTGCTTCAAGCCTACGAGCGTGCCTCCGGGCTAAAAATGAATCACACAAAGTCCTGGGTGCTTAATCTCACGATTCCGGAGGCGGAGGTTGCAGCGCTACAGACTTGCGCCCCATACCAATGGGCGAGCAGCTCAGTGAGATACCTTGGCCTTAACCGGACACCGGACCTAGCTACCTGGACGCAGGCCAACTGACAGGAGTGCAAGCGCTCGGTCTTAGATGACTTGCGCACCTGGAAGGCCCTGCCGCTCTCCTGGCTTGGTCGCCTCAACGCAATTAAGATGTCCGTGTTGCCAAAGATTCGCTATCTGTTTCAGACCCTGCCGACTCCCATACCGGAACATTATATCCAAGGGCTACAACGGGACCTGATCTCCTTCATTTGGGGAGGTAAGAAACCGCGATTCTCTAACAAATCCTAAAGCTCCCCCGAGATAGGGGTGGTCTTGCCTGTCCCAATCTACTGGACTACTACTGGGCGTCGCACCTCCGCTTTGTTTTGGAATGGGGGGCGTGGGAAAGTGAAAAAATCTGGTTCCACATGGACAGAGCAGTTACATGTCGCCCGATCTGGGATCACGCTTGGCTGCCCCGGGCGGCGCGCCACCGTAGCGCATACATGGCGGTCCCCACTAAGGCGGTCTTGGAGATCTGGGACAGGGTGGCGGTCCGCAGGGGCCTCACCACCTTCCCCTCACCACACACCCCCCTAGCTCGCAATCCGCAGTTCCCACTGGCCTGCCGCCCGCCCTACTTTGAGAACTGGACGGAAAGCGGCTGTAGGACGATCCGAGATCTCTTTGTGGGGGGGGAATTCAAATCCTTCCAGCAATGCCAACGGGAATTTGGACTGACGGAAAAGGACAAATTCCAATACACACAGCTTCGGCACTGGGTGCAGGGCTCTTCTCTGGCGCAGGCGGCCACGCGGCCTTTCACCCCGTTTGAGCACTTGGCGCGTACGTTTGGTACATATAGGGGCCTCATTTTGCGCGTCTATAAGGTGCTCCAGCATACTCAGCATCCAGGTCCCCACCCATACCAAGTACGATGGCAGAACCTTTCCGGCTCCGGGATTACCTCTGCGCAGTGGGCAAGGCTTTGGAGCGATATCCCCAAAACCTTCTGTAGCATCCCCCAACAGGAATCGGCCTACAAGGTGATGACCCAGTGGTACTACACCCCTGTCCGACTTCAGAAGATGTTCCCTAAGGTGTCCCCGCTATGCTGGCGCTGCACTCAGGCGTTGGGGGACTTTATCCATGTTTGGTGGACGTGTCCGAGTTTGACTACCTATTGGAAGGAAGTCCTCAGCCACATCAAATGGGTACTGGGCTACCCCCTGCCGGAGGACCCGCTTACGATCATTTTGGGCCTCCGGCCAACGTCACGGTGGGCTATGACGGGTCGGGACTGGCATCTGAGCCTCCACATGTTAGGTGCAGCAAAACAAACAGTGGCGGTATACTGGCAGAAGGCGGAGACGCCTTCCATTAACGTGTGGTTTACCCGCCTCTGGCAGGTGTTGGCGATGGAGCTGCTCACGGCCCGCCTTCAGTTCAGGGAAACTAGGTTCAGGACCCTCTGGAATCCCTTGGTAGAACATTTGGGTAGGATAGAGCATGCACGATTGCAACCGCCGAGACTGCGGGCCCTAAAGCTGTTCGATGATGAGATTAGCCCGATGAACCCGGGGATACTCGCGCGGTCCGTGGAGCGGATGCCCTTTTCGTCGGAGGGCTCCTAACTCCAGGTGAATGCGCCAGGGTCTTACTTCCTCACTGCACAGGCACGCATCACCTCAAGGGTACTAGGGGGCCCCAGGGGACAGCCTGCCCAGATTAAGCGAGACCAGTTGAATCCGCCAGATTCCCTCCTCTGGCCTTTGGCGCCCCGCTTCTCCTGCCCCGCCTCTTTCCCCCTTCGTTTGTTTGGTTTGTCCTTTCTTCAGGACTTATAGAGGTTAAGCGATGTGATAGTGCCTTGGTGACACAGTACGGTGGCGCTACGCCAGCCAGTCCAGTCCTCCTGAGGAATGCGAGTTAGGCTGGGAATATTGTAATGCATTGTATGAGCTGTCTGGGGCATGGCACATGAAACTACTATAGGCTTGTCTTACAGAGCAACAAATACTTGTCCTGGGCAGGGTAATGATAAACACTGGACTTGGAACTGAGCCCTACTGGCCTCCTCTCGCTGGACCCACGCTAGAGACTAGACTGCACCACCAGCTGTACTTGCTCTGTCTGCTCCCCCGGCTGGTGTGAACACGGCTGTAGGCAGGTTTTGGGGTGACGGGCACGCTGGGTGGGATGCACTGGGCTGGGGTGCAGCTGATGGGATAAGGCTACAGGTTCTTCAATGAGGGTGAATACTAGGGTGATGGAGGGGCGTAGGGTTCAGAAGGAGAGGGGAAGACCCTGGGCATAGAGTATACGGCTGGGATTCTGATGGGAGGTATTTGAGACATGCTCTGTTTTATTGCTTTTACCTGATGAAATTGGACTTTGTCCGCTGCCGGCCACGATGGTTGTAGGCACATAGCTGTGTAATTTGACTAACCTCACCTTTCAATAAATACAAAGTTGGTAACAAAACTGTGGAGTGCAACCCTATCATTGCCGACTCAATTTTTGATTAATCGCTGGCATCATTTTTGTTAACAGGCCACCAACATTAGAGTCTTTAGGTATCAATGGTTCTGCTTTTTAGTTGGCTTTTGTGCAAAGAGGATTTAATTTCCATGACTCTGTCTCATCTGAATTTTTGCCCGTCTTTTATGCAGATCTTTCTTATTGACTACTTCTTTTGCTTTTTTGCCAAATTGACAGCTGCTTGTCATTTGGTTTCGAGGTTAGAGAATATTGGATATTTTTTGTTCTTTTTTCTTGTTTAAGTTTATCACAATATTGTTTTCTGTAATCTCGTTTGTCTCTATCAATACTTCTATCTTCGCCTTTTATAAGTTTTCATCTCTCACCCCGTCTTGTGTTAATTTACTATGATGTATTGTTTCGTCCCCAACCATTGATTAGAGTCAAAACAGGCTCCCTCATCTCAGAACCAATCGCCATACATAGGGGCACGAGACGGTACTGCCTACTCTCCCATTTACTTTTTTCCCCCTGGCAATTGAGCCACTAGCAATTGAAATGCGTGACAGAGGCAGACCCTGGGGCATACCCTTAGGAGATGGGACACATATACTGTCCTTGTATACCCATAACTTATTACTCCACAATAGAGACACACATACCAACCTGCTATGATAGCGTTATCTCTCGACCATTTTGCAACCATTTCTGGGTTGAAGGTTAACTAGGCAAAGTCCTTCCTACCTGTTCCCATTCCAGTCAGATGTCCCTAATCCACACTTTGTTATCAATGGCACGCAGATGGGCTGGCAACCCCACGCCTTTCTTTACCTTGGTGTGCGCATATACCCTTTATCGGCAGACCTTTTCGATGGCATTAACACTCACACCACACATCCATAAGATCTCAGATGTCCTTTTGGTGCACGTTACCACCATCTGATGCAGGATTAGTGACGCTTCTAAAAATGGTGGTTTTACCCCGGTTTTCATATTATTTCACCAATCTCCCTGTTTACATCCCAGGTGTGTTCTATCGCTCTTTTGATAGACAGGTACATGAATTCATTTGGCATAAGTTGAGATGCAGGGGAGACCTGGCGAAACGTTGCCTGCCCACGATTCAGGGTGGAGTTAGTGAACCGCACTTCGAGCAGTAATATCTTGCCTCTCAAACTAAATTGGTCGCAAAGTGGTTGGCAGGCTTACACCAGCAAGACACAGCCACATCCCCACCAGCATGGTCATTACCTGCCACACTTCAACTGTACAAAGTCCTGCACCCAAACATGGACGCCTGACTCTTTGCTGCTGGGAGTAGCCCATCGATGCTACCGAAGGTGTATTTAATTAACAAGACACACAACCTCTTATGCACTAGCATTGACATTTCTTGAAAAGCGCAGAAGTGGCAGATTTACACTGGCAGCGGATTTCACCTCGTGGCATGCCGCTGGCTTGCACACTTTAGGCGACCTGTACCGTGATGGTGCCCTGGCTCCCTATGAGTACCATTGAGTTGGGTAAAAATATACATCTGTTATTTTCAGCGCCAAGATGCCCTGTTGCTGGGGTGAACGTACGCTTCACAAATACACCTGTTATGTTATGTTACTTGACGATGGCAGAGGATGGTCTGCCTCCTGGTCAATTCTTGCTACACAACTCATTGATTGCTTCCTTAGGCAACAGGTGAGAAAAAATGACTCAAACCCCCGATGCACCGCAAGGTCCAGTAGCTCCATGTGATGGGAAAGGCCAGACGCCTCTTACGCTGGTTCGCTGACTCGCTACGTATTCACACAGCCCTGCAACTCACAGGCGTATATCAATGCTGGGAGGCTGATTTAACGCTTCCTTGCACAGACAAGGAATGGGCTGCCTTGTTGGAGATCCCAAGATACGAGCCATGTAATGCCCGTTTCAAGCTCATTCAGCTCTCCATCATACATAGGGCTTCCCTAACTCCTGCCAACATCAATAGTTATTACCATAGTACAGACACCGCTTGCCCGCGTTGTGGCTTGGTGGCTGCAGACCTGTTACATATGCTATGGGCCTGACCACGTTTACATAGGTATTGGCGGAGTATCATGTCCCACCACTTAGCATGCACTGGATACCTAGACTTGCACGCATGGGAGATGTGCATCTGGGTCTATATCACAGGCACAAGATGCACTGGACCACCTCTCGCTTCCTGGATTTAGGATTATTGGTAGCCGAGCTACTTATTATTCGCAGATGAAAATCCCCTGAATCCCCACCTCTGGCAGCCTGAACACGCTTGATGTTTAATTGGGCACAAGCTGGAAGCATTGCCTTGCATAGGGAATATGATATCGGACTCAGGAAAAACCGTATCGCTACATTTGGGACACTATTCAATCCAAACTTCAATCAATTACCACACACGATATAGATAGTATCACGAGTTCCCTATAGGGAATTACAGGCGGCATCCTATCCATTACTATTTATTCGTTGTTTAGCACCAATGAGTACTGAACCCCATCCACAGGCATGTTCCCTCCAGATTCCAAATGCAAGCAAATGTTGGCAGAGTCATGTGTACCCTTATTTAATATGTGAGGTGTAGGAGCTGGGCGGGTTCACAGTTGTATTGTTTACTGTATTTCCGATCTCGTTGCGTTTTTTTGCATATTAAGTTTTCATCCCATGAGCCTGTTGTCAACACTATCTGCAAACAATGTTGTCTTCGTTTTGCATGGATCAGTATGTTGTCCTCCTGTTAAATGTTGAGTAATGGCATGCTAGGATGCATGTAAAATTATAGACTGGTCATTAGTATTTGTCCTTTTGTTATTGACTGCCTCAGGAACGGTTTTCAACTACGTCCAATTGCAATATTTGTAAATTCCACATACGGCAACATCTGCTATCGCACACATGGTATTATACCTCTGCTGTAAGTTGCCATATCTGGTGCTCACGTTATTTTTGTACTGTATAATGAAAACTCAATAAACAGATTCAAACAAAAAAACATGAAGTATTGTTTTATCTACTCTTTTCTTTTCCTTTTGATATACAGTTTCTGCGGAGATGTCTTAATTACTGTGTATTACTTGGTCAACTTGCTTTCCTATCATGTCTCTACCAAGTTCCTCCGGATTGTCCATTTTACTTTAATATGCATTTTCGCAGTAATAATCAAGACGGAGCTATATTAGTGGAATAAGACATTTAGTCTTTCGGATTCAGTATTTCGCAAGTAGTTAATACACAACAAATTACTGACTATCTTAAATCTGTGCACCCTTCCTTACCCCTTTCCTATCCTCCCAGTCCTAGGACAGTGGTGCCATAAATCTTTACAAAAGGTCATAGTGGGCCGCCGCATACGCATGTTAGGCCATCTGATCACAGGTCTGCCTAAAGAGGTAGCTAGGACCGTCATGACAGAGGTTCCATTGTATTATAATTGCCATTCCGAAATACCATCATCTTACGTAGGCAACCTTTCTCAAGCAATTATTTCGTACATAGGTGTTGTATCTCTAGGGCTAGTTCTCTTTAAACCTATGCTCAACAGGTGATTGGGTATCACTAAGTTGGCTGCACCCTCGACGTCTCAAGTTGGCCTATCATTGTTGCTCTTGCCTACCTTAAACCCGGGGACCATAACCTCCCATGGGTCTGCAATTGGCTTCTCTCTGGAGTACACTACTTTCTTTATCTGCCCTGTATAGCACTTTTTCCCCCCAGGTATCTACTGTACGAGGTGCCTTTCATCTCCATTTTAGGCTCTAACTTCCAGCAGTAACGCTAGATCTAAAAGGTTTGTGGCTACTTTAGTCCCTTTGGATTGTATGTGCATACCTAGCAGACTGATCTCAATCGTCCCTAACTTTCCTCCCATCTATGCGTTGCAGCTAAGACTACCTGCCACTAGTCTTTTACGAGCGGGCAATCCTAGAGCATATGTTGGAAGTGGGCTTCTACATTCCTACATCTTGGGCACTTAGCAGGGGCACTATTATAAATGTGGCCTAACTTTTGAGGAGTAAGATATACCCCTCACAATATACTTAAATGGATATACCTGAAATGCACATTTTGGGATACTTTCCTTTGGCATTTGAGGGCCCTCTGCCACTCTTTGTCACTGAATTCTCGGCCGACCATGCCTTCCCATATGTTACTCAAGGGCTGCAGGTATATGTCTGTACATTCCAAGACAGCCTCTTAGAGCCAGGATACCACCTGGCAGTCATCGCCTATCACATAGAGCGTTTGAATCTGTGCATGTGTAGGGCTCTCCGGGGCCAATACGCCACAGCTGTCAAAGAGCATTTATTATCAAGTTAAAACTTGCATCGAGTACTTCCTAGTCATTCACCAGCGTTTTAAATGCTTACTCCAGTTTGTCCATTTTCTCATTTGCTTTATGTCTAATTCTGCATTGGGTCTGGTCTTAAAATGTTGAGACTTTTCTTAACTTCTAAGCAATCCATTTAATGCCTCATCACTTTTATATGCATTTCTCCACAAGAGTAAAGGACCTATTTTCCTGCAATAGGCCTTTCAGTGCTTTGGTTAATACTCCTTTATCATGGTCAATTCTAATCGTGATTATTTCAGTAATTATGGCCTAGACATTCATTACATTTTTGACATGTTTTCCTCACTAAATACAATAATTAGGACAGACAGATAAAAACAAAATGTGAGTGGGTCTTGCATTGTTACCTAAGACAACTCACCTTACAGAAAAATGGCCATTGCCATCTACCCCGAATCCGAAATCCTAACACTCACTTCTCAGACTCCCAAACCTATCTCGTCCTATGTCCACACAGTCTATTGTGTGCTGAAGTATACTAGGTGATATGGAGTGCTACACAAAACTGCTAAACAAGTACAAACGCCACCTATCAAAACATCATGCAGCACATAGTGAAGAGATAACTCTTCAAATACTCTTCAATATTTTCATTAGTGAGTATAAGATTAAGTGATGCAATAACAGAAACTATTCTCTCCCTCAAAGATTTTCTGAAACAAAATAATCTGTTGCAATTGTATCTCAAAAATGAATTACAATTTTTCTTATGTGTGTAGCTTCATAAGTCAAACACTGGTAATGAATACCAAATTGAACACAACAACATACCTTGCTATCCAAGATAGCATAGTTCAAAGAATACAGTCAGTGTTAGCCAAAGAACGCCAAGATTTGTTTAGATTCAGTATATTTAATATCATATACTTAAAACATATCAGAGTTAATTTGATACAAAGGTTGCTCAAGGAAAAAAGGGGGGAAGATTGGGTGTGCTGGTGAAAGGGTAGAAAAGGTGAATAGTCACAGATATTTAGAATTGTACATTTTATGTTTTGGCGAAGGACTGGTAAAGAGACCAGTACAGCAGGCCTGTCCTAAACAGATTATTTATAACACTTTTTATATATATTATAAAATGCATATATGCAACATTAAGTGAAGGGGATGGGATGAGGTACAGGCCCTATGTGGGTGGGGTGCGTCGACGTTTCGACTTGGCTTGCGCTTAGAGGGTGGGTTGTACCTCCGCAGCGAGTCTGCCTCAGGACGAAGGGAGACTGGTAGGACATACAAGTAAATCTGTCCAGACCTTGTTAGAGACGGAGTCGGGCGCCACATGCCTCGAAAAATGCCTTCTGCCAAGTTCAGTAGCGAGGTAGAAGCATTTTTAGAGACTTGTGGCGCCCGACTCCATCTCTAACAAGGTCTGGACAGAATTTCTCGTATGTCCTACCATAATAATAATTCATCCACGGTTTTGAATACCGCCGAGGACTTCACAAGGTGGGCCTCAGGAGTGGAATTCAGCTCACCACTTTTGGAACACCCTGAGTTACTACTGAAGCTCCAGTGCGATACCTGGGATGCCCTTGTGGCACCAGTATTAGGTTGCACCCAAAATTGTAATTCATTTTTGCTTTAAAGCAGTCACGCACCACCTCTTTCATTACCGCATTGTACCCAGGTTAGTTGGCGATTATTGCGTTACCCCATTGTTTTGTAATGGCAATTGTATCTCAAACACACTCATTATAAATCAAAAATCGTGTATAAGAGTACTACAGTTGAACAAAACAAAACTCCTGGAGCACCTCCTGGTGGAGACTAGCCTGTTCTGAATTCTTGTAGTATATACGGCTTAACAACTAATACTGAAACCATCCTCGACCTGAAAAAACATGTTTTGATAAAACCTAAAAACTAAAATCACATCAGAAACAGTGTCTATCCATCACTATAGTTCTAAGTAAACCCACAAACGATGGATATTTTAATATGTGATTGAAGATTGCAATGGAAACTATTAAGAATGTACCAGTTTTCCTGGCCTTTATTAAGCTAAAAGGCAAGAGTAACTCAAACCTATGGTTCAGAGGCATTAACTGCTACAATAAAAAAGCTTAGGAACAAGGAGAGTCACCGCTTCCCATCCAATATGCCTCGATTTCTCAAACACTTAAAAGCACTAAGGGATGGATACAAAGTGACATTATTAACACCAAACCTTTGTTCACTAATTCCAAAATGCAGAATTTTAAACATAGCCCTAAGATCATCTTTCAAATCACAAAGATAAAAAAGTAAAATTTTCCTCACTTGTTAAATAAAATATGAGCACCATTACCAGATCATAGAAAATCTCTTAGATTAAGTTCAAAATCGGCACTTCGGACAAACATGCAGAGGAAGATAATCTACAGTCTATCAGGAGACTGGAGGTTGAAATAAGCTCTTCAACCTAAGAAAGAGCTCACAAACACAATTAATAAAAAAAAGGGCTAACAATTACTTTATTTACTTCATTTCTGCAAGAAAGATAAAAACATCCTTTCAGCTTTTCTAAAACATTTGGTGTTTAATTGCCATCTAGTCATTTCACCACATTCTTTTGACACAAAACTAATGTCAATTAAAAATTTCCCTTAATAGCCATTTAATTGAAAACAAAATTCGAGGAATACATTAATTTGAAATTAAAATGATAATGTGAAAACTTCTGCAAGGACAGGTTGAAGGATTGGAATATGGTTAGATTTACAGAAAGAATAAGGATTGGGTTAAAGCGAATGTAAAAGAATAAGTTTAAGGATCGGATTTAGGGTGAGGATATACAACACAGTTAGGGTTAGCGTCAGAATTAGGGTCAATGCAAGGGCATGGGTTAGGTTGTGGTCATGGTCAGGACCAGAATTTGGCTCACGCTGGAACCAAGGTAAGAACCACAGTCAGTATGAAGTTAGGCTAAAAGTACGTTACAAGAGTTTAGGTTTGGGCGAAGGTCAAATGCAGGTGCTGCATTAGTGTTTAAGTTATTTCTAATTTAAAAAAAGCCAGATTACAGTGGCTCCATTGTGATTTATTCCAACAGGTAACAAGAGAACAGCAGACCCAAACTGAGTTTCTCTGGCAACCATTTGGTTGAAGAACAGCGATGATCAAGTGCAAACCGTGCACCAATGAGAATCCACTTACATGGTAGTCCTAGAGGCCCTTTTTCTAAGGGTGTC
Source organism: Triturus cristatus (assembly GCF_964204655.1). NCBI lineage: Eukaryota > Metazoa > Chordata > Amphibia > Caudata > Salamandridae > Triturus > Triturus cristatus. The sequence goes on along the minus strand of NC_140587.1, from coordinate 575,846,612 downwards.
TGCACTGGCAGTGAAAATGCATATCTTTTTTTTATGAACTCTGTTTTGTTTTCGTGTACGATTTTGTCATTTGATTCTTCACGTAGTGAACACATAAAATAAGTTCTCCATAGCAAGATGTGTCTGTATATGTGATAGAACACTAGGTACAGGTATTCCTGGTCAAGGCAAAAAAGGAGGACCTTATTATCCATTTGTTCTGCATCTGTCCCAAACTACATAAGCTTCGCTCATTAATATTAAAGAAAAGCTTCAACGAGAAAGACATTCAAACGAGCAGGGAAGCAATAATTGCAAGCCTTCGTCTGGTGGACCCACAGTTAAGCTCTACATTTGTGAGATTTTTGACTAGGGCCCCAATTGAGTCACCTGAGCCCAAGTTCTCACCAACGTAAATAGAGCCATTAGGTGGAGGGCCGGATCACAGCAAAGGGACCTGACCCTCCGGGTTGAACTGTACAGACTGACCAATGTCGAATTGCACAGACCGACCGATGCTTAATCTAATTTGTAGACTTGCACAAGCACAGATATGCACCCTTATGTAACTTTTCAGCTTTGTTTTAAAAGATACGTTATTGAAGACTTTATTGACCTATGCTAGAAGGCAAAACTGCACTTTTCTGTAACTGGTGCCTTATATGATTTACACACTTGCACAAACAAAGATCAGCACAAGTTTTATAATTATTAGACTGGTTTTAAAGGTTTTTTATTGAAGATGAGATAGTTCTATGATCAGCATGAGTTTGTTCACCATTTTATCCTCCTATTTATGACACAGTATTTGTAATTCTCTCATGGTTTGTTAACAATGTTGTTATGGTTTTATTTAACTGTAACAATAAAGAATTATTATTTCCTAGACGTACCATTTTCGGTTTTGAAAACTGTCATAACTGCTGTTTAATAGCAGCCAGGGAAAGCTAAGAATTGTTGGGGTTGAAAGTAGAATTCCCTTACAAAGCACCATTCAAAATCTTTATTTCAAGAGAAAAGGAGAAATTGCATTGAGAATTATTGTCATTTTTCAAACGAATGTTTTTCAACTAAATATTATTCAATAGTATTAACAATTTTAGTGTGAGGTATAACAAAACCTGGCTCACTCCTTTGATATTGTTTTGAATTTTGAACAATTTCTCTCAAATGCATTGGAAAGGAACTAAATAAGTTCAATTAGTATGCTTTCCGTTAACACAAACATTCCCCTCTGGCATACACTTTGTCAAATAATGCCATTATTGAAGAAAAAATGGCTTCTGTTCAATAATACACATTTATTTACTAGGAATATCTCTTGGCCAATTACCAGACTAGTTCCTGACCAAGGTGAGTATAGAAATGCCCTTCTTGAAGTACTCAACAAAATTCACAGAGCAGTAAGCATTAGAGACGCGCCAGTAACCTGCATTTGCTGCTCACTCACCAGCTTATTGCCGTGAGGGAAACGGCCAGCAAGGGGGGTCCACCAGCTATCGACCCGCAACCTGCAACCCGCCGTGAGGGGAACGGCCAGCGTTGACTACATTTCCCAGCAGCCCTACGCTCACTCCAGGCGCGTGCCTTTGACGACAGCAGGCAGCGCCGGGGTAGCATAAAGCTGCCTTTGGTGCCCCACAGCGCGGGACGCGCCAGTAACCTGCATTTGCTGCTCACTCACCAGCCTATTGCCGTGAGGGAAACAGCCAGCAAGGGGGGTCAACCAGCTATCGACCCGCAACCTGCAACCCGCCGTGAGGGGAACGGCCAGCGTTGACTACATTTCCCAGCAGCCCTACGCTCACCTCAGGCGCGTGCCTTTGACGACAACCGGCAGCGCTGGGGGAGCATAAGCTGCTCCTGGTGCCCCGCAGCGCGGGACGCGCCCGTGCCAAGGGCGGGCCCGTTTGCGCCCGTTAGAGACCGGTAGGAGGACGGGACGGGGGCAACCCCCTGAGGTGTATTCCACAAGGTTAGTGCTCTACAGCTGGGGACAGCTGGCGAACAAGGGTGTGGTTCAAGACCAGGGCAAGCCTTGTAAGGATATCTATATATCACGGTATCTCCTTGTTTGTTAGCAAGTATATGTGACCATGGCCCAACAGAAAAAGACCATTGGAGGTTCTGTGCTGGGCACTCTAGACCAGTTCATCGTACGCGCATCATCGGCACTGGAGAGAGAAATAGTCCTGACTGAAAAGAGACTCTCCATGGATCCAACATTCGATAGAAGGTCTTCTCTGGGCAATTTGGCGCAGGCAAAGTCCCCCCACAACACTCTAGCTGTTCCTTTGAATACAGTGCCCGAAGTTACCCGAGGACAAACTAGCGCAATATCCGCGATTAGTTTACCTAATCAGGAGGGAAGCGCTAGCAGGGGCTCCATAATAAATTCAGTAGACAGCAGTATCCCGACTGAGCCCACACGAAGATGTATGCACACTCGGAGTGCAAACTCTGTTTCTTTAAATCGGTCATCAACGGAATTAAAGAGGAAACGGGTAGATGTACACCACAAGGGAAGGAAAACAAAGGCCAAGAAGTATAATCCGGAGAAGGACGATAATGGTCCTCTAGCTAAGACTACCCCCGAAGTTGCTCCCCCAGAGGCGGGATTTGCCGCCCCAATAACAGGTTTTAGGGAAGAGACATCATCCAGTTGGGGAGAGGACATGTGGGTCAAAATGGAAAATCTGTTCGTTAAATCTTGTGCTCCCTTATATGAAAGATTGGATAAAATAGATCCTAGGTTGAGCATCCTTGAGGCCGAAGTAGTGAGGGTCCAGGGTAGAGGGGCCCCAATCCTAGGAGCAAAGGGACCAGAGAAGCAGGGAAGGCCAACAACAGAACCCGTAGCCGGGATATCCCCAGTCACCGGGGGCGAAGTAGGAATGCCTGGACATGGGCATTCACAGATAACTCATTTAGACCATCAGGGGCAGGACAGAGGTTTTATGCCAACTGGGAGTGACCTAGCACCTCAACAATGTACAAGGGGGGAGGGACCTAGTAATACCACCTTGATTACGAATTTCCCTGAGACAATTATCACACCTTCTAGAGACCGACAGCGGAAAATTACACCATGTATTAACCTCCCCCCGGCCTGTGCACCATATGTGGCAATATTAGTGGGGGTACCAGTATTAAGATCGGGTCAATGGGAGGACTATCCCGCCTTGAAAATAAAGTGCATACAGTGGTTGAATGCAAATCGCCCGCTCCCCCCTACAGCATCGGGCGAGATTTTATTTGCCCGAAGGGTAGAGTGGGTAGGGGGTAGGAAAAACTCAGTCCGGGGTGATTGTATAATAATTGACTTCAAGGATACTAGAGCAGTTGCGCACATATGTGGGTGGGTGCAGGAAAGGCCCAGGCCCCAAATAAATGTTGTGCCCCTCGAATATTTCTATCCGGAGGGGTATATGACCCCAGGATATGATTGTTCAGGAGCAGGGGGGATTCCTACAGGAAATTCCTGGGGCATTGAGACCAGGAATAGGTACGATGCACTTTCAGGGCTCGAGGAATGTGATTGACGCCACCCGCCCCAGGAACAGACCGGAATCTTGGATGGCCGTAGCATACCTACGTTGGAGGGTACAGGGATAGATAGGGGTTCCCAAAAAGATCTATCAACCGGTCTGCATGTACAAACCCTTGGGGGAACACAGGCATCCCATGCGCTGTCAGATCCCGATGTCGAGAATGTTAACTCACGGCCTATCATTAGAGTGGGTGGACTAGATTCTCGAACAGATCTAGGGACAAACACGAGCGCAGCATGGTTCCAAACCATGGACCGGGAGGTCATTACAGAAATCCTTCCCTCTCCCTTTCCGAGCGATTTTTCCTTGTTGTCCTGGAACATTGCTGGTTCAAGCTCCAAGATATCACAGGAAGAGTGGGCTGATTTCATTAAGGGACACGATATATGTTTGTTCCAGGAGACGTGGGCAGTGGATCATGTTTTTCGTCAGGGCTATCTGAACTTTTATAGTCCCGCAGAGAAGAAAGATAGGGGACGGCCAGCGGGTGGTTTGGTAATTTGGGTTAGGCAGGCGTTGGCCTGTACCGTTTCAGAACTACCTACAACAAGTAGTGACATCCTAGCAGTAAGAATGAAGACGGGGTCAGGGTTACGAGTAGATATATATAATATCTACGCACGTGGCCTTCCTGGAGGGTGTTGTTCTGAGATAGTGACAGCAATGGAACTCATGCTAGAATCATCGCCTAGTAAAGTCTGGCCGATAATGGGGGGGGATTTTAACACTACGTTCGAGCCGATGGGGCCCGACGATGGGAGCCTCACGGAAGAGGAGGATTGTAAGTGGGGTATACCTACCCTTGAAATCCCACATATAATAAGATGGACAGAGGCGGCCATCCATCTAAAGGGTCTATGTTTGGCCCTGCAGTTGAGGGCGGCTTACGGCCGTACTCTTTCCGACAGGACCGGGACTGCAACTTTTGATAATGGGATCTCGTCAAGCCGTATAGACTACTGGCTGGTCAGCCTACATCTGTGGCAGTTTCTCAATGATATGGTTGTAGTAAATAGAGTCGAAAGTGACCACAATCCGTTAATTATGACTTTGGCGGGGGTGATAGGTAAGGTAACCCCTAGTAGGGATACCTTAGCTAATAATGATGTTGTGGTTAGTAATGATATGCGCCACCTTAAGTGGAATCACATCGTCGATCACCCGGAGATAGTGGCCAAAATGGAACTCGAATTAAGCAATACCATGGGTGTATTAGGTACCAAAGATGACCGCCAGGAATGGAAGACGATGGTGATGGAGGAGCATACAGCCCTCTTCGATCACCTGAAGTCTTATTTTCTTAAGCACGGCAGCACCAGGAAATCGAATATAAAAAAATCTCACAGGTGGTACAATGAGGAATGCCGCAATGCCAGGGTCGAGTTAAGATCTGCCCTAGGAAACAGAGATGGTGATAGAGTAAGGCTGGCAAGGAACAACTATAGGAAAGTTGTCGGAGATGCTAAAAAACAATGGGACCAGGCTAGATGGGGTGACCTATTGGAAGCGCGCAAGGACAAAAATCCGAAAGTATTCTGGGATAAATACAAATGGGAGAAGGGCGGATGCCCAGATCCCCCACAGAATAACGTTGCCCAGGAGCAATGGCTGGAGCATTTTAAACCCCAGTACGCACCACTAACAGACGAATCCGATAGTAGACCCCTTGATGACAAACCCTTTACTAAATGGGTATTTACCTTGGGCGATGTGGCTAGGACATTAGACACAGTGACACCTGGCAGAGCTGCGGGGCTTGACTGTGTACCCGCTGATGTGTTTTTACACAACAAACCGCTGTGGTGTAGTTACATATGTACAATTGCCAATGCAGTCGCGTGCGGTGCCCCAATCCCTTCCTCATGGAAGGGAGAGGAAATAATACCCGTTTATAAAAAGGGCGATAAATCGGTGGCAGGCAACTACAGGCCGATCAGCCTTATTGATTCCATCCAAAAGGTCGTAGGGCGGTTGATTTCGCAGAAAGTACAGTTATGGATAGACGAACACCACATACTAACCCCATTACAGGCAGCGTTTCGCCCTCTAACAAGCACAATAGATCAGGTATTCCGTTTTATGACAATCTATTGGAAGACTGTTTAATTGGGATGGGGAGCATTGTATGCAGTGTTCGTAGACCTGAAGGCAGCGTTCGATACTGTGCCACGCTGTAAGCTGTGGCACGTATTAGGGGAATTGGGCATGCCTCTGGAGTTGTTGTCTCTAATAGTCCGCTTACATGAGGAAAATTATGCTTGGGTGCGGTGGGGATCTAGGGGCGAGGTCACGGAGACCTTTCCTGTTGGCAGGGGAGTGAGGCAGGGATGTGTACTTGCACCTACCCTGTTCTCACTCTTCGTCAATGGGATGGCCGATTACCTGGCCCTGGTCCCCTCCGACGCCCCAGTACTATCAGGAGTCCATATCCCTGTCCTCATGTTTGCGGACGACACCCTATTAATCTCCAAGACACCCAGTGGCCTACAGAAAACTTTAGAGAGGTCGAAGAGTTCTGTAGAATACGTGGGCTAGAAATAAATACGGGGAAGACTAAACTCATGCCATTTAATTAACATAGATCCTTTCGGGGCAAAATTAGCTTGAAAAATTTTGTACTAGAGCAAGTCAAAGCCTTTGTATATTTGGGCGTATCCTTACAGAAGGACATGGGTTGGAAACATCAACTCAACCTGACTACTCTCAAATTCAAACAACAGGTGGGGGAGCTTCTAGGGAAGTTTAGAACCTCTTGTACGAAGCCCGTTACACCGGTATTGGAAATTTATGGGCTAAAGGTTCTGAGCTCTGTTCTTTATGGAGCAGAGTTATGGGGATTCGCGAACCTGAATCAACTGATTGTGGTCGAGAATTCATTTCTACGTAAAGTGGCTGGAGGCCCAGTGAGTACCCCGATGTATCCACTTCGGATGGATCTAGGTAGGAAGACTGTAAATTATTTCGCAAAGCTCCGACCACTATTATATTGGCGAAGACTTTGGTGTACAGAAGAACTAGAACATTACGCCAACGGTCTCAAGGACGTTATGGAACCTGATAACTTCCAGAAAATTCCTTGGCTAAAAGAGATCAGATTGTTCCTAGTGAGGATGGGCTTGAGTGAAATGTGGAACGATCCCCAAAATGCAGTTTTGCAATCAAAAAAAGCATTGAAGAGTATGTATTGAGATTGGGTAATGGAAGAGGCTTGCATGAGCAGATCCACAAGACACCTAACAGGCCTATTTCTTGAATTTAAACAAAGACCTGCACTAGAAAATACTGGGATGCAATTACGAAACCCCATGATAGGAAATTGTACTTTCAACTGAGGGTTGGCTCCCTCCCATTAAGGTCGTTCACAAGCAGATGGGTAGGGTCCTCAAAAGAAGTATGCCCATGGTGCCCAGATAATCAGGAAACTTTAAGTCATCTATTGTTTTTCTGTCCTATCTATACTGAACCCCGTAGGGAATGGGTCATTCCCATATGCAAATTACTGGGCTTTAAAAAGCATGAGGAAGCACTTAGAGTCCTTCGATCAGACGCGTCTCCTCATATTGCGATTGCTCTGGCCAAGTTTTTAGGCTGGGCATGGTCCATACGAGCTAAGGCGTTAAAACAACATTCACCCACTCCCTAAGAGAAAGCTGCTACAGTTGGAAATACTGGGGATGTGGAGGTAATCTTAATTTATGTACTTCCACCCATGGGAGAGAATGTGTTTTATATTATAGGAATTGACTGGGGTTCACATCCAGACCACTCTTAGCATCATGCATAAATGTTTTTTATTTAATATATTTTAAGATCTTTTTATTATGTAAATAATAGCATTTACAGTTTTATATTTTAATCACATTAACATTGTCCAACTGGTGTAAGGTGTTTTTATAAGCTTTTATGACAGAATTGTCGAATAAAGTTATTATGATGGATTATTGCCTTCTCGTATTTCTAGAGCTTTCAGCACAACTGGCCACAGGAAACTGATCCACACTCTGGAGATACAAATGCAACTATCGTGTGAATCGGCGGAGGACAACTTGCTAGAGTAACACGGGAACCCTTTGAAGATTAAATTTTTGGTATTCACAAATGAATGCCAAGCATCTAAAGCAGGTGGTTTAATCCTAATAGATCATGTTAGACCGTCTATCACTACATTAGCACAGAAGAAGCAAGCTGTAAAAAAAAAAAAAAACATACAGATTCGCCTCAAATCCTTTTACGACGATCAGACTTCTTCATCCTACAGATTTCCACACAGCTGTTCAAGCTCAAGTGATATTACAAACTGACTTTGGAAATTCACCCATTATTGGCTTCCCACATGGCACGGTTCAAGTTAGATAGACTTGTTTCTCAGCTTCGTGTACCACTGAGAGTATATAACCCCTTGGGCAATGGCTACTTTTGATGATATCCAAACCACAGAACATTGTATGACGAATGACTCCATCGTTGAACATTTGCCTGATGCTATGATATGAAAAGTGTTAAACACCATGCAATCCGGATTGAATGTAGCTCCCTGATGATGACCTCAGAAAAATAGTTTATGTATTCCCTGCAAGTATAGAGGTCGAAACGCGTTGGCATTTACCTTGGGGTAGAAGATCGAGAACCTTCTCTACGCACAGTCAAGTTTATCATGTGTTGATACTTGAAAACTTTACATGGGATCTAAACACAAATAATTGGTTAGGTATAGGTAGAGAAGAGACTATAGGAAACTACCTTCATCCACATAGGGGTAATACATCGACTGTAGTTAGTTAAAAACTGTTTGAATTATTACATAATTTTTCTATATTTTTTCATGTATATGTAGTGTTATTTGTGATGATTTTTTTGTCATTTGTATTGTATGTTGTATATATCTGTATCATTATTTGTACAGCATACGAAGAGATTGATATCAAATGAACACATATGATAAAAAATAAGCATATAAAACAAGGAACGAGCTAAATACACAAACACACTGGATTGAAGTGTATGTTTGTTATTTAAAATGATTTGTATTGATGATTTGTATGGGGTTCACATAAATGCTGTATTAATGGGACACTTCAGCACTTCTCAGCAGAGGTCTAGCACATGACTTCTAAGCAGATCTGTAGCAGGTTTAATGAGACTCTACTGGCACCTCTCAGAAGAGCTTCCACACTGCTAATGGGGTAGAATACCTTTCGATGGGTGTAGCTTTCACTGATCTGAAGAATTGCAATACTTCGATTTGACATAACCAGAAGTACTTAGCAAAGTTAGTACAGCACTTATAAGTGTTGGCAATATCAACAAAATGGACAAAGAATTAAGCGGCATGGAGGCGGTTCTCCCCTCTTTACAGAGGGAAGGAGATCGGCATTTGAATGGTGCACAAATGTTTCTTTTCACAACATCTCAAAATTCTTAACAGGTAGCTGACCAAGTTCTAGTTCCAGAGACAATGACTGGGTACTTCCTTTACGGCTTAAGAGATGATCACTGTATGTCAGGTTCTTTCTTTACCTAGTTCTAGTTCAAGTCTTTCCTCAACATGTTAAGCTAGTCCATTCTTCTCTCTCAGCCAGACATTTGACAATTCCATTCCCAAGGAATCTTTGTTGGTCTCTCTTTGCCTACAGGCATCCATTCACTCCTTGAAGCTATTAATCACTTCAGCCTCATGTACTAGTTGTACACGGATGACAATTGGCTTGTGGCCTGTTCTGCCCAGTCCAGGGTGAATGAACAATGCCTGCAGCAAATCTTACTCGACTTCAAGTAACTGTAACTAGTCTTCTGAGCAATCAATCTCAGGATGTTGGCTGGAATATCTGAACATACCTTTCTCTTGTTATAGACCAGGTGGATCAATGAGATCAAGCAGTGACATTTGCTGGTGGTGCTAAAAGACGGAAAGTTTCAGAAAGGGGCAATGGTGGGATACTAGCATGCCAACAACAAAACTCTCTGATGTTCTACTAGTTGGTCATAAAACACTTTAGGGTCACAGGAGTTCAAAACTGCTGAATTCAGAAACAATTGCGAACCAGGGGTTGCTTTAAGGACCTTTGGGATGCCGAATATTTCTTTAAGCCTCTCTCAGGTGCACAGAACAAGTTACCTGCCTTCACTTGCCCTCTTTCTGCTGGATACTCTCTATCTAACCTTTGCTTTCTCATCTTGTGAATATTCACAAATCGCCAGACAGGTTTCGGGAAAACTGTAAATCAGTACTCCTGCATGTTGGTAAGTGGAGCCCTGAGGCTCCACACCAACCTCGTTTCAGTCTAGAAAAGACGAAATTAACTCTACATATACATATTAATATGTATGTAATGATTTCTACATTTATTTCATACATTCAATGTGGGAATTAATGACCACCGTTTGAACCCTTCAAGTATTTAGAAATGTAAGTAAACATTCTGCTGGTGTAAAATGTACCGTGGCATAAATCACCGTAGTACGTCACGAGAAAATAACGGAGGGGAAGTTTATTCCAATGAGGAGTTTTTTGTACATGTGAACGCTCAAGCAATGCATATTTTTTATACCAAACATCTCCCGAGGCAAATTAGTTTATATCAAAAGACTCTTTTTCAAATTCGAGAATTATATATGCAATGATAAAATAACCTGGAATTGTGTAATGGTTTTCGTGATTGTTAAATTTAATATTAAAGCCACTTCCCAGTGGGCATTAAAAAAAAAAGATTTGCATACCACATCAGAGCCTAATAACTTAAAAAAGGTTCATGAGCTCTTCTGTAAATAAGTTAAGTGGTTACCACGTACATCATATGTACAGCTTGGTCTGGTGCAAACAGTGGAGGCATGCTAAAATATCCTGCTCTGCAGGAACACTGTGCTCATCTTTGATAAGCCTGACAGGTAGTCCAGTTAATCTTTACTCAAGGGAATAAAATTACTAAACAGGACACAAAAACAAGTACAACATACCTTTGTTTTCCAGTCTCGTCTTTGATTTCATCTAAAAACAAAACGGAAAAACTCGATTTAAAATCACAATTGGAAAAACAGCCTTGTTTTGAAAGCCATAGCACAGCTTCACTTTGTTTGCAAGCTTGCATAAATATAAGCAAACATTGGAGAAAACAATTCCATGGTTTAAAATCATGAATAAAGCATTTTCTATTTAGCTGTGGCATGAAAAGCAATGTATAGGTCACTGGCTGTATATAAGCACACTGTCCATAGGAAATGAGAAAGGCAGTGTATGGAGAGTGTGGCAGGAGCGTGCAGAAAGGAACAGCAGCAGCAACTGGGGCAATTGGAGACAGGAAGAGGGAGTGAAATGAACAGGCACGCGCAACTAAATATTCGGAAAAGTGGCAAGGGTCAAACAATAGAGGGCACATTAGAAAAAATCTAATAAGTTAATGAAATAAAATCATTTTTTTGTTTATTAATATTTATGGAGTTTTATTAGTTTTACAGAGATTCGATTAAAATCTCTGTAAAACTGATAAAACTCCATAAACAGTTAATTAACTAAAAACTGATTTGAAAGAAAAATACGTTACAGGTTTGTTGTTCTGTCCAGAGAGATTGAAAATGCAGGTATCAGCATTTAAACATTTTTAGAGACACACGGTCCCATGGAGTGGTTTATATGAACCTGTCCCAGGCCATGTAGTTCCAAATATCAATCATCCTTATTAGTGACAATCATGCAAGTTTTTGGTATGTGTGGTACTAAACGTCTGAATACCACGGCATTGCATCAATCAATAAACAGTCATTTTGTGTATAAGAGATAATAAAACAACAACAAATACAAATGATACCGTTCCCACATCACCTGAGCATAGTGTTACAAAACCTACACAACAAAACAACATATAGCGCAGTAGGACAATTGGGGATTCTCAAATCCTAATTGGTGTGCGAGGAACCCGTGTCACGCGGCGCTGTTACGGAAGCATCATCATAAATGGTATCATCATTTTGTTTGGCGGTTTGGAGGTCAGTCAGAATTGTGTGCGAGTTACCTGAAATAGGGTATTTACGATGTCCTGGACTGTCCTTTTTGTGAAGTGTCACAGGCGTTCAGCTGGCGCCCATATGGTAATCGAGCGTGACCAGGCCTCCAACGCCAGAGGCTCATGTGACTTTCATCTACGTTTAGCCACTAGGAGTCCCAGATCTAGAAAGCTTGAGGTGGCTTTGTGTTTCGTGTCTCTGGAGTACAATCCAGCCAGACAGGACTCCAATGTATGCAAGGCAAGCCAGTGCATGTGGAGAGGTGGTGCGTGACACTGTGCCAGTAGTGTTGTACAGAGGGGCAGGTCCACAGCATGTGAAGAAAATCTGCATCAATTTGATGGCAGCGGGGGCAAGCAGCATCTGTTCTCGTAAAATAATGATTAATCTTAGCAGGAGTTAAATAAGCCCTGATGTTTAATATAAAGTTGGATAAGCCGGAATCTGGCATTCCGGGGCAGTGTGTTGGGCTCACCAACAATGGAATAAAATCAGTTTAATATGAATATAGACAATGTATCTTAAAAAAAAAAACATGTGTATGCTGTTTTGTAAGTTACATAACGTATATTTGCAAAGTGCACGGTCACCTTGTGTAGCATCTTGAAGAAGAAAAATCAATGTTTATTGTTCCGCTACACAATGGTGCTCATTTTATCGACCTCAGAAGGATGAACGGTTGAGTTCACATGTTGGATCTTGATCCTATGAGATAGCTGCTTGAGAAAGCAGCTTCGACACATCTGCGCACAATCCTTTTTAGGTCTCGCCTAGGCAACGCTTGCGCTGTTTCTTTGAGACATGCTGAAATCAGGATATGGGCATAAAGCTCCACCCACTTTCCGCCCATCTTTTTGATTGGCTCCTGTCTTTTGTAAATGGTGGCTTTTCATTGGTTAGTTGGCTTAGTATTGTCTTGTCTCTTCTTGTAACCTCCCATGAGGACACCCCCTGTTACATGTGTTGATTCTCCCTAGGTTTTAATTACAGCCTTAGACCACTATTTTCTTAAAGGGCTTCAGGCAGGAAACATGCTTGGTCCAAAGCAAGATCGGCAGTAGTTACTTTACTCACTAGCACTACTCACATTTATATGAGATCTTCTATAAATTTCCCTTCATCAGCTCCACACAGTTTACAACCTAATCCGGAATGAATATAATTGTTTTGTCACATTTCAAAGCTACTAATTGCATATATGGACATAGTTATTTGAATGTGCTTGTGATACTGTCTTGCATGCAATGCATTATGGGTAGTGTGGATTTACCATATCTTCATGGCTAAGTAAACAAGCATTTACAATGCAATAGGTCTCGCATTTACGAGAGTTTGAGCTATTGGCATTGTAAATCATAATGCCTTATATTTATATTTTGGTTTTTAAAACATAAATAAAAGGCATTGTTATTTTAAATGCCAATAGCTTAAACTTGCGTAAATGCAAGACCTATTGCATTGCAAATGCTTGTTGTCCTTAAGGGATTGCTCTGTGTTTCCTGTAGACTTTGAGCACGACGAAATCTATGTGTTATATTTCTATTTAAAAACAAATCTGCTAGGCTAAAGCTAGCCCTATACGCACGCAGTGAGTGGCTCTGTGACAAATGCTGCTTACATTTGTTTATTAAAAGGCTGACAGATTTTATTTCATGCATGATGAAAAAAAATCAAAATCTGCGGCTCGCAGATACTGTTACATTGCAACTCACGTGACAGTATGACTTTAATTGATTGTGTTCTATAGCAGCATGTACCACACACCTGGTCTCAACATGGAGACTATTTTCAGTAAACTGTGTAGGAAATTTACACCCGCTGAAATTACACAAGGAGAGAAAATGCCTTCTAATCTGAAACTGAATGAATGGTGCATTTTTATTTAAAATGACAGAAGAGTGTCAGGATTGCACAGTGCCTCTTCCGGCCACCACTCCTGTTTCTCCCTCTGTCTGTAACATTGTTCTTTTTGATGGTTAATCTTTCCCCCTTTCCTCTGCACCCGCCCGCGCCAGGCAGGGCTCGGATGAAAACAACATGGAGGCCGCATTGTCGGGGGCACGAGCCCCGGCTGCAGATGGGGCCGCTGCAAGCTGCTGCGTACATGGGCGCCGGGAGGCTGCTATCAGCGGTGGAGCGGGCCTGGGGGCCATATGACTCTGCTCTCCTCCCTTCTGGCTCCAAGTATGCTGCCGGGTCCTGCTGTCAGCACGACACCCTAATGATGGGCAGCGTTTAAACTGTTTTGTTTACCTAGCAACAGACCTCTTCTTCGAGGGGGTCTTTATTAGTCACCTTAACCCCTTCGCTGCCAGGCCTTTTCCCCCTCCTGTGCCACGCCCTGTTTTGGCTATTTGGGGTAGTGCGCGCTGAGGCCCCTGTAACTTTTTGACCACATAAGGTATCCACGCCAAATTTGCGTCCTTTTCTTCCAACATCATGGGGATTCTGAAGGTACTCAGGGTTTGTGGATTCCCCTGGAGGGGTCACAGAAATGAGCCAAAATACAGCAAAATTTAGGTTTTTGGGGGGGAAAATGGGAAAAACGGGCTGCAAATGAAAGCACCTGGGTTTTTCCCTGCAAATGTTTTCAAAAATGGGTTTGTGGGGCTGAAATCACCATTTTCCCAGCTTTTAGGGGATACCAGATTCTTGTTAGAAACCCAACATTGTTTACACAGTTTTGGCATTTTTCTGGGACATAGCCTATTTTTGCTATTTTTTGTGCTTTCAACCTCCTTCCAGTTAATGGTAGAAATAGGTACAAAAGCAATAACGGATCCTGGAAAGCTATATATTTTAGAGAAGTAGACAAAATTCTGAATTCAGCAAGGGGTAATTTGTGTAGATCCATCAAGGTTTCTCTATAGAAACTAACAGTTAAATATAGGATAAATTGAAAATTTGTTGAAAAAAAGCGCCTTTTGTGTCAACATTTTCACCTGAAACTTCTTCTAATTTTGACAGCTCTTTGAAAGCAATATACCGTTACATCCGCTGGACATTACTGGTTGTAGGGATATATAGGACTTATAGGTTCACCAAGAACCCGACGAACCCAGAGCCAAAAACTGAGCAGCAACTTGCAATGATTTTTTATTATGTACCGGGTATATAGTAATTATTCTGTAAAAATGTGTACATGGAAAAATCGGTATGAAAGACACCTATGTATTTCTGAAATGGGAACAAAATATAGAGTTTAGAAACAGTAGATATTTGCACATTTCCGAAATTGGGATACTAGCATGAGAATTATCAGTCATTTTTTAGAATGACTTCTTTTTTACACAATGTCTTTCATTTGGAAGGCAGAAATGCATCGAAAGTCAATAGGTAATAACAGTTCCTTTACAAATCTGAATTACCCTAAGTCTCACGATAAAAATGGTACCTCACTTGTAGGGGTAGGCATAGTGCCCACGACAGGAAATGGCTCAAAACCCAACGTGAACACACCACATTTTCACAATGCAAAATTACCCTTTTTTAGCAAAGTGCCTAGCTGTAGTTTTTGAATCATAGCTCTGCCGTCACCTAGGGAAACCTAGAAAACCTATACATTTTTGAAAACTAGACTCCCAGGGGAATCCAGGATCAGGTGACTTGATTGCCTCCCACCAGGTTCTGTTACCCAGAATCCCTTTTAAACCTAAAAAATTGCCAAAAAAAACACATTTTCTCCACATTTCTCTGGAGGAAAGTTCTGGAATCTGCGTGGATCCACAAATTTCCACCCACCCCGCATTCCCCAAAGTCTTCTGAGAAAAATGGTACCTCACTTGTGTGGGTCGGCCTAGTGCCCGCGACAGGAAACGGCGCAAAACACAACGTGGACACA
This sequence comes from Triturus cristatus, assembly GCF_964204655.1. NCBI lineage: Eukaryota > Metazoa > Chordata > Amphibia > Caudata > Salamandridae > Triturus > Triturus cristatus. The sequence continues at coordinate 575,831,243 of NC_140587.1, read as the reverse complement.
CCTCAATTACGCTGTGAAAAATTACTCTTTTTTTGGCAAAGTGTCTAGCTGTAGTTTTAAACCATAGCTCTGCCGTCACCTAGGGAAACCTAGCAAACCTATACATTTTTGAAAACTAGACACCCAGTGGAATCCAGGATGGGGTGACTTGACTGCCTCCCACCAGGTTCTGTTACCCAGAATCCCTTGTAAACCTAAACAGTTGCCAAAAAAAAACACATTTTCTCCACATTTCTCTGGTGGAAAGTTCTGGAATCTGCGTGGATCCACAAATTTCCACCCACCCCGCATTCCCCAAAGTCTTACGAGAAAAATGGTACCTCACTTGTGTGGGTCGGCCTAGTGCCCGCGACAGGAAATAGCGCAAAACGCAACGTGGACACACCTCAATTTCGCTGTGAAAAATGACCCTTTATTGGCAAAGTGCCTAGCTGTAGTTTTTGAACCATAGCTCTGCCGGCACCTAGGGAAACCTACCAAACCCACACATTTCTGGAAACTAGACACCCGGGGGATTCCAGGGAGGTATGACTTGCGTGGATCCCCCAACGTTTCCTTACCCAGAATGCCCTGCAAAACTCAAATTTAGTTGAAAAAATCACCTTTTTCACAAATTTTTGTGTTGGAAAGTTGTGGCATCACCGGGTTGACACGAATTTCCTACCACCCAGCGTTCCCCCGGGTCTCCTGATAAAAACGGTGCCTCACTCGTGTGGGAGGCCCAAGTACCTGCGACAGGCAAGGGCCCAAAACGTATTGAGGCGACATGAAAATTGCCTACCTCAAAACAACCTGGTTTTGCAAGGGGGGTCACCTGGGTTTTTAGCCCGGTGCTCGGCAGCCACCTAGGGGAACCTACCAAACCCACATATTTCTGGAAACTAGACACCCGGGGGATTCCAGGGAGGTATGGCTTGCGTGGATCCCCCAATGTTTCCTTACCCAGGATGCCCTGCAAACCTCTAATTTAGCTGAAAAATTCACCGTTTTTAACACATTTTTGTGTGGGAGAGTTGTGGCATCACCGGGCTGACACAAATTTCCGACCACCCAGCGTTTCCCCGGGTCTCCTGATAAAAACGGTGCCTCACTCGTGTGGGAGGCATAAGGACCCACCACGGGCAAGGGCCCAAAACGTATTGAGGCGACATGAAAATTGCCTACCTCAAAACGACCTGGTTTTGCAAGGGGGGTCACCTGGGTTTTTGGCCCGGTGCTCGGCGGCCACCTAGGGGAACCTACCAAACCCACACATTTCTGAAAACTAGACACCCGGGGGATTCCAGGGAGGAATGGCTTGCGTGGATCCCCCAACGTTTCCTTAACCAGAATGCTGTGCAAACCTCAAATTTAGCTGAAAAAAATCACCTTTTTCACACATTTTTGTGTGGGAAAGTTGTGGCATCACCGGGCTGACACAAATTTCCTACCACCCAGCGTTCCCCCGGGTCTCCCGATAAAAACGGTGCCTCACTCGTGTGGGAGGCCCAAGTACCCGCGACAGGCAAGGGCCCAAAACATATTGAGGCGTATTGGTTTCTAGTGGGCATTCTGCACCCCCAGGGGGGGGCCAGATTGGGGGCTACAGCTCCAATCTGCCTCCTGGGGGGCAGAAAGACTGTCATTTTTGTGGGGGGGAGGGTGGGGGCATTGGCGTGCCCGTTTCAGGCAGCCCACACCCTAAAAACAATTGCGCAAAAAAAATCCCTGGTGTATAGTGGGCTTTCTGCCCCCCCGAAGGGGCAGATTAGGGGCCAATGCCCCATCTGCCCCCTGGGAGGGGGGGCAGAAAGACTGTGATAATTGGGGGGTGGGGTGGGGGCATGGGCCTGCCCGTTTTGGGCAGCCCCCACCCCTATTTTTATTTTTTTTACAATTCCCTGGTGTCTAGTGGTATTTTTGGCCCCCCGGGGGGGGGCAGATTGGGAGCCAATGCCCCATCTGCCCCCCAGGGGGGGCAGAAAGGCTGTAATGGTGGTGGGTGGGTGGGGGCATTGGCGTGCCCGTTTCGGGCAGCCCCCACCCTAAAAAAAAAATGAAAAGAAATCCCTGGTGTATAGTGGGCTTTCTGCCCCCCCGAAGGGGCAGATTAGGGGCCAATTCCCCATCTGCCCCCCGGGGGGCAGAAAGACTGATAATATTTTTTTTTTCCCCTGGTGTCTAGTGGGCTTTTTGCCCCCCCCCGGGGGGGCAGATTGGGGGCTACTGCCCCCATCTGCCCCCCAAGGGGGGCAAAAAGACTAAATGATGGCAAAATTATTTGAGGGGAGCAAAGGCCCTTGCCCAAGGGGCCGCTCCCCCTCCCTGGTGTCTAGTGGGTGGATCCCTGCTTGGGGATCACCCTCCTGTGGCGATCCCCAAGCAGGGATCCACTGGGGAGGGGTACCATTGGAAAGGGGAGATTCTCCCCTTTCCAACGATACCTCTCCCGTCTTTCTACAAAGTGAAACTGAAATGAGCCTCTTGGCTCATTTCAGTTTTAGTGTAATGACGTCGGCGCGACATGCGCGCCGATCGTCATTACACTGAAAGCAGGAGGGGTGGCCTCGGGAGCTGGGGAAGCTCTTCCCCAGCTCCCGAGGCTATTTTCAGTAAAAGGGAATCCCTCTGGTGCCCGCACCAGAGGGATTCCCCAGGGAATGCCTCATGACGTGCTGGACTCGTCGTGGGCACAGCGCGACTGTGCTCCATGACGTGTCCAGCACGTCATGGGCACAGAAGGGGTTAAACAAGATATGTGAGGTTAATATCGTTTTTTGAGGGCGCTCAGGCCCAAAGGAGGACTTTTGAAGCTTGTCAACAACTTTTCAGGTCACTCCAAGACTGTGTTCGGAGAGTGTGGCAACACAATAAAAGTAAGCCTTTTAATTGACTTCTTCACCACCCCTGATGCACTGTTGGCACTTAAGCCGGTGGTCTCCAGTGCTCAGCACCAGCACTTAATTGTCAACACCAGGGCTTGCACCAGTCTGCCACATGGTGGCACTGTTAAAAATGATTATTGACTGCTGCCCAATCCATTTTTATAGCTTTGGGAGCCTAGAGTAGGCTGAATTGTCACACTTTTAAGAGTGTGATGATTAAAAATTGCGTTTGTTGGTACTGCCAGTGGCAGCCGCAATGTGTGGCGTAAGCTGCAGGGGCCTCCTAAGGAGGGCCCTGGCACTTATATGTTTTTTACTTCTATATATATTTTTTTTCATAAATTAAGCATTGCAGTAACCACGAACTGTTCTGAGCATCAGAAAAGTGGACCAACTCTATACTCTCCGGTCATGATCCTGATGTAATGCCTTCAAAAATGTATCTGCATCAAAGCTCGTACCCTGTGTCAGGTCAGGTTAACATGAACTCGAGCTGCAATGCCCCTTTGCATCTGTATAGCTGTCAACAGCTAGCTGCCTTTGAGAAGGATTGACTCGTCGTGGTGTCCTGTTTATTTTCCTCTATTTGGACTCTGCCTTTCCTTTGGTTTTGGGAAGGGGTGTAGTGTCCTAAGGATACGACAGGGCTTTAAGTGGGCCGGGTCTCACCGGTGCTGAGCACCGGCAGCTTTTTAAACAGAGGCTTGAAACGGGTCTCTATCGGGCTCTGTTTTGTACCCTGGCACAGGCAGTCCGTTTTTTTCCGGACTGCAGTGATAGCAGGCACATCCATGCTCACACTGCTCTCTTCTCACTAGCGGAGAAGTTATGTCATGACGTCATGCCAGGTGAGTTGTAGGGGAAGGGAAATCCTCTAAAGAGTCATTTTCTCTCTGGATTGCTCTTCTCTTTTTGAAACTCAGAAGCAGCCACATTGTCGTGGTGTCACCAGGGCTTTAAGTGGAAGCTTTTTCAATATTATATGCAAGCCATAGTTGCTGTTTATTTATCTTATACAACTAACAACCATTGACAAAGCCAATAGTCCAGACTTGTTGTAGGTACGATGTGGCATATTAGCAAGAACATCGTTAAAATTATCACCGTTTTAGCTGCAGTTTCCTGCCGCTAAAACGGCGATAATGGGCTTGATAATATGCGTTATAGAATTCCAATAGAAGCCCAGGTTAGATGTGCAGGACATCTAACCTGGGCTTCTATTGGAATTCTAGAACGCATATTAGCAAGCCCATTATCGCCGTTTTAGCGGCAGTTTCCTGCCGCTAAAACGGCGATAATTTTAATGAGGTTCTTGCTAATATGCCCCGATGTTACTTATATCATATATCATGCAATGACAGAAACAGCAAAATACAAGTCGGTGGCACACTATGCTAAGCAGAGATTTTTAGCTTACGTCTTTTTAAACCACACCCTTGATTACATTGGCCACACCCCTTTGAGAGACCCTCCAGTTTTTTCATCCCACTTAAAGCCCTGGGGTGCGCTCTTGAGCAGTGCCATCACAGAGAACTGCCACTTACACCACCATCTACACCTATGTCAGGGGACCCAGCTAATACAAGGGAGGTGGAAGGATTTACCCTCACTCCAGTTGCCAGCAGCGCTGTGGTCTATGTGTCTTTCTTTATACCATGCTGCATATACCTATGTACACCTTCAAGAGTCGGCTAGAGAGTGATATGCAGGCGCTTTACTCGGGGGGTACGCTTGAGCCCCCTGATAGCATGAATCATGCCTGCTCCTCAAACAGTATGCGTCTGCCGCAGGTTTAGGTTTGATTGTGCCCCTTCTGGCACAAGCATGAGGTGTGCTTGATCTCTGCGTAAGGTGCACTTGCAATCCTGTGTGAGGTGTGCCAGTGCCTCGCACAGTAAGGTGTGTTTCTGCTATTAACGGATATATGGCGAGTCCCAACAGGTACGCGCACAGCAGAGACGTGCACTTGTTTTCAGTGTGAGGTGCATGTTGCTCCTAACACGGAAGCCCCAAAAGTGCTTGAGCCCCTGTGAGTACGGCCAGGTATGTGCTGGCCTCGTGCGCCTCCCTCCCTGGCACTGCGGCTCCTGGGCTGCGTGTGTGACCAGCCTCTCCCAGTCCCATGACCCCTCCCTCCTAGTGCCGGGGGCACGCAGCAAGTCTAGGCTGAGAGCGTCCGGGGGCCGCCTCCGCACACTACAGCGTGGCCGGAGCAGAGGTCGCCCGGGCACCTACCACCTCTCCCCCGGTGTGACCCGAGCTCCTACCCGACACCGATATGGCCTGCTGTGGAGAATACCAGGTATGGAAACACTTCTCCCCCCCCCCGTCTACTCATTCGCCCTGCTCAGGAGTACTAGTAGGAGCCGCTCCTGCGTAGTACGATTTATAAATAAGTTCTACTTGCTTCTCCAGGCCTTTACTAATCACCCCAGGTGCGGACGGTGCCTACAGTTGGGTCACAAGCTGGCACCCCGCCCCCTTTACCGTATATACTCTCCGCTTCCACGGATTTAGGAAGGACACTCCCGTTTCTTCAGAGCATGCAGTTCTGTAACTTCTTAAGACTTTCATCCTTCCCTGATGTGCTTCAACTCAAGAGGGGGCCAGAGGTGGGGGGGGCACTACTCCTCCCGATTTCTGTTGCAAGGGTGGGGGCGTGTTTCCTTATCTTCACAAGTGTGCGTGGAGTTTACAAGCCAGGAAAGAGAAGTCAGCAGTGTTGAATACCACCCGCTGCATAAACACACGTTTCTAGCGCTTGCCATGACATATTTGCTCGGCTTTCCAGCTAAAAGGTTTCTTGTCTTTATGGGACCATGTGTTTGGCCCCATAAAGATAAGAAACCTTTTGCGACCAACGTAATTCAGGCGAGCCCGTCCAAGTGGGACGGCTCAAAAAGCCAAGCAAATACATCATGCACAGCTCTGTTCCAATGGCTGGCCACCATTTACCATAAACGGTGACGCCAGCCAATGGAACAGAGTGGCGGGGCTTAAAGCCCCTTACAGAAAATACCCGTTAACACTAAATCTCGCCAGCGAGACTGCGCATGCGCGCAGCCTACGCCAGGCGAGACCTAAAAACATTGGCATTTATAATGCCAATAACTTCAACATTGCAGGGTGTGGTACTATATGTGACCAAAAGAGGTCCCATGCAACCTCTTTTGGCCACTTATGGTACTGCACCCTGCAACATGGCTAGGTAAAAAACATTGTCATTTATAATGCCAATAATTCCAACTTCAACAAATGTGTGTGTATTTCCAATGCAATAGGTCTCGTGCTTGTTAAAGTTAGAGCTGTTGGTGTTGAGAATGACAATGTTTTTTACTTTTCATTTTTATGACATTGGCAATAGTGCTATGCAAATATAATAACTCCACTGCAAATAAAAAACCTAAAGAAAAAAACATTGTAATTTTCATCGTCAACAGCTCTAACTTTAACAAATGCGAGACCTATTACATCGCCAATGCTTGTTAAATATGCAGCGTTCTTTGCCGTTTACCAGCAAGCATTAAATAAAGATCAGAATGAGACACAGGGGGCCATTGGGGCCCTATTTTTGATGAAGGAAAACCAATTCAAGAGGTTGAGAAATATGGCCTGAGAAGACTATGCAGAGTTTCTCGCTGGACATCTGATAACAATGTATGAAGAGGTTAGGGTCAATAAATCCCCACCAGCTTCATTAGGAGAGGCAGCCATAGTGGTTCTACCAAAACGGGAAAAGCTACCTGAAAAATGTGCTTCATACAGGTTGCTATCCCTATTAAACACAGATACCGAAATATTGGTCAAAATCATTGCCAAAAAGTATGGTATAAATGAGAGAATGTAATTTCTTGTCACAAGCCCTGTGATTCGGTAAGTTGCTGAGTGTGTGACAAGAAAATATGGGTTTCACATGTACTAAACCCATTTAGTGATTCGGTAACATATTACTGAATCGCTAAATGGGTTGTGTTAAATCATAGAGAATCGCTATTTAGGAGGGGCGTGTTAAGGGGGTCCATAACAAACAGTGATTCTTTATCATATCTATTCTAGCATGATGATAACTCATTCACATACAGGAAGGAGTCCCCAGGAGATCCCTTCTCCTTTGTTAATGGTCTAAAAGACATTTTGTTAGGAGTAGCCATTGGTCCATGGAACTACGGCCTCTTTTTAAAAAAAGATTTTACAAACTTTCCTCTTTTTTTTATAAACATCTCATCCTCCTTTATAAAAAAGAAAAACGTGCCGCATAAAAAAAATTATTACAAAAAATTGAATTATCTATATCTAACAAGATTCGCAGAATGGTGGAGGCCATCATCTCTATGATGGCAGAGAATGGTAATGGGTTGCAAAATGTGACCTAACTTATCAATTTTCATGAGGTAGGTCGAATTGCAAGTACTGTGATTCAGTATTTTATGAACAAACCTATTAGTATATAGGTCGATACACAAAACACCATTGGATTGACTAAAAGTCAGTATGCAAATTGCGACCACTTTTAGCAAAGCCTATGTACGTACCTGGGACTATATTCTTATATGATTGGACTGGTATAGCCTGAGCAGTCAGGCTTCCCCCTAGGCAGATTCACAACAGACAAGTTAAGAACTTTTTTCTTTATCGTTCACCAGACGGATTCTGATTTTGCTTTAATTTGACACAAATGATGTTCTTTATTTGCAAGCACAGATTCATCATTTTTAAGTTCTTACACAGAACTTATTACACGCTTGCAGGTTTGAAAGTGATGGGCTTCGGGGTGAATACAAAATACCTTCATAGTGGAAACAAACTCAAATTGTTTTGCATTTGTCTTGGGAATCCCCAGAAATTGCGACTTTGGGAGGTAGTAGCTATTCTCAGGGGAAGGGGTAACACCAAAACTAGACGATTGAATCAAGGGCATGATACACTGAAAATAAAACTTAGTCATATCTACCGATACATCACTGTAAAAATCTTGACCAGGCGATATTATGAGCCCACCTACGATCCTATCTAGAAAGCAGAGGAAAAGTGGGGAGGTGAACCCCATAAGACGCACAGCTAATTGGGAACAAGATGCATGGCCTTGCCAGGTCAGAAGAATTATCATTTATGAACTGGGTAGGAGCACTTAACATAATTATGAAATGTTTGCATGTTGGAGACCGATACCAGTACATTGCTGCACTGTAAGTACTGCATCTATTTGTAATTATGTAAAAAAAAAACGCTGTTAATAATCAAAATCAAACCTGGCTATGAGTTCAAACACAGATACTGTTATAATTAATTCAACCTCGGTCGGCCCTAAATATTAATATCACCTCCAACACTGCCTAAAATCAGTGTAACAAATTCAGCCACACAGACTATAAAGTACGAACCCTCAAGAAGCTGGGGAATAGGCGCTAAGTTATAAGACCAGCAACAGTTCATAATTGGCTTGGTTTTTAAAATGGCTAAAGATAAAGGAGGAAGCGGCAGTCCATCCCTGAATTGTGAGCTAAAGAGGGCACTCAAGATGGGACAGCTAATGAAGAAACAAGGGAAATCTTTAATTTCTTGGCTACATCAGTTATCGCTAGCCACCGCCTGTTTTCTGAACACACTTCTAAAAGTGTAAAAGAAGTGGATTTCCAAGGTTAAAAGCCTGCACGGGAGAGACACACAAGCTTCACCCTTACTATACCATTAGCACGTAGTCGCCATCATTTTAAACAAATAGGTTCAGAACATTTGTTTTACTTATTGAAAACAAAATGGTTCCCTAAAAATAATTATAAACACGCACACACTCATATATTCATACATACAGGGGCTTTTGGTTTGCTCTCCTCATCTACTGATCTGTTCAAGTGGCATTCATTTTGCTACTGCTCACCACAGCATAAAGCATTGTGAAAAGTGTAAGCCCACTTAATCTATTGGCTGTGAGTGATAACATGATGCCGAAGCATATGTGCACAGCCGCCTAAAAATGTGTGCTTCTAGTGCCAAGGCGAAGGTGAATTAGCTGAAGGGCCACTCCTTTAAAAAAAAATATATTTTATATCACACATTTTTATTGATTTCCCAAGAGATCACAGTGTTGCAATTACATGGATTAACATTCCACGTCTGGAGGCTTAAGCTAGCAAAATAATATATTTATTAATATCTCCCTCTGAGATGTCTTTTAGGGCAGCTCAATTCTGCAGGGCCCTGATCATGTATCTTACAAGCAGGACCAAATATTCGTAAATGCTTCAACCATCTTATGGATACTATATGCTAGCTTCTCCACCTCCACCAAGCATGATATATGCATCAACCATGTTCTTGTGCTTGGTATCAACATTTTACCCCACATCACTAATAATTTTTGCTTTGCTACACCTTTTGGCATCCAAAGGTTACATTACATCTGACAGAGTCCCCAGTAAAATCACCCCAGGGCACTTGGCTATTTGACTACTTATTTATCTATGATGCATTTTCTATGTCTCACTGTCGATTGAATGTCTTACTTGTGCAAAACCATTACCTTCTTTTATCCCATACTCTTGTTTGAAGTCTTCAAATGCTTTCTGCCACCGGTTGGTGAACATGTCTCACAGCCTGAACCATCCAGTATCCTTCCACTCCCAGAGAATTTTCACTTTACCTCATTGGAGAAGTTCATATTCCCCCATAGTGGTGTAAAGAGTGAAGTGTATATGAGCACACCTTTGTCCTTACCCAGTTTCACCCAAATCCATCATATACAGTATTGGGGATTTGAAAAAGTTCCACTTCATTGGAGGTTTGGCATACATGGGAGTCCACATAGTGGTCTACCAGCTAATGCATGGACCAACATACACCATCCATTTTCTGTCTCCTCCTTCATCCATTCAGCCAAGAAGCAAAGCTGAATATGCTGATAATAAAATGCAAACAGGGGAGGAGCCTAGCACGCATCCAAGATGGTCGCGTGAGCACAGGGCTCCCCGGACCCTCGCTGCTCCTCGGAACTTATCCTGACTCATCCTGACTTGGTTGACGGATTCTGGAAGATGAACGTTGGCTGAACCCTAAACTCTTTTCAGAAACCAAATCGGACCTGGGAGACCTGATCTATGGTGGTTTGAACTTTTGAGGCCCAACTGATGGCTGTGCCCGGTGCGAAGGTGAACTGTGGAGCCGGGGCATAGTTGAACAACAACGGCATCGGGGCTGTGCCGGCGGCCGTCTCATCACTTTCGGTTTCACTTTTGGATCTCTGAGTGGCTGGACAGTGGAGTTGCTTTGTGCGGCTGGGTTTTTACTCGGCCTTCGCTTCGTGCCTTTGCCTCCGCCTGAACCCAGTGTGCCCATTGACTTTGATCCTCTCGCACCGCCACATTGCGGTCCCTGGTACGGCTCGTGTCGGCTTCGCCCGTGCCACTTTGACGCTTGCTCGGTGGTCCCCTTCGGCGAGCGTGGTTCCACATGGGAGGCAGAGGGGATCCCGAGAGGCGCAAGACCAAGACATCCCTACGTGGGGGACCGGTCCAGACCAACAACATGGACCGCTACACTCAGGGTAAAGGGTCCCCTGGGACGGCCGGTGTTCTCCCGGAGGACGCTGGGGGTGTTCCGTCCGCCCCTCCGGATTTGTCCCTGCAGGACATCATGGGCGCCATTAATGGCATCAAGGAGACCATCGCTCAGCAGTACGAGGCCTTGGCCCGTAAAATCGACACGGTGGCCATTGATGTTACGCTAATTCGGGCGGATCTCTCTAAGACCAATGAGAGGGTCCAATCGCTGGATTTGCGGACGTCCACCCTTGGTACGGATGTGTCGGACCTGCAGACTGCTCTCGGCGACCTCAAGTCGACCAACGACCTGATGGCCCGGCGGCTGGAGGACTTCGAGGGACGGGCTCGACGCAATAACATCCGCGTCATAGGTGTTCCGGAGACCTCCGACAATCGCCCGGTGGATCTTATGGTTGAGGAACTCATCCTCAAACAGCTTGCCCCCGCTGGCCTGAGTAAGTTATTTGCCGTGGAGCGGGCCCATCGAGTCCCAGGCGGTCGGCCGCGACCGGGAGCTCCCCCGAGGCCTATTGTCGCAAAACTTTTTCACCACAGAGACCGAGATGCGATTCTGCAGGCCTCACGGGTACATGGCCCGGTCCGATATGGGAACTCATCCGTTAACTTTTTCCCGGACTTCACCCAACTGGTCCAGAAACAGCGGATGGGTTTCCAGGGGGTGAAGCGCCGTCTCCGGGACCTGGGTCTTAAGTACTCGATGCTTTTTCCTGCTAAGCTCCGAGTGGAATACGAAGACCAGGCTACCTTTTTTGACTGTCCTGCGACTGTGAGTGACTGGCTGGATTCTCTGCCGGACCGGGGTGACCGGCCTGGGCCTTCTGGTGGTGCCGAGGGTGGCGGGCCTCCTTCGGAGTGACTTTTGGTCCTTGACTTTGACATTTTGTTTTGTTCGGCTGGGTTCTACTTATTTTGTTTAATTATGATCTATGTTGGGGGCGGGCAGGGACAGGTCCCTTTCCTCCTCCGGGGTCTTTTCGTAGACTGGGGTTTGTAGGGCGACAGGCACACTGCAAGTTGGGGTGGTTTTCTGGACCGCAGGGTGGGGGGAGTTGAATTTTGGGGGGGGGTTGGTGGGTGGGAGGGGTTGTTTGGATTTGTGTTTTTTGTTTTCAAGGCGAGGTATTGGCTCTGTTTCAGTTTCAGGTGTCGCGCTATTTGCTGGGGGACCTTTGATCTATTGGAGGGGATGGGGGGGGAAGGGTTGAGACTGATGTCTTGGAACGTCAACGGATTGGGGGATCGTATCAAACGGGGTGTTGTGCTGCAGTATTTGCGTCGTTTGACTCCTGATGTGGTATTCTTACAGGAGACGCATCTGGTTGGTAATGTTTGTCATGCCATGAACAGGGGGGGATACCGACTCGTGGCCCATTCCGGTTTCACCACTGGCTCTAGAGGGGTGGGCATTCTCCTACGATCTTCACTTCCGCTAGAGATCACCAGGGTTGTCCTAGACGATAGAGGGCGCTATGTGGCTCTGATTGGGAGGTGGGAGGGACAGTCCCTTTCCTTGGTTTCGGTTTATGTTCCCCCGGGCCTCCAGAACTCCACTTTCTCAGACTTGGGTCATATGCTGCTTGAGCTTCCTGACAGTCTTTTGCTTATGGGTGGGGATTTTAATTTGGTTGTTTCGGGTGATTTGGATCGCCACCCGCCCAGGGCCCTCCCTGCTGCCCAGGCGTGGCTCGGCGGACTCTTGGATACCTTCGGTCTGGTGGATTGTTGGAGGTTAATGCATCCGACACAGTGTCAGTACACATTTCACTCTGGGGCCCATGGGAGTCTCTCCAGATTGGATTATTTTCTTATGCCCGCGGCCCAGACTGCCCGGATTCGAGAGGTCAAGCACTTGGCCCGGGGTATCTCTGATCATTCCCCACTGTGGTTGCTTTTCGACACCGGGATGCGGTCCGCTGGGCGGATCGCCCCTATTAACCCTTGGTACTTGCGCGACCCCAAGATTCGTGATAGCCTTGTTAAGTCGATTGATCAGTATTTTCTCGAGAATGAGGGGTCGGTGTTGTCCTCAGTGTCCCTGTGGGAAGCCTTCAAAACAGTGCTCCGCGGGCATGCCCTATCCCAGATAGTGGAGGCCAAGAGGGTTAAGAATGAGGAGGTGGTGAAGCTGGAGACTGAAATAACGGGGCTGGAGGCGGCTTTGGAGACGGGTGTCACTCAGGATGGGCTTCATGCCCTCAGCTTGAAGCAGTTTGAATATAAGTCTCTTGTCACTGACGCTGCCAAGAGCATGTATAGGGAGCAACAGGGTAGGTTGTATGATGCCGGGGACAAGGCGGGTAAACTGATTGCTTGGTTGGATAAGAAGGAGAGAGTGAATCGTGTGGTCCCGGAGCTTCGGGTTTCGGATGGAGTGTGTGTGACTGACCCTGGTGAGATTGTGGAGTGTTTTGCTGACCACCTCCGGGCGGTGTACTCCCCGGTGTCTGATAGAGATGAGGATGACTCTCGTCTCTTGCTGCGGGATATTGCCTTGCCCGGCCTATCCGTTGAGGACCGTGAGCAGATGGATGCCTCCCTGTCTGTCGCCGAGATTGCTACCGCGATTCGTTCCCTTCGCTCGAGCAAGGCTATGGGCCCCAACGGACTGCCGATTGAACTGTATAAACTACGCCCTTCCTCCGTCGTATGTTTCTGGAGTCGCTCGAGCGGGGTTCCCTTCCCGACGACCAGCGTCTGGCTACTATAGTTGTTATTCCCAAGGACGGTAAGCCACGAGACCGCTGTGCCTCATATAGGCCTATCTCCCTACTAAATGCCGAACCGAAAATCCTTGCCAAGGTTCTCGCTAATCGCTTGCTGGGAGTTATCTGTGATTTGATACATCCGGATCAATGCGGCTTTATCCCTCATCGTAATACCGCTCTCAACTTGCGGCGTCTACATGGCGTCCTCGCTAGGGCGGAGTACTTCTCTGAACCGGCCATATTGGTTTCCTTAGACGCCACGATGGCCTTTGATACCATCGAGTGGCCATTCCTTTGGGCCGTATTGGCGAAGTTTGGCTTTGGGGAGGGATTTATTGGTTGGGTGAAGCTCCTCTATGCTGGTCCAATGGCTCAGGTGGTTGTCAATGGGCGGGTTTCTCGGCCCTTCGCGCTCGGGAGGGGTACTAGGCAGGGGTGCCCGTTGTCCCCTCTGCTCTTTGCTCTCGCCTTGGAACCGCTCGCTGCCTGGCTCCGCTGGGAGCCCTCGATCAGAGGGATCCGGTGGGCCCCGGGCTTCGAGGATCGGGTCTCGTTGTACGCGGATGATATTCTTCTGTACCTCACCTCGCCGCGGAAGTCGCTCAATGTGCTTTTTGATGTCCTTACTTCCTTCGGGAGAAATTCGGGTTTGATAATTAACTGGTCCAAATCTTGCGTGTATCCTATCTCCGGTGGCCTTCCTCTCTTGCCGCCTCGGCTTCCGATCCAAACGTCTCAATCCGGCTTTAAATACTTGGGGGTATACGTTTCGTTGGATCCGGCGGTCCGCTATGAGCAGAATCTCCTGTCTCCCCTCCGGCGTTTGAGGGCGGACACGGCTCGGTGGTGTAAGTTGCCCTTGTCTCCACTTGGTCGCGCAGCACTGTTTAAAATGATGTCCCTTCCCAGATTTCTTTACGCTCTCCAGAACTCCTTCGATATCATTCCGGCGGCCTACTTTAGGGAAGTGGAGAGTTTGCAGAGGAAACTGGTTTGGGACGGTCGTGCGCGTATCGCTTTGGCAAAGCTGACTCTTCCCTGGTATGACGGGGGCATCGCGCTTCCTGACATTAGAAGGTACTATTGGGCCTCCCAGCTGTCTGCCATTAACCATGCTACGTACGCTCCTGGCTCGAACCCGGCATATGAGATGGATAAATTCCTGCTTCCCGGCGGTAACTATAACAGAGCGCTTTGCTCTCGATCTGCCGGAAGGACCCTCACGGGCCCTACTAGGATTGCGGTACGTGTGTGGAAGGCGGCGAATGTAGCTGTGGGCTGGAGTGGTCGGTTAACGTGTGCTACTCCTCTATTCGCCTCTGAGCGCTTGGGAAGCCTCTGGACAACGAAAGGCTTTGAGCACTGGGATACGATCGGCATTAGCAGAGTGGGGGACCTATGGGTTAAAGGCGCGGTTAAATCCTTCGCGGCGCTTCAGAGCGAGTACGAGCTTAGTGAAAGGGAGTTCTTCCGCTATGCCCAGGTTCGGCACGCCCTACTCTCGGTCTTTGGGGAGGGGACCACGGTCCCTGTCTCTTCGCCTCTCGAGGACCAGATACTCGACGGACACGTCCCCGACAGTACTATCTCCCTGATTTATAAAAAACTAATAAATAATCGGGCTGATCTCTGGGTGCGTCTTCGGGAGGCATGGACGGGAGATGGGGTGGAGTTGGACGACGAGGACTGGCAGTCTGCGCTGTCATCCCCTAAGGAGGTTGCCATCCCGGCCCATCTCCGTCTGGTCCAGCTTAAGATTCTCCATCGTGTCTATGTGACGGGTCCCCGTTTGGTCTCGATGGGGTTTTCTGATGACGGGCTCTGTAAGCGTGGCTGCGGGCTCAGTGCCACCTTTCTCCACATCCTCTGGGAGTGCCGCGAGGTGGCGGAATATTGGCGCCAGGTGCATGATGTTATGAAACGAGTCACTGGGGTCGCTCTGCTGCCGGAGGTGCGCCGATGTGTTCTGAATGTGTGGGAGCCCAATGACTATAATGCGGCTCAGGCTCGGTGGGCGGCCCTTGGGAACATGATCGCAAAGAGAGATATTGCGCAGCTTTGGGGTTCCCAACGGCCTCCCACCGTGTCCGTATGGAAGGAGAACATGGACTGGTGCATGTTCAGGGAGAAGACGGTGTATGTGGCTCGTGGTAAACCGGGGGCGTGGGGTAGAATCTGGGGTCAGTGGAATGTGTATCGAGGGACTATCTGTTCTCCCCCCCTGGTGGATACGTCTGAGGTTGCCTTGTCCCCCTGATCCTTGAGGGTTCCTTGCTTACTCTGTTCATCTGAGTATAGATTTGGTTTTCCCGTGGCCCCCCCCTCCCTCTCAGACCCCCCTTTTATTGACCACCCTAGGGTGGTCCTATGTGGAGTTCCTCTGCTATGGTTAGACGCCCTTTCAATGTTTTTCGCCTTGCTTTTTGTTTTTCTTTACTTTGGTTGATAGTTATGTAAAAAGGGTGTATCCTGACTTCCTTTATGTGCAGCTTGATCTCCTGTCATTTAGCGGAGCCCCTGCGGGCCAGTCATTGTTTTTGAACTGCTCGATCATTTCTGCATACTAGCGGCCGGCCCAGGAGGTTGTAAGGCCCGTGCTTGTACCCTTTTTCTCTGCACAATAAAATTTTTATAAAATTTAAAAAAAAAAAAAAAATGCAAACAATATCTGGAATGCCCAGACCCCCTCCGAAGGGCTGTAATGTGCTTTTTGCTCAACTCATTTTTGACTTTCCTCCCACCTAGATATAACTTTGTGATAACTGTTGGAGTTGGAGGAGTTGTGATTTCCTTAGCCAAAGTGGCAACGGTTGGAAAATAAGATACATGATTTTGCATAGGTTCACCAAATTTGCAGCAGTAATTTGAGTAAACAGAGCAGTATCATTTTTCCATAACGTCTCTCTTGTTGTTACCCCAATGTCGAAGTCTAGGTGAGCAGTGTATGTGTGAGCTGGATCACATGAATGGCGTGGTTTGTTTTATGCGGACAGCTATTTTCAAGTTCAGTTACATTAAGGGGCCCTTTGACTTTACTAAATAGACTTTAAAATCCCTACTACCTGAAATTCGTCCAAATCTCGCAGCAAGCTTCTTGAGGATGTCACAAAGTTTGCGAAAATCAGGAGTATGTCATCGACAAATAGCACGTGCTTAAATGTGTCAATTCTCAATGTGACTCCCTCAATGCTTGCACTCGCTAATTCTCTGTGCATATTGGTTCATGCAAAGAGCAAAAAGTAATGGTAGCGAGGAGACTCTGTGTCTCTTATCTCTTCAAATGCATAGAGGCTTGACAATCACTGACTCACCTTCACCGAGGTGCTTGGTGAAGCATAACCCACAAGGATCCAGCCTATCAGGTCCTCTCTAAAAAGCATTTGTACCAGTACTGCCTTCGTGATCATCCAGTTGATCCTATCAAATGCTTTTTCGGTGTCCAACGAGGGCAACACCATTTGTTTCTGCTGATTCTCATCAAAACCAAGTGGAAGGAGGATTTTCGTTGCATTGCCTCCGGTTTATTATGAAGCAGACTGCGCCTGGATGAATTAGTTTGGGTATTATGTTATACAATCTGCTCTGAAGATCCCCACAAATATTTCATAATCTGTGTTTACTATAGATAGTGTCCTACAAGAAACATAGGAACCAGGCCTCGCAGGCTTCAACGGAATTACAATTTTGGCATTTCTTTTGTAAGGTGTTACCCGATATGTTTCCCAAACACCTCTAGGAATTGCCCAAGAAGACTGGAAGCACAAGTGTTATAAATTATAAAACAATAGTAAATCCTTTTGGGCCGACTGCTTTTCTGGCTTTAAGCTTTTTAATAGTTAAGAGGATTTCTTCCTTCCTTATCAGCAGTTCTGGTCTTTTTCCATCCTCAGCTGACAGCCATGATCGAGAACTCATTTTGAGGTAGCTTTTCCTTGCATTTGATCTGCAGTTCTCTTTGCTGTATAATTGTTGGTAGAAGCCGATGAGCGTCTACTGCTTCCCTGATTTTGAGTCTACTCAGCGTCTTTCAGCTCCTTGAATTTATGTTGTGCAATTGCTTAAACTTGCTAACAAGTGAGTTGTCTAGTATGTCTACATTACTACCTCCCTCATAATACTTCTAACACATACAGCTGAATACACATACTGCTTTTACCCTATTCCAATAGTCTTAAATGGTCTTTTATTGCTTTGATTTTCTGTCAGATGCACTGTGCTTATGTTTTTGTGTGGCCGTTTTCCAGAGCTAATAATTCAGGTCTCATGGGCTCTATTTTTAGGTCCCGCTAATTTTTCAGCCTTACTGCCTCTGCTATCTTGTGCCTGTAACGCGAATTACTATTGTAAATGCATTCAATCTCACAGATGGGGACACTGTACTAGTAATCAGAGTGAATAATGGATCGTTAAGCAAGTAGTCATTGAGTTTCCATCCCATGTTGCTACCACTAATGCTCCCTAAAAATCCTTCTTGTGTTCTAGCACCGGGCTATGATCTGATAGTGTAATAAAATGGTCCTTGTTCTGCTTTCCACAGTGCTCCCAAAAGGCATTTGAGTAATAGGCTATGATCTATGCACCTATGACGTATGGGTCAGTGAATAAACAAAAGCTTGAGGCACAAGGATATTCACACACTCCTCCACATGGCAATAATATATGTGGCCTTGTAGGGCAAGCTGGGCAGCTTAATGCAAATATCTTCCCTTTAATCTGGCTATTCATTGAAACCGACAATCATATCACCCCTATCACATAACTTTGTGGGCCCTTTGAAGTCATCAAAATTGATCTTACCACTACCTACCTCACCAAGGGTCCTCACAACATTTGGAACAGAACCTATCTGATGTGTCTTCTGAATCAAAAACCTTTACCAAGCAACTTGGGAATATTGGTATTAAAAGTCCTGCTTAAACAGTATCCATTCTTTTCTTAGCCCCCGCGCCAACCATACACAACAATGCATCAGGCAGCAGACTTGTTCAACTGTCTAAAACACTGATCCGTGGCAAGAGCCCTGAGTCCTAATTAGCGCATAACTTTCCCTCAATGAGAATAAGAGATAACATCTAAGATGACAGCAGAACAATAACGAACTTCAACAACTATCTCCTTGACTACGCAAACCACTTCAGGATCCCAAACAAAGTGTCTAGCAAGTTTTCATCAACACCACCTCTATACGTTAATCATTCACAGTCCTTAGACAAGGAACACAATTTCTCAGGTTTCAAATTATTAAGCTGGAATGTGGCCGGTATGGTGCGTAACCTGGACAATGCTAAATGGTGTAGGTAATCAACAAACATTAGATATGTTAATTCCAGAAAACCCAGGCTTTAACCCCTCTGTACACACCTGGTTATTAGAAGGAAGGCCCTTGGGCAGTCTATCCACCTTGTTACATATAAATCATTGAGCTGCAAGATCACAGTCATCACCAGTAATCAATTTGACATTCAAATCCTGCTCTTAACTTTTCACTCTGTCCCACAATTTGCACTTTTTAACGCATATTGCAGAAGGGTCCCTTGAGGAAAAATTGCAAAAGTGCTTTTTTTTTTCTTTTTCTCAAACAAATTTCATTCATTTTTATCAGGTAATAATACACCGTTCATACTGCATGGTGATATTTTTACACTTAGTGACAATTCACTTTTACAATTGTACATTATGCTTGTCATGTGCCAGTGCACACAGTCATTTATTTTTCAGGACTGGCCCGACTCAGCTTTATGCCAAGCGATCCTTGGTTATCTATCCAATTATTACGTCAGAGTAATCAAGTTAAATGACATTGATCTAACAAAAAAAAAAAAACATTCCAATAATAGAACTTCCCTCGATGAGTGTGCCCTCATGCTCCAGACGATGATCCATGACCGTAAAGTGAAACTGCACATCGCCAACATAGAAAGAAGTCACAGACCTTGCACGAGTCCTGCTTCTGCTCCCAGTTGAGGGAGCGGACAGATCTTCTAAGCAGTTGAAATCCTCCGGTAAGACGAAGTCCAAATCAAAAAGGACACATAAGATAACGAAGCGGGATTCAACCCAATCCCACCTCTCTTTCTAAGGAGAAGTCGCAAGGGCATCACGGTGCCAACCGTTCTTGCTCCCGATCCCTAATTGTCGATCAAATAGCACAGTTGGTCCCGATGTGCCCCGAGTTTCCTGGGCCAATAGTGACATTGCAGCATGTTGAGGTTTTTAAAGGGAGGCATGCGGCACATATTTGGCAACCTTCTGGCTCTCTCGGTTACACTTCAGGTTCCAAGGATCTATAGAGGCTTTCAGTCAGGTTACTGCCAGCAGATCAGTCACTGTCTAATCTATTACGATAACGTCTATACAACCAGTATTATGGTCTGATCATTTTTTGATCTCCTTTTTTGTGCCTGCCACTGCTCTTACTCGGGTGAGAGAATCAATAGAGACCACGCGAACTTCGCGCCCTTTCCATCTGCTTTCGGTGGATATGTTATCTGAGGCCCTTACCACCTTTCCATGTCCTCTTTTGGGCAATTTGGAAGAGAATCTTAGTCTCTTTCAGAATTGGCTGACAGCCAGATTTCAGGCCTTAATCCCCGAAAAAAAGCTTAAATCAGGCGAACGTAGAGCGTCGGCCCCATGGTTCACTCCCCAGCTAAGGGAGCAGCGGCAGGGTTGTAAAAGGGCTGAGAGAGTTTGGAGACGGACCTATGATATGACTGAGAAATTGAAATTTCGAGCAATAACTAAAGGCTACCACCAGTCAATCTGGAATGAAAAAAAGGCCTATTTTGAGCGTCAAATTGATGAGGCTGAAAATGGCTGTAAAGAAATTTTTAAAGTTGTTCTGGATTTCACCTCTCCAGCTATCTGTACACCAGCTCATACTCATTCAGAAGTATGGATAAAACAGCTTGCAACTTTCTTCACCAGTAAAATCACAACCATTCAAGCCTCTCTTTTCCACCCTAGCTCTCAGTCGGTCGTGGGTCCCTCATCCCCCCCTTCATTTAGGGAGGGTCTAGGCCCTTCTCTTTTACAATTTCCACATCTATGCCTTGACACTTCTCTCGAGCTTTTGTCAAGCTTGAAATCAGGTTCTCCACTTGATCCGTGCCCGGCTAAACATCTGGGGAAGGTGGCACCCGCTTTAAATGCCTTGCTGAACCCCCTTCTGAATTCTTCGCTGTCAATGGAAGTGGTCCCGCAGGCATGGAAACATGCTCTGATCCTGCCATTGATCAAGAAGCCTACCTTGGACCCCCTCATCCATGCCAACTATAGGCCTATTTCCCTTCTCCCTGCCCTGGCGAAAGTGGCCGAGAAATTTGCACATCGGACGATTTCCAATTTCATCGAAGGAAACGACCTGTTGCATGACACGCAATCTGGGTTCCGTGCAAATTTCAGCACGGAGTCGGCTCTTCTCGAGGTCACGGATGCCATCGGGGAAGTACTCGACTCTGGAGGAAGGGCCATGTTGGTAATGTTAGATCTGTCGGCGGCCTTCGACACCGTCCCTCATGATCGCCTCCTTGTAAGACTCTGGGAGAGCGGCATTCGGGGAACGGTGTGGAATTGGCTTAAATCTTTTCTGGCCGGCCGCCGGCAAACGATCTGGGCGCCCCCTTTCTCCGCTGATATGGCTCCACTAGAGGTAGGGGTACCGCAGGGTTCCATTCTTAGCCCCATGCTATTTAACATCTTTATGGCCCCCCTGGCGGTAGTCGCGGAGTCTTTTGGCGCCCAGATCGTATCTTACGCCGATGACACCCAGCTCCTGTTCACTTGTGATAGGGGCGGGTCATTCGACGGCGTACAGATCAGGGATTGCCTTGGTGCGGTTTTTGAGTGGTTCAGGTGTAATGGATTAAAGTGCAATTCCGATAAGTCGGAGCTGCTCTTTTTTGGTTGCACCTGTGAACCAGACTGGAAAGCTTGGTGGCCACAAGATCTGTTTCCACCTGACAACGTGTCTCTCAAGGCTAAAAATTTGGGAGTGATTGTGGACAGTGATTTGTCCTTTGGGCCACATGTTTCGTGCCTTTCAGGTAAATGCTTTGGCATTTTACGGATGCTGAGGAAGTTTCTTCCTCTAGTGTCTTTCCAGCATAGGAAGATTATTGTTCAGGCTTTGATCGGATCTCGACTGGACTACGCAAACGCCCTTTTCTTGGGTCTACCAAAATATCTTTTGACCCGTTTGCAAGTGGTCCAGAACTCGGCAGCCCGTGCTATTTACGGGCTCCCGAGAAGAGCAGGTGCCACGGCTTTACTGAATTCTTTACACTGGCTACCGATCGCTAAAAGAATTCTTTTTAAGTGCCTGACTTTTGCCTTCAAAGCTTTACAAGGATTTGGCCCTAAGTACATAAGGAAACGTCTCTCCCGATATGTACCCAGCAGGTCTTTGAGATCATCTTGTCTATCCAAAATGTCAGTCCCGGTTATCAGGCGTGCAAGGATGGGAGGTCGATCTTTCCGCTACCTAGCCCCGAAGGAGTGGAATGAACTCCCACTTTCTCTCAGACAGGCTCCCAGTCTCCTTGCTTTTAGAAAAGAGCTTAAAACGTGGCTTTTTACTAAATAAACTTTTTACTAAATAAATTTGATCCTTCTCTTCTGTCTGCTTTTTTAGTTGTTATGTCTTGTTTTGCCGGCCGATATTCTTCATCAAAGCGCCGGGATGCTCCTCGGAGTAGCCGAGCGCTATAGAAGAAATAAATTAACATAACATAACATAACATAACTGTCACTGTGTAAGGCCCTATAACTGGTCTCGAGTTCAGCAGCAACTGCTGTGCTGACTTCCATTCCAGCTGCAAGACCTACACCGGTCCCCCATTCATTGATGCAGATCCCAATGTTGCAGGCACTGAAGGGGAAGCTGGTGCAGACTCTGTTGTCCGACCTCGATGCAGATTCTATTTCATCCCTAACTGAGGTCCGACACACCTGGTTCCTGTAAAGCCTGACTTGGACACTATATATTGGAGATTCCACGGAGCCCCCACACAGGTTACTGGTCGAAGAGCCAGGACTTGAGTTGTCTCCTGAAGGTCTGCAGGTCTTCGGTTTGTCGCAGGTCGAGGGGGAGGGTGTTCCAGGTCTTGGCGGCGCGATGGGAGAAGGACATGCCTCCGGTAGTGGTTGTCCGGATGCGTGGGACCGTGGCCAGGGCGTGGTCAGCGGAGCGGAGATTCCTGTTGGGTACGTAGAAGAAGAGTCGACTGTTGAGATAGGCAGGGCCGGTTTTGTGGAGTGCTTTGTGTGCGTGGATCAGGAGCTTGAAGGAGATTCTTTTGTCGACGGGACCCAGTGCAGGTTCCTCAGGTGGCTGGTATTTTGGTTGCGGCGCGGGACGTCGAGGATCAGGCGTGCAGAGGCATTCTGGATTCTCTGTAGTCTGCTGATGAGCTTGGACGGGGCTCCGGCGTAGAGGGCGTTTCCGTAGTCGAGTCTGCTGCTCACTAGAGCCTGGGTGACTGTTTTCCTCGTGTTGGTCGGGATCCATCTGTAGATCTTGCGGAGCATGCGGAGGGTGTTGAAACAGGTGGAGGAGACTGCGTTGACTTGTTTGGTCATGGAGAGTTTTGAGTCGAGGATGATTCCCAGGTTGCGTGCGTGGTCGGTGGGGGCCGGGGGGACCCCAGTGACATGGGCCACCAGGAGTCGTCCCATGCGGAGGGGTTGGATCCGTGGATGAGGATTTCCGTCTTGTCTGGCGATTTAGCCACTTCTTAAGGAGTAGTGCCTCCTGACACAAGTCTACAACCCCACACCTTCCTGCTTGTTACACTAGCACATGGTAATTGTGCTGTTTGTTAGCACCTGTACTAGACACCCTGTGATGGCGGCAAGGAAGACTTTCAACACCAAGCAAATGGCCCACAACTCTAGCAGATTGATGTGGAGAAGTTCCTCCACTGGAGACCAGATGTCTCCGATCACCTCTCCAGATGGCCTCCCTAACCCAGAAGTGATGAATCTGTCACCACTGTCAGCTTTGGGTGAGGTAAAGATAGGGGTCTGCCCTTCACCAAATTGTCATCCAACAGCCACCACTAAAGATCTTTTGCAGTTGGCTCCAAAATCTGGACGTGATTGGAGAGATTCCCTGGTTTTGTGCCCACTGGAACTTAAGATCCCAGAGCAGAGTCTGCACATGCCATCAGGCATGCTTCACCAGCAGGATACAATAGGCCAGTAGTCTCAGAAGCCTTAGAGTCATCCTCACTGAGATCCAGGATAGAGGTAGAAACATCAGGATAAAAGCCTGAATGTCCTAGAGAGACTCTTCACTCCTTGGTGAAGGCACAAAACCGTACTGTGTCCAAAATAGCTCCAATAAAAGGGAGCATCTACAAAGGAGTCGGGAGTGATTTCAGCATGTTTGTAGTGAACCCCAATGATGTTAGGAGGTTCGTCGTTTTCTGGAGATGTGCGATGACTGCGGGGGTCGAGCCCGTCTAGCAGCCAATCGTCGAGGTTGAGCAAGACTGGACTCCTGAACTCTGAAGATGTGCTGCGACCAATGCCGCCATCACTTTTATGACCACCAGAGGGGCATTGAATGAGGCCAAATGGAAGCACTTCAAACTGAAAATGGTTTTGACACTATTGGTAGCCCCTACCATAGTTAAGAAGGGGCAAAGGCAATATCCTTTAGTGTAGAATGGAAGTCTCTGAAGAAGCCAGGACCTTATCCAAGCATGCTGTCTGAGTGCTACACTGGTGCCTATTGCCCAGCCCACAGCATAACACAAACCTTGTTGCATCACGGCCATCTTGGAAGGCTTATAGGAGAGAGGGACAGAGCTCCTCAGGTGCAGAGGACAAAATCTGGGCTACTGAATCCCAAAGTTTGAGGGAGTAGAGGCCTAGGAGACAGCTGGCATTGACCGAGCACAGGGCACAGCTGCTGGAGAAGAACATGTGCTTGCCGAAGATCTCAATGCACTTTGACTCCAGGTCTGGCGGAGTAGTAGAGACGGCATTTTGGTTAGTCCTAATAGTAGATACCTGCACCAATAAACTTTCAGGGGTTTGGTGTTGTATCAGAAATTACCAGGTTGCCTGGGTCAGGGCATTGATGTAGAGCTATTTTCTGGTTTATTGGAGGCCCCAAACATACCTTTTCCCACACCCCTAGTAAAGTACCTGTTAAGGACTCATTAAAAGACAGAAGATGTTGTTTGTGTGTTTGACCAATTTGGAGGACCTTAGTTAGCACATTTGTCTTTTTGGCTGGAAGTTGTGGGTCTAGTACCTCAGCCCCCTTTGCATTACCTCAGCGAAGGAGTCACTGCCCTCTCAAACCGGGTCAGTGGGGAGCCCAATCTGGAGGGTTCAGACCACTAGCATCTTGCAATTCCTCATACCAATTATCACAGGTGTACAGCGGTATCAACTCACCCCATCATCATACAGAGCATTAACTGAGTCTGTCCCACAAAGATTATAGAAAACTTGAGCCCTCCCAGGAGGAATCATCAGAGCCCGATGACCTGCCAGGAGGCTGCAGCCAAGTGAGATCTAGGCGCGTCCTCATTGAGATTGAGATGGATTCAGGTCAGAGTCAAAGAGCACGATAATATGCATGTCTTCCTCCAGCATAGGCGCCATTGATGCACGAGGGTCAGGCGCAGGTCCCAGCCCCGGGACCAAAGGGAGCACAGAAGCAGGTGCAAACCTGATGCGTGTTCAGAGGTTCCGCTTAGTGCCAAGGGAAGACCCACCAGCGGTATTTCAGTTGGAGGGTTTCTTTGGGCCCTGAAGCATGCCAAAGGGAGATGAGATGGTGCCAAAAAGTCACAGTGTGGCCTCATCTAAATCCTTTATCTGCTGCCAGGTCCCTGAAAGGGCCTGTGAAGAGACTCTGAATTGGCTCCAAAGATGATCGATTTCGGGAGTGAGATCGAAAGGCATGTTGACAAACTAGCGCCTTCTAAAGACTGAGACAGAGTGGGAGGAAAGGGGTTTCTTTTTTGACTTAGCTGAAAACTCCATGGCAATGATGTGGCATGGGAACGGGAACTCCCTTTCGACCTCGACTGGTCACATCGGGGAGTCTTTCGATGTATAGTGATGTTAATTTACATCCTAGTCCCATACAGCCTTCGAGTTCATCTGGGCACCGTGGCTAAAGATCTAGAAGTTGAATTTGGGCCCCAAGCACCGAAGGCACACCTGATGTGAATATGTCGCAGACGTCTGTTTGCAACAGTCCCTACAAGGCTTCATCCCTGTTGTCTTAGAGGGTTACATTTCCCTTACACACAGGTATATCTTTAATTTTTGAGAGAAAGAATTTGTTTCATCAGAGACAAAAGGGTAGCTCTGGATCCATGTCTGGTGGCACAGAAAGAAAGGCAGTGACATTAGCACACATGGGTGGCATTTATATGTGGCTGCGCATGTCACTTCTGGAGTGGAGGAATGTCATTACGGAGCCACAAGATGCCACCTGCCGACATGCATAGGTACTACTGAAAAGTTTCTGTATCCAGTCTAATGCCTGAGGAATATTCACAGGGTGAGAAATCTACAGTTAGAAGTATCCATCAGAAAGAAAAAGACGTAAAAGTACAACTGGGAGATGATCCCTGCAAATCCCAGTCATTCAAGAAGAAATGGAATTAACATGGCATAGAATGAAATATTTGGTGTCTGCTGTATGCCCGAGTTAAAAAAGAGCATTGTCGTCTGCTGTTTTTATGAGCTCTTTGTATACAGCATGGAGATAAACAAAGGAGGATTCCTTATGCTGCAAACTGCATTTCCGCATGCACCATAATATCACCATTCTTCTTCCTCCGTCAATCCTCTTCCTCCTCAGCCTCTACTAGATCCTCTCCCTTTTTAGGTCGAGCCTAGCATGCGCTGCTCTGCAAGACATTCTGTATTAGAGTATGGACTTGAAGCACCGCCCACTCTCCGCCCATATTTGTCATTGGCTAGTGTCATTGTCCTTCTTAAATGCTGGCTTCTGATTCGTTAATTGCTCCTTAGTACCGGCTTTTAATTTGTAACCTCCCATGAGGACTGGCCCTTTTACTTTGGTTGTTGCACTGTACGTCTTATTTTAGTCTGTAAGCCTTCTTTTATTTAATGAGTTTCTCCTACTGCAGGCACCACATGCTTTCCTGCAATATTCAGGGTGTCATGCGCGCTTACACTTTCCAAGCAGTAGGTCTCGCATATACATAAGTTTGAGCTATTGGTATTGTCAATGCCTTTTATTTATGTGTTAATTATCAAAACAGATAACATTCACTTATTCCAAAGTGCTCACTGTGTTGCTTCTTCACCTTCTTGATGGTGTCTAACAAAAAATATATATATTTACATTTTTTGGTAGGGCCCAGCATCTTTCTATTGTTGCTGGGCCACTGTATTTTGGAAAGGTATCCGCCTTCTTGGAACAGTAACTATATATAAATTTTATTAATGGTTAGTTGCACTGTATGTGCGCATGTGTGGCGACGCTTCCATGCACATACATCACTATGCTAGGTTGCCATAGCGCCATGAAGCATATGGCAACATGCATTATAGTATATGCACATGTTCAACTCACTGTGCTTTTTTCTTCTTTATTTTTCCCAGAGCTGCACATTATGGGCAAAAAGCTTTGCTTTTCGCTGATGCTGCACAGTTATCAACAGACAGCATCGGCAAAGTCAATAGGCCAAAAAGGCAAGACGTAATGGCATTGCAATGCTTGTTTCTGTTCCACATACATCTTAGAGGCTTTTCTGTCTCCTAAGTTCCTTCGCCCTCCTCTGTTGTTGCAAACTACAACTAACTCTACCTCCTCTGTAGCAACCTTTAGAATATCATGAGAAGATAAAAAATCCTGTTTCTGTTAGATACTGCCTCAGGAACCAGAAGCTAGATTTTCGCTTCTCAAGGTTGTTACAAGCACATCCAGGAATGATAAAAAGGAAATTTCTGGATATCAGATGTACTGAGAACTGTTGTTGACCTGAGGATGGCTGGCATGCTCGTTCATTGTATCAGCACAAGCCCAGAAGGCATCACTATGAGTAGCATCCAACACTTTTTACGGGGTGATTTCATCACCAGCCTTCCTGACCCATCGAGTGGGAACACAGCTCACACCATCAAACATTCTGCACACAAGGGAGAGCATACGCTCAACTGTGTATTCAATTCTGCATGCTCAATGCGTATACTTGGTTGAGTGGTGTCACAAATATTACTAGATAAGATAGCTCACTGGTATTGATGTTGGGGTCTGAGAAAAGTCAAGACTTTTGTCTTTTTAACCAGACACTCCCAAATCAATACGCATCTTTTTCCCTTTCATTCGCACTTGTTTTCATGTTGAAGTACTAAACATATTCAGGAAGAAATACAGTCTTACCGTGTAGGTAATACAAAAGGGCCTCTTCTTCAAGATGCACAATTCTGTTAGTATTACTAGCTACCTTACTTGCCCTAGGTAATCTCAATCACTACCTTACTTCCTGGGAATTAGTTTTCTGATGTCCATATTTAACAACGCTGGATATCTGGCCCTCCTATTTCTCAGATAAAATGTGGTTCATCAATGAGAGGTAAGCGTGGAGGCATATTACAATGCGAACAGATCACAACTTAATCACTTTCTGGACCCTCACTCTGACTAATTTCATTGGACATGGCAAGACCATTATTACAAAGCGGCATCAGCTTCCATAATTAACGAGCCAAACCCGACCATCCACACATAAGGTGTTGCAGAGGTCTCAGAAAGAACAGGAACATTAATATTACGGCGCATCTGGAGCGAAATACCAGCAATTAATAATTTGATATTATTCACAGAATGAACTACCCTTTCCATTTGCTTATCTATGCATTAGGTATCAAGAGGAAGGAAGCCCTGGAGCTAGAATTATTATTGTTCTTTGGGGACTTCAATGTGTGAAGGGATTTCCTGAAGAGTTCCTAGACATTGACCTTTTTCAGACTTTACATTTATATTGCCACTTATTCAAAACTTTACACTATTATGGTTGTACTTAATACTGCATCTTCATAAGAAAATAAGCTACAGCACAACAATCACAATAATGCAGACAAGGGCGTGATGCTTTAAAAATAGCAACAATAATTCTTGCACCGTAGGCGTAAATACAAGAATAAGGTAAGTGTGTTATCCTTTTACGACTATAGAAAACAAACGTAGTAAATTATCAAATGTAATGAATACAGACCCAAACTCAAAACAAAGAAGGGGGACAGGAAAGGTGTATTCAGATCTTCTCAATATAATTAGACATTTTTGTAGACTTTTTTGCTCGTAGGATCATGACAACGGACTTTGCAGCGGGCTTCGCATTTCAGAAGTATATACAATATAGAATGGGCGCTATCTGTAGTCAGATGTCATATTAGGAATACCCTAGGAAGTTCACTCATTAAAGTAAAGTCAGCTCATGATTCAAACAGTTTATATATAACGTTGTGCACTGCAAATATTAAAGAAAAATAATTATTTAATAAGCATTGGCAACACCGATAGGTACGGCATTGATTTTAAGAACAGACTAAAACACTAAAAAAGCAATGGCAAAGCCAATAGGTCTGAGTTTAATGGGCTAGCACATGCAGGTGTAGCACATTACAGCGAAACAAACAGAAGGGGACAAAAGTGGGATAGAGATGTAAATTAGTTCCACAATCAGTACTATGCAAGCACTCAAATGGAGGTGGGAGGCTACATCCAAACAGCTAAACGTATCAGGCCTAAATATTCCACTGGGCTGAGGTTAGGCGTGATTGACAAAGTCTCAAGCCAATAGCAGAAGGAGGCTATTTGGAAGAAATCCAGAAGTAAATGAGGCCGACCAAAATCCACTCTTTGCATATTGTTAGCAATTGATCACTTTGGCAGTGGCATTTTCTTAACCCAGACCTGAAAAAAAGCTTCATTGAAACAAAAATAAACAATTTGTTTCAGTATACAAAGTAGCCATGACATAAAGAATTGAATGTGTGCAAATTTACTGTCCTTTTGAGATGTAATTAGTCACTCACGTACTGCAGTGACCACACTTCATGGGAGGCAGAATGATATATCAAGCAGCAAGCCAGTAGCATAGAGCGAGATAGAAATACTCCTCTAGGATGAGCAAAAGCCCACTCGACATGCATTTTAAAGAATTGGCAACGATACGAGCAATCAAGAGGAAATTGAGAAGCAGATGCCAATTACAGTCTGGGACCCATGTCTGGGCATACCAGGCGCTCTTAGGACAAGAAAGCAAAAGACACACCAATGATGGACAGAATGCGGAACAAATCAAACATTCACCCCAGTCAAGAGATCTGGGTTAAATCCATTGTTCTTTTGCTCACCATGCAACCCCAGTTTAGACCCAGCCATAAGCAATTCAGTCTTGACCCTTCTTCTCATGGGAACAGTCCAGTCCGAACTGCCAAGCCAGGTCCTCCCTGGACCAGAAACAAGTATCCTGGGACCGGTTTCGGGTTATCAATAATTATTTTTTTCTGCAAGGATTCTATGTTGACGTTGGGAGAGTACCCCAAAACCGTTGCCAGGGCATCTATTGACTGTTCAGTCTCTAATGTACAAATGCAAGATTCCTGAATCCCTGCCCAAAATAGATTTTTTATAGTAGTCCCAGAGGATGTGGGTCCAGTTGTGCCCCCCCCCCCCCCCTTCCCCTCCACTGTACACCTAAATCAACTTTCTGGTATCTGGGGGTTAATTTTATGCAATAAAGCCGGGGATCTACAGAGTAGGCGTTTTGTATACAATTGTATTTGTCAGAAATTCACTCTGTTCCTTAGAGAAAAATTAAACTACTTTATCTTATTTCAGGTCTCCGCTGAGATCTGGAGACCTTCCTTAGACTGTCACTTGTCTCCGCAGGGGGTGTGAACTTCTTATAGCCCGACGCCCAGGACATATTATTTGGGGTCAAGGACAACCAGTTTTCATGTTTATTTTGTCCTTGGAACTAGTAGGCCCAACCCCCAGCAGCACAGATCCTTTGACTGCCAGTTCACAGTACCACATTATGAATCAGTAAAGGGCACTGTCTGGAGTTCAGGTAATATTTGTGTCTATATATTAATGATGCTCGAACTAGTATTTATGGTTCATTAATGCAAAGCCTTTATTATTAGGGAGGGTGCTCTAAGGAAGAGTTGTAATCTCTGACTGCGCTACTGACAGTGGTTCCTGAATAAAAATGTGTACACACATTTGCAAAGTTTAACAATATGAGGCTATGTATAATGCTCCCAGAATGCTCTCTGGTTAGATGCAAATATTTGCAGAAGCTTGAAAGCAAAATTGGTGATTCTTTGATTTCAAAATAAGATGTTCACAGAAAAAGTAGGCAAAAAAACTTTTATTAAATTTGTGTATAATTTTAGGTACCATTTCTTTTTAAGCATCATTTAGTATGCTAGCATTTCCAAAAATAGCCATAATAGAAAATCAGTGTAACAAGTATAAACAAAACTATGGGAAACAAAGATAAACAAGCATTGGCTAAGCCAATAGTTCTGCCATTTCTGGTCAGCATGTTAGTTTTGTTAATGTGTTTCTTATTTAGAAATGGTTTTTGTAAAACTTTGTTTTGGAAGCTTCCGGGCCCTCAACATTTATATCAAACATTGGTAAAAAGCTAAAATAGGTTTTGCTCTCAAAATGCACACATTGCCACAGTAGTCCCTTGCACTGAATAAAACTACTTTGTGCGACGATATGCTCCTTGTGAAAGAACACAATGCGGTCACTCACATTGAAGTCAGCCGATATATAGATAGACAGAGATAGAATTTTTATAAAAACAAAAGGTACTGGTTAACGCCGGACCTAATTAGAGCCCCAATTCTTAAAGATAATCACAAAAGTGCACCCAATGGTAAGTGTCCTAGCATTAGTGCAGACTTATGGCTTTCTAGAATTTATAAGAATTTACAGAAGCAAGATAGGTAATGGTACTCCTAAAAAATATTACTGAACTGAATGTTTGCAGGAGCAAATATGCACAAGTAGATTTGCTCATTCAAAAATCTGCTTTATTTTTACAAGTTCCGTTTTCCTCCAAACCCTTTTTTCTCACCCCTGGAAGAAGTTTTACTTGTGTCCTTGTCAGGAGTAAATTTCCAACCATTATAATTTTTTAAAAAGATCAGAGAAGAGCTGGTGAAAAATCCTAAAACATGCAAATTAGTAGGTTTGCACAGACTCAAAAGGGCATTCAAAACCTGAAACTATTGCTTACCACTACTTCCAGCATCCGTATGTGCGTATGTGGAAAGGTGGCAAAATACATGAATTGCTAGTATTCAAACCCTACTATAGTATAAGCCCTGACATAATCAGAGAGGCTATTATTCAAGCTCTTACATAAAGAGATTGCTGCTACAATTTGTCACAGCACTACGTGGCACCAAATGCACAAGTGGATTTGTTTACAGGACAAGTAAATTTATGAAGCAACCTGTCCCATGAACAAGCAGATATTTTATAGATTTCCACACCCCTGTCTTGGGCCTTCATGAACACCTCGTTGGCCTTCTTTTGTCTAAGGATAAAAACCCAACAACTAATAGATCTGCAGGTTCTCATTTCTATCAAATCTTCAATCATATCTAGACTTGTGAAAATTCTACTTGGCTCCAAATCATTCAAAAAAGGGTCTTATTCTAATAAAGGCCAAATGCATCATTGTTTTAACATGCCTGATAGAAGGATCAACTTTGGTCCAGACCTTCCAAGCATCTAAATTAAGAAAGTCCACAATCTTTCGATATCCATTGCTCTCCTATCTAGACACAGTGTTCTTATCTAATAGGGGTCGATGCAATGTGGATGTCTACCAAATAATTGACTTCACTAATGGCAGGAATATTGTAGTGTTTAAACAGTTGCTCCTTACATTTTAGGGACCACTGCAGAGTCTTGCATCTAACCTTTTTAGGTGATCTTGTGAGGCATACAAAATCATCAATCTCATATATCCGAAATATCAAGTTTAGAAAACAATTATCTGTCCAGTTTATTCTCTGGGGTTTAAAATATTATAAGAATTCTGTCATTGATATATGTACCTCGATTGATCCTGCTCATCTACATAGTGATTGCATTTATCTATTATACACTGCATATGTTACAGTATTTTTAATGTGCCGTCTCAAAGAGGCGGGTTCTGGTGGTCCGCCCCATAGTTCAATTACCTCCGCAATGATAACTGTAAATGTCTTCTATGGTGGTTCGGCAGTCTAATACTGTAGGACTTCACATAATTAGCTGGAATGTGCGGGGGGCTCTTGATAAAATCAAAAGGGGCGCTATCCTCCGACAGGCCAAACGTGATAATGCTGATGTCCTGATGCTCCAGGAAACACACCTAATGGGTACCAAAGCCCCCTGTCTTCTCCGCTATGGTTTTGCACAGGTTTTCCACTCTGGCTTTTCCAGGGGTTCCAGGGGGGTGGCAATCCTTATCCACCGACGGGTTCCATATCCACACTCCAGAGCATGGGTGGATCCACAGGGCAGGTACATTATACTACAGGGCTCATTCTACGGGGAACAAGTAACACTAGGTTCTGTCTACGCCCCTCCACTCCTATATTGGACCCTAGTGGAGCGCCTTTTGACACTCTGGGAGGAAATCCCCCTGGTATGGCTGTTATTGGTGGCGACTGGAATGATGTGATGGATGTGTCCCGAGACCGCTGGAGACGGGGCGGCTTGCCCATGACCTGCCTCCCTATTAAATTGAGTTCCCTTGCGACTGGTATGGGGTGGACAGATACCTGGCGTGCATTACACAGTCTGGACCGGGGTTACACTTATTTTTCCTCTGTTCATGAGTCCTTCTCCCGCCTAGATTATTTATTTGTCCCGAGTGGTGCTATCCATAGTGTACAGAGGGTAGACATTCTCCCGCGGGGCCTTTCTGACCACTCCCTGGTAGCCTTAGCATTGCAACTCGGCCCGGCGCGACCACCTTTCCGATGGCGTCTCTCCACATGGAGCCTACAGGACGAGCAATATCGTGCACATATGGATAAGGCCATAGATCAATACTTTGAGATAAATATCGGATCTGTGGAGACGGCAGAACCCCTTTGGGAGGCCATGAAGTCCACGATACGCGGGGTAGATATCTCTTATTGTGCTGCAGCCCGCCGGACACGAAAGGAGGAGTTTCTAAAATCTGAGGCTCGCTTGCTTGCTTTGGAGCGATCGAGCATAGAGGAAAGTGGTGCGCTGGCGTGCCGTCAGCTGGGCCTTGCGCGCCAAACCCATGCAGATTTACTGATGCAGGAGTCCAGGTTGGTGTGGCTGGCTACCCGTAGCAGAATTTATCAAAGGGGAGACAAATCGAGTAAAATATTACACCGTCTATGTCAGGGAGCTGTTTGTCCCTTAACTCTCCCCGCTATAGTGGGGCTGGGTGGCAGACCCCAGGACAATCCCTATGCAGTTGCTGAAAACTTTGCGCAATATTAAGCAACATCATATACCCCTCGGGAGAAGGTATCCGAGATGCAGATTCATCAGTTCTTGGATGCCATCCCACCCCAGCGCTTTTCTGAGGTGGCTCGCGATAGCCTGGATTGTCCGCTTAGGGTGGACGATTTGGGGGTAGCATTGGCCGGCCTCAACTCGGGTAAGGCACCGGGCCCTAACGGGTATCCCTGTGAATTCTATAAACGATACTCTAATAAATTAGGACCCCATCTTTTAAACACTATAGAGGAGGCGAGGGAGATTGGTTGTCTGCCACTAGATTGGCGACACGCCGAAATAGTGGTCTTCCATAAACCGGGTCGACCCCCTGATTGCCATGCCTCATATCGGCCTATCTCGTTACTCAACATCGAAGCCAAGATATTGGCTAAGGCCTTGGCCAATAGGCTCGTACCTTATATTACCTCGGTTGTTCATCCAGATCAAGCCGAGTTTATGCCCCATCAGGCGACACGGCATAATATACGTCGCGCCCAGGTCGCAGTCGATACTATCCAACGACTCAATCTCTCAGGGGCCCTCTTCCTTGCGGACATGGATCGGGCATTTGATTCACTCAGCTGGACGCATCTGTTTGCCCTACTTGACCGACTGAACTTAGGCCCACGTTTTCTATCCTATTTAAGACTCTTGTATACGAATATTACAGCCTCAGTCCGTATTGCAGGAACCGTCTTGTCAACGTTATCAATGGCCGGGGGAACCAGACAGGGATGCCCGCTGTTGCCGTTCC
The DNA here is from genome assembly GCF_964204655.1 of Triturus cristatus. Lineage (NCBI taxonomy): Eukaryota > Metazoa > Chordata > Amphibia > Caudata > Salamandridae > Triturus > Triturus cristatus. Next base: position 575,796,855 of record NC_140587.1, on the reverse strand, counting down.
TCTTTGCCCTGCCATGGAGCCCCTGGCATCATGGGTAAGCATTGATGCACAGGTGACAGGCTTTGAGTGGGCACATGGGGTGTCTGATCGTATTGCTTTATACGCTGACGATGTCCTTCTCTTCCTGACCGATGTTAATAGGAGTGGCCCTAGATTGCTCCGGATCATGGAGATCTTTGGAGAGACCTCTGGGCTATATATGAACCCTAATAAGTCCACCCTTTGGGTTCTTGGCCCTCAGCCGGCTCTTGGTCGCTGGGCCTCTATGATACAGACGACCACGCTTGGCATGAAATATCTGGGGGTCTTTTTGTCATCTTCTGCTGAAACCTCATGGGAACGCAATATCCAATCGATATGGTTGCGGGTGCGGGATGAATTGAAAACAGGGTCCCGTATGCCCCTCTCTTTACCTGGCCGCTCGGCTATTTTCAAGATGGTCTCCCTGCCACGCTTATTATATCACCTACAAAATTATCCTTTTGTATCCCTCTGTCGTGGTTTTGCCAGGTTAACTCAGCGCTGGGGCTATTCCTGTGGGCCGGGAAGTCCTCTAAGGTGGCTCTACGCACGTGTTTCCAATCTACCTATTGCGGTGGCTTGGCCACATCAGATATCCTGTCCTACTATATGGCCTCCCACCTGCTTGTCCTGAATGAGTGGTGGTATGGGGATCGCACTGACCCGGCCTACTTATTGGAGCGGACACTCATGGGAACCCACTCCTTACATACCATACTCTACTCAGCACCCATGCGTCGGGTCCACCCCTCTAATACTATTGTGGTGTTTCGGGTTTGGAGGCAAGCCTTGCGTAAAATTGGATGGTGGGGTAGACTTACTAAGGAGACCCCATTGTGGTCAAATGGATTGCTGCACCAACTGGCGGGCTTCCAAGACTGGGATGCCATCGGGATCTCCACCCTTGGAGATGTGATGCAGGGTACGACTCATAAATCTTTAGCGCAACTTCAACAGGACTTTATTATGTCCAAGACCCAATTCTACAAATATTTGCAGCTCCGCCATGATCTTCTCCCTAGTGTCTCTAAACTGGAGTCCCTTCCAGACTTCAGTCCTATTGAAGCCAAACTGTTCATGGGTGATCTCCAGGATCACAAAATCTCCAAAATATCCCAGTCCTTAGTGACTAATAGTTCCACCACTTTGGGTAGAATCCGGGAGTCCTAGGAGGAGGATCTAGGCCCATTGGAAAGTGAAGACTGGAAAGAGGCTCTTTATTCCCCTAGAGAGGCTGCTATCGCTATGCACCTTCGCTTAATTCAATTTAATCTACACTGGGTGTACTATACCTGTGTTCGTATAGGGCCGGCCTGATAGCCTCTCCGCTTTGCCCACGCTGTGGGCGCGAGGATGGTACAATTTTTCATACGGTACGGCAGTGTGGGGAGATTGTGCGATTCGGGCAAAGAGTGTTGGCATGCCTGTCAGAGGTACTGGGAGGGGACCTTCCCTACTCACCTAGGCTTGCACTCCTGCATGTTATGGAAGGGATTGGAGGCAACATCTACAAACGCCACCTAATATTTTTGGGTTTTACGCTAGCTAAACGAGATATTGCACGCCATAGGAAGGCGGCTGCCTCACCCCCCTTAGCAGCATGGAAGAATGGCTTAGACTTCAATATGGGCCTGGAGCTTCCGATTTTCAACGCCAGGGGATGTCCGTGTAAGCACACAAAGATCTGGAGGCGGTGGGCCGAATATAGAAGACTTTCGTTAGAACCCTTCTCACTTGGTATGGACGCGCACTGAAGATGGTATGTTACAGTGTAGTTCGAGAGTGGCTCTGCTTGGCCGGAGCCGCCGCCTTTTTTTTCCTCGTGCTTTCGTTTCTTACTGTGAGGGATGAGCTGCAACTGATGGGGGAGGGCATATTGACAGTGCATCGGGGGTGGGGCGGGGGGTTATTACTTTTCTTTTGTTGTTATTACATGTTGTGTTATAATTTTTAAATCATAAACGTCAATGCTTTTATTGTATCATATATGTGGCAGCAGTTCTCTGGGTTTCAGGGCTCTGCAGAATATTTGTTGCTTGACACAATAAAATTTGTTTAAAAAAAAAAAATACTTCTAAGAACCACGTGCAAAGTTTGCAAAATAATATTCCCTTAAATTCCGTCAGAGCAAGGCCCCCTTCTTTCACTGGCCTACATAATGTGTCTAGCGCCAATCTAGGCATTTTATTGGCCTATACAAAGGTGGAAAACATGCCCTCCATTTCCCTACAGAACTTCATCTGGAGAGCACAAGAGAAAGCAGCAAACAGAAAATTGCACAAAGGTAAAATTGGCATCCAAATCAAAGCAATATACCCCATTATTGGCAGAGGTAGATTAGTCCATCTTGCAAATAGCGCTTTCATCTTACTGATCAGAGGGGGGTAATTCAATTAATACAAATAACTGATATTTTCTGTGACATAACTCCTAAGTATCGCTTAGGCCTCGAATTAACAAGGGAGTGAAATTCTAGAAGTGCGCAATCGCATGATAAATTCTCTGTTTTCAACTTATTGATCTCATACCCACCCTGTGCTTAGTACTTTGGAAAAATTTTAAAAACCCTGTTTTGAATCTCTATATCTGGTTTTAATAATAATGCTAGATCATCGGCATATAACCTGATGTTAGTCATCCCATTCATTGCCGGCTGTAAGCTCGTATCGGTCCGAATAGCTATAGCCAAGTGTTCTATAAAAAGGGCAAAAAGTATAGGTGAAAGGGGACACCCTTGCCTCGTTCACCTGCTGACCTCACAAGCACCAATATTACGAGAGCTGATAATTATTTGGGCTGTTGCACCTTTATGTAATCGAGATATCATCTGAATAAAATTAGTAGGGAATCCAAACTCCCTGAGAATAACAAGGCTTTCCCAACACACTAGGTTGAATGCCATTCCTGCATCTAATAGTAGGAACTGAGGGAGAACTCGTTTTTGCAGAAAATAATCTAGGGCTTCAATATCAAAAATTAGTACTGTAGAACAGCTGTCTACCAGAAACAAAACCACACTGATCCGATGCTCAATTGTACCAAGAATTCTACCATACGATTGGCCAATAATTTTGTGACTATCTTATTGTCAACATTTAAAAGGCTGATGGGCCTATACGAGTTTACATTTTCCTTGTTTCTATCCTTATCAAGGAAATAGTCCACTACTGCGGTACGAAATGATGCCGGAACTCCTCCCCCACCCATAATAAGATTGTCTAGTTTTAGTCTCTCAAGATTTAAAACAAGTGCATATTTCTTATAAAGCTCTTCTGATAAGCCAACTTCGTCGCATGCCTTCCCATTGGCTAATGATTTCACTAACTCCTCGATTTACTCGGGGGAGAATTTAGCTACCAAAGCTAGAGCTTACCTTGATCGTAGCTTTGGAATTGAAAGATGACCTACAAAACACCTGAGTCGGGAAATGTCTACCTTCTCTTGTGCACTATATATACATTCGCAATGTTTGAGGAATTTTTACTGAATTTGAACAAGATCTACAATGTGAGTTTTTGTTTCTTCATCAAAGAGTGGTGTTACCCTTTTCTGTGATTGAAGCTCATGGGTCTGCCAAGCTAAACATTTCCCTGCATATTCACTTTCTTCATAAATCTGAAGATAAGCAGCATTGGCGATGTATCCTTGCTCATTGTAATAATCCTGCATGGGCAGTCTAGTCTGTATGAGCAGAAGCTTGTTAGCGACAGTTCTAGTTCTCCATGTATTCCTGATGGAACTCCACTTCTAACCCTGCCCTACATTATGATAGGTGTTTCCCAGCCGCGGTTCGTGCAGGTAAAAGCGGTGGGGCCGTGTAAGGGGGGATTTCGAGGGACGATGCCTATGGGAAATTAATTATTTATTTAATTTTCCCTCTGCATCGTCCCTCGAAATCCCTCCTTACACGGCCCCACCGCTGTTACCTGCATGGACCGCGGTAGATGTTTCCTCTACAAAATTCCTCTAGACGTTATGCAGCCACTGATAGTTGCCTTAAATACATCCCAGATGCTTTCCCAAAATCCCAATAGCCGGGTCTGGTGGCTCAGTGGACTAATGCGTCTGCTGCAGGGGCCTGTGTTCGACCTCATGGTCACAGGTTCAAATCCCGGCGGGTCCACTCAGCCTTTCATCCATCTGAGGTCGATAAAATGAGTACCATTGAGTTGGGTAACAATAAACATCTGTTATTCAGCGCCAAGATACCCGTAGTGGTGAACGTGCGCTTTACAAATACACGTGTTATGTGTTATGTTATGTTTCCACCCTGTTTTTGCATTCACCTTAAAGTAGTTTACTATCTCACTTTTTATCTCTTTACACCACAGGCTGGTACTAAATGGTCCAAGAGTGAGCAGCACAAGCATGCAGCACCACCCAGGGTGCGGAGCCATGCAACATACTTTATTTATTGCAGTTAAACAGTTAAGATTGTTTGCGCAAGTTAAAGAATTGTATGATTTGGAAATTAAATCTGTTCTTACATCTAAAACACTCATGATTTGTCCCCCTCAGCTCCCTAATCTAGTAATTTTACGAGTATCGTTTCCACTTTTTGCATTCTCTTAAGTGCTAGTGTCCAGCCAGTGCCTAGTGTGGGAATATTGTTTCTCATCAGTTTAACCTGAGAAAATCCATGGGAATACTTGACCGAGTAAAACAGTTATGTTTTAATTTAAGGCTGTGTTTTGTTCTTTATTTGCAATTGTTTGTTATGTAACTTTACCATAATGTAGGTGTGAGTGCACTTAACTAAAACACATACGAACAGATGCCCTTCTCTTAACAATAAAACCATAAAAACAAAAAACAAAACTGCACAGGATTTTAATCAAGCACTGTAAGGTAAAGCAAATATCTGGCAGGCTAAGTAATACCGCTGAAGAAAATAGTAATACACAAAGAACTGAGGATGAGGTGAAGGAACTAAAAGGGAGCAGGGGAAAAGAGAGAGGAGAGAGTGGAGTGCTGGTGGCTAATGGGAGAAGATAAAGTGGTAATGAAGTGGAGAAGAAAAGAAAACAAGGGGGGAAGCGCAATGCGCAAGCATCTTCCAAGCCTGTGCATAGCCCCTTGACTTCAGAAATCCCTTTTTCATTTCATTCATTTACTGCTGTGGTAAAATGTTTAGCATCTTTCAGACACACTTTTAGATCTTAAAGGGACTGGTTTTTCACTTTCATTTTAAGGCCTTGTCCAGGTGCTGTCTGTTGCGAGATGTAATGTCAAGTTAGAGTGGCCTTAGAATATGCCTATTGCTTACCATTGGTTGCCTTCATTTTCACTCTCATTTGCTTTGTTCTTATTTGTTAGCTCATGTGGGCTTTAATTCCTCTTTGTGCATTTGTTCTTCTCCTGGAGAATGTACTGAATAACTTGTGTCCTTCCACTGCTCAGTTTTCAGGTGGTACTTTTTTTTTCTTTTTTTAAGCACTCCACAAGAGTGCGTGTATTTTCCAGCTGTCTTCCTCATTTACTTCTCTCCCTCATCTGCATGTTTGTTGGTCTTTCTCTGCCGCCCTCCAGAATATGCTCGCCCTCATTTGCTTCTTCCCCCTAGCCATACATTGCGCGTTCTTGTCCACTATCTTCCCTCGCTCTTCTGTCCAGGTTGCTTCCCCTTTCCCCATCTTACTTACCGGCACCTTCTACTGCTTCCTCTCTTATTTTTTTTCTTTAGCGTTTTATATAGTGCGAACTAGACCCAAGACATTGGGTATCAGAGCACTTTACATGCGCACCAGTTTCGTTACAGATGGACAAATTCATTTTTGTTAGGCACGGGGAGATTAAGTGTTTTGCCCAGAATCACAGGGTGTTAAGCGTCGTTGCCGAAACTTGAACCCGGTTCTCCTGCTTTGAGGTCAACCGCTCTAGCCATAAGGCTTGATCCCCTCCCCAACCTCATTCCAACCACCCCTGCCACCTTCCCCCGCATTGCTTCCCCAACATGCTGCAGCTACTTTTGTTATAATTTATTTTACGAATCAACTTGGATCGGTAAACTATTAAAAGGTGCTTGCTTCATATTATAGGCATGTGCATGCTTGGTGTGCATGCCTACAAGATGACTCTTTCTCTCTTTTTTAGGGATACTGCACAGCAAAACCATTGACAAAGCTAGTAGGTTCAAAAAGCGAGACCTATTGCCTTTAACACTACATGCTCATTGTATCACACTTAATATACCTGCTTAAGGATAGAAAAGATAACGCAAGGTAAAGTTTTAATGAAAACCGTGATGCGCACAATAAATGAACAACATTTATCAACCACGGTAATTGAAACAACATGAGCATTTATATATGTGTGCTCTCTATTTCATTAGAAACAGTTCAAAGTTCATTCCTTACTGCCATTTCACAGTGACAAGGGAAGCAAGTGGTATATATGGTACCACTATTTTACTTGGTCAGTAGATTCTTTTTGCTTCAGAGACTTTTACTTTTGTCACTTACTCACAAAATAGAACATAAGTGGTTTCTTTGTACCTCAGAGGATAACGCAATTCATTATGACTGGGGGATCTGAGATGTTCTGCCACTTTCCACAAGCCAAAGGCTCCAGGATATCCACTTTCCCCTCTAACAAAAAAAAACGTTTAGGCAATATTGCCTACGAGCAAGCCACGTTATTTCTATTTCTATTTAGGGAGTTTTGTAAAGCGCTTGGTGACGCACAGCGGCGTGTCCCCGCGCTAAGGAGCGGCTGCTAACTGGAACCTACAGAAGTGGAATACTTTACTGTTCGAATAGTGTAGTTTTGAGCTTGGCTCTAAAGATTAGTTCAGATGGTTCGAGACGCAATATTAAGGGTAATGTGTTCCATCTGACGGCTGCAAGGTACCTAAAGGATCTTCCGCCCATCCGTGCTCTGGACACCTTGGGGACAACAAGGCGTCCCGAGCCAGAAGATCTGAGGGAGCGGGACGGTTCATAAGGTGTCAGCAGTCCTTTCAAAGGGAGAGGAGACCTCCCGTTGATGATCCGATGGCACATGCAGAGTGATTTGAAATCAACCCTACTTCTGATCGGGAGCCAGTGCAAGGACCGAAGGGCCACCGAGGATGCGGCTCTTCTGGGTAGTCTAAGTACTAGCCTAGCAGCGGCATTCTGTAAGACCTGTAAACGGCTCAGATTCTTCTTCGGAGTCCCTAGATAGAGGAGGTTGCCATAGTCCATCTTTGAGGTGACTAGTGCATGCACAAGGGTTTGACGGGCCTTTACAGGTAAAAACTTCAATGCCTTCCTGAAACTTTTGAGGGTCCCAAAGCATGATCCGACCACCCGGTTGATCTGAGGGCCGAAGGTCAGGTCGGAGTCGAACCAAATGCCCAAGTTCTTTGCTTTCAGGCATGGGATAGGTGTTGAGCCAAGGCATGGAGGCCACCATGCCGACGTCCACGCCGATCGGTCTCCCCCTACGACAAGCACCTCGGTCTTATTTCCGTTAAGCTTAAGGCAGTTTGCGGACATCCAGGCAGCTAGGTCTTGCATACAGGCTCTGAAGATGTCCGCCGAAAGATCGGGTGCGCGCGACAGGGAGATCACCAACTGCGTGTCGTCGGCATAGGAAACCATTCGGAGGCCGTAGCTCTCTACCAAGGAGGCAATCGGGGCTACGTAGAGATTAAAAAGTGTTGGGCTCAGGGACGAGCCCTGCGGCACCCCCTGGTCCAGAGCAATTCGCTCAGAGTAATAGTCACCCTGCCTCACTTGGAAGCCTCGGCCTGCGAGAAATGAATAAATCCATTTCAACGCTGCCCCTCTCACCCCCACCTTTGCTCAGACACTGTAGCAAGATGGAATGTGCCACAGTGTCGAACGCCGCGCTAAGGTCTAAAAGGATGAGAGCCATGGTTTGACCCTCGTCAGCACCCTGCCTGAGAGTTTCGGAGGCCCTAAGAAGGGCAGACTCGGTGGAGTGGCGTGGCCGGAACCCGAATTGAGTCGGATGAAGAAGGTTACTGTCCTCCACATATTTCATTAGCTGCTTATTTACCACCTTCTCTGCTACCTTCGAAAAATATGGCAGGAGAGAGATGGGGCGTAAGTTATCCAGCTTATCGAGGCCAATGTTAGGCTTCTTGCGGAGGGGAAGCACCACAGCCTGTTTCCAGTCCACAGGTAGAGAACTGGATCGAAAGGAGACATCTAGCAAATGCCTGATGTAAGGTTCCAGTGTCTCTATGCTGTCACTCAGCCTTTTTGGGGAAGCAGGATCGCGTGGGGAGCCAGATCTGACGGATCTGCAGATTTTAACGAGATCCTCCGATAGAGGAGTGGTGATGCCTAGCGGATGGGATGCTTAGACGTGCCCATCCTAAGGGAACCCTAGGAAGAGTAAATATTTTGTTCCGCTTAAGTTTAATGCGTGTTAACACAGCGAAGTTGTGTTGTACGTCTTCAGCTAATGCGGCTGTGCTGGTAGTGCCATTTACAATTATTGTATTTCACGCTTTCCGTAATGGAACGCGAACAATTCTAGACTGAAATCGGATGGGAGGCTGAGAATAGAAACTGTAGGAGGGGCTGTGACAGTGACGGCACATTCCTCCATACCCTTTGGGAATGTCCACATATCCAGAGACATTGGCAGAAAATATACGACACCATGAGGTCCTTGCCCTCACTAATCCCGTGGAGGCCAAGTGGTGTCTCCTGAATGTGTGGGAGCCGACAGATCTTAACAACAAAAGGATTACATGGGTCACTTTGGGGTTGATGGTTGCAAAGAGAAATATTGCCCAGATGTGGGGTTCTATACAGGCATCGGCAGTGTCAGCGTGAAAAAGGGACATGGATTGGTGTATGTTCCGGGAGAAGACGGTGTATGTGTCTAGGGGTTGTCCAAGAAAGTGGTCCCACATTTGGTCTGATTGGAATGTATATCGTGGTAATATCTGTACTCCCCCAGTGTCAACACCCCAGGAAGATCTCCCATCGCCACAATAACGTTACCAACCAAAACATCAGATTGGCATTGAAATGTAAGATCTGTATCGAATCTAACAATGTCATGATAAATTGTACATTGTAATGTCGATTCTTTTGTTTAATAAAAATAATTTAAAAAAAAAGAAATCGGATAGAAAGAATAATTGTTCAAAACAATTGTCGCTCTTATGTCAAACCCAATAGCACCAGTGTTGTATGGGAGAATAGATGAAACAGCAGACAAGTAGAAGTATTTCCAAACGAGGTTTATTTCCATGTACAGGACCCACGACAGCTTGAGACCAGAGCTGGACAGCAAATGCCCAGTGAGCCCCACATTCTAGAATCCCCACAATGATGACATAGATACACTCTAATATTAATGGTACATATCACTTGACACAACACCCATACTACAACCACTTGTGTCACTGCAGCAGTTTCCTGAATCGTACTGGCCTATGTTGCGCGTGTAGTCACCATCCCCTGTGTGCAAATCAAACCCACAGATGATGGTGGGAAAATGGCACCAATACTTTTTTGAATCTCAAACTAATCTCACTACCACTTCAATCAGCCCTAGTAATTCATCAATACTAGTGTGTGTCTTGAAGCACCGAGCCGTCTTTACTGGATCACAAGCCCTGCTCAAGAGGTAAGAGCAGGTAGGGGCTGCTGCGATATTAACCACTAAATGTGCAGTTTGTCCCACTCATTGTTAATATTTCTTAGCCCACAGACCTGCTCTTCTCTCAAAGGGTTGTGGAAAACAATGTGGCCATCAGGTAAAAAGTGTTTAGATACCAGTGACTGCATTGTGGGGACTTGTTGTACATGTCTATCACCTATATAAGCCATGTAAAGCGCTCCGATACCCGCAAGGGTCTTGTTCGCACTGTACAAAACCTTTCAAATAAAATAAATAAAAAAATAAAAAATACTTGGCAGGAACATCCAAAAGCCTGGTCACCAGTTTGTACAGCATCAATAATTTATTTATTTGAAGTTTTATATAGCGCGAAAATGACCCGTTAGTGTATCGGAGCGCTTTATAAGGAAAAGTACATTACATACATGAAGGTATGGGCAAAGTACAGGGATGGGGGATAGGCAAAAGCCAATAGTGGAACAAAGCCGTGACTATATACAAGAGTCCATACAGTTCCAAAATCAGCGATGACTTGAGTACAATAGAGCACAAGGAGAACATTTATATAATAAATGGTACAGATCCAAGTACAAGATTGCGTGGGCAGAATACAGGGATGGGGGTTGGGGAAATGACAAATGTAGGGCAAAGCCGTGGATATATACAAGTGTCAAAACTGTTCCATGATCGGCAGGCGATTTGATAACAATAGGACGAAAACGATGTGTACAAAAACTGGTACAGGGGACATTGGAATGAGTGAGAGTTGATACAAATAGTAGGTCATATGAATGTGCACCAAGGGAGCGTTATTGGAGGAATTTGCTCATTAAGAAGGTTTTAGCTTCTTTTTTGCAGTGCGCCAGAGAAGGTATTCTTCTGATGGTAATGGTGGCCATTTTCAAAAGGGGTAGAAGATGGCTACCACTTATTACAGCTATAGAAATCTACATCAGCGGCATGTCACCAGCTGCCAATCTCAGCCCAACCATCTCTCTCCCTGGCATGCGGGCTCCTGAGCAGACCTTTTGTGCAAATGGCTCACTTTATGTTCCGAAGGCGAGAACGCAACGTTTGTCCTAGTACAGGCATCTTCTTCGCAGATGATTCTTTCATAGCAGCTTAGTGCTGCTGTCCACAGCCTATCATCCCCTACTCTTTGAATAAATGTATCCAATGTATATGTTCTTTCTCAATGCTTATATAATTAAAATATCTGTGTACGATCGTAAAAAGAGGCATGGGATGATTCAAAAATTGATGGACAGCTCAGTGAGCCAACGCAGAAAGCCAGCTCACTCAAACAAGCCAACAGAGAGAGGGTTGACCCAGAATCCCTTTCTATATTTGCATGAGTATATATGCGTATTTGAATTGTGTGCTCAATTTGGAGTCCTTTTCATGTGTTGATGTGGCACAAAAGCCATCTAACACGGCAACAATGGCAGTAAAATAAGATCCTGCCACCAATGTGCATCGCTAAAGGGACTGCAATGCCGGTGATGGGACATTTTATGAAATAATTGTGACAAACGTCCCCATGACCGCGATAATGCTGTGTGATAAAACTGTGTGTACAGAAACCCAAAAACCAGAACAAACCTGCTGAGACTTGGATTACACAGAGAACAGAACAGAAAACTCAGTGCTTTAATAGAATTACCTATCAATCAACTTGTTTTATTTATACGTGGTTTGTTCGGTCATAAAAGTAATAACCCTCATCTTATACTGTAACAAATGTGATAGTCTGGGTTCTACATTACTGGAAACAGGATAAAGCTTACCATGAAAAAGCTGCTCGCCACTTCAATTACATGCTACCTAATCGGAGATAATCAGATTACCCAGAGAGGCAACAGTTGGCATTATGCCAAGAGTATAAAATCATGTCACAGAAGATACATGGAGACATAGGCACCCTTTTACATGTTCCGTATCAATTGAAATTGAAATAGGGAGAGTAGCAATGTTTAGTGAACTGTCTAAACATTGTTTAGATACAAAGTAGTTCATGGAGACAGATGAACATCGAATGCCTATAAAAATAAATCTACCATAGCCTTACAATAAGATTATGCAGCAGGAAAAGTGCCATAGCATTAGTATTGCAATGTAATTAACATAAAATAGCTACAGAAAATCACCAGGCAGAATTACAAAAACACCACACAGAAAAACCTCAAACTGAATTCAAATGGCCTAATATAAATAGGCATAAGTACGTGAGAGAGAGAGAGTGGGGGGGGGGGGGCGGGGGGCGGGGTGTGTGTGTGTGTGTGTGTGTGTGTGTGTGTGTGTGTGTGTGTGTGTATGTGTGTGTGTGTATGTGTGTGTGTCTGTGTGTGTGTGTCTGTGTGTGTGTGTGTGTCTGTGTGTCAAAATTCCACCCAACAACCTATGCGTCGACGCGTTTCGGTGGTGTACAATGATAAAAACCACCTTCCTCAGGACTGACAAATATAATCCTCCACGGAATTATGTTTAGGAATTATTGCTAAAGTTATTCTGTGGAGGATTATATTTGTCAGTCCTGAGGAAGGTGGTTTTTATCATTGTACACCACCGAAACGCGTCGACGCATAGGTTGTTGGGTGGAATTTGTTTCGGAACAGAACTTCAAGTAACTAGGGTGTACTGTCACCATATTGTCTCTGCTTACCGTAATTACAAATTCACACATCCAAGACACAATTTTGGTGTCTGTCATTGTTCCTCCTATTATATAACTGTTTACATGTCTTATTGTCTTTTTTATTTGTACCAAAAGTACCTATTTTGTACAATTGTGTGTGTCTTTAGGTATAACATATATTTTTATTGTACTGTCTTGGTTGAGGTATGATCCTTAGTCATTTGTCTGTGACTATTTTATCTGATGTGATTTGATCATGGGATTTTTTTAATATGTTAATAAACTTCAACTGATGTTTTTTTACTAAAGATAGGATTCCTTTATTGAGAATTATCCAACATTTCACGTGGGGTGTTCACAATTGAGTTTGTAAGTGTGCAAGTGGGTGAATGACATAAGGGCTATTGATGTGACATAATCTTCTATACCAGCTCAAAGAGAAAAATCTTTTTATCTAAAAAATTATTATGAGTGAAGCCAAGCATTTCATTTGGTGTGTGCTTTATGGTTTCAATGGCCATAAGTTGTTAACATCAGTGGTTTCTCGGTTTTTTACTTGTAACCTGCGTGTGTGTGTGTGTGTATATATATATATATATATATATATATATTATCTACTGGCAGTCGCCAGTAGATAGTTATAGTTAGGATCGTGTTTCCATAGGAAATCTGAAAATTCTATTTTGAATAACTTTTGCGCCGGTTGACGAATCCTCGCAAAATTTTCAAAACTAATGGGGCGCTCCGTTCAGCTCCTACCCTGAAAGTCTCGGGGTGATTCGTCAAGTAGGGGCCGAGATAAAAGGGGGGTCCCAAAACGCGTTTTCCCCATGCATTTTCCCATAGGACCTTTAGACACAGCTACAGCCCGAACGGCTGAACAGAATTACTTGACATTTGGCAGAGAGGTAGCCATAAGGTCAAGGAAGTGCCTTTTGCAGGTCTGGTGTAAATCTGTTCAGTATTTCCTGAGAAAATAGCATTTAAAAGCATATCAATATCTATACGCGTGCAGGGTGCGAGCTCCCTAACGTGCGCGAGCGTAATTCTGATTGGTGGTTACATGTTAGTCAACGTTCGAATCGGTCGAAATCAGGAAGTGTCGGCCGCCATTTTGTTTGTTTTCAGTGCGAGAGTGAAAAAGGAAGGTGGCGAACGTGAAAAGGTGGCGAACGTGAAAAGGGGGCAGGGTAGAGAGTTCCTGACCCCCTAGCCTTTGTCAGGGGGTCCCTGAAGGACCCCGAAGGCAGATTTTTTTTTTTTTTAAATCGCGGGGGTGCGCGCACGGTGAAAACCAAAAAAAAAAAATACGTAGTTTATTGTAAAATAAATATATAAAAAAAATAATAATACATAAATAAATTAGTATTTAAAAAAACGTACAAATTCACTGAAAAAACCATAGGTTTCACACACGTTATAGTTAGGAATTAGCATTTAAAAAACCTTGCAAATTCACTTAAAAAAACCATAGGTTTCACACATGTTATAGTTAGGTGGATATTTCACTCGTAAAAAACCAATGAAATTCCCCCGTTATAGATAGTTCAGATAACTATAACTCGCGCGACCGCCACTCTATCCCAAGGATGATGTCATGAGTGATGCCACTGACCATGTCATGAGTGATGTAATATGTGACGTCATGAGCAGTGGATTGCGGGCGCGCGAGTTATAGTTAGCTGAACTAACTATAACGGGGGAATTTCATTGGTTTTTTACGAGTGAAATATCCACCTAACTATAACATGTGTGAAACCTATGGTTTTTTTAAGTGAATTTGCAAGGTTTTTTAAATGCTAATTCCTAACTATAACGTGTGTGAAACCTATGGTTTTTTCAGTGAATATATATATATATATATATATATACACATATATATATACACACGCACACACATATATATATATATATATACACACACACACACACATATATATATATACATGCACATTCTCTGTTCATGCACTAGTCATGTGAAAAAAGGATGCTGTAAATTAAGAATTTACTTTCTTCATTTGAGATACACTCTATACAAGGATTACATGTAAACAAAATCTGTTGTTCTTGTCTTGTGATCTTGCACAATGGATACATTTGAGCCCTGACACCCAGTACTAAAATAATTATTTTTAAAAATGAAGGTTTAGAAAACACAGTTCTCGTCTTATATAAACGAACGTATGCAAAACATGAGCAAAAACAGAACTACGTGCATTGGTGTGCACTTGTGTAGTTCCCAACTCCCCTTGGTTCTTATCCCAGTAACATCTGAAAAAGTGGATTCAATAACAAAACGCAATGGACCCATAGCTTTATCACAGAGTAGCACAAGAATATATTATAAGTGAATGAACCACTGCCACAACAAATTGTTTTCATTCTTAAGAATAAAGTAGTTTCATAATTTGTAAATCGTATCTGTTACATATTATTTTAAAAGAACAAAAAAACGTCTTTTCTGTGCGAGTGGCCTCGTTGGGGACAAAACTGTTTCCTTTTGCCAATAAATAAACAAGAATAAGAATATAAGTAAGTGACAATTTACTGAGAGCGCCTGACATGGGACTGCACCAATGAGCATTTTGCAACATTGTGCACCACAGTCAATCAGGATTTTTTTTCCAAAAGGTTTCTGATCGTGGATTGCAGTGTACATTATAAAACGGACTGTTTACAGAAAAAGGAAACAGCTACTACCCTAGCTTTCAACAATCTGCATACCAAATAACTGTTTTGCCCTTGCTGTGGTTACAATCATACAAAGGCTAACGCTTGCCGTGGGTTATAAAAGACAGTGTGATGGTTTGAGAAACATTGGCTTGATAATGAACAAGCATTGATAAAGCCATTGTAGTTGGCGTTTTTGGACCACATGTACACATAGACTTAAACCCACACATATCCATGCACAAATAGAGCATACAAAAAGAAATATGCACCCACAGACACATGGTTCCATGACATCACGCAGACATACAGCATCCACGCAGACCATCAAACATATAGGTATCAATGCACACAGAACAGTCACGCATAACTCCGTTAGCTGAGAGCGCAGGATGATGTGCACTGGGGAGTGTAACCTAATAAGCACAAGGGGCACATGGTGAGGTACCGGAGCATTACTGGGGGATGTGCAGCAGTGGACCAGCAGTAAATGAACTATAGAAAAGCACTGGCAGCTGCACCTGAGGGGGCACTGAGTAAACACACCTGAGGGGTGCACTGGGTAATGCACCTCTGAGGGGGCCATGGATGATGCACCTAAGGGGAGTACTGGGTGAAGTGCTTCATGGGAGCCCTGGCTGAGGCACATCTGAAGAGCACTGCCCACTTAGTCCATGAGGTGATCACTGTGTGTTGCGCATAAACGGAGCACTGGGCGATGTACAATTCAGAACTGTGTACACTAAGAGGCCTAAGGCTGATGTACTAAACAGGCCCGCAAAGTAGTTAGGCACAAGGGTCTCAAGTTATCCCAAGTCAGACATTATAAGACTTGTAGCCCTATATTTACAAGTTCCAATGAATATATATATATATATATATATATTCAAGAATGAGTGCCTGGTGAGGTTATGTATGTGTGTGTGCCTATATATTATATACATGTATGATCATTATGTTCCTGTTTTGATACTGAATTCATCTATTTGTTCAGAGGATGTGGTAGCACTTTGCAGGTAGATACAATACTTATGATCGCTAGTCTTGTACAATCATTAATGTACACCACACAGAAGCACACATACACACATGCATAGCTCACATACAAGAAAATAAAATGTGGACACCTGCGCTATGCAAGATGATCCAGGTTTCGTATGACACCTTCAGCCAGTTCTGTGTTTATGGCCAGCAGCATTTAGCTACTGATCTAGTTACACACACAGCAAAACCAAAGGGGATGATGGGCGGAGTGTTGAACATTGCAAGCACTCACCCCCAGTCTACTGATCTGGGTTTAATCCATCATCATTCTTTAGCTCACTCTGCCACCCCAGTTCAGACATGGCCATATGCAAATCAGTCTGACCCTGTGCCTACTGGGAACAGTCCAGCCCGAACTGCCAAGCCATGCCTTCCCTGGACCGAAAACAAGATTCCTAGGACCGGTTTCTGGCATTTCAGCCGTCATCAGCCAGGCTAGCTTGAATCCAGTGGCAAAGTGAGCAAGGGACCCACGTCTGAGCATACCCTGGCGAATAAAGCAAAACCTAGCATACTGGGCAGCTAGACACATGGACGAATGGAAAAAGTAAACATTGGTTATTCATTAATTGTTTAAAACTGAATGTGTTTTTTGGATACCGTTTTAAAGTGTTCTCAGCTTTTTAGGTGACATCATTCTGGACAAAGACAGTTTAGTAGCAAAGTCAGTGAGTTCAATTTACCCTTCTTAGCAAACGTTTTCCACAGTTTACTTTCTCATGGAGGAATGGAGAAACCATACAACAAATCAAAGCAATGCGACAACCAGAAGTTACTGCAGTGTCTTATTCTAAGGATTTATGAGAGAAGCTTAATTTACTTGCCATTGATACTAAACCAATGAAGACACCGATCATGTTGAAATAATAGGGTAAAAAAGCAATCCTTCTCCACTTGTGAAGCAAGAAGCTAAAAGGCTCAACAAATCGCAAAACTAGAAACTCCACTTCTTGCATACAGCCAATAATACCTCCATTAGGTTTTGGCATACTAGAATTCCTAAAGGTAAACCTAACAAGCACTGGTAAAAACATTGCGTCACGCCTTTGTGACCTAAGGGCTTTGCCAACGGTTTTAACCACGCGGCAGAGCACTATCGAGGCTGTGCAGCATTGCTAAAATAAAACAATACAAAAATACTCTTACTGGCATAATTTTGTAGGTGCACACACAATACAGGCGTGTGCCTAGAAAATTATGCAGTTGCATGTTTTTGCGGTAGCTAGAAATAAAATGCACAAAAGCGTTCTCTTAATTTTGTTTCAAAGTGGGCAGGAGGAGCAGAAGCAACAGGGATTAAGCAAAAGCGGGTTCAGAAGCAATACGGGGAGAACGGTGGGACATGGAAGCAACATGGGGATGGCGGGAGGACATGAAGGCACCAAGGGAAGGGGCGGAGTCACAGAAGCAACATTGGGGAGGGCAGGAAAACACAGAAGCAACACAGGGGAAGGTGGGATGCGGATACAACACGCATACGAGGAGAAGCAGCAGCAGATCGAGGGCGAGAGAAGTACACGCGAGACAGCTTGAAAGCACATGAAGTCTCTAGAAGTGCTT
The DNA here is from genome assembly GCF_964204655.1 of Triturus cristatus. Taxonomy (NCBI): domain Eukaryota; kingdom Metazoa; phylum Chordata; class Amphibia; order Caudata; family Salamandridae; genus Triturus; species Triturus cristatus. The sequence continues at coordinate 575,779,337 of NC_140587.1, read as the reverse complement.
ACACAAAAGAACAAGCATTGGCATAGCCAATAGGTCTCGCTTTTGGGACCTCATAAGTATTTAGTCATGCAGCACAATATCCTTGGTGCAACAACATCAACTGTTGCATGGCTAAACACTTATAAGGTCCTAAAGGCGAGACCTATTGGCTATGCCAATGGTTGTTATGTTAGAAGACACTATGTAAAGCATATCCGAGTCATATCTCTGGAACTACACTTCCGTTTGTCGTGGTTTCGTACGATAAATAGCACAGACTGGAAGCTGACCTATACCAAAGGCAATAACCTAATTTACTTTGCATCTGAAATGAAGCATCACACCACCTGATCGCCTGCTCAACCACAGCTACCACTGGAGAATTAAGGAAACTGAGGGAGCCTTCACTAACCTTTAGGCGCAGATAGAACAAGGACAGCAAGGTGTTAAATGAACTACAGGAAATGCCTCCCAAAAAGTGACAAAATAATCAGCAAGGAAGAAAGATAGTTTAACACCTCTATGGATGTCAGTGCAGGGGCTGTAAGTTTAGAAAGATGGGAAACAAATGGACGCGAGAGAAAGAAAGGAGATAAAATCATGTGAGAGAGAAAGGAGATAAAATCATGTGAGGGAGAAGGGAGTGAGAGTGATGTGAACACGGAAGGAGCTAAGAGATATAACGAAAAGGATATAAGTGACAAAGGAGTGATATTATTTTTTTTATTAACAAGTCATGTGTTTAAACTTCATTACTTAAATAGCAGGTGCAAAACATGAGAAGTAGAGAAATCGAGAGTGAGTGTCCTTCAACAGGATTTAACCACAGAGCTTGGTACCTCGTTTTTTACACACAGACACACACAAACATTTTGAATATCACATTTCAAGAGCCAAATGGTTAAATGTTAGCATAACTAAATGTCATCACCAAGATTTATATGGTAGCCTGCGAGTACTATATAAAAGAAACGCTATCACTCCACGTTCTTTGATAACATTTTCTCCGTTACTTCGTCCGTTAGCAATGCTATTCTATGTAGCATAAAGGAACTGGACAAATGTATGAATGAGTTGATTCTTGTTGCAGATGCAGCAGCTCACTGGGTGTCGAGCCTGTATCTCTCATGAGCTTGCTCTGTGGGCGGAGTGCCTACTGCACCAATCTGTGCGTGTGATCTGCGTCTCGTCTTCACAAAGGTGAAGGTCTGTGAAGAAATTTGGGACTGTACAGGTTTAAAAATCATGCAGAAGGTGGATTCTCTTTCTGAATGTTTTGCCGATAAAGGAAGTGACGCGGTGTAAGATCAGATGACCTGCCCTAGGTCATTTAATTTAAGTCCAGTTTACAACAAAGGTCTAGAACTGCTGACTCCAAATTCATCAACAAAAAGTGTGCAGTCTATCAGTTTTCTTGTACTATTGCACAGGATTTAAATATCTTTTTTTTTTCAATAAAAAACTCAACGCTCCAAGACCATTTATGTAAAAGGTTTGTTTCCAAATGGCATTAGCGAATCTTACTATGGGTCTCAGTCATGTTTCCAAAACTTAGAAAGACACATTCAGGATACACACGAGGATCCTCAGATATGATATCATAAACTGCATGTGAATGCAGCCAAATGCATCGGAACACAACCTTGCAAATTTGCCGTTTGCCAGTGATGGAAATGAAATGTCACTTAACCAGTTTTCTCCACTGAATTGCATTCAGTTTGCCCCTTTAAAAGTAGAACCTTTGTGTCACACAGAGTGCGCTGCAGGGGGGCGCATTACCCCGTGAGCGGTCTGAAAGGATATTCAGTCAAAAGAATTGCCTGTAAGCTTGGTATCATTATGTTGGCCGCCTGTAGGGCTGTAAAAACAAGTGTGAACAGTACACAAGCCCCCGAAACAACGAAGGTGGTTTCCTTGGGATAAAACAAACAGACACAGAGAACACAGTCTGCTGCTGTAAATGCGTGCCACAGACCTTAAGGAGGAATCCACGGACAGCTAGCTAGCTCTCTGCCTGTCACATGCAGTTTGAGAGGTGTTAGAGTGTGCACACTGCTTTATGTGGGGGATGCTACCCGAGAGGAAAGCGGATCTCCAGCATGAGCTAGATAAGGCTTGTTACAAGAGCCCTTGCGAAAAAAAATACAATGTAGCCCATTGCTGAGGTGCGCTATATAAAGAAAAGCATTTGTAAAGTAACAAAAATACGAGCAAAACAGTAAAGTAACAAAAAACCAAGCAAAATACCAGTGGCCTCGGAGGGGTGGTGGGGTCCTGCAAGCAATGTTGTGGGAGGGGTAAGTGGGAGGCACGGGATATTAAGGGGCATGAAGCTACTGAAGCAGTGTTGTGGGAGTGGTAAAGGAAGAGGAACGGAGCTAAAGTGACTCGACGAAGTTTCATTGGAATAGTACGTGTTATACACATGGTTTTACAGTTTAGTCCAGGGGTTTTCCGTCTGTAACAGCATGAGATCTTACGTGCCAGCAGAGGTAGTAAGCGCTATATAAATGCAATTACAATCTACACAGGTGGGCGACGCCAGGGGTAGGAAAGTCCATATATTCGAAGGAAAAAAAAATAACAAAAAAAATATATAGAGATTGGTATAAAAAAAAGGGTGGAGGACCGATTGCATTGTTCGTTCCGTTCGTGGCAGCTTGTCTATGAGACAAACTCATCAGAAGTTGTCAGGCACGCAAAATAATAGAAAGTAAAATTATTTAAATAAAGTCAGTATTAACTTTAGCAACAGACTCCTAGAGAAAATGATATTCCATTGGGTTTTCGTACTGCCGCAGATATCCTGAGCCACCCATCCTCACACGAACAAACCCTAGAAAAACTCGAGAAATGCACTGAAAAACACAACTCACCCATGCAGCACGTCAAGCCCACTGCCCACAGGACCCGCGCCGGGCTCATGGTAGTGTAGTGCAGGGAAGTCGCAGTCCAATGCACCCCAAACACCAGCCTCGCTCAAATGCTTCCCTTTCTCGGAGTTGCCGGGTCTTGTGAAATCACCTGACCGGCCGAGATCATGTGGTGCTTGATTCACAGCAGCCAATAACCGAGAACAGAACGTGTTGCTATTGGAAGTTAAAATACTTCTGCTTTGTTGCCGTCCGCGCTCAGCGTTAACAACAAATGAAGAATGTGCTACCACGCAGCGATAGAAGCTATGAGGGAGGAGGTGCTCGCTGTTCAGGAGTGACTTGAGGGTGAGTCCCGAGAGCTTTACTTTCAGTATGAGGAAGCGAGTGAAGCATGGGCGCGCGGCTGCAAAAGTGAAAGCAGCTGCAGCGTCCACACTCTTTCTGTGTGCCCACGAGCGATGCGCTGAGCGCATGAGGAGAGAGGCAGTCTAGACAAGGACAGGGCGGAGCGAGTGGGCGCGCGGCTGCAAAAGTGAAAGCAGCTGCAGCGTCCACACGCTTAATGACCCGTGAAAGACAGATGCCGGCTGCGCACGTGCTCGCTCGCGTGATCGCAAGCGCTAGGCCAGCTAAAGCGTGGGGTAGCACTTTGAAAACCCACCTACTAAATGTCTCGCAGAGCAACGCATGCGCTGGCTCAGCGAGACCTAAAAAAGTAGTTTCCTAGGATCGATCACAGACACCAGGCAGCACAACATTCACTCACAAAGACCACTTCATAACAAGGACAGACAGCAAACATACAAGTTACCAATAAAGTGTTCTCTGCCTCCGCATTCTTTTCTTGGCCTTTTTGCTATAATCACTCACATGCAGCACAGCAATGCCGTACTTGCATGCCTCTAGGATTTACATAACGGACTGATCCACGTACGACATGCATCCTATCATGGTTTTCTTTTCACAAATTATTATCATTAAGTGTCAACAACCGAGACAACAACTTCAAGAATTCACCGATTTAAACATGCAAATCAGGACTAAAATAACAAGTTTCTTACCTATGGTAACATTCTTTCTGGTGGATACTTTATTTACCACAGATTCCTCACCTTAATTATATAAGGCACAGACGACCTGGAGATTTCTGAAGCAGTGTACCACCCAGAAAGTGATAGAGTGGAGTCACATATAAGCGCCAACCCTGTGAGCTGATGTCAAATTGATTACCTTTCTCCTTCTACGCCCTCAGATGGGCAGCACCGAACAAAGAGTCGGACCTGGGTGCCTGATTCTAACGTGGGACCTTTCTATATGCTAAAGAGGCCTCTTGACAGAACGAGATGGTGGGAGGGCAGTGAGGAATCGTAGATATATATGGTTTCCACCAGAAACAGCATTACTGAAGGTTAAGTAGCTTGTTCTTCTGATGGATACTCCTAGCTGTAGGTTCCTTATGATAAGAATAAATACCACAGCAACACCTTCTAAGGTGTAGGGTTATGGCGAGTGGACTCAGACCAAAAAGTCCTGCAGAACCGAAGTAACCTTCCTGCCAGACTTGTCTATCAAAACAGTATTATTTAGTGAATGTATGTACGACTCCCACATAGCTGCTTGGCTGATTTCCTAACCAGGTACCTCATGTACCAGTGCCCTAGCGGCGTAACTGGGCCTGATGGAGAGGGTCTGCAGGCCTTTAGGAGCTTGTTTCTTTTCCAGTGTGTAGCAGATTATAAAATAAAGGACTACCCACATTGACAGGTCATCTTTTGCACAGTCTTACCTTTCTTTGACCCAGAGAAACTCACAAAGGGCTGATCATCCACGCAATGGTCTTTTTTGCGGTCGATGTAAAAGCTTACCGCCCCCTTAGGGATAAGTCAATGGAGTCTCTCCTGTGTTTTGAAGGGGTGAGGTGGAGCAAAAAATGGCGGGCAGAGTAATCTATTGACCAGCAGGGAAGGCAGTCACGAACTATGGCAGAAAAGCTGCCTTGGTCCTCAATAGCAATTGAGAAATGAGGTGGTACAGGGTGCTTTTCACCGAAAGCACATGTAGTTCATTCACCGGATGTGCTCATGTAAATCGCACTGAGGAAGACGGTCTTTAGAGTCAAGCGTCAAAGATCAGCTACAAGGGTGTACACATGAAAAAGGTTAAGATCAGATTCAGCTCTTATTGTGACATAACAAATGGCTTGGAGCAAGCATGAGAGTGAAACCTTTTTTTAAATACATGGCAACTGCAGACTTAAACAACAATGGTTGATCAGGCAAACAGAGAAATCTGAAAGGTATGAAAGATAACCTTTCAACGTGTCCGCTACAACACTTTGCTGGGCTAACAAAAGAGCAAAGTAAAGCACATCTTAAAGCTAGGCTTGTAAAGGGTCAATATTTCAGGCACTGCACAAGGAAACAACTTTGACTTAGCGTCCAGCATAAACAGATTTTGTGGAGGGGTATCCGGTTGCAAGGATGACATCGATCATCTCAACTAGCAAGTCACAAGCTTTCAATTTCCACCATTCAATCTCTAATCATGGTGGTTTTGGTTGTAGAGGTGAGAGTTTCTACAGAAGTGGCAGCCTGATCTGCAGGCAAGTGCTCATGTGCTCTGTCTACCACACTCTCTTAGCCAGTCCAGGGCTATTAGGATGATTTGCACATGATCTGTCCTGATCATCCATTGAACTTAAGGCAGAAGAGGTAACGGTGGAAATGTGCAACCAGAATGTATCTGAACTAATGCCATGTAGAAATATTCAACGTGCAAAATTGTAGACACTATGCATTTTCTACAGTGGTGAACAGATCTAACAAGGGTGAACCCCAATGGTTGAAGATGCCTATTGCAACCTTGAGATGTAAATGCCAATTGTGATCCACCAGACAACAAATGCTCAGCTTGTTTCCTCTGGTATTCAGTGATTCTATTGTATGGCTATAAGAAAGAAGTTTCGAAAAAGATATTTAACTGGCAGAGATCCAAGAGACGATTGAGGCCTTTATCCTTCTTCTGTAGTAGCAAGTAGCTCAAATAGCACATTTCCATCTCTCAGAGTTTGGTACCTGCTCCATGGCATATTTGGATAACAAATGATTGAGGTCCTCCAACAGGATTGTGGAGAGGTACTCGAGAGTCTATTTGGCGTAGGCGGAAGATGGGGTCGTGTGGCATAGCCCCTGTGAACAATTTGTGAAACACATGTGAATGATCTCCAGATGGGGAGGAAATGCCATATTCTGCCTCCTACCGGCCAAGCATGGCCTGTGAAATCAAACTAAAGCTGCTTGCCTGCTGCTGCAGTAGAGAAGGAAGAATTAGAGGATTGCTGTTTCCCTGCTGGTGACAGCGGCTCTGGCTGTTTCCATGAATTCAGCCTCGCATGGGCTAGATCAGTTGCTGTGGTACAGATTGGGAAGGCTAGAGTTGTTTCTAAACTAGCCCCTTGGAATATGCCCTAAACTTCCTGTATTGATGTGTTAACTGCTTAGGTGGATATAACAGCCGCAAGGACCTATCTGTGGAGTGATTGTCTTTAAGATATTCCAGAGCTAAATCAGCCTTTACCCAACAGCCCGGAGCCATCAAAGCGCATGCCAATTAAGGTCACTTCTCAGTCACCTGAAAACCCAGCATATCTCATCCAGGTATCTGAGCATGCCACTAGTGCCAATAGCGCTACCTGTACAATCCTTGTCAACTCAGAGAACTTACTTTGCAGCACTCTGGATATTGTGTATCCTCTGGGCAGGAAGGTCCTGAAGTCCAGGGGGACGGCAGGCCAGATCTCACTGGCCAATCCCACAAAGGATGGGTGTATCTTCCCAGAAGATAGATTGTGTAAATAGATCTTAGGGCTAAACTAGCTGAAGAAAAATCTGCTTTCCGAAGGCATCAATTCTTCTCGATTCTGTATCCCGAGGACTGATCAGAAAGAAATTTGGGTTGACGTTACTTTTAGATGTCTGTCAATCAGGCTTTCTGGTGTAGGATTTTTGTCTAAAAAGTTTCAGTCAACAGGAAAGGGTTTGTGTCACCTATCACCAGGTCGACTGAGTGAGGGCATGCGCGTGGCTTAGACAAAGGTGCCATAAGGGCTTCAGTAACGTCTTAGTTGAAAGGCAGCAATGGCTTAGTAGAAGCTGGTTGAAGATTCCCAGTCAACACATTTGTGTTTGTCTCAACATTGGGCAATTACAAGTGCAGCTCAGTTTTGGGAGATGCATCTAGCCCACTGGCATTGTGGATGTCGAAATATATAATGACTATAATGAGGTGCAAGTAAGTTGTACCCTTCCAACATCATCATCAGGTTCCGAAGGGACATTAGGTGCGTCCTGAACCGGATCAGAATCAGAACCAAAGATAGCCTCAAGCCTCTGATACTACAGTCGCGATGGTGATGGTCTTGAATTAGAGTCAGGCTGCATAACAACTGGTTGCACCTTTGTGTTCTGGTAGCACAACATGGGCTTGGTGTGAGCTGATATCTGTTCAGAGTCGGAGACCAGTGTCCAGATCAGATTGTTATCCGGCACCAGCAGAGACAACGGTAGTTCAGAAGGAACCGGCATCGATTTTGATGCTAGTATAGATTCAGAGTAGGCAAGTAGTGGGTCCCAAGAGGACAAATGTTGTCTAGGCCAAACAAAATCGGTGAAAGTCAGACTGGAGACTTCTGTGGATCTGTGGCGCCTGAAGGCACATGGTCTCTTTGTAGGCCGCTATCTGCTACTGGGTTGAAGGTGGCTCAGGACATTTGAGTGCTCGAGGGCCAGGTTAGATCAGATTCGGGTGATACTGTAGTCATGCAGGCTCTATCTTGAAGCTCCCACATCTTCTTGGTAGACTTTGAGTGATGGGGTCTAGTCCCATGTAACCGTCTTCCACTCATGTCTAGACTTCAACCTCCACTCACCATATGACTTTGACCACTAAGTGAACATTTATATGGGAGCAGCCACGAGACCAGGACTACAACCAGGCCCGCAACTTGAAATGCGAAGCAGGATATGTGCTTGACTGCAATCTCTTACATTTGATAACAGCATGACCGTCCACTTCGGAACTCCTTTGGTGCATAATGGCACACTTGTCACAAGACCTAGAGTTGTATCTGGAGTCAAAGAACCACAAACACACACTTGTGAAGCTCTGTGACTGACATCTTGTTCCTGCAGTCTTTTACGGCTTGAATCCTTTCCTTTTGAGTGGTGACGTTTTCTACCAATGATGGAAGAATTTTGGAAGATCAACAAAGAAGCAGAGCACTGTATCCACTTGGCATTACATGCGACTCCTCTCTGTCACTGCTGGAGCAGTACGGAGCCACCAGAGTGTTGCACAACGTCACCTAACCGTACGCTGGAGCGCTGCATCAAAAATCTCCAAATCCAGTCTAGGGCCTGAGACACTCTAAAGGTGAAAAATGACAGATAACTATCCATCAGAAACAAGGTATTTCGCATACTTTATTGCTGTGATTAGGATGTTTTACTAACCAGGACAACAGTAATAAAAGACATGGCATTGGTAAAGCCATAAGTTGGACTTTTTTGAAGTAAGCATTTGCCCCAAAAATAAAAAGGAAACATGCCATCTAGAGATGGCAGACATATACTTGCAATAATAAATGTACATTATAAATTCAAAAATAAATTAAATATCACATATAATTTTAACAGAACAGTATGGGTGCTCCTACAGCCAGGTTTACTTAGAGAAGGTCTAGAAACCCGTGTTGGTTTTAATGACTGTAACAGTAAAATATGATAGAAAGATTCAGAGAGCTAGCCCAAAGCCTCACTGAATGTATATATGTATTTTATTTAATCTTTTTTTTTTATTACATGAGAATGGTGAGACAGAGCTCTCTTCAAGTCAGATCTAAAAATTCAAAAGCTAAGTGGCCTGCTATTTATAGGGAATTTAGTCATCCTGATCTTGGCAGATAAACATGGGAATCTGTGGAAGGGTTAACTTTGTTAGAAGGAGATGAAATGGGAGGACTGGCCGAAAGGCAGACGTCTGCATTATGAATAAAAACTGGCATTTGGAGCATAACGGATATTGCAATGAATTCAAGGCAAGCCTTAAAAAACAAATGAGGTTTTCTGAAAAGTCAATCACATCTTCAGTCACCCATGACTAGCCTGACACACAAACAGCAACCCAGAAATGGCAGTCAAATAGATTCTGGGGAACTGTGTTCAATTTGTTAGAGAAGCAGATCGTGAATCACAGAGGACATGCTTTTAGGCGCAACACAATAATAAGTGTATCTTTAATCTTTTTCTGACGAATACATAACTCTGTCTTCTCATAATGATTTAGATTTTCTTTTATCAGAAAGAAAAACGTCAGCACTCTGGTAAAAATGTGCTTATTGATGAAAGGGTTTATTTCTAAATGTTGTTAAATCAGTGCAGAATCAAGTTAATGTACCCACCTTCACACTATTTTAGTTAGAGTGTTCCGTGTTAGGGAACATTAGCTAGTGTAGCCAAGGGAGCTTGTTCACGCCGTAAATGGAACCAGTAAGGGACAGTAGGGGAGGCAAAGGGACAGCGTAAGTGCACTTCAGATTAGTTTTTTTTTTCCAACCGACCTACTGGTCCCCCCTTCAATACAGCACTGCCGTGCCTGTGGATGTACACTCGCACTCTGAGACAAACACGTTGTGGGTGAGAGTTTGACATCCTTTTCAACAGATAGTTTTGCATTACAGAGCCAGTCACTATTGCTATGGGACAGAGGGAATAGCTAAGGGTCCTTAATAGATTGACAGGGAAAAAAGTAGCATAGTTATTTTGCATTAGGGAGAGTAAACTACTTTCTGATTAAAACTGTTTCTCACTCCCTCTTGTATATTTGAATGTAGCATCAGTTACCAACAAATTCATGTTTTCTTTAAGAGCTTTTTTTAGTTCCATCGGTTTTGAGAACCCGGGAGTTCTTATTTGGCTGAAGAGATATTTGCGAGTGAGAGCAACAAGGCTATTTTTAGGCGTGGTGATCTTGTAATTTGAATTAAAATTATGTTTTTATTGAATATGCTGAAAATAAGGTTAGATGAATGAATGAATGACATTCTACCAGGTCACATCAACTGTAGGTTGATGCTGGCGGCATAGCCATGCTAGTGACCAAATTGCTATCTAGCGCATGGTTCCAGGACCAAACCTGCCGCTTCTACCCACAAATGGGACAGTCCTGACCCATCCTTGTCCATCGGCGGTGGGCGTAACTCGTCGGCACCCTGAAGTGCCTGTGCTGGTACCAACAGGGCGTGCAGGTGCGATAGGCGCTCCCAGAGAGCAGCTGCAAATCGAACCGGCCTCAGAGGCCTGGCGACGACATGGGCTGCAGTTGAGCCTGAGGCAGCTGGTCACCCACTGAGTCAGGAGAACGAAGGCAGCATGGGGCAATAAGTGCCGCTCAGAAGTCCACCGCACCCTGGTAGCTGTGGACGGGCCGGCGGGCGCTGTGGGAGCTGGGCTATAAGTGTGCCTACTCCTGGGCTGAGCATGATCCTCCTGTGGCTTGGGGACCATCGGCCCCTCTGTGCAGACTACTTGACAACTCAAATTGACAAACTCACTGAGATGGTACAGAGCGGTGGATCTCCGACCTGGAAGACAAAATCACCACCCATGCCACTTTTCTGACTAAAATAGAAAAGCAGCTCTCCCAGGCAATGGTTAAGACTGAAGATTTGGAAGCCCGATACAGTCGAAACAATATACAAACTGCTTGGATAGCTGAAACCACTGCCATGGATTGCCCAGACAGGTTCGTTGAACAGCTGCTGGTGGACCTGTTTGACACCTCAGAATTCTTCTTGGCATTTTTTGTAGAATGTGCCAAGAGATCTCTTGGACAGCGACCATCCCTAAAGGCTCCACCCTGTCCTCTCATAGCCCGACAATTAAACTACCGGGACATGGGGCTCTGCCTGGCAAGGGAGAGGGTCCCGCTCGAATCCCAGGGGACTGCAATATCCATCTTTCACTCATGCAGTGCAAGACACCCAAAGGAAATTTACCAATGTGAAGATACTGTTGCGCTACAAAGGGATTCGGAATAGCATGCTAGACCGGGCTCAGCTACAGATCGACGCGAATGGCAAAACACACATCTTTTGCAACCCCACAGATGTCAGCCAGTTGTGAAAAAAGCATCTTAGGCAGAAAATCCCAAATACCTCCCAGGAGACTGCTACAGGATCCGACACCGGGGAGGACTGTGGAGACTGAGTGGCCTCTGGTTTACCAAAACCCATAGCCTGTCTTATAAGAAGTTGATTAGGGACCGGAACTCCAACCAGAGCTTTAGTCATCCTGGCTACTACATGTTCTAGTTTGTTTGACACTCTAGTATTAATATTCACCTGTTTGGCGGAAATTATCTTACGGAGCGTTGCCTTCCCCCATGGTGTGTAGCACCTATTTAATATTTTGGGATATTAATAGGGAATTGTCATTGAAAGTTGGGGCTGTCAGTGTGGGAGGGGTGTTTGGAACTTGAAATTTTGTTTCAGCTTTGTTTAGTTTACAAAATGGTCATGCAAAACCTAATCCATTTGCACAGTGCGTGACACAGTTTGACTCAAATCATCACTCAAACATGACCAGCAATGCGGTTAAACATCTAGCGCTGTTATCCTAGAACATCCGAGCTATAAACAACCCACGCAAAGGTAAGTTAGTACTGGCATATTTGGAGCGATATGGAATAGATCTTGCCTTTTTACAAGAAACACACCTTCCATCTGGACGAAAGTCTATGTTCGCTACCAAATAGGGGTCCCATCAATTCTTCTCCTCATATAGTATTTATGTGCACGGTGTCTACAACCTTATACATAAATGTATCAATTTTGTCATAACCCAAATATACACAGAGCCTGAAGGACGATATACAGTGCTTGAGGGTGCACTAGAAGGCCAGAAGGTATTTCTACTTAACACGAAGGCCCCCAAATATCGACGTATCCAAATCCATCAAGTCTATCTCACTGACCCGGAAACGCATCGAAACCGGCCCAGTAATATGGGAGAGGGCCTCAATTTGGTCCTTAAGTCAGTCAAAGAGTGTACAGAGGCCAGACGTACTGGAAAACCACACTCCACTAGAGCGTAGGCAGAGATCCATCAATATGCAGATCAAAGCTGTTGAACATCAGCCGCGTACACTCTCCGACTACTGCCCGTGAAACTGGTCCTTCAGATACCGGATTTATCACCCCCTGGCGATTCCCAATTGAGGTCCTCACAAAGAACTCTTACAGGAAGATTTAGGTGAGGCAATAGAAGAATATTTCAGACTAGAGTAAGGGACTGTGTCAACCCATTCCACACTCTGGGAAGCGTTTAAAGTTTATATCGGCGGTATTACTATATCTAAACATTCGTGAGTGTTGATGGCCATACGTACACAGTCTTATGCACAAACCTTATGTGGTTGGTATTGACCAACGCAATCCCCCTTTCTGATGCATACCTACATGAGACCCACCGCTTGCTCCATCAGTGCCGATAATTCGCCAATATCGAGGTGGCACTTCTGGGCAAGCATGCTCAGGCCCAGAAATATGGAGAGAGTGACAGACCGGTTAGGAAACTAGGTAATCCATTGAGGGGCTACTGGGATAGGACACACATAACCCATATTGACAATGAGGCAGTAGAAACTATATTCTCCACAGAGGAAATGTCAGCTGAATTTGTCCACTACTGTGGCAACTTATACAGGATGAAAGTAGATGAACTCTCCGCAGCCACCAAACATACCTCAACGACATTGCAATGGTATGGCTGGAGTAGGCACATCAACAATTCCTAGGTGCTCCTATCCCTGCTGATGAAATAGGGACAGCTACTGAATCCGTGCCCGGTCTCAAGGCACCTGACCAGGACGGGCTGACTGGAGAATTCTATAAAGCATTTAAGCACCTTTTAGTCCCCCGTCTGCTAGAGGTTTATGTCGAAGCAGCGCAAACCAGGATCCTTCCCTCTCCATCTGTGAGGATGTGATCAAACCCAGTAAAGACCCTGCATACTGAGCCTCTCACAGGCCGCCATCCTTAATAAATGTTGATCATACAACTCTAGTGAGAGTAATTGTAATGCCACTCTCCTTACTAATGGCTTACCTGATCTTGTTTGTTCAATTTGGCTTTGTTCCCAATAGATCCGCATCCTTTAACCTGTGCACTGTTTTTGCAGTACCTGATCAGATCACCCCAAAAGTGTCTTCAGAAGCAATCTTTTTATATGCAGAAAAGGTGTTTGAATCATTGAAGTGGCCTTTCCTATTCCAGGTGCTGACGAAGGTGGGCATCCCAATTGGCTTTATCGCACTCATTAAATTACGCGACAAAAACAGACTGCCCATATCTGGTTAATGGCTCCCATGCTGACCACATACCAATGATATGTTGCTGTCCGTTCACAACCGTGCGCCCACCTCAGGTGGAGATTTGGATTAAGTTACCCTTGTCTCTGCCATATTAAAATGGTGGTTCTCCCCAGTGTTCTTTATCTTTTTACCAATATTCCCATCTCACTCCTGCGCACCATTTTCAATGCACTCAGCAGCATCCTGACTAAATTGCTACTGGCTGGTAAGCAACCCCACATTAGTTGGTGCGCTCTCACACTGCCGTATGGGAAGGGAGGGCTAGACGTGCCAGACCTAGAGCTCTAGACACAATGTCTTTGTGTAAGACACTGGTATCCTCCTGACAGCAAACTCCCTTACTGGAGACCGGAGAATGACCAAGCCGGTGACACACCACTTCAAACACTTATCCTGATGAGCCTTCCTAGAGATACACGTACACTGAAAACCATTGCAATGACCTACTAGGCATGGAAAGGAATAAGCAGACGACTGGGCACGCCAACTTATATTAACTGACTATACCCATTTCAAACAACCCACTGTTATCACCCATGACCAACAAACTGGTACAGCGCATAGTGACAAAATGGGAGGTGAGGGAATAAGGCAACCTTTCCCCTGGCATAAATGTGCAACACTGGAACAACTTACCTGAGAGGACACTCCCCTTCCATTAGAGCGTTTCCTATACTTGAGGGTGCGACATGTTGTTTAGGTGTATCTACCCGGCTTTCCCAACTAATCTCCAGACTTTCCTCCCTTTACCTTGATTATAAGCTCACCTGAAGCGACCAAATGGGTATCTCGCCTTCTTAAAATCTGCTCTGTGAAACGTACACCGACACCCCGGACGGCTCCAGAGATGCATGGAGGACAGATTCAGTATCTGAAATCACCATTCTCCAATGGACATACTGCTGCATGAATATAAACTATTTTCCATAAAACATAGACACAAACTTATACACTTTAAATATTCACATCGTTTATACTCTACATTTAGTCAGAGAGCCAAAATGGACGCCTCCCGTAGACATCGTTGTTTTTGGTGCTCCCAAGATTAAGCTGAATTTCTGCACATGCAATGGAGCTGCCCTGGCATACAAGCCTTCTGAGAGGAAATGGCAGACACGATAACTGATATGATTGAATTCCAACTGGAGCTCAAACCACTGGAAGCCTTGCTGGGCTTTGTGAACCAGATCCCCAAGGGAGTGTGTAAATTCACAGCGATAGCTCTGCTACTGGAAAAGAGACAAATAGTGATATACTGGGGGGGTCCCATAGTGCTGCGCAAGCAAGACTGGATTGGACATTTAGTGCAATATAATGCCCATTGTCAGGTATATGCACAGATACAGCTTCTGAATTCCCAGCAAGCGACATTTGGGAACCCTGACAAACCTGGTTGGCTTGGACTAGTAAATGGGATGTACACTCAAACACACAAGATGATTAGGAGGGGTTGACCTCACCCCTAGACCTAACACTGCTGAAATGCATGCCGAAGCAGAGCATAGGTACTTATCCTCTCAGCATGCTCCCCCATCACCCATTCACCCAGAGATGTTGGCCCCTTCAAGGACAACAGTATTGTACAACCTACAAACATGTACCCATGTCTCCAAATTGTACCGCAGTATATTGAAATGTGATCCGAATAAACTGTGTTGTGTCCTTGTACTTGTTCGTAAACTTAATTAAGAAAGTGTAGTTTAATGCTAACAGGATAGACATGACAAAGCAAGAGGTTGAGAGTTGGGGGAGATTATTTGTGAGCAGTTCCTACAAGTGGTTGTTAAAGCGAAACTGGCTTCTGTAAAACATAAGTCTTTTTATGATGTAAGCAATACACTGATCTAAGATATGCACCCTGAAGGGAATCAGATATGTCAGGCTGGATGCTTGAGCCAAAAGAACTAATCTTTAAAAATATTACCCCAGAATGTCTAAGCATGTTCAGAATTCCGAGAGGACTCCTCGAGGCTGTGGGTAGGCATGGGAAGCACCTTCGCTCCAAGTGTGGCAGGGCTCTATGTTTACCATCTAGAAATCAACAATATCTTAAATGATGTTAACCCTCATCGAGGTAAGATCCAAGGATGGTGGCGATACATCGATGATGTACTCATGATCTGGAAAGGTAATGAAAATGAAGTGCTTGATTTTCTCAATTAGTAGAACTGACAAAGGTGCCAATGCTGACGAATAATTTAAGATATTTAGCCGTAGAAGAAAGGAAAAAACAACTACGGACGCACTACTGAATAGTATTTAATCGCAAAGAATCTGTTTTTTACAATGATTTCATTTATCACAAAAACATGATCTGGACACACAGACGTAATAAAGACAAATATACACAAGAAAAAAAGAATTGAGGGACAACAATAAATACAATCAAAAAGTGAAACTCTACTGTCCTAATGACAGAGGTCCAGCTCCAACAAACAATCTTACACCACTCATCATTCACACACACAACTCATACAAACAATACAGTTTAGTCACCCTTTGGTTCTAATTGTAAACACAAAAGGTGTCTCCGTCCATAACAACTTGGAGTGAGATCCGCTATATAAGGTGTGCACCAAAGTATATTCAATTTGTTAGGTTTAACATTGTTTTAAGGCTGCATAAAATCAAAACACCAGAGGCGGACTTGAAGTACATGTGACTGGAGAACAAAGGAAGAAGGTCTACGCGTTTCAAACCCCGTTAATTTTAAGGTGGGGTTCTCATCAGGACCATAGCACCGGCGAAAGGTAGGATGCTAGTACCCTTTCAGGATTTCAGAAGAGGGATACTCGTTGTAGAATGAGGCCGAGAAGAAAGATGGGTGATAAAGACGTGTGGGGTCAATCCGTCAAGGTGGAGGTCACAAGATGAAATTTGACCCGTGCTCTAAGTTGGAAGTGGAGTGATTCCTCACATGTAGTGTGCCAGATGGACGTGCAGCGTTTTCTGTCACAAGTCGAAAGCGGCGAAACTAATTCGTGGCTAGGTTCCGGCGTCTAAGAAGTCCGTCGGGAACAGGAATGATTTTCTTAATGAACAAGACAGGTTTTTAAAATTCACGCATGAGTAGATCTGAACTAATATTCCTTGACCTCATTATACATGCTTCCAATGAAGGATTACGGACAACCACCCATTTTATGTTTAAAACGTTTTATTGAAACAAAACAAACCATGGGGGAGGGGGATAGGAGGTTAGGGTACATATAATACAATCAAAGAAAAAAGGTGCAACTCAAGAGGGTTGGCGATGGATAGCTCGATGGGCCAGGGGAAAAGCACAGTAAATGAAAGGCTAGAAATGCAAACTATGGAATCCCTGCGTGCATATCCAACACCCCAAATCTGAGCAATGAAAACCAGCAGTAACTCGACAAAGCACAATCCACCCCCCCCCAACCCCCATCCCCCCAGTAAAGAAAGGAAGGAAGAAAAAACAATACCCCACCCCCCCGTCCTATGGTCCCGCGTCAGATTAGTCCTCACCAAGAAGCCCCGCACCCCCCCCCCCCCCCCCCCCCGAGGCCCCCGTCTCACATGTGATCTAGTCCGCCGGGATCACCGGCGGCGTCAACCTGAGAAGCCTAAGATACCTCGGACAGGTGAGCTCCCGGAATTCGGTGGACAGCAGCGCTAGAAAGGGTTGCCACAGCTCTTCAAATTGGTCTATTTCCCCCGCCACCGTGAGCGACAGCTTCTCCATTCCCAGCACATGCCAAAGCCTATGCAACCAACCCGTGATGGAGGGGACAGTGGTGGTGCGCCAGTGGATAAGGATGTTCTGGACCGCAGACCCCAGCGCAATCGCGATCTGCCTGCCCCTGCGGGACTTCAGTGGGTACATTAGGTCATTGGGGAGGCCCAGCAGGACATACGCCGGGAAGCGCGGCAGCTCTATCCCAAAGTGCTTATCCACCTCGTCCAAAACTTCCTTCCAGTAAGCGGTCAGCACGGGGCAATCCCAAAGGATGTGTGAGAGGGTACCGTCCTGCCCGCAGCCCCGCCAGCACCCCTTGTCAGTGTGTTTATGCATTTCATACAGTCTCTCCGGGGTGTAGTACCAATAAGTGGACACCTTAGTAAAGGTCTCCGTAAGGCCCGTGTGATATGCAGAGTGCCGCGCCCGATACGCAATTTTTTCCCATTCCTTGTGGCTGAGTGTCCTACCCAATTCCCTGTGCCAGCGCTCCCTCCCCGGGTTGTAATAGTGAAACGGCGGGGGTTGTAGGTACTTGTACAGGTCGGTAATTAGCTTAGCGTCGGAGATCCGGGTAGCCAGCCACCTCTCATACGGTGTAATTTGACGAGCAGCGGTGTCACGCACCTGGGGCTGGAGGGCCCAATGCCGAACCTGCAAGTAGCGCAATCTGTCCAGCTCCGTCAGGCCGAACTCCTGGCGGAGTTGCTGAAACGGAATCACTTCCTCCGGGCCATAGATCTGGAAGAGCGCCTTGCAGCCCGCCTGCACCCAATGGGAGAAAACTCCCGGCTCCATCCCTGGGGAGAAATCCGGGTTGCCCACTATGGGTGTGAACGGCAAAGGGAAGGTGGTGAGGCCCCGAGCCTCACAGACTGCGTCCCACACCCGCAGGGGGACCCTCGTAACAAAAGAAGCGTAAAAGTTAGGGGGGCGGTGCGCGCGGCGCAAGAATGGAACCTCTTGTAAAGTGCGGCCCGCCACTGCCTGGTCTTGAAAGAGCCAGTGTTTGTCGGACTCCCACCTGCTCCACTCCACCAAATATCGCAGCTGTGCCGCCTGGAAGTACCTACGGAGGTCCGGAATACCGAGGCCCCCCGCCTCCGGAGCAAGCGTGGAGAGGACCCTCTTCATTCGTGGCTTGCGACCCTGCCAGACAAAGCGGGAGATGTCAGCCTGCATTTGTCGTATCCAGCCCGCCGGGGGCTGGAGAGGGAGGGCCCGGAAAAGATACAGTATCTGGGGCAACACCGTCATCTTAACCGCCGCGATTCGCCCCAGCCAGGACAGTAGGCCCTTACTCCAGCGACCAAGCTCCTCCTTGATCTTCCTGCTGAGGGAGGCATAATTGGCCGTAACCATCTCCGGTAATGTGGGCGCCAGCAGAATCCCCAGGTATGGCACCGTGGACGAGGACCACTGCATGGGGAAGAGTCGCTGAAGGTCCCTCCTGGTGTCCGCAGCCAGGGACACGTCTAACGCCACCGACTTGCTCATATTCATTTTGAAGCCGGCCACACAGGCAAAGGCGTCCAGTTCCTGGAGGCAAGCAGGCAGCGACCTCCTAGGGTCGTCCAAGGTCAACAGGACATCGTCCGCGTAGAGGCTGACAGTGTGGACATACTGGCCCATCCGGACCCCAACAGCATCCGGGTTATCGCGAATCCTCTGAGCAAACGGCTCCATGTAGAGGGCAAACAAGAGCGGCGAGAGGGGGCAGCCCTGCCTCGGGCCGCGTTCGATAGCAAATCCACCGGAGCTACACCCGTTGACCCGCACCGACGCCGAAGGATGCTTATAACAGTTGAATACCATGGTGCGGAACTTATCCCCGATTCCCAATTTCTTGAGAACCAGCTCGAGATACGGCCAGTGAACTCTGTCGAAGGCCTTCTCCGCATCAACGGACAGCAACATCCGCTCCCCCGGGATCCGCGAGGCCTTCTCCAGAACATGCGCCACCCGCTTGGTATTGTCGACCGTCTGTCTGCCGGGTACAAAGCCAGACTGGTCCGCCTCCACCAATCCGGGGAGGTGTGGACCCAGCCTGGACGCTAGAATCCCTGAATACAACTTGAGGTCGACATTTAAGAGCGAGATGGGTCGATACGAACCGCAGAGGGCCCGGTCCTTCCCAGGTTTCGGAATTACCGCGACCGTCGCCCTCAGGAGATCCGGTGGGATGGCTCCCGGTTCGGAAAAGGAATTAAATAGCCGAGTAAGGACAGGGGCAACAGCCGTGCAAAAAGTCTTATAAAACAAAGACGTGTACCCGTCCGGACCCGGGGCCTTACCATGCTTCAGCCGCGCGATAGCGGAAATCACCTCCTCAACATGGATATCCCGCTCCAGGTGGTCCGCCTGAGCCGGATCCAGCACCGGAAGGGTCACCGACTCCAAATAGCCTTCGGCGTCCCGTGGCGAGGAGGGCTCCTCAGCATACAGCGCCTCGTAGAAGCCGCGGAAAGATTCCGCTACCTCTGCGTCCCCGGAGACGACCACCCCGTCCGTGCCCACAAGTTCCCTCACGACGCCACGCTGCTGCGTGACCCGGAGCCGGTGTGCTAGGAGCTTGCCACATTTGTCCCCCCCAGTGTAGAAGGCATGTTTCAAGCGCAAGGCGGCATACTCCGCCCTATCAAGATCCAATGCCGACAGGAGCTTCCTCGCAGCCTTCAACTGCCTCCACACCCTTGGCGCCCCCGTGCGGCGGTGGACCTGCTCAAGCTCCCGGACCTGAACGGTCAGCTCGTCCCTCTTCCGTTGCCGCTCCCTATTGTCGACTGCGGAGATAGAGATAAATTCCCCCCGGAGGACTGCCTTCAATGCCGCCCACTGTGTCGCCTGCGAAGTGTCGGTGTTGCTATTGTGAGTTAGGTAGTCCTGTATGACCTCCCCAATGCGCTGCACTACAGACTTTTTGTGTAAAAGGGTATCCCGGAGGCGCCACACCCCCCGAGAGGGGGAGGCCGCCGGCCACTGGAAAACGCCGGTGACTGGTGAATGGTCAGACAAGGTCAGGACCCCGATGTCCGCCGCCGTGGCAGCGGCATGCATCGGTCCACTCACCAGGAGGTAGTCCAGCCGCGAGTAGGTTCGGTGTGCGTGTGAAAAGTAAGAGTAGTCCCTATCCGTGGGGTGCATGGAGCGCCAAAGGTCGTGTAAGTCCATCTCCGCAATCCGGGCCTTCCCAGCCTGGGACAGTTCCCCCGTCTGCGGGAAGCGCTGCGCCGATCTGTCCATCACAGAATCGAAGACAATATTAAGGTCTCCCCCCAAAATGACGTGGCGGTCGGGGGAAGCAGTGACATCCACCAACACGGAGTCTAGGAAACGTTCTTGGTGGTCGTTTGGGCTATAAACGGAGCCGACCGTAAACGCTGTGCCTCCTAAGCGCATGCGATACGCAAGAAGCCTCCCCTTCTGTTCAGCACACTTATACAAAACCTCACCCCTAAAGGAGCTCGCTAGAAGAATGGCTACCCCCGCCGTCTTGTTCGCTGCCGAGGAGAAGAACTGGGTAGGGAACTTAGCAGAGTGCAGCCTATGGCAATCCCGGGACAGTAAGTGGGTCTCCTGCAAAAGGCAAATGTCCGCCTGCGTCCCCTCCAGCAAAGATAAGATCGCTCTGCGCTTCACGGGGTTATTCAGACCCTGAACATTAAGGGTCACTACCTTTAGGGTCGACATTCCTCTCGGGGATCGGGTGCGCCGTGCAATGGGCAGGGGATCAGCGGGTGGGGGGCGCGGGGCAGCCGCGCAGGACAAGCCAAAACAGACCAAGCGTGGGCATGGACAACATCGGACGGGACCTCCCCAACCCCAGAACAACCCCTACACCCACCCAAAACACAACCCTGGCAACTAGCCAAATGCAAACTCAAACACCCCATTGTCCCAGTCAAGCCCCAAAACGGGCAAGTCCGTAGAAAAGAACGAAGTGGACATCCAGCCACTCACCTCCAGCCGCTCCCCCCCGACCCCCCCGCCCCGTGCCCAGCATTTAAAGAAGCTAAAGGCATCTCCCCCCGGAGTGAGTATTAGGCCGTCAAGGCCACGCCGGTGGAGCCGGCCGAGTCCCTGGCCGCCGCCCTCAAAGCGTCGGCCATGTCCGCCCTGATGGTAGGGGAATCAGGACGCCCTGCGCTGGCCGCTGATCGTCGCCTCGCCGACCTCCGCCGGCTCCGTCTCTCCGAGGGCCTCCACGACGGTGTAGCTCCTTCCTCCTCCGCCGCCGTAAGCCCCAGGACTCCACAAATGTCCTGCAAGGAGCGTAGCTGGTGTAGCACCCCGTTCCATCGGAAGATCAGGCGGAAGGGATGACCCCAAGAGTACGGCGTCTCGTGTTCGCGCAGAAAGTCAGTGGCAATCCTGAAGGACCTGCGTTTCTGCAGCGGGATGGCGGAGAGGTCCTGGTAAAGCGCCACCGGCCGCTCTCGGAAAGTCAGGGGCGGTTTCCTGCGGGCCTCAGTCATGATGCGTTCCTTCAGCGGGAAGTCGGGCAGGAAGGCCAAAATGTCCGGTGGAGGTGCCGATGATTGGCGCTGCCGGCCAACCCTATGTGCCCTATCAATGCTAATGGGGAAGTCCGCAGCTTCCCCCAGGATCTCTCGGAACAGGTCCCGCAGGTAGCTCCCCAGATCGGACCCCTCGTCTGCAGTCGGCACACCACGCACTCGAATGTTGTTCCTCCGTGATCTGTTCTCAAGGTCCTCAGAGTGGGCCTGGAGCTCAACACACTGCTCCCGGAGGCGGAGAACGTCCTGTTGAAGATGGACTATCTCCTCCTCCCGGCGTTGGGCCTCCGTCTCCACCGTTTCAACGAGCTCGCCAAGGCCCTCCACTTCCCTGCGCACTTCCCGGACCTCGCTGGCCACCTCCCGCTTCAGTGTCTGGAAGTCCTCCCTGAGGGAGCTAAACAGTTCCTCCATAAAGGTCCTCGTGACGGGTGACTCCCCCCCAGTCACGTCCGCCGCGTCCCGGGAGGACCCCGGCGAAGGCTGTGTTCTGTCCCGCAGTTTCTGGGCCCTGCCAAGCATGTCCGGCAGGATGCGGTCCCCCTTCTTCGAGCCTCCTCTTCCAGACATCGCAAGCACTGCGGTTGGGCACTGGTCCAGCCGCCCCAGGGATGCCCAGCTGCTGGCAAGCACTCGACGTGGGTGTCCCCCCACAAGCAGAGTCGCTGCGTCACAGGTGACAAAATGGCGGTCCAGTCCGGTCACCGCCAGCCGCGGGTGCCCATCCGAGACAGCAATGGGAGCTACAGTGGGGGGCTCCTCCTCAGCACATCCCCCAAAAAGTCAGCCCGGCAGCAGCGGCGGTCACATACATCCGCCAGCAAGGGCTCCAGTGAAGGCCAACACCACTGATCCCACGGGGACAAGATGGCGGCAGGGCGGGGCAGAGCAGAACGACCAGGCCCGGCAACACCACCGGGGCACCCAAAACGCACAGCAATCCAATAGGTTCCACCGCTGGTTTCAGGCTGTCGCACGCAGGGGCCCAGATGGTCCGACCCCAACAGAGAGTCCGCCGTACTTCGGCCAAGGGACAGGGGCCTACACAGTGCGAAGTGTCGCCGACACAGGTCTGAGTGCCAAAGCACCCGTCCTAAGTCTTCCGCACCGTCGGGTCCCCTCCCGCAGGGCTCCTTCACCCTCCGTCGAGCGACGGGCCAGATTCCCTCCAGATCGCAACTTTCAGCACCAGGCCCAGCCGAGGCGCTCGGACAGCACTCCGACGCGCTCCGCCTCTCAGGCCCTCCGTCGCTCCTCGAGCTCGATCGGACCTTTTGGGGGCTTCCCCCGAGGCGATCAGAACCAAAACGGCAACAACGTGCGCACCAGGTGCTCCGCCACACTCCTCTTCCACGCTGAGCCTCAGCGGGGGGAGAAAAGCATAAGAAAAGGGCTCAAGCTTGGCCGGGCCGGAGGAGCTACGGGAGGAAGCGTCCGCTCACCCCGCCATCTTGGCCACGCCCCCCCAACCACCCATTTTAAACCAACTGCAAAAAATTGCCTTCTAAGATATGATAGTTTTCACCCCAGACATCTAAAAGCAAATTTACCTTATGGACAATTCCTGAGGTTAAGAAGAAACTGTTCAGAAAAATCTGACTATGTGGAACAAGCAAAAGATTTGGCGGTGAAACTAAGACAAAGAAAATATCCAAGAACTGAAATAAGGAAAGCACAAAAGAGAGCTGGCAACAATAACAGAGAAGCTCTTTTGGAAACATATGAGAAAGAAATATCAGAACAACCTAAACGCCCCATTTGCATAACCACATATAACATAATGTCTGATCAAGTGGCAAAAGTGGTCAAGAAACACTGGTCTACCCTCAATAGCAGCGGTCTTAACATACCTACACCGATGTTTTTGCACAAAAGGAGCCAAAACTTAAAGGATATTCTGGTACATACACGCCCACAGACCCAACAGGTCAATCAACATCTCCCTAAAGGCCACCATCCGTGTGGAAATTGCAGCGTCTGCCATTTAACCACGAAAACCACCAGATTCACCTTCAATACTGGAGCTACCTAGGATCTCAGAACATTCACGAATTGCCAATCCACCGGCACAGTATATTTAATCACTTGTCCATGTAATCTCCACTACGTGGGAATGACTACAAGAAAAACCACAACAAGAATCAGTGAACATCGCAGTACCATCCGATGCTTGAGGACAAGTACGAGAATGACCAACCACTTCCTGGAGAAGAAACACTCCCCTAATGACATGCGCTGGATTATTCTTGAGAAAATTAGACCTGGCGACAATCTAGAACATCGATTACATGAAAAAGAACAAAGATGGGTCTATAAATTACATACTGACACCCAGGGCCTCAATGAGAATATCCCGTGGAATATATTAAATCGCTGATTAAGATCTTTTGGCAATAACCATAGGTGCATGAACAATAATCATTAATAAGTATTAAGTTTAACACCCAAGCTTTGTAATACCCCTGACCACACCCTTCACGTTGAGGATGCTGAAAATAATATGAGAGATTTACCATAGCATATAGGACGCACAAAATAAGTTTTAACCATCAGTCATATTGAATGTAACCTCTCTCAGTAAATAATAATTTCGAAAAACAAACAAATAAGGAGATTTAAGAAGGCGAGCCCCCCCCCCCTTTTCTATTCTAGGATGAAACGAAAGTTTTGGAACACAATTCCGGTAACTGTTTAATGGGCGGTATGTTTCGTTTCATGTTTCATGGTTAACATGTTAGATAACGATTATGAGGATGTGTGTACACGGTCCTCGTCGTTATGCTCCGTGTCTGGGTGGTGTTTAGAGGTTGCGAGGCACCATTTGGTTTTGCTCTCCTCACTTAATCCCCGAAAAATAACAGGACTCTTATCTCTCTCTCTCCCCCATTTGTGGTTTTTCAATTACTAATTCATAAACTTTTCATGATTATCGGAACACCATAATGTTACCATTCCAAGATGACGCCCGTTATATATGAGCAGATGCTGTTGCATCCGAGCAGACTCATTGACGTCAAGGTTGTTTACCAAGATTACCGGAACACAATGTCGCCCATTCCTCGCAACGTTTGTAGCCCTCTAATAATAGTATTTTTTCCACCACTATGCTTTAGTATAATGTTTACTATTTACAAATCTGTATTACAATTAAAATTGTAAGCTAAAGACATCGATAATCGGCCATCGCTCATACAGATATGACTGGGCTAAATAGAATTATCGGAAATATATTTATAACTAACACACCACTTTAAGATGGCGCCCGATATTACTCGGGTGAACCCACCTGCCGATCCTTTACAAGCCCTTTTCCCGCCTTCTGGTACATTTAAACAGAGCTCCGTCAATGTCCCAGTGATGTGCGGTGTTCCTGGGAGTTGGTAGACTTTACGGCTGGAGGACCGACCAAGACAAGTAAGATCGCATAGAGTAAATTCCACCATGACGAATTGCTTAGGATTTGTCTTTTTTACTTAAAACTCTTAGCCCGCTAAAAATTATTTTCTTTCTCTTAACCTCTAATTCCTTAATCTAGATATCTAGAGACTCTCCGCCCCAGCAATACCATGGAGTAGAATAAATCCTCCTGAAAGTAGGTTTATCAGCGTAACCTACTATGTTTTTATGTTTGTATGTGTGTGCAAATGTCTATATGTTTCACAATTCACTCGAGCACATTTTTTTAAATAATACGCACTTGATTTTTATGTATTCATAAGACTTATGACACTTAAATGTATTGAAAATTGGTTTTGTCCCCCCGTCCACGCTATCCTGTGGACTGGGGTTTTTTAACTAATTTGTATGTGTCATTATATCTTTATACAGATACATCAACCTAATGCGACTAAGAAAATCTTGTCACAAGGGAATCATATGTATGTAGCAAACTAAGTACGTTTGCTGTAAAAGTTTAAATATAACCTAGTATTCTTGAAGCACGGAGTGGTACACGCAGGGCTGGTCCTTGTGTGGTCCTGAGGAAGTGGTTGGGGTAACCACGAAACATGTCGACCAAGTAAATAGGGACAGCTTCACATAATGGTTACTGTTCTCTGTTACTAGCCCCGTTTTACTATACACTTACCAGACAGGAGCAGAATAAAGTTAGGGCTCACTGTGTAGGTAATTTTTATCTTATTTTTTTCACTTTTTTTCACTCCACAAACACTTCACTACACATAGCATCAATGAAAAAAGTGCTCCTACATATTTTGCAAGTTGCAGCACGCCCCAGACAGTAGATGCCTGGGAGGACCCCTATGATGAAGCATGTCACCCTGGGGCAACCCTAGGTGAGTGAGGGGACTGTAGAAAATCAAGTTGTTTTTCAAGTATACGACTCTACTATATTTAGAGTACATATTCCTTGGTAGGTTTTTTCTGGGATCCTTGTGGATTCTGTTGGTAGATATGTGGGTAGGCTCACCTGGTGGTCCTAACCAGTCGCTGTGTTAAACACTCCTCTAACAGGCATTAGGAAATTCTGAAAATGTAGTGCTGCTCAACTTTTACACTAACGACATATTAGAGTGTTGCCACGGAAAGATACTGCACGTTTCAAAACTACGTTGATTTCAAAATTATTTTCAAGGTGAAAAGACAGTGCAAGTGGATGAGCACACTGGGGAATGCCTGGCCCTTTTTGGGGGGGAACTGCTGTTCATAAGGGCCCATTGAACATTGATATATCCCATGATTTAACTGGAGCTCAAAGCTACATTAGTCCAAGCCTGCAGACGGGGCTGTGGCACCAGATGACTAAAGGAGACGATCAGATGGAGTGCTGGCTATGCAGGAGACTGACACCAACATACAGGTGATGGAGGCGAGAGGTGAGATCATACCATCAGCAGACAAATATGAGTTGAAGAATTGGCAGGCTCAGAGGAATACCGACAAAATGTCTGATTGATTTTTGACACTCAGTCATGGTCTGGGTGTTATTCTAGACTTTAATATGGTATCCATGGAGTAGATATGATCAGTGGTTCTAAGCACTGAAATCAGTGCTCTTTCTAGTCTGGCAGCTCGTACAACAAGGTAGAGTGGGCGAATGGAGGAAAACAGAAATGATCAGTAGTGTATGCTTACTTGGACACCTGCATTCCCAACATTAGGTGGCAAGTAACAGAATATGAGTGAGGACAGGTAAGAAGAGACTAGAGAACAGATGCCAATCAGGTTATCAATCCTAGGAGGAAATGTCAAAGCAGAGTTGCCTCCGAGGATAAAGTATATTCTATGGGAAGTAAAAAGAGCCCAGAGTTTGCTGTTGGGAAACGGCAGACCAGAGGATAGCCTTGTTTTCAGGAAATACAACATGACTATAATGTTTGACACAGTCTGAATAGAACAAATCTATCTCTCTGCTGGCCTGAGGGTGGATGTTTTGGTAGTTCTCTGAGGAGAGGGGAATGGTTAGGACAGATTCCGGTCAGGTACAAATTAAGTACATTGACTGAAGGAGCATTCTGCTAGTTTTCCTCTCCCTTGTGCCCCTAGCCCCCACCAGACAGAGAGGGCACAATCTGTGTGGCACAAAACGTCAAGGCAATCTCCTGTGCTAAACACTTCCCAACTAAAGTGCTGCAACCAAAACAAGGTGTAGCCTAACTTTCTGGCTCAGGAGTCTGTTCCTGTATACCCTCCGCCAGAACACCCTGTCACTGATCAGCGCCACTCTTTCAGCAGTACCTCAGTCTTTATCTCACCTTTGAATACTCTACAGGAGCTTTCAATGTCTACCACACCAGTCTTGTTTATCCGCTGGAGATGCTTGTATGCTTAGGGGATCCTCAATCACTGCTTCGGAAACTGTAACACACCCACAACACAGCGTTTTGGAAGGAGCACTTCAAATTCTACACCAGTTTTTATACAAATGCCTTTCATTGCTCGTGTGTGGTTCCCAAGAGAGGGCCGTTGTATCTGTGCCAACTGTAATCACTGAACCTCTGCTACTAGCTAAGCCATAATGTAATGTTCTGATATGACCTTGAATGAGTACCATCCACAATCGAACATCAGCACAAACAAATAAATTAGGCAAACACACAGTCAAAGCAAAACAGCTGCACACTCCTCCATCCACTAATAAGCATACACAAACCAATCGACATCACAAATGCTCCCAAAACACAAACATGCATTGAAAACAACAGTGAAGGGCATTTGCAGTTAGTTTTTACCGTAAATGACAACTTTGCAAAGTTGAATAATCACATAATTTCGGGAATTTCGTGTAAAAAGCGCAATGCTATTATTGTGCACACCCGACAGCCTTTAAACGGAACACTCACACAGTGTAGCAACTTCGCTAATCACCTATAAAGGACTACACAATTTCTACTGAAGTCACACAAAGTCGAAAAAACAAACACACAACAACCAGCAGACAAATACAAAAGAAATCCCACAGTGTCTAACACACCACACACTGGGGGAACTATTAACTCATGCACACATTACAGAACAATGGATATCCAACTCACAAGAGTTAATCAGCCTTCATAAGTACATCGCAGAAAATAATGCCCTGCAACCCAGTGAAGGAAGCACCCTCCAACCAATGCAACAAATATTACCTCTCCACCTCTTTGGGCCAAAGAAAGAACAGAAGAACAGAGCAATAGTAGTTACAAAGCAAGACACACTACACAAAACTACTTAGATACGCCTATGCATACACAACTGCACTGCATCATTCAAATTTACCACAAAATTGTGGCCACAAATAAACATTTCATGAAGACATCCTTCAATAAAATTCACACAAATAACTGCCTCAAAGTTATTTCGCTCAATACTAGGGCATCAGCCATCCTATAAAAAGGTGGAAAACCTCAAGATTACATTTACAAATTAAAGGGCGACATTCTATTCCTGTAAGAAACAAAAATTGGTAAGTGGTAAGAATGAAGCTTTACTATTAAGAAATAGCTGGGTACCTGAAGTAAACTGTTCCCAAGCAGTTATCTCCGTTGAAATAGAGGAGGGAAAGAGTGTTATTTTCAAACGCTCTAACGAAAAGGACTTTTACACTGTCAACTTCTACGCCCCAAACGCTGATGATCCAGCATTTGGTGACCTCTGAGTAAGATAGCAAGCTTGAGCCCATAAACTTCGACCATTGAAGGCATATAATTTAATGAGCAGCCTATGTAGAAGACATGCTGTGAGAGAAGCCTGGAGGTTACAGTATCTGGATACAAGAGAGTTCACATTTTTACTCCACACCAATCCTAGCCCAGAATTGACAACCTAAATTTCTGGCACCCATCTATATACATTAGAAGACTCACAGATTGAACCAAAGCTAGCTACAAATTGTGCCTATATATCAGGGGTGTGTGAAGTTTGCATAATTTGCTTTCGCATAATTATGCAATATATTGGCATAATTACAAGAAATTAAGCGTAATAACACAATCGCAAATCTGCCATTTAGCACTATATTTTAATGCAAAATTAGATCTTGCATCGGTTGACGCAATAACACATTTTGAGCTAAATAAAAGTGCAAAATAATCAAAAATAACATGAACAACAGCCATTCGCGTTAGGTTGTTCCCATGCATTCGTAGTACATTTGAAACCAAATGGTGTGTTTGCAGTTAATTATTACGTGAATGACACGTAATTATGCTAAGTGGAGTAGTTAACCAAAAATGGGAAAAGTACGAGAATGCTGCCAGAGCAATCTAAATTTTGCCCAGGCTTACTTTATATCCATAACTCTGACATGGGGTTTAAGCAAACCAAATAACAAAAGCGTATGAGGAAATTCCAAAGAATGAAAAAAATATTGACAACTACCAAAACAGTGATCACAAAACTTTATTCAGTGAATTTCATTTCCAGTTATTACCTCTACTTTTATAGGATGCATTTAAAACAACCATTAGAAGAGTGGCGTCAGTTTAAGAGCTCAAAGGAGTAAAGGAGTGACTGGAATCAATAACAAACTGGACCAAGAAATAAAACAAATGTAAATACCACCCAGACAATCCAAAACAATGATCGTTTACATTCTTTATTAAAGATAAAACATGAATATTACACAATTTTAAGTACAATAGATGGTCTCTGGACATCCACGTAAAAGTCCCTAAGACTTTGAAAAGCAAGCACGGCAGGCAAAAATGTACCTTCTTGTGTAAAATGTGAGCAAGCCAAAGCTATTAACCACAGCAATCTGAGACATATCTGGTACAATAAATACAAAGCCCCACCAGTTAGCCAAAACGTTCAAAACCTTCAAGAGTTATACTCCCCAAAAAAAAGATAAACAAGGAAGTCTTCAAACAATATCTTGTAAATCTCAAATTATCGTCGCTCCGAGAGGCAGCTATGGAAATAATTTGTAGCTCAATCAGGACTGAAGAAGTATTCTATGTCAGGACCCAAAGGTGAGGATTATGCTAATCTTTCTTCATTTATTACAAATAGCAGCCATATCTAAACAAACTTAATTTCCCATAAACCCAGTGAATACTAAGGGAAATATTCATCAACCTATGGGGTGCCAGGACCTGCCTTTTTCTGTTTTTGTCCTCTCTCACTTTCCCTCTTTTTTCGCTACTCTGCAGCTAATTGCAAGATAAGTTTTGAGACTCCGGTCCCTCTGCTATTCTTTCTAAGCATTGTTGGTTTTAACTTATTTTCTCTTTCCAGCCGAAAGGCAGTGCTTCTGCCTCATTTGACAGCGGAAACGCTCAGCCGCCTTAGCTGTTTGCTGTGTGCGCTTGTTTCTCCTCACAGAGGGGCAGGGCGAGCTGCGGTTCCCCCAGTCTATAACAGCCCTCTTAACCTGGTGGTTACTGCCTATTTTGTCCTTTACCTGAGCAGTTTGTCACTTACTTACCTGAAGCCCTCATAGAGTAATACGACGACTGCTATACAGAGGAGGAGATCTCCTACTTTCCGGTCACAGATGACATCTGTGACGCGTTAGATGCCTCTATCCATAAGACAGTCTTGGACGCGGTGGCACCTTTGGAGAAGAAACAGCTTGAGATGCCACAGAAGTGCCTACAATCCCTCCCATGAGGGAAGATCTACTCAGGCCTTTAGCCCCCATTCCTCCAGGGTTGCCCATCGTCACGACTACGAGAACCCACACAAATGACTGCAGGCCTCTGGGGTGAACCTGGATGCATTTTTCAGGCTAAAGAAGCTTTCCTAGGCTATGTGCCCTTCCCCCCCACCTATATCAGATGCCCCTAATAGCCTTCCAACGCCCAGGGGATGCTATGCTCCCTTCACCTCCCCCTGCCTCGGATGGATCCCATAGAGGGTCTGATGCCAATTCCGACCACCAACAGTCCTGACGACCGGCGACCAACCCCCCAGAGGCGACAGACCCTGCCACAGGGGGGACCTGCAGATCTCAATCCAACATGCTGGACCCCGAGGAGCTGATGCACCTTCGCTCCTCTGAGTGGTCCCTTGGGAACAAGGTAGCCACGTATGTAGCAGGGACATCTCGCAAGTCCCTCGATAAAGGGATTCCTAACCACCCCTTTTTGGACGGCAAGGTAGCTATCACGCCAGAGATTGATGCTAGAATGGCCACCTTTCTGGCCAAATACATCAGGGACTGGAAGAAGGGTATTGACTGTTCCCTGCAGCCAAAAAGCACCATCGCCGGCCCCTACGACCTATGACGGAGAGAATCAGGAATCAGAAGGATCTAAGCACGCCTATAAGGAACAATGCAATTTCAATGGAGTTACCAAAAGCTGAAGGCTCTAAACTTGGAGCATAGATTGATATACCAAGCAAAACTCAAGGCACTACTCCAATCAAAGGCATATTTTTCAAATCCTGGAAGCTGCATGGATTTGGTGACAAAGCAAAGTGCTCCAAGGAAGAAGAATTGTCTCCATGACCGCATCCAACTCTGAGAAACCAAAGACACTGCCACGAAAAAGAGCCAGGTAGAAGACTGACTATATATCCAGATGTGCACGTTTCGAAGGCAGAAGAGCCGAGAAATGACGATGACATAATTCACAATAGGAGTGAACAGACCGGGAAGCAGCCAAACAGCAAACTCGGGTTTGAACCCAAACAAGTCCAGGGAGCTTACTGACTTACACAGTTGACAGAAGGGCAAGTATCATTAACCAGATGCCAGGCTGTTAACTAAACTAAACCCGACACATGGTGGCCGATGTGTTGGCATGGAAACTGCAGGGACACAGTGACACCATGGCTCTGATGATTGAAACTATGTTTTGGTATTTTGCTTTATATTTCGTTAAAATTGTTGCACATGGTGTCTTGTTATAACAGTGGGAGGGATAAGCGTAGCAAAACTGATTGCAGGAGTGATAGGATAGGTACACAGTTAGAGTCCAGCATTACACCATGTTGATGTCTGTTGTAAGTAGATTAGATAGGCATCAGGACACGTCTTCAGGTTACAAGATAGATTTATTAAAATAGCACAGCAGAGATAAAGCACTTCGCTAGCTGACCAGACCATCAACTGCCAAGACTGGAACATTCACATACCAGATAGAACACTCATAGGTAGTGAGGGTGGTTGAGAAGACATAAACACAAAGAATGGACTACTGACCCCAAGTAGCCATAACAAAGCAAGCACATATATACAACATATCTTCTTCCTTTACAGAAAACACAATAAACGCTTCAAACACCCAACAAAAGCTTAAAGCATGAAAAGGAAAAGCAAGAAAACATAAAACATGTAGGAGGTCAACGACCTCTTGGACTTCCAGATGACGAAAGCAAAGGGCAAGATAAGAAGAGGATCACAATGAGAATCATGACAAATATCACGATAACATGACCACCCTCTTCCCTTCGATTGACGAAAAACAAAAAGAAACAGTCTACTCTCTACAATCCGTCCTTGTGGCCATCAAAAACGGGAAGAGACAGCTTAAGCACTCCAATCAGTTTTTCGTCTGTCGCGGCTTACTGCACACAGTTGAACATATAAAAGTTCAACAAAAGCCTCAAATGCTCAATAGTACTGGAAGAATACTCCCAAAGAAAAATCTTAGCCAGATTTCTTGCAGTCTAAAATGACGCTCTGGTACTTTTCTTGGGTTAAAGACCTCTCGATGTAATTTGGGCCTCTACATTAGACTTTAAATTAAATTTCTTAGTTGACAAACTGTCTCAGTACTAAGGCTAAAAAACCCGGCTCTAGTCGCGGAACATTTGTACCGGTAGAAAGAACCTCCATGTCACGATTTTGTCTCGTGGTACTGGAACTCTTGTCGTCACAACTCTAGGTCGTGAACACTCCTGGACAAAGGACACATTTTTGCTTTCTTTTCCTATCCCGGTACTGATTTTATGACATCTGTTGTCTCCCGCCAGATAGGTTGGAACTTTAGTTCTCACATTTTACCCCCTTTTCCTTTGTCTTCGTCTCCTTACGATGCTGGGACATCCTTTGTCCTCTCGCAGTTTCTGGTTTCGCCGGTCCTGGGACACCATTGTCCTCTCCCGGTCGTGGTCCAAGGCTCACTTCCTTAGTCCTTACTTTTCCCTGAAACAGGGTTAGGGTTGCAAGATCTTCCCTAAACAAAAATGTAAATAAAAATTCCACTTTGCAATTACAAATTTTCCTCTTGCGTCTTGCAGTTTTTTCATTACTTTTTCATTACTTTGCAATTTTCCCACTAGCGTCTTTCAATTTTCCATTTACTTTGCAATTTTTCCATTTGCATTTCAACTCTTTAAAATTTACAAAACTTCAATACTTTTGAAAGGTGGCATCTTTTGTTATCCTTTATCTGCCACACCTGCTATCGGACTGCTCTCTGTGAACAACAACACCGAAGGAATTTTTTTTTATAAAGATTGCTTCCTGACGTTGCGTGTTGCGCGATGACGTGCACACGCTGGCTACCAGGAAAGCTTTCTCCCAGAGGCAGTAATAAACGATAGAATAACGTTACTGTGACGGGAGGCAGCTGACGTTAGACATGGAATGTCACGCTTCTCCACCGATATCTACGGAGAATTCCAAGATGTCATCAGTAAGAGGATGGCAACTAAAAGGAAAGGATCTCCCTGAACAGCAACAGTAAGGCGAAGGCTTGGACACGCCTCCATTCCTCTTAAACAGTCTCGTTTTTTTTTTTCCCTACTGTTATCTCATTATCCACATCGATGTCACAAGATGTCTTTTAAGATAAGTCTCGTAGCATGCCTCAGCCAGGCATATCGTTTTCCGCTATGTACAGTTCACACATACATTGGCTTAAATTAAAACAGTAAATAGCTTTGGCGCGCTTGGTTTAAAATGTAATCAGTTTCATTACAGCATACACTCTTCACGTTTTCCATCGCTGACATGTCACCTAGTGTCAATCTGATGAGCTCTTGGTTGCGCTTACACAGGAAGTGGCTTCCATACCTGTTGTGTCGTCTTGACCCAGAATTAACAGCAAATGGAGAAATGATACGTTTCTTGATAATTCTTGTTTCTTTTCCCAATTCTCCTCGCATTAAACAGGTTACCAGTTTTTTTCAACTTTTTATTTGAATAACTTGCGGCAGATTTCTTCTTTTCTTGGTGATTCTGTCGGTTTCTTCATATTTTGGTTGAAAATTTCGTCCATACAACAGGTTTCTTTAAGTTTTGCGGCATACCAGAGGTATCTTGTTTACTTTTAATGTTGCTTTCAGCCGCAGATGGATGACAAGGTGTCTTGGGTTCTTGATGCGAAGTGTTTCTCGTGCTGCGCTGTGCTTCTGCCTTGGTCTGGTCAGCCAAAACGTCGCCAAAATGTTGTAAGTAGATTAGATAGGCATCAGGACACGTCTTCAGGTTACAAGATAGATTTATTAAGATAGCACAGCAGAGATAAAGCACTTCGCTAGCTGACCAGACCATCAACTGCCAAGACTGGAACATTCACATACCAGATAGAACACTCATAGGTAGTGAGGGAGGTTGAGAAGACATAAACACAAAGAATGGACTACTGACCCCAAGTAGCCATAACAAAGCAAGCACATATATACAACAATGTCCTACTCACATACACACTTCGACAGATGCTTCTAATTATGTAAGTATAGGGAGGGTGGGAACAGTGTTAACAACAGTGTGCAGTAAGGTTCAATTCACTCAGCACCCTATACAGGCTGCTACCATAATGGAGGATGAATAAGTAACACAACCCACACTGACATTGCCACATCTTTCATCAGTAGAAACACATAAAGAACCCAATCTGTGACAGTGCGAGTTGCATTGTGGAACATCAATAGACTGCTCATTAAAAGAAAACAGGGGGCAATTCTCAGAAGCACTAAACAACATATCGTTAACATACATTCGAATATTGTTCAGCGGCCTGTTGGCCGAAAGCTAGGGATCGCCATATTCTATAAATTCCGGTAATGCCCCCTACCCCTTTCGAGACTCCATCCCCGGGATCCACAGGGCAGAAACGAACAAAACAAAATGAAATAAAAAGATAAGAAAACAAAGAACCGAATAACGGCGAAGACCTACACCAACCTGAGGAAGGAACCCAGAATGAGTTCCCGGGCCAGGGATCACTGTTGCCGCAAATACCACAGGCAGAGTGGGAGACAGAGATGGTGATAGTCGGGACACTGGTAAGGTCATTCCTAGAAGGAGAGGCTGCTAACGGGGGAGGGTGACCCTAATGCGGTACGTGACTGGTCCAAAGACAGACCAGGCAATAACGTGTCTATCAAGCAGGCCTCACGATCCTACCAAAAAATTCCTTTCAGCAAAGGGACTTACTGACATATGAGATACATGCACCCAGACCAACGCAGTTAAACATTCTACTCTGGCGCTCATAAATCATTCTTGAGATCATATTATTTTCTAAAGGCCAACACTGGTCTACAGACAGAGGTCCAAATACGAATACTGGGGATGGGGAGGAATGGTGAGGGATGGCGCCTCAGGACATGGTGGCGGATTTAGAGTTAGGATCTGGATAGATGGACCACTGTGGCGATTTGAGTGGGTGCCTAGGGTATCTGACAGGGCTTTACTCTATGTGGACATCCTGTTGGTTTAAATGCATGAACCAAAATAAACTGGTTCTCAGGCTCTGTAGATACTGAGGGTGTTCAGGCACTTCACCAGCTTAAAAATTAATGAAGCAAAACATGTTCTTTCTCATAGGACGAGATGCACAATGAACAAGATCTCCTCTAGGCAAAGGACTCTGAAATCACCATGGAGAGATTCAGACACCAAAGGATATATGTGATCTGTGGCAAATCTTAAACGTGCCAAACTGTTATTCTGCCATAAATGGAAAGCCTGTGTAATGCCATTTCCTTTTGGTCCCCTCGCCTGCCGACTTTAATGGGCAGGGCTGCCATATTCAAAATAGTCTTCATCCCAAGGTTCTTGTACCAGCTACAGAACTATCACTATGTATTCTACTGCAACTTCTTTCCTGACCGTAACTCTATAGTCAGGGGCAACCTTTGGAAAGATGCTGCTCCCAAAATAATGTTGACAAAATGCTTTAAGTCTCCATATGATCGAAGAATCAGGGCGGCAGACATTGGCGCATACTATTAGGCATCAAAGTTAATTGTAGCCAATGGATGGTTAAACGACATACGTGTCTGATCAGTGTATTTAACAGGGAAATGGCCATTTGAATGAATACATCCTCTACACCTTCTATATGGAAAGAAAAGCATCCCAGCCCAGCCCAGCCCTAACCCCTGCAACATGTAATCAACATCTGGCACGAGGAATTGCACATGATGGGATGGCACAATAAACTCACGAAAACGATCCCGCTGTGATTGGAAAATATGCTGGGACAGGTTCATACTTTACAGGGATTCCGTGGCTGGGACGTGATGAGTAAATCCAAGCTGGGATATGTGTTGGGTGGCACTATCCAATGCACCTTTATAGATTTGCAAGCTGAATATGACATGCATAAAAGTCAATTTTTTCTCTATCTGCGGTCAAGGCATGACAACATCCCTCACGTTCAGAGTTTGACTAAATCACACGAATAAGTCAAACTGCTGATGGTAGATAAGAGGAAACTGAAAATATCGCTATACACTAGGGATTCACACCCCAAATAACTTTGAATCTCACAAGTAGGCTGGGAAAGAAATGTCGGGGAGCTCACAAACAAAGAATGGTAAGAAGCTAGAATGACCACTTGTGAAGATGTGATCGCATCCCAGTTCCAAATGATCCAACTCAACTATTTGCACTGTCCATTTTTCACAGGTGAAGGGAATGGCATTTGGGCCAGATACACTCTCCCAATTGCTTTAGAAGTGCAGACCCTTGTGGTAGATTTTTACATACCACATGGTCTGATGATAAGACCCTTCTCGGAAGGGATAAATTACATACTTGGGGAATTTGGGGTGGAAATTAAGATGGACCCGAAACTGGCTCTTTTACCTATGTAATCTGATTTAGCTTCCAACAGATATAATAAGATGCTTTTGTGGGCAGGCCCAGTTGTTGAGATATGAGATATTCCCAGGAATTGGCACAGTGTTGAACAACCCAGTCTGTGAATATAGAAAAAAGACCTGGATCAGTGTATGACCTTGGAGGTACCTGTTTATTGATATATGGGGTATCTCAAGAAGAACCTCAAACTTTTATGCAACTGGTGCCAATATCAAAGCATACTGCTAGACAGTGACATTGGTGCAAAACAAGGAACAGATTTCTGACTACATCGACATAGTTTCGAATGATAAATTGAGATTCAGGTATATCCTGTGGGGTAGGAGGGTGCATGCTATTACTTGCAGTATCAAGGCGCTTTCCATTTTGTAACAAGATCATTTTGCCAATGTAAGAAATTAGTATTGTTTCAAATATATTCAAAATGCTAAAAAATGTTTTATTTAATAAAAAAAAAAAAAAAAGATGGCTCTTCTGCTAGGAAAAGGGCGCAAAATGTCTCTGGATGGTAGAAATCCATACTCAGATGCTGCTAACATTATACACGGTTTGTCCCCATTTAAATATTTCTAGCTAAAAAAACACACATAGCATTCATTATTTTCATTGAACAGAATTAATTCTGGCTCCTGTTCAACTTAAATCAGCTCATCCTTCCCGAGTCGACTATGGGAGACTTTGTAACAGTGATCCATAAACATACTGGCACAAATGTGTAATCGTTCTGATGAGAAGTTTAAAATGCAAAGGTTAGATTCGGTCTAACAAACAGCTTCAGGTACTGCTCCCTCAAAGCCCTGCAGTCGGAGCACAACTTGGAGTTGTGGTCATGGTCCAGATGCTACAAACACACGAGGTGGGGGTCTGTCACTGACATGGTGCCATACGAATTGAAACCTGTCTTTCTTTATGACATCCTCGACACACCAAGAGGAAAAAAACTCCAAAAAGGTCAACAAAATGTTAAAAATCCCTTCAAAATCTGACAGAGGGATAGCTCTCCTCACAGATCAGCACTGGCTGGCGCGGAAAGAAAAGAACGGACCTCAGCATGCCAAGTTGGACCCTATGCAAGTGACGCGGATGTCACTTTTGGCGCAGACAGCGCAGCACGGAGCCAATTGGCGCCACCTACTGGCACGTAGGGGCACTGCTCACGAAACATCTTTTGGATCCAGTCTGACACATGGCGAAATTCAAAGGTACGGAATCTGCAGCTAGAAGCCTCTATCAGCTACTCCTATTTATAATCCGTTTCCCTGGCTTCCTGTAAATAGATGTATTCATTTTAAAATCACGCTTACTCCATAAGATACTTTATGGTTCCAGTCCACGTTTCCACTCTGAAAAACTCTTAAAATACAGTCCTTGCTTCTGTTATCGTCCACTAACTTATTTTTCAAAGTTATGAAATTCAAGCATCAGAGCTAGAGAAGGTATTGTGTAAAACTCCTTAAAGCATGCTTATACTCTCCACGACGTGTGTGCTTTCTACTTTCGTCACTATCTGAGACATTATTGCCAAAAGGCACTTTACATGAGTGAAAGTACAATTTACAAAAACCTGTGAATAAAATAAATGAAATAAATAGTTCTAGTGCTGGAGCAGAGTTTTCATTTAGAAAATTCAGGGCTTTTGAAGCTCTAGTATGTCTATGCGTTTTATTAATTATTAATGAATAACAATTAATTATTTGTCTTGTGCAAGTGTGTTTTTATTAATCAATCCGTTTGTCATAACATAAGGAGAAAGTTACACGAGGGTTAGCATGCGTGTGCTGTTTCTGTTTCCTAAAAAATAACGTGCAAGTTTTCATGTTTAAACGTTGCTGTGTGCTGTTTATTTTGAGCACAAAACGCTGTCTGAATTAATGCTTTTTTATGTCGCGAGAGCTAGATAAATGCATACACATAAGGGTATTAGTGGGGTTAACACTGTTTAATCATTATGCTGTAGTAACGTTGTTTTTATTTCTTTTAATTGAGATGGTCTATTGTGGCCTATGGAGGCCTAGTCCATGATGGCTGATTTTGTGAGCCTGGCCTTGAGTGAATATGTGAAAACTGAGACGAGGGAGACCCCTGCTGGAAATGGTCTTGAAGCTAACTGACCATGGTCCATGTTGAGAAACTTTCCATGAGGACAGCAGCAGTTTTGGGAGTTCTCCAAGAGAAGTGAAAGTGTCCTTGGCAATTTTGAAAAACAAAGGAGCCTTAGAGGGAAACTCTGAACTGTGGCTCGATAGCCGAGGAGAAGCCGGATTAATGTGATACATGTTTTATTTTTTTGGTTCCTGTTCCGTAGTTTCCGTCTTGTGACTTTTCCTGAGCGGAGATTTTCAGATGTAGCAATGTTACATTTCTTCCTTTTCGCTCTGCTCAGTGATTCAGTGTATATTGCAAACTTTATGTGTGTTTCCATTGTAATTTTTACTATAAAAAATGTTAGCTTAGGGAGGGATTTGCCACTTGCCATTTTGCCTTTGCCGCGTGAATCTGCGTTGCTGAGGATCGATGCTGAGGACTTCGTCTTGAGAGACTTTACCGAGAGACTTGTCCTGACCCGTTCTGACACTTAGTTAGAATAGGTAACTATGAGAAATGATTTATTCTGATTGATTTACTTTGACTAATTTTAGATAAAGCAATATAATTTTAAACATGGTGTTGAATTTTCTTTCTTGTCAATTATTGGGTTTATATTTTTGATCATTATTGTACATGTTGTGTAGATTATGTTATTGATTAGGACAGTCACAAAACCAGATCTGATCGACCGGATATCGATGCAGGGTGTTTAGGTGTTTTCTTTCCACAGGTTTATTGCTGGTAGAGTATTTGAGCGTGTGTTAGTGAAATGGGCCCTAGCGTATGATGAATGTATGTGCGTGTAACTGTGTGATTACTCTATCCGTGGTAGTGGGCATATTTTAGATACCCTGATCCCTATCAATTTCCTGGTAGCAGAGATTGATGGTTTTGATGGTTGTCTTGATCTAGATAAGATTGCTTGTACATTAGCTTATTGATTATTGATTTATTTTGTTGATATTGGTATATGTACTAATACTATATGTTGAAGTCGTCATGTTGAGTTATATGTAGTGCTTCTGGAACTTGGAAGCTGTGGTAACAGTTCCGTAGTAGGGCAGAGGAAGGTATATGCTGCTCTCGGGAAAGACGGGATTGTAAGGAATAACGTGTGACAATTGAAGTTGCGCGTTCACATTGTCTGGGTTCGGAATCAGTGACATTGTTGTATGTTACTATTAGAATATATTTCTGGTATATAAGGAGTGTGTATCGTAGTGAAGGTTATCTTTGAAACTCTGGTCTTAAGTCCCAGGGATCCGTAAGGATTTTCGTTAGAGCTTATCGCGGGAGGAGTAATAGGTATTCTCTGAGCTTGTTTGAAGAACTGGGCAAAGCTTGCTTAGTTAATGTATGTTATAATTCTGTAGTGGGACAGATTGTGCGCTGTTCTCGGGAAGCAGGATTCTGTGTGCATGTACTATATTTTTCTTGCATGAATGTGCGTGAATGTATATACATTTATTGATTGTAAGACTCTTTGGATAAGTCCTAGAGGAAACAGTTATGAGATGTATGAAAGTTTGTTGACTCTTGGAAAATAGACTCTCTTTTACTATTCTGTGGTTAGCGAAGCAGACAATGGAGATGTTTTTATGTTGTAACTAATAGATTTTGTAGAAATCTTGACACGAAGTCTACTGAGAGATTTTGTAAAGGAGGGGTAGACGAGTGACAGAAGACAGGAGACAAGCGACTGCAGCGACTGTTGACGTCAGAAAGTCCGCGCTCTGATTGGATAGTGGATCAGAATAGGGTTCGCGCTAGGATTGGTGCGTTAGTGTGAGTCACGCTGTTATTGGTTGAGAAATTCGTATTGTATATTTATAATACGGATAGAGTAGAGAGTTTTGGTAAGCGCTAAAATGTATTACCAAGAAGAGAAAAAGAAAAAAACATTCTTTGGGAAAGTTAAAAGGTGGTTTAGCAAGGATAAAGAGGTTAAAACGAGAGAGGGTGAGTTGCTACCTCCAGCGAAAACACCTGCATCCTTCATGGCTGCGAAATATGGATTACATACCTGTATATGGTTGCAGAATTGGGTTAGGTATACTAAAGAAGATGGTGTTTTAGCATTTCCAGAACATGGTTCATTTAATTTGGCCGTGTTGAGAAATTTACGGGAAAATATGGTATGTCTGGACCCGAAGCCAAGACCTACACAGTTCGAGGCTTTAGTGGAATGGGAAGAGGAAGTTCATGAGCGAGAAAAGCAAAGATCTGGAGGGTATTACAGGAATATGTTTGGGAGGAGACATGATCGTGAAACACATCATGATCGGATGAAAAGGTGGCGAGATGTTAATATGTCAGAGGGATTATATCCTATGAGAACAATTGAAGAAGGAGCAGTTGGAGTTAATGAGTATGATGATGAGGTCTTAAATGACATGATTTACAAGAGACCACCTCCATATAGACCAGAACCAGATGAGAGTACACCAGTTGTTTCTCCGATAAGAGATACAGTCTGTATTATTGAGAAAGAAAAAGTGACACCTGAATCAAGAAGTAGTAGTTCTTTCAGGGAGAGAGAGAATCGAAGTAGTGAGGAAAATGCCAGAAAATTAGCAAAAACGACAACAGAACTGACTGAGAAAATTAGAGAGTTAACGAAGAATTTGGAAGCTGATACGGTGCCTGTAACTATAGGTCCGGTTATGCCCGTGTTTGACAAACAGAAGACAGGTGAAAATGGACTGGTGATTCCATATGTTTGGAATGATTTGACAAATTCAGTTGGTCCTTCAGGAGATTCAGATAAAAGAACAGGGAAAAGTGACCTGAGACAAACCAGACATGACACATGTAGTGAACTATTGGATGCTAGTGAACCTAGTTGTTCAGGGATGCCAATTTTAGAACCGCAAAAAAGAGTGGTTCCAGTGAGAAAAACTGCTGAAATAACAGTTGATGATTTGAATGATTGGATGAAGGTTCTTCAGAAAAAGGATAAGGATTCACAAGTTATTGATGTGGCTAGGTTACGTATAGAATTAGAAGAGCTTGTGACAGGAACAGTTCCAACAGAAATCCTGAAGAATCATCATGATGGTGAGCTGATGTTTATGTGTAAAAGTATTACCTGGAGAGCAAGGAATACTCATGACAGGCTGAGAACAATAGCAAATGAGCAGGGAGTTGACATTGATAAAGTGAAAGCTTTACAGAAAACTTACAGGATGGATTTTACAGAGAAGGACATTAAAAATTTGAATGCTTCTGGTAGAACAGGACAGATTAAAGAAATGGTGGCATTATTGCGAAGATGGGGTGATGTAGAAAAGTGGAAGGATAGGTGGTATAAGAAAAGAGAGGAATCTGTAGATAGAACAACTTATTCAGCATTTCCAGTAAGAGAAAAGGAGAAACCAGTGGATAATTATCCTATGAGAGAAATACCTGGAGGAGGATATGTACATGTTCCATGGACCAGACAGGATATTTTATCATTTACGAATGATTTCCCTCGATTGAGAGAAAAGCCCGTCGAGTGGTATAGGCAGGTAGATAGGTTTGTGAAATTGTCAAAAGTGCTGTGGGTTGACCTGAATAGTCTGTTTGATATAATTGTTCCAGCAGATTTGTGGACTGAGTGTAAAATAGTTGTGAGTTGGCCTACTGAGGAATATCCAAGAGACCCAAGAACAGGGGCACCAGATCCAGAAGTTATGAGAAAATATGATCAGGTGATGGTATACCTGAAGAGTAAAGTTCCTCCAAAAGAGACAGACTGGGTTAAGATAGATCGAACACAACAGGAAGCAAAAGAATCAGTTCATGCTTTTTACGAGAGGCTGATACTGGCTTTTAAACAATTCAGTGGAGATGAACGGTATACAGTGATTGATTTGTGTCATGCGTTCTTTTCAATTCCATTGCATCATGACAGCCAGCCGATTTTTGCATTTAGGTTTGGCCAGCGTATCTTAGCATGGTGTCGAATCCCACAGGGGAATACGGAGAGTCCTTCGATATTCAATCAGTTATTGAAAAGATCGTTGGAAAGTCTGATCATGCCTGAGAGTTCAGTGCTAGTACAATATATTGATGACCTATTGGTGGCATCAAAGACACGTGAAGCTTGTGAAGTGGATACCATAGCTTTACTGAATCATCTGGCAGATGGAGGGTTAAAGGTATCTCCAGCCAAATTGCAATTTTGCAAGAAAGAGGTGCATTATCTTGGACACAATATTGAAAAAGGTCTGAGAAAAGTGACTTCTGACAGGATCAGAATAATCAGAGAAATGAAAGCTCCAAAAACCCAGAGAGAAGTGAGAATGTTCCTGGGTATG
Organism: Triturus cristatus; assembly: GCF_964204655.1. Taxonomy (NCBI): domain Eukaryota; kingdom Metazoa; phylum Chordata; class Amphibia; order Caudata; family Salamandridae; genus Triturus; species Triturus cristatus. Next base: position 575,736,003 of record NC_140587.1, on the reverse strand, counting down.
GTGGGATATTGTCGTCAGTGGATAATTAATTTTTCCCTGATAGCAAAGCCACTGATTAAACTGACAAAAAGTGAAATGACAGATCCATTGGATTTGGATGCAGAACAATTGGCAGCATTTGAAGAGCTTAAAAGTAAAATGTGTGAGGCTCCAGCTTTGGGTATGCCTGATTATGAGAAAGAATTTGAGCTGTACTGCAGTGAGAGAAATGGATGTGCACTTTCAGTGTTAATCCAGAAACATGGACAATTGAGAAGGCCTATTGCGTACTTCTCATCAACACTTGATCCTGTAGCTGTGGGTTTACCAGGTTGTCTGAAATCTGTGGCTGCAACATGCAGGAGTCTGGAACAGAGTGAAGGAATCATAATGGGATATCCTGTAAGGGTATTCGTACCTCACAATGTGGCAATTCTTTTGACAAGAAGTAGAACTCAGTACATGTCACATAGTCGATTGACTAAGTATGAAAAAGTGATTCTGGGAGCATCAAATGTGACTCTTGAGAGATGTGTGAATGTGAATCCAGCGACGCTTTTGCCAGACATTGAAAATGTGGGTGTGAAAATGGAAGATGATCATGATTGTTTGGATGTGCTTGAGTACTGTACAAAACCGAGACCAGACATAAGGGATATTCCCTTACCTGAGAATGACCATGTGTTGTTTCTGGATGGATCATGCTTGAGGAATGATGATGGTGTGCTATGTGCAGCATATGCGGTGTGCAAAGTTTCAGAGGTCATGGAAGCATCACCATTGAAAGGAGTGAAGTCTGCGCAAGTTGCTGAATTAATAGCATTGACAAAAGCTTGCGAAATTGGGAAAGATTTGAGGACGACTGTGTTGACTGATAGTCAGTATGGATTTGGAGTGGTGCATGATTTTGGCCAACTTTGGCTACAAAGAGGTTTCTTGACATCGAGTGGAACTCCAATAAAGAATGCTGAAATGATTGGAAAATTGCTTGAGGCGATACAGCTGCCTAAGGAGTTAGCAGTTGTAAAGTGTGCTGCCCATGGTCAGGGGGAGGATTTCATAACGATTGGAAATAGGTACGCCAATGATGTTGCGCAATACTGCGCCAAGACAAATCAGTCCATTAATAGGGACAGAGAAGGGGAAATATCTTTTCTTTCTGTGATGTTTACTAATGTCCTAGAGACCTGGGATGAAGTGAAGCAGTTACAAGATGAGGCAGGAGAAGAAGAGAAACGAGATTGGATTAAGGCAGGATGTGCTCCAAGAGAAACAGACCATGTTTGGGTCTACAGAGATGGCAGACCAGTGATGCCTAACTCAATCTTGTCGTCAATGGCAAGGATGTATCATGGCCAGGGACATTTGGGGAGAGACGCGATGGTTAGGTCGTTTAAACAAACCTGGTACAATGCAAAGTTCAGGACAATTGCAGAAAGTATCTGTCAGAGGTGTTTAGTTTGTCAGCAATTTAACACTGGGAAAAGACAGTGGTGAGTCTGGGAACAATAGGCAGAGAAGGAGGTCCTTTTACAAGAATGCAGATTGATTTTATTGAAATGCCCCAAGTGAACAGACTGAGGTATGTTCTAGTGGTAGTCTGTTTGTTTTCAAGGTGGGTGGAAGCTTACCCGACTAGAAGAAATGATGGATTAACAGTGGCAAAGTTACTGTTGAGGGAGTTGATTCCTAGGTACGGGTTTCCAGTAACAGTTGAGTCTGATAGAGGTAGACATTTTCAAAATGAGCTTATGGGTTTGATTTGTGAAGCATTGAAAATACAGCAGAAGCTACATTGTGCATACCGACCAGAGGCTTCTGGTGTGGTTGAGCAGATTAATGGCACGATCAAGAATAGGATTGGAAAGATGTGCTTAGCCACTGGCATGAAATGGCCAGATGTTTTGCCTCTAGTTCTGATGACAATGAGATCTACTCCAGATAGAACTACTGGTTTGAGCCCGCATGAGATAATCATGGGACGTGCAATGCGCCATGCATTCGTGCCTGTCAATAAGTTGGTGACAATAACTGATGACATGATTTTGGATTACTGTAAAGGCCTGGCTGACGCAGATCATTCTGTGTTTCACCAGGTTGGAGAAGAAGCTACCACACTTGAGAAGAAGCAAGCCCATGATCTGAGTCCGGGAGACTGGGTGAGGATTAAGGTGCACAGGAGAAGAAATTGCTTTATTCCAAGGTGGGGAAGGCCGAGACAAGTTATTCTGACTACGACGACTGCAGTAAAGTGTGCTGGAGTGAAGCACTGGGTACATGCAAGTCATACTCTGAGAGTTCCAAACCCAAAAGAAGGGACTGGTAAAGAGTATTTTGAAGAGTCAGATTCTAGTGATGGTGAAGATACTGAAGATACGGAATCAGTGAGAAAAGAAGCAGAGAGAGCTTCAAGAGAATCACTGCGAGTATCAGACAGAAGATCAAATTCTGTAAGAGAGCCTGAAGTTTCAAACAGCAGCGAAGGAAAAAGAAAAGAAAAGAGAAATCACACAGAGACTACTCCTGAATCAGAAGAGGAGGAGATTGAAGAACCACTTGAGATTATACTTGAAGAAGTAGGGTCAGAAAAAGATAGAGAGGGACAGATTGCGGAAGACCCCCGATGAGGTGTAGGGAACATTCTTGATGAGCTAGGTGAAGGGACAAGTAGACAGCAAGAAGATTGCGTGTCGGAGACCCGAGAAGGGACAGGAGTAGGGAAGTCTCAAACAGTGGTGAAAAAACCTGTGGAGAAGAAAAAAGCTGCTGGAAAACGGAAACAAGAGGCACTTGAAACAGATGATGAAGATGAACAAACAGAGGGTCGAGTTCTGAGAAAGAGAACTTGGATTGGAGAAAGGAGTAATAAAGAAATAAAGCCGAAAAAGGTGTTAAGAGGAGACCGTTGGCCTAACAACAGAGTTAAGAGGCTGAGATACAAAATAATAAGAGCAAATACATCGAAAGCTGAACAAGTGAATGAAGTTTCGAGTCAAAGTTCAAAAACTGAAGGAGAAGAATCAAAGGAATCAAACAAACCAGTGGAAATAAAAAGAGTAAGAAGACCCAACCAAAAGTACAGATCACCGGAATGGTCTTATGTGGCACTGTCTGAAGGAGGAAAAGAAGAAACAGTGACTCAAGATAATCCGGAAGTGGTCTTGAGAGAAGTGGTTGAGGAAGATACTGGTGAAATTCTGAAAGTACTCTTGACTGACATTGGAGAAGAGTCGAGTACTGAGGATTTTGATGTTGGAGATCTGATACAATTTGATGTTGAAGAGATTGAAGTGAAGAATGACAAGTATCCAAACTGAGTGAAAGAAAGATTCACTTGGATCAAGTGAACGAAGAGATCATTTGGATAAACTGAAAGCTGAAGAATTGATGAAGAATTGAAGAAGTTCAAACAGTAGTGGAGTAGTAGAGACTAAACTAAAATGGCTAGCAAAGAGGATAATAGAAATAGATGTGCCTTCTTTAAGAGGTGGTGTAGGATGTGCTGCTGTTGTACTGGATTATTAATGCTTCTATGGGGTGTTTTAGTTTTATTAGTTACTTTTAAAGTAGAGTTTGGAATGCATATAGAGAATGTAACAAATGTAGAGAAGAATTCACAAAAAGTAGTTCCAATTAGAATTAGTAATACTTACATACACAAAGATAGGTCAATTAATAACTTTTCTAGTAATGTTTTTTCGAAACTGTTATATGAATATGTAAAGACAATGGAAGTAAGGGATTGCTACGTTTGTATGCAATTACCTGCATCCGTTTCAGAGGGTGTTACTTATCACCATTTACCAGCTACATATGGTATTTCTTGTAGTATTTTAAGTAGTGTTTTTATTTGTTAGGGAAAGTAGATTATAAGATGTCTAATAGAGATAGTATTTTTGGGCACTTGCCAATGAACAAAGAGCTGAATCCAGCTAAAGAAGCTAACACTTTTGGTGAGATTTTTATTGAAGAAAAAGGATTAACATTAGATTACATTTTTAAGAATAATTTAACTTGCAGTTTGAAAGAAGAGGAGAAAGCTTTCCTGGATATGGTAGAAGAAAGGAGAGTGAACATACATGAGAAAGCGGGAAAATATGAAGTGAGTGAGACAATTTGGGACATTGAGATGGGAAAAGAGTTGAAGAATGGGGCTAGTCCAACTTTAGCTTTAGATGCACCGCAGAAGGGTAAACTTTGCATTACAAGAAGGAAATCCCAATATGATACATATTTTGTGGGGACTAGTGAGTGCCATGATACATACTTCGTTGCGACAGGTTGGGGTTTCAGAGGTGGAGAAGATACAATTTTTCCAGGAGTGTACTATGTTTGTGGGAACAAGGCTTATTACAAGTTGCCTGACCATTGGTATGGCACATGTTATGTGGGCCTGGTTTTTCCTAAGATTTTTCATACAGATAAAATAAGAGATGTAGAAGATATTAACTTATTAACACGTTTTAAGAGAGAAACTTGGTCTGAAATTGTGGGTGATATTTTTGGGGTTTTGATTCCAGCAGTGGGAATTTCTTTAAATGCTTATGGAATTCGGAAACTGTCCACAGTGGTTGATCGCTTATCGACAAATACCGCAGGAGGGTTTCTTTTGGTGAATACGGAATTAAGTGCCGTACGTGCCATGTCTATGCAAAATCGACTTGCCCTTGATATTCTATTGGCCAAGGAGGGTGGAGTCTGTGGAATATTGAAAGTTCAACATTGTTGCACTTACATTCCAGACGAAAGCAGAGACCTAAAGGTCTATATCAAAAATATTACTGATTTGCATGAAGAATTAGTACCACTTGAAGCTGAGAGTTTGTGGACTAAAATAGCTAATAAAATGATAGCTGTTAAGGATTTTATTGCAAAGATAGGTAGTACTATTATAGGTAGAATATTGTTTCCCTTGTTTTGTATAATTGTGGCTTTATTAATAATAAGATTGGTGTGTGTGTGTTGTAAAAACAGGGGAGGGAGGAAGAAATTGAATAAGGAAAAGAAAAACAAGAGGTTGAAGAGAGAACCTCAAGAAATTGAACTAGAAGAATTGAGGGAGAGTGTTTACTTAGAGACAAAAAGAGATGATGAAAGAGTGACTGGTGTTTAATGTTGTGTAAGGGGAAAAGACATTTCTGATTTCTCCTAAAATGGGACTAAATTTTCACTAATTTTTTTTTTGGGTTTATTTGGTGATAAAATCACCAAAGGGGGGATTGCTGGAGCAGAGTTTTCATTTAGAAAATTCAGGGCTTTTGAAGCTCTAGTATGTCTATGCGTTTTATTAATTATTAATGAATAACAATTAATTATTTGTCTTGTGCAAGTGTGTTTTTATTAATCAATCCGTTTGTCATAACATAAGGAGAAAGTTACACGAGGGTTAGCATGCGTGTGCTGTTTCTGTTTCCTAAAAAATAACGTGCAAGTTTTCATGTTTAAACGTTGCTGTGTGCTGTTTATTTTTAGCACAAAACGCTGTCTGAATTAATGCTTTTTTATGTCGCGAGAGCTAGATAAATGCATACACATAAGGGTATTAGTGGGGTTAACACTGTTTAATCATTATGCTGTAGTAACGTTGTTTTTATTTCTTTTAATTGAGATGGTCTATTGTGGCCTATGGAGGCCTAGTCCATGATGGCTGATTTTGTGAGCCTGGCCTTGAGTGAATATGTGAAAACTGAGACGAGGGAGACCCCTGCTGGAAATGGTCTTGAAGCTAACTGACCATGGTCCATGTTGAGAAACTTTCCATGAGGACAGCAGCAGTTTTGGGAGTTCTCCAAGAGAAGTGAAAGTGTCCTTGGCAATTTTGAAAAACAAAGGAGCCTTAGAGGGAAACTCTGAACTGTGGCTCGATAGCCGAGGAGAAGCCGGATTAATGTGATACATGTTTTATTTTTTTGGTTCCTGTTCCGTAGTTTCCGTCTTGTGACTTTTCCTGAGCGGAGATTTTCAGATGTAGCAATGTTACATTTCTTCCTTTTCGCTCTGCTCAGTGATTCAGTGTATATTGCAAACTTTATGTGTGTTTCCATTGTAATTTTTACTATAAAAAATGTTAGCTTAGGGAGGGATTTGCCACTTGCCATTTTGCCTTTGCCGCGTGAATCTGCGTTGCTGAGGATCGATGCTGAGGACTTCGTCTTGAGAGACTTTACCGAGAGACTTGTCCTGACCCGTTCTGACACTTAGTTAGAATAGGTAACTATGAGAAATGATTTATTCTGATTGATTTACTTTGACTAATTTTAGATAAAGCAATATAATTTTAAACATGGTGTTGAATTTTCTTTCTTGTCAATTATTGGGTTTATATTTTTGATCATTATTGTACATGTTGTGTAGATTATGTTATTGATTAGGACAGTCACAAAACCAGATCTGATCGACCTGATATCGATGCAGGGTGTTTAGGTGTTTTCTTTCCACAGGTTTATTGCTGGTAGAGTATTTGAGCGTTTGTGTTAGTGAAATGGGCCCTAGCGTATGATGAATGTATGTGCGTGTAACTGTGTGATTACTCTATCCGTGGTAGTGGGCATATTTTAGATACCCTGATCCCTATCACTAGTTTCTACTATAACTTCCATTTCACTCGTTTTCTCTGTCTCATGGTCTTCCATCTCCCTGTTCATTCATTGCTGTTGCTATGTTCTGTCAAGCACTGCGCTGTGACTCACTATTTCTTTGTGCATCTCATCGCCTTCCGCAAGCCCTGTCCTGATGTCATTAATTTTCACAACCTGCACTCTCCTTATATGCTCCGGCTCCACATTATACACGTTCCACTCATTTATAATGGATAATCTATTATACTGCCTTTTCTCATTGGTGTCCGTCGTGCCCGTTCCCATGCAAATCCTTTTGTTTGTACTGCTTTTAACGTAGCTTGTGCAGAGCTTTAGCAAAAGAACTGAAAGTCAATAAAATCAGCAGGAAACCTTAACGTGACTGCTTGTAGTGGGCAGAAAGATCGGTTAATGTCCTCCGTGCTTATGTTAATAAACACAACCTGAATAAAACTGACAAAAGAGCTACTCTAAGAAATAATATAGCCTTCACATTTACAATATAAACAAGGTAACTGAAAGGTGTAATATCACGATTTCATTAATATAACTTATTAGAAATATAAACTATCTTACACAGAAAATATGCCTCAGTAAATGCAGGACAATAATCAGTTGTGGAAATAGTAGAAAATAACCAAAATAGTTTACATCCCTGAGGGAATAACAGCACATCCATCACATATGGAAGAACAGTACTCGAGACCATAGCTCACAGTTCTGTGCAGCAGACACACAAGGCCATCATCGCCTTGTGTTTGCTTTATTGAACTATTAGTCAAGCAGAAATGAGATATTCGTTTATTCTACATGTTTGAATCAGTAATTGCTAGAACTAGGATTCCTGGTTGGCTAAGGTTTGCATCCAGGCCAGTCAGGAACCATCACTCTAGTCAAGGTAAGCTAGATACGCAATAAGTAACCTGTGCTCACCCACACTGGTAGCTTGGCACAGAACAGGCAGGCTCATCTATAAAGGCAATGTGTAAAGTATTTGTGCAACACAAACACACAGAATCACAAGTAATACGCCACAAAAAGAATCCAACCAGATTTAGAAATAACAATTACTACATTCTGAACAACACAAGACCAAAACAACAAAAATCCAATCACTGGATCTCACGATAAGCTTCTTTAAATTATAATTGCAAATCAGTGCCTAGAGGTCACTAATGCTTTCAAAAAGGTTAGTGCGGTCATCAAGACCGGGGTAATGTTACACAAATCCCTCACAGGCTCACCAGAGAGACTTCACCAAGTGTGATGGAACCATGTGCCCAAAAGTCACGAGTGATTCAATAGCTAATTCGGCCATTGAGACCGAGGTTCTTTCACAGTTACTGCCGCCTGCAAGGGAGCTCACACGTCCCGCAGCCCACAGTACCTTAGAGGCAGGCCCACATCATCAAGTCTTTAGGACAGAAGGGGGGTAGTGCCAGCGTAGCACGTAGACAGCGGTGTCAGGAAGGAGTGTGGTGACTTCAGCTGCTCCTGAACACACTCTGCTGTCGATCGGACATGAAGCGCTTATCGTAGACAAACTCCACTGTCATTCAGGCACGAAGCGCTGATCATAGCCAAACTCCGCTGTCACTCAGGCACAAAGCATTGATTGTAGATTAGCTCCCCGGGCTTGAAGGGCAGCGCCCAGCCGCCGTGTCGGGGAAAAACAAAGTCCTTGTTGTCCCTGAGAGCTATAGTTAACGATATATTTCAGAAAGGGGCTTTAAGCCCCGCCCCTGTTTCCGATAGATGCGCGTCGTACTTTATGCTAATCGCACCCTCGCGATTAGCTTTTCGTCATTTTGGTTACCGCGCTGTGGACAATTAGGCCGGCCCATCCGGACAAGCGCACGCCATCTTTGTTTCTGCGCGTCATCACTGACCTGAGTTGAACCGCAATGGGATTTGCTCCAGCCGGGGGGGGGGTTGCCCAGCAACAAGGGGCTCGTCACGAAGAGGAGCCGCGTTGAGTGGAGGAGTTGCGAGGCATCACCAAGCAACCCGACCGCGTCCCCCGATCAGCTGCTACCCGCCCAGAGAATCAGAACACACCGCACTACCAAGATAAACATCCGGATCGGAGTCCTGGGAGTGTGTGGTTGCCTCAGGCGGGGTACGGGCTGCGGCCTAACAGTCATAGCGTAACAGCTAGGGGCCTGGGGCAGTCTACACATCGTCCCTCGGTGTTAGAGGGGCTCATAATTTACTTAAACAGCGGGACTGTGAGTATTGGCATCTTTAGTAGCGGGCCTGCCCTGTGATTATCAGCCTACTTAGTAGCGGACCAGCGAGGGGCATTGCACAAGTGAAACACCGTCCAACCGGCATAAAACGTGGCACGCATTTCTAATCCGGCGACCAGCGCATCGATCTATTGGACTTGAGGAACTGTTGGGCGTTTTATTTTCCAATCGGTGGGCCTATTGACTCTGCACTTCTTTGCCGCCACTGGTTTCACATTGTTTTGGACCAAGCCTGGTGTCGGAGAGGCAGAAGGCAGCAGTATTGTTTGGGGTCTCGGGTGCCACACAGATCTGGCAGCCAAAGCTTCTCACACTGCAAAAGGAACACCCCGCCTCCCGTCTCTATTTTATATATGTGTTTATTTGTGTGCAGATGATATATTTTTATGTTGGCAGGGGGAAAAAACTGCGAGGAAATACTTTGTTTAACCGCTTTTCCCTGGATTGTTTGTTTTTAAAAGGATGTGGTTCGCACATCATTTTCCTGTTATTAATGAAAAAGGAAGAGGTTTAACGCAAGCAACAACACTGCAAAACGCGATTATAGGTTTGCTTTTTTCCTCCCCTTGTCAGCTTCAGTGGGGATAAATTACCAACTTATGCCCGGTCCGGAGTGGAGAGAGACCGCACACGCTGCAGCAGTTAAACTGGCTCAACAATTTGCAAGAGGGAAATAATATTTATTTTTCTTCCTTAAAAGGCTTAGGGGCATATTTTTTAATGCAGCTTTATTGTTCTTTAAGAGAAGCATTTCAGGAGAGGGGTCGGTTCCTTCCCTGCGGTGCTTGTTTTTTTATTTCCCAACTAGCAACTAAAAGTCCTAATTTACGTGGTTGCCAAGCGGCCTAATATCGCGTGTTATCCTCAAGGCGCACATTTTTAAAAATCCTGTAGCACTTTAGTTGCTGAAAGCTTTCAATGCCTTAAATACAGTGATAAAACGAAATACAAGTCCCAGAATGCAAAGTGCGGTGAACTCGAGCCAGGGCCGGTCAGAGTTTCACTCAGCGACACAGACATAGTTCGCAGCTAAGGATGCAGGCGCGCTTCCCTTAGAGAGGTGTGGGCTCGCTCCGGGCAGAGTCAGCTGTGAAGGCATGTTCCCTCTGTTATATGCCTTCTTTCCATGCCAGTCGCTGCTGTAAAGGCAGTTTTCCTTTTTTGTGTGTGTTTTTTTTTTATCTTGGCTGGTTTTGGTGCAGCCCCTGATTGTGTGGTAAATGCAGCTCAGCAGGCACTTGCTGCCACTGTCTGCTTGCTACTCCCCCAGCCCCAGGGGAGTCTCAAGCACAAGGCCACCCCCCTCACTACAATCACCCACTGCTGTCCGCCAACCCAGCGGTCCTGAGCCCTGCCCACTTCAGGGACACAGCGCTCTTTTTTTTTTTTTACTTTAATAAGCGTGGCACCCGCTTCACAAAGCCAATAGCTCCAAAACTCGCAGTTGCAAGACCTATTGCATTGTAAATGCTTGTTTAATCTGTAGACTGAGGCTGCCTGCAGCGGCCCCTCCCGGACCTAGCAAAGACTGTGGACTGGCCCATTGTCACTCTGAGACTGCAGATGATTATCACAGATAGAATGACAAAGGGCCCTATTATATTGACAGCATGTGGTGTGCCTTCTCCTGTACAAATCTTGATTGCAGAAAGGGCCTGACGTCCTTTTGCAAAGCTGCGAGCATAATGAAAAACTGTGAAGTGCACGATTGTCTCAACCTTATAAAAACCTATTTTGACTTGTACTTATTTTGGTTGTCTATTTACATATAAACTGTTGTGCAACCTCCTCTGATATGTCTGTAAAACGTCTGTTTTGTCCCAAATTTTTGTCCTGAATTTTGACCTTCTATCCCGAATTTTTGTCCTGAATTTTGACCGTTTGTCCTGAATTTTTACACTGACTGTACTGAATTTGCACCAAGCAAGTTGGTCACCCTACGTAGAGCCGTTTCACCATCTCCTAAGTAACCAGCGCTAAATGGGAATATCTCCAAGGGCGCCCGCACACCGCTGCGAGTTTGCAATTAAAACTAGATTATGGGAGCAGCCACCGTTAAACAGAGCCGTCGCTTGGTAGAGCCCCTTCTACAGAGGCCTTGTTTCGGTCACAGGCAACAGAAACCGAACTTCAACGATATCCGTGGTGTACAGCTCCTCCGCGATCAATGAATTCATCACTCTCTGGTACACAGACTGCTGCTCTTTGTACTGGAAAGCCTGCCCAAAGCACGGTATTAAATCATGGACACAAAACCGGAATCCAAATCCAAATAACTTCATTGGACAAATGCTGGCTGCAGAGAGGAAGCGGCAAACTCATTACTGAACACCAGCGGCATCCATGCTTTGCCTCTAGATCACAAAACCTGGATCTCACCACGAGTACAGTACGCACTGTGCTCAACCTCCTTGTTAATTTTAGACGGATTTATCACCTGGGGAGTAAGTATCTTGGTCACGATGCCAGATTCGAATGTCCATAATGAACCTGCCCCCAGAGACAGCTGAAGTAGGCTCATAATATCAAGGAAGATTTTCGATGAAAAGCCTTCCTGTCACTGCATTACACGTTCATCGCACAACCCTGGCCCCAGGGCATTAGGACGCTTTACAACAGAACCAGAGTGCCTTTGGTATTGTTTTCCTTTTTTAGGCACAGGGAGATTAAGTGGCCTATCCTACATCTCAGGCTAGTGACCCAGACGCCGGGAGTCGTGGCTGGTTCCCAAGGTCAGCAGCTCTAGACACTATGCCCCATCGCCTCCTCTGCAAACCAAATGTAGTGTAGTCAGTGTAGCACAAGGTAGTAATACACAGAGGCGGTGGGTGCCTTTACTCAAGAGAAACTGACATGCAGGGCACTGAGTGAGAGGGCGCACTTCATGCCAGTTTACTTAGAACGTATATATATTTAATGTTATTGATGCTTTATCAGGTGCCACACCACACTCTAATCAACGATAACATTCAGACTTCCTTTCTCCAAAGCAGATCTTCCCTTGTTCAATGAACCCATTAGAAGTTCTAGAAAATGTAAACACGATGGAAAAACACTACAAAACATGAACGTGGACAAAAGTGAATTTCATCCTTGGGTGTCTCCACATGTACTGAATTTTCATTCATCTGTCTGTTTTTATTTAAAAACGTATATTTTAATACTAATCATAAAAATAATTTAAGCAGTTTTATGTTTAATCTCCTATGGCTATCCAAGCAGAGTTTCATGGGTTGCCAGAGCCCAGGGCAAGGCAGGTATCCTTCCACTTTTCTTTTTACATTTTGCACCTCTAAGAATGCCCCTACGCCCCTATGAATGCCCCTAAGAATTTTGCGCCCGGGGCAACCGCCCCTGTGACTCCGCCCAAGCTACACCATTGGGCTATCAGGCTCTCAGTCTTTACTCTGTGAGTGCCATTTCGGAACTCTTTGAAAGCAGAGTGTTCCCAATGTTCTCAGGGGTCTCCAGTATTCTTGCTTACACGAAAGGCAAAAATGTAAACTCTTGAACCAAAAGTGCCTTGTTAGACTAACAACTGAGGACATTCAGCTTCACTATCACCAAGGCCCTGACTACGAGCTGCGTGGAGCACAAGTCCCATGTGGAATTCTGCTCAATCATGAGTGGGGCAGTGTACCTGCAGCAGGACCTGCCACATGTGGGAGCACTAAACCCGATTCTCCCAACCGAAAATTCCATCCGGTAACATCACCTTGGGAAAGGGATGCAGTGCAGCCTGGCCTCAGTCCCTTAGCCTCACCGCGCCTTATACCAAACCACGGAGGATGCATGTAAATCCCCCTCACACACAAGGCTACATCCTTCTCTCACAACTCTCTCTTACCCTGCACCAGCAACCTTGCAGACAACTCCCATCTGACAAACGCAGGTGGTAAATGTCTGTGTTAAAACCCAAGGAACTGGGAATTCTGTGGGGAGTTCCGTCCGGTAAATCTAGGTCTGTACAATTATTCCCTCTTCCATGGGGTTTAGCTCATTGTAGGACGAATTATGGCCAGTGTCCGGCCGGTAACAGAAATTCCCACTACACTGAAATCTTTCGCACGTCATTCTTCATCATTTGTTATCGGGTCGTTATTCTACTGACAACGCCAGACTAGTTAACTCTGCTTGTAAGGGCTGCGGCCTATTACACTTCATCTCAAAGGAAGTTCATTTTCCCAGGTACCTAGTCTAAAAGATCTAAAGAGAATGTCAGCGAAATGTATTGTGGTTTTCAAACAAGGGAACGTGTGTTCTTCTCAGTCACCCAGTATATGGAGGTTCCCTCAGTTCTTCTACTGCACATAGGGTTCATACGAGGTAAAATTACTGCTGACCAGTTGTCTCAACTACATCAAGTCTGAATTGTGCACAGGTCAGGTTTCAATGCCACCATAAATGAGGTCCTACTAATTAGACTTGGGAGCTCACTGACCAAGGGTAAACCACTTTTACCACTTTAAAGGTAATATGAAACATCTGTGATTTAAAGATAAGAGCCTACACAGCAGACTCCAAAAAGCAAGAAGGAAGAAATAAGCCTAGGTCCAGAGCGTCATTTTTTGTAAAGTTCCAACTGCAGCCATGTTATTAAATAAAAGGCCTCTACAAGCAAAATAAATACAGTCCAAGCAGACAAGCATTCCTCCACATTAATGAAAAAATAAAAATAAAAAAACTTTTCAATAAGATCCACACAGGGCATTGAAGTCTTATTTGATGAATAAAACAGAATGCCACTGAATCCCCAGATGGGAATGTCAAGAGAGAAATTCAAGGATTGCAAAAATGCAAGATTTAATGACCTCAACTTCCACTTGGGCAACCCAAGTGACCAGAACACTGCTTCCCTACTAGAGAACCTTGGCAACATAGGACTCAAGCAGCTAGTCACCGGACCGACCCACACAGCTGGACACACGCTCAACCGCGTTTTCTCCACCAGCGCGAATATCACTTACAGACACACCACCGAACTGACCTGGACCGACCACCCCTGCATACACCTCGCCTTCATCATGCCCACCGCACACCACCGCCCTCATCTCCCCCCATCGCAGCTGAAACAAGCCCACCAAAGAACATTTCATCGACTTCCTCGGCACAACCACTCCGCCAGCACCAACATACTTCAACGCCGCAGCTCGCAACCTGCACCAATGGACCTCCAACTGCGCTGACACTCTGGCACCCTTCAAGACAACACAAGGCAAGCAACACTCCAACAAAGCCAGCTAGTTCATCCACCCTCCACGAGTACAGGCGCTCCTGCCGACGACTCGAAAAGAGATGGAGGAACAACAAAACCCCGGAAACCCACGCAACATTTAAATACGCCGTCAACGCACACCACCTCCTCAAAACCACATAGAAAACGTCCCTCCAGGACAGAATAAACACCAACGCACACTACAACAAAGAACTCTTCACCATCGTCAAGGGGTTCACCAGGCCCAACAGCGAGACCACAGATGTCCCACTCTTCCAAGACCTCTGCAACAAACTCGACACCTTCTTCCACCACAAGATCAGCCAAATCTATGACAGCTTCGACATGCAAGATGCCACTATTACGCCCACCACCACCGCACACAACCACGCCTCACCTCAAGAGATTGTGCTCAACTGGACTTTGCTCACTACAGACAACACACTCAAGACCATGAAGAGCATCAACTCAGGAGCCCCGTTGGATCCTTGCCCGTAGTGCCATATCTTCCACAGAGCAGCCGCCTCCATTGCCCCCCCAGCTTTCTGCACCATCAACTGCTCCACCGAAACCGCCACATTCCCAAAGGACTGTAAACATGCAGAGATCAACCACCTGCTGAAGAAACTGTCCACAGACCTCAAGAACTTCAGACCCATCTCCCTCCTTCCCTTCCCAGCCAAGGTTATCGAGAAGGCCATCAGAGCCAACTCTCCGAATTCATCGAAGAGAACTACGTCCTGGACACATCCCAATCTGGCTTCCAAAGCAACCACAGCACCGAGACCACACTCCTCGCCGCCACCGACTATATCCGGTCCCTCATCGACCAGGGCAAAATCACTGCCCTCATTCTACTGGACCTTTCGGCCGCCTTCCACACCATCTACCACCACACCCTAATCAGAAGACTCCATGACGCTGGCAACCACGACAAGGCACTGGACTGGATCCTCTCCTTCCTGAACGGCAGAACACAGCGAGTCAGACTAACCCGTTCCTCTCAGAACCTACAGAGATCAGCTGCGGAGTGCCCCAGGGCTCCTCCCTGAGCCCCACTCTATTCAAAGTCGACATGCCTGCCCTAGTAGCCATTGCAGAAGCCACGGAATCAACATTGTCTCCTATGCTGACGACACCCAGCTGTTTATCTGCCTCACGAACAAACCCCCTGCCGCCAGAATCAACTTTCACAATGGAATTAAGGCAGTACCCAACTGGATGCACGAGAGTTGCCGCAACCTCATCCCAGACAAGATCAAATTACTCATCAATTACTTACCTCTGCAGCCTGGGATGACTCCTGGTGGCCAGCAGCACTAGGAACCCCTCCCATTCCCTAGGAACCACAAAGGCAACCTCATCATCATACTGGACTCCCCGTTCTCTAGGAACCGCCAAATCAATGCAGTATCCTCATCCTGTTTCCACCTGCTTTGAAAGACTTTCAGATGGCTCCCCAGAGAATGCAGAAATACGGTCACCCACGCCCTCATCACCAGTAGACTTGACTACAGAAAAGCATTTTAATCCGGTGTCACTCAGGAACAGCTCAGGAAACTACAGAACGTCCAAAACGCCGCAGCCAGACTGGTCTTCGACATCCCCCACCGCAGCCTCATTACACAACACCTACGACAACTCCACTGGCTCCCTATCAACAAGAGAATCACCTTCAAGCTCCTCACACATGCCTACAAGGGCCTCCACGACCTAGGACCAGAATATCTGAACCACCGCCTCGCTTTTCACACACTCGCCAGACAACTCCACTCCGCCCAACTCACTTTGGCCTCCTTCCCACGAATCCATAAGACCAGAATTGGAGGAAGATCCTTCGCCTACTTCCCTGCCAAGACCTGGAACACCCTACCCCTCCATCTCAGGCAATCCAAGTCGTTGACCCAATTCAGGAAGGACCTCAAGACCTGGCTCTTCAACTGAACCTCCACACCAGACGAATCAGTAGCACCCGCACCTTGAGACCCTCACTGGTGAGTAGTCACACTTTACAAACCCACGATTGATTGATTAACCTAAGTCTTATTGCGTCAAAAATCTCAGATGTCTGGCCATGTCCTACATGTGAGATCGACCAGAGAATAAAATATGGAATAAGTATAAACACTAATTGGGAGACTTTTATCAACTAAAAAAACAAAAAGAAATGGGCATGCCTGCAACACATGTAAATGGTGGGACACTAAATTTGGATAGATCCCAAGTGCGAATTGATTGTTAACCCCTTCCCCGCTCATGACGGAACCGCTCCGTCATGAGCCACGGTTGCCGTGTGCTCATGACGGAGCGGTTCAGTCATGCCACGACCGTTGGCGGCCGCTCCGCCCACGCGGCGCTGTTTCCCCGCCTGTGCGGGGGGACAACGCAACTGGGCGGAGTCATGACGGAACCGCTCCGTCATGAGCACAGCTCAACTGTGGCTCATGACGGAGTGGCTCCGTCATGAGCACAGCGCCACCGCGCTGCCCCCCCGCACCCCCCAGCGCTGCGGCGGAATTCCCGCCGCAGCGAAGGGGTTAAATACCTTAACACTTAATTTAAACAACTATTAACTATGTGGTAAAGAGAAAATCCAATAAATCTACAGTATAACTATGCAAGAATACTAGAGGAATGAGTAGCCTAAATATAAGCAGAGAATGAACGCTGTGATATAATTACACATTTTCAATGATGTAAGTGCAAGACGAATCTACCAGCTTTGTCTATACTCAACCTCAGTTCGCTAGCCATAGAATATTGGTAATATACTGTGATAGGCACCATAAGAATAATGTATCTCTCTGGTCAATAGGACAGTGGGACTACTACGATGGAGTCACAAACCTAGCAATGGCTACCATCAGCACACAGCAGGCCTGAACAATAAGCAGCGTTAACAGAGCATGTCTACGAGAACTGTTGTTCTGTCAACCTCGCTCACTTTTAGGATGCTCCATCTAATTCTACTTCCACGAGGCTTAACAGCGACTACTGTGGGGCTGGCCCTCTGTCGCTCATTGTTAGACTCCTTATAATGCTCCCCTGATTTAACAGTGGTTTCCAAAAGCTGGGCTTCTGCTGCTAATGGGAGGGCCTCATATAGTATATACCCTTGCGAACCTCTGTGATGCGCACCAGTGTGTCATTTCTATGCATGACGTGCGCACCTGCTTCTGCTGTCACACACTCTGCAACATCCCATGCTCATACACAGTAATGGTCGATGGACCATGCTTATATCATTGCCTCAATCCTCGTGCACTGCACCCAGCATGTTCCATATACAGAGCTTTAAGAGGGATAAAAAAAAGTGGGAGGTCTCTAAAGGGGGCATGGGCTATATAACTAAGGGTGTGGCTTAAACACGTAAACTAAATCTTTGTGATTTGAACACAATGTGCCATCCAACTGGTATGTTAATGTCTCTCCGAACTTACTGTTATTATATCCAGACACATAACACAACAACCAACATAAACCTAAAACCAGTCAGGTTTATTGGCTTTGTCAATGATAGTTAGCTGTTTAAGATAAATAAGTAACAACAATGATTTTCTTGTAAATAATTAATATTGAAAATGTTTAAATTCTAAAATTGTGACTTTGAATTAAACATTACTGGGGCCTGTGCAAGGGGTAGTAGTTTTAAGAGTGTCTCAATCACTTCCGTTCTGTAATACAGAAACACAACCTTTTGGAAATACTAACACACTCTTAGGTAATGCAAAATTTAATAAAACATGTGAAATATAAACAAAAATGGAGTACCTTAACGTTTTTAGGGCGAGCCTGATAAGCGCATGAGCTGCTGCGAGGTAAGCAGTAGTGGAGTATGGCTCTGAAGCCTCGCCCACTCTCCGACCATATTTTTAGTTGGCTTGTGTCATTGTCCTTCATAAATGCTGGCTTCTGAGTCGTTATTAGGCTTGTTTGTCCCTCCTTGGTACCGCCTTGTCTGCATTTGTTACCTCTGATAACGACTGGACCTTTTACTGGTGTTGTTATAAGGTCTGCTTTATAAGTCGGTGAGCATTATTTTCTTTAATGCTCTTCCCCTATTCCACCCACTACCTCGCACCACGCCACCCGCTTTTATTTTAATTTTTTACTTATGGCGGTCAGCTTTAATTATAGTGGCCACGTAGTTTTATTTATTTTACCAGCACGGTCACCATTTAGCGGCCGCGCTTACTTATTTATGTATTTATTTTATTCACTAGTGCCCATGCAGCGCTTTTACATTCATATAGGCCGCGCCCATTTCTTTACACAAACTGCGTCTAAAGAAAGGTACCCGGGCGCTATCTGCACAACTTGACAAACAGATGCTTTTTTTTATGCCGCGGTTTCACTTTAATGTCGGACATACCACCCTCTTTAAACACGGTTTGTGTTAAGAAAGGGGCGCGGCCTCTATTAATGTGAAAGCGTCACATGGGTGCTAGTAAAACAAATATTTGCAATGCAATAGGTCTCGCATTTGCAAGAGTCTAAGCTATTGTTTACAACATTCCCTAGCACCCGTGGGATTTATAACAAAATGAATGTAACAACAGTAGCAAAGTAAATCAATCCGAATATATGGTCACGATGCAAAACAAATAATTGAAATCTTCAGTCTTTTATTCTTTCCTTGATCCTTCTTTAATATGAGTTACTGTGACTGGACGAGAGCCCAAAGCCAACACGCGTTTCGACGCCTCTGTTTAATGTACATGCGACTTTTTCAAGGCTACATGAGCGATAGACCACAGTCACTATCATTGCATTACTACCAATTACATGACTCTAAGACATTGCATCAATGTCCCTCCACCGTGACACGTAGTGAATTTATTTGGTGAACGTACTGCATATTGCAAGATTATTTTTCTTACAAGACCCGCGCTCATGCTACGCATTAGAAACATTTCTTGTAGCTGAACTCCGCTTCAATTACCATGAAACCTCATGTGTTATGTGTGAGAATAGGTCTATTATGTGACTATTCACCACTCATCCTGTAAACATAAGGTGCTTTGCTATTCGCCAGTAACCAGATTATCCACACGTGAGTGCCCTGCCACCCACACGTGTAACAAGAAATGGATGGATGATACACAAACCTCAATTGGCTTTTCTCAGTACTTACTATAGAAATGGAAAGATAACAAAACAAAAATCTCAATTAATATTAACCCTGACACTCCATGTATTATACTCTATTCAGTCAGTGGCACAGTCTGTCCCCATCAAAGGTACGTACTTAATTTGTGGTGATAATTCCGACCCACACGATCTTCCGGCATGGGTAAATGTCTCTATTGGGGTATTCAATATCGACGCTCCTTATCCAATATCTTGTAGCCAAACTCTAAGAAAATAAGAGATATGGCTAGTGCGGGCATAATGCATATGTCTAGTCAATTCAAGTACGACTGTATTTACATTCCAGCATCACCCTATTTCCGAAAAGGTGTCTAATTCAGCATTAGCTCCGATGTATTATACACACTGCGTCCCACATAGCTATTCTATGAAGTGTATACCGCTAGATTTGAGGGAGACTATACAATATTGCCAAGGCATATGACCTGCCAACAATATCTTGTTCTGTACTTGCTCACCGCTATTCATTTCACCGTGTCTATCCTGTCTCTAAACGACATCCACTATCTCTATTATTTCCCTTAAAACATCCCTTTCATGAAACTTAGTATAATTCCATACTCGCTCACCGCCATTCTTTATACCGTCTCTATCCTGCCTTAAACAGTCGCAACGATCTCTATAATTTTCCTCACAATATCCCTTGCACGTCACTCTAAATAAAACAGTCCCGCAAATAAGTTGCTTCTCCTACTCAACCTACGGCATACATGAGCTATCGCACCTATTGTTCCACTCGGCTCAGAACCCAATATAACTATACCCCATTAAACATACAGGACATCAAGCGCGGGACTTAATACTCCCAATCCGCCATTCAATTTCTTACCGTCTAGTTTGATAGTTCTCTCATCTGCAGTTCCCTCATGCCGGCGTCCTCGAGAACGAGGCCGAGTCATCAAGCTCTTTTGACCTATGAACTCGATCACGTGACCACCCGATTTTTACAACTCCCTTCTATGTAATGTTTACGTCAGAGCCCTCTTGTAAGTACTAATTTCAACATATAATTCACAATTACTTGGGGAAAAAACGTATCCCAGCATATCTTTAAAAAGAACTGTTAATGTAACTCTTAACCCAGTATCTCGTAGATAATACGTCTCTATATACATCCATCATGCTTCCACCCAAATATTTTTTAGAATATCACAACGTCAATAGACCTATCGGCTAAGCAATCCTTTGAGCGCGAGTCTGATAAGTGCGTCACATTGGAGGGAAATTGGTGCAATGTCTTAGAGTCATGTAATTGGTAGTTATGCAGTGATAGTGACTGTGGTCTATCCCGCATCTAGCCTTGAAAAAGTCGCATGTACATTAAACAGAGGCGACAAAACACGTGTTGGCTTTGGACTTTCGATCAGTCACAGTAACTCATATTGAAGAAGGCTTAAGAAAAGAATAAAAGACTGAACATTCCAATTATTTGTTTTGCTTCGTGACCATATATTCGGATTGACTCACTTTGCTACTGTTGTTACATTAATTTTGTTATAAATCCCACGTTTGCTAGGGAATGTTGTAAATATTTACGTTGCAGCTTAGGCTGCAGAAATTAGGAGGGGTGTGTGGTTCTCTCCTCGTAGCACCGTCAAAATACTTTTAAAAAAAAGATAAAGTAGTGAATATTTCCAGTGGCGCCTTCCCTGTGTTCAATACCACCATCCTCTTGTGTTTATAGTCTAAGCTATTGCATTGCCAATAGCTTAAACTGTTGTTAATGCGAGACCTATTGCATTGCAAATGCTTGATCAAATTTATTGTTCAGAAATCAACCAATGTCTTTATCAGTGCGGGCAAGGACAATGGTGATATAGGGCTTGATAGAAACGAGTTTCAATTACTACCAGGTCTGAGACCCAGAGGGACCCAGTCCACTTGAAACCTTGCCTATATACACCCTTTCATTCGTGCAAGACAAAGGGCGCCCAGGAAACTAATGCTAATAGTATCACTTTACAACCTTTTCAAGGGTATGAAGTGCTATATAAATGATACAAACGGAGTAGACACTTACTCATCCACCTAGAAAGTGCAGTGGGCTTCGTAAATGCTAGGAAAGTTAATTTAAAGCAATGCAAATCCGTGAAGGAGGCGGCATGGTCTAGTGGATAAACTGCAGGTTCAAGCATTTTTTTGTTGTGTGTCTCAAACTGTAGAACATGTAAAAATATATATACAAAATGCACAGTGTGCTTCTATTCTATAACTCTCACCTGCTAAACCCTGGTCTCTGTAATCCAGTCTAAACTGAAGACATTGCAACACCTGCTAATGATCTACAGGAGTAAGTTCAGTGGGGGAGCGGTGTATATGAAAATCTTTAACGTGAGCATGAATGAGAGACGTCTGTGGATCCATAAACATTCGGATATTTACCCAAACTGTAGAAGAAATCCTATTAGATGACTTCTGATATTTCTTCAAAATGTTTTGTTACTACACATTGGTAGGACGAGAAAAACCCTTCCATGATAGTAACAATTGGGACAAATACAGTAGGGTTCTTACACATCAACACAAGTATCATATACTAACATTTAACATTAGAGAAACAAACATGCTTTTCTGCAGAAAGGCCAAATCCAAACTTTTATAAAAAAATAAAGGCCACGAAGAAGATGACTTTCAAGAATTAGGTTAATTCAGTAAAAAGCATTTAATGCAGCAAAAATGTATAAAACACAACTTAAAATACCACAAAAAGGTTTCTAGCCGTACTGTTAAGCACACAGACATCTTCAATACTAGCATTTAAGTACATTAAAACTCTATTAAGCTACTTTCGGTTGCTGATAATATTTGTATAACAATTAAAAGTTTAGTCCACCCAAAACTGAATGCTTAATTCACAATGTATGGGACAGTAAATGTTTGGCGTTCATAGTAAGAGGCATCAACAAAACAGTAAACAAAACAATTTCATTGAGAGGGCTTTGGAACCTAAAGGCGATCAAAATAAAGACCAATATACTTTTTAAAATGTAATATCTATTTATTTACATATACAAAGACTAGACACTGTCAACTGGTTGCATACAACAGCCCAGAAAGCACGTTAGATTAATACGATACTTAATGCTGAACATCTTATGCTGTGCATAAGGCAGAGCCCAACAAATATCATTACCTCTAGGAAGTACTCAGCAGCAAACGAAATTAAGAATAAATTGAATGAATTTTCTACCTCAGCGAGTCCTGCCTCTGTCCTAGGGTCAACAGTTCATTTGTCAATATTTAAGGGTTGCTTTTTCCCCAACTTAATCCAGTCCTCAAATCTGCTAAAGGGTAACCTTTGATGAGCTGATGAGCTCAACTCGTACCCTTTTACTGGGCGTCACAACTGATTGAAATTAACAAAGAGAAAATTCAACCACATAAAACATCCTCACTAAAAGCCCTTCAATTGTTAAAGATTGAAATTTAAGGTAGGATGTCTGACCTTCAATGCCATCATCTGAAAAATCCCTATGAAATTGTCGGACTTTCCGGAAAACCAAGTGGTTCAAAGAGCAAGGAACTCTATCCTTCTTGAGGCACTAAATCTCAAAACATGCTTAGCCATGAATTACTCTCTTAGGCATGGCCCTCATGCTGTCTAACTCTCTTCTCAAAAATCTAAGGAATATCACCGACCTTCAATCTTTCAGAAAAGCTCTAAAAAATCTGCTGTTTCACCTACACCTCATTAACTATGGGCCAGAACAAATGGGCTTAGCAGAAATAGTTAACATCACTCGAATAATGGTATTTCCCATGCACCCGCATTTTTATCAGAGTTGATCTTGTTGTTACAAGTAATTACTTTGGTTTCATGTAAACTTCACTAACACCACTTTGTGAAGTAAGCACTATATACTACTGTCAAAATAAAATTAAAAAATAAAGTAAGCAGACCTACTAATTATAACATACATAGAGAGTAGGCCCCTTTAATCACTGGCTTTTTTTAACCAGACCCTTTCTTTCGGCCACAGGCTGGAGACTTTATCAATCACATCTTAGCATAGCCCACTAAAGTATTCATCCCTCACCTATTGCTATTGACTGTTTAGGTGTAGCCATCCACCCCCACTTAACTGCTGGCAGTGAACTCCATGAAGGAGT
This sequence comes from Triturus cristatus, assembly GCF_964204655.1. Classification (NCBI taxonomy): domain Eukaryota; kingdom Metazoa; phylum Chordata; class Amphibia; order Caudata; family Salamandridae; genus Triturus; species Triturus cristatus. Next base: position 575,712,721 of record NC_140587.1, on the reverse strand, counting down.
ACTATACAACTATAGCCCGCTCCTTCTGCTCCTTCTAACTCCATCCTGTGCTATCAAAAGTAGATTAGGCATCTAAAATATAGGCCTATTGGCTTTGACGATGCTCATTATTATGGTTTGTCTGCTTCGACAAGGTGTAAGAAGAAAACCAAGTTAGGAATTTTGGGAGAGATGTACGGCGTATTTTTGAATGCGCAAACGGTTCGCGACCCGTTTGCGCATGCGAAAATAACTGAGGGCCATGTACAAACCCTAATTAGCGAGTCGCAATTTATTTGTGACTCGCTAATTAGGATTTGCGACTCGCTATTAGGAAGGGGTGTTTCAAGGGTGTCCCTTCCTAATGGCGAGTCTGAGCCCTATGTATGACTGTTTTGGGACCGTGATTGCGGTCACACAACAGTTGCAATTTACCACCTACTTAAAGTAGGTGGTAAAGCATTCGCAAAAGGGAAGGGGTCCTCTTGGGAATGCATGGGAAAATATTTTTTAAGGGCAGGCAGTGGTCCCAGGGACCACTGCCTGCCCTTAAAAAATAAAATGGAAACGTTTTTTTAATTTTTTTAAATGCTTCCCATTTTCCTTTAAGAAAAACGGGCTGCATTAAAAAAAAACTTCTTTATTTAAAAGCAGTCCCAGACATGGAGGTCTGCTGAGCCCAGCAGGCCACCATCCCTGGGAGGCCAGCCATTACCAATGGGATCGCAAATTGCGAGTGGCTCCTTAATATTCATGAGCCTTGCATTTTAAGACCCCATTGGGAATCGCTAACAGTGTCTTTGACACTGTTGTACATTTGCTTTTGCGACTCGCAAACTGCGACTTGCAATTTTTCGCAAATTGCGAGTAGCAAGAGCAAATGGTCGTACATCTGACCTTTTGACATCAAAGACATGTTTACTTCTAACACTTGAAGTAGAGAATGAAAGAAAATTCTAAAAAAAAATCTCTACTATCCTACGGAATCAAACGAGTTTATAAAAAAAGTCACAAACAAATCAGTAAGAGGCTTCCAATGGGATAAACCATTCCTCAAAAGCGGAGGGAACTCTTTAATCATCCCACATTGAAGTAACATTAAAATAAGTTTCAAGGTGTCCTGTACAGAACTTGCATTTTCTTCTGTAATGATCAAGAGGAACTGGTTAGCAGTAACGGTTTATTCTTTACATTGAAGACTTGGGGGGGTGGGGGGGGAGGGAAGAGAGCACCGCACTACACAGGGAGGAGATAGCTGGCCTACGTAAATACCCCATCGCACAATGTTGGGACACGATATTGGCAGAAATTCATCATATGGATCAGGAGTCAGAGGGAAACAACTCACAAAACGGAGATGGTGTCAGGCAAGATGCAGGCACCTAATTAGAATTCAATCCAGGTTCTATACGCCATAAAAATGAAACAACTCAGAATAGGAGATGTGCACATAGATGACCTCAGGGCATTAACAAAAACAAATGTTAACATTAGTTGGTTTGCGATGGGAGAGCACGGGGGTTGGGGTTGGGCACTTTAAAGACACAGCCACTACAACAGACTTGAGTGAATCGGGTGTGTTGGTTTGTTGAAATATGTTCATTTTCATGTTAGCAATGCATTGTTTCAATCCAAAATAACATTGGCAATACAGGCTCAGTGAAAACTACAGATGCCCAGTCGTCAAATATGTTTATTATGTTATAATGATACTAAAGAGTATGTTATCAGTTAAACACAATCTCATATTGCAGCCATTCCTGACGCGTCAAGAACTGCAGAATTCACCTAGTATAATTAATGCTTCAAAACCGTTATGCCAATATAATGCAAAGCGATGACTGCCAGTCGAAGCCAGATGTATATCCTGTAATGTATAATTTGTGGACATTGTACTTATATATACTGAAAATACAAATAAATAAAGAAAGAAAAAAATTGAAAACTTGGGGAGAACTTGCGTCAACAAAGCTCATGGATTATGGGCGCTAATTTCTATGGTTGTGCTGCCAAGTTTTTGGGGTCTATACCTCAGAGACAGGCCAGAGGTTAAACACAGAGGCTATTAAACGCAGAGATAAGCCCTACTTGGATTTGGAACACACTATGCCTCCTGACAGATGTGCCACTAAAGATGTTCGTATTTAAGGTGCCTTGGAGGAGACCGTGTCATAGTTGCCATTTTAGTTATCTACTGAGTGTAATCAACAGACAAACCCCACAGAGGCTCTGAACCATCCTGGATAGACAACTACACAGAGAGATCAAAAAGAGCACTGGAAGACACAGGGGAAAGCCCCTCTCTGTAAGGCGTTGAACCCTCAGGTGCTCAGATCCTAGTAGCGATAGAACAATCAAGACAGACCTTGGAACACAAAAGCGACTCATAGAGATCAACCTATTCAAAGCAGATCCCCGCAAGGTCAGCGAAAGAGGGCAGGAGAACCGTCAGACTGTGGAAACTCCAGATCAAGAAGCTGAATGCCACGAGCTGCTCACTGTCAGAGACAACACATATCCTGGACTCTAAAGTGGAAGAAGCGGAAGGCAGATCACACTGAAATAAATTCACTTTGTAGGGTCCCTGGAACAGGTCAAGGGTACATCCCTGGAGTTGTTTTTGGAGCACTGGCTCAAGCAAGTGATGAAATCAGATGGCCTGTCCCAGTTATTTGCTATCGAACAGGCACACCGTGCGCAGGCTCGGATGACACCGCCAGAGGTACCACCCAGGGCCATCATAGCTTGGATCCTTAATTATAAGGACAGGGACACTCTACTGCAATCACTCAGGAAAACTGGGGCAGTAACATTTGAGAACCACATTATAACAGTGTTCACAGATAACACGCAAAAAATTCACGGCTTGTGTAGATCCTTTCTTGCAGTTAAGGCCCAAGTGCACAAGTGTAAGATGCAATGGCACGGCAATCCAGGACGACGAGGAAGGGGAACGGAGATGTTAAAGAGACATAGAGATATACAGTCTACCTTTGTGGGACTGAGAAGTGGAAATAATTGCCAAACAGCAACATGGTGATAGGACCAAAACACAGTGTCAATTTCCTGAAGATAATGGACAACTACAATAGGAATGAGTAGGAGCCGGAGCAGGGAGGTGGGCACAGCACCCCTACTGGCTCTTTTTCCTCAGTGGCACATGACTGCTGAGGGGCTGACCACCAGGAGATACTCTACCAGTCCTTGAGGTCAAAGTGGCACCCTGGAGGCCGCAACTTTCCCCCTACATAAGGACTGGGCCAGTCGTGATCACTAGGATTGTTATATGCTTCATCGTTAAGCTGTTCTAAGGGGAGTTTTATGCCACCTGATAAATCAGGTGGCGATATGGGAAAACCCTAATGATGAGTTTTAGTTGGTTTAAACTTCAACATGTTTTTGCTTCTCCAACTAATAATGGTTTACATAGAAGACACACAGAACTAAAAAACAGTGTAAGGAAGGTTTCAAATTCACCAAAGATTAAGTTTCATCAGTATAGTTATATGCCAAGAACTCAAATGAGCACATGAATTGAGACAAAGACAGCCAATATGAATTAAAAATAGGAATGAGGTGCTCTGAAGCCATCATCATATTAGGTACAACAGTGCAACTACCTTTCTGGGTGGTGCTCTAGGGCCAGTCATATGAATGGAGCTTACACAATTGGTGCCTGGGATGGTAGAAATGAGGCCTGCCCAGGGTCCACATCCCAAGTTTCAGGGACCCTTGGGACCCAGAGAATCATGTAGTAAAGATGCCTCATCCTCCTCACACGCCATACAAAGGAGCGATGATGGGACATAGAAGTCTGAGGCACTGTGCTGGTGTCATTTTCTTACTAATCGTGGAATACAGAAGGCTGGTATGATTCCAAGATCTCTGGAATGACAATCAAGGAAGCCTTGGTGGCAGAAGAGCAGTTTGGAGTGATAGGGAGAGTGGTGCAAATGAGAAGCCTGTACATTGTCCTCCTGCGTTTGAAGGCGTAGTGTGGTTGGATTAGAAGTATTTCACTATGGCATACTGAGCCTGTCCTTAGCGAGTGCACTCTTCTCTTTTTAGGGTTGAGACCAAAAGGTGGAAATGTCCTTGAAAGAGAGGAGCCAGAGAGAAAAGAGCATTTTTCTTTTTTTAACACAGGGCCCTAAACCTTGATGGGTCTTGAAGGTATATCCTGGAGCTGTCAGTCTAATGACTCTGGCCTGTGCAAAGGGGAGTCACTGATAATGGCTATGATAGTGGGCATGTAAAACCCCTCACAAAGAATAAAGGCAAATATATTTTTATGGAGGATGCAAAGCATGATCTTTGAGGACACATAATTTAGACTGAGGTCAAGGTGAGTACCTTGGATTTCCACATACACAAGTTGGAAACACCACTGCAAGATAACTGAATCCGAGCCTAAGAGGAGGTTGCTTAAAAGAAAGTGTTGTCACCACTAAACGCCAGCTAGACACAAAAGTTGAATCTTGGAAAAGGCTGTAGGGGCCATGAGAAAAGAGGGGTGGTTGCCCTCCTACCTCAACGCCAATGAATTTAAGTCTAGGATCCAGGGCTTCCTGAACATTGTAGTTGTAGGGTACAATGCAATTCAACCAGTGAGTCTGGTTTGAGGCACAACACTTCCTATGAAGGTCTGGGTGGGGAGAGAAGTGAAAAGGGGTGCACTGCTGATAGTCAGCAAAATGGGGGGGAATACACATAAAAAATGTTTCTTTTGAAAGGTTAAAAGAGTGCTCTACAGACCTTCACGCCATGATCTTCAAAAGGGTTACAGTGTAAAGATTTAACTGTCTTTTTAAAGTTAATTTCATCTATAGGCTGTTTCCCAGAATTATTTGATTGATCATATAGTTCTTACAACGTTAACCTGTGAAGTACTTCTAATCAACATAGAAGCATCACATGAGCTATGTCAGAAACTGAGTGGTGTTCCATATGCATGCAAATGACACAGCATTTTCTCCCTCTCACAAAGGAACTACAGCAAGATTAGGCCTAACTAAACAGAAAAGTGGATGTGTTCTAGACTAGGAGGAGTAACAACTGGTTGGCTTTGAATAACAACAAGACCGAATTAATGCTGACTGGACCTTCTCACATGATCAGTAAGCTTTATTAAAACTATAACGATTCGTTTTTCCCAAGTACAGAGATCCACATAATCAAAAAGTGGCAAGTCTGTAGTTTTATTTCGATCCTAACGTTCAGCATTTCAAGGAGAGGCAAATTGCTGCTGACAAGGAATTGAGCGATCAGGGACTGGAACGAGTACTAGATATGAGTGTGCTAGCATTTAGAGTGAGCATTTATGATGTTCAAGAATTCCTACTGTTGCGCAATTATTAAAAACACACCGCACCCTACCAACAGTGTGAGAATTGACTTAGCCGCAGAACACTGCCTTTGTTCAGGTCAAAAACATAGTTTTGGGTCACGAATATAAATAAGCAGTCGCGCAGTCCTTCTACTGTTTGAGTCCAATCAATATGTTCTATGGAATTTCTCAGATCAGACATGCTAAAAAAAAATTTTAAAAGCAGGGTTGGGATTGACAGAAGCTGCTGGGGATTTAAATGAAATAGCTAGCAATCATAGGTCCATGCACAGCCAGCAAGTACCAGAAAAGCCAATAGATCTGCCCTTGGGGAATGTGCAATTAATTTTTTTTAAAATGTTATTCTGCAAACATATGCAATTTGTCAAACATATGAAAATAAAGGAGGGTAAAGCAACCCAGGCACTGAATTACAATGCCTTTCAGATGGCTGTGCACATGTGATTAGGCAAAATGCTATCACTCATAGTGCAAGACAGCCAATAGCTGAAGTGGGTTGACGCATTGCTCAGGTTGCGTGCTTTATGCAAAATGTGAAGGACAGTTGAACAGACCACTGGATGAAGAGGGATGATTGAAAGCTTATGTATTTATATATTTTTATTAAGATTTAAAAAAAAAAATGAGACAGTTATAACTAAATCAGTTTCACAGCCAGACCCAAAAATTAGGCAGTCATACATTTAGGGAAATGTTCTAATTCTGCTAATTGATTTGCCTCCGAAATATAAGATGACAGCATTCTGCAATCTTGCAAAATGAGAAACAAAACACATTTCCTACTTCAAAGTCTGCAAGGGTTTTTGTGTGTGTGTTTTTTTTTTAAACCAATTCGGATACTAAGCTCCAACCCTTACAAACGCAAGGTGCAGCTCAACGATGAATGGCCACAAACAATGGCTAGAACAACGGACAATCCAGACAAATGCTGTTACCATGGATAGTTCGAGAACGGAGTGCTTGCATGCAAGGACACACCGCTTCTGAGGTTCAAGGTAATACTGCATAGACACACACATTAACCTCTCAATAATTCTACAACTCGATGTCTCTGCAGTGATCATATTCTAGTTCCCAGGATGTTTTGTCTGAGAAAAGCGTACCTTATATAATACCCAAATGCCTTCACACTGCCACAACTGAAGCCAAAGGTTTGAACTAGTGAATGCAACATGTTCGAGGGTTTTACCGCTCGTTTATAGAGTGATTTGTTTGTATGTGATGAGATCGTTAAATGAAGAGTTATAATTTTGGAAATAAGAAGCAGCTGGCAGCACGAGAGCGAGGGGAGGAGAAGGGTTAGTTTTGTTTTCAGTTTTAGTGTTTTTATATGGACAGCTCCCTGACTCATATCACCAATGATGCTCAGTTGTTACTATTATTGATGTCATCCTGCGATCTTGCTTACTTGTTTGTGTTAGGCCAGATCCTGTAAAACATGTTTCTTTTTTTAAATTTTTTTAATTTTATTTGTGCTTTTCAAGTACAATACTACACAATGCATAATTCCAAATGCATGGCATCAGTACAGCTGACAGATCACTTAATATCACAGTAGTGCGATGACATAATCGCAACAACATGAGCTCATATAAACCCAGAGTTACAGACATGGCAGAACAGGTGATAGTTTGCGGGGTGAGGGTGAACAGGGTAGCATGGTAATTCCAGTCAGGACATTAGACATCAGTACGTGACAGCAGATACGATGTGAGCGGTCTCCAAATGTCTCGTGGCTTGGAAGCGGACGGTAACTCTTCAGCGTAGCATGTGAGCTGGTCACGGCAATACACCAGGTCCTGTAGCTAAAATTTAGCTGTAGGCGCTATTCGACTCTCCCAACAGATAGAGATCCTGCGTTTAGCTATCAGCAATGCGATAGACATAAGTTTTCTGTTAGAAGACTTTACCTTTGCCCCCACTCCCAGCAGACACAGTTTCGGATGACAGTCAAGTGGTTCCGCAATCATCAGACCAAGTATTCGTACAACTGCGCCCCAATAGTCAAGTATTTTAGGACACTCCCAAGCCAGATGATAGAACCCAGCCCCAGGTGCACCACAGCGCCTGCAGGTATCGGATTGTTGGAGCCCAAATTTAAACAGCTGTGCCGGTGTATAGTACAACTGATGCAAGTATTTAAAATGCACCAGTCGCAAGTTGCCGTTAGACGTCAGTTGTCCCGTCAAGCGGCAGCTATTTAACCAGTCGTCTTCCGTGAGTGGTTCTGGGAGCACAGCATTCCAGTTTCCCAGGGCAGCCGGCACCACAGACGCCATGTCACGCTGGGAAGCCCTGTAGAGCTTCGCAACCAGCTTGGTTCTGGATGTAGCCGTGTATAGGAGTTGCAGCGCTTCGCGAGTCGGCGGTTCAGAGGGGAAATGCAGATTAAGTGCACGCATGGCAGAGCGCAACCTAGTATACACAAATATATGAATGGCAGAGACCGCACCCTGAGTGGCCAGGTCTACTGAGGTTATGAACCGGCCTCCAGGGAACACGTCCGCCATAACGGAGAGCCCGATCCGCGCAAGTGCCCTTAGCGCACCCGACTCTTGGGTTACCGAGATATCGGAATGCTGGAGTAGGGGCATGTTTCGTGCATATAGCGGTAGTTTGTGTGCCCGTTGACCTAGCTCTCGCCAAGCATGAGACGCAATTTGAATCGTATCAAATTCCCCCTTCTCAAACACCGTGTGTGAATTTACGATCATGGCCTTAAGGGGTGTAGGATGCACTGCACCCGTCTCTACCGCCACATGTGGGATGTATGCCGGGTCGTGCTGCCAGTAATAGGCATAATGCGCTTGCGCAAAGAGGTAGTAAAGATGGAAATTTGGGGCTGCGAACCCACCCTGTTCATACGGTAAGGTGAGTGTTTCCCACTTAAGCCGGGACTTCTTCCCACCCCAAGCTAATATGACCAGGAGGGAGCGAAGGCTGTCAAAAAAATGTCTGGTAAGACGTACCGGGATATTTAAAAAGAGAGATAAAAAGCGTGGGAGCACTACCATCTTCATTAAGGCTAAGCGGTCTGCAAAGGACAGAGGCAATTTAATCCAACGATGCACCTGCTCCTCCAACCGCATGATGGCAGTGCCAAAGTTATCTTGAATGACCGTCTGCTGATCCCTATGCAGCCAGATCACAAAGTATTTGACCGCATCCGAACACCACGTTAATGGGTACTCCATGACAAAGGGGCGAGTACTATCAGTGAGAGCTAGTATGGTGGACTTGGACCAGTTGATGCCGAGGACTGAGAAGCGTTCAAACCGAATGTATTCACGGATGAGTGGCGCCAGAAACTGCGCCGGTTCGCGAACATACAGCACCATGTCGTCGGCATACATGGAAACTGCAAGTGGGCGCTGATAAAATCGCAGGGCCGATGCAGCATGCCGCTGCCGTAGTAAACACGCTGAGGGCTCCAACACAAGCGCAAACAGCAGTGGCGATAGTGGGCAGCCCTGCCGAGTGCCACGGTGGATGGAGAACTTTCCGAAAGGTGTCCATTAATTCTAACTCTAGCTTCTGGCCTAGTGTACAACAGTCGTATCCAGTTCGTAAAAACAAACGGGACGCGCATACGGTGGAGGACGGCAATCATGTAGGACCAAGATATCGAGTCGAACGCTTTTGCAGCTTCGAGCAACACTGCTAGCGCTGGGAGTGTGGGCTTTAGTACATGCATTACCCCAAAAATGGTGCGCAAGTTATGGGACGTGGAACGAGTGGGAATAAATCCCGACTGGTCTGGGAGTACCATTATCGGAAGGAGGAGTTGGAGCCTTGTAGCCAAAACCTTAGGCAGAATTTTAACGTCAGTGTTTATGATAGACAACGGGCGATACGAGTCGCATTTATCAGGCGGCTTGTCAGGTTTCAAAAGGGCAACCACTAGTGCCTCCCGCAGGGTCGGCGGCAGACATTGGGCCTCATATGCCTCCTCATAGAATTGGAGTAGACACAGCGCCAATTGTTCAACATACTCTTTATAGAATTCGTCCGGCAGCCCATCAGTGCCCACAGCTTTCCCACTAGGCAGAGCAGAAATAGCATCCTGTATCTCCCCCAGCATGAGTCTATGCATCAGAAACTCTTGTTGCCTCCGTGACAGCCACACCAAGGCGATATCATCCAGATATTGTTCTAACTCAGCAGTGCTAGCTGTGGGGCGGTGGGCATACATCTTATTGTAGTAATCAGAGAATGCCTGCAAAATATTATCGATGTCATAATGTGTATCCTCATCTATCCTAAGTGCCTGAACAACCTGCGCCCTAGGGTGTGGGTCTAGGATGCGGGCCGTAAGTGTCCTCCCCGACTGGCCACCTTCACCATAATACCGCGTCTTACTCCGTCGGGAGAGATGCCTAACCTCTTGGTCAGCTGTTTCGTTATAAGCTAGGATTTTCTCTTTTATCTGCGCTAGAATGGTTGGGCTAGGCCGAACGCTATATTGATGTTCTAGGTCACTTAGCTCCCGTTCTAGAGTCGCCAGTCCGCTATAGCCTTACGGACATCCTCCGCAAACACCGGATCAAGTAGGGAAGCGCCACTGGAAGGGGGGCGGGACATGGGAGGGCATTGTCATGTCCAGAGCCACAGGGGAATGATCAGATAAAGATCTAGGCAGGTGCCTGATCCGCATAACCCAATTACAAACATCTGGCGTTCCCAGCCAGTAATCAATACGGGACCAGGACTGCTGTGCGTACGAGTGACATGGCCCCTCCATGACTCGTGGGTGTTGCTGTCTCCAGATATCTGCGAGCCCCAGTGATCTCATTCCCTCATGCACTTCACAGGTTGCCTTTCGGGGGGGGGGGGGTAATCTACTGTCGTCCTTCTGTCCATCTCGGGGTCAAGTACCACATTACAGTCACTCCCACAAATTATGGTTTCAGGGGAGATGGTATAGAGTTTACTCCACAGAGTATCAAAAAAACCAAGATCGTCCGTGTTTGGGTCGTATACATTAACAATAGTTACATGTGTATTATATTTGCGAATACAGACAAAAGCTGAACAAGGCACACAGCACCTCCTTGCAACGGACAGGTCTACTTTACCTTTCTTACCTACCTGCTAATCCACACTACCCCCAGCTACCCACACATAACAACGTTCATCCTATGAAATAAATAAATATGTGATGACATTTGAACCTCCAAAGCTATCAAAGCTCAAGCACTCTGTCCCCATGAAAGTGTCTTGTGCATGTTCTCTGGTCCATGCGGGGTCATGCTAGAATGAGAAGTTTGCTGAACCTTCTTAAAGTGTCCAGGCGCTGCCCACAACTGATCGTCAAGGGTAGACTACTAGACTACGAAGAAAATGGTAGACCTCCCAGTCGTATTATTCAAGTGACTGAGGGTGATATTCAGCAAATACATTCCAGGCTTGTAGAGCTGGGTGTGATTATAATGTAGGGGGTGAAATGAAGTTCCTCTGAAGTGATTTATATAAATTTAAGCAGCATGTTACTCAGGCTTTGATAAAATCTCAGAGGTAGATTTCACAACATTACCAAAATAGCAACAACCTAACCAATCAGATCATGCGAAATACTTGTGACCAAATGAATATCAAAGTGAAAAACAAAAAAACGGAACTAAGAAAACTATAGTTTTAAGGGGACACCCTATGGTTCTTCACATCACTGTTGTAATCTGGTACATTTTTTCCAAACAATGATTTGGATTAAAGTTACATAAAGAAAAATGAATTGATCTGGACACAGTTATTTGCGTCAGCGTTCATGCTTTGGTGGAACGAAGTAAAATAACAGAAGGTCACCACATTTTCACAACCAACCAAGGTCATACAGGAGAGACTCAAAAGACAAGGTGTTCTTTGAAATCAACACTTTGTTTCCAACACGAAACAAAATCAAATGTAAAAAAATATTTCAAATGTGCACAATAGACTAAAAAAAAGGTCATCCAATGGTTTAAGTGCAGACAACTCTTCAGTGTCCTCAAGTCAGCGAGAAACTCCTACTCTAAAAATTATATTGGCCCCAAGAAATGTCATCTCCCACCATTACCCTATACCTATCACATACCTTCTATCTCACAAACGGTCTGAAACTCACAGCACTTACCTCCAGTCACAAAAGCTAGGAAGCTAGGGGTTTTTCTAAATAGGCCCAGAACAGTTGGAACAACCTCACCGTTGCATACAAATTCATCATCACACTCCTTGCATTCAGTACACATTGTGCCCTTTACCCCAACTTCATTTGCAATAAGTATTCTCAAGCGTGCAAGCAAAAGTCAGAAGAAGATAACATGCATGACTTAACATGATTCGGTATATAGTATTTGTGCTACAAGCTTTTAAAGAGAAGGACATGGCAAAGTGTGGGGCGAGCTCGGCATGCATGTCACATGCTGTTCGGCATGCACCACATTATCTTATTTTAGAAATGGTCAAAAGTTATTCTCAGAGTTAGTGTGCAGTCTAAGCAGAAACAATATGCCTATACTTAGTGAGAGCGTGAACTAAGGCAACCTTAGTGTCATATAAAATATAATTGAACATTGTTACATGGAAGAAAATAGAATTAATTATTAGCTTTACTAGACTTTGTAACATAAACTAGTAAGCGCAGCGTGTAACATGAGCATCTAAAAGAAGCGCTCTATAAGCAAGGAGTTTCTCCCTACCAAATTCTCCCCCATTGCTAAGAAAGAATCTACCTACACCTTGTTGAGTATTGAGCAAATAGCAGGAACTCCATTTTATATTAGTGACAAACCACCCGTTACATGGATGATACAAAGGAGTCCTTTCTTAACCACTGTCTTCTATGTTAATGTTAAGTTGTAGGGCTCAATAACGGCTATCTCGTTTAGGAGTTGCCAAGGTACATAACCTGATCGAAGAGTTCATAAAGCCTGATGTAGCTGTCCACAGAGACTACAAGACAGGCAAACCTATCCATCACCTGCCTGATGGATTCAGAGGATTAATACGATGATTGTGAGCCCATCCCATAAGGGATCCCAGAAAAAGTCTAATGAGAGACTAGGATTGAAAGTCAGGACTGGTACAACATCCTCTGCAGCGGTAACCATACAAAACTCATATTCCTTGAACCAAATCAGGTATTTACCAAAAGGACTAAAGTCTGACTTTAAAAAAACCCAATATAATTATAATAAACCGAAACAATCCACTCAATGTAAAGGCAACTGATGTCCAACAAAAGTAAAATAAAGATACTAGAGTATTGGTTGATTCAAAAAATCCAAAAAGATGACAAAACTCTCATATACAAATTTAAAAGGCCCCAATCTGCAATGGACATGATATTGTACTAAACAATGCCCCAATGTCCCAAAAATAGAATGAGAAGGACCTGCTTAAGTCCTGCAGAACAAAGTCTTAGTATACTCAAAGACCATAGTCTGGTGACAATGGTCTGACAAAAACTCCATCTGTATTGGATGTGCAGCAGAAAAATGGTTTGTAAGACTGCAACATTGAAACTAATAGTTGGTCCCATTGCAAATCCAATTTAACATCCTTTGAAGGCAGACAGCCAGTCCCAACAATGATCAAGATAAAGAACTACATCAGTTTGCTACCTCATACTTATCCGATACTCCTAACATTAGAAGTCATACTTTTTGTATTTTTGCAAACATCAGATACCACAATGTCCTGTCCTTTCCTAATTATGTTTTCCAAATCTATATGGGAAAATGTCTTATAAAGGTCAACCAACAAAATGTGTTTCTCTATTAACTTAATCCTCCCCCCACACACAAATCTCCCACCTCTCTTTATAAGGGCATCTATGATTGTAACTATGTCCATAAGTCGGCTTTTAATGTGCTTGGCAGTATTGCTAAAATGTCCCTATTATTATTAAACCTTTTAATTCCCTCTTCATTTTAATTATTTCAAAGTCGTTCTCCTCTTGTAGGATTGTAAACTTTTCCTCTTTGTTTACAATGTTTGTTTCCACTGGTAATTTATTTTGGTTTGATACATGAAAGGCTAAGGCAACGGAACAAGTTAATAAACTGGACTCATATTTTCGAAAAATGAACAAAGGTTTAGTGGCATTTAAGATATTCCTGATTTTTCCAAATTCTGGAATGCCTCTTGAGGCTCCCGAGCATTACACACATTTCAAAAACAAACAAACAAATCAATAAAGGCACCAACATATGACAAAAAAGTAAAATCTTCAGCATGATATTCAGTTGACAGAAACACAACCTGCATTGATATCGCCGTATCTTGGCATCTAGTTCGAAGCCCTATCTCTTCACCAATTTAAATTCACACTGGCAAGTGCTGTTTAGATTCACAATGACAGGCTTCTATATGGCAGCATCCAAGGCCACCATTACCACCCATCACTGGTACAACAGGCTTGTCCGCATTACCTTTAAGCCAATGCGTGTAGGCAGGGGACTGGTGCAAGCTCACACAAAGATCCATAGTACTCTAATGCTAGCTTTCAATTCTGGAGACTTTGTTTCACAAGTTATCAAATGCTAAAATTGGACAGATCTCAAGAAGCGAGAATCAAAGGGTATAGTATAATACCATTTAACACATCACAGCCATTAGTTACTTAGAATATTGTACGTTAAACACTCATATTTACAAAATTCGTATTTTGAGGTTTCTGTACATTGAATTAAGAAAAGTATTTATTACCCTGTTAGGAGGTAGCAGCAGGTAGAGGGAAGAAAACCTAACTTTGCACTAACAACAAATGAGCAAACAATAATAAATGCCTTGAATATCTTGGTAGCAAAAGCCCAACCAACAAGAAAACAAATACTATTAAGCACTTACTACTAGTCATCCATTAAGAGTCCCCTGCTTAATAAGCAGGGGTACAAATAATAAGCAATAAGACAACGACAGGGAACTTAAGAGTGCAAACGACTTGCTTTACTAGTATAATCGTGTCAAAGGCAAGCCTGTCAGTGCTTCTATGGGCCAGTAAAAGCTGAAAGGTAATCTTAAATAACAATATGGCACAAATGCTGTAACAAAGGTAGTTAAATCCCTTGAACTCTGTTAACTTTACCTGGTGATATGTGGACTTCAAATCCATAACTGAAAAATATGAAGATCCACTGGTTGAATTAAGCATTCCCTGTATCCTAGGCAAAGGATGATAGTCAATTACAATATGTTTATTTAGTGTCCTTAAATCCACATAAAGCCTGATCTCACCATTTTTTGTTTTAGTAATTACCACTGCTGATACCCACTCAGAAGAATCATTTGGCTCAATAACACCATTTTTAAACAAAGTAGTCAATTAATCTTTTAACTCTTGCCTAACTGACAAAGGCACGTCTTACTTTGTGAGCTACTCGAATTGCATTTTCCTTTAATTTTATATGGTGTTCAAACCCTTTTACACAACCAATATGTTTTTTAAAAAAACGTTACCATGTTTATTTATCACCTCATCCAGTCCTGTATCACCAAATTCATGTTCTATACTGAGAACTGGCAAATCACCGAATATTTCTGGTTTTACAGTCAGAACCTGGTTTGAGTAAAATACACAGTTTTCTAAGGAATTGCCATCCCACAATGTCTCTACTTCTTACAGCAACATACATTTTGGTTTTAATGGAACAGCCCTTGAATTCCAAAATGTCAATGAAATACCCTAACATCTTAATGTCAAACTCTCCAAATGCTTTTGGATTAACATCAGATTTAATAAGTTTCACATCTGTCTACATCTTATAGAATGTATGATCCGCCAAAATCGTAGTCGGGGATCCTGAATATGCCATTATGTTTAATTCTACATCTCCAGTATGAACTACACCTAACTACCCTTTAAATCTACCAGGTTTACTGTCAAACATGAGTACAATGTTTGAGCACATATCCTTATCAATGTCTTCCACTGAACTCACTTTAATTCTACTATATTTTTTTTCATTTCAGCATATTGTTGCAAAATGCTAAATTTTTACACTTTACACATCATTTCCCTAATGCAGGATGTTAGACCTGTCAGCCCTTTGGGTGGTCCCTCCTCATCATTATTTATTTTGTCCCACTTTTGCCTCAACCCCTGTTTGAATTTTTCCTTTTTGGGAACCACCAGACTTTTTAGTGTTGCTGCAGATTCAGGGAGCCATTTTAGCTACCCCTGAAACTTCTGTCTGAGGGCCTGGAGCACAAGATGGTGGCCACCTGTGACATCACCAGCATCCACTGGAACCTACCAGCACCTTCCAGAACATTCCAGGAGATTCCAGAACTCTGTGACAGTTGGAGACCGTTTAGAATGTTGGGAGGATAAGAGAGGCAGTTGGCAGTTGGAGCTGGCAGTTGGCACCTGACTGGTGAAGAGAGAGGAGCACAAGAGTGAAGGAGGAAGGAGTGAAGCAGCAGGGGTGGAAACTTGTGCCTGGAGTGGGGTCCATAAACCCACCCTTGATACTTGTCCCTACTGATGGATCCCAGCCTATAGCCCTGTGTGGGAAGAAGACAGAAGAAACTTATCCTAAGGACCTGGACAGCAGGAACAGGCCTTAGAACCAAGAAAACAGCAAGATTCTGACCTGAGAACTGGTTTCCCTGGAGTCCGGCGTCGAGTAGCCTGAAGACCTGGAGCCCGAGGTGGAGAAGCGGCGCTGACTGAAGTAGCAGACGTCGTACCCGGAGCCGCCTGAGGTCGTGAGAGGGCGCCGACGGAGGTCGTGAGGAATACCAGAGGTCGAGGAGGAAGTGAACCGAGGTCGAGCGAGCGGCGTCATCGGAGGAGTGAAGTCCGCCCTCCGGAGTCGTCGGAGACCGAGGTAGAGGAGCACCGGAGGTCGGGAGTGAGGATCGCACTCCGGAGTCGCCCGGAGCCTGTGAGGAGGAGCACCGGAGGTCGGGGGTGAGGATCGCACCCCGGAGTCGCCGGAAGTCGACATCGAGGCCAGGCCGGCCGACGTCATCGGAGCCGAGAGCGCCATCGGACCGGAGCCGCCCGAAGTCGACATCGTGAAGAGACTGCCCGACGCCGTCGAATCGGAGGTCGAGATCGAACCGAGGCCACCGACATCGGACCGGAACCGCCTGCCGGCGTCGTCAAAGAACTGACATTGTGCCGAGGCCGCCGAGACCGAACCGGAACCGCCTCACGGCGTCGACACGACTCCAGCGGCGTCGGAACATCAGAAAAAGGGCAGTAAGTGGAGTAGAGGGCGCCTAAGGCCCTGTGGAGACCTGAGAGACTGCTCTAAGGGGCTAGGGAGGTGCTGAAACCAACCTGACTGTGCCTGGGGTGAACTGGGACTAACCTAGAGAGGTGGTGTGGAGAGAGAAAGCCAGGGCACTGGTATTCCCCCCTTTTGATCTACCTCAGTTTAGGCCTCAGCCTTGTCTCAGCCAGGGAGCCTCCCCCCTCAAGCCTTCCACAACCCTACAAGCTGTGCCTGGGCCAAATCAGCCCTTAAGAAGTGAAGTGTCATCTGATTATATGAGGGGTGCTGTATACTTGTAATTATTTATTGGGGATACTGTATTTATTGAATTTTTATCTATTTATTGCTGCACTATATTTATAGGTCCACAGGACTTGTTGGTGTACAATATTTATTGGTACAGTATTTATTGCCTCAAAGTATTTAATTGTCTGTATATATTGCACTTGTATTTATGCCCTGTTATTTATGATCACCCCTATTTATTTCATCAAACAGCCAATATTTATTTGACCTGCACTAATTGGAACTTGTATATTGTGATTGTCTTATTTATTTTTCCAATCAGCAACTAAGAGAAAAAGATAAAGAAAGAATATTTTCATAATTTTTACGGTGTAGAGTCGTTTTTGGAACGGATGCACGCATGGTTATTGTATGGGTATATTGTATGCTTAGCACTGCGCCTGTTTCCTGACCACTCGAGCCAAGCTACCACAGTGTGTTCGGGGAGTCCACCACCACCCTGCGGAGTGGGAGTGGGCGTTTCCAACATAAATTGGTGTTCAGTGGTGGGATAGAGCTGTGCCTACATATACTCAACAATAACTGTGGGTAGTCCATAGGCCTACACCGGGAGTTTTCTCACAGCGGCCTTCCTAATTGTGGGTTTTTGTTTTTTCCAAATTTACTCTGGTGGTGGGAGGAGGTATTACTAAAGGTACCCCCCCTACATTGCTACTGCACAAAACCTGTCCTCTAACCTGAGTGGGCAAGATGGAGTTTGTACTGGAAGATTTAGAAACGTACACTGTGGCCCAACTCAGGGAGTTTTGCCAGCGGGAGGGGGTGTACTGTCCCCCAGGAGCAAAGAAGGGTGCACTCCAAACCAGCTTAAGGGCTTGGGGGGAGGCACGCCGAGAAAGCAAGGCTGAGGAGGAAGACAGGGATGGAGAGCCTGACCCCGAGGGGGCTGAGATGTACCAACCTGAGGTGGGGAACCTGTCAGCAGGGCCCAGGACACTTTCTAGGAAGGGCAGCACTGTCTCTAGTGGGGGCTTATCTAGCGTGGAGTTAGCAGATCGGAGAGAGAAAAGACAGCTCACATGGGATTTAGCAAAGCTGGAGAAGGAGAAGGAGGAACAGAGGTTGGCTCATGAGACGGAGAAAGAGAGGATGGCTCATGAGATAAGACTGAAAGAGATAGAGCTTCAGATCCTAAGAATTGGAGCACCAACTGTTCCTAATGGTGGCAGCCAAATCCAAGAGTCCACCAGGGAACCCAAACCTTACCTGCCAAAGGACATAGTAGCTAGCTATGGGGCGGGTGACGACATCGCCAAGTGGCTAGCAGCCTATGAGGTCTCGTTGAGGGCCCATGGGGTTCCAGTGAAGTACTGGGGAGGGGGATTGTATAAGTACATGCCTCCAGCTGGTAGGGATGCTTTATTGGCCCTCGAAGAGGATGAGCAGACCCACTACCCCACCATGAAACTGGCGCTCATCAGAAAGTTTGGACTAACACCTGAAAAGTACAGACAGAAGTTCAGGGGTAGTCACAAGCTGGGCACACAGAATTGGGTGGACTTCCTGGACTATGCAAAGAAGGCACTGGAAGGTTGGATTCAGGGCAGTGAAGTAAGGAACTACGAGGAGCTGTTTGACCTAGTACTGAAGGAACACCTACTCGAGAAATGTTTCCCTGAACTGCGGCAACACCTGGTGGATAGCAAGCTGACCAGTCCCCGGAAGCTTGCTGAGGAGGCGGACATTTGGGCTAGTACCCGGGTGTCCACAAGGGGGACTGGAGGGGATACTCAAAAGGCCGGACAGGGCGCCCCCCAGAAGAAAGAAGGAGGGGAAAAGAAAAAGGAGTTCTCCAAAGGCCCCCAAAATAACTTCCAAGGGAAGGGAACAGGATTCACCTCTAAGGCTAACCCACCCAGAAACCCTAATCCTGGCCAGAGTCAGCAGCCAAGGGTTGTCCATTGCTACGAGTGCGGTGGCGTTGGACACTATAAAGGAGACCCGAAGTGTCAGAAACGATCACCCCCTCCCACTGGAGGAAAGACCCCCGGAGTAGCTAGTGTAGTGCTCGGGGAGGAGATGCCCTTAACTAAGGGAAGGGAGTGGGCGGGTGTCACTTTAGTGTCCCTGGGAGAACGGGAGATGGTTCCCAAGATCCAGGTGCCCGCAAATACCGCAAAGTATGGGCAGTGGATCACCATCAACGGCCAAAGAGGGGAGGCTCTGAGAGACACAGGAGCCAGTATGACTATGGTGCGTAGCCAGCTGGTGTCTCCAGAGCAGGTAATTCCCGATGTACTCCACCCAGCTGCGATGGCTGACGGCAGAACAGGCCACTATCCCGTGGCCGAGGTTCCCTTTGAATGGGGGGGGGTTGCAGGTTCACTTCGAGTTGCCGTAAGCCCTGCCGTGCCAGTCGATTGTCTGCTGGGCAATGACATGGAGCACAACGCTTGGAAGGAGGTGGAATACCGGACTCACACCGAGATGCTGGGTACACCTGACTGGGCCTGTGTTAGCACAAGGTCCGCGACTACCCGAAGAGGGAGTTCATTTCGGCTGGAGCCTGGAACAAAGGCCCAGCCAGCTGCCAGTCAAGGGAAGAACCGAGGACAGGAGGAGCCTGCCTCGGCGTCTCCACCCCGTAGGACGGATAGGCCACCGGAGGTGGTGGACCAGGAGTCTGCGGAGGGGGACGTTACCAACCTGGAGGACCTACCCATCCCGGCCGAGTGGCACGTGGAGGGAGGCCCGTCCAGGGAGGAATTCTGCCAGGGCCAGAGGGAGTGCCCTACCCTTGAGGGGCTGAGGCGACAGGCCGAAGCCCAGGCAGCAGGGAACGTTGAAGGGAACTACAGTGTTTACTGGGAGGATGGCCTCCTCTACAGTGAACCCAAGGCACCCCTACATGGATCGTCACGAGCCTTGGTAGTTCCTCAACGTTATCGAGCCTTCCTTTTGGAGTTGGCTCACGAGATACCATTGGCAGGACACCTGGGGCAAGACAAGACCTTCGCCCGTCTTGTCCCACACTTTTATTGGCCTCAGATGAAAGTGTCGTCCGATACCTACTGCCGGACATGTGTGTCTTGCCAAGCCAGTGGGAAAACAGGGGTGAAGCTGAAAGCTCCCCTGGAACCACTTCCTGTCGTTAGCACCCCCTTTGAAAGGGTGGGCATCGACATTGTGGGTCCATTAGATCCGCCAACTACAGCTGGTCACAGGTTTATCCTGGTTCTGGTGGATCATGCCACACGGTACCCAGAGGCAATACCTCTGAGGACCATAACAGCACCTGTTGTGGCAAGGGCCCTGATGGGAATCTTTACCCGAGTGGGTTTTCCCAAGGAAGTTGTGTCCGACAGGGGGACCAACTTCATGTCAGCATATATGCGGGCAATGTGGAAGGAGTGTGGAGTGACATACCGGTTCACCACTCCTTACCACCCCCAGACAAATGGTCTGGTGGAAAGGTTTAACAAAACCTTGAAGGGCATGATCAGAAGTCTGCCTGAAAGCCTGCGGAGGAAATGGGACGTCCTCCTACCCTGTTTACTTTTTTCCTACAGGGAAGTGCCACAGAAGGGAGTGGGCTTCAGCCCCTTCGAGCTTCTGTATGGGCACCCTGTACGTGGACCTCTTAACCTGGTGAGAGACGGATGGGAAAGAACTCCCAGAAAGCTCCCCCAGGATGTGGTGAGCTACATGCTGGCCTTCCGGAGCCAAATGGCTAAGTTGTGGAAGCAAGCTTCTGACAACTTGGAAGCCAGCCAAGCAGTAATGAAGGCGTGGTATGACCACAACGCTCACCCGGTGGAGTTGGAGCCTGGCCAGAAGGTGTGGGTGATCGAACCAGGAGAGCTTAGTGCCCTCCAGGATCGCTGGTCAGGACCCTTTGAGGTGTTGGAGAAGAAGGGTAAGGCTACCTACTTGGTGGACCTGAAGACCCCTCGTCAGCCCCTGCGGGTGCTGCATGCCAACCGCCTCAAACCCCACCACGAGAGGCCCGAAGTCATCTTGATGATGGTGACTGACGGAGGAGAGGACGTGGAAAGCGAGCCTCTCCCTGATCTGTTTGCGTCTCAAGAAAAGGATGGGTCGGTGGAGGGAGTGATTCTCTCCCCATCTCTAACTCCTGAACAGCAGGAGGACTGTCGCCAGGCCCTGGGGCAGTACTCTGCGTTGTTCTCCCTTGTCCCGGGTAGGACTCACCTGTGCGTCCATGACGTGGACACAGGAGACAGCCCACCTGTGAAGTCCAAGATCTACCGGATGTCAGACAAGGTGAAGGCCAGCATTCATAGTGAGGTCACTAAGATGCTGGAGCTAGGAGTGATTGAACCTTCTAGCAGCCCCTGGTCCAGTCCGGTGGTGTTAGTACCCAAAGCTGCACCACCGGGTGCCCAACCAGAACTGAGGTTCTGTGTGGACTACCGGGGACTGAATTCAGTGACAAAGACTGATGCACATCCGATCCCTAGGGCGGATGAATTAATTGACCGGCTGGGAGCTGCCCAATATCTAAGTACCTTTGACCTTACTTCGGGGTACTGGCAGATCTCTTTGACTGATGGAGCAAGGGAAAGGTCAGCCTTCTCCACGCCCAATGGCCACTACCAGTTCTGTGTGATGCCCTTTGGGCTCAAGAACGCACCTGCCACGTTTCAGCGCCTGGTAAACCAGATCCTCACCGGAATGGAGAGTTTCTCTGCTGCTTATCTGGATGACATAGCCGTCTTCAGTAACAGCTGGGAGGATCACTTGCGTCACCTGCAAGCTGTTCTCCAGGCCCTGAGACAAGCTGGATTGACGATCAAGGCCAGCAAGTGCCAGATCGGGCAGGGGTCGGTAGTGTACCTTGGACACTTGGTGGGTAGGGGAACGGTGCAACCCCTCCAGGCGAAGATCGAGGCCATCATGGCCTGGGAACCCCCCAAGACACAGACTGAGGTCCGAGCATTTTTGGGCCTCACGGGATACTATCGCCGCTTCATGAAGGGGTACGGTACCATCGTAGCCCCTCTCACGGAGCTCACGTCCAAGAAACAACCTCGACGGGTAGTCTGGACGGAGGCTTGTCAGCAAGCCTTTGAGAAATTGAAGAAAGCCATGTGCGAGGCCCCGGTCTTAAGGGCCCCAGACTTTTCCAAGAAGTTCATTGTCCAGACAGATGCATCAGAACATGGCATTGGGGCAGTGTTATCGCAACTCAACGAAGAGGGTCTGGATCAACCCGTGGTCTTCCTATCCAGGAGACTACTTCCCAGGGAACAGAAGTGGAGTGCAATAGAGCGTGAAGCCTTTGCAGTGGTATGGGCTCTGAAGAAGTTGCGGCCATACCTGTTTGGCTCGCACTTCCTAGTTCAGACCGACCACCGACCCCTTCGTTGGCTGATGCAAATGAAGGGGGAGAATCCCAAGTTGTTGAGGTGGTCTATTTCCCTACAGGGGATGGACTTCCAGGTGGAACATCGGCCTGGAGTGGACCACGCCAATGCAGACGGTCTCTCAAGGTATTTCCGCCTTAGTGATGAGAACTCCCAAGGGGTTGGGTAGCTCTCCCCACTTTCAGCTGGGGGGGACGCGTGTTAGACCTGTCAGCCCTTTGGGTGGTCCCTCCTCATCATTATTTATTTTGTCCCACTTTTGCCTCAACCCCTGTTTGAATTTTTCCTTTTTGGGAACCACCAGACTTTTTAGTGTTGCTGCAGATTCAGGGAGCCATTTTAGCTACCCCTGAAACTTCTGTCTGAGGGCCTGGAGCACAAGATGGTGGCCACCTGTGACATCACCAGCATCCACTGGAACCTACCAGCACCTTCCAGAACATTCCAGGAGATTCCAGAACTCTGTGACAGTTGGAGACCGTTTAGAATGTTGGGAGGATAAGAGAGGCAGTTGGCAGTTGGAGCTGGCAGTTGGCACCTGACTGGTGAAGAGAGAGGAGCACAAGAGTGAAGGAGGAAGGAGTGAAGCAGCAGGGGTGGAAACTTGTGCCTGGAGTGGGGTCCATAAACCCACCCTTGATACTTGTCCCTACTGATGGATCCCAGCCTATAGCCCTGTGTGGGAAGAAGACAGAAGAAACT
Organism: Triturus cristatus; assembly: GCF_964204655.1. NCBI lineage: Eukaryota > Metazoa > Chordata > Amphibia > Caudata > Salamandridae > Triturus > Triturus cristatus. The sequence goes on along the minus strand of NC_140587.1, from coordinate 575,689,859 downwards.
TATCCTAAGGACCTGGACAGCAGGAACAGGCCTTAGAACCAAGAAAACAGCAAGATTCTGACCTGAGAACTGGTTTCCCTGGAGTCCGGCGTCGAGTAGCCTGAAGACCTGGAGCCCGAGGTGGAGAAGCGGCGCTGACTGAAGTAGCAGACGTCGTACCCGGAGCCGCCTGAGGTCGTGAGAGGGCGCCGACGGAGGTCGTGAGGAATACCAGAGGTCGAGGAGGAAGTGAACCGAGGTCGAGCGAGCGGCGTCATCGGAGGAGTGAAGTCCGCCCTCCGGAGTCGTCGGAGACCGAGGTAGAGGAGCACCGGAGGTCGGGAGTGAGGATCGCACTCCGGAGTCGCCCGGAGCCTGTGAGGAGGAGCACCGGAGGTCGGGGGTGAGGATCGCACCCCGGAGTCGCCGGAAGTCGACATCGAGGCCAGGCCGGCCGACGTCATCGGAGCCGAGAGCGCCATCGGACCGGAGCCGCCCGAAGTCGACATCGTGAAGAGACTGCCCGACGCCGTCGAATCGGAGGTCGAGATCGAACCGAGGCCACCGACATCGGACCGGAACCGCCTGCCGGCGTCGTCAAAGAACTGACATTGTGCCGAGGCCGCCGAGACCGAACCGGAACCGCCTCACGGCGTCGACACGACTCCAGCGGCGTCGGAACATCAGAAAAAGGGCAGTAAGTGGAGTAGAGGGCGCCTAAGGCCCTGTGGAGACCTGAGAGACTGCTCTAAGGGGCTAGGGAGGTGCTGAAACCAACCTGACTGTGCCTGGGGTGAACTGGGACTAACCTAGAGAGGTGGTGTGGAGAGAGAAAGCCAGGGCACTGGTATTCCCCCCTTTTGATCTACCTCAGTTTAGGCCTCAGCCTTGTCTCAGCCAGGGAGCCTCCCCCCTCAAGCCTTCCACAACCCTACAAGCTGTGCCTGGGCCAAATCAGCCCTTAAGAAGTGAAGTGTCATCTGATTATATGAGGGGTGCTGTATACTTGTAATTATTTATTGGGGATACTGTATTTATTGAATTTTTATCTATTTATTGCTGCACTATATTTATAGGTCCACAGGACTTGTTGGTGTACAATATTTATTGGTACAGTATTTATTGCCTCAAAGTATTTAATTGTCTGTATATATTGCACTTGTATTTATGCCCTGTTATTTATGATCACCCCTATTTATTTCATCAAACAGCCAATATTTATTTGACCTGCACTAATTGGAACTTGTATATTGTGATTGTCTTATTTATTTTTCCAATCAGCAACTAAGAGAAAAAGATAAAGAAAGAATATTTTCATAATTTTTACGGTGTAGAGTCGTTTTTGGAACGGATGCACGCATGGTTATTGTATGGGTATATTGTATGCTTAGCACTGCGCCTGTTTCCTGACCACTCGAGCCAAGCTACCACAGTGTGTTCGGGGAGTCCACCACAACCCTGCGGAGTGGGAGTGGGCGTTTCCAACACAGGACAAACAGTATGATTACCTATGTGTATTTTAAAGCCACGCCTGAGACACAATAAAGGTTTCCATGCACTTGGTTGGCTAAACGTTTATTTTTATCATTAGTAGTAGAAGAGGATGAGAGACCATCTTTCATTTCATTCCTCTTATAATGACTAGCACACACTGCTTGACCTTGTGATTTATTAGTGGATAACATTTTTATTGAAAGAAGTGATCTTTCGCTTCCCTTAGCTATGTCAATCGCTTCATTCAATGTTGGGTTTCTGCAAGCTAAAATTCTGTCCAGTATTATTTTTTTTAACAACAATGGAAAACGAACTGATCCCTCAAGTAAATATCCATCATATATCCAAATTCGAATGAAGCCGCTGATATACGCAAACTTTGTAATGTACTCCTCAACTGCTTCTTGTTCCTGTTGCTTCCTAATATAAAAACTATATCTTTCTACCATCACACTCAGTTCTTCCATAAAATGTGTTTCCAGTCTTTTCACCGCTTCCTCATATTCATTCATTGGTATAAATTGACCAGATGCAGGTTCAACTTCTGGTAGATTTTCAAAGCATTGAAAATCCCAGTAAACCAATGCATTTCCCAGTAAACCAAACATTAATGCTTTTTTCCCTTCAGAATCGTACTTTTTTCCGTCAATTGCGATAACATAATATGTGCCAATTTTCCCATTTCAATGCAGGTTTCCCTGGCACTTGTAAAAAGAATGAGGCCTGGTGAAATGCACTAGCACTGGCTATGTTGTTCAGCAGAAGCTGGTTTAACCATTATGCAATTTGTAGTCTATGAATGACAGACAGGGTTAAAGATTGCTTTCTTAGCCACTCAAAACTGTTAAGAGTAAATAAAGGACTTTTCCTTTGAAACCACAACCCGCAGTTGCTGTTTAAGACTTGCACAAGTAACTTTTGTTAATAAATCTCTTTAAAGACGTAACATCGTGCCGTAAACTACTCTCAGTAAATGTACATACTGTTCGTTGTGTTGAAAAACAGGTAAAACTTGTTCAGACTTGATTTAGATTACTTTCCGGACAGGTGGTAATTTTCTTAATTAAGGCCTGAAGAACTACTTTGAGTATGTATGTCGGTGGGCATATGGTGTGGTCCGTCGTCCTCAGATCGTTGTCATAATTGCAATATTGAAGAGATAGTCCGGACGCAGAAATAATTAAATATGCTTTTGTTTATTCACCAGCACAATAAGCCCACAAGACTTCAGTCCAACAAGTAGTCCATTCACCAACCTCAAAGGCGAACTCCCTTAACATGCCAATACATGTTTACATTCGTATTTCTCTGCCCTTGCGCTGCGCGCTACAATAAACACAACAATTCTACATTGCGTACTATATAATGCTTAGCAACATTACATACCACTAGGACATATACAGAAGGCATCTACAGGTGACCACCGTCGTCGTGACATCACCATCACCGTTCTTACTTACCAATGCAACACAGATGCCTTGTTAGGTGCTCGTTTCTTTTAACGAAACAGTACTCTATTTTCTCCCTTGATAAAAACGTTACCTACGGAGGGATGTAACCCAGATCTTTATTTGGTCACATAGCCATGCTTTTAATAATTTCCTCCAAGACCCGTCTTGGTGTAATTTATTATTCAGACTCGTACTGAACGTACTGTGCTGGTGCATGCAGTTCTCAATTGTAACCGATCCGCTGTTTATCTAAATCTGGGACAGTGGACGGGGCTTTGAAATTGGATATTTTTCAGACTAGAAATATGTACACATTAATCTTGCAGTAGAAATCTGGTAAGGAGGATCATTGCCTGACTGAACAGCCTGGAAAGAACTATCGTCGAGGTTGTATTCTGAATGAATACAGGCCACACAAATGAAAGTCAGAGGGTAAGATCTTCATATCATGTATAGGCTTAGAGGCTTTGAGAATAGACCTATGAGATGAAAGAATGATTGTCAGGAACTTGACAGAAACCAGGCGTCCATATAGGCACATCCAAGGCGCTTTCATAAGATGTTATGGTTTAGCTAGCTCTCTCTTTCTCTCCAATAAGCCAATGCCAATACTGCCTGTGAATGAAGACATTATAAATGGTTCCCCAAGTACCTCATCAACCTGTTGCCATGTACCTCATCAACCTGTTGCCAGGTCTCACATGCATTATCTGTGTCAGCTCAAGAGGATATAGTTAGAAGCATATGATGCCACCTTAAAAAACTTTCATTTTGCTTTTTAATAGCCAAACGTTTAGGTAAGGATACCAAAAAACACTGATTCTGGTAGATGAATATACTTTGTGCTATTATTTTTGTGAGCTGTACGTGCCAAATACCATCAACCATCCGGATCTGAGATCGTTATTTCCTAATAAAAATTCTGGGTCTCTTTAATTTTCTCTGGATAAAATGTTGTTATTCTACAACTAAATAACAGTCGGGCACAAGGACCGGATGGTATTTTAGCTTGTCTTATCAAAGCTGATCCTCATTTATGGGTTGGTATTTTGCAGCCATTGTTTGATCACAGTTTGAAGGCAAATGTAATCCACAAGTCTGGCAAGGTAGTGATATTATCCCCCGTTATAAAAAAAGGGGATCCTAATCTTCCAAAAAATATTAGTCCAATTGAGCTTGTAGATGTCACTGGGAAGATTTTTGCCAAGTGTTAAATCATTTAGCTTCTTGGGAGAATGCTACTCAGCTCTTGCCTATCAAACAGTCAGGCTTTTGAAAGGCTTGTTCCACAATAGACAACATTGAGTGTAGTATATGCTGAGTGGAAAGTATGTGAAAGCGCAGAAAATTAAAATATAAATGGCATATGTTGAGTTTAGTAGTGATTCTGACTGTAGACCGATTAAAACTTTGGTATAAATGTGTGAGATTCTACATTTCTTAGGAGTTGTTATGCCCATTGATATCTCTTTCATTCAGATAACTGGATAAAAGTACTCTTGAGCATTAATAATAATTATTCTGATAAAATTCTTGTAAACAATGGCTTCAAACAAGGTTGTATATTGGCCCCTTTGGTATTTCCTCTTTACTTGTCTGATTTCCCATCTCTTTTAAGACAATGTGTTACAGATCCTCCAAAGTTTGGATCTAGAGAGCTTTCAGCTTTGTTATATGCCGATGACTAGGTATGAATGTTTTTTACCCCGATTGGTTCACAAAAGCTAATGGGCATTTTAGCCTCCTTTGTACTTGCACATAATCTTTCAGATAATGAGAGGAAAACTAAAATGATGGTAATTGGAGCAAGAGGTATTAAATCTCCCAGGTCTTGTTTTTTTAACTAGGAAACACTAGAGTTGGTAAAAGAATATACATACGTAGGAGTCAGCATCTCTAACAACTTGTCATGGGTGCCACAAGACACAACACAGTTTTCTAAAAGGATGTCATAGGAACCGGCCTTTTGCAATTTTTTTTAATACACTAGGGAGGAGAGATGTGCGATCGCTTTTAAAGGTGTACACAGCGAATACACCCCCTGTTGCATTGTATGGTATAGTGGCAAGGTCGATTTCCATGCTTAAAAATCTAGCCAACATTAAATCTGTCCTGTGGAAACGATACCTTGGTTGTAGTTCTTCTAGCTTGATTGGGATGATTCGTCTTGAGCTGGGCTGCCTGGAATAAACTATTGAGATTTACTCCCACTATATTTGCTACTTTTTTCAACATTTAGTAGCCAGGACAATACGTTGAAAAACCTTGTCTTGTTTTGACAACTGTAATTTTGCAAACATTTGTTTTACCTACTACTGTAGGCCTGAGGTGGTCATGGTAATAAGATAACCATAACAACAATAGGCTTGACTGGTGAACTGGTAAACAATTAGGCCAGATACCATAGGTGTGGTGTATTTATTATGAAGCTTTATGACTAATACAGTAGCCCCAGTATATTCACTCTTAAAAAAAATGTTGAAGTACATAGGCGTCTTACATTATGTTACAGACTACAGACAGGTATTTTGTTATATGTAATCTCATAGATCAGCTTAGTATGCAAGGGTTTTGGTGTTGGCGACAGCAAAAGATTTTCACTGTAATGATTCTTGTTTGGCCATTTTGAGAGGGGTTGTTTTTGTTTTGACAACTGTGATTTTAACATATATGTAATTTTGTAACTGTATGCATGATAGAGAAGCTAGGGACGACAAGAAGTTTAGGATAGCGACCACTTCGCACCCCATGGGATCGTGACCATTCCGAACACGCGGGGTAGAAGGATTGGAGAATCCCAAGAAAGTTCCAGAAGAACTGGAAACCACGCTTGCGACCTCCAATAAAGAGTGATCAAAACCACCTTTATTTCCTGTCTGCGAATATGAGTTGTGAGCCTCATGATCATCGCGAACGGAGGAAAAGCATAACCTGTGTCCCCGGACTAGTCTTGAGGGTCCGGCTTCCAACTGTAGAACCTCAGAAGCTGGTGATCCAACCTGGACGCAAAGAGGTCCACTGAGAACGGGCCCCACGTATCGTTCAACCGCTGGAAAACACACGGATGAAGATGCCACAAGCTCATGTCCAGCCAACTTCTAGAGCACCTGTCCGCCACCACGTTGGATGCTCCCGGAAGGTATTCCGCCGTCACCGATATGTCGTGGGAGAGACAAAAGGTCCACAGATCCTTGGCCAGATCCGCCAACGCATTGGACTTCGGACCCCCAAGGTGGTTGATAGAACGCACTGCAGATACATTGTCCATTTTCAGAAGGACATTGCAGGATATCCTATCCTTGGTCCAGCATTGAATTGTGAAGGAACCCGCCATCAATTCCAGACAATTGATGTGCAGTTGACCTTCTGAAGCAGACCACTTTCCTCCGGTAGAGGAGTCCCCGCACCGAACCCCCCAGCCCGATTTGTTGGTGTCGGACTCTATCACGAAATCGGGATCGCAACCAAAAATGGCCCTGCCATTCCAGGCCTCCATGTGGTCGAGCCACTATCTCATTTCTAGATGAACCTCCTCTGTGAGGGGCACCTGATCCGCATACCGCAGGAGATGAGAGGCTTGGAGCCGTGGGAGGGTCCTGTAATGAAGTTGCCCGGGGAAGATCGCTTGGATCAACGAGGACAAGAGGCCCACCAGACGTGCTATTTGCCTCAGCGAGGTAGAAGAGCGAGTGAGAGTGCGCCTGATTTCCCTGCGAATCTTGACAATCTTCCGGGGAGGAAGGCTCAGTGTGCGGGCCACCGAGTTGATGGTAAACCCCAGGAAGGTAAACTACCTGGATGGAGTCAGAAGGGATCTCTTGTCGTTGATGACAAACCCCAGGCTTTATAGAAGATCCGTCGTTTCCTTGAGACGTGTGACGAGACGTAAGGGGGACTGCTCCAGGAGCAGAATATCGTCCAGACAGACGATAAGACGCAGCCGGTCGCCCAAAGTGCTTCCACAACCGGTTTGAGAACTTTCGTGAAGCACCACAGCGCTGACGAAAGACTGAACGGAAGGCTCGCGAATTCATAAACCACAACCTTCCAGAGAAACTGAAGGAACCGCCTGTGCGGCGGGTAAACTGGTACGCGTCATTCAGATCCAGGCACGCCATCCAATAGTTCGGTTGCAAGAGGTCGTGCAGAAGATGGATACCCTCCATCTTGAAGTGGCGGTAAACCAGCCACTGATTGAACTCTTTGAGATTTATAACGGGAACGCTGACCACCATCTGTCTTGTTTACTACAAAGATGTTGCTGAGGAAACCCCTGGGGTGCAGGGAAGATGGAACCACAGCTCCTTTCCGCAGAAGCTCGGTAACCTCCTTGTCGATAAGTGCAACCTTGTCTTGTGCGCAAAACAGTGGCTTGGGGCAAACGTCCTGGACGGGAGTACCATAGAACTCTATCTGGAAACCCTTTACTGTTTGTAACACCCAAGCCTCTGAGGTAATGGCCCTCCAAGCGTGTTCGAAAATTGCCAACCTGCCCCCCACCCGGAGGTGTTGTAGAGGTAAAAGGCTCACCTGCAGCCTGAGGCTGACCACGTCCTCTGTCTCCCTGGCCTCGGTGGGACTGAAAGAACTCTTGTCTTCCGGTGTCCATGGTCTTCTTTCTGCCTCGTTGAGGCCCTTGGCTGAAGAACTTGCCGGCCGAGCACCCCCTGCCACGACCGGCGCTGACAAAAACACGAGGGTGAAAAAGTCTTCTAATGGAGGATTGCGCTTTGTCAAGCGAAGTAAAGGTTGAGACAAACTTCGTCAGTTCCTTTATAAAGGGGTCCCTGAACAGGCCACCCTGAGCTATCGCACCCGCCTCCGAAGAGGCCAAGTCCCCAAGCTTGGGATCGAACTTTAGGAGAAAGGAGCGCCGCCTCTCTGTAGAATGCGCAATTCGCATTCCCCAGAAAGACTATGCTCTTTGGACCCAGTTGGAAATACGATCGGGAGAAAAAGGAGAACCTGACGCTCTATCCTCCTCAGCCAACTCCAGGATTTTTTTAAGTGGTCCAGTCAGGTCCAGGAGTTTATCCTGACAGTTCTTCCAGGACCTATCAATCCCTTTCTTAGGATCCGAATGTATTTCTGAAGGACGGTCGCCATTCTAAGGTCGACCTCCAGTGTTACTGCGACCTTGCCCGGAAGGGTAGAAAGCGGGCACTCAGCCCTAAGACAGGCCCTAACCTCTTTCTCCAGATGCTTACGCAGGCGACCAGCGACAAAAGCCGAAACCTTAGGGGAGGGAGTCCAGGTCAAGGAACGGGGATGGATGAGGTCCTCAGGGATCAACATGTCAGAGGTGATCTCGCTCTGCGCCGAGGGATCAGAAGGAGACACGTTAGGGCACCAGGGTGCAGACGGACCAGCTTCATTTTGGGAATCCCCCACAGAGTCATCGTCCTCATCGTTTAGGTCCAAGTCTGGGTTCTCCAGAACGTCCGGGGTTTCGTCGTGGCTGGCCAAGAAAGCTTTTTTAAGGCGTTCGAACACCCCCCCACCCCCACCCCCCCAACCCCCAGCGGCTGTTGAGGTGCTCTTGCACTTCTCCGTGCATTGGGGTCGCTCTGCCTGTATGGCATAAGCATACTTCATAATGCGGCTCTTAAATGGACCCATTGCTGCCTCTACTGCTTGATGGATGGACGCGTCAACGGCATCGCAGAACTCATCGTGCAGGGGAATAACCTGTAAGGTTTCTTCCTCCATGTACACCATGCTCATTCTTAATCCGTGCAGCGCTAAGAAGGCAGTCTACACGCTCATGCGTGAACAGGAAAGCCTGAGATCAGTGGCAGAAAAAATAGGTATGCAGTGGAAACCCACTTTACTTTTGTGCTGCTGAGCGGCTGGCAGGCTAAAGATATATATATATATATATATATATATATATATATATACACTGCCCGTGTGCGACTCACCCAATAACTCAGTGGGTGTCAGGAGGTCTGGGCCCGCCCCTACCACATCCAAAAAGCGCTCCTGATACCAGGCCAAAAGTGTGCGCCTTACTTGAAACTGCCTCACGGCAGCAATCCGACCCGCAGTTGCAGGTGTAAGCGCCGTGGGTAAACACAGAATCAACCCGGGCGAGCAGGTGTCAAGGTTCCCAGACCGGCAGGCAGGGATCGCATCGGCAGAAAGAAAAACGCGGGGAGCGCGTTTGAACTCGCCGCTCCTGAGCGCAGTCGGCATCTCTAGACCAACTAGTTCAAAGTGGCACCCCCCAGCGAGCCGACACTCATTGCACTGCTGCCTGATCAAGGGTCGCGAGCGGAGCTCAAACGCTCCCGCGGCCAGTCGAAGAAAAACCTGTGAGGGATGAAAACCGGCAACTAGAAGCAGTCAGGCATGAAAGCGTTACGCCGCATTCACGGAGCGAAACGCAACTCTGACAAGACACAAATCAAATTAACTCACACAGTCCCTTCGCATCCGCGCCGAGGAGGCGAAGGGAAACCCACCATGAAAGCAAACACAACATGCAATAAAAGATAAACTTGAAGCACATGAATTCATCAAGTAAACATCAAGTAAACAGGAAATACATCCAAAACCCTTAAATATACATGAAATGCATCGAAAATCCTTAGCAAAAAGCAGAGGAAGGGAAAAAACGACTTAACTGCTGGCAGCAGGAAAGAAAGAGGAGTTGTACAGGAGGTACACGCCCTCGGGGATGACGGAGGACGCTGATAGGTTATGGACTATCTAAAGCACCATGGGAGTACTAGTTTTTTGTCTAAATGTTAAAGTTGAACATTTCTGGCTGTAGAGAATAAAGAAAGTTACAGCATAATCCTCTCCTCCGGTCCGGACAAAGAATTATACCTTGATTCTTTTTAATATGCTAATTCCTAATTGAATAATTACTTTTTGCTTTCTTTAATGATCGTGGTTATGAGTAAAACCATGAGGTTTTAACTGAGAATATTGTCTCACACAGGTTTGTTTATTAGACTTGGACTAAGTCTTACAAAGCCTCAGACTGTCCCGATCATGAGAATCGAACATCTTAACTAGTGAATTAGACACCAGTGATATGACATATCACCTGACCTACGGCCAAGACAGTATTAGATCTTCCAACAGCATCCGCCAATGCCAGCACCACCCACTGAATCTAAATGAAGGTAAAACAAAACCTGCAAGTTGCCCTCGTCAATCCAATAACAGGGACTAGCACCTGGGCTAGAGGGGACATATACATGTTAAAGAGTGGAAGCCTAAGGAACACAACAAGGTAAGGTTACCCTTTGCATCAGAAAAGTTCCTAATGTAATTTGCCCTACCCCCCACTTAAAATGGTCTAGTCACCATCATATTGTTCAGTAATCTCCATCTGAGTTTGAAGATTGAGCATTTTCACTGGTCCCATGATCTCAAACTCTAGATATGTTTAGATAAATCAATACAGTTGACTAGCCATCCTCCACTGACATAATGGCCATTCATGCCCCTTGGGCAACACAATCAGTGCTTACCAGAAAAATTATCTTGAATCTCTTGGCCCCCAATACCATTGCTTAAGAGCATTTTAAACGGGAAGACCTGCCTGTATCAAGGACCCGGCAAGCCATTTAACATTCAGGATATGTCATGCTCTAACGATATCAGTGGTGTTTCCCCTTACCTCCTGGCAACTGTCTCATATCTGGAAGTGTCCACTGAAATAGGGGTTTGTGTACCTAGGAGTGTACATAACAAAAGATCTTGGTGTATTTCAGAGGCAAAACCTATGAAGAATCCTGGAAGAAAATAAAGGCATTGTAGGACACTGGAGAATCCTCCCTATTTCTCTTATGGGAAGGACTGCTCTATACAAAATGACCACATTTCCCCAATGATCACATATGCTACGAAACACAGATAAGTTCTTCCAAACGGTGGATGTGTGATGAGATCCCAGCTGTGACCTCAGGATATCGCTGACAACTTTGACAAGGAGCCCATATGAGGGCAACATCACCCTAACAAATCTGGAATTGTGCTACAGAGCAGCCCAACTATAGCTAGCGAATGATCGAGCGTTCGCCGAACAGCAAGAAACATGAGTACAGGCAGACAGGAGAGGTATGGAGATTCGGGGGTAGATAAGGATGCTATATGGTAGGGGTTGTAATGCCCAACAGTTCACTCCACCAGCAACAGTGATTACAATTTAGAGGAGGGCCACCCAAAAGATGGGATAAGGGAGCTAACCCTGCATACACCCATGTGGGACTCTGACAACTTTGCAGGGGGAGTTTGCCATTTGAGTAGCTCCAAATGCAGTTTAAGTTAGGGGACAGCCAGTATTTCAGATACTCCCAGGTAAAGCATGCACTTACTAAATATAGCAACAAACCTCAAGACATTGCAGATCAGATGCCCCTAGAGCACCAAGTACTTGCGGCAACAATATAGAAACTTGGCATTATACACTCATAAATAAAAGCCAGACTCCCACTAAACTTTCTGAAGAGAAGATGAGAGCAAGATCTTGGGGTCCTGGAGAGAGGGGGTCTGAGGTGAGGCATGTAAATACTAGAGAGAAGTTGCTGTCAGAGCTACAAGAGACAGTGAGGATTTGGAGAGACCAAACTTTACCTGAACATACACTGACATTTTGTAACCTAACATTAATGTTGGTCAGAAAGGACACTGACAGACACTGCGGAGCTCCTCTGCCTCACTGGTCGATCAGTACATTGCAAATATGGACTGATGTATGCAGGCAGATTTAAAGGTGTAGAAAGCACAAGTGTGCCTGCAGAAATGTATCAAGATTTTGGGCCACTGGAGTGAATAATGGAAGTACATCTGAGGATCCATACCAGGAGGGTGCAGGGACTATAGACAAGCTGACATGGGAACCAATTGTGGTGGGGGGAATTGTGCCACAAGGAGCTAGGCAAAGGTCTTTGAATATTCCTCAGATACCTACCATTTACAATTATTACTGATGCAGATGCCTGAGAGATGTGTGCCGTAGAGAGCCGAATGGGTGCCTGAGAGGTGTCGGGTTATTTTATCTCTATTCTTATGCAAAAATAAATATATATTGAAAATACACACAACCTCAATACCTCACTGCTCCGGTGTAATCCCCAATCTTTCATGCAACACTTTGTGGGATGAAGAAATTGTATATGCGTAATGTAAGATTAGCCAGCAGATTCTTTTGCAAGAGGAAAGTTTCTAGAAATTCATAATCCTTCATTATTCTTTTGTGAAACACAGGTTTTACAAAATCCTTGTTACCTACACAGGAGCATCAGGCAAAGTGGCTGATCTTCAGAAGAAGATGCAATGAAGTCGAAACAGCCAAAATGGCTGCTTACTAAATCATTAAATCTCATATCTTGACCAAAGGACTCCCTGATGTATCCCAGGCATGACCTGTGATCTATTAACGTCCGTAAAATGTGTTAATTTTATCTCTCTGGATAAACAATTCAAGGGATTATATGATGCAGGAAAGATATTTTTATCTTGGGAATGATAAAGGGGTCCATTTAGGCATCAGGTAGTTAAGCAGAGGGTACTATCCACTGCTTCTCTTGACATGATGGCTAGGAACCCTTAAGGGACAAGTAGGTAAAGGTACTTTACTGATCAGTAAGGTTTCAATCATTTCACTAAACCCACCACTGTATATACAAATATGCATCTAAAGATCATTTTCAAAGAACATCACCAAGCTTTTTTTTTCTGTGTTTTTTTAAAAGAAGCATTTAAATGTGAAGACAGTTTTTAGAAAATGAAATTTAGCGTTTGGCACTAAAAGTGGACTTATTTTTTTCAAACTGTAGATTCAGTGACCTCCTAGAGTCCTAGGCAGGCTACTGAATGAGAAACACATTTAAATCCCTCCCTTATAACTGACTCTCTCAAGAAATACCAAACAATCCCACAACAAAGGTTTACAATTAATGTCACTTATGGCAGTATTTAACTCATGATTACCCCTTATTACATACCGAATACCCCTAGACTAACACCTCTGAACTGGAAAAAGGAACCCTTACAGTCAAACATTCGAGCCACTTAGCCACTTGATCCATATGCCTTCCCCTACTTTTACTGGATATACAGTATAGCCATGCCCCTTTTGTTGCAACTTCTTATGAAAAACATCTCGGACTACTCCCCCTTAACTCCAAGTCATCGTGCACCACTTATTTATATTTAGCTTTTCCCTATCCCCTGTACCATTCCATACCCTTCAATGTGTAACATTTTCATGCTACTCTTCACCTTTAGTTTTCCAGAGCCCTCCATTCTGTCTTATCACTTGTCTATATTACCCTTTCTGCCTCCTCCTCAGCCCTTGGCCTCACCCTGCAACCACTATTGTTTTTCAATTGCTACTCTCTCCCTCACCAATTATCCCTGCTCTAAATTAGAATATTTTATTCCACATCATCAATTCATCAGCTTCTTCCTTTCATTAGTTTTGTCATGTCTATCACACACTTACTTCACATGCAAGTATCATCCATATGGAATTCGATCTCATTGCATTAAAGACACAAACTCGACTTCATCAGTTTAACAAAAAACCTGCTTAAGTCTCACCTATTAAAGAGGTCATATGGTTAACCTCTTTTACTGCCTTCTGGACCTGGCCAGCACTGTTTAGATGTCTAAAGCCAGCCCCCACCAAATTGTAGGGTCACCTTCCGACTTGTTTCCCCTTTTAAGGTTTCTTCATCACTTTATCACCCGTTATCACATCACTTGGCTTAGGATTACTATCATTATACATATTATCTTCGTACCTTCACCAAAGCGCTCTAAGGCTACCTTTGTAATTTGAAGTGCTTTACAAACACTCCAAATAAACAGATAAATATACACCACTCTGTCTTCTATTTGCCTATCTTTCATGAGTTTTGCGCACATCCTTCCTCATCTTAACCTTTTACCTATTATCATTACCTCTCTAAGAGCACTTTCCAGAAATGCATTAGCTCATCACGTCCTCTACTATGGACAAATGTTGTCCTTTTTAGGTCGAGCCTAGTGCAGCGCGCATGCGCTGCACTAGGAGATAACCTTTAGATATCGGTCAATTCTTCAGTAATTAGCGCGGCTGCGTGGCCGCTCTTGTTTACATTTGCCTAAGATTTTCCTGCATCTTAAATTACAGGCTCCCGCGAGCAGCGGCGCAGAGGGGTCATCTATTTGTAATTAGCGTGGCCGCGCTTGTTTTCTTTTCTCATAGGATGCACTGTGCATGGGTTTATTTATACAGCTTCCTGTCTGACGACTGACTGCCCTCGCACTTCGTTAGTCACCCGCCGACCCTATTCAAGGAGCTCACTCCCGCTTCAAAGATTTACGAGTAACAAAACACGTTTTCTTTCTCAAGGGGGTCTCCCGCCTACAGGGATTTTATTCTAAAGGTCTTTTTTTTTAAGTATCCGTTGTAAACGAGAATAACGTGCCGAAATACTGTGTCAAGGAGAAAGGTCCCAGTCCCCGCACATCTTTGAATTCAAGGGGGATTCACAATAAAGGCAGCAAGGGGACTTCATTTTGAATCCGAAATCTTTTTTCCAAGAACTCTTCAACACATGAAAGGTTTCAAGTGCCTACGAGGTTGAAAAAATGCTCCTTTCCACACCCACCGTGGATCCAATGTACAGCACAACCAGCTCTCAAGTTTCCCAGTTCCATACACATGTAACTTGTCCAATCGAGCCTTTTTTAATTAGCATTCTGGTACTTGGAGTCCAGTGTGACATCATATATTCAGCGTTACAGGTGCCAGCGTGAAAAGAAAAAAAAGCCTGGAGGGGCTGCTCATAGACTTGGGAACCTGTGGGGATTTAATAGGAAGTTAACGTATGTTTACAAAAGCTAGTTCTGGTTGCCTGAAGCATCTATAATGCCTCACTTGTCACTCGCTCATAGTGTTAGGCTTTCAGAAGTTGGAACTTCCGTTATTTCTGTTACAATCTGTTTCTAAATCTGCATAATGCCAGCTGTACTTGTACATTCTGTTTCGAGTGGCTCAGATTCCTTCATTCTACAGTCTGCCTGCTTTACCCCATGTACAATCACTTCTGTACATTTTGTAAGTGTTCCCTCCAAGTGTATGCTCCCATCTTCCACTGCACCTTCTCCTTTTTAATTCTTGCCTCAATGGATAATATACCAACATTATATAGTGCACGGTCTGTGAATAGAATGACACTTCAGCATATGTAGCAGACTTGGGATGGCTTTCCCAGAGGTTCCTGAAAACGAGACGTTGTGGCAGAACAAGATGGCCTCAACCAGATGCTACAAGGAGTTCGGAAACCAAGGAAAGCATCTGTGAGGTGGAGCATGGCTTTATGTGGCAAGAAAAAAACAAAAAATAGTGGTTGGTAGATTGCTTTCATCTCACCCACTGGAAGTTACTTTGGGCCGCAATCCTGACCATCCTTTTTTTTGCACACCATGCCACCTTACAAGCGCCCTCGCCAATACTGCAGACTGCCCAGTATGAGTGAAACGTAATCCTTTGACCAAGTTCAGCGCTTCCGGGCGACTCGCGCGGTCCTACGTCAAGATGTGCTCCGCAGCACGCACGCGCAACAGAGTTGTTTGGCAGATGGTAAGATGTGCTGCCTGTGACTGCGGACAGAGATAGAGATGAGCAGTCCTGGTACATGGGTTCAACATTCGAGCAGGGCTCTGCGCATTAATGTTGTTTCTTCTGCGCCCTGTACATCACTCAGAGAAAAATACCAGATCTTACTTGTTAAATGGGATAGACCCACTGATTTTTAAAAGGGCATAGTGTGCCAATATAACAATGCTCAATTTCTAAAATAAATAAATTGACCCAAACATTTTCACAGCACTTTGTCGCCGAATATCAAAGTTCTCAAATAGCATGCAGCTTTATCACACTCATAGTTTCTTTGTATGCCCTGATTTCTCCCCTTGTCCAATTTTCTAATCTTTCTCTTGCTCCTCTTTTCTTTCCTTTCTGTCTCTATTTTACTAGTTCAGGGTCAAAGTCTGATAATGAAAAATAAACTCCCGCCCCTAAAACAGTGCTTGCGCCTAATGCCTCAAAGCACGACAAATTAAGCACACTACAAGCACACAGATAGACTGGCCTTGAGGATTACAGAAAAAATCCTGTTAGGCTAGAGGAGTTGGAGCTCCATGTAGTGTTTGGAGTGTGGAGTAGTCCTCTGGGCACCCAGTTCTACCCTGATGGGGCATCACACAGTTTCGCCTAGGACCTACTGCCCCCTAAATGTTATTGCAGCCAGTGGAAACTTTAAGCAGCTCAGTGTTCTGTTTTAGGTAACCCCAAGGACCACATTGGACAAACTAGTGACAATTCAGACAAAGAGTGGGGACTTCAGACTGGTCAAGTTGGTGATCAGCATGCCACCTAATGCTGCAAATTCATAGTTTCCAAACACAGACATGCGCCTGCCAGGCACCACTTCCAGATGTTCATAATGTTTCCGAACACAGGCATGCGCCTGCCAGGCACCACTTCCAGTGTGTTCAATGTGTGTTCAGTTCACTATGAGAGATGCACCTTTGAAACTGAGATGTCAACACAAGTAGATATAGTTAGCACTGTGTGTTAAACTCCAGTCAGGTCGTTCCCTGTAGTTGGTGACCACAAATTCACCATTCCACAACTGGTCTGCAGAGAAACACCCGGTTCAGTTTCATTAGTCTCAGGAATGCTACACGATCGGTTTACTTAAAAACGCCCCCAAAATCACTTTGATACGTGGATCCCTATTGGCCCGAAATGTTTTGCGATTGTCCATTTAACCTCTTGTCAAGAGTGTAGGGGGGAGGGAAGAGTTTGTTTTAGAACTGAAACTAATTAAACAAGCATTGGCATAGCCAATAGGTCTCGCATTTGGGACCTTATAAGTATTTAGTTATGCAGCACAATATCCTTGGTGTAACAACATCAACTGTTGCATGGCTAAACACGTATAAGGTTCCAAAGGCGAGACCTATTGGCTATGCAAATGCTTGTTTAACTTAATGTGGTGCTCGTTTCTCTGATGCACACAACTCTAAGGCCCTTCATCGTTCTTGAATTTTGTCCTGCAGTTTTCCTAACACCATTTTCTTTCTCTACTAAGGCCCTAAACTTACTAATAAAATAAAACATAAAGGAATGTGTACAAAATAATGTTTCCTCCTATTTCAATAATATTTACAGGTGTGCCATTATCACCCATCGCTCTTTGTAACATTGATATATGCACTCTGGTCCACCCATTCACTGGAACGTAATCTGCTCAAACCTCAATATGATGTAATGATATGAGGGTTTCAGGGATGTTGATACAAGCGATCTAGGCATCCACTATGAACATAAATGCATCACAGGAAGGGAAAAGTACCTTTTCCAGATTTCTGAACGCAAATCTCAACAGAAAATACAAGATGCACTCAAAAAATCTTCATGTAGTCCCTCGCTCAAAGTGCTATAATTGCTTTTACCACCACTTTCTCTTGCAAAGCGCCCAAAAGCAATTAAGTTGTGCGGTGTGTGCTATACAAGCAAAATTAACAAATATAACCCTGTGTTATTTTGTCCCTCACTTCCACTATCTTCAGAGTTCATATGAAGTTGAATTCATTGCTGTAAAATCCATTACAAAACTGTCAGAAGATATTTACAAAAAAGAAAATAAGCGTAGAATCTTCACAAATGCTAGGCTACCAGGGATTCAACAGAATTGAAGTAGTACAAACTTTTTAGACACACAATGGCCCATCGTGTGCTACTATGGCCAAGTTACTTATTACCTAGCAATAGCCAAGTTCTAGCCAGAACAAATTTGTAAGCAAAACAAGTCTACCTCTAAACTTCTAACACAAATTTAATTCTTTACAAAATGCTTTAGTAAAAATACAATGTGCATAATTTAACGTTTGAAAATGAAGCATGCTTAATGCAAAAATTATAGCAGACAATCATACTTAGAACCTACAGATCCGTAACCTAGTGATAAGCCCTGGATTTTATTTAAGTTGACAAATGTAATCGCACCATGTTTAACATGAAGGCCCATTAATGTTGAAATGCTTGTTTTTTCGCTTTAACCGACAATTGTGCAAGTTGTTTTTCTTCTCTTTGCTGCAGACGTTGCAACTTTTGACAGCTACTGTTTATTAGTTAATGAATAGACATTTGTTGTATTAGTCGAATGATGGCGAGGTTCACACCACAGAACATGTAGACGACAGGGACGATATTACAGACAAGAAAAGATGTGCCTGCAACATTCAAGGGTTAAAAGACGATTGTACTCTGGTGAGAAGATGGGGAGTTGACCTGTTCCCAGGAGCGTGCTGAAATCCTATTGGTCAATGTGAAGATAAAAGTAACATTAACTATTGCAATAGAGAAAGAGTGTTTTTATATTAGTGCGTGTTCCTTACTACTTAGGCAGGTTGTTTCAGAAGCAGCTTTGCTGCAGAGCACACGGATTCCCTTTTCCCGGACTGTCTGAGAGGACACTGTATTGAGTTTCTTGGACATCCCTTTAGGAAGTCTTAGTTATTCCTTGTCCTGCTGTTATTTGAGCTGAGAATACTTTCCAACTTATTTTGCTAAAGCTTTATGCTTATGCTCAATTTCTCTCAACCGAAGTCTTCATGAGTTCTGTGCCGACGCCTTTTATACCTTTTTACAATGATCTTGACTTAATTGTTAACCTGGATTGATAACTTTGGAGAATAATACACACAAAGATGCAGGAACCCTGTGCGCCAGCACTTGGTAGCAGAAGGACAGTTCATGTCATGAGACAAGAATTGCAATATTAATTAATCTTAGTTTAGAGATGGCTATATCCTTAAGCCCAAAGTCCAAATTTGAAGATTGATGGAGATGCAGTTTCAAAGGCGGCTGCAGTGGTGAAGGTGTGAGTATCAATAGGGTCATGTGTCGCTCTCTTCTTTGTTGGAATTTGCCTTATTGTTGTGCTTGAGAATAAGTGGTGTATGCGCTCAATGTTGAGCAGTTGATGTGGCTATCGAACTCAAGGTACTCTAAGATCCCGAAATAGACAGAAAAACAGTTGAAGGTGTGTTGATATTTGTCTACTAAGATTTGTAGTTTATATTCGTGAGGTACCATCAAACTGCACAATTGAGATAGGGACTATAACGTTGTAGTGATTGTACAAATATCGATTGGTGGAGGGGAAGCTACATTAGACTGATTTCTCGCTGTTCGAGATTTCATCTGTGCGTGTGTATGTAAGAGTAGAGAAGTCGGAGGGTGCTAAAAGCTTATTTACGATTGATTCTTCTGTGATTGAAGTTCTTTGATTTTCTTTAGAGGAGCAGACAAAGTTATTTGTGTTTTATGCTTGCTTAGACTTGTAAAATTTGTTGGAAAATTGTAAAGGAGGGTGAACTGCAGCGCAGTGTGAGAGAATACGTCAGTGTGCTGCGCTGAGACTGGTTGGTATATTATCACCCTACTACTGGTTGATTACAAAAGAGTACCGTGCCAGGTTAGATCAGTTGTTGTGAAAGTGCTGTGTTGAGATTGGTTGATGAGTCCTCAAGTATTAAAGCTGTAGTAGGATTAGAGAAAGAGATTGACGTATACAGAATTAAAAACAGAATCAAAACACTGAATTTGAATTTCGATTATTGTACATTTATTGTTGAATTATTGCAAAAATGCAATGTTTTAAAACCATTAGATTCGATGAGGGGTGATGTAAGAGTCCCAGTTATGGATGGTGAAGATGCGCTACTGGAGGGTTCATCATCTCATTTCATGACAACAAATGTAGGATTATATACATGTTTAGGCTCCATCACTGGTGCAAGGTTACTGAAAATGAGGGTTTATTTAAATTTCCACAACATGGTACATTCAATTTAAAGGTTATCGAGAACTTGAGGAAGAAATTATAAAGGATTAAACTACCTTCTAGACCCACATAATATGAAGCATTAAATGTGTGGTAAAGAGCAGCTCATGCTAAAGAGAAGAAGAAATATCAGACTAGGGCAAAGAAAAATGGGCAAAGTTAAGCAGATGCACAATGGGACGAAGGACAGCAAAGGTAGAGAAAAATTATAATCAAGGGAGCTAGCATGTATCCAGTTATAATAACACAGAAATTGTAAAAAAAGAATCAGACACCAAAAAGTGAGGAAGATGCAAAGAAAACAAACACTGATAGTAATTCAGGGAATGATATTCTAGATGCTTTTTTGGCTTCGCATCCGCCATCTTATGTGGCCCTACAACAAATACTGATGGTGATACAGCTACAGTAGCTACAGCCCCTGTTGAAGTGTGCATAATTCAGATTGAGGGACCATTTCCAGAATTTCAAATTGCCCCTGCATCTGTTCGTATACCACCTACTGTAATAACTCCATGTGTTACTGCTTCGATTCTGGCTGTTCCTGTACCAGTATCACAAGTTGTGATAGCACAGACATTGACAAGACCAGGGGCCAGTGCCTCAATGAATATTGTCCAGAATCTAGAAGCACAAGGAGCTGTAGGATTAGTGGCTGCGACAGGGTATATCCCAACATCACAGAATTCACAAATTGTAGCCTGGACACCACCAGAAAATGTTCAATCATTGAGCGAACAAAGGAGGATTGTATTTACGACACCCATTACACAGGGAGAAACAGGACACTTCGAGGATGGGGTTTTTATCCCATGGTTTGAAGAAACCTCAGAGACTAAGAGACTAACTATCTGCTGGTCAAGAAAGGTGAGGCTGGTAGATGTGCCGAAATGAAAATTAGAACTAAAGGAGATTATTAGAGGCTGTCTAGACATTTCACATTTGGATCATTATCAGGAAAATAAATGTATATATTTGAGTAAAGAAATCACAAGGCAGGCAGCTGCCACATATGACAGATTAACTGAGAAATATGAGGGGGTCTTTCCAATAGTGTCCCATTACAGGGAAGCTTTAGGGCACAATTAGACAATGAAGCTATGGTGTAAATGAGATCTTCAGGGATGAAATTACACATTGAGGAATTAGCCAAATACATCCACAAATGGAGTGATTTTGACAGATTAGAGAGAAAATAGGCAAAGAAGCAGGGGGGAAAAACATCAGATGCAGCACAGGCAAATAGTAACCCATCTCCAGATGAAGATGAGGCATTTACTTGTCCAATGAGGAAAATACCAGGTGGAGGTTATGTTCATGTGCCATGGAGTAGAGGTGATCTTGCAACATTTACGAACAATTTTCCAAAATTGAGAGAGAATCCTGCACAGTGCTATATACACGTTGACAGATTTGTTAAAATTTCAAAAGTCTTGTGGACAGGTTTGAATACTTTCTTTGGCATTGTAGTGCCAAATGATTTGTGAGCTGAGTGTAGAATGGATGCACAGTGGCCACGTTCTGAACCAGCAAGAGATGCTCGCACATGTGCACCCTCACATGTGGCAATGACAAAATACGATGAGATGATAACCTTTCTGAACAGGAATGTTCCAGCAAGAGAAACTGTTTGGCTGAAAATCAATAGAAGAGGAAAAGGTATCAGATCGTGCTGATTATGACCAATTGTTACAGGTGTTTAAACAAAACAGCAGACAAGAAAATCCAGAGAAAAGTGATATGGGGAGTTTTGTATCACTATTTGTTGTTGGGTTGCGACCAGAGACAGCTACTCGATGAACATACAGCAAAACGTGATGTGTTGGCAGACAAATCCTTCGGATGAGATCCTGAGGAATGCAAAATACTGTAGTGGGGAGTAAGAAATGAAGCAGAAAAGACTGAAGGAGAAATGTATGCTTGCACAGACAAAGTTGGCACAGAAAAGATTTCAGAATCAGTCAATTGGAGGGAACGTTAGATGTGGGATTTCAAGGTTGAGGTCAGGTTGTTCAGGGAGCAATTGATGTTTCACAGGGTAGATGTACAGGTACTTCGATTGATCTGAATCCTGGGATAAACATTGCAACGTTAAAGAAGTCGACTCCTTGTTATTCATATAATAAAACTGGGCAGTGGAAGAAGGAGAGTAGACAAAATCCAAATAGAGTGAGTGGTGATGGGCAAATGCAGGGAGCAAATCAAGCCCAAATGCAGAATATTCCAGTCGAGATGCCTGTACAAAGAATGCAAATGCCAGCACAGTCACAAGTTCCTATGAGGCAGGTTCCCCAAGTTCCAATGGTCCCACAGAACATGGAAATCCTAGATTCAATGTGAAGCGGGTACCAAGAGTAAATCCAAACTCATTTCAAAACCAGAACCCAATCCAACAGTCCCCTATGTCTGAAAACAATACTTTTGACTCAGACAATTCCCAATGAAGGTGCTTGAGAGGGAAGGAAGATTGCGTACTTAGTGCAGTCTTAGAGGTAGACCAAAGTGGACCATTTGCAGATGGAGAAGGTAATGACCGCGTGTCATTTCTTATTGACATCGGAGCTACTCGATCCACTGTTAGATTAGCGAAAGTCCTAGACCGTGCCTTCACTGGAAGAAAGATCCAAGTTGTGAGAGTAACAAATAAACAAATAACAAATCCAGTTTCAGAGAAAGTGCCTGTAAAAATAAGTTAACTTGAAGAAACTCATCAATTTGTAATATGTGATTCTAGCCCTGTAACCCTGTTAGGAAGCTATCTTTTGTGCAAGTTAAATTGCACTATTTACTGCACACCGGAGCGTGGTGAATTCCAAACAAATGATGAAGATGTTGCATTTGAAATGGCCCAAAAAAATACATATGTATGATTGTACCCAGTGAGAATAGTTGAGGACTTACCTCCTGATTTTAAAAGATACAGTGAACACAGAGGGATGGAATTTTTCTGGAAAGGATATCTGACTGATCAAAGGTGTAGAACCTGTCCAAATTACAGTAAAACCAAACGCAATTTTCATGAGAACACTACCGTATAATTTGACACTAGAGACAGTTGCAGGAATAACACCAGTGATTGACAGCATGCTAAAACAGGGAATTTTAAAATAAACTGTCGGAAGCCCTTGCAATTTGCCTATTATGAGTTTGTACAGGATCTTCAAAAGATTAATAACATTGTTGTGCCAATTTGTCCCGTGGTACAGAATCTAGCAACAATACTTTTCCAAATTCCTTGCACTGCAGAATGGTTAACAATTGTGGATCTCGGTCAAGCCTTCTCTATAATATTGCATGAGGACAGCCAGTACTAATTCTCATTTGTGTCTAGAGATAGAGTTTTGCATTGTGCCAAGTTCCACAAAGGTAACAAGTCAATCAATCTTTAATGAGATTTTGAAAAGCAATCCTGAAACTCTGTAGATGTCTTGCAACTCAGTTCTTGTGCAATACACTGATGACCTACTTGTGGCATCAAATATACTAGAAGCTTGTAGACAGGATACCATTAGGTTATTAAATCATTTGGCTGAGAATGGACACTGTGTCGCTAAACAAACTGCAATATTGTCAAAAAGAGGTCCGGTAGTTGGGACACAACTGAGAAGGGATTGAGAAAGGTGTCACCAGCAAGAGTATAAATACTTTTGACTATGAATCCGTCAAGAACTCAGAGAGAAGCCAGAATGTTCCTGAGAATGGTTGTCTACTTCAGACAGTGGATTCCAAACTTTTACCTAGTGGCCAAACTTTACAGAGGCTGACTCATAAATATACGCCTGATCCACTTCCATGGGACAACAATTGCTTGAAAGCTTTCCTAGAGCTGAGAGGAAAGTCTTTATTGTGCCCTGGCACTAGGAATGCCTGATTACAAAAATGTGTTTACATTATTTTGCAGTGAGAGGGAGGTCTGTGCTCTCTTAGTGCTTACTCAAATGCATGGAGATTCACGAAGGCTAGTGGCATATTTTTCAACTACACTTGGCCCTGTTGCCGCAAGACTACACAGCTGCCATAAAGCAGTTGTCACAGTTGGTGTCAGCATTGAGATATGCGAGAACATAGTGATGCGAAATCCTATTACAGCGATGGTTACACATTTGGTTGCAATTTTGCTCACCTGAACTAAAGCGCAGTATTTGACAAACAGCAGGCTCATAAAATATGAACAACAGATACCTGCGGCTGAAAATATGACACTTAGGAGATGCTGCATACTGAATCCAGCCACTCTTTTGCCCTCTCCTAGTAATGAATTTGATGGGGATGAAGTTGAGCATGATTGTCTAGATGTCATGGATTTACGCGCCAAGACCAGACCTAAAAGATGAACCTCTTGATCAGCCCGATTATAGACTTTTTGTGGCTGGCTCATGTTTGAGGAACAATGAAGAAATACTGAACACAGCCTATGTGGTTTGCAGAATTCAAGAAGTGGTAGAAGCGTCATGACTTCGAGGTTTTACCTCAGCACAAGTGGCAGAACTGATTGCCCTTACGAACGCATCACAAATGAGTGACAATATTTACAGATAGTCAATATGGCTATGGTGTGGTCCATGATTTTGGACAGTTATGGTTACAAAGATGGTTTATGACATCTTTAGGTTCTCCGATTAGAAATGGGGAGTATGTACAAGAATTGCTAGATGCATTACAGTTGCCACAAGAAATTAGAGTAGTGAAGTGTACTGCTCATTCAACAGAAAAGGATGTTACAGTTGGAAATCGATATGTAAATGAAGTTGCCTGGTATTTATGCACTTGTGGGTTATATCTTTAGTCAGCCTCACAAGTTAATCTGATAAGAACACTGCTTTCTATATGTTGTTGTTTGTGGCTGACACTTGGGAAGAAATCAAAACATTGCAAGAAGTTTAAGAAGCAGGACAACAAAGTTGGGTCAGAGCAGGTTGAGTTAAGGATGAGAATGAGATTTGGGTTTCAATCTATGGGAAACCTGTGTTGCTAGACATTTTCATGGTCCTACACACATCGGAAGAGATGCAATGGTTAGGTTGTTTAGACAGAATTGGTTCAACTCCTTGATTCAGAGCTCTAGCAGAGGAACTTTGCCATGAATGTGTAACATTTTAACAGATGAATGTAGGGCGGAGAACCCAGTGTGGCCATGAGTCATGTATGACGTTCAGGTGGGCCATTCAAAAGGATGCAGTTGGAATTTATCTAGATGCTTGTATGTAACAGGCTAAGATACATCCTGCTTTTAATGTGCAATTTCTCGCGATGGGTGGAAGCCTACCCAATGCGGAGGATCGACAGTCTCACTGTTACTAAACTGCTGTTGCATGAACTAATACACAGGTAGGATTTCTGGTTCATTTAGAACAGACCGAGGGACTCATTTTAATTACGTAGCTTTCAATTACACAACAAACCCATTTACTCTTGTCGCATGTCTTTTAGTAGATCCCTTGAGATCTAAACGCACCACTTAAAATCACCCTCTGACTCGGGTAGGTTGTTTTTATGATTTGGCACATGTAGCAAACACGTTGAGCCACCTGTGTGATATGAATAAGTGAAAACTATTGGAAACAATGTGCGTTAGGTGCCCTTTTTTGTCGACATAGAAGCCAGGAAAGAGGTTTGCCGAGACTTCTGTTGACGCCAAGTTTCCGCACTCCGATGCGGCGCTATACTAGTGGCACTCCGGGTGACTTTGAATAGTGTGTGTTCTGTATGATGCCTTAAACGCACAGTGTGTCTGAGGAGAGCGGCAGTGCCCGCCTCGGCTGCGTTTGCCTCGAGACAGCTGTGCCTATCGCTTGCACGCGCCGCGCACTGAAGCCCACGCGCTGTGTTTGTGGGAGTCAGGAAGCAAGCACTGACTATCTTCATGGCAACAGTGTGAATAAATGAGGGATCGCTGACTCACTCCGGGATTAGAAACTGCGTTTGCAGATAAGAGTAATGTTTAATGATTTCCCACATAAGCAGCACGCACCAGTCAAGAACACCTCTGTGTGTCTTCGGTTTTCCAAGACATGCCTGAAACCTCCCTCGTTACCGGTTCCTGGCAGCTGGCCTCGCAGAGAGCAGCTTAGCTTGACAGATTGCTGCACACCACGGAGTAGCTGCTGTCAAGCACCAGCAAACCCCATGATTAACCCTTCTAGACTCCTCATTAATCTGTTTGCTTTGGGAGTGCTTTGGCTTGGACTGCACGCTGCCATTTGGTTGCTGGCCCTGTGTTCTGATTGGGCACTTCAGTGTGGACTCTGGATGTTTTAGCGCAGAGAGGCAGTAATGAGCCTATAGTGCCGGGTTCGCCAACCATGCTGTGCTCCTAAAGTGGATTATATGTGAGAATTCACTAGTGCCCAGATTTACATATATTATGTTTAGTGGTAGAGTGTTAAGTTGTACGTTATGGGAATGTTCATAAAACCCTTTTCTAACACCCGCAACTATGAGGGTACTCAGAAACATTTTGCATGACTTGCAAAATGTTATTAAATGCCCCAGCAATATTCACAGCCTGAAACATATGCCTAACTACTTATGCTAAAGACCAGGGTAAACGAGTCAATGTCAGAGGTGGAAATAGTTATCATGCAAGTCGATGGAAGGAAATGACAGAGAAAAGGTCTTAGTTGTCTAAAGGATCAAACTCCCTTCAAGAAAAAAATATAGTGCGCCCTGGAGACCGTCTCACGCCGTGAGTAAAGCATCCAGTCTCGGTGGACGTGGCTAAAAGCAGACAGAGCGGCACTTCTGTCGACTGTGTGCACATCTTCTGTCCGTCCGCGTCTGGAATCCATATTGATTCCAAAAGGCCCACGCATGGCGAGAGCAGCGCATGTGCGCTGCTTATGCCAGGCGAGACCTAAAAATGTTTGGAAGAAAGAAGATGAATATAAAAAGAAAATGGTGTATCCAAAATTGAAATTAGACAGACAACAAAAAAGGGAAAGTATGTGTTTATAAAAGAAGAAATAAATTTTAAAAGAAAACACATTTGGATTAAGAGTTGTGAACACACATTTGAAGTTTTGGAAGGACCTGTTCAAATTCTTACACGGAACGAAACAGTTATTCCAGGGGTTTACTTTTTTTGTTGACAAGATGCTTACTTCCATTTAACAGCTGATTGGGAGGGTTTTTCTATTTATTGTTTTTCCTGAAATTTATCATGTAAATAGTATAGATGCTTTAACCGTGACACCATCTCATGGACATAAATGTAGTGCTTAGGATGGGATGTAGTTAGGAGACATTTTTGGAGCAATCATACCACCTGTAGGAGTAGTTTTAAATGACAAAAAGATTCAAAACCCATCAACAGTAGGGGATAAATTAGCAACTAGTACATCTGGGGCTTTGCTGGCTGTTTAATTCGGAATTAGTGGCTATTAGAGCAACTGTTTTACAGGATTAATTGGCTTGGCCATTTTTTACTGGCAGAGAAAGGCAGAGTTTGCAAGATGCTGAAAGCTCAGCACTCCTGCTCATACATACCTGATGAGAGTAAAAAGATAGAATTTGCAAAGAAGATTTCTGATTTGAAACCCGAACTAGAACCTTTAGAAACCACTGGAAAATTAGAAGATTTTGGCAAAGGAGCTTCTGCTATTGGAAACTGGTGTGAAACAGTAGGAGGAGGAGTTTTAGAGTTGTAATTTGAATTGATTTTGTAAAGCGCAGGAATCGCCCCCGAAGGGGTATATCCACGCTAGGGGAGTGGAATATGGAAAGCCAGGGTGGTGAGTTACTGAAAAGTTCTGTCTTTAAAGGTTTCCTATGGTGGAGGCGATTAGTGCACTTCCGTAGTTGAACGGGAAATGAGTTCCAGTACACTGGTGCAAGATATGCAAAAGCTTTGCCCCCTGCCCGAAGTTTCCTGTAGCGGGGGATAATCAGCAGAGCTTTTCCCCCCAAACGAAGGGATCTGCCAGGTAGATAGTGCTTACGTTTTTCTGCAAGGTAACTTGGGCCTCTGCCAAGTAATGCCCTTTGGAATAGATTGAAAATTTAAACTTGATCTTCTGACAGATGGGAAGCCAGTGAAGCAGTCGCAACAGTGGCCGAGAGTGGGATCTGGGGGGCATGTTAAGAGCCAGGCGGGCTGCCGTGTTTTGAACCACCTGCAGTCACCTACAATATTGAACCTGTACTTATTATAGGTGCTTGCTGATAACTTAATATGCTGTTTAGAAGAGACAGTTCGATGTTGGCTAAACAGAAGAAAGAATAGAGAAAGAAACAGGACTCGGAAGAGAATTAAAATTAGAAGAGAAAAGGAAAACAAATACAAGAAACTGAGAGGACTTGGAAAACATGAAACTGAAAAAGAATGTTCAGCGGAGAGAATACTTTAATGATTCATTTGTGAATAAATTGTGATGGTTGTTCAGCCATCAAAGGAGGGGAAACTGCTAAAGTAAATTTAATTATCCATAGAATGCTTTATTAAAAATACAATGTACATAATTTATGTTTGAAAATGAAGCATGTTTAATGCAAATAGTGTAGAAGGCAACCATACTTAGAATCTATAGACCTGTAACCTAATACAATTCCTGGATTTTATTTTAAGTTGCCATATGTAATCACACCACGTTTAACGTGAAGACTCATTAATGTTGAAATGCTTGTTTTTCACTTTAACCGACAATTGTGCAAATAGTTTTTCTTCTCTAAGTTGTAGGTTTTGCAACTTTGAAATGTACTGTTTATTAGTTAATGAATAGACATCTGTTGTATTAGACGGCTGAAATCGAGGCTCACACCACAGAACATGCAGACAACAGGGAGGATGATTCATGGGAAGACAATATTACAGACAAGAAAGGATGTGCCCGCAACACATGGTTAAAAGACAATTGTACTCTGGTGAGAAAATAGGAAGTAAACCTGTTCTGAGGAGCATGCTGAAATCCTATTGGTCAACGTGAAGAAAAAATAACATTAATGTTGCAAAAGAGAAAATGTGTTTTTATATTAGTGCATGTTCCTAGTTAGTCAGGTAGACTAATTCAGAAGCAGCTTTGATGCAGAGCAGACTGATTCTCTTTTTCTTGACTCTCTGAGAGGAGACTCACTATTATGTTTCTTGGACAGTGCTTTAGGAGAAGTCTTAGTTATTCCTCGAACTGCTGTTATGCGAGTTGAGAATACTTTCCAGCTTATTTTGCTAAAGTTGTATTCTTATGCTCTATATCTACCATCAGAACTCTCCGTGACATCTGTCCTGACATCTTTTATCCCTTTTTTCAATGATTGTGACTTAGCTTAGAATAGGGACTTTCCTAATGGAACACACTTGTTACATTCATTGTATTCATGGAAAATTGGATGCACTAACTTGATTCACTGTCAAATATCGATTGATTGTTAACCTGTACTAACTCTAACTCTGTACTAACTAACTCTGGAGAATAATACTCTAATAAAAAAAGAGATTAATAGCTAAAAGATTTCAAATAAACCCCTTTAACTCCATTTAACTCTATTGACTAAACTAAAGCAATGGTAATTGGTAATGGTTTATGTTGAAATTTAACTTTGAAGTCTCAGCTGACATCAAAGATCCATCGACCTAAGAAGTACGCAGGGTTCTTGGTGAAGAGTAAGTGACCAGCAGAACACTGTGCTCCAGCAGAACTAAATCATGGTGCTAAAAAAAAAGAAAAAAACTCCACTGAAAAGGCCTGAAAACAGGCCAATTAGTCAGATTTAATGTGCTCTATCAATATAAACAGCTTCAACTTTTGTATTGGGTAGCGGTTAGTCATCAATTGCTATTTTAAAATATGGTCTGTTGGAAAAACCACTTGATAGTTCAATTTCAAATCACTTAGACCTTGCACAATAATCCATGTTTGACCTGCTGCGTCACGTTTTCCAAACCTATTAGAAAAATCTACCAGACCACCCCATCAGATGCAAATAACTGTAGTCAAAATGCACCTGCCTTTGTAAATTAAATTTTATCATGTATGTTTCGACAAACTGAATTAGTCGCAACATGCAGCAGCATACAATGCTAAAGCACCCATTTGTGTTATCTAGATGGCAACCTGGAGCCAATACCGTGCATCTTTAGTCAATTTGAGCAACTATCGGGACTTGCCATAAACGAAAACAAATCCCATGCGTTCTTTTTCTGGTCCAGCGCCCACTCTGATGCAGTTTGATTCAGGATGCTTACTCTCCCAGAGGCACCAACTACCTTTAAATATCTGGGCATCCAAATATATAGGTCCCCTCAAGATTTGCTGGAAGGCAAACAAGTCCCTCCGAGTGCAGGTTACATTCTGGGTATCCTTACCTCTCTCTCTGTGGCGGGTAGGGTGGCCATCTCCAAAATGGTCATGCTGCCCACTTGCTCTATATCTTTACGAACCTCCAGGTACTGATCCCTGCCTCCTTTTTAAGAACACTAGATACCCTCCTGTCGGACCTGACCTGGGGGAAAGGCTGAAGACGGGTAGGACTGGCCAAACTGCAGCTTGGGACGGACAGAGGGGGCTTAGTGGCTCACGACTTTCGGGCATATTGTTTCGCGAGTCAGCTGCAATGGCTTGCGTACTGGCTGGCAGGGCGTAATTTATGCGAGCTAGGCTACACCAAAATCTCTGGCCCAAGGCACCCTTCATACACTACTTTTACCTCAGGGTTGGATTCCAATTACAGCCCCCCTTCTGATCTGAATAGCCGTAATCTATTGGAGACGAGCGCTACAGTATACGAGGCAACGGGCCTCATACATGCCTAATACCCCGCTGCTTGGGATCCTCACGCCCTCAGGATTGGTAACTAGCCGAAGCATAAGGAACTGGGTGGAGGGGGGTATCCACAGTGGGGGCATTGTTTATGGGTGGCGCATTGATGGACCATGAGAATTTTGCTCTGGAGCAAGGTGTCCCGCGATCTCTTTTCATACTACACGCAGCCATCAGCAAATATGTGAAGAAACACTGGGCTTCGGGCGGTGTAGAACTCCCTACTCACAAACTAGTCCACGCTCTGTACTTGATGGGAGAGGGTTGTCACCTGGTAAGATGGCCTTACAGAGGCGTTCGCTCACACGCAGTGATTCCCCTCATGACACTCAGAGAAAAATGGGCAAGAGACCTTGGAAAAGTCATACCAGACAAGGACTGGGCCACTCTCCTTGAATGCCCCAAAAGGGTATCCCGCAATGCTAAATTTAAGTTCATACAGTATATATTACATAGGGCCTACCTTACACCACCGCCTAAACTGCATATACTCAGAGGCACAGGAACACTGCCCAAGATGTTACGCAGACAACACAGACCTACTACACGACATGGACGTGTCCGCGATTGGCAGGCTTTTGTACCGGGTCACTACTATACTAGGGAATGTGACAGGGAAACATGGCTGGGACACAGCAGAGCGATGCATACTGGGGCTGTGCCGACGCCCTAAGACACAGAAGGTACAGCTCCGGTTTGCTGATTTGGCCCTAATCATAGTGAAGCGTTCTATAACCATGAGATGGAAATCGGCCTTGGCCCCAACAGTGCAGGGTTGGCAGGAAGAGTTGATACAATGGGGTAGAGCAGAAAGTGCAACTATCTTAAGGGAGGAGTACATGAGGTTACGGAAAACACCGATATCCATGGAATGGGACATAATGCTGGAGAGTCTCAAAGCCAATGGCCCCTTAACATTAGAACTCACCTCAGGGCACGGCCCCCACTAGCCTGTGGCCTCAGACGGCCTCCCAGTGCCCACGGGAGACACGGCCTGTTCTGGGGCTCTGTATAGGATTTCACGCAGCCTGACCCAGATTCTAGGCCGAGTAGACCAAACATGGGGTGAGCCAGATTGGGGAGGGAGGGAGGTTCGGGGTAGTTATGGTTTACTGTTTTTATTGTCTATCAACCTGCACCTGCCACATGGCACCAATTGTATGCTAGACTGCTAAATGTCACATAGCTGGGCTACCCCGCCTTAGACAGAATTGTATATGCTAGATCTAGGAACACTATCCTACCCGTATTGGAAAAACAATACGCTGTATGTAATAAGAATCATATCAGGTGCTATGTCTTCAGAAAATTAATAAAATATGTTTAATTAAAAAAAAAAAAAGCACCCATCTGTGTGTCGCCTGTTTGTCACATGACAATGTGCTGTCAAAGTTTTATCACCGTTTTATCACCGTTTCTAGGACAAAGCTGCACCTAAAAAATACTTGACCAATAAAGCCTAACCTTTTCCCAACAGAAAAAAAAAATCCAAAAACATGTGTATTTTATTATTTCAAGAATAATATAACCTGCCTCAGGTGAAATATTCTGTATTGATCTAACCATTTAGAAAAGGTATTTTACAAGATACTAAGTAGTTACTGAAAACACAGTAACTCAATATCTATCACAAGCTTGTCTTGCTCCTAATACATGGGTGTGCAATGTATGCCTTACTTTGTCTGGGACTACCCAATCGTAATTGTGCAACAGAAGAGAATATTTTTAATTTTTCACTTTGAGAGAGCAATAATTGCACAACAGATAGCTTTTCCACTAAAGCGAGGGTCATAACTAGATCGTTCATAAAATATTTGCACGTGACATGCCAACTGCAAACAACTATCATTAAAAGTGTTCCAGTGACATTCTTAACTTAAAGCTAAAGAAGGCTACCTTTGCACTAGAAGAATAACATACAAGGGAAATTAAGCCACGTCTCGGAGTCTGGGTTCTGTTAAGTACTTTTACTAATGCGCCTCCAACCCATGCCCTCCTTTCTGATGTAGCGCCACCACTGCCTTAAACTTCTCATTTAATAAGTTTGCTTCATATCCTCACCCAAAACCAAGACGGCAGAGAGGCCTGAGTTTAAACATGTGCATACCAAGATCCAGTTAAGCTTTCTCAATCCACACGCTTAGAAGAACCACCAAGATGACTGCATGAGTCAATTTTCTTCTGTTTCAAGTAACTAACAAAAATTCTCTGCAGGTGTAGAGGGGAGCTGAAAACAGTGTGTAAAGCTTACTTCTTTGTAACGTGTGACATTTTAGCTCATGGTAAAGGAAACGAAGGCACAGTAACAACTGTACCAATTCTTGGAATCTTAGTAGTGCAGAATAGTATGGAATTATATTTTTGGGAACGTTTGTATCTAAAACTGGAACAAGTTGGTGTGCGTACAAGGACACAACATCCTTTAGAAGAAAAAAAAACTTTTTACTCATCCAAAAGCCTCCTCCTACTGCAATGACCTCCCCAAAAAATACATATATCAAAATCCTTCACTCTTCTATCCCTCCACTATCCTTTTCAATCAAAATAACAGACCAACATGTTCACTTCTCAAATTCCATATTCCACTATACTAATTCACCACTAATCCTTAATAGGTTCCAGAGTAGCGTGCTACTTGCCAATAAAGGGTTTCAACACCCCATCAGGGTTAAAAGCGCTATATAAATGCTAACCTTTTTCCCTTTTCTACCCCTCCCCAAGCCTTCTCAATCCAAATAACCAACTAACATATCCACCACTCAAATTACTTTCATGTTTCACCATACTAATTCAACACTAGTCCTTATGGGTTCCAGAGTAGCATGCAACTCAGCAAAAAGAAAAGCACTTCAACACCCCATCAGGGGTAACAAGCGTTATATAAATACAAACCTTTTTTCCTCTTTATCCTTCTGCTATCCTTCCGAACCAAATAACTGACTAAACTATCCACCACTTAAAATTACTTTCATATTTCACTATACTAATTCAACACTAATCCTCTATGGGTCCCAGAGTAGCGTGCTACTCGCCGAAAAAGTGCTTTGACGCCTCGTCAGGGGTAGTAAGCGCTATATAAATGCAATTACAATACAATACAATGCAATGTATAGTATAGTTGCTAGTAACTGCCACATGACTCTTTGTACACAACTCTGATTTCAGAAATGGTCAGCTCCATTGGATGAACCAACTATTATGGGGTACCATGTAACCCTGGGAAACCGGGATGAAAAATGCAAAAGGAAAACAACTGTTCCCTGCGGGAGAGATTTTTGCCGTAAATCTCCTTGGCAAGTGTTCGAATTATAAAACATAAAATGTTATTCACTATTTAAAACTATTAAGAATATTATATCAGTCCACCAGTCAAAATGTTGATGTTTCGACCCTACAGAGTGATTCATCCAGGATCATCATAAAGACAAAATTAATGGTAGCAACCAGTACGTCGAGGAAAAAAAAAAGAAATTGCCTTAATGAATTGGACGTAATTGTTCAATCAATAAATGGTAACAGAGATCCCGACAAAAAGGCTGGGATACAACACCTTTGATTGATCAGTGCGCAGGCCTTCAAATATAAGAATTTGCGCTGCAGACGTTGAACAACAGAAGAGCTGTCTGTCGTGCACTCTAAAAAGAGACCTCACAACTGTACGTGGCCTGCACGCTGCAAAAAGTGTTTTTGATTCGTGGACTGATATGATCTATTTTACTTTATTATACATTGTACTCTGATTTTGAGTCCTGCTGGGAATCTATAACTTTATCAGCCCATAGCGAAATGTATGTATATGTTGCATATATTTTGTGAACAACACTAACTAACAATCTTTCACAAAGTCACTATTCACGTTCACTACGTCATTTTTTGGAGCTCAAGCAATGTGATCATATATACTGAAGAGAACTTTATACAGAGAAAAAAATTAACTGTATAAACACAATTTATTGTTTTATAAATATAATACATTGCCTAGGAGATTTAGGCTGAAAATATCAACCGAAGCGAACAATTGTTATTCATTTCCGTAGGATGGCAGACCTCCCTGGCAGTAATACACATGATTAAGCAACCACCTTTTGTGACCTCTGTCACCTAGTTTTAGGGTGTATGAGTCAGTGAGTTGGTCTTGAGAAGACTGCTTATTAATAGGCGCTTTCCGTAAAAGAGCCTTACACACAAGAAAATCAAAAAAAATAGAGGTAAAAGAAAATCTCCACATGCAAAGACAAAAGGGAAAAATGAAGGAGAAGGACAATAGATAAAAACAAACGTTTGTTAGAAATTGGGTTGTAGGTTAACTGGGGTATGAGTCCTAATCAAGCAGCAAACACAATCCTAGTCAGGGTAAGAAGCAAGCAAACCCTAAATTAACCTTTGCTCACCCTGTGGTAGCTTGGCACAGAACATTCAGGCTTAACTTAGAGGTAAAGTATTTGTCCAACACTTCAAACACCATTCAAAAAGAATCCACATCAAGTTAGAATAATAGAACTTAATTTAATAAATGAAACAAGAACAAAACGGCAAATATCCAATAAGTAGAACTTCAGAAAATTATTTTTAAATAATAAACTGTAAAGTAGTGCTTATAAGCAATAAGAGCTTATTTGGGATATCTGTTGTGCCATACCAAGGCAATGTTAAAAGTTCAGGCTGACGGCGATAGAGCGCGGGCCGGATACAGGGATCCAGTGAGGCCAGCTTAACAAAAGTACCTTAATCCTGGTTGGTTTAATGACAAAGATGCGGAGTGCAGCAGAGGCGATGCTTCAGTGCCAATCCATGCAGCTGCGGTGGTGCATTGCTCCTAATCCGCATAACAGCGGCAACGCGTCAGCATCAATGAGCGGTGAGCTGCGATGTGGCGATTCGCTGTTGTTGAGGCAGCCAGCAACGGGGATGCGAAGCACTTGAGGCGGGGAGAGCAGTGCACATTGGAGATTCAGAAGGAAATGTGTCGGGTTGAATCCATGCAGCAGAGACGATGCGCTTGTGCTAATCCACGCAACAGAGGCGATTCTCCAGTTCTGATCAACACAACAGAGGTGATGCGCCGGTTCGTATTTGCGCAGCAGCGGTGATGTGTCAGTTTGACAGAAGATGCATGGATTCTGCTGCAACAAACACCTTAGGCCCAATTTCAACGATCCCGGGCTGTGGTGGCACCACTTGACAGGGCAGACTCCAAGATGTCAGAGTCCAGGTGCAGAAGCAGGGAGGTTGGACATCTTTTATGTCTCCAAGGCTTCAGATCAGGAGGCCAGTCAGCTAGCCTTTGGAGTCACTCTGGGTTCAAGTGATGCAGGTCCAGTCCTTCTCACCCAGGCAGGGGCACAGCAGTCAGCAGGAAAGCACAACAAGGCAGGAGTCCAGCAAAGCAGCAGTCCAGCAGAGTGGCAGATCTTCAGCAGCACAGCAGTCCTTACTGGCAGAGTCGGCACAGGTCAAGAAGTGTACTGAAGTGGTGGTGTCAGAGGTCCAATACTTACACCGAGTTGTCTTTGAAATGGGGGGGGGGGCTTCAAAAACATGCCACTGAAGTGCACAAGGTCATTCTTTCCTGCCCTGGCTCCAGACTTACTATGGGGGAGGGGTGCAGCCCTTTGTATGGAAACAGGACACAGCCTATTCAGGCGTAAGTGAGGCTGGGTCCAGCTTCTCCCTCCCATCCTGCAAGGATGGCCCATCAAGTCACACATAGGTTCCCATTGTCTAGGGGGAATACACAAAGCCCAGATGTCACCTACCCCATTTATGTGACGAAGAGCAGGTACCAAATGGCTAAAGTAAGAAAATGCCAACTTTCTAAAAGTGGCATTTTCAGAATTGCAATTTAAAATCTGACTTCACCATAAGTTTGGATTTTACATTGTGATTCCAGAGACACTATCTCTTCACAATTGGGAATTACACTTATACAATGTAATAAGGTAATCTCAAGTTATCCTATGGGAGAGATAGGCCTCGCAGTAGTGAAAAATGAATTTGAGAGTTTTTCACTACCAGGAAAACGGATTTAAGAGTTCTTACACTACCAGGACATGTAAACTTAAAAGTACATGGGCTGCTTTTTAAGTGGATTGCACCCTGCACTCTCGGTTGTCTAGGGCCTGCCTTAGGGTTACTTATGTCTACAAAGGGGAAGGATTGGGCGTGGCAAAGGGTTTATGTTCCAGGTCAAATGGCAGTGTGAACTGCACACACAGGCTCTGCAATGGCAGGCCTGGTGCATGGTTAGAGGGCTCCTTAAGTGATTGCAATGTCAAGAGTGCTACTTAAGTGAGTAGCACAATAAATGCTGCAGGCCCACAAGTAGCAATTAAATTACAGGCCCTGGGCACATGTAGTGCGCTTTACTAGGGCCTCATAAGTAAATTAAATATGCCAATTGGAGATAAACCAATATTACCATGTTTAAGGGAGAGAATGTAGGCACTTTAGCACTGGTTAGCAGTGGTAAGGTGCTCAAAGTTTTAAGGCCAACAAAACGGAGGTAAAAAAAAAAAGTGGAAGGCAGGCAAACAGTTTGCAGGTGACCCTGCAGAGAGGGCCATTTTTCAACATAGTTCATTTCAGAGTTCATTTAAATGTATGATCTGCGGATTTTAAGTTGTTGGTCATAGTTTCAGTACAGTGGTCTGTTCTTATGAGTCTTTTCCCTTCTTTCCCACATACAGGCCCATAAGTTTTGTTGTGGCCTTGGAAAGATCGGTGAACAAGTAGAATTAAATCACATTATCAGTCTCTAACTGCTGTTTAATTGAGATACGCTTTATCAGATTTCCTCCGATTGATATGTAATGAGAGCAGTTCAGCAGGAAGCGGGACAGGTCTCCTACCTGATTACAATGGCACTCTACTGAAACAACAATTTTTTATGTCGAAGCTGTTTGGTTTGCTAGGGACATTCAGAAAGCTTCCGTGGGAATGCATTTACCATTGGCTTTGTGGTTTGTAACTCACATTTTCTAGCTTTCTATTTGCTGGCTTTATTTGTTTTAGACTGTCGAGGGTGAGTTTGTCCCTCTCAAGGAGCAAAGCCTTTTCACCCCAATTGACCTTGTATTCTTCCACAAGTGCTTCTTTCTGTGAACAGGCCTGTAATTTTTGTTCTTATCTTGTCACATTTGCTGTGCATTCAAAGTCAGAGGTCAAATGACAGGCTCTGTCTTCCAAGGGAGCTTGGTGTTTACTTTCCTTTCTCATACTTCAAATTGTGAGGATTTATGTGACAATCTTGCTGGATATTGCGAAGGGACAAGAGTTTTTTCTAGCACACAACATTTAAATAAACTGTGCAAGTATTTTAGAATATTTCAGAATTATGAGCGCAAACACGCAGCACATTTTTTGTTAATTCTACTTTAACATGATCAACAAAAATCATTACACTCGGTATGCCATTTCCACACATTATCGCTTGTGAGCTGTATAGTTTTATTAGTAAAACTGTATGTCTGTGCAA
Organism: Triturus cristatus; assembly: GCF_964204655.1. Lineage (NCBI taxonomy): Eukaryota > Metazoa > Chordata > Amphibia > Caudata > Salamandridae > Triturus > Triturus cristatus. The sequence continues at coordinate 575,651,845 of NC_140587.1, read as the reverse complement.
ATGTAATGGTCATTTCAATTGAAAATGTATTATCTGTAATGGCAGTGTGCTACCAGACCATACATACCCCACTCTACCACTCCACGCAACTCTGCACCACTCCAGGCCACTGTACTCTACTCCACTATGCACCACTAACATCACTGCACACTACGCCTTTCTAGTGTAGTCTTTGCCAATGCACTATGTCACTCTACTCTACAGCACTGCAGGCTTGGCCACTGCATTCTACACTGCTTCAGTCTAGGTTACTCCAATCTACTCTGCACAACTCCACTCCACAACACTGCACTCTATTGAACTGTACTCTATGTCAAATGCACTTTACTCTGCAACACTCAACACTATGCCAATCCACTGTATGCCACTCTAATCTATTCTGCACTCTACAACACTTCACTCTACACCATTACACTCTACGCCACTTCACTTTACTCTGAAACAATCTACTCTACGCTACCGCACTCCACAACACCGCACTCTACTCTGCTTGACTGTACTCTATGCCAATGCACTCTACACCACTCTACTCTGCATCTGCAACACTGCACTCTCTGCCACTGAAATCGAATCAATGCCACTGCACTTTAAGCCACTCTACACTGCACCACACCACTATCAACCACTGCACTCTACTATGCACCACTCTAATCTACAGCATTGCATTCTATGGTGCTGCATTTTACGCTGCTCAATTCTATGCCCCTGCATTCCACTTCACTATACTCTGCAGAACTCTATGTCAATGCACTCTACAACACTCTACTCTGTGCCACTGCACTCTGCGCCACTCTATTCTATGCCATTGCACTCTACACCACTGCACTCCGATCTACAAAACTGCACTGTATACTGCTGAATTCTATGCAGCTGCACTCTATGGCACAATACTATGCAACACTCTAGGACAATGCACTCTACTCCACTGTACGCCACTTTATTCGACCCCACTCAATGGCACTCCAACACACTACACTCTATGCCACTCCACAAAACTCTACTCTTCGCCATTCCACTCTATGACATTCCACACCACTCTCCTCTAAGCCACTAACTTTTAGCCATGCTGAACAGGAGCCAAGCTGGTGTACAACAGTGCTAAAACACATTGGCAAACCCAATAGCTCTTGCAAAGGCGAGATCTATTGGCTTTGCCAATGCTTCTTTTTCTTGAGCAGGGATATCAGCAATAGGGCTCTACTTTTGCCATGGAAAATAATTTCTCTCCCTCTCTAAAATTTGTTAGGGTCTTCACCTTGGGTTGTGAACATTGTAATATGACGAATAGGCCAGTTAGATCTGCTGGACTGAATTTCTCCAGTACTTTAATCTTGCCTCAGATGGAGGTTTAGGAAGATTTTTGATACAGTCATGTTAATTCTTTTTTTGGGACAGCAGACTGAAACAAGACAAGCCAGAGTGATTCGTTTTACGTGAAGAAATGGTTCCAGTTTCAGCTCCTTTTCGCAAAATATTACCATCCTCCCGGTTCCGTTCTGTGTCACAGGAGGATGCCGTGGTAATGCCTGAAGGCAGAGAGCTGCCCCTCGAGGCTGGGAACAGGAAGTAGTGTTGAGACAGTCGGCAAGCCAGTGAGTTGGGTAACCTGGAGACAGGAGGGCTGAGGCCGCGACCCAGGCAATCCAGGGAGGAGCTCTCCCGCCCTCGCGCTCCTGCACCATCTTTGCCCTTCCCAGTGACGAGCGGCACTAACAATGGGGCAGCTAGAGCAATAGCCGCGGGACTCCCTCAATTAGCGCGCAAGCATCCAGCACCAGGCCGGCGCTTCTCGCGCCGTGGAGATGCCCATACTGCCAACCTTGACCCTCACAGTAAAACAGGACAAAACCCATACTTCTCTCAGCAAAGCCAAACAACAGTGACATCCCGATGGGGGGGGGGGGGTCACTCCCCCAGAAACAGCACGAAGATGGTGCAGAGCCACATAGCTGCCTCAGAACGCACTCCTTAGAGCCAGACTCCTCCATCTACATTAGAGAGCGTGAATGCAAGTTCCACAGCAGTAGCCGGCTGCCACGAAACGCGGGCACGGGTGCCCATAGGAGCAGCTCGGATAGCCCGAGTGTGGCTTGCAGCCTCCATGTGCACCCCCACTAGCCATAAACTCTCACATCAAGTGGCTCCAGGCACATCCCAGGCTCTCACCAGGATCACCACGTGCCCAAGAGGACAATAGGGCATCAGTAGCCATCCTAACCCCGGGAGAGCGGAATCTGACACCCTGAACAGCTCAAACCTGTTGTTCTGCCAAAAGCTCTCATGGGAGGTAGGAGGCCAGGCCAACCTCTCGAGCCCTCCACCCCATCCACCTAGGAGAGGCCTCGCCTTCCTCTCAACAGCACCAGAGAGCGGCACAACTCTCAGTTAAGTTTAATTAAGCACTTCACACTCCAGGCTCAATTTAGAACAGACCACAGCTACCTCAATCATCGAGGCACCAGCTTGGGATACACCACTGACCAAAACTATCGGACTTGTCTAAATTCCAGGCCTACCAAGGACTATCTACAAAGTAACAGCCAAAAAGCTACCCGGCCGGCACTTACTATACACCTTGAATCAAGGCAAAGCCCCGAAACACTGAGTCCGATTGCGAACCTCCTGGAGGGGCACAGAGAAAATTCTCTTATCTCATGCTCTTGACAAACCCAAATTCAGACAAACTAGTGTTGGGACACAGACAGGAATCTTATTGCCGCCACACAAACTCAAGCCCTACAGTACGAAGATGACAAAAAGGAAACTGCTCACTCGGTCCAAGTCAGCCGCAGACAGGAACTAGGGCACAGGCTCGCTCTCTGGAGATTCCCCCATAATGGCCACGACCGCCCAGGACAAAGATCAGGTCCAAGGGCCACTCAAGAAGCAGAGCAATCCCAAGATTACTGCTGTAGGCCCGATCAAGAAATATCTGTGCTTCAAAACATCACTTCAGTCAGAGCAGTCCTCCCTCACAACAACTCATGCAGCAAAAAGGAGGCGCTCCCTACAATAAGCCCACAGGTCCACCTCTCTTTAGATTCACACGACCCATGCCCAGCAACGATGAAGTGCCGATCCCATTCCTGCCCAAGTATGGGAGAGTGCCAACAGACCCACTCCACCACCTTCTGGGCCAGACACTGGGCCCAATGCCAGCACGAGCCGCGCCTTAATGGATATCCAATCATTCTCTACCGACAGATCTCAGCCGGCACTGAGTGGGCCAAGAAAAACTAGAACAATTCCTGCCCAAATACACCAACCCCCACGATCTCCCCGCCAGAACGTAGCACAAGCTACCGCACCAGAATCGCCAGACGTCCCACAAAAACAAGAACTGGGAGAATCAACATCATCATTTCTACAAAACCTAGAAACTAAACTAGAACAAATCTTGGAGATCACTCCGCAGCGGTTTAGATCCCCCAGTGAAACAAATTATATTTATTCACTACTCAAAACACAGAAAACTCATATAGAATGGCAGGCTCAGAGTCCCCAAAACCCAGTAACCCACAATACATAACGGCCAAAGCTCTACTCAGGCAATCTCGAAGATGGAACTTCAAATAGACTAATTACAATCAATTGCCCTGCGCCTGGCGGAACTGAATAAAAAAAAATTGACGATATCAAGAATATGTATCTCACCTCGTGTTAGACCTGAAGAGTTCCTGAGACCCCCCCCCCCCCCACTCAAAGAGAACTTCCTTTGAACTGCTCTATGGTAAACCGGTACCTCTGAGTCTGGTCAAGGAAGGCTGGGAGCAATCTCCGAGGAAACCTTCCCAGGATGTGTTTATTTACATGCTGGCCTTCAGGAACCAGACTCTGCGTTTCAGAAAACTTGCTGAGGCAAATCTGGAAGCCAGCCAAGAAGAGATGAAACGCTGGCACGATCAGAATGCCACTCTGATTGAGTTTCAGCCTGGTCAAAAGGTTTGGGTCATGGCCCCAGTGGAGCCCTGTGTGCTCCAGGATAAGTGGACCGGCACCTTTGAGGTGGTGGAGCGCAAGAGTCCTGTTACCTACATGGTGGACTTGCGGTCTCCCAGGAACCCCTTGCCGGTCCTGCATGTTAACCGCCTGAAGCCCCACTTTGAGAGGTCTGAAGTGGGCATGCTTCTGGCCACAGATGCTGGAATTGAAGAGGAGAGTGAGCCTCTTCCAGACCTCCTGTGTGCAGAGGAACAAGATGGGTCAGTGGAGGGTGTGGTCCTCTCCACCACACTGACCCCTGAGCAGCAGAGCGATTGTCACCAACTGTTGGGGCAATTCAGTGATCTGTTCTCCCTGGTGCCTAGTGTCACTGATTGGTGCGTCCATGACGTAGACACTGGGGACAGTCCTCCTGTTAAGCACAAAGCTTACCAAGTGACTGACCGGGTCAGGGCATGCATTAAGGAGGAGGGCTCCAAAATGTTTGCTTTAGGGGTGATGGAGTCCTCTAGCAGCCCTTGGTCCAGCCCTGTGATCCTGGTACCAAAAGCTGCCGCTCCTGGTGCCACTCCAGAACTTCGGTTCTGCGTGGACTTCCGGGGTCTCAATTCAGTCACGAAGACTGACGCGCACCCGCTCCCCAGAGCTGATGAGCTCTTAGATCGGCTAGGGGCTGCCCAGTACCTTAGCACGTTTGATTTGACATCTGGGTATTGGCAGATCGCCTTGACTGATGGGGCAAAGGAGAGGTCAGCATTCTCCACACCAAGTGGGCACTACCAATTCCGGGTGATGCCCTTTGGGATGAAGAATGCCCCTGCCACCTTTCAGAGGTTGGTCAACAGGGTGTTGGTTGGGCTGGAAGATTTCAGTGCTGCATACCTGGATGACATCGCAGTGTTTAGTTCCTCATGGGAGGACCACATGCACCAACTCTGGGAAGTGTTGATGGCACTGCGAAAGGCAGGCCTCACAATCAAGGCAAGTAAGTGCCAGTTTGGGCAGGGTTCTGTGGTGTACTTGGGACACCAGGTGGGGAGTGGCCAGGTGGCGACCCTACAGCCCAAGATTGAAACCATCCTGGCTTGGGAGCCCCCACAGACCCAGACACAGGTGAGAGCCTTTTTAGGACTCATGGGTTATTACAGGAGGTTTTTCAAGGGGTATGGCAACATTGTTGCACCCTTGACTGAGCTGACTTCTAAGAAGCAGCCAAAGATTGTGAACTGGAGTGACACCTGTCAGAAAGCTTTTAACGCCCTAAAGACTGCCATGTGCACAGCACCTGTACTTCAGGCGCCCAACTTTTCAAAAGAATTTGTTGTCCAGACAGACACTTTCGAGCATGGTGTGGGGGCCGTTCTGTCACAGATCAATGAGGAGGGCCTAGACCAGCCTGTAGCCTTCATTAGTAGGAGGTTACTTTCACAGGAACAGAGGTGGAGTGCAATTGAGCGCGAGGCATTTGCTGTGGTCTGGGTACTGAAGAAGCTGAGACCATATCTGTTTGGGACTCACTTCCGTGTTCAGACAGACCACAGGCCCCTCAGATGGTTGATGCAGATGAGGGGAGAGAATCCAAAGTTATTGAGGTGGTCCATTTCCCTACAGGGTATGGACTTTACCGTGGATCACTGCCCTGGTACAGAGCACGCCAATGCTGATGGTCTGTCCAGATTTTTCCGCCTTAGTGATGAGAACTCCCAAGTGGGTGGGTAGTTCTCCCCACATTTCAGCTGGAGGGGACACGTGTTAGACCTGGCACCATTGGCGTGGGTCTCCCTTCCATTTTTCGCTTTTGTCTCCTCTGTGTTTGCTGGTGTTAGATGCTCTGGGCGCTGTGCCACTGCCATTCAGTGCCACAGCGCGAATGCTCCCTATTGTAAATTAACTGCATTACCTTCTATAATCCTAATTGACCCAAGGAACATGATAGGAAAGCCGAATTTAGTATGCCTGAGCTCAGAATATTAAAGTGAATCTGATAGTGAAGATTATTTCCATATTCTGTGGTTAAAAATACCACTTTTAGAAAGTGGGTATTTTCTTGCCTAAACCTTCCAGTGTGCTCTGCTGTTATGTCTATTGGCTGTCTGGTTTTGGAGGGACAGGGCAGGCTGAGCCTGACCCGGATTGAATAGAGAGATCTGCAGTTGGAGTATGGGGAGGGGTGATTCTTTGATCTGAGCAGGTGAATGATGGGCTCCACGTCCCACTGTGCGTCTGATAGCATACCCCCTCTTCCTGAAAGGCAGGATGCAGCCTTGTAGACAAAGTGCTCCAGGACGAGACCAAACTGGTTCTGGCTGGGTTCAGTGGTTTGTGACTTTTTGAGAACAAAGACTTTTGGGGTATAAAGATCTGTGCTAAAACCCCTACACGGTGTGTTACTTCTGGATGTCAAGACGAAACTCTGTCTGTATAACTAGAGGGAAAGGACTTCGAAATTGTCATCCATCTTGCTGAAGCAACTACCCAAGGGCCTGATTTGAGCTTGCCTCCTGCTGAAGTCTCAGGGACATTAGACTTCACCCATCAGCCGCCCGGATTCCTATTTGAGGGGAACTCTACTCGCAGGTGAGGCCTCTGTTGAGAATTCCAGAGCCTTAGGTTCTACTGCGGGGAACGCGGGCTGAAAGTCATCGTATCGCTAGTGTGGGCCGCTGCAGCTGAGGAGCTGTGCCGCTGAGTGCCCACATTTGCCGTACTACGAAAATCATCGCTATTGTGGGCCGCCGCAGCTGAGGAGCTGTTGCCACTGAGAGCCCGCATTTGCCTGTGTTACCCAAGTCATCGCTATCGCCATTGTGGGCATCCGCAGCTGAGGAGCTGTTGCCGCTGAGAGCCCGCATTTGCCTGTGTTACCAAAATCATCGCTATCACTATTGTGGGCCGCTGCAGCTGAGGAGCCGTGCCGCTGAGTGCCCGCATTTGCCGTCCTACGAGAATCATCGCCATCGCTAGTGGGGGCGGCTGCAGCTGAGGAGCTGTGCTGCTGAGTGCCCACACTAGTCACCACTTCGAGGATCTTGTTACCACCTGCGTGTAACGCTGGGTGCCCGCCTTAAGCCCCGCCCCAGGATTATCGTGAGTGCCCGCTGCGGATCGCTACAGCCGGGAGCTGTGGCCGCTGCGAGGACACCTGTCATCACCGCGGCTTCCTTGTGAGGCTGCGTGCCATGCCCACTTTAAATCTCAGGCACATTGTGCCTCACCGGGTCGCGTGGACCCCGGCCTCGAACTAAGTTCGTTCCACGCGCTTTTTGAGTGCCTTGATTGCTTTTGAAGTGAATCTGTAATTATGTGCATTGTAGTTTCTTGAGTGCTTTTAAGGATCGTGTTCAGTCTATATAAAGATAACTATTTTTCTATAACTACTTGTGGTGTCCGTTTGTAACGTCCTTCCTGCGTTATTGTGTATGGTCATAAATGCTTCAGACACTGCCTCTGAGATGGGCCTGTCTGCTGGTGCTACATTACCACAGGGCTGAGCAGGGGTTGTCAAAGGGTGTAGCCCCTTACTCTGACTTAGGAAGAAGGATCCCTATTTGGACCTCGGTGCCAGCCGCTGCCAACTAGAGATCCCCATTTCTAACACCTCGCAAAGCCACTGCTCATCTCCTGAGCAGAAATCATCGATCAGTGGGCAACTCTTCCAACGGTTCTGACCTCATTGGCCGACTCAATTGGCGATATTAGAGGATCACCTCCTCCAAGCCTGTAATCAATCCCAGCCAACCTTGAATTTGCTATTGAACCTTCCAACCAATTCACCATAAAGTGTATCATAATCATCGCCACCAACTTTACAACACACGCACTGCAACAGAGAACTTAGCACCACCAGCCGCTGGGCACAGCTCTTTCATTAGATGCCCACCTGAGGAAGAGTCAGAAGGCTCATTGAGCCCAAAGTTGACAGAAGGCCCACTTTCCAGGAAGGCAAAGAGAAAACTGAGAAATCTACAAAAAAGAGCACAAGCTAATAACCGAGCGGTCTCTCTTCTCGGTTGAATACACACAACAGAAGCAGCCGGCTAGCCCTCCTTCTCTACCCAATTTTTTACAGCAAAGCCCTTCGGCAACAAGCCTAAAGTTCAGCCACGAAGGGGCCACGCTTCAACAACCAACAGATAAAAAAAAACAGCGGACGAAACAGGGTGCAGGGCAAGTTTTGGTCGGGCCTCTGCTGCCATTCTCCCCTGCAGGGAAAGGGCATCCGCCAGCCCCCAAGGCATTCTGCCTATCCAACTGAAGTCAAAGATACAAGGACACGCCCTGCCCCTAGAATTATATCAATCACACCAAAAACAGGGACCCAGACTTATGTCTGCACACAAGTCTCTCATAACATAGAATATAATAACTTTACTCAACACCGCCAGATGCCATCCCTGGCACCATGGCACCATTACACACGGACTACCTCTAACACTCCAAGCTGCAGCAGTCCCCGAAGGCCATGCTAAAGGTGCCAAAACATTGAGCAACAGTCACTTGAAGTCTGAGCAAGGCACGGCCGAAGTGGCTCTTACACCGAGATATCACGTCAAAGGTCACCACAATATGTTAAACAGGGGCAACATACTCCAACTAATGACTTACATACCATCGCTGGCGCACAGTTCGGCGGACCTTGCATGGGTCAAATTACAGTGCCTACCCGGGGACACCCATGGCAAGTCCACCCTGGTTGCGCTGTATCAGCAGTCACACCAGCTGGCAATGCTTTGCGAAGCCAACCAACTGGCGGACTGGGGTATCGATATCAAGCATCCGCCCCAAGACAGATATCCCCATGTCCTAAACATCAAGCTCCTAAAACCACCGACTTATTCCATCTTAAGATGCACCAACAGCACCCTCGCAGGAAAACATCTCTTCGACAAGCCCTTTCAACACAAAGCTCTGAGAATGATATGCTCTTCAGTTCAAAGGTTCGTCAACTCCAGCAATTCCATGTCAGCAATCAACTCGGACACCAGGTCCAGTTTGGCGATCACCCTTCAAGACGGCATACCTAAGCCACCCAGTTGTAACTTTGGTAGCTACTTGAATGACCTAAAACACAAATCTATCACCTCCTGGAATGTGGCAGTCATCCGGAAACTGACTAAAGCAAGCTCTGCATTAGATTACATTCAAAGCAGTGACATCATCTGCCTCCAGGAGACATGGACAATGACTGCAACATTTCTACCAGGGTACTTTGAAATTCACAACTCTGCCATCAGACGTAACATTTTAGGGGCTCCACTGGTGGCCTCCCTGTATGCATCAAACATGCACGAACGGTGGACGTCCCCACATTTGCAATATCCTCACACGGGACACAAACTTTAATCATCAATGGAATTTAAAAAAACTCAAAACCAACCGCTTCTACTTAATTGTTACATTAACCCTGCATTGTATCAGGAAAAAAAGCACTTAACCAGGTGGACATTATAGGAGATCTCCTCATCAAATATCCACATCATATCCCACTCATAGTCAGGGGACTTCAACAACTGATGGCTTGGCAAGCAATCAAAAGACTACAAATTACCTAATGAGGCCATTCATCTGCAAACCTTTTTTGACAACTACTCCCTACACTCCAGTCACAACCTCAAACAAGCCTAGGACCAAACATGGCTTCCGCTGCCTACAAACAGGAACATCTCAACCATCAACTTCATATTTGTCAGTAACCTGTTAGCCCAACACTTCCGCGAATTTGATATTGAGGACCAGGAAAAGAGTGGCCACAGACCCCTCAGAGCGTCCTGACTTTCCATGGAGGCAGCATGCAAGCTCATATCAATCGGAGCACCCACGGGAAAAGATTTTGGCAAAGTGCTACGCAGAATTAAATGGACCGCAAAGCTGGACCCAAAACTGACCATCTGGTTAACTAACAATGAACATCTAGAAACAACTCGCAGCCCTGAGGCCCTCCTAGAACATTGGGTCGCTCTCCTAAATGACTTACATCTTGTGCTGAAGGGAACACCGGATGCCCGCCCAAAGCAACCAACCCGGTCTCAGTACAATGAAGCAAGGGGGATGCTGGCAAGTAAGCTGTAGCTTCGAAAGGCCCTAAAGGCAAAATGAAGAGGTGACAATGCAGCCCAGGGCCAAGGTATCATAACCCTTCGAGACGCCCTCAAGAAAAGTATATGGGTGCAAAGCAACAAACAGAGAGAAGCGGACTGGCTTAAAATATTCACCCTTCTCAAAGAGAAAAACTCTGCCCTCTTCTGGAAATATATTAACCAACTTAGCAACAACGCCTAGCCCAAGGAGAATGGAACAGCGGAGAGCATATGGGTCAACTACGCCAAAAAGCTATTCAGTGGAGAGTCGGGTGAAACTAACTTTCCAATCTACTTAAACATCAAATTCCCAAGATACGCAGGATCTAGAAATGTCAGAAGTTGAAGTAACTAAATCCATCAAACAAATGAGGAGTGATGGCACTCCAGGACCCAATGGAATACCAGCAGTAGCCTTTAAATCAGCCCAAACATTTTGGGCAGGGCTCCTCACAATGCTCTTTAACCACGCCTTCCTTACAGCTACAATTCCACCAGCATGGAAGGAATCAATTATCCATCCAATCCACAAAAAAAAGGTAGACCATTCAAACCTGGCCAACTGCTGGTTAAAAGCTCTACTGGACATCGAAGCTAAGGCCTACGCCTGCATTATACTGGCCGAATTGGAAACCTGGGCCTCAGAAAAAAATCATCCTCCCCTATACCTAGTCAGGATTTAGATCAGACTGCTCAACAACAGACAATATAATAGCGCTGGCATAATAGGTGTGGAGAGCCACTCAGGAGAAGCAGCTACCTTTATTCTGCTGCTACTTGGACTACAGGGCGGCGTTCGATAGAGCCGACAGGGAATGTTGTGGCCCAAGTTACACTCCTGGGGGATCCACCCCAAACTTCTCACAGCAATAATGTCTCTTCGCCAGGGGAGCTGGGTCAGGATCAAAACCAGTGTTACGACAGTGACTGCAAATATTCCATCAAACAATGGCCTAAAACAAGGCTGTGTGTTAGCCCCGCTGCTCTTCAATCTCTACACTGCTGATCTGCCAGAAACTCTAGTAGTCGCAATTCTAGTTACCCCAAAATTTGGGTGCCTAAGCCTCCAGATTATGCACTAAGCTAATGACATTTTCATCATGAACCAAACAAGAACAGGTCTACATACAGCCCTCAACACGTATAACATGACGAACAAACTCCTGGTGAATCAGTCAAAAACCAAAGTAATGGTCTTTGGAAACTATCCATGAAAGTAATCCGTGCACTGGCAAATAGGAGATCAGCGAATTAAAACCTGCACCAGCTACAGCAACCTGGGTGTTTGGTTTACCGCAAGGACAAATCAAGCGGCTCATCTCAAACACCTTAGGTCCAAGGGAGCCAGGGTCATACCCAGCCGGTGTTGTTTAAACTGCCAACTACACAGCCCAACAGCCAAACGTTTTACTTGCCAAGCTGCTGCCAGCATTGTCCTATGCTCATCTAGCCTTCCCAGGTAAAGCGGGCCCACGCCTTACAAACTACCAAATAACGGCATACAAAAAATATTCTCCGTCCATACGGCACACAAGGAGGGCCAGGATGAGGCTGGAGCTGAGCCTGGTAAGCGCAGACCTCCACTGTCTAGGAGACCTAGTGAAATATTTCATTTGCATCCTGCGCGCCCCAGCGCTATCACTGAAAGCTCAATCACAATCCATATTTGTCAACGAGCTTTCCCCACGGTACTCGCAACTGCAATTAGGCACCAGCACATTAAAAGTCGAAAAAACAAACTTGTCCAATCCCGCCATCCCCCTGTCAATGTGGAGAAAAACAATAAACGAGCAAACCACTCAAGCATCATACGAAAGGGACATCGAAAAGCTTCAACACAAGACCCTCTCTGAGGCTCTGGATGCCTCGTACATCATGGGAAAAGCGCAACCATACTTTGAACACCCCCTTTGACTGCAGTCTCTCAACAAAATCATCTACATGAGGCTGCTAGCTCTTCCAAGTCATGAATGTTTCAATCCTCTCTAGCCACGCAAAGATGGGCAGCAATTGTGCAGGCTATGCAACTACCACCTTGAGTATAGGCTACATCTGCTGCTGCCCCCACTTTGCGAACGATTGACATTGTCTCATAGTTCCACTTTGTCGGGGTGACTCCCATAGACGCTGCAGGGAAGTATCAGACCTATGCTTCACCAACACAGCACAAAAATCGTCACAAGGTTGGGAAAATTCACCAACATCATCTAAGCAGCCCCGGACACAGCCTAGCACTGCAACCATTGATAAAGGTAGGAGAAGAGACATTCCTGCAGAGGACCATTCAAGCACCCATTAAGATCTGATAAAATGCATATCCTAACGCACCATCTGTTAAACTCAACCAGCATTATACCTTTATATGGACTGCATAAATTGCACTTATACACTTGTCTTATCTTATCTTTAAGATAAATCTTTCTAATTTATTATTCCATTTTACAACAACAAAAAACTCCCGATTTTAATGATTTTTTGTAAAACTTTTTAAGTGGCTTTTAATTACTGGACTGGCTATCTGTTTTTATGGGCAACGGCGTCATCCCGTTTACCCACATGTAATGATTTTTATTAAATCAAACATGAATAAACAAAATTCTGAAATTCCGAATAGTTCTTTCGGACTTTGTCCACTATGTTTTCTCTCAGTAGCCTTCAGTCTTTTAAGTCCATATTAGTAAGTGATATTTGGCATCTTTTTTAATGGAGGTGAAGCCAATGTCGCAATCCAGGCAATGGTGGGAAAGCCTGGTGCAAGCATGAGGAGTGGTTTACAACACTTTCTTTCATGGACGCCTATTTTTGTTGTACATTTCTCCAAGTCCCATAGTTGAGCTCCATAAGCAGTTAGCCTTCCGACCTTGGCATGAATTTACTTGGTCAATCAGTCACGAGAGGCAACTGCCATGTGAACGAGCAAGCCTTAGATAGCGTTTCAGTGCCCATATTTCTCTATTGATTTTCAAATATGGGATATCCATTTTAGGCTGCTAGCTATAGTCAACCTCGGGTACATTATATTTTCTGGTCACGGCTGCATACCTCCTAGTAAACATCTGCGACTCCAGAATGGTCATCTCCATTGGGAAGCAGGCCTTCATGACGGCAATAAGCATGTCAAAGTGCCGCCTTGGAGACTTCTGCCCTTTAAGGGCATAGGATATAGACCTGGATGAGGTCTAGGGAAGACTGACGAGTATTTCACTATGCCTGCCAGGCATACATATAGACAGATATAGATGTTCACTATTAGGCGCTTACAAACTGATATTGCGTTGCACCTCAACAATGCTTTCCCACTGCATGTGCAATTGTGTACACTTGCAGGTCAGAAACCTGGGGGTCACGCTTCCAATCGCTTGTGATTAGAACGTGGATGAGGCACAACAAAGTTATGTTAAAAAAAACACAAAAGGGAAATGTACTAACTAGTACTAAGAAATTGAGGCTTGGATTTTAACGGTAAACGAAGCGTTTTGAGCCTGTCCTTTTCCATAAAGTAATTAAGCTAACATTTGATTCAAATCCACACTATTATAGGAACATGTGCCCAAATAATATCAGCAGATGTGCCCATCAGAAAAAGACTGGAAATATAGGTCTGTTTTGACGCCACAACGACGGAGAACAGTGGATGCTTATTTCTTGAACAGGAAAAATAAATGTTACCAGGTGTATTAGAAAAAAGCTATTGTAATGTCAGATGCAGGCGGTTTTGCATGTGTACTCGGGTGAGACTAATAATTATTTATTCACATGTTCCTAAAGAAGGGATCTTTCTGGATATAAACACAGAAAACCAACCTTTGCCCTTAACGTGGTAAGTTCTACAGGCACAAATAATGCCAGCCATGGATGGAATAAGGACCCATTAAGCTGCGCATTAAAACAGGAGTACACCGGCTTTTTGTTTTGTAAATAGCGTATGTTTCTGACATATCTTAATCCTATCATCACACACGGTGCATCCCGCCTTCCAGTCCAGTGATTAGTCATATCTGCGACAGCCTAAAAATGCCGAGCGGGTGCACAGCTGCTGTGCGCCCGGCCCCTGTCTGCGGTGTGTACCAGTGACACCGCATTAGCTCTGCAATCCATTCTATCCTCCCCCCATCACCCGAGCCTGGCAGCGGCAATAAAGGGCACCCACGTCTCCGCATGCCCCGCCCGATAAAAACGGTAGTCAGCACCGTTTTACTGGACCAAACTTTTTATAATTTCACTTGATACCAGCATTAATTTTGCATGCTCTGTGTAACCCTGCCGTACCACAGGCCTGTCTCTCTTGTTGGTTGTCAGACCTGGCTAGCTACTCTCTCGCTCTGCTTCCTGCAGGCAAAGGATGCACACCGCAGTTCCATTGTACCAGCGGCAATAGATCTAGCAAAAATAGTATCCAGGTTTTCACAGATTGTACAAATGTTATTGTTATCGTTTACAAACAGATGTGCACAAATTACTATGCACGGTCGCTCTCTACAATTTATCTGAATGAGTTTGCTGAAAATACAAATCGTATCACACGATCCTAACGTTATAACACGCTTCCGGATTCAACCCTTCTGACATCCAGCAGGTTTAGAAATAATACTTAGTACCAGCAGGTGCTTCCTAGCAGTGACTGCCGCCCTTCTCCTCCCACAAAGAGCTGCCTCATGATTGCCTGACACACACTCAACCATCAACAAAAACAACCAGGAGCCACCCGCCCCCCATCCCGGGGGGTTTAAGTGGGCCGAGCCTCTTGCCTGCTCGGATTATCTCATGGTCACTGGGCAGGTCTCGGCGACTCTCACGCAGAGTCTCAGCGAATAATGCATCATCATTTCAAGGCAAACATATGGCTCGGGGCTAAGAAGCGAAAGCATCCGAGAAGCCGCAAGGTATATTCCGAACAGTTAAATATCCACACCAGATGAAAAACTAAACCTCACACCAGTAAGCTGGCCGAATACAACAGGCCCTTCGCTACAACGTGCTTTTGTGACTGCCCCATTCTTTTAGTCGGCGTGTCGTGCAGACAGTACAATGCAATGACAGGCGAAGACATCGAGGAGATGAATGGCGGGGTAGGGAGTATGTTGACAGTAGGGAAGGACAACGACAGACAGTGCACCTTCCTGTGGCATGACTGAGAAGGTGGTACACTAAGCACAGGCTCAGATAACAACAACGGGGGCTGGTGTCTAATGAATAGGGCATCAGATGGGCACATGGCAAGTTCACCAGGAGTACGGAAACGCAGTAGAAGGAGGTACAATGGGTAAGAGCAATTGGGTGCTAAAGGACGCATAGAGAGCAAACACTATAGTCCCGGAAGGATTAAAACAAAGGTCAGGGTTGGTGTCAAAGGTGAGGAAGAAAAGGCATAAAGAGGTCAAAGAGCCACGGCTGGGTTCACTGCGGTTGGGGAAAACACAGTGTGGATAGCAAGGGAGGCATCAAAAGGGCGTGTGGTTATGATGACAGTGGCAGGTCTAGTGCAGAGTATGGCTATTACGTAGGAAAGATGGCACTGGCCATTGGGTAACAGGGGGAAGAACAGGAGGTAGAGGGAAGTACTAGGTCCGGAAGTAGCTTGAGGTTGACAAACTTGGTGAGTTAGGTCAAGATGGACAAGTGTGAAGTATCGAGTGCTGAGCAGGATTCCACTGACAGGAGAGGTGGGCGGCAGTGAGGACTCCACATATAGTTGCTAGTGGTGTAGGTAAAAAGTTGACATGGGTAAGGATAGACAGGAGACATGGGTGAGGGTACAGAGACGTTGGGTGAGAGTGCACACATGACAGGCGAGAATCAGCTAGGGATGAGACGACAGTAGCAGGTGAAGGGTGACGGTAGACGTAACTGAGTAACGAGTTGTGTGATGTGGCAGACAAGAGACAGGTGAGGGGCAGGCGGTGAGGGCGGGCACCTTGTAAAAAAAACACGAAATCAGGAAGGCATGCACAGGTGAGAATCGATAGTGTGGAGTTGAAGTGGTGACAGTGGATGGGGCCCCTGTCAGGATAGAAATGTTAAGGTTATACACGTGACATGTCGACAAGGAAGGGCACATGTGGGGTGAGTGTGGAGAGGACAGACAGAGGCGAGGGTTCACCGGGAGCAGTCCTGACAAGAGGAAGTGTTGAAGGGGCATCCAGTAGTGACAGTACTGGACTGCAATCCTCTTCCGGGTATGAGTGGAGTCCCGCCGCCCCTCTCTCTTTCTCTTACCTAGCGCCACCTCGCAGGCTTTCCGCAGCTGTGAGTGGTGTGCCTTCTTCACCTCCTTGTCTGCAAGGATCTTCTCCAGGGCGCGGGTCAGGAACATGTTCTTGGTCTTTTTGCCCTCATGCATGGGCGCGGCGGGGCTGCGGTTGCTGGGCTCCTGCCTCCCGCAGCCCCGGCCTCCTCCTCCTCCTCCGGCGCCTTGCCCTCGCTCTGCGGCGGCTCCGCTCGCACCCGGAAAAGGTGGGCGCTCGCTACCCTTACCGCCCACCCTGGGCCATGCCTGGCTGCGCGCACACCGGGGTCAAAGCCTCTGCTGCCCGGGCTACACGGGGCATTAATGGTACACGGAAATGGCCGGCTCCACCATCAGCAGCGACCTGCACTCGCCATGTTGGAAGGAAGCGACGTCACACACACAGAGCCCAGCAGCAGCGGCAGCCAGGGAGCGCACCGGCCGGGACGGGAGGGGGAGAGCCCAGGAGAAAGGAGAGGAGGAGAGAGGTGAGAAGAGGGGTGGGGGGGGAGAGGAGGCGATGAGGATGAGGTGGAATACGAAAGAGGGTTAGGAAGAGGCTAGAAATAGATAAAGACGAAGGAACGAGAAGAAAAGAAGAGGAGAAAAGAGGAAAAGGTGAACGCGAACCAGGACCTGGCACAGGACATATAATTTGGTGGTGATAATAAATTCTTGGCGAAAAATATATTGACTGGAACTGGGGAGCGTTGTTCGATTTTTTTTGTTTTTGAAGAAAATGGCGAAAACCTAACTAATACGATGCAGTGAAAGCTACAGACACCACGCATTATGTCTGAAACATTTTCTTTTTTTTTTTATTCAGTCTTGACTGCATCACCCGTTTTCACTTCATAGCACAGAAAAGTACTGTGTCCTTGGAATGCCTGTCTGTATCCGGTGTAGTATTGTAGTAAATGATAATATATAAGTAATGCTGCAATGTGTCTTTAAGAATGTGTTTACATTTCAATTGGGGTTGACATCACTGGGTTCTGGAATGTAAACTGAATGGTCAGATTGCTGTTGGATTTTACTGCGATCAGTCGTGGGTCTTGTTTCATGAATAAAACTTCATTTCCTAATAATCTGCTGACTCTTCCTGGATTACTCGACTATATCCCTTACTACATTATTTGGCGACGAGGATGGGATGGCAGAGACATTTTGGGGTGTCGTGACCAAGCTAGTTTAGGTATTTTACTCAAGCCTGGACATCCCGAACCTGTTGTTTTGGGTGATTTTCCTGTCATGTCTATTTGTGACAACATAACACAAAATCCCACTCTTAACTTGTTGTTTGAAAAATACAAAATTATGTTCAGTAATGATGTAGGCCTAGTTAAAAACTTTGAACATACAATCAGGTTGAAAGATAATGTGACTCCGGTGGTTCAAAAAGTACGGCCTGTTCCTCTTTCTGTTAGAGATGACCTCAAGAAACATCTTGATATATTGTGCTCTCAGAATATCATTTGTCCAGTTGAATCTTCAGAATGGATTTCTGCGGCTGTAGTTGCTCGAAAACATTCTGGTGATATTCGTTTATATTGTTGTTGATGCTCATCCTTTTCCAAAAATTCATGATATGTTGGCGAAATTAGGTAGCCGTAAGTTCTTCTCCACGATTGACTTGCGTTCTGACTTGCGTTCAGCCTATCATCAAATTCCACTGTCAATTGAGTCTCAACCTCTCACTACATTTGTTACCCCTTTTGGTGTTTACATGCATAAAAGACTACCGTTCGGATTAGCTTCTGCAGCTAGTATATTTTCCAAGATTAACTGACAAAATGTTTGATAACTGTCCTGGCATTCAAGATGGCATACTTGTTTATTCTGAGAGTATAGAACAACACTATGTTCTCTTAAGGAAGGTTTGGAACATTTTACATACACATGGTATGACTGTCAACATTCACAAGTGAAAATTTCTTTCTCAAAATGTTGACTATTTAGGTCATAATTTATCAGCATCTGGTATCCAACCCAAAACTGCTCTTTTGGATGCCATTAAATGTTCACCACCTCCTACTGATAAAGATTCATTAAGAGCATTTCTAGGGTTGAGCGAATACTATGCTCGCTTTGTTCAAGGGTATGCATTAGTAGTACAACCTCTTAGGAATATATTAAAAAAACATGCAAAATTTGATTGGTCAGTTGATACACAAAATGCTTTCACGCCGGTAAAAGATTTGATTTTAAATGCTCCTGCTATCAAACCATTTACTTATGGAGTTCAAAGTATCATTACAGTAGATGCAAGTGCAAAAGGTCTGGCTGCTGTGCTTAGTCAGATTGGAGATGGACGTGAAGGCACTATTGCATTTGCATCTCGTACTTTGAGTTCAGCTGAATCAATTACAGCACTATAGAGCGGGAAGCCTTAGCATGCACGTGGTCTGTGGAAAAATTTAAAACTTACATTTGGGGGACAAAACTTTTGTTGTACACTGATCACAAACCCTTAATATACATGTTAGGCGACAGCTGCTCTAACAGAGCATCTTCATGTTTGATTAGACTCCTAGCTCGACTACAGGAGTATAATTTTGATATTAAATACATTCCCGGTGGGAAAAATGTACGGGCTGATTTTCTTTCTCGGATCCCATTGTCAAATATGCAGGAATCTTTAAAATCAGAGGATGATTATGAATGTGTATATTCTATTCAGGATGTGATACAAAATTACAAAATCTCTCAGGATGATTGGATTAGTTATTCTGCAGATGATAACTGTTTACAGAACGTTAAAAAATATTTAGTTAATGGTTGGCCTCCTGATCGTAATTTATCTTTGGAAGAAAAAACTTTTGCTCAAATTGCTGCAGAGTTATCATTCTCAAATGATATCTTGTTGCGTCAGGATAAATTTGTTCCTCCAAGAGGCATTAGAGACACTAATTAAGTTAGCTCATGATAGGCATCCTGGTACCACTGGTACTATAAATAAGATCAAACAAACTTATTGGTGGCCAGGCATTGACAATCAGGTTAGAATACATGTTGATAAATGCCCTCAATGCATTTGCTCTGATAAGCATTGGAAAACTTCAAATGCACCTCTTTGTCCAGTTCAGTGGCCTAGTGGGGCTTGGAAGAAAATTGGTTTGGATTTCTCGGGACCATTCTCAGCCCTAGATACAGATAAAAAATATTTGATTGTTGCTGTCGACTATTATTCTAAATGGATCTACTTTTCTTTTGCGAAAAATGCTGACTCCAATACTGTCATTTTATTTTTGCAACGCCTGTTTTTCACTGAAGGCCCTCCTGAGCAGATCGTAACAGATAATGGGTCACATTTTACTGCTCATGACTTAAACTCATTTTTAGGTGCTTTAGATGTCAAACATGTTCTTGTCCCATTGTACAGTCCATCTTCAAATGGTCTTGTTGAGCGTGCTAATCGCTTGCTCAAAGAAGCTGTTCAAGCTGCTATTTCAAATGGCTTAAACATATCTTCCTTTTTACTTCAGAAGGTCTGGAATTATAACATTACACCCCATAGCACAACAGGAGTTGCACCTTTCATTTTATTAAGGGGTCGTATGTCTGCTTCTAAACTCAATCCTGCTTGGCTTATGGAAAAATCTTTTCAGTCTCCTATTGATTTGAACAGAATCGGGGATCAGGTTAAGAAGAAACAAGAAATTTATAAGCATAATTATGATAGTAGAATGCATGTTTCTATCAAACCGTTACAGCCGGGAGATTGTATTCGTAGTATGAACTATGAGGGACGGTTGAGAAGACTGCCCACACGTTTTCGTGACTATGTCATGAATTAAAGTTAAAGTTGCTTCATTTTATTTTGTTTTATTCAATTTGTGTTTCTTTTAATTTGTAGGTTTAATTTTGTAATTAGTAGCTATTGTATTTCATAATTTGTTTTTTCCTATAAAAGAGGAAGGATGTGTAGTATTATAGTAAATGATAATATATAAGTAATGCCGCAATGTGTCTTTAAGAATGTGTTTACATTTCAATTGTGGTTGACATCACTGGGTTCTGGAATGTAAACTGAATGGTCAGATTGCTGTTGGATTTTACTGTGATCAGTCGTAGGTCTTGTTTCATGAATAAAACTTCATTTCCTAATAATCTGCTGACTCTTCCTGGATTACTCGACTATATCCCTTACTACATCCGGTTACCCACAATCACAGCAGTATGGCCTACACACGCCTCTCCATTTGATCCTCAGTTTTGTGTCACCGGGCTATCTTGGGACAGTGCACTGTGGTTACAGGACATGAGTAGATTGTGATACTCCTGTAAACAGAAAATGTATACACTGCTAACCTTTCGAGTCTTCAGTGAGGGTGAACAATAATATTTCCTGAGGAAGATTCCATTATAGTCAAAGGAGGTTAAGCCAGTTGGGCGTGTTGGGGTAGATGGCGTTTGCAAATAAGGTGGTCATATTGACGACCATGAAGGCATTTTTTCTTTTAATAGAGACGCTATGATTGAAAGAGCATTTCCTATTTCAAATGACGGTACGTTAATAGTTATGGATAAAAAAGAACCTCAGTCATGCGCGTTACAGTTAAGTTCTCTTGGTATCAGGTGTTGGCTCCCTAATGGACCCAGACATGAACAAAAGTTAACTTCGTAGTGCTTTATGGTGGTGACAGCCCAACAAAGGGCTAGGCAACATGAGTTTTTGGAAATCAGCATTTGGAAATTGCAGAAATAAGGATGAATTTGAACTCAGTGGATTTTGTGCTGGAACTAGCTCCTTGTTATGAAACTAAGATCTTCATATAGACTGGCCTATTGAATCCACTTTAATTCCCACTTAGTAATTATGTTAGGATCTCCGTTTCAGTGGTGGTGGCAACAGCTTTAAGTAAGCTAGACGACACAAGGTCAAAATTCACATAAAAGCGGACTTGTTTAGTAGGCGTTCCATCCCTGGCCTCCTCAAGGAACATTGTCATGTCAGAGGCAATTGACGACAGGCCAAGTTAAAACTTTTTGAGTAAGTCCTTTCTGTTTCTAGCAGATCAAGCAGCCCTTATAACTACTGCTGAAGAGGAGGATAAATGATTGCTTAGGACCATACAGGATGTCGTCAACATACTCCTGTACATATGATTAGTGCTGGACTGTCCTGTCGTGCACTCTGGCAACATTAGGTGGGCTGGTTTGAAAGGATCAGATAGTGGGCCATTTTTTGGGGGGTCCTGTTGGCCGTGATGGTGTGAGAGGTGAACCCCAATAATCTCCTGAAGCCCAACATTATATGAATCCCGAATTTTACCTTAGGCAGTCCAGCTCCACAAGCCCTTTTATTGGTCTAGCGGCAAGAGTCTACCCTTCCATTTAATAACAAGCTTATGAAAGTAAAATCATTATTAGTAACTGGGACCACTCAAAAACTGAGTTCTAGATCACAATTAAATATGAAAGGTTTAATACAGAATCATCAAAATTAGCATTACAAAGGAATTTGCATATTTTGCCACAAAAGCCCAGATACAAAATCACAAATCATAGTAGAATACCTAATTCTTCAATCTAATTTCTAAGTGTCAAACTCCTAAGGAGTTTCAAGTAAAGCCTAAAGATAGAATCTTAAATGAAGAAAATCTTAAAATAATTGGACAGAATTTCAGGAGGAAAATTGAAAGTATCCCGATTTTCCAAAACCACGGGTTTTTATACACAATGAATATATCAATTAATAAAACTGCAAACTCAGCATAACATGATCCAGGTTAGGTTGCACTGGCAAATCCAAAACATTTTCATAAGTTTGCAATGCTCCTAACATTAACCCATACTTTTTTTTATGGTAAGAGAAATCTTCCGCTTGCAACTACACTCCAGAGATGTACAACTGAATATTAAATATTTTCTTAACAAGTGCTCATATACTTATATTCTTCTACACACATACATCAGAATTAGCAACAGAAATCCTTCAAAATTATTCATTAGGTAAACAAGAGTTTCATTCACAATACATGCTAACACTACAGTACATGACATCATTGCTCCTCATGTTCCGTGAAAAGGGAAAGAAGACTTGTAGTGGGTAACTAACTAGGAGGGGGCAGAAGCAAGATGAGCAAAACACCACAAGCTGCATTCATTTTAAAAATAATGGTGTCTCATGAAAATGTGTCACAACTACAGTGTCTTACGAGTTAGCAATGACGGAACCCTTTTGGCTCTTGATGGACTCCGTAGAGCTGTGATGTAAGTGTTGGAGGGGAATGCATTGAAGGCTATTTTAGAATGCTGAGTTCGCAGTTACATACAGAAGAATAAAGGCATCTTATACTGAGCTCTGAGTGTGTGGCGTATTCATTGGGAGTATCCGGGCTGGGTAGGACGCCACATTGGTGACGAGATAGGAGATAAGTAATCCGAAGATTGACAGTGCTCTCCCAGACTGCTTTTGTGTACCACGTGTGCCGTTCTCGAAGTGCTGAATAGACGTTTGGAGTATGTGGAGCCAAAGCGCAGCCCCAGTTCATAGTAAAGCATTTGAAGTTAATGAAAACTTCACTGAGAAGTCACCACGTCGGTGGCCAAGAGCATGCTGGGAAGGCTGCACAAAAGCTACTGCGCAACTCAAAGCCATACATTCATATGGAGTGATAACTATAGGTGGATGCAACCAGGCTTTGAAAGAGCCGCAAAGTGCAAGATAACACTCCGAACAGAAGCGCTGCAAGGCAGCGATGAACCAGATGTCCGACAGCACAAAGAGACGCCTAAAGGCAAAGTGGTACAAAAACGGTCCTTTGTTTCCCAGTACTGATTAAAGAGAGTCATCATGCCACAGCCCTGGATGGAGTGACCTCCAAGAAAGCACCAGGGGTTGTGCTTATGGAACTGGCCATACCTGAAAGTGGCATCCCACCGAAGCTGCCAAGTGGGTCTCAGAACAACTCCAAAGGTCTCCGAAGGTTAAAAAGCAGGGAGCCTCGTTTGGAATCGCAAAAGCTTGCTTTTCCAATGGATACCAAGAAGGAGGTCACTGTACCACAGAAAGTCCTGGACGATCTGGAGGCTGATCCATTGCAGGACATCAGAGATGGTGCAGATGATGCTTGTCCTAGTAGACAGCCGACAATCTCAATGTCAGTCACTCCCATAAATGGTTATAATGCTGCCACGTTCCTGAAACCACCACCACCTTTCGATACCGCCAAAAAGCAAAATATTGACAATAGAGGGATTATTTGGGTAAGACATTTGAAGATTTCATTGATGCACTTGAAGAGACTGATAACAAAAAGATTATCAAATACCTCAATTCTTTTGCTGGTGATGGTGTAAAGGATGTCATAGGAAGATGCCGCAAACTGCCGAATAAATCACATACCGTCAGATTAAAGATATTTTGAATCTCAAATTCAATCCAATGCCCAATGTAGATTACGAAAGATACATTTTCAGTCAGGAATGACAGAAAGTTGGTGAAACCATCGATGGATTTGTGGAAAGATTCTACACACATCAAACACTGTAAGTTCAACAAATTTAATGACAAAGAAGCTACACGTCTTAGAGTTATTGATGGATGCTTGTCAGATTCATTCAGATAATGAATGCTGAGAGAAACTCTTAGTCTGGAGCGAGTGTTAATGTTCTGCCACTTGGCAGATATGCAAAGGCTGTGAAAAGGAGAACCATTTAGTGACGGTTTGCAAAGCAAAAGAAAAAAACAAGTGCGTCACAGCGAATAAACAAAATGACCGCTAAAACGTTTCTGAAGCAACGATCGACGTGCAACCAAAAGCCTAAGCAGCGACGTCAGTTAAGACAAACTGAAACTGGACTAATTCGATTGTCATCAAAATCATTGTCATACCGTTCTACTACATCAGTACCAAGTGAAAGACAAGATGGTTGTGCCATGTCGATGTTTACCTCAGAAAAAACGTGTTGTTGCACTGACCGCATGTGAAGAAAAATGTCAGTCAAAGAAAAGTCGACCTTCCAAAGCATTAAAGTCATTCAAACATTGTCCGAAGATTAAACTAAAAGTAAATGGTTGTTCGATACCTTTCGTCATTGACAGTGGTGCAGTGATAAACATTATGCCTGAGGAGAAATATAATGAATTGTCTTCAGTACCACAACTTACGCCATCAAAAAGTGTATACTTGGGCTGCATTAATGCCCATAAAAAGTAAAGGTTAATTTGTAGCGACAATGATACTCAAGAAAACTAAGGTGCAAGTACACATCCTTGTGCTTCAGGGTACAGCGTCAAGTGCCTGTCTACTCAGTTTCAGCACAGATGCTGATATGAGACTGATGTCCATAAACTAAAACCTGCATGCTCAGTAAGTCAATTTCCTTCATTGTTTCATGGTTTGGGAAGGCTTAAAACTGCGAAAGTAAAGCTGCATTTTAATGAGGACGTCCGTCCTGTTGCTTAAAGACATAAACAAATTGCTTTTCATTTACTTACAAGATGAAAATGAACGTAAATCATTACTTAAGCATGATATCATTGATACTGGTCCCGCGCCATGGGTGTCTTCCATTGTCGTGGTGCCCAAAATGGACAGTGAAGGAGCAATACGCATACGCATTGACATGCGTCAGGCAAACAAGGCAATTGAACAAGAATGACACCCACATATTGCTGACATGATGATGCAATAAATGGTGCAAAGGTTTTCTCTCGCCTTGATTTGAATAAAGGTTAGCATCAGTTGGAGCTCGAAGAAAATTGCAGGTACATTACAACCTTTTCTATTGATGTTGGTCTGTTTTGATACAAAAGACTACGTTTTGGGGTGTCATCAGCTGCAGAACTTTTTCAAGACATCATTCGACGTATTATACAGTCTGCCTTGAATGTATTCAACTATAGTTGGGTCTCGTGGCTTAGTGGACTAATGCATCCACTGCAGCGGCCTGTGTTCGACCTCATTGTCACGGGTCCAAATCCCGGTGGGTCCACTCAGCCTTTCATCCATCTGAGGTTGATAAAATGAGTACCATTGAATTGGGTAATAATAAACATCTGTTATTCAGCGCCGAGATGCCTACAGCTGAACGTGCGTTTTACAAATGCACGTTGTATAGTGATGACATATTGGTTTTTGAAGCTACACAAAGAGAGCATGATAAAGCTCTTACACTAGTATGTCATTTACTGGCTGATGCAGTTTTCACTTTGAATGCAGATAAATGTGAGCTTCACAGGAAAAAGTTAATATTCTTTGGCCATATCTTTCTGATAGGGGTATGACACCAGATCCTGCTAAAGTTCTTGCGCTGACAAATGCTGATCCACCACAAAATGTTTAAATGGTGCATTAGTTTCTTGGCATGGACAGCCACTGTTGCACATATATACAAAACTTTGCCACTGTAAGTGCTCCATTGAGAGATTTGACAAAAAAGAATGTTTCATTTCATTGGTCACATGAATGTGAAAAAAGGTTTAAGAAAATCAAATAAGCCACTGAGAATGCTACTGAAATGACTTCTTCCAATCAGAAGCTTCATACAGAGGTTGTTGTCGACGCTAGCCCAGTCGGATTAGGCGATATCCTTACACAGGACGTCTGACACTCGACTGCTCGAAGGCCTATGGTGGCATATGCAAGTAGGAGTTTATCCCAAACAGTCTGCGGCAGAAATTGTTTGAAGTGGCTTACGAAGGACATTGTGGAATCGTTGTCACAAAACGAGCTAACCAAGAACGAGTCTGGTTTCTGTATCTTGATAAGCTGGCTAAAAATGAATTAAAGGCCTGTCATCTATGCAAATGCCTTTCTACAAAAGTTACTCAACATGTCAGAACTCCTGAAGCATGCCTGAGAAAGAGTAGCCATTGACATTTTTGGTCCACTTGACAGTAGACATCACCTGATGGTGATTGTGGATGAATACACATGATTTCCATTAATTTAGGATGATCCAGCGCAACCACTATTTCATAAGCCAGTGACCATGAAACATGTCACACATAAGTCACTTACCAAACAACTGGGCCCATCACACATTACCCATAAATGATCCCTGAAGACGAGCGCTGGATTAGGGGGGGGTTTAATTTTGTCAGTTTTTTGTATATGTACTGTTCTATACTTCACATTTATAACACTTTTTTTTTTATTCCTAACTATTCTTAATTTCAACTGGCTTCTTCTGGTTGATGGACCATTAGTTGACGAGTTGATGGTGACTATGATTAACTAAAAAGTGTAATACTTTATTTAAATAACCACAAAGTATCTTATTAAATTAAATGCTCATTTCAGATCATCAGTACACACACAGGACCACTTATAAGAGAACAATTTATCAAGCAATGTAATCAAAATGAATCATTTGCCTCAACATCAAAGCGTGTATAAGGGTAAGGGAAAGAAGGTACAGCAAAAATACTTTGCAGAAATATATTGCAGAATTAAAGCATTTAAGGAGGGTGTTACCCACCAAAGAATCAGGAAAACCACTTCCTTGGCCAAGGTTGTGGCAAGGGTCCCCAGAAATAGGCTTGGAGGACAAAGTTAACAGGACAGGTGCAGTTAAGTCTTGCAAATAAACTGGCAAACAAAACAATAATCTCCCAATCTATCTACCTTTGATCTAGTTCTCCTCGGACACAGTCTCCTCCCCAGCACTCCCGCAATGTTCTCATACCTAAGTTGCTCTCTGACTTGGTGCTGATCCGCTTTTCCTCGATCTCTGTGTCTCGATATATATCTCTCTCTTTTTTTTTTTTTTTTGATGGTCTGCCGACACACCCACAATTTAGGATATCAATCATACCCTGATTCCTAGCTCACTAACTTGCAATGTTGCAGTGTCAGTAGAAACTCGGCCTATGATTGGATGACACGGGTCTTGTTAGAGTCTCCTCAGCAGGTTCTCATCGCAATTCCATCCCATACCAGTTTTAACAAAAGAAGTATTAAGGATAAATACATTCATATACTACTAATATTAATTGTTATACGTTCTGCAACATTTTAATATTATGACATACGCTTCACATTCAAGTTGCACGTAGCAATGACAGTTCCCACAGTCTCTGTTGCATCTTGGCACATAAACAATAGGACACAGGTCAACATGGCCTTCACACGAATTACATCAGCTGGTACACTCAGCAGTTCGTGACTAGGCAGAGCATTTGGCGCATGCGTCTTTCGTATAGACCAAGACAACCACATGCTGGCTCGGACAACAGACCATTTTCATGCAGGCCCAATCTCGTACTAAAGTAAATAAACACAAAAGAACATTCATGAAATAAAACCCATTACATTTACCTCCCGCCATACTATTACCCTGTATTAGTTATTACCTAGCAAAAGCTATTAATTTAAAGCAACTCTTCTGTTATTCGTGCACAACATGCAAAATGTGCAATGTACAACATAGCATAAATGTGTACTAGTATGATTTTCTACAGCATAAACAGTTAATACGTGCTCATGCCATCATGGTTTAATATATTAGGTAAAATGCGTTTGCCCCATGTGTGTGTTCAGAGTTGGTTAGTCCATGCAGTTAATACATTATTATGGAGATGCTTAATTTCATGAGGGTGTAATCTTACAAACCTCACTCCAGCAATCCCCCCTTTGATGGTTTAACATCATAAAATATCTAAACATACGATTTGTCAAGTTATATAGCTGTTATTATATCTTCTGGCCCGTGCTCCTTACATTTTACATATAATTTTTCTTTAAAATCTTCCAACTCGATCTCTTCTATCTCTCTCTTTCTTTCTTTGCGTTCCTTACTCTACTTTCTTTCTTTCTTTTCTTCGCATCTTTTCTTTATACAAATATATGTCATTCTCATTGTTAATATTCTAATTGATACAGAAACTATTGGCACTATTATTTATCCTACCAGGGAACTACCGATAGAAGAAAACCAATTGCTTAGAGTAGAAAAACTCTTACTTAATCTCTCCCAGACACCGTCAACCTCCAGTTGGGCTACTTCCTTATGCAAATTTGTAATATTATGAATATATTCTACCAGATTCTTACTTTTATCTGGAATGTAAGTGCAACAATGTTGAGCTTTCAGCATTCCACAGACTCCACCCTCTTTTGACAATAATATGTCAAGGGCAAGTTGATTTTGCATAACCATAGATCTCATTGCAATCATTTCAGTGTTAATCATCATGAATCCTCCAGCAGTATCCGTTGATAACTGATCAACCACTGTGGACAATTGTCGAATTTTAGATGCATTCAGTGTAACCCCAACTCCATGTATCAATGCTCCAAATATATCACCTACAATTTCTGAAAAACTTTCTCTTTTCACGCATGTTAGTCCTTGCTTTACTTCATGGATTCCATTCATGCTTTTATCTACATGGTAGACTTTTGGGAAGACAATCCCAAGATAACAAGTTCCATACCAGTGATCTGGTAATCGCTAATAAACTTCCCTACCACAGACATAATATATGCCTGGAAAAACAGGGTCAGTTCCTCCCTTTAATCCCCAACCACCAATAATGTTATAGGTATCTTCACATTCACTGGAACCAATGAAGTAATTGTTGTAGTTAGTCTTTTCCCTACGTAAGCATAATTTTCCCTTCTGAGGCCAGTCTAGGGCCATTGCAGCATAAGTCTCGCCTTTGTCATAATTTCCTTCTCCGAAAACCCAAGGTGGTGACTGTAATTTCTCTTCAACAGCTTTTCTCTGAAATTTAGCCCTTATCTCTTCCACCATCTCTAAAAAGATAATCTCCTCCTTCTTTAGTTCACAGGTTAAATTATTCTTATAAGCATACTCTAAATCTAAGGGCTTGGCTGTCAGGAAAAAATCTCCCATGACATGTGCAGGTGCTATCTTATTTAACTCAAGTTCTATAGGGACTTTAGAAAAGATTGTATCTACATTAGAATAATAGTAATCCAGTTTACCTGTTCTGTACAACAAACTCGATAAGACACTACAAGTCACACCTTGTGTCAAAGGAAGGTGATGGTAGGTCACACCCTCTGAGACAGACGATGGTAATTGCATACACACATAACAGTCACTCACATCCATGGTTTCCACATACTTGTAGAGTAATTTGGTGAATACATTTAGAGAGAGATTATTAACTGATCTATCGTGATGAAAACTACTAGCATCTATCTGATCCAGGTGAGTAATAGGAGTTTGCTTAGTGTCAGTGTCTATTCTTGGGCTTGTCAAATTGTTAGGACGAGGTGAATCTTCATTTATCAGATGTAAAGGTATGAAAATTGTTAGTATCACCCAAAACACTATTAGTATACAAGTAAGACACAAACAAGCCTTATAACATCCATGCATAAAACTGCATCTAGGTCTTGTTACTTGTGTGTCTGCGGTAGCAAAATTAATCTTAAGTGAAGTTCTAAGGTAGTGTGATCCCACACTTCAAAGGCTTTCTTCTTTACTCCTTTTTTATTTTAACTAATTCAATTTTTTCCCAGACATCTTCTGGATCTTCAGAAGTTTTCTTCAATTGGCAACGTTGCACCTTAATTTGTTCAAATTCTCTTAAGGTGGATTTAAATCACTCTTCTCAACCTGCTCGTTGTCAGTGCTGTTTATTTTTTGTTCAGATCTTCTTCTTCAATCTCCTCCAACACTATGTAGGTCCAGTCAGGTGACTTGAACTTTTGGTTTGGTTTTCTCACTCTCTTTGGTCGCAGCACTGCTTCGTCATCTAACTCTCCCTGTTCTATCTGACTTGAAACTTCCTTTACCTGTTCTAACATATCCTCAGGTCTTCTTTTCACTATCCTGTATTTCAGTCTTTTAACTCCGCTTGGCCAATGGTCGCCTTTCCTTGCACTACTTCTTCTTCCTTGCTCAATTCATATGTTCGTTTCATTGCACCTACTCTGAATTTGTTTTCTTCTTCACTTTCTTTTTCTTCTTCTGTACTTGTTTCTTCTGTCTCTATTCCAAACTTTCCCGCTTCATCTAAACTTTGCCTTTCTTCTTGTTCAACAGCAGTTTCAGTCCCAGTAGTTGGTGCCCATTTTACTTGACTTGTGCTAGGCTGTTCACCATCAAGCTGCTCTTCAGAGTCCTTTTGTTTGGACTCACCAGTTTCACAGTCTATTGTTCTAGCCTCACCAGTCTCTTGTACTTCGGCTTCTGATTCCGAGCTCGGATCTGAGATCTCCAGAGGCCACTCTACCGGTCTTTCAGGTGGACCTGGGACTCGCTGAGTATGACTGGCGTGGATCCAATTAGAAATGACAGCACACTTTACTGCTGTAGTTGTCACCAATATGACCTGGTATGGTCCTTCCCAGTGGGGCTCTAGGCAAGTCTTTCTTCTATGCCATTTCACGTGAACCCACTCACCATGGCTCAGGTCATGGGCTTGAGTCTGCTGTGTTGTGGTCGCGTCAATAGTCAAGGATGAGATCATCATGAGTATATGACATGTATTCGTACTGACTCACATGCCTGTTACTTAAACTCAATGTATCTGCCATACTCAATCATGTCTGCAAGAAAATACTGATGCCGTTTTTTTTTTTTTTGTATGTGTTTATTTTAAAAATCAATAAAAAGATAATAAAAAAATAAAAAAAGGATGATATTATCAGATATATTTATCAATTTGTTGGCAGGTATAAATGCTTGTCTCATTGCTCCTCCCACCAAGATCTCATGAGGACTCAACCCTGTCTGTTTGTCAGGAATGCTTCTGAGACTCATCAAAACTAGGGGTAAAGCGTCAGGCCAATTCAGTGCTGTGGATTTGCACACTTTTCCCAGGAATGTATTCTCTCAACAGGAGTTTTGCCACAGTTAAACTGTCATTCTTTCTTGTGGGATAGGCTTCCACCCAACGGGAAAACAAACACACAACGACTAACACATACTTAAGCTTGTTACATGGAGGCATCTAGATAAAATGGAGTTGTAGTCTAGTAAAAGGACCTCCTGCTCTCCCTATTGTTCCCATGCTAACTACGGTTTTTCTTCCAGGGTTTTGCTGTTGACACGTCAGGCATCTTTGACAGAGACGCTCTGGAATGGTCCTGAACCTGCTATTAAACCACGTTTGTTTGAATGATCTGACCATAGCGTCTCGGCCGATGTGTGTCATTCCATGATACATCCTTGCCATGTGAGAAAGCAAACTGTCTGGCATGACTGGTCTCCCATCAATGTATACCCATACATCATCATCTGCTCGTTTCCTACATCCTCCTTTTTCCTATTCCTGTTTCTCTTCTTCACCTGCCTCTTCCTGCAATTGTCTCACTTCATCCCATGTTTAAATGGTGTTAGTAAACATAAGTTGACACACCGTATTTTCTTTTGTTTTTCCCCAATTTATGGATGTCTCATTCTTTCCACAATATTGTGCTACTTGGTCAGGAAATCTGTTGCCTTTAGTCACATAATCATCTCCTGACTTATGTGCGGCACATTTGACCACTGCAATTCATTTTGGCAATTGTAAGGCTTCAAGCAACTCTTTTACAAATGGACTATTCTTGGTGGGGGACCCCGAAGAGGTCAGAAATCCCCTCTGCATCCATAGTTCTCCAAAGTCATGCACAATGCCAAAGCCATATTGGCTATCTGTAATTATAGTCACCTTCTGATTTCTTCCCAATTTGCTGGCTCGATTTAGAGCCACCAATTCGGCAACTTGTGCAGATTTGACCCCTTTTAGACAGGACGCTTCCAGGATTGCCGCTACAGTACAGGCGGCATAGGCAGAACTTTACATACCTGTTTCAGTTCGCAACATGAACCATCAACAAACATCACACAATCAGATTCTTCAAGGGGAACATCTTTAATGTCAGGACGCGGTTTAGTGCAAAATTCAGTCACATCCAAACAATCATGTTCTGCTTCATCTCTCACTTCTTCATTCAAAACATCTTGCAATAATGTGGATGGATTCACATTTGTACATCTCACTATGGTGACATTTTCTGCACCCAGAATCACTCTCTCATACCTAGTCAGCCGACTATAGGTGAGGTGTTGAGTCCGTGTTCTTGTTAAAAGGATCTCAACTGAATGTGGCACATACACTCTCACAGGATGACCCATTATGATCCCTTCACTCTGTTCCAGACTCACACATGTAGCTGCTACTGCTTTCAAACATCCAGATAATGCGGCAGCTACCGAGTCCAAAGTGACAAAAAAATAAGCCACAGGACGTCTCGCCATTCCATGCCTTTGTGTTAAAACTGCAAGTGCACATCCATCTCTCTCTCACTGCAACATAATGCAAAATCTTTTGAATAATCAGGCATTCCTAAAGCAGGCGCCTGACAAAGACTGTTTTTTAATTTAACAAAAGCTTCCATGCTCTCCTCATCCAATTCAATTGGGTCTTTCACATAATTTCTCGTCAACCTCTGTAGAGTTTTTGCAATTAGTGAAAAGCCACTAATCCACTGTCTACAGTATCCAACCACTTCTAAGAACATTCACACTTCTCTCTGAGTCATAGGTGGTTTCATGTCCTTAATCACACGGATGCTCTCTGATGTTACCTTTCTGACTCCCTTTTCAATCTTGTGACCTAAGTATTGGACTTCTTGCTGACAGAATTGTAATTTTGCAGGGGACACTTTATGTCCATCTTCTGCCAAATGGTTCAGTAAGGCAATAGTATCTGCAATACAAGCCTCTCGAGTTTTTGATGCCACCAGTAGGTCATCAATATACTGAACTAGAACTGAACCTTCAGGCATTCTCAAATCTTGCAGACACTTTTTCAAGATTTGGTTAAAGATTGAGTGACTCTCAGTGTACCCTTGAGGAACTTGGCACCATGCCAAAACACAGTCTCCGAACTGGAAAGCGAATAGATACTGGCTATCCGGATATAAAGGAATCAAAAAGAATGCATGACACAGATCAATCACCGTATACCATTCTGCATCATGTGGAATTTGATAAAGAATCACTGCTGGATTTGGTACAACTGGGCAACAGGGCACAACAATGTTTCTTAGATCTTGCACTATTCTAGATGTTCCATTTGGCTTTTTCAATCCCATAAAAGGTGACTTGCAAGGACTGTTCTTTATTTCCTTCTAAATTCCTTGCTCAATCATTTGATCAGTTACAGTAGCTGTTCCCGCTATTACTTCTGGCTTCATTTTATACTGTGGTGTATTGGGATATTTAGCACCATCTTTCACTGTAATTTTAATCGGGTCTACTTTTCTCCTTAACCCAGTCTCTTGTCCTGTAAAATCCCACACATCCAAATTCACTACCTTCATCAAGTCTTCAGGCACACTTTTATCTGCCAAAAGCTAAAATAACTCATTCACTTCTGTTCCTTGCTTTGCTAGCACCATTTTAAAAGCGACATCCTCATCAGGTGTCTGGAATGCAATACCATCCGGTGTGCAGTAAATAGAGCAATTCATCTTGCATAGCAAGTCTCTCCCTAACAAATTTATCAGACTCGAGTCACACACTACGAATCGATGCATTTCTTTAAATAGACCAATACGTACTTCGATTGGTTTAGTAACTGGAATTCTAATCTGTTTATTTGAGACTCCTACTACTTGGATAGTTTCTCCCGAGAGGGGTAGGTTTGGAATTTCTGCTTCTCTCACAGTAGAACGGGTAGCACCAGTGTCCACAAGAAAGGTGATATCATTACCTTCCACTTTTCCATCAATAAATGGACCTGTCTGATCTACCTCTAGAGTAGCGCTAAGCACACACTCTTCCTCCCCCCTCAGGCACCGTCATTGACTCAGCTCATCATCACTTCCATTACATTGCATCCAAGATTGGGGAATCACATTCGTGTTAGTATTTTTACCAACCTGGTCTCCTCTGTGGAACCCTGTATCCGCACTGGAATTTGAGCATTTACATTGTGTGGTAAAGGTGGGTGCGGAACCTGATAATGGGTATTGACTATCTGCTGGTGCGGTGGTTGTTGCACACCTACCCCACTCTGCACCTGTGGAGTTAAAATTTGATTTCCTCCATTAGTTCTCTGCGCTGATCTACACTTATTCTTCCAGTGTCCATACTTTCCGCACGCATGACAAGGAAATGTCTTTTTCGCTTCTTCTCTGCTCATTTGTCCTCTACCTCCACTGGGTCTTTGAGTATTCTGACTAACACCTCCCATCTGGTTCATGGACTGAGAATTCAACTGGGCTTCCTGCTGCTCTGCTACCTTTACTTGCGCCCACATAATTTAATCTTTTAATTTGTGACGGCGTGACTCAATATCATCTCTCCAATACTTTGCATAAAATCTCATCAATTGTCTTAGCCTGCAAACACAACATGTGTTGTTGAATCATCTGACTAATCTCAGGACTCAATCCATACACAAATCTATACACAAAATGACCCATATCTTTGTCTCCTATGTTCTCAAAACCACTGTACTGCTTAAAAACTTGTAATAACCTTTCATAATATACATGAACAGATTCTTGCGGCTCTTGGGTAGTTCTATCTATTTTTATCCAATCAGTTTCCTTAGGGGAAATTTTACTTTTCAAGAAAGTAATCACCTGATTGTACTTTTTCATCACCTCATCAGAAGGTGCTCCTGTTTTAGGATATCTGGGATATTCTTCTTTTGGCCAATCAACTGTAATTTTACACTCTGTCCATAAATCTGCAGGGACCACAATCTCAAACAATCCATCTAAATCTTTCAGCAACACTTTCGAGACTTTCACAAACCTCTCAACTTGTTTGTACCATTCCACTGGCTTTTCTCTCAAACTTGGGAGCTCATTTGTAAAATACAATATATCCTGTCTGTACCACGGAACATGCACATAACCTCCTCCTGGAACTTCTCTCATGGGACATTCAAGAGCTACATTTCCTGCTTCCCTTACTGGATGTAAATGTACTTCCTTAGCAGCTGTTTCTTCTTTCTTCCTCATCCATCTACCCTTCTACCTCTCCACGTCTCCCCATTTACTCAAAACAACCCTTAACTCTCTTATCTGCACTCATCTACCAGATGTGTTCATATTTTCTATATCCTTTTCAGTAAAATCCACACTCTATGTCTTCTATAACACCTTTGATCGCCCTATGTCAACTTCTAATTTTTCAGCAGCTTCTACTAACCTTTCATGCAGATTTTTCGCTTTCCAAGTAATACTGTTACACAAATATATCTGTTCAACATCCCGATAGGTCTTTAATCTATCTGGACTTATAGTTCCAAGAATCATCTCTTCCAGATCTACCTTCAACTTACATCTATAGGTTGTGGCTGTGTTTTTCTCCTTTGTAATCCCTTCACCCAATCATCTAACTCTTCAGGTGTCAGACCTATTGAAACTTCATTTCTCGGAATTTCCTCCAGCTCTATTCTTTTTGGATGTAACTGCATTATTCCTCTAGGTGTTTCATTTACTGTTAAATTAGTCGGAGGGGTTGACCTAGTGTCTGTAATAGGCTGTTCACTTTGCACACTTAGTGTTAATTCTACTACTAGCTGATATTGCGACAGAATTTAGTGGGATAGTCAAACAAGGTTCCTGGATAAGTCAATTTTCAAATACAGGTATTGCCGGACCTATAGTGACTGGCACAGTTATTGCATCTCTTTTCATATTCCTTTGATTTAATTTTCCAACGAATTCTTTGGTTTTTATTGCCAATTCCGCTTCTTTTACCTGCACTTCATTACTTGAGGATGGAATTTGTGTCGTTGGAGGTGTCATTGGGGTTTCATTGACTGTGCATTTGGTGTTACCATCGCCTGATTTTCCTGATAAGGGGGTGGTCGTTTAACTAATATATCATCCAGTAACTCGTCATCCAATTCATTCGGGTTATATACATACCTTACTGGCTCTAAATGTTTCCTCTTCTCCTTGCATTTACTTCCTTCAGTTAAAACTGGATACAATCCTTCAGTTATATCTCCATTTCTCCATCTCTTCATCCTGTCCTCATGCCTTTCATCATGAAATCTTCCAAACATAAATCTACTACTTCTTCCACTTCTATGTCTTTCCCTTTCATACATTTCATCTTCCCATTCTACTAATGCTTCAAACTGTGTTGGTCTGGGTCTCGGATCTAATGTCATCTTCTTGTCTCTCAAATTTCGCAATACTGCCAAATTAAAAGAACTATGCTCTGGAAAAGCTAACACACCATCATTCTTCGTATATTCTACCCAATTTTCTAACCAAATGCATGTGTGATAACCATACTTCAACATCATATAAGACGCTGGTGACTTCGGTGGAGGGATAGGAACTCCTTCTCTTGTTATTATGGGTTTGTCCTTTTTGAAGAACCTTTTAATTTTACTAAACAAAAAGTCAATTTTCCTGTCTGGGTTGTTCAAAAAACATTCTTGCTAATTATCTACAAAGTTACCCAAAATCCTAATCTTCGTCAACACAATCCGCTATAATTCATCAATCAAATTCCTTCACTTCTCTAGGCACCTGACCAATGTCAGCGCAACACACTCTAACTCTCCAGTGAGAGCTATCTGTGTCTCTGCTATTCTATCCAATGCCAGCATGGCTGACACCAACCAGCCAATCCAAGCTTACTTTGTCTCCGCAGTCTGACCAATGCCAGTGCAGCTTTCTGTGACGTCAGCCTCTCCTCTTACTGCTGACCCTCCCTTTACAAAAATGATTGGCACTTTTCCAAGTTCTTTTTCTTTACATTAACTTGTTAGTTACAACATAAAACAACAACACACTGCCTGTTTACTAAATAAAGAGATAGTTTTTTACTTTAAAGAATTTTCCTTTCAACACGGGCAAGTATAACAATTCCGCTATTCCTACCTGTTAGAAACTGGGTAGCTTGGCGCGGAGCGGGTAGGCCAAATTCCAGAGCAATGTGTAAAGCATCTGCACAGTCCACACTCGCAGGCGACACCCTGGACACACTACAAAAGAGACTCCAAGTAGCTTTTTGTATTAAGAAAACACATTAGACTCGTAATCACAGTCACATATAATACTGTGCCAACCGCCACCAGGTTGCACTTTTACAGGGGAATTATTTACATGGCAGGGCCAATCGGGCCGCTGCCAGAACTATCATAGAGCACAGGGGGTAAATGTAAGAGCATCAATAAATGTGTAACAGCCAGTAGCTATTGGCAAGTCCATGAACCTAATAACATCTTATTAGCACAAGGCAGGAACAAAAAGCATCATAACTTTAGAATCAGGCATAAATCACCTTTGCCGTAGGCCTGGAATGAACACATCAGGTTAGGCATAGAAATGCAAAATGCATAATCGTATTAGCATTGGCATAAAATGCAACATTAGGCACACCATCACACTATGGATAAAAATAGGCATAGGTCACATTGGGCATAAAGATAAGGCCTCATCACATTAGCATCGGGCCTAATCACATGGGCATGTAGGCATCATCAAATACATTATGTCAGACATAAGCCTAGATCACCATAGCACGATCTTAGGCATTACCTTAGGCATAGGAACCCCTCATGTACCATATCAGCATAAACAGAAAAACATTATGCATAACACCTGCAATGTACGCATTAGGGGGGGAAGCATTAGTCATGAACAATGAGCATGGTCATAAAACAGAATCAGTAGAGCCCACCTGAAGCAATAACCCCCTCCTTAGTTGCACATTTCATCAAGCCGTGGTGAGCACATTATACCGAACACCAATAATGTGCATAGGGGCCATCCAGGGACACATCAATACATCTGGGCATCAATATAGGTACCAATGCATTATGCAACAATTAGCATGGGGCATGACCCATGATTATAAATCACCTCCTCCTGTATTAGGCATAATCATGGGCATAAACAACACTGGCATTGGCCACAACCACATGAGCATGAAGGCATCAGTGGCCGGAAACACATTAGGCCTAACCTCAACTGGATGGATACACTACATACATCATTAGCAGTGCACCCAGTAGATTATCGTCCTCAGGGTACCGGTATAAGGCACAACCTGGCACCCCAAATAAACGGGCCCAATGTTGCAGATTAGTCCTCGGCGCCACTGCGCTTGGGGAGCCCCTCTTCTGGGGCTCTCAAATTAACAATGCCTCAAATGGTGCAGCTGCCACAACTGCGGTACAGCTGTGAAGCAACCCAACCCAGTCCGGGGGAGAGCTGAAGCCCTCCCTCCCTGGGGCACTAAAGTAAAATAATGCCCAAAAGAACAGAAACCGTTGCAGCGGCCCGCAACTGCGGCACCGCTGTGTAGCCCCTGGGGCACTGCGTCAGGCACGAAGGGGGTGGGAGTGCCGCTTCCCGATCTCAGCAAAAGAATGCCCCCGATGTGCCTCTGGCTCACTTGTGGGGCTGCGGCATCGAAAATGATGCTGGCACTTCTGGGTGACAAATGCAAAAACAACAGTTGATGGACAGAATGCTGAACAATGTCATACATTCAGTACAGAGATCTGGGCCTAAATCCATCGTTTTTTTGCTCACCATGCCGTTCCAGTTTGAACCCAGCCATATGCAAATCAGTCTTGACCCTGTGCCTCATGGGAACAGTCCAGCCCGAACTGCCAAGCCAGGTCCTCCCTGGACTGGAAACAAGCATCCTAGGACCGGTTTCAGGGTTTCACCCCTCTTTAGCCAGGATAGCTTGATTCTAGTGGCATACCCTTCCCATTCGGGTGACAAATGCAAAAACAACAGTTGATGGACAGAATGCAGAACAATGTCATACATTCACCCCAGTACGGAGATCTGTGCCTAAAGCTATCGTTTTTGCACTTCTAGGGGCCCTGCTCTTGGCCTCTCTTAGTCAAAATTTGCCCTCACTGTTGGAGTGGTCGCTACTCCTGCGGGCCGCTCAGGCATTCAGGAACCGGTCCGGGGCCTCGCTCCGGCTCTTACTCCCCAGGCAGCCCCACTCACCGGACTTTCCTGGGTCTCTGTCAGGATTCACTGTATGTTTACAGGAACGTCCGGGACCTGAAGCAAAATCCACGACTTCCCTAAGCCACCTATTGCACCCAACCAAGTCAAACTGACATTGGTAACCTGGGGAAGAAGGGTAACTAAACAAGGAATAGAGGTAGAGATCCCTCGTCGATACTCCCAGTGGCACATGACCTGTCAGGATAAGGCACAAGGCTATGGGTAGGGAATAAGTACAGTGAATGAGTTAATATGCAGGAATCTTCAGCCTATAGCTCCCTTTTTAGTCTCCTTGTGGTATTGTTTCCTACCTTGTACTACTGAGTTCAAAGTCTGTATATCCCTTCCTCTTGATAACGTGTAAGACTTCTATCATATTCTAGAGTAAACAAGAAACACTACTAAGAAATGTAAACCTTGTGAAACAATTGAATTGTAATCTTCTGTGTAAAGGTTAAGGCCTACTGTTAAATTAGTAAGCTGCTGAGATGATTCAATATAAGTTTATTGGCAATAGCACCACCAACAGGAAAGATGATGCTCCTCCAGACTCCTGTCACCAACTTCCGAGCCAAGAAGGTATCGCCATGGAGAGCAGAATACCGGAGCGAGCAGAAGTTACATCACAACAGTTCTATACATGCAGGAATTACATTACAATCATAACACATCCCCTATACATAACAAGGCAAGAAAATAAAAGTAATTGAAAAGGAAAATAAAACATTTTAACAATCTTTCAAATAAAAATCATGAAATCTTGCTGGAATACGATGCGATCTCTGTGGAAACCTTCTAGTATGAACATGACTAGAACCAGACAGATCAGGAACAGGTAAGGTGGTATCGAAATTAGAAAGGGAAGAAGGTTTAGGCCCATGGAATTTTACCAGCCTCGACATATTCCACTTGCAACCATTATGCATCGTAACAACATTCTTATGAATAAAAGTGATCCTAAAAGGACCCATAAATTCTGAAACACCTTTTTTGTGAAACCTGTTTTTTTTTACTAACACCCACTCACCAATGTTCCACAGTCTGAACTTAGTGGCATTCCTGGAATCATAACGTTCTTTGTACTTTGGTTAGATTGAATTCTGGAATCCACCTCCCCCTCAATCAAGGGTACAATTCTTTGAGAAGGAAGCCATCCATGATTCAATTTAGACCTGGCATGCCTACCACGTAAAAGCAGGAAAGGAGAGCTACGTATGACATGATTGACTGTGGTACGATGAGCCAACCAAGTGTCACAAAGAACATCTTTGAGAGGAGACTTGGTGTCTAAAGCTGTTTGCACACAATTTTTGACCACACGGTTCATACGTTCAGCAAGACCATTGGCTTGTGGAGAATAAATGGCAGTTTTAAGGTGCAAAATTCCAAAATCATCCAGAAAATTTTTCATGTCAAGGGAAATAAATTGTACCCCATTATCTGTGATAAGACATTTAGGAATACCTTCAGAGGCAAATTCATCCTTCAAGAAATCAACGATAACTTTAGTGTTTACTGTGCTCACATACTTGGTAGAGACCCATTTAGAAGTGTAATCTACCAAAAGGATGACAAATCTCTCTGAAGGCCCAAGTAAATCGAAAGGCCCCATCAAATCTAAGCCCAATTTCGTCCATGGTTGATTAGGAACTTCAACCGGTCATAGGGGAGCCGAGTTAACAACTTTAGATTTATCATTAGAAGAGCACTGATAACAATCCCTCACCCCATTTCCACTTGATGATCCATGTTAGGCCACCAATATCTCTCACGTAGCCTAGTCTTAGTAAGACTCCTGCCAAGATGTCCCTCATGTGCCAGACAAATTATTTTGGGTCTCAGATTTAGTGGAGGAATTATTCTTTCCCCACGCATAAGACCATCCTGTAGGAGGGTCAATTCATCCTTGATAGACCAAAAAGGTACTAAGTCAGGATCAATATCTTTACAGCGTGCAGGCCAACCCTTAATAATAAAATCCTTTATGACTGAGAATAAGGGGTCTTGAGATTTAGCATTCACCCATTCCTCTTCAGAGATAGAAGATTCTCTAACCCACGAGACATTAACAGGCTCAACATCAGTATAATCGTCATGGATCTGAAAGAACCTTTCGCGTGGAGTAAGCAAGACCAAAGGAACTAAAGACTTTAAGGACTCTAAGGTAAAAGAATTTCTTTTACGAGTGAAGCAAACTGGCACCCCAACCCAAGCCCCACCAGTGACCCTGTCATCGGTCGCCCACAACTCAAGGTGCCAGTTCCTACTGCATTATCCCTGTATTGGCATGCTGTAACTAGCTGTAACCTGCATTGGGTGAGCATCATTTGTGGCCTGGATATCAATTTATTACAACTTCCTGATGATGTCCCTCATCACCTGTGAACGGTCAGCACTAACATGGGCCTGCCAGTTCCTGTTGGACTTTCCCTCTTTTCTCTTGAACCCTTAAAAAGTTGAATTGCCTTGGGACATAATCTCCTGAAAGAGTCTGCTGTGTGACCCCATGCTCCAAACCAGCGTTTAGCAAGCAGACTACTGATTTGAACAGAGAGTGAGATCGCTGCTTTAATTGGAAACTGCTGCCTTGGATGGACTATTTATGTTTTCGTGCATTAGGATAGTGTCTCCTGTTACTGGCAACTTTCTATTGTCAAGCGTCCCAGAGACTGATGTTACCCTCCGCATTGCTTGTGCTGAAGTTCAAACTCCGGTATTGTGTGTTGGCAAGGTCACCACATTGGGTATTTGTCAATTGCGAATCCGCTAGTCCATTAAAGGCGTGTCAGACCAGTTCCTTTGACTCGAACTGACTCGAGACTTGACACGAAGCTTATTCTTCTTGGGTTCGAGTTGGTGGTGCATATATATGTTTCCCGTCGTCGCCAGTGTTAAATTAATAAGCTGC
Organism: Triturus cristatus; assembly: GCF_964204655.1. NCBI lineage: Eukaryota > Metazoa > Chordata > Amphibia > Caudata > Salamandridae > Triturus > Triturus cristatus. Next base: position 575,609,818 of record NC_140587.1, on the reverse strand, counting down.
TGAGATGATTCAATATAAGTTTATTGGCAATAGCACCACCAACAGGAAAGATGCTGCTCCTCCAGACTCCTGTCACCAACTGCCGAGCCAAGAAGGTATCGCCATGGAGACCAGAATACCGGAGCGAGCAGAAGTTACATCACAACAGTTCTATACATGCAGGAATTACATTACAATCATAACACCTACCTTTATGTCATATCTTGCTTGTGATAAATAGAAGTCTGAAGTCACCGTGTCACAAACAAGAAGTAACCTTGTCTTCAGGTATGTCTTCTTTCTTTACCATAGATTCATGAAAGAAAAAGGGGCGGATCCCCGCAGTGCCAGGATCAGGTAAGTAATCACAAAACTCATTAAATAAAAAAGCAGCGCGAGAGCGCTGTTACCGTTAAAGTTCAGAATGTGGTTCTTTTCAATATTTTGCAGGTTCAGAGAAAGTCTCCACAAGTAAAACACCGCCGTGAACACCACCCGGAAACAGCGTCGCCGAGAGAAGCCGCTGGAGGAACGCCACTGAGGAAGAGCTGCAGGAGCGACGTTGCCGCGAAGGAAGACCCGCGAGAAAAACGCCGTCATGAGCGCCGAAACCGCCGAAGAGGAGCAGCATCCAGGGGATTCAGGTAAGTTGAATCTGGAGTCTCGTGGGATGTAGGCACAAGAGCGCGAACCTGACCTCCCTCCGCACATGCGTCTGGGTGAGCGGTGGCCATGTTTGTAGTTCGCCGGGATCGGAACCGGCAATCCCGACTGTCCCCTCTCACTCAGGTGCCCTCGAGTTCGGCTGGTACTGCACGGGTGAGGAGCGAGGCAGTCCCTCCCGCTCTCCGGCGTGATCCTCGTCCCGGGACCTCTTCTGCCCACCTCCCGGACTCTCGAGGGCTTTCCCCGATGCTGCGGGCTTCCGGTGTTCGCGCTTCTCTTTCCGTCCTGCAACCAACGTTGCTAGGCGACACCTCGTGCCTGTGCCCAATCTCAGCACGGTGGATCCCGACGTGGTGGTGACGCGCCCCAGGGCTCCCGAGGCTTCCGGGCCGCGGTGGTGATTTTGGCGGTGACACGCGGGGTGGGCTCCCGCTTTCAAATAAAGGCAGATGCGGGGTGGGCACCCGCTGGAGAGTGCACACACATGGGGTGGCCACCCGTTTTCTTTCAAGAATTGCAGAGAACGCGGGGTGGGCTCCCGCTAATAACATATGCATAAAGCGGGGTAGGCACCCGCTAGTGATGAAAATGCGAGGTGACACCCGTGATCACAGCACAAATACGGGGTGGGCTCCCGCTGATTTCAGGAGCGTGGGGGGGAATCCCATATGCTGGGATTCCCTCGTATCACGCTGGCAGCACAGCGCTGCACGAACCACGCTCTTCTCTTTGCCTGAACACTTGAAATATAGCGCCCACGAGGCGCTCAAGTGCAGGCAGGGAAGCACAGTTAATCCAAACACAGCACTCCCAAGGCGCTAGAAAGCAGGCAAGCTAGAATTGCAGCGCTCACAAGGCGCTAGGGGCCAGGAGAGCACAGTCCATGCAGGGCAAGATCAGCAGGCAGTAGGGCAGCTCACCAAAAAATGAAGCAGCAGTTCCTGGGAACAGTCATCCTCCATTAAGATGGCAATTCTCCCAGCACAGCGGTCTCCACTCCAGCAGAGTCTCTCCGGGGTCCAGTAGAAATATGGAGGGGCAGAGTTGGGCACAGGGGCCAGCACGCAGGCCCTTGTGGCGGTACCTCCTGGCAGAGTGTCCCCTCAGACGAGAGCCCAAGCCAGCCCTTGTAGTCTCAGCTCCTCCGTATATACTCCCCTCACCCCACCTACTAGAAAGGGCCAGAAGCTTCTGGAAGGGTCCTGGCAGTTCCAGTCCCAACTGTCACTGTGAGGGGTGTTGACAGGGGCAGAGCCACACACCTCGAGAACTAGACCGGCAACCCACCTCAGGCAGGCACAAAGCACACCAAAATGGCGACTGTGGAAAGTGACCCTTCTAACACAGTGAAAATAAACCTGCGTACACTATTGCGCAGCATTTATTATTTTCCCTTCAACCACACCAAACATACATATTTATTGTGTTTTATTGTAAACCACCAATTTCATGTTGGGAAAAAACTAGGGGGAAGGCATAAAAAGTTTTGGGATGACCCTGCAAGCAGGGGCAAGTCCAACACTACCCTTCATTCAAGCTAGGGGAGGACCTGTTACTTCTTTAGGGATAAGGCCAAAATTTCACAAGAGGACCTTTAATTGAAAAGGAGGTCTCGCTACTCTTCTGGGGGATAAGGCCACATTTTCACAGGTGAACCGTTCGCTATCTCACCCTCTTTCTACATACATACTAAATAGTCCCTAAAATAACACATAGGTGTTACCACTGTGTACACAGACAATGCACCTATTTCCTTGTGATTTTCCCTTCTTACACTTTTCCTCTGCCTTATTTCTGGCTAACTACATTTGCCGGCTTCTCAGATATCTTTCCGTACCTGTTTTCCAAAACTACATAAAAACGCAACACTAACTCACTTTATATAAAATGTTAAACATATAATCAATAATCAATAAATCACCAAACTAATCAATAATAACCATCCTCTGCTACCAAAAAAACGGATCAGCGCAGCCCCTAATTCATAAGCCAGGGACCATGAAACATGTCACACATAAGTCACTTACCAAACAACGGGACCCATCACACATTACCCATAAATGATCCTTGAAGACGAGCGCTGAATTAGGGGGGTTTAATTTTGTCAGTTTTTTGCATATGTACAGTTCTATACTTCACATTTATAACACATTTTTTTATTCCTAACTATTCTTAATTTCAACTGTCTTCTTCTGGTCGATGGACCATTAGTTGACGAGTTGATGATGACTATGATTAACTAAACAGTTTAATACTTTATTTAAATAACCACAAAGTCATTTATCTGGTTAATAATTTTACCTTATTAAATTAAATGCTCATTTCAGATCATCAGTACACACACAAGACCACTTATAAGAGAACAATTTATCAAGCAATGCAATCAAAATGAATAAGTTTCCTCAACATCAAAGCGTGCATAAGGATAAGGGAAAGAAGGTACAGCAAAAAAACTTAACAGAAATATATTGCAGAATTAAAGCATTTAAGGAGGGTGTTACCCACCAAAGAATCAGGAAAACAGCTTCCTTGGCCGAGGTTGTGGCAAGGGTCCCCAGTGATAGGCTCAGAGGACAAAGTTAACAGGACAGGTGCAGTTAAATCTTGCAAATAAACTGGCAAACAAAACAATAATCTCCCAATCTATCTACCTTTGATCTAGTTCTCCTCAAAGGCAGTCTCCTCCGCAGCAGTCCCGCAATGTTCTCTGTGTCTCTATCTCTCTCTCTCGATGCTCTCGATAGTCTTCCGACACACCCACAACATCATCCATTGAGTATGTGTTTCTGAACAATTTTAATATGTTTAATATATATAGGGAAAGGCCTGTTGAAGAATGAGTGGGTGTACAAGTGTGTAAATGGATGATTTTCTGTGGTGCGTAACTGACTCTATAAGTGAGTCATTAAATGTATCTTACTGCAGACTAGTGACTAAACTGTGTAAATGTTTGTATGTGTCTGTATGTTGTTGTATAAGTGGCGGCATGGTTTTGTGAATACCTATATAAGTGTCTATATGAGTTATTGATTGCTTGTCTCAGTATCTGTATGGGTTCCTGAGTGTTTGTGTGGGTAGGGTGTGTGTGACTATGCATAGATGAGTGAGTGGGTGATTCTATGGGTGCATGGTTTTAAGAGTGCATCTGTGATGGACTGTATGGTTGAGTGAGTGTATGTATGGGTGTGTTAGGGATTGAATGTATATCTCAGTGGTACATTTGTGACTAACTACATATGTGAAAGGCAGTATATATGCGTGTAAGAGTATATAAGTGGGTAGATGTGAGAGTGTGTGATTGTGAGAGTGACTGTATGGATGAGTGTGTGCTTGTATCAATGATTCTATAAGAGCGTAAGAATGTGATACTATTTTTATGAGTAAGTGAACTTGAGTGTGTATAACCGCATAGGTGAGTAAATGGGAGTGTGATTATGTGCATGACTGAGTAGGTGTGAGAGTACCTCTATGGATGATTTGTAGTGTGTGAGTGTCTATATAGGTGTATAAATGCATATGATAGTTTTGTATGGAGTGACTGTAAGTATGAGTGACTGTACAGGTGAATGAGTGGAGGTTTATGTAGACCTAAGAGTTAATAATTGGATATGTAGTTATTGGTATTGCAGTATGTATGGTTTTGAGAATGAAACTCAAATTTTGAGTCGGTGAATCAAAGGTTATATTAGGGTGTGAGAAGATGTGGTAATTTATCACATGGATGATGTCATCAGTGATGTCATTTGAGATGTCATCAGTGATGTCACTGACCATGTCATGAGTGATGTAATATGTGACGTCATCAGCAGTGGATTGCGGGCGCGCGAGTCATAGTTAGCTGAACTAACTATTTTTTTAAGGGTGTTTGTCCGTGCGCGCACGGTGCTCGCATGCGTACGTGCTCCGTGTGCGCATGCGGTACGTGCTGCACGTGTGCATGCGTACATCGTGTGTGCTCCGTACGCGCATGCGTGCGTGCTCTGTGCGCGCCCCGTGCGCTCACGGTGCGCGCATGGCAAGTCATGTGATTTAGAAACAACACTTTTCATTGGTTTATAGTAGTTTCAGGTCATGTGATTAAGACACAACACTTTTCATTGGTTTATAGTAGTTTCAGTTCCAGAAACTTCCAACACCACACCCACACCCACTCCCCTCATTATTACTTCTGATTCCCTGGGAGAAGGAGCTGAGCAGCTTTTCCAGTACTCCAGTACTTGAGAATGGCAGAGCAGCAGTCAGCTTCTGGGAGTGAGCAGGAGACCCTTGTGCCAGAGAGACAGAGGAAACAGAAAAACACTTTTATATGGCAATTTTTCACTTTTCCAGAGGGGCAGAAGAAGGTGAATGCTCCAAAAGTCACCTGCACTCTTTGTGATCGTGTCTTATCAAGAGGAGATCCTAAAAACTCTTTTAGTATCTTCACTATGATCAGGCACGTTAGAGATGTACATCCTGTGGCTTATGCTCGAGCTGCTAGAGAAAACCCTCCAGCAGTTCAGCCGAGCACATCCGCAGCAGCTCAGCCGAGCACATCATCGGCAGCTCAGCCGAGCACTTCATCTGCGGCGGCTGCTTCACCTGCTTCTGTTCCTCTGGATATACACCATCTGTTTAAGAGGGTGCATATAAGGTGCAATGCGTGCAATGCTCTTCTCTCTTATGGGGACACCAGCATTCACCTAATAGAGAGCAAGATACAGCAGCACACGTGCGGCACCCTATAATTTTTGCCATTTTTTTGTTCCTCTGTCCCTCAATTAACACAACGGCTCTTTTTAGAGCCACCTAACATCTAAACAATTAAATTTGATTTTTAAGGAGGAGCCTAGCGCGCAACCAAGATGGCCGCGTAGGTGCGAGGCTCCCGAGGACCTCCGCAACCTCCTACGACTATCCTGAATTTATCCTGTCTCGGATGAGGGGACTGTGTTGGTGAGCCTGAGCTGAGGTGGCACCCGTTTCCCGTTTTCAAATCGGACCTCGGACACCGGAGTGAGCACCGATTGAAGTCTGCGGCCTTCTCCTCGCCAGACCCCGGATTTGCGCTGAGGGGTGACCCAGTGACAAAGTGAACAACAGCGGCGGGCCGGGCCTGGCGAGTCGCGTACCCCGCACTTTCTCTTTCGCACCCCCTTGCCGTCTCTGCAGGGTTGGGTCGCGGGGCTCTTTGTGTTGGTGTGGCCTCGCTGGGAGACTCGGCCTGCCCGCCGGCTGTGACCCACCCCGCCGATCTGGGGTGGCCCCCCCGGAGCTCGTGGCCCTGATTGCCTGCCCTTCACGACGTGGCTGGTGCGACTGGGAGACTGGTGGCCATGGCCACGAAACAAGATGGAGACCGGGCAAAGACCAAGTCGACCCGGCGTGGCACCGTCCATCAGGCCAACAGTATGGACCGCTATACCCTCCAGAAGGGATCTCCCGGCGGACCGCACAAGTCCCCTGAGGGCCCTCCTGATGCCCCGGACCTGCCCACGGATCTGACTCTGCGGGATGTCATGGGCGCCATTGCCGAGATGAAGGCCTCGGTGAGCCAGCGGTTCGACACACTGGCACAGAAGATCGACTCGGTCCTCTTGGATGTTGGCCTGGTGAGGGCCGATCTTTCCAAGACCAACGACCGAGTTGATTCTTTGGCCCACACCGCATCGGGCCTTACGACTGAGGTGGCGGCACTACAAATGGAGGTGCGCCGGCTTAGTCAGGCGCGCGCTTATGGATCGGCGCCTGGAGGACTCCGAGAGTCGGGCCCGGAGGAACAACATCCGCATCATCGGGGTGCCCGAGGGACGGGAGGAAGCGGCGGCGGACCTATTTGTGGAGGAACTGATCGCTACCCATCTCCAGCCACGGGGGCTGAGTAAATTCTTCGCTGTGGAGCGGGCCCACAGGGTTCCCGGGGGAAGGCCGAAGGTCGGAGCCCCTCCGCGACCCCTCATTGCCCGGATTTTCAACTTTCGGGACAGGGACGCTATCCTGCAAGCCTCCAGACTGCATGGGCCGGTTAAGCTTGACAATATGGAGGTGAACTTTTACCCTGATTTCACCCCAGCGGTCCAGAAGCAGAGACTGAGCTTCCTAGGCGTCAAGCGCCGTCTTCGGGACCTAAACCTGAAATACGCTCTTCCCAGCCAAGCTGCGAGTGGAGGTAGAGGGTCGCACGCACTTTTTTGATCGTCCCGAAGCGGCCGGAGACTGGCTGGACACTCTGTCTGGGGATCGTGATCGAGGGGGTGGGGGGGGGCGGAGGGGGGAGACGGCACACTGGATCGGGACTGAGGGGTTAATATTGAGCTTCACTCTGGACGAAAATGATGCCACTTTCGATTAAGCGTCTGTCTGTATAATTTCCCCTCCTATGGAGGTTGCGTGGGGTCTACTGGGGGTTCTCCTTCCTCCTCTAGGGGGTTTAGCTAGTTTTACTATATATGGGGCGACAGGCACACTGCACGTTGGGGGGGCTGTCCGGGCTCATGCAGGGGTGCAGGGAGGGGGGAGTTTTGTTGGGGCGGGTGGGTAGGGATGGGGTGTTGTTCGTTTTCACCACAAGGCAAAAGTATCATTGTGTTAGTTCTATAGTGCTCTCGGGGGGACAAATGATGGCTTCTGTCTATGATGGGGGGTAGGGAACTAACTCTGTTGTCCTGGAACGTGAATGGACTGGGGGACAGGATTAAACGAGGTGTGGTCCTGCAGTTCTTGAAGCGAATCTCGCCCGATGTAGTTTTTCTGCAGGAGACACACCTCATTGGCAACTCCTTCTGCGCCATGAACCGGCGTGGCTATCGCCTAGTGGCCCATTCGGGCTTCACGTCTGGCTCAAGGGGTGTGGGCATCATGGTTAAGAACTCGCTCCCGTTGGAGATTGATGAGGTGCTCCATGACGACAGGGGACGTTACACGGTCTTGGTGGGAAGAATGGAGGGCAAAGTGGTCGTTTTTGTGTCAGTATACGTCCCGCCGGGGCTGCAGTCGACTACCTTTGCGGACCTGGGGCGCCTCCTCCTTGGCCTTCCGGGGGGGATTCTAGTGGTGGGGGGGGACTTCAATGCGGTGGTTTCCGGGACTGTGGATCGTCACCCCCCTAGGGACCTCCCCCGGGCCCAAGCGTGGCTATCTGGCCTCTTGGACACTTTGGGATTGGTGGATTGCTGGCGTTTAAAACATCCCACGCAGCTACAGTATACCTTCCATTCGGGGGCCCATGGTAGTCTCTCACGACTAGATTATGTCCTGGTCCCGGCGGCCTATGTTGGGAGGGTGGGAGAGGTGCGCCATTTGGCACGGGGTATCTCGGACCACTCCCCGCTCTTGTTACACCTTGATATTTTTCCGAGGGGTGAGGGTAGGGTGGTCCCGATCAATCCCTGGTACCTGCGCGACCCCACCATTCGCGCTGAATTGATTAAATCCCTCCAGCGCTATTTTGACGAGAATGTGGGGTCCGTGCCTTCGGCTGTCTCACTGTGGGAGGCATTCAAGACAGTACTACGAGGAGAGGCCCTGTCCCTTATTTCCCACACCCGGAGGCGCGAGCGGGAGGAGGTGACCCGGGTGGAAGCTGAGATAGCCGAGTTGGAGGGTAATCTGGAATGTGGGGTGACGGATGCCGCATTACATGTTCTCCAACTCAAGCAAGCGGCCTATAGGGCCCTCGTCACGGAGGCGGCCAGGGGCCTCAGTAGAGAGCAACAGGGGAGACTGTATGATGTGGGTGATAAGGCTGGTAAATTTATTGCGTGGCTGGACAAAAAGGAGAGAGCGAGTCGTGTGGTCCCGCTGATTGAGAAAACGGACGGTGTGTGTGTTACTGAGCCGGAAGAAATTGTCTCCTGCTTCGCGGATTATTTCCGTGGGGTGTATTCCCCGGTGTCTTCCCGCTCTGAAGAGGATTCCCGTGCCCTGCTCAGGGATATCGCACTGCCTTCCCTTTCGGAGGAGGACAGAGTGTCGTTGGACGCCGCTCTGGCCTCCGACGAAATCGCCCTCGCCATACGTTCGGTCGCTTCCGGCAAGGCCATGGGTCCTAATGGTCTCCCCATCGAGTTGTACAAGTTGCGACCGGATACGCTGGCACCACATCTCCGAGCTATGTTCCTGGCGGCCCACTCGGTGGGCTCCCTCCCGCTGGACCAGCGTCTGGCTACAATCGTGGTTATCCACAAGGAGGGGAGACCTCGGGACCGGGTTACATCCTATCGGCCCATTTCGCTACTGAACGCGGGGCCCAAAATTCTCGCCAAGGTACTGGCCAATCGGCTGGTCGGCGTAGTGGGCGACTTGGTTCACCAGGACCAGTCCGGCTTTATTCCCCATCGCAATACAGCCCTTAACTTGCGGCGTTTGCATGGGGTGCTCGCACGTGTCCCGTTCATACGGGAGCCGGCCATTTTGGCGTCCTTGGACGCCACCATGGCGTTTGACACGCTTGAATGGCCATACATCTAGGCGATGCTTGCGAAGTTCGGCTTTGGCGCAGGGTTCATCAGTTGGGTCAAATTGCTGTATTCGGGCCCATTGGTGCAGGTGGTGGTGAACGGTAGAGTATCGGCTCCGTTCGAGTTGGGCCGGGGCACGCGGCAGGGCTGCCCCTTATCGCCGCTCCTTTTTGCGCTTGCCTTGGAGCCCCTGGCGGAGTGGCTGCGGTGGCATCCTTCTATCCGTGGTCTCCGTTGGACCCCCGAGTATGAGGACCGCGTATCCCTATACGCTGATGACATCCTCTTGTACCTAGCTTCCCCACGTAAATCACTGATAGTACTGGTTGATGTTTTGCATTCATTTGGTCGTAACTCTGGCCTTGTCATCAACTGGGCTAAATCGTGCGTGTATGTTCTCTCTGGGGAGGCTCCTATCCTCCCGCGGGGCTGTCCGATCCAGATCGCCCCGCAGGGATTTAGGTACCTGGGTGTCTTCATTACTCTGGACCCGGAGGCCCGGTATGATCGGAACTTGCTTCCCCCCCTTCAGCGCCTGAAGGAGGATGTCGCGCGCTGGCGGCGCTTGCCGCTTTCGCCGCTCGGCAGGGCGGCATTGTTTAAGATGATGTCGCGTTTCCTGTACGCTTTGCAGAACACTATGGACCTCGTCCCAGCGCGCTACTTCCGTGAGGTGGAGAGTTTGCAACGCCGCCTGTTCTGGGACGGGAGGCCGCGTATCGCCCTGGCGAAGCTGACGCTCCCATGGTATGACGGAGGGATTGCCCTCCCGGATATCAAACGGTACTATTGGGCCTCCCAGCTGGCTGCGATTAATCACGGCCTATACGGGCCCGCCTTAAACCCGGCATTCGAAATGGATAAGATGCTACTCCCGGGTGGGGACTATAATCGAGCGCTCTACTCCAGCGCGCCCGACGCTCGGCTGACCGGCCCCACGCGTGTCATGGTGCGAGTGTGGCACGCGGCTAATGTGGCGATGGGGTGGAAGGACCGTTTGACCCGGGCGTCACCACTATACGCGTCCGAGCAGTTGGGCTCCCTGTGGACCTCTAAGGGCTTCGAGAAGTGGGACATGATAGGCATCAGCAAAGTGGGGGATCTCTGGACGAGGGGAGGATTTAAAACGTTCGAGATGCTGCAGACGGAATTCCAGTTGCAGGACAGGGAGTACTTTCGGTATTTGCAGATCCGTCATGCACTATGCTCCGTCTTCCCGGACGTTGCCTCCATCCCGGAGTATTCCCCCCTGGAAGATAGAGTGCTGGATGGACACGTTCCGGACAGCACGATCTCACTGATCTACAAAAAACTGATCAATGACCGCTCGGGATTGCTGACTGCCCTTCGTGAGGCTTGGGTTGCCGATGGACTGGAGCTGGACGACGAGGACTGGACCTCTGCGGTGGCCTCCCCGAAAGAGGTGGCCATACCGGCCCGCCTTCGCTTCGTCCATCTCAAGATACTCCACAGGGTCTACATGACGGGGCCAAGGCTCCTGCGTATGGGCTATGCTGTGGACGGGTTGTGTAAGCGTGGGTGTGGTGCTTTGGGGACCTTTCTGCACATCTTGTGGGAATGCCCGGAGGTGGAGCGATTCTGGCGTGGTGTGCATGAGGTCCTGCGAGTGGTTACGCATGTGGCGCTGCTGCCCGAAGCGAGGAGATGCCTGTTGAATGTGTGGGAACCTACCGACTACTCGGCGCCGCAGACGTGGTGGGTGACTCTGGGTTATATGGTGGCCAAGCGCGATATTGCTCAACTGTGGGGATCCCAGAGGTCCCCGACTGTCTCGGCCTGGAAGGAACATATGGATTGGTGCATGTTTCGGGAAAAGGTGGTGTATGTGGCGAGAGGTAAGCCTGGGACATGGGTGAAAGTGTGGGGCCCCTGGAACGCCTACCGCGGGGGAATCTGTGCTCCGCCGTTATTGCCCGATCCGTCGCCTGCCCCGTCCCCTTAGCCGACTCATCTCCCTGGTACCGGGCATTGAGTTTACCCAGCCCTAGTCCTGATCTCTTCCCCCTTCTTGATACTCCTATGGACTGGTAGGGTCCCCCTTCCAGGGGAGCACATGCTGCTATTTCCGATTGTGGATTGCCTTGTGGGTTTGTTTTTCTGGTTGTTCTTTAAGTTTAAAATGAAACCGTACAGTGGGGTCCGGATGGTGTGGCTATCAACGCTGCTAACTCCTGTGCATCTTCCTTAGCCGCAACACGCGCTCTACAATGTGTATCATATGCTCCTTATTTGCTAGCGGCCGGCCGGAAGGTTGTAGGCCCATCTTTGTATATTTTTTTGAGTTTTGTAATAAACGGTTTAAAAAAAAAAAAATTTGATTTTTAATTCTATTTTTTTTAATGATTTTTTTTCCCCGTGCGCGCACCCCGCGATTTAAAAAAAAATGTTTTTTTCACCCTTCATGGTCCTTCAGGGACCCCCTGACAAAAGCTAGGTGGTCAGGAACTCTGTACCCTGCCCCCTTTTTACGTTCTCCACCTTTCTTTTTCACTGTCACACACAAAATGGCGGACAGCACTTCTTGATTTCGACCGATTCGAATGTTGTCTGACATGTAACCACCAATCAGAATTACGCTCGCGCATGGCACCGTGTACGCACGGTGCGCGCACGGTGCGCGGCTATAGCTATTTATGTACTTTTAACTGCAATTTTCTCAGGAACTACTGAACAGATTGACACCATATATGCAAAAGGCACATCCCTGACCTGAGGACTACCTCTTTGCCAAATTTCAAGTAATTCTGTTCAGCCGTTCGAGCTGTACCTTCGACTAAAGGTCCTATGGGAAAATGCATGGGGAAAACGCGTTTTGGGACCCCCCTTTTTTCTCAGCCCCCGCTTGACGAATCACCCCGAGACTTCCAGGGTAGGAGCTGAGCGGAGCGCCCCATTAGTTTTGAACATTTCGCGAGGATCCGTCAACCGGCGCCAAAGTTATTCAAAATAGAATTTTCAGATTTCCTATGGAAATACGGTCCTAACTATAACTATCTACTGGCGACCGCCAGTAGATAATATATATATATATATATATATATATATATATATATATATATATATATATATATATAATATAATCTCTTGTTCACAGGTGAGTGTATTTAAATCCAAGTGGTCACATGACTTGAGGCAGCCTCCTCCAGGTCCCAGAATGCTACAAAATTGATCATCTAAGTTCTTGCTGTGGTGCCTTTTTCTGTATTGCTCAATAGCTTTCCCTTAACACCAGAGCCCGAATTATACATTATTATTTATGGTGCAAGCTGGTTTTAAATTGCCAAGTGCATACTGTTGTTGCCATTCAACTTAATTGCACAGAATGCGGAATCTCCAGAGAGAGAAACACCTCCCTCATCTCTCTTTCTCACTCGCAAAACCAGAATACCACGGAAGTCCAATGTCTGGTATGCCAGGGAGCAGATCATGCCCCTCAATAATATCCACACAAAAGAACTCCATTTTACTGCTCTATTGCTAACATTTATACATTTACCATTTTAAAAGACCCTGCTGAATCTACAGCAAGTCTATCTACCACTATAGACAAACACAATTTTCAAATCATTAATAGGTATACCCATTTTCAAATCATTAATAGGTATACCCATTCGAGGAATAATTGCTCCTAAAATATCTAAAATCACTTGTTCAAAGCGTTGCCTTATTCTTTTCATTCCATATTCTTTATCTAACTTGTCTACATGATAAATGATACATTTCAGGGAAAATGAAAGCTCAATAACATGAAATACTCGCCCTAAGTGTGCCGGATATGCCCAGATCTCCTGTCGGGGTGAATGTCTTGATTTGGTCTGCATTCCGTCTATCAATTGTGTGTCTTTTGCCTACTCAGTTTCTTGGCAGATTAAAATTAGTAGTCTTACCACACACAATAGGATCCCCTTATAATAAGTTCCCTTTCAAACAATAGATCTCCACTGACTTCATAAGATTTGTCACACAGGTTTATCGCTCACAAATTCTCCTTTCCACATAGAACTATGCTTTACCATGTACATTTGGTTGTTCAGCTTAACAGGGCCTGTCTTTACCACTCATGCCTTTAGACACATTTGTTTTGCAATGCATGCCTATACTGCACATTCCTTAACCACACAGGTAAGTATAAATAAGGTAAGTTAAACCTCTCTTTTCTCTCTCTCTGTATATATATATATTCACTGAAAAAACCATAGGTTTCACACACGTTATAGTTAGGAATTAGCATTTAAAAAACCTTAGAAATTCAGTGAAAAAACCATAGGTTTCACACATGTTATAGTTAGCTGGACATTTTACTCGTAAAAAACCAATGAAATTGCCCCGTTATAGTTAGTTCAGCTAACTATAACTCGCGCGCCCGCAATGCACTGCTGATGACGTCACATATTACATCACTCATGACATGGTCAGTGACATCACTCATGACATCACTGATGACATCTCAAATGACATCACTGATGACATCACTGATGACATCATCCAGTGAATGTGTGTTTTTCTGAAAATTAAATATGTTTTATATATGTGTATCTCAAGGTCGATGGAAGAATAAATGGGTATATAAGTGTCTAAATGGATGATTTGTTTTTGAAAAATTGATTGTGTTACTGACTGATTAAGTGTATCTCTCACTTTGTGTATAAGTGGCTGCATGGGTTGGTGAGTAGCTACATGGGTGTCTATATAGGTTATTAGTTGTTTTTTTGAGTATCAGTCTGAGTGTCTGTATGGTACGGTGGGGGGTATTACGTAGTGCATAGATGCATGAATGAGTGACTCACTGTTTGTATGTGTTGAAGACAGCATGTGTGCAGGACTGTATGGGTGGATGAGTGTGTGTATGGGTGTGTTAGTGAGTGAATGACTGTCTCAATAGTGTCTTCAGGAGTAACTACATATGTTTTTAACTAGTATATGTGACTATTGGTGTATATATGTGAGTATATGTGAGAGGGAGAGATTGAAAGAGTTCCTGTATGAATAAGTATGTGTTTCTATAAGTGATTGTTTAAAAGACTAAGTATGTGTAAGTTTCCGTAGAAGTAAGTATGGTGGTGTGTGTATTACTGTATATGCAAGTAAATGTATGTTTTATTCTTTATTAGCATGAGTGACTATGTGTGTGAGTAACTCTATGGATGAGTGGCATTGTGTAACAGGATGTATAGATGTATGAGTACATATGATGAGTGAGTACATGTATGAGTGACTGTATAGGACTGTTGGTGAATGAGTGGATGTGTATGTGGATCTTAGAATTACTGAAGAGGTTGTTGTAACTGGTATTGGTATGTCCATTGTTTTGAAATTTTTAGTCTCTATTTTTGAATGTGTGTATCAAAGCTTATATTAAGGTGAGAGGAGGTCTGCCACTCTATCACAAGGATGATGTCATCAGTGATGTCATCAGTGATGTCATTTGAGATGTCATCAGTGATGTCATGAGTGATGTCACTGACCATGTCATGAGTGATGTAATATGTGACGTCATCAGCAGTGCATTGCGGGCGCGCGAGTTATAGTTAGCTGAACTAACTATAACGGGGCAATTTCATTGGTTTTTTACGAGTAAAATGTCCAGCTAACTATAACATGTGTGAAACCTATGGTTTTTTCACTGAATTTCTAAGGTTTTTTAAATGCTAATTCCTAACTATAACGTGTGTGAAACCTATGGTTTTTTCAGTGAATTTCTAAGGTTTTTTAAATGCTAATTCCTAACTATAACGTGTGTGAAACCCATGGTTTTTTCAGTGAATTTGCAAGGTTTTTTAAATGCTAATTCCTAACTATAACGTGTGTGAAACCCATGGTTTTTTCAGTGAATTTGCAAGGTTTTTTAAATGCTATTTTTTTTTTTATTCTTCATTTTTTTCAAACATATTTTTAATTTAATTTTCTTATCTTTTATAAAGACTATGCTTAAATTTTTAAAATCCTTAAATATTTTTTTTATATATATTTTTTAAAATAAACATGTAAAATTTATTTCCAGTTTTTTTATTTATTTTTTTTATTTTTTTTTATAGTACGCGTACCGTAAGCTCACGGTAAGCGTACGGTTTACGCAACGCCCGTAATCTATCTACGCTGCTTGCGTATAGTTACGTACTTTGCGTAGCCGCGCGTACTGCGCGTGGGACGCGTGCGCGCTTACGCAACACGCGTACGTTACGCGGAAGTGCCGGGGAGTGACTGTTATGCGCATGCGCGCAAGCGCGTGTCTTTTTTACGCGCACGCGTACTTTTTGCCGTAAGCGTACCGTAAGCGTACCGTAAGCGTACGGTAGGTCATGTGATCTTGAAACACAACTTTTGATTGGTTGAAACTACTTTCAGTTCTAGAACTCTCCTACACCACACCCATTCCCCTCATTTCTGCTTGTGATCCCTTGGGAGAAGGAGCTGGTTTGTCTTTGGGATACGATGGCAGAACAGCAGAGCTCTTCTGAGAGTGAGGCTAGCACCAGCAGCACTGTCTTGAGGCAGAGAGCGAGGAAAGTAAAGCCTTCTTATGTTTGGGATTATTTTACTTTTCCAGAAGGCCAGCAAAAGGTGAATGCACCCTTAGTTACTTGCAAGCTGTGTAAGCGTGTACTTTCTAGAGGTAATCCTAACAGGAAGTATTCCTTTGGGAATCACACCATGAAGAGACACCTCCAGGAAGTACACAGAAGGACACATGGTCATCTTTTTGGAGGTAACTCTTCAGAAAGACGAGCCAGTACATCCACAGCAGCTCAGCCTGGACCATCATCTGCAGGGCAGACTCCTTCTTCTGCAGGTCAGGTGAGCCCTTCATCTGTGGGGGGAGAATCTCCTTTTGCTGGCCCTCTGGAAATTAACCCTCGGTTTGCGAGGGTTGAAGTACGGTGCGCCACTTGTCACGATCTAATTACTTATAGGGAGACCAGTGTTTCCCTGGTGAACAGTAAAATAGATCAGCACACTTGTCGTACCGTCTAATATTCCCAATCTTTCTTTCCTCTGTCCCTGCATGAACACAACGGTTCTTTTAAGAGCCAACCTTATCTTTCATCTTTTTTTTTCTTTTTTTTTTTAAACTTTTTTTTTTTTTTTACCGTACGCGTACGGTAAGCGTACCTTTTTTTTATTTTTTAAAAAAAAACACTAAAAATCATTTATCTCATTACAAAGTCCTTGAGAGACTACAATTTTTATTTTTAACTTACCATACTCACTCAAAAAAATATTTATTCATTTGTTTTTTTAAAAAATAGTTTTTAAAATGGTTGTAGTTTCCGAAAATTTTCTATATCGATCTGAAAATAAAGAAAAAAGTATTAATATTTTTTATCCATTTTATAATACAATACACATATTTACATTTTTTACAAAAAAATATTTTTGCCTTATTTTTGCTGTTTTCAGAATATATTGCATTTCACTATTAATTGTGAAAGCAATTGCATTCATCATTTTACAGCGGGCAAAAAAAATTAACAATCACAAAGATTGTATTAAAAAAGCCCAGAATGTCTTCTCACTTAAACTTATCATTACAGAAATGCATATTATTCTAAAAAAATATCATCTAAAAACAATACTTTTTTCTTTAAAATACCGTCTGATATGTTTGTTTCAGAAGTATAATCACAATATTATATCTCAAATAACTCCAAAATACATCTGATTTTATTTCCTTTAGGCCAAATAGTATTTTTTTTTTTTTCCTGGAATAAATTTCCAAGGGAAAACCATTAAAATTCTAAAGTTTAATCTGTCCAGATCTCACCAATTCTCTGTAACATTTTGGTTCACGAAAATTTTTTGAATAATTTATTTAGTCCACAATAGAATTGCTTACTTTTCCACATGGCCAAATAGTAATTTTTTAAATCATTTTTGAAAAAATTTCCAATGGCAGTCCAATAGCATTCCATAATTTAAAATGTGCAGAAGTTACCGATTATCTCTAAATTATTGGTTTTTGAAAATTGCATTAAAATTTAAAAAAGTCCACATTACAATTGGTTATCTTTCCTTTAGGCCAAATGATAATTTTAAAAATCTTTTTTCTACAAAATTGCAATGGTAATCCAGTAAAATGGTAAAATTATTTTGTCCAGATCTTGCCAAATCTCTCTAAAATTTAGGTTTCAGGAAGATTAGATAGGAATTTGCTAAATCAAAAGGCAAACGTTGTTTGAAAATCAATTGGGAATCATTACACAGTGTCCAGCCTTTTTCACATTTTAGATAAACTGTGTAATGTCCAGAAGTAACAGTAGGTCCATCATGGAAAATTATTGCAACAGTTACAAAAGTTTTTCCTGAAATTGATAATTGCTGTCCTGTAAACTTCTTTATTAAAGTATCCAATTTTGATCCATCAGCTCTACATCGTTGCATCATTAAAATTACATACTGTCCGTATTCCCTTAAAATTAATGTTGAAAACATGTCAGAATTACACTCACCACATTTCATGCTATGATTAGCATCTTTAACTAATTTTGCAAAAGTGACTGTTTTACTCTCTGGCAATGTCAAATAAATAAACCTTTCATTATCAACAATAGAGCCACATATATTATAACAATTATCACAACTATGTTCCCATTTATAAGAGAGACCAAAAAAAATGTCAATGGGAACTCCTTCTTCTTCCACTACCTGAAGAAAATACATCAAAAATTCGTGTGCATCTTGCTGTTCATTTTGAGAAAACTGTGTTCGTCCTGAACATACATCTAAAAGTTTTCTAATTTCAGTAGCACTTTCTATTTGAGTTTTATCTTTACTCAGCTTTTGAAAAAGGAGACTGAGCTCTGAACAGAATCTTTTTCCCTGATTTACTATTATCTGCTCTTGCAAACTTTCCAGATAAAATGCAACATTCAGCACTACATTAGCGTAGCAGTTGACACCAGAGCTATTTTCAAAATGACATCCTACAACCTGTTCTTCATTTTCCTTATTCTTTTTGCTTGCAATTACATCACTCCTCTTTTTTTTCCTCTTCTCTACATCTTCATTACAGATATTCTCATTTCTCCTTTTACGAGAAACTACACGTTTCTCCAACACAGGATACTGACCTAAATGAGGAGCATAGCTTCTTCTTAATCTATTATACTCCTTTACACAGTTTGTATCAGCACTAACTTTTGAGTCATCAAAGTCTATCATGAATAAACCTGATAATGTTTTGACTCGTGACAAAGCTACATATGCCATACCTTCTTTGAACACAGTTGAACCAATGTTCACAAATGCACAATCTACAGTCAATCCTTGAGACTTGTGGATAGTTACAGCATATGCTAGTGAAAACGGAAACTGCTTCCTACGTACATATAAGTCTTTCACAAGCATGAAACGAACTGAACAACGACAAATGTCTTTAACTTCCTCTATCTGATCAAATTTTATCTGTAAACATTCAATTCCTTCTTTTTTCTGATAATTAATAAAACCCACAACTCTTCCCATCGCTCCATTCACTAAGCCTTTCTCAACATCCAAATTTCTCCTTAAAAACACTCTACAGTTCATGCAAACATAAAGATTTTTTTCTAATCCTGCTGTTTTGGAGATGTTCTTCTCTAGTGAGTCCAATTTATTTTTCAGTTTGCCTGTTACTGTGACTGTAATTCTTCCATCCTCAATTTTGTCCACTGCTTCCAATTTCCTGATGTCTTCCTTTTCCAATTTCAAAAGCTCCTCATTAAATATTGAGCATTCACGTAGAGTTGGCATTAAGCAGATGACACTTTTGTTTTCTGCAATATTCTTGTATATTTTCTCTGCAACTATTTCTTCCTTTGGAAATAAATTATGTAGCAGCCGACTCTGTAATGCTTTTTTCCCAACATCTGTGAGTAGTCCAATCCTGATATCTTTCAGAATACTTCCATATTCTTCATCGTTTGCTTGCCTCATATTAGTTGTAAGTTCCTTGTACTCAAAGAAGGACCAAATATTTGTATTTCCAATGCTTCCCAATGACTTCTTTGTGTCTTCATGTGTCACAGTATTAAACACTGGTTGTCCTTTAACTGTAGTAAGTTGCAAAAGATCCCCAAAAACTATGACGTGTTTTCCACCAAATAACACGTCATAGTCTGTCTTCAAAATTTGCTGCATTCTTAAATGCACAAAGGCAAGCATTAAGTTTGATACCATGCTCACCTCATCAATAATGAGAACTTGCATCTTCTTCAATACTCGTGAAACTTCCAAGGATGCTTCTCCAGTTAGCTTGTTGAATTGTATTTTGTTCTCATGCTCCACTGGTAACATTAGCAAACGATGTAAGGTGATTCCTTTTATGTTATATGCTGCTAACCCAGTTGGAGCAGTAACCACACAAGACAAAGTAGAATCCGTTTTTTGCTTTAGGTAGCTTCTGATGACTTTAATTAGGAAACTTTTTCCAGTGCCAGCTTGTCCGCTTACATACATCCTGATTGGATGAAATGATGTGCATGAGCACTCTTTTTTGATATGTAGAAATCCGTGATCAATTTTGTTTTTGATCTCTTCATAAATTTGTTGCTGCTCTTGATTCAGTTGTCTTTCCAAATTTTCTAAGTCTATAAATTCTTCTTGAGCTTGATTCATAGCCGTTTCCACTTCATTCATGGCTATTGATGCTTCATTTTCAACGATTGGTTGTCCTAGGGGATCTTGACTGTGTGTTCCTGAACTTTGGCTGTCCTGAGAACTGTCTCTAGCTATTTCTGCTGCAATTGTAGTTTCCTGTTCAATTTCTTCATTTAACATTTGCAGATAAGTTGAGAATGTACTGCATTGTATGCTGTCTTTGCAAGCATTAAAAGAATCTTCATAGCTCTGGAATTCTCCCAGTAGTTCATCCTCTGTACGCCATGGTTTAAACAACTGTAAAAGAGCCAAGTAGTAAAATTCTTTCTTGTCGGTAGTGTCGCAACTCAGCTTCCGGTGATTTATCAAACTTCCTTTGGTTTGCTTCACCAAACATCCTTCTTCACCAACAACTTTATATTTTCCACTGTTGATGTCTTCTGCAGCTTTCCGTGAATAAATGTAGTTCTGTAACACTTCATAGAGACACATGTTCTCCAGATGATGACTTCTCTTGGGATAATATGTGTCCAACATGTTTGTTTTCAATATGTCTGTACTTTCTGGGTCATTCTCAGCCAAATATTCAATTTCTCCAACAGATTTCAGTACCCGATTTCTCATTGCTGCAAGGCCTAAACTTGCCCAAATTATTCTTCTTGACTTCGAGTAGAGACTTGCAGAAGATAACCTATCTGAACATTCGTAGGATCCAATTTCTCGATGCGATAACATCTTCAAACTGAAACTGTACAGCTTCTTACTGACAGTCTTCTCGTGAGAAATCTCTTCCCACATTTCCTTCAATTCTGTTTTTTCTGATTTCGTAATGTAAGACGTTACATATCGAGCAACAGCAATGGAATTGTCAGCAACATACTGTATATCCATGTTAGCGTTCCACATGGATAAAATGACTGGGTTGTAGTCATTTATATTTTTTGATTCTTCTTTTCTTTTAAGGTTGTAGGTATTCTTAGGTGATTTTCTTGTGATAGTATGTCTCACAGCTGACATAAAACTGTTGACTCTTCCATTTGTAAGAACAGGTCTAGGAAATCCAAATCGACATTTAGTGTAGTATTTTTCTTTGCTCTTGTATTTCCGTCGACAGTATTTTCCACACCGATGACTTTGGAAACGTAGAACTTGCTCCTTTAACTTGTTCTCTTCTGTGCTTTTAGGTATAGCACATGTTGCATATTCTTCAATGTAAGATAACACTGCTTCATCAGTATCTGTTCCAAACTTTGGGGCATCCTTGATCCACAGCAGCATATGAATATGAGGAGCACCTCTTGCCTGGTACTCTTTTCTCCAAAAGAAATCCACTACTTCTCCAAGGGGTGGATTTTTTTTATTGCAGATGAAGGACATCATAGCCTCAAATCTATGATTGAAATATCTGCAAACATTAACCGGATCCAATGAGCACAGTTCTCCTGCTGTCTTGTATTCGATGTTTTTAATGTTTGAATTGGCCTCTCGTAGAAAATCCAGTAAATCATCCCAAGCGTACTCGGCACAGCTTAGGGTAAGGAACCATGTTGGTGTTCCTAAATTGCGTAACATGCATTTTAGTTCACCATGGCGTCGGTACCAATATTCATTTGTCCCACGCTGACAAGCCATCAGATTGATCAGTTGTGTTTCCAAATGATCATCTCGGTGCTGCACTTTCTCCATAAAATCCTTAGCAGACACATTTTGTAAATGTACTCCACTTTTTAAAATGTGATTTACTGCATAAGACAGTGCAGACAAGTCGCTTTCAAATAAAAGATGGAACAAATAAGGAATACTTTGACGAAATCTGGGATCTTCAGCATATAGTCTTGTAGTTCGATACTCTGAAGCTGGAATCTGTTCTGGACGTTCATCGTATCGTCCTCCTTTTCCTTTAGGAAACAGCTGGGGAAAACATCGAGCTTCCAAGCTCTCCTCCCATACACTCACGGGATTTCCTTTTGCTTTCTTCATCTGAAAGAGATCAATATTGTCTCCCATAACTTCTTTCGAATGGAGACGATGTATGCTAAAATGTTCATAAATTTCTTCTTCCTTTGACTTGTCCACTTTTTCAATTTGTCCAGTTGGTGTTTCTGTGTCTCCTTGTAAATCTTCTTCTTCTTCTTCTTCTTCTTCTATATAAATTGATTCATACCATTTGTTATTTTTTTTCAAATACAAATTTGCTCTTTGTACTTTCCGCACATCTACCAGCTCCTGCCAAATCTTCTTATTCTTTGTAGGTACACCATTAACCAGAATAATTAATGGTTCAGTTTCCAAAGTATCCGCATCAATAGTTTCCATATTTTTTTTCAAATCCAAGGGCAAATACACCACTCTACCTTTTAAACCTCTCAGTAAATCTGAAGGAGGTAATTTACCAGTTTTGGGCTCCATACGTACTATGGTCTGGAACGGATGAACACATTGAATGAGTATAGACTCATATGTATTTAATTCAGAAAGTTCAGCAGGAATAGCATCCAATTCTAAATTATTATGTACAGCTCTGGTCGGCATTCTATTTTCCTCTAACTTGTTGTAGCAGTACTTACAAATACGCTGATCTTCACCCAATTCAAAACAATTTTCAAGAAATATATATGTGGCAAAATCCATCCACTTATAATTATCTTCATTTTCACTCTTTCTGTAGAGATCAACATTCCTAGTTTGTTTTCTATAATGAGTTCTGCGGCAACAAATACAAGTAACATTTGGTCTTTCATTAGAGATTATTGCAAATTTTGTTATGTGATCATTAAATGTCTTACTTACACAAGGTTCTACATTCTCTTCCACTTCTGCCTCATTTACTGTGTCCTTCTCTGCACTGTTTTGTTCAGGACCAAAGTAACAAAACTGAATTTCATCAACAACCTTCTCTACATCTGATACCGTTCCTCGGAACAGAGCCCTATTCAATTCATTTAACTTTATTGCTGGACTTTTGGCAAAATACAACCGTCTCACAAACTTTCTCATTTCAGTATGATGAACAGCCAGCATCCTAAAATGATGGAAAACACTATTGCACACTTTTCTAGATAGACAAGCAAGAGAATGACCCTGCAAACCAGTATTCTCTCTCACTCTGCATGGATCCAGACTTTGAAGCACCTTAATCTTTTGTTTTACACTTTTTTTACTATATTCTCTTAGAAACTCTCGAAATCTGTCAATAGATTCCTGACGCACAGTGCAAATACTACTACAATTCCAAGTGTACACTGGGGCTTTAGGACGTCTCCCCATTGCCTCATCTGCCATCACTTGTACCTCATCTCTTGGAACCATTATCTCCTTCTCCATTATGCAACCATTTTTTACTTCGTATGAACGACCTCTGGTGTCAACTGCATGCAGCAAACTATTACTTTGAAAATAGCTCTCTTCATTAAAAAAAGGTTCACTACTTGAACTATGCATCCACTTTCCTAAAAACACTTTACAAAAGTTTGTTCTGTTCACTACTCTTTTGCTTTTGCTTTGTGATTTCAGTACATTAACCATTTTATCTAATGTACGCATCCTATTCAAAATTAATATGAATAGTTTCCTTTTTAATTCTAATGCTTTTGCTGCAATGGCTTCAATTTCTTTTTTTCTCTTGTAATATTTAGCCTTTTGCTTATATTTCTTTATATCCTTTATCAAATTGGACATAACTCTTCTCTGAAACATTTTTCTACGTATCTCTTTAAATGCTGTTTTTCTGTTTATGTTAAACTTTTCAATTGCAGAAGGTATATTTGCATTAACTAAATTCTCAATTTTTTGCTGTTCTCTATTTTTTATTACATTTTTCCGAGAACAGACATTTTGTACATTTTTCTTTGTTTTGAATATTTTGTTTAGAAATTGTTTTTTTTGCTTACCAGAAGATTTTTTCTTTTTCCCAACATCAGCATCTTCTACTAACTTTGGTCCTCCAGTTGTCTTCAAATATAGTTTTTTTTTTAGCGTTTTTTGAACTCGAGATTTTGTAGGCATCTTAAATTTTGTTCACTGTTCTTCAGTAATACCTGAAAAAAACTAAAAAAAAAATCCTTTATTGTATTTAAATATATTACTACATTTCTTTTCACAATAGTCACAAAACGAAATTTCTTTGCCAATTTGAATGCACACAAACTGCTCTTTTTTTTGGGCAAGTGAAAATCTCTTTTACAAACTGTCACATTATGAAACCAAGCTGTTTTTTCAGACCACCACCATGTGTATTCTCTGTGACTGCCTACACTCTAGCAGGGGCAACCAGCCTTAGTGATGCTGAATGTATTTGCATTACAGACTTAAACCTGAAAACCCCACTCGCTTCTAATTACTGTGCATGACTATACATGGCATGCACATGGGTGTGTGCTAAGCCTCTGCTTCTTCCCCCAAAAAATCGCTCCCCCTTTCCATCTACTGCAACTGTGAAATCACCAGAGCAAGACGCAATAAATCTCTGCCTATAATTCTTCTATGCACACAGAGTCATGTTTTCACATTAGTGCCAAAACGAAATTTCTTTGCCAATTTGAAAGCACACTTACTGCTCTTTTTTTTTCGGGCCAAGTGAAAATCTCTTTTTACAATTTGAAATCACTTTTACAGACTGACACATTCTGAAACCTTTTTTTTAAATTTATTTAAATGCACATGTCCAAGCTGGTTTTTTTTCAGACCACCACTGTGTGTATTCTCTGTGACTGCCTACACTCCAGCAGGGGCAACCAGCCTTAGTGATGCTGAATGTATTTGCATTACAGACTTAAACCTGAAAACCCCACTCGCTTCTAATTACTGTGCATGACTATACATGGCAAGCACATGGGTGTGTGCTAAGCCTCTGCTTCTTCCCCCAAAAAATCGCTCCCCCTTTCCATCTACTGCAACTGTGAAATCACCAGAGCAAGACGCAATAAATCTCTGCCTATAATTCTTCTATGCACACAGAGTCATGTTTTCACATTAGTGCCAAAACGAAATTTCTTTGCCAATTTGAAAGCACACTTACTGCTCTTTTTTTTTCGGGCCAAGTGAAAATCTCTTTTTACAATTTGAAATCACTTTTACAGACTGACACATTCTGAAACCTTTTTTTAAAATTTATTTAAATGCACATGTCCAAGCTGTTTTTTTTTCAGACCACCACCGTGTGTATTCTCTGTGACTGCCTACACTCCAGCAGGGGCAACCAGCCTTAGTGATGCTGAATGTATTTGCATTACAGACTTAAACCTGAAAACCCCACTCGCTTCTAATTACTGTGCATGACTATACATGGCAAGCACATGGGTGTGTGCTAAGCCTCTGCTTCTTCCCCCAAAAAATCGCTCCCCCTTTCCATCTACTGCAACTGTGAAATCACCAGAGCAAGACGCAATAAATCTCTGCCTATAATTCTTCTATGCACACAGAGTCATGTTTTCACATTAGTGCCAAAACGAAATTTCTTTGCCAATTTGAAAGCACACTTACTGCTCTTTTTTTTTCGGGCCAAGTGAAAATCTCTTTTTACAATTTGAAATCACTTTTACAGACTGACACATTCTGAAACCTTTTTTTTAAATTTATTTAAATGCACATGTCCAAGCTGTTTTTTTTTCAGACCACCACCGTGTGTATTCTCTGTGACTGCCTACACTCCAGCAGGGGCAACCAGCCTTAGTGATGCTGAATGTATTTGCATTACAGACTTAAACCTGAAAACCCCACTCGCTTCTAATTACTGTGCATGACTATACATGGCAAGCACATGGGTGTGTGCTAAGCCTGTGCTTCTTCCCTCAAAAATTCGCTCCTCTTTTCCATCTACTGCAACTGTGAAATCACCAGAGCAAGACGCAATAAATCTCTGCCTATAATTCTTCTATGCACACAGAGTCATGTTTTCACATTAGTGCCAAAACGAAATTTCTTTGCCAATTTGAAAGCACACTTACTGCTCTTTTTTTTTCGGGCCAAGTGAAAATCTCTTTTTACAATTTGAAATCACTTTTACAGACTGACACATTCTGAAACCTTTTTTTTAAATTTATTTAAATGCACATGTCCAAGCTGTTTTTTTTTCAGACCACCACCGTGTGTATTCTCTGTGACTGCCTACACTCCAGCAGGGGCAACCAGCCTTAGTGATGCTGAATGTATTTGCATTACAGACTTAAACCTGAAAACCCCACTCGCTTCTAATTACTGTGCATGACTATACATGGCAAGCACATGGGTGTGTGCTAAGCCTCTGCTTCTTCCCCCAAAAATTCGCTCCCCCTTTCCATCTACTGCAAATGTGAAATCACCAGAGCAAGAAGCAATAAATCTCTGCCTATAATTCTTCTATGCACACAGAGTCATGTTTTCACATTAGTGCCAAAACGAAATTTCTTTGCCAATTTGAAAGCACACTTACTGCTCTTTTTTTTTCGGGCCAAGTGAAAATCTCTTTTTACAATTTGAAATCACTTTTACAGACTGACACATTCTGAAACCTTTTTTTTAAATTTATTTAAATGCACATGTCCAAGCTGTTTTTTTTTTCAGACCACCACCGTGTGTATTCTCTGTGACTGCCTACACTCCAGCAGGGGCAACCAGCCTTAGTGATGCTGAATGTATTTGCATTACAGACTTAAACCTGAAAACCCCACTCGCTTCTAATTACTGTGCATGACTATACATGGCAAGCACATGGGTGTGTGCTAAGCCTCTGCTTCATCCCCCAAAAATTCGCTCCCCCTTTCCATCTACTGCAACTGTGAAATCACCAGAGCAAGACGCAATAAATCTCTGCCTATAATTCTTCTATGCACACAGAGTCATGTTTTCACATTAGTGCCAAAACGAAATTTCTTTGCCAATTTGAAAGCACACTTACTGCTCTTTTTTTTTCGGGCCAAGTGAAAATCTCTTTTTACAATTTGAAATCACTTTTACAGACTGACACATTCTGAATCCTTTTTTTTAAAATTTATTTAAATGCACATGTCCAAGCTGTTTTTTTTTCAGACCACCACCGTGTGTATTCTCTGTGACTGCCTACACTCCAGCAGGGGCAACCAGCCTTAGTGATGCTGAATGTATTTGCATTACAGACTTAAACCTGAAAACCCCACTCGCTTCTAATTACTGTGCATGACTATACATGGCAAGCACATGGGTGTGTGCTAAGCCTCTGCTTCTTCCCCCAAAAATTCGCTCCCCCTTTCCATCTACTGCAACTGTGAAATCACCAGAGCAAGACGCAATAAATCTCTGCCTATAATTCTTCTATGCACACAGAGTCATGTTTTCACATTAGTGCCAAAACGAAATTTCTTTGCCAATTTGAAAGCACACTTACTGCTCTTTTTTTTTCGGGCCAAGTGAAAATCTCTTTTTACAATTTGAAATCACTTTTACAGACTGACACATTCTGAAACCTTTTTTTTTAATTTATTTAAATGCACATGTCCAAGCTGTTTTTTTTTTCAGACCACCACCGTGTGTATTCTCTGTGACTGCCTACACTCCAGCAGGGGCAACCAGCCTTAGTGATGCTGAATGTATTTGCATTACAGACTTAAACCTGAAAACCCCACTCGCTTCTAATTACTGTGCATGACTATACATGGCAAGCACATGGGTGTGTGCTAAGCCTCTGCTTCTTCCCCCAAAAATTCGCTCCCCCTTTCCATCTACTGCAAATGTGAAATCACCAGAGCAAGACGCAATAAATCTCTGCCTATAATTCTTCTATGCACACAGAGTCATGTTTTCACATTAGTGCCAAAACGAAATTTCTTTGCCAATTTGAAAGCACACTTACTGCTCTTTTTTTTTCGGGCCAAGTGAAAATCTCTTTTTACAATTTGAAATCACTTTTACAGACTGACACATTCTGAAACCTTTTTTTTAAATTTATTTAAATGCACATGTCCAAGCTGTTTTTTTTTCAGACCACCACCGTGTGTATTCTCTGTGACTGCCTACACTCCAGCAGGGGCAACCAGCCTTAGTGATGCTGAATGTATTTGCATTACAGACTTAAACCTGAAAACCCCACTCGCTTCTAATTACTGTGCATGACTATACATGGCAAGCACATGGGTGTGTGCTAAGCCTCTGCTTCTTCCCCCAAAAATTCGCTCCTCTTTTCCATCTACTGCAACTGTGAAATCACCAGAGCAAGACGCAATAAATCTCTGCCTATAATTCTTCTATGCACACAGAGTCATGTTTTCACATTAGTGCCAAAACGAAATTTCTTTGCCAATTTGAAAGCACACTTACTGCTCTTTTTTTTTCGGGCCAAGTGAAAATCTCTTTTTACAATTTGAAATCACTTTTACAGACTGACACATTCTGAATCCTTTTTTTTTAAATTTATTTAAATGCACATGTCCAAGCTGTTTTTTTTTCAGACCACCACCGTGTGTATTCTCTGTGACTGCCTACACTCCAGCAGGGGCAACCAGCCTTAGTGATGCTGAATGTATTTGCATTACAGACTTAAACCTGAAAACCCCACTCGCTTCTAATTACTGTGCATGACTATACATGGCAAGCACATGGGTGTGTGCTAAGCCTCTGCTTCTTCCCCCAAAAATTCGCTCCCCCTTTCCATCTACTGCAACTGTGAAATCACCAGAGCAAGACGCAATAAATCTCTGCCTATAATTCTTCTATGCACACAGAGTCATGTTTTCACATTAGTGCCAAAACGAAATTTCTTTGCCAATTTGAAAGCACACTTACTGCTCTTTTTTTTTCGGGCCAAGTGAAAATCTCTTTTTACAATTTGAAATCACTTTTACAGACTGACACATTCTGAATCCTTTTTTTTAAAATTTATTTAAATGCACATGTCCAAGCTGTTTTTTTTTCAGACCACCACCGTGTGTATTCTCTGTGACTGCCTACACTCCAGCAGGGGCAACCAGCCTTAGTGATGCTGAATGTATTTGCATTACAGACTTAAACCTGAAAACCCCACTCGCTTCTAATTACTGTGCATGACTATACATGGCAAGCACATGGGTGTGTGCTAAGCCTCTGCTTCTTCCCCCAAAAATTCGCTCCCCCTTTCCATCTACTGCAACTGTGAAATCACCAGAGCAAGACGCAATAAATCTCTGCCTATAATTCTTCTATGCACACAGAGTCATGTTTTCACATTAGTGCCAAAACGAAATTTCTTTGCCAATTTGAAAGCACACTTACTGCTCTTTTTTTTTCGGGCCAAGTGAAAATCTCTTTTTACAATTTGAAATCACTTTTACAGACTGACACATTCTGAAACCTTTTTTTTAAATTTATTTAAATGCACATGTCCAAGCTGTTTTTTTTTCAGACCACCACCGTGTGTATTCTCTGTGACTGCCTACACTCCAGCAGGGGCAACCAGCCTTAGTGATGCTGAATGTATTTGCATTACAGACTTAAACCTGAAAACCCCACTCGCTTCTAATTACTGTGCATGACTATACATGGCAAGCACATGGGTGTGTGCTAAGCCTCTGCTTCTTCCCCCGAAAATTCGCTCCCCCTTTCCATCTACTGCAAATGTGAAATCACCAGAGCAAGACGCAATAAATCTCTGCCTATAATTCTTCTATGCACACAGAGTCATGTTTTCACATTAGTGCCAAAACGAAATTTCTTTGCCAATTTGAAAGCACACTTACTGCTCTTTTTTTTTCGGGCCAAGTGAAAATCTCTTTTTACAATTTGAAATCACTTTTACAGACTGACACATTCTGAAACCTTTTTTTTAAATTTATTTAAATGCACATGTCCAAGCTGTTTTTTTTTCAGACCACCACCGTGTGTATTCTCTGTGACTGCCTACACTCCAGCAGGGGCAACCAGCCTTAGTGATGCTGAATGTATTTGCATTACAGACTTAAACCTGAAAACCCCACTCGCTTCTAATTACTGTGCATGACTATACATGGCAAGCACATGGGTGTGTGCTAAGCCTGTGCTTCTTCCCCCAAAAATTCGCTCCTCTTTTCCATCTACTGCAACTGTGAAATCACCAGAGCAAGACGCAATAAATCTCTGCCTATAATTCTTCTATGCACACAGAGTCATGTTTTCACATTAGTGCCAAAACGAAATTTCTTTGCCAATTTGAAAGCACACTTACTGCTCTTTTTTTTTCGGGCCAAGTGAAAATCTCTTTTTACAATTTGAAATCACTTTTACAGACTGACACATTCTGAATCCTTTTTTTTTAAATTTATTTAAATGCACATGTCCAAGCTGTTTTTTTTTCAGACCACCACCGTGTGTATTCTCTGTGACTGCCTACACTCCAGCAGGTGCAACCAGCCTTAGTGATGCTGAATGTATTTGCATTACAGACTTAAACCTGAAAACCCCACTCGCTTCTAATTACTGTGCATGACTATACATGCCAAGCACATGGGTGTGTGCTAAGCCTCTGCTTCTTCCCCCAAAAATTCGCTCCCCCTTTCCATCTACTGCAACTGTGAAATCACCAGAGCAAGACGCAATAAATCTCTGCCTATAATTCTTCTATGCACACAGAGTCATGTTTTCACATTAGTGCCAAAACGAAATTTCTTTGCCAATTTGAAAGCACACTTACTGCTCTTTTTTTTTCGGGCCAAGTGAAAATCACTTTTACAGACTGACACATTATGAAACCACCATGTGTAACTACAACAAAAACAATTCCCATTTCTATTATTCATTTCTTAAGTTACCACATACATCCCCTCTCAAACTGTAAACTCACCTTTAAAATTAGTTAGTTGTGAAAGAAATGTGACACTCAAACAGCAGATTATCAGAGCCAGGATCTCTGTTCTCTACACCTCTCTCCTCTCAGCAGAACCAGATAATGGCAAACTTTCCCTCTATTTTTCCACACATATACATGTAAGTTTCAAATCTCAGTGCTTCCCCCTTTTTTTCAAATGTAATGACACATTTCTATTGGTTGAAAACCAACCCTTTTCCAAAAGTACCCTGCCCCCAACTTGACTTCTGCCTAGTACCCTTCCCCCAACTTGACTTCTGCCTGCTACCATAGCAACACCTCATGGAACACTGCTGTGTGCAGTTAGGTCAGAAGTTCGACACACAATGTTTCAATTCCACAGAGCAAGAGTGCTTGACTTTTCAAACCTAACAGCAAATCCATAGTACTGTTCTTTGGTTACACATTTTTTTGTACCAATACAAAACATGCTTCTTTTAATTTTCACATACAGCCTAGTTTTTTTTCTAGAATGGTATGAAACAGCCAATCAGTTCTTTTTGTTTTGTAAAAAATTTGTATGCCTCCATTTCCAAACTGTCTTTCTTTTCATATTGCCATTCTACTGAAAGACACCTCCTGAGTGCATCCAGTTCTCCTTTGAAGATGTTCACAGTGTGGATTGTAGGGCACAGCTATGTCTTCTGGAGTGAAAAGTTTGCAGAGAAAACCGATATGGTGAGAGACCTTGCTTTGCCAAATGTAGACATTAAATGGATTGGTCAGAGAGGGTTAAAGTGGCACCAATTGATGCCATTGGTGAAATCCTTCATTCAAATCCAACACCCTGACCTCATAATAGTGCACTGTGGTGGCAATGACCTAGGCACTTTGACTGGGGTAGGTCTGGAAATGCTTATGAAGGACACCTTTGCACAACTGTTTACACTTTTCCCTAAAACTGCCTTTGTGTTTTCCAACATATGCCAAAGGCAAAAATGGAACTGGTCCAATCATTTCTGTCCTCAGATTGACAAAGCAAGAAAGCACGTCAACAAATCTGTTTCTGCTTTCCTCCGTGACTATGGTATGGGTGCCATTTACCACAACAACTTGCGTTACGACATGCAAGACATTTATAGAGGAGATGGTGTGCACTTCAATGATGAAGGGAACAGAGTCTTCCTCTTGAACCTTAGACTCTGCATCGGTACTTACTTGTAGGTACCACTAAAAAAATGACTCCATAAACACAACAGCTCTTTTTAGAGCTCCCTAATTTCTAAACTCTTAAATCTGCTTTTCATTTATTTATTTATTTATTTTTTTACCGTACGCTTATCGTAAGCTTACCGTACGCGTACCCCGTGATTTTTTTTAAAATCAATAAATGTTTTTTTTGTACTTTTCTGTCCTTCTTTGACCCCCTTACAATTGTTAGGGGGTCTGTAACTCTCCTCATTGCCCCCTTTCCTTGTTTTCACTCTTTTTTTTCAGAGTGAAATACACAAAATGGCGGCCGCCGCTTCCTGGTTTCGGCCGATTCGAATGTTTACTAAGATCTAAGAGCCAATCAGAATCGCGCTCGCGCACGCCACCGTACGCTTACCGTAAGCGTACGGTAAGCGTACCGTAAGCGGGCTCAGATATATATATTGATTTAAAGGCTATTTTCTCAGAATCTACTGAACAGATTTACACCAAACCTACAAAAGGCACTTCCTTGACCTAGGGACTACCTCTCTGCCAAATTTTGAGTAATTCTGTTCAGCCGTTCGGGCTGTAGCTCGTTCTAAAGGTCCTATGGAAAAATGCATGGGAAAAACGCGTTTTGGGACCCCCCTTTTATCTCAGCCCCCGCTTGACGGATCCCCCCGAGACTTTCAGGGTAGGAGCAGAGCGTAGCGCCCCACTTATTTTGAGAAATTCGCGAGGATTCGTCGACCGGCGCCAAAGTTATTCAAAATAGAATGTTGAGGTTTTCCTATGGAAACGTGGTCCTAACTATAACTACCTACTGGCGACCGCCAGTAGGTAATATATATATATATTAACTACTGGCGGTCGCCAGTAGATAGTTATAGTTAGGACCGAGTTTCCATAGGAAATCTGAAAATTCTATTTTGAATAACTTTGGCGCCGGTTGACGAATCCTTGCGAAATTTTCAAAACTAATGGGGCGCTCTGTTCAGCTCCTACCCTGAAAGTCTCTGGGTGATTCGTCAAGCGGGGGCCGAGAAAAAAGGGGCGTCCCAAAACGCGTTTTCCCCAGGCATTTTTCCATAGGACCTTTAGTCGAAGGTACAGCCCGAACGGCTGAACAGAATTACTTGAAATTTGGCAGAGAGGTAGTCCTCAGGTCAGGGAAGTTCCTTTTGCAGGTCTGGTGTCAATCTGTTCAGTAGTTCCTGAGAAAATAGCATTTAAAAGCATATAAATATCTATAAGCGCGCACCGTGCGAGCACCCTAACGTGCGCGAGCGTAATTCTGATTGGTGTTTACATGTTAGTCAACGTTCGAATCGGTCGAAATCAGGAAGTGTCAGCTGCCATTTTGTTTGTTTTCAGTGCGAGAGTGAAAAAGGAAGGTGGCGAACGTGAAAAGGGGTCAGGGTAGAGAGTTCCTGACCCCCTAGCCTTTGTCAGGGGCTCCCTGAAGGACCCCGAAGGCAGAAAAATATTTTTTAATTTTTTTTAAAGAAATCGCGGGGGTGCGCGCACCGTAAGTGCACGGTGAAAACCCCCCCCCCCCAAAAAAAACATTTTTAATACGTAGTTTATTGTAAAATAAATGTATAAAAAAAAATAATCATAAATAAATTAGCATTTAAAAAACTTTACAAATTCACTGAAAAAACCATAGGTTTCACACACGTTATAGTTAGGAATTAGCATTTAAAAAACCTTGCAAATTCACTTAAAAAACCATAGGTTTCACACATGTTATAGTTAGGTGGATATTTCACTCGTAAAAAAACAATGAAATTCCCCCGTTATAGTTAGTTCAGATAACTATAACTCGCGCGACCGCCACTCTATCACAAGGATGATGTCATCAGTGATGTCATGAGTGATGCCACTGACCATGTCATGAGTGATGTAATATGTGACGTCATGAGCAGTGGATTGCGGGCGCGCGAGTTATAGTTATCTGAACTAACTATAACGGGGGAAATTCATTGGTTTTTTACGAGTGAAATATCCACCTAACTATAACATGTGTGAAACCTATGGTTTTTTAAGTGAATATATATATATATATATATGACTATTTACCGTGATCAAGACCAATTTGGTCGAAACGCATAGGTGAGTAAGATGGCTTGATCAATAAAGAAAAACCCTTTGGAGATTGGAGAGTGCTACGTGATATTTGGAACTTGGTTATATATATATATATATATATATATATATATATATATTACCTACTGGCGGTCGCCAGTAGGTAGTTATAGTTAGGACCCCGTTTCCATAGGAAAACCGCAACATTCTATTTGGAATAACTTTGGCGCCGGTCGACGAAGCCTCGCGAAATTTTCAAAATAGGTGGGGCGCTAAGCTCCGCTCCTACCCTGAAAGTCTCGGGGGGATTTGTCAAGCGGGGGCTGAGATAAAAGGGGGGTCCCAAAATGCGTTTTTCCCATGCATTTTTCCATAGGACCTTTAGACACAGCTACAGCCCGAACGGCTGAACAGAGTTACTTGAAATTTGGCAGAGAGGTAGTCCTCAGGTCAAGGAAGTGCCTTTTGTAGGTCTGGTGTAAATCTGTTCAGTAGTTCCTGAGAAAATAGCCTTTAAATCAATATATATATCTGAGCCAGCTTACGGTGCGCTTACGGTAAGCTTACCGTACGCGTACGGTGACGTGCGCGAGCGCGAATCTGATTGGCTGTTAGATCTTAGTAAACATTCAAATCGGTCTAAACCAGGAAGTGGCGGCCGCCATTTTCTCTCTCGCACTCTGAGAGGGGGTTAAAAAACAAAGGGCAAAAACATGTAAAGGGGCTGTTTAGACAGCTCCTAAGCACCAAGCCATGTTGAGGGAGTCCCCAAAGTTCCCCTAAAGCCAAAAACGGAATTTTCATTTTTTCGATAATTTTGGCGATTACGCTTACCGTACGCGTACGGTAAAAATAATTTAAAAAAAAAAAATATCCATACTCTCCCCACCCCATGTGCAAATGGTGCCTGAAGGGCACCATTTGTGCATGACTTATAAGTTAAATGAAAAATTAAAATATTACCTTTCACAACGAAGCGCATCATATGTCCTCCATGTGCGCACGGTGCGCGAAGCGCATCGTGCGTACATGGCCCATCTAGCGTAACGTGGGCACGCGGTGCGCGTAGCGCACCGCGTGCCCACCGTGCGTGCACGGCACTAACTGCGTAAAGTGGGCGTGCGGTGCGCGAAGCGCACCACGTGCTCACTGTGCACGCACGGTGCGCGAAGAGCACCGTGCGCACACGGAACGAACCGCGTTAAGTGGGCGCGCACGCCACGAATGGCGTAAAGTAACTTGGTATTTAAAAAACCGTACAAATTCACTGAAAAAACCATAGGTTTCACACACGTTATAGTTAGGAATTAGCATTTAAAAAACCTTGCAAATTCACTGAAAAAACCATAGGTTTCACACATGTTATAGTTAGCGGAAATTTTACTGATAAAAAACCAATGAAATTCCCCCGTTATAGTTA
Organism: Triturus cristatus; assembly: GCF_964204655.1. NCBI lineage: Eukaryota > Metazoa > Chordata > Amphibia > Caudata > Salamandridae > Triturus > Triturus cristatus. The sequence goes on along the minus strand of NC_140587.1, from coordinate 575,574,732 downwards.
GTGCAGGCAACTATAACTCACGTGACCGCAATCCTCTGCTGATGACATATGTGTCTTTATGAAAAAAAATATTTGCAATATATGTATAGCTAAAATTTAATGGAAGAAGACATGGACAAATAAGTGTCTAAATACAGTATTAGCATCAGCAGAGGATTGCGGTCACGTGAGTTATAGTTGCCTGCACTAACTATAACGGGGGAATTTCATTGGTTTTTTATCAGTAAAATTTCCGCTAACTATAACATGTGTGAAACCTATGGTTTTTTCAGTGAATATATATATATATATATAATGTGTATATATTACCTACTGGCGGTCGCCAGTAGTTAGTTATAGTTGGGACCAAGTTTCCATAGGAAGAGCATTGTTTGTTTTGCTTATAACTTTGATGTCGTTTGATGATTCTTCATGAAATTTTTCAAACAAATTCTTTGCTCATATCAGCTCCTATGTTGAAAGTTTGGGGTTGATTCATCAAGGGGGGGCCGAGAAAAAAGGGGGTCCCAAAACGTGCTTTCTCCATGCAATTTTCATAGGAAACTTTAGACGAGGCTACAAGTCGAACGGGTGAACGGAATTACCGCAAATTTGGCAGGGAGAAGTGTCTTGGTCTAGAAAGCACGCTTTTGTTTATTTGGTGTAAATCTGTTCAGTAGTTATGGAGAAATATCAAAATTTACAAATATCAATTTTGGGGAATTCTGCCATCTGATTGGCTGAGGCGTTACGAGCACAAGCTTGCTGCTTATTGGCTGCGAGCGGTTGCAAGTAGGAAGGGTTGGCAGCCATTTTGTGATTCTGTCGAAGCGAGTAAGAGGCAAAAAGGGCAAAAAAAGTAGGAAAGAGGAGGGTAGGAGCACTGTAACCTCTGTGGGGTGTTTAGGGTGTGCTATACAGGGGTGCAAAGCAAACTAATCCCTACCGGTCTGAAAGTGCTGGGCTACGGAAATTAAGTGAGGTATTGCCTAGAGTCTGATGCTGCTGTGGGACTCGGGGATTAAAGCGTGAGCCCAAACTGTGTGTCTTATGCTGGTAAGTCATGCGCCCTCTGCGTTGCACCACAACTATGGAAGTAGCGTCAGCATGTGTTTATACCTACTAGGATGAACTACTGACCCCTACTGGTCTGAAAGTGCTGGAGTACGGAAAATATTTGAGGTATTGTCTAGAGTCTCATGCTGCTAAGCTGAGCTGCTGCCGGACTCAGGGTTGAAAGCGTGAGTCCAAACTGTGTGTCCTATGCTGTGAAGTCATGTGCTCTGGCCGCTGTGCCACATCTGTACAAGTAGTGTCAGCATGTAGTTATACCTACTTGGAGGAACTTTTGTTTCGAACATTGTAACTTGTGTATGGTGCTTAGGGGTGTTATACAGGGAGTGTGAAGGTAAATTTGCGCCTATCAAATCAATTCAGTATTTGTAAAGTGTAAACTGCTCACTCGTACGGGTCTGATGGAGCTGGGGGTGTAAGGTGAGCTGCTGCCGGACTCGGGGATAAAGCTGCTGAACTACTGACCCCTACCGGTCTGAATGTGCGGGGTACGGAAATTAAGTGAGGTATTGTCTACAGTGTTATGCTGCTAAATTGAGCTGCTGCTGGACATGGGGATGAAACCGTGAGCCCAAACTGTGTGTCCTATACTGTGAAGTCATGTGCTCTGGGCGCTGTGCCACACGTGTCCAAGTAGTGTCAGCAATATTTTATACGTAGTAGGAGGAAGTTTTGTTTGGAACACGGTAACTTGTATATGGTGCAGGTAAGTGATCCGCAGCACTGCCAAAGGCAGTGCACCCAGGACATGCAGCAGACGTGCAAGGTATAGGTGGACGTGAATGGAGTCGACCATGTGTTCGGGCTGCCCTGCGTAAGTGTCTATGCTTGTAGCTGCACTGGCTTGCCGTGTGCCAGTCTTGTGGATGAAATGGCACAGCTTGGTGCAATGAGCTGGGTCTGTATGCAATGGGTGCAGGGCAGGGCAGGGTTGTGGTGGGAGTACGTGTAAAGGCCATTTCACGCACGCTAACTACGACAAAGGACTTTGAGTGTTGGATGTCCACTCGTTGTTCTCAAATCGGGCAGTGCGTTGTGTGGGAGACGGATGCAAATATTATCGTATCTGTTGGGGGGCTGGCCACTTGCAAGTTCCTTCACGGAGCAGCAGATGTGTTAGCGCAAGATAGCTCAGACAAAGAACCTTTGATCCTTACAGTAACTTCTACAGCTGCAGTCATACTTGATGTGTACAAAGGCTGGCCATGGGTGTTGTGGGATGTCTGAGACCCTGGTCATCATGGATGAGATGCCCAGCACGTGGCACATGGGCGGGTTCACTGTGTGTTACGTTGCTAAACAGCTGCTCGTCCCTCCCACAAGCCCCCACACTTTTGTGTGCTGCTCTGTTGTATCCCGTGCACTTCTACTGTTTGAACTGTTGCTGCTTTACTTTGTGGGGGGCATAAGTGTGTTTTAAACGCTGCAATCTTTGTAAAAAATCAAATATCGCTTTTTGTGCTCTCGTGTGTTCTTACTGTTTTTAAATAAGCCCGATTTTTATGATCTCTGCTTTTAGCCCTGTGCTTACTTTTTGCCACTTTGCACTTTGACGCGTGACACTCGAGGGCGCTTCTCGCTCGTGTCAGCGTTCTAGTCTCGTTGACTCCACCCACTCCCTACCTTCAAAAGCCGGATGCTGCGTTCGCGTCGGTAATTGTTTGAACTGTTGCTGCTTTACGTTGTGGGGGGCATAAGTGTGTTTTAAACGCTGCAATCTTTGTAAAAAATCAAATATCGCTTTTTGTGCTCTCGTGTGTTCTTACTGTTTTTAAATAAGCCCAATTTTTATGATCTCTGGTTTTAGCCCTATGCTTACTTTTGGTCACTTTGCACTTTGACGCGTGACACTCGAGGACACTTCTCGCTCGTGTCAGCGTTCTAGTCTCGTTGACTCCACCCACTCCCTACCTTCAAAAGCCGGATGCTGCGTTCGCGCAGCGGGCGCACCGGCGGCGCGCCGAAGGCGCGCCAAAGGTAAGCCCGTCTGCGCCCGTCCGCGCCAAGGACGCGCAAGGGCCGTGCCATGCTGCCAGTTTGAGTGGGGAGGTGTTAGGAGGTAAGAGATATAGTAAAAGTCAATTGTTGGCCCTGAACACGCCATGCCGCAAGGGCTGTAAGAACTGGGCTGTGATCCAGGACCTCACTTTGTTCTGCCCTGCCTGTAATTTTTGCCTCGCTCCAAGGGGCGGTTCTTCCACTAGTCGCCTTGATTGTGGAGCTACTATTCAGGCTGCACTCATAAATGCTCGGTCGATGGTGAAACATGCCCCTGATATATATGAACTTCTCTCTGATGCGGCCTTGGACCTACTATTCATCACCGAGACATGGCTAAATGAGTCGTGTGCCCCTACGATTGAACTTTCTATTCCACCTGGGTTCAAAGTTGCTAGACTTGATAGATCCTCTGGGAGAGGAGGTGGTATTGCTTTAGTTCTCAGAGACATTTTGTCGTTCTCCTGTGAAGCCTCGGTGGGGTTCGTAGACGATGAGGCCCTTGATTTTTCTATTGCTTTGTCCCCCCATTTTACCTTGGGTGGCACGTTGGTCTACCGGCCCCCGGGTCCCCCGGGTGGCTTTCTTAAGGCCTTGGATGACGTGATCATCCCGCGTGCCCTGCGTTTCCCAGGATTTCTTCTTCTTGGGGATTTTAACATACATCTTGATTGTCCTGATGCACCGGGCTCTAGGGAGTTAAGTGATTTATGTGACCTGGCTCACTTGACCCAATGGATTAAATCACCTCCCCACCAAGGGGGGCATTTGATTGATTTGATCTGCTCCAATTTTGATATATTAACTCCCGACCCGCTACCGATCTCATGGTCTGACCATTTTCTGCTTCATTTCTCATGGTTTATCGGTAAATTCTCGCCTAGTGTTCGCCCTGTTCATAACTCACAGTCTTGCAGGATCGACATTCTGGCTCTTGCAAATACGTTGGCTCGGTCGGAACCGTCACCTACCAGCATCCTGGAGACTGAATGTGCTGATCTTTCCTCATGGATTGCTCGTGGCGTGGAAACAGTGTCTAAAGCTTTCCACGTTGGCAGACCTAGGGCCATTCCATCTAAACCTTGGTATTCACCCTTGCTTAGAGCTCTTAAACTGTCTTGTAAGGCATTGGAGCGTATCTGGCGCCGTGACTACTGCCCTTCCGCCAAGGCTACTCTGCGTAAGGCCCAACGTGACTATTACGCAGCTATTAGCGCAGCTAAGAGTAGTTTCTTTGTTGCCCGTATAGCCAAAGCCAAAAACAACAGCAACGAGATCTTCTCGATCGTCAGAAGTCTCTTATCTCCTGCCGCGGAACAAACTCCCCTTCCAGCCTCCTTAGAGCGTTGTGAGGAACTGTCGTCTTTTTTTATCGATAAAATTCAAGTGATCCAGGACAGCCTTGATCAGGATTCTTCCTCCCCGACTGACTCCTTTTTTCTGACTTTGCCGACCTCTCCTGTCTGTCCCTTCTCTTTCTCCATGTTCGCGTATGTTGAGGAATGTCACACCTTGGCTATCTTAAAATCTCTCAAATCAGGATCTCCTTCTGACCCCACTCCGGCCAGAGTGTTTGCTGGTATTGCTGAGGTGATCTCTCGGAAGGACAACAGAATTATAAATCTGTCCCTGCAGACCTCTACGGTGCCTAGTATTTGGAAGCAGGCTAAACTTCTTCCTCTCCTGAAAAAACTCTCACTCGACCCTTCTATCCCGACGAGTTATCGTCCTATCTCTCTTCTCCCTGCCATGGCTAAAATTTGTGAGAAGGTTGTTTTTCGGCAATTGGAAGCCTTCGTGGAATCCTCCAGCCTTTTACACCCTGCACAGTCTGGTTTCAGGTCCGCCTATAGTACCGAGACTGCGCTGGTGGAGGTGGCCAAAGCTATTCGGGGGTGCCTTGATGCGGGCGGCAGAGCAGCTTTAGTGCTACTTGATCTCTCTGCCGCCTTCGATGCGGTTCCTCATCAGCTCCTTCTCTCTCGCCTAGCTAACATTGGTGTTGGTGGCCTTGTGTGGAACTGGCTAAAATCTTTTTTAGAGGACCGGTACCAGCAGGTGTGGATGCCGCCTTTCTCCTCGACGGTGAGGAAGGTGTCTACGGGCGTCCCGCAGGGATCCACCTTGAGTCCCCTGCTCTTCAATATCTATCTTACACCTTTGATTTTTCTGGCAGAGGATCTTGGTGCAAAAATAATGGCCTATGCGGATGATACACAACTCTTTACATGGAAGGATGCAGATTTGTCTACTGCGTCCGCCCAGAACTGCCTTTCGGCGTTTTTTAAGTGGCTGGCCGCTGCGCATCTAAAATGTAATGAGGACAAGTCTGAAGTTCTCCTGTATGGACAGTTCCCCTCTGACTTCAGATCATCTCTATGGCCTTCCAATCTTCCCCGCCCTCACTCGAAGGGCTCTCCTGCAAAAAACCTTGGGATTTGGTTCACAGAGGACTTACGGTTTACCTATCAAATTAATAAACTGGTCGGTCAGTGTTTTGGCACTCTCAAGGTATTGAGAAGATTTCTCCCGTTATTGCTTCAGTCAGCCAAGGAAGCCGTGATACGTGCCCTTATTCTTTCTCGGCTTGACTACGCTAACGCTCTGTATTTGGGTACCCCTAGATACCTAATTAACAAACTACAGACCATTCAGAATGCCGCTGCTAGACTCCTGTTTAACATCTCAGGTCGATCTAGCGTCAAAAAACACCTCTGTGACTTACACTGGCTGACTGTCCTCCAAAGAGTGCAATTCAAATCCTTGATTTTGGCCCACCGTGCTTTGCACAATACGGGTCCTCTCTACATTCAAAAGCGGCTTGCCTTCTATACTCCTAATAGACCTCTGCGATCCACCACCTTATGTCAGGCGACGGTTCCCCGCTTCCACAGGGTTCGTCTGGGTCAAAACAGCCATTGCCTGGAATGCCTTACCTTTGAAGCTTTGCGCTATTCAAGATCTTAGGCTTTTCAAAAAGCAATTGAAAACGTATCTATTCTTAGGTGCACTCTAATGGTCTCTCCTCAAGGTTCTGCTTTCAGCATTCGCGCCAGGACACTTTTTTAAGTATTAGTGCGCGCTATAAGTATTATATAACATTTAACATAACATACGGCACACCTTTGTAATGGCTGTTCGCGCATGTCCTGCGGGATTCCAATCACACCGTGACACTGCCATTTGGAGGTGGTGAATGCCACTTTCCAACATCGACTGCTGCGGCCCTTGTGGCGGCCACACCAAAACACAGAGACACACTTACCGCACTTCTTGCAGACAGACATGTGTGAGACACCCTGTTCCCTTTGCCGCTTGTGCATGCAGGAGGATGCGTGCGTAGCTACATCTCCAGGCTCACTGCCAATGTTGAGGTGACATGGTTACGTCCGCTGAAGACAGCACACTGATGTGGCAGGGCCCGTGCCTATCATACTAACACAATGACCACACGGACATACTTGCTCAGATGCGGGTTCGGGGGGCGTTGGCGTTCCTGGCGTTGTTGCCATGAGTGTTATGGCCCTCATGGGTATCCGTGTACCATGCTCATTGACTCTATGGCACCTGTGGGTGTTCAGGTGGGGCTCTTGGCTGTGTTCCCTTTCATGCTGCAGGTAGTGGTCCTGCTTAACACCAGCAGAAAGCAGGTGTAAAATCTCTGGTGCTAACGCGGCTTATCGCCGGAATTTGTTTCACATCGCAGTTTTTGCCTTTCGTTATGAAAGTTGTGATGTGGTTTTTTCGTGTACAGATAAATAAATGAACTGGGCAGTGTATCCTGTCAAGATCCAGCACCAGACCCACTATTCCCAATCAATATAAATACAATGAGATTTCTTCATTAATTTTGTGTGTTCACTGTAAATGCACCCACTACCACAGTGCAATTCAATACAGGAGTTTAGTATTTAGAATAAATCGCAAAGGTGTACCTCGTGTGTTTTTGCACGAGAACGCCTACTCTGCATCTCATTATCAGCACTTTAATGCAACTACAGTTGAGATAAATCTAACACACTATTCAGAAGCTGGTGCAAACTGCAGACGTCACCAGTATTCCCGTGATAACTGCTCCAAAGTTTAATACCATGGTGGACACCACCAAATAACAGTAATAAGAACGAGAAAGAGTCATACAGCACTTAACTAACAACCAAAAACGTTATTGAATTTTTTTTTTCAAAACGTAATTTTTTCGTAAACTTATATATAAAGGATAAAGTAAATTTAACAAAATGAACACTAAACAACAAGGTGGAAGACTCCTGTCGGGAGCATGAATGTCGACGACACACCCTTGTAAATAAAGCACAAAATAGGGAGGTGTGTAATGCGCATATCAAAGGAGCGAGACACAGAGAAGGAAAAAATAGCCAGACAGAAAAAGAGGGGGAAGGAAAGAAAGGGAGTGAGAAAGGGAGATAGAGAAGGAAAGGAAGGGAGAGAGTGAGAAGAGAAGGAAGTGAGAGAGAGAGAGAGAGAGAGAGAGAGAGAGAGAGAGATACTGCCGTCCCCGTGCATCCATGACCAAATAATTACCTGCTGCCACCGGAGTGTGTACCAGCGGGCACTCCATGTGCCTGTCAAAGCTCCGCGGCCCGGCAGATCTCACAGATGTCGCTGAGTCCTGACTGGCAGAGACCACATCAGCTTCTCCGCGGCCTGGCAGATCCCACACATGTCGCTGAGTCCTGAGTCATCAATAGTGGAGACCACCAGCTTTGGCTGCCGCTAACCCTGTGCAACGCAAGTCAGCGGCAGGTGGTGGTAGGCCACTGATGCCCATACAACTTAGGGTGCGACTAACCCTGTGTAACTCAAGTCTGCGCCACGTGGTGGTAGGCCCCTGACAGCCACATCAGTTTTGGGTGGCACTAACCCTGTGCAAGTCAAGTCTGCTATAACAAAGTTGATAGCCTGCACATCCTCAATTTCAACAAGTCAAGTCCGCACCACGTGATAGTAGGCCCCTGACGGCCATACAGCTCAGGGTGCGACTAACCCTCAGCGCAACCTTTCATGGACTCTTTATGATTGAGACCCGTGGAGCGTCCGCCATCCAGTCACCACCGGCAATAAAGGATGTGACGTTGTCGATGTATTTTATTTGCGTGGTCACATGGTCTGTGACGTATGTGCAGGAAGAGTGTGGTGTGTGTGTGCAAATCTGCCCTCAGGGAGTGGCCGTGACATGTTAACAACTAGAGCACTGACCTGCACACCAACAGCGAGTATGTGTGCGTCAGGTAGCTATGTGGGCTTGTGAAAACGTGTTTTCTCAATGGATTTTCCATAGGAAATTTTAGACAAGGCTACAGGTCAAACTGCTGAACGGAATTACGCCAAGTTTGGTAGGGAGAAAGGTCATGGTCAAGAAAGCGCGCTTTCTTGCATCGAGTGAAAATATAAAAGAAAGGTCCCGGGGGCAATTTAATATACCGGAGCTCTGTCTGTGTGAGATAACCCTTTCACGCTCCCTCTTCCCAACATCACCACTTCACAGCTATAGCATTAGAAGCCAGTCCGTCGGGTCGCACCTCTCTACCTTTGTGAGCTAGTACGCTGCTGTGCCTGTACCTCTGCGAGCTACTACGCTGCTGTTCCTTTGGGAGAGGACGGCTCGTAGTACTGCGTCTGTGAGTCAACCGGACGGGCCACAGTTGTCCATCTGCGAGCCTGGGTGCGAACTGTTCATAAGTCACACTACATAAGCTTTGAAAAGCCATTTTGTGATTCAGTCCGTCAGCTGGCATCTGTCCGAGGCATTTCTGAAAACATACCAGAGTTCTTTCTGTGAGAGATACCCCTTTCACATAAGCAGGTAACGCACCCTCTTCCCACATTACCAACATACCGCCAACAACCTTCTTGGGCCCAGAATTATCCCTGTGCGGTTGAACAAACAAGAATCTTAGTCATGTATAGATTTACATATAAAATATTTTATTTAAAGAAAACAACAACAAATAAAACTGAAGGGAGTCTGGTGCTGTGGTCGCTGTCACGAAGTTGGGGTTACTGTCATTCAGGACTCCGGACACAGTTCCACATGTGGGATCGGCTTGTATTGAACAGGGTTTGTAGCACCACGTGTCGCGCTTTGTGTTGTACAGGGTTAGTGGCACCACGTGTCGCTGGCCTTGCATATGGAAATATGCAGGACGGATGAAAGGGAGTCTGGTGCTGTGGTCGCTGCCACGAAGTTGGGGTTACTGCCATTCAGGACTCAGGACACAGTTCCACAAGTGGGATCGGCTTGTGTTGAACAGGGTTAGTGGCACCACATGTCTTGCCTTGTGTTGAACAGGGTTAGTGGCACCACATGTCGAAAATTCGAATTGCGAGCTCTGTTGCCCGCAATGTAGAGTGTTATTGAGTGTTTGTTGGCACTTGAAGATTAATTTGTTGATTGTACTAAAGCTATAACGGATATAAAAAAAGTTCTTTAAGCAAGGATACTAAAAGGATATTATGTAGGATTTAGGCCTGTGATAGTTACTTGCCTAGTGGACTCTGTAATTAATGAATGAAGATTTAATTTTAATTGTGAGCCCTACTGACCTCAGTGTTGGCGTATCATGAAAAGATGTAATATGTATAGAATACACTGTCGAAGTGTATGAGCCTGTGATGCTGCTTGGTGCGGATGGGCCGCAGTGGGAGCTATGTCTGTTGCCTACTGCATCATCTGCAATTGCGACTGTTTCTGAATTGTGAGCCCTGCTGACCGCAGTGTAGGCCAGAGGTAGCGGTGAGCAAGGTCCCATAGCCACATGCATAGGTTGGTGGCCCCATCGGCCTGCGTAGTTTAGGTTCAGTGGCACCACGTGTCGCCGGGCTTCTATATGCAAATTGTTGTGGTCGCTGCTACGAAGTTGGGGTCACTACCATTCAGGACTCAGGACACAGATCCACATGTGGGATCGGCTTGTGTTGAACAGGGTTAGTGGCACCATGTGTCGCCGGCCTTGCATATGGAAATATGCCTAACTGATGAAAGGGAGTATGCTGCTCGTCACTGCCACAGACTTGGGGTCACTGCCATTCAGGACTCAGGACACAGTTCCACATGTGGGATCTGCTTGTGTTGAACAGGGTTAGTGGCACCACGTGTCACCGGCCTTCCATATGGAAATATGCCTAACTGATCAAAGGGAGTATGCTGCTGTGGTCGCTGCCACGGACTTGGGATCACTGCCATTCAGGACTCAGGACACAGTTCCACCTGTGGGAGTGTTTGGCTTGTGTTGAACAGGGTTAGTGGCACCACGTGTCGCCGGCCTTGCATATGGAAGTATGCCTAACTGATGAAAGGGAGTATGCTGCTGTGGTCGCTGCCACGGACTTGGGGTCCCTGCCATTCAGGACTCAGGACACAGTTCCACATTGGGATCGGCTTGTGTTGAACAGGGTTAGTGGCACCACGTGTCGCCAACCTTGCATATGGAAATATGTCTAACTGATCAAAGATAATATGCTGCTGTGGTCGCTGCCACGGACTTGGGGTCACTGCCATTCAGGACGCAGGACACAGTTCCACATGTGGGATCGTTCGGCTTGTGTTGAACAGGCTTAGTGGCACCATGTGTTGCCGGCTTCTGTTGAACAGGGTTAGTGGCACCATGTGTTGCGGCTTGCGTTGAATTCTGCCTCAATAAGTCCAAATGGCGATGACTTGTGGTGCAGTGAGTTAGTGGCATCTGAAGCACTCGGCGTGTGCGCACACTGCGATGATGCGTGGTCCGGGCGGGCGTCACTGGTAGCAATGTCTTTACATGCTTTGAAAGAATCTTCATAGCAGTTAAAATCTCCAAGCAATTCCATTTCAGTCCTCCAAGGTTAGAAGAGTTGCAGAAGAGCTAAATAGAAAAACTCTCTCTTCACAACTTAATTTCCTGTGATTAATCAAATTTCCTTTGCCATTCTTTAAGAAACATCCATCAGATCCAATTACAGCATATTTCCCTTCATTTATTTTTTCTGTAACATTTTTTCTAAAACTACAATGTTGCAGTATTTCATACAGACATATGTTTTCCAGGTATGGACCTCTATTTGGATAGTATGCGAGGAACAGTAATTTAGTTATCTGCAACATATTGTATGTCCATATTTGGATTCCACATCTTCAAAATTACTGGATTGTAATCATTAATGTACTTCGATTCTTGGGTTCTGTTTATATTATAAGTATTTTTGGGTGATTTTCGAGTGATAGTATGCCTCACTGCTGACATAAAACTGTTCACTCTTCCTTGCGATGACTTATGGTGCACTGAGTTAGTAGTACCTTTGGCGCTCAGCGTGTACGTACCCTGTGATGATGCGTGGTCTGGGAGGGCCGCACTCGGACCAGTGTCTTTTGTCTATTGGATTCTGGCTCAATAAGGCTACGTGGCGATGACTTATGGTGCACTGAGTTAGTAGTACCTATGGTGTCCAGCGTGTACGTATCCTGCGATGATGCGTGGTCCGGGAGGGCCGCACTCGGATCAATGTCTTTTGTCTATTGAATTCTGTCTCAAGGCCACGTGGCGATGACTTATGGTGCAATGAGTTAGTAGTACCTTTGGCGCTCAGCGTGTACGTACCCTGCGATGATGTGTGGTCCGGGGGGGCCGCACTCGGAGCAGTATCTTTTATCTATTAAATTCTGCCTCAGTAAGGCCACGTGTCGATGACTTGTGGTGCACTGAGTTAGTGGTACCTTTGGCGCTCAGCATGTGCGCACCCTGGCATGATGCGTGGTCCGAGAGGGCCGTACTGGGAGGAATGTATCTTGCGTACTGGACTGCGTCATCTGCAATCGCTACTCCATCTGAATTGTGATGCCTGCTGTCCGCAGTGTAGATCGAAGGCAGTAGTCTGTACAGACATAAGTCTGCGGTGCTGTGCCACTGGGTTCGCAGGGGGCCTGTGTCGAGGAGACCCGCGGTCATGGCGGCAGCCTCGTGGCAGGGTGAGGCCTGCCGCTCTGGCACAGTCGTTGGTCTTCACAGTTCACAAGTGAACCACGCCCAGAGCCTCGGCCTATTTATTCACTCTCCTACGCTAAAGTGGCGTACGTCGGACCAGCCCACTCCGGTTACGCTTATGCTTACAGGGGGGGGCGTCCCTAGTGTTTGACGTAACATGGTTGGGTCCACTCTCCACAACACTACAAGCACCAGTAGTATTTGTGCAGATGGAGAGTTGTGTGTTCTGCATACTGAGATGTTTCCAGCACATCACTACTACACTTTGCATTGTGTGCATTGTTATTTATGGGTGAATTGCTTCCTCCACATTTAGTTTGTTCACAGCTGTCCCAATATTCAGCTATTGTGTGGCTGAGGGGCCATGCCGTTTTCGGAAAGTTCGCTGTCTTGTTTTGCGATGCCTCGGTGGTAGAGGGGAGGTCCTGGGGGTGGTGGTGGGTGTTGTGGCATTCTTGGGTGTCGGAGCTGCTTGATCAGTAGGTCTATGACATGTGTTGGTCTTCAGATGTGGCTCTGGGCTGGGGTCCCTTTCATACTGTATGTAGTTGTTTCATATTTAAAAAACAAGAAGACATTAAATAATAAATACAAAAATACAAAAACAATTTTTAGGATATTAAAGTTACAAAATATCACATTTTAAAAAATAATTAATGAGAAAAACATAGGTTTTATGAACATTATAATTAGAAATTAGTATTTAAATAACCTTTTGAAATTCACAAAAAAAATAGGTCTCAGGAAGATTAAAGTTAGAAATTAGTATTTAAAAAAAAAAATTAAAATTTACTGAAAAAACGATTGCCACATTTCCCAACATTGAGCTATTATATGGCTAAGGGACCATGTCGTTTTTGGTGGGTTCGCTGTCCTGTTCTGCACTGCCTTGGTGGTAGTAGGGAGAGGGGTTGTACAGGGGGAGGTCCTGAGGGTTGTGGCAGTGGGTGTTGTTCTTCTTGGGTGTCGGAAAAAAATATAGGTTAAATGAACATTATAATTAGAAGTTAGCATTAAAAAAAATTGAAATTCACTGAAAAAAAATAGGTTTCAGGTACGTTATAGATAGAAATGAGCATTTAAAAAACCTTTGAAATTCACTGAAAAAACCATAGGTTTCAGGCACGTTATAGTTAGAAATTAGCATTTAAAAAACCTTAGAAATTCACTGAAAAAACCATAGGTTTCAATGACGTTATAGTTAGAAATTAGCATTTAAAAAACCTTAGAAATTCACTGAAAAAAAATCATAGGTTTCAGGCACGTTATAGTTAGAAATTAGCATTTAGAAAACCTTAGAAATTCACTGAAAAAACCATAGGTTTCAGGGACGTTATAGTTACTTGGACATTTGACTCATATAAAACCAGAGAAATTCGCCCGTTATAGTTAGTTGAGCTAACTATAACTTGCGCGCCTGCAATGCACTGGTGATGACGTCGCATATTACATCACTCATGACATGGTCAGTGAGATCACTCATGACATCACTGTTGGCATCTCAAATGACATCAATGATGACATCATCCGCGTGATAGTCTGACACACCTCCTCACACTCTAATATAACCTTTGATACACGTACTCTAAAATACACACTACCATTTTCAAAACCATAGACACACCAATACCAAATACTAGATACCCATCCACTGATTCCTATCTATATATTGTGAGCTAGACATACACACATACAGTTACTCATACATGCTGTCATTCATCATTACATCAGTATAATATCCACTCATACACCTATACATACATTCACACAGTGCGACTGATCCATAGAGTTACTCACAAACTACTCAGTCATGCCAAAAATCAATCACACCCATGTACTCACCTATGCAGATATACACACACCATTTGACTTATTTATATACACACCACCTCCCTTATTTATATAGATACTAACACATACTTACTCTCTTATACAATCACTAATACAAGTACACATTCATGTATGTAGACACTCTTGCAATCACTGTCTCTCACGTATAGTCAATTATGCACCCCAACACTCACATATACTGTCTAAAAACATATATAGTTACTCACATATATACAACTGAGACATCAATTCTCTAATCAACACACCTGTACACACAGTCAGCTACCCATACAGCCCTTCCGAGATGCACTTTTGAATCTATACCATCAGTAAATTAGCCATTCAGACATGTATGCACAGTCAGACACCCCCCACCCACCCACATAGACACTCAGACGCCCATACAGATACTCATACAATCAATCAATAACCCATATAGAGACTGATGTAGCTACTCACCAACCCATGCACCTGCTTACATACCAACTGAGAGACTAATATAGACATTCACACAGTTTAGTCACTAACCCATGCATTCAGTAACATACATTCAATCAGTGACTTACAGTCAGTCATGCATCTACTAAATAATCCATTCAGGCCCTTCGACATCCACTCATTCTTCTATAGACCTTGGCATAGATATATATGAAAAATATTTAAACTTTACAGAAACACACATTCACTGGATGATGTAATCAGTGATGTCATCGGTGATGTCATTTGAGATGTCATCAGTGATGTCATGAGTGATGTCACTGACCATGTCATGAGTGATGTAATATGTGACGTCATCACCAGTGCATTGCGGGCTCGCGAGTTATAGTTAGCTCAACTAACTATAACGGGCGAATTTCTCTGGTTTTATATGAGTCCAATGTCCAACTAACTATAACGTCCCTGAAACCTACGTTTTTTTCAGTGAATATATATATATATATATATATATATATATATATATATAATACACATATATTTGTAGGAGGCTGGCTTAGTATATGGTGCACACCTATTTAAGTGAAGCACCCTGCACTAATCCAGGCGACCCTTCTAGTGATTTTAGTGCTCTTAGACAACCATAGAAAGCTCTCCAAGTGGTAGCTGTGGAGAGCAGCCTTCAGGCTTAGTCCAGAAGGAGTGTTAAGCAGTTTTTTTTACCAGAACTAATCATCTAGTGTAGGTTAAACGAAAAAGAACCACACAGTGTAGTTATAAAAATAAGTATATTTATTATACACACTAACACATTGGTATATCTCCTACCCGGAGATATAAACACAATACACACAATATTGCAAATGCAAAACAGGTAAGTAGGCACAAATAAACAGTGGTCTCCAGTGGGAGACCAAACCATATACCAAAGAAGTGGAATGCGAGCTGCGACCAAGTTGGGACTTGGACCAGAAGACTCAGAAGTGATGGAGACACAAGGAGCCACCCGAGTTAAGTACCTTGGAACCCCACAGAGGCTGTTTGCAGAGTGGAAACACAGCCGTGCACTCAATGCAAGTCAATGGGAAAGTTGTGGTTGCTGTTTTCAAGAAGGGCCCTTCCCAATGGACCCTGAAGAAACCCCATGGAGGACAGAAGGTTTGTGGAGTCACCCCGCCCTTGGATACCCTAAAAACCAGGATACTTACACCAAGGAAGCCGTGTGCATAGGTGTGAAATGACATCGGAAACCGCCATAGACCACAATGGAGGACTTCAGAAAAGATGCAGCTGGCGAAGAAGGTAAATGAGTCCGGTGGAATCCAAGGATTGATTCTTGAAGAGGAGTACCTGCAAGCAGAGGGGACAGAGTCTATGCTACTCAGAAGTGACCAGGAGGCACGGAAGTCCAAAGACCACCGATGATCAAAGATGCAGGAGTGATGACGGTGTCCTAATTGCTGCAGCTGTGAGAAGCAGGTGACGCTATGGAAGACCAAGAGCTGTTCACGAACTGTCCCACGTCGGAAGTCAAGAACCAGGGGGTCGGTGTCCGGCGTGAGCACCAATAAGCCTTGGCGGCAGCAACAGGCATGGTAAACGAAGAAGGTGCAATGTTGGGACCAGCAAGGTCAAAGAAGACCCTCATGAGGACCCACAGTCCAAAGGCTCCCTGTACTGGTTCCAACTGGATTATACAAGGAGGGCACCAAATGTGCCCTTCAAAGCAGTCTGGTGGCACTGGCAAGCGCCCCCACCAAAGCCCAATACACTAAGTCCTGTCTGGAGAGGTGGTCACACCTCCCTGCGACAGGAAACCTTTTGTTCTACCTTTCAGTGCTCGAGCTTGACACAGCAGCAGGAGGGCAGCATCGTGCCTGTGGTCGGCAGCAGCACTAGCTTGCTGTTAGATCCTGAAAGGCTAGTACCAGGAATTCAGGGGGACACCCTAGGGGAGCTCCCCAGTACAGGGGATCCTACATTCAACACTGAAATCGGCATTGGGTAGGATTCCAACCTGTTTGAAACCAAACATGACCGGTTTTGGTGCAGCCAATATATAGTTAGACATCTCGTAATTGACTTGATGTACTATATGTATTAAATGTCTGACTGCACTTACAAAGCCTGGAGAATCGACTCCGGGGTTTGTAGGGGGTGTCCTGCTCATATACGGCACCCTCACACTTATAACCTAGCACCCTGCCTTCAGGATTAAAAGGCCTGCCTTAGGGGTGACTTATAGGCTTTAAGTACAATGACCTCAGACATAAGGAAACTCATATCTGTCGTAAGTGGTGCTAGCACCAACTCTCACAGACTGCAATGGCAGTCACAGTTTTATTGATCTCTCATGGGTGGCACAAAACATGCTGCAGCTAATGGGAGACGGCTGGTGTACCTATGCCCTGTGTACCTTAGTACCATATACTAGGGTATTGGAATGGTGCACCAGAAGCCAATTTGGAAGGTACCAACGTACTTACCATCGTCAAATTTATGGAGAGAGCACAGTGACTGGGGTCCTGATTAGCAGGATCCCAGTCAGACTAATCAGAAAACAATAGAACACCAGCAAAAAGTGGTATATAAATATAGTGTTATCCAGGAAATATTCAAAAAGACAACACACCAGGTCCAACAAACTTTCTTCAGCGTGATTTAATCAGGCAAATTCACTTAACGCGTTTCGGAGCATCCGCTCTTTGCTGCACTTGCAAAAATATGTGTAAATATACGCCAGCCCTATATTAATTTTTTAATTGAAATATAATCACCATGTGTTTTCTACCGTGTTCGGCAATATATGCAGAATTGTTTGTTTTTTCACGATGAATTGTTAAAGACATTATGAAGTCTGTTTTCACGTTTTATGATAAGAAATGTCACATGATTTATTTTAAAATGTATGACTTACAATACACGACACTCGTGAGCAAGGAGCGGACACTTCAAAACGCGTTGAATGACCTTGCCTGATTAAATCACGCTGTAGAAAGTTTGTTGGCCCTGGTGTGTCGTCTTTTTGAATATTTCCTGGATAACACTTGGATTGGAGATTAAGGGTTTGTGACCCTGCCATGGCCCACCGTTGCAAGTGGCTCGGGTGCTGCGCTACAAAGTTGTTGGATATATATATATATATATATATATATATATATATATATATATATATATATGCACATATATACACACATATATATGTTACCTACGTAGTTATAGTTAGGACCAAGTTTCCATAGGAAGAGCTTTTTTTGTTTTGCTTATAACTTTGGCGTCGTTTGATGAAAATTCATTAAATTTTCCAAACTAATTCTTTGTTCATCTATCAGCTGCTATGTGGGAAGATTGGGGGGGATTCGTTAAGGGGGCACCGAGAAAAAAGTGGGGTCCGAGAAAAAAGTGGGGTCCCAAAACGTGTTTTCTCCATGTTAATTCCCATAGGAAACTTTAGACAAGGCTACAGGTCGAACAGGTGAACGGAGTTACCCCAAATTTGGCGGGGAGAAGGGTCTTGGTCTAGAAAGCACGCTTTTGTTTATTTGGTGTAAATCCGTTCAGTAGTGTTTGAGAAATATTGAAATTTACAGATATCGATATTTGGGAATTCTGCCATCTGATTGGCTGAGGCGTTAAGAGCACGAGCTTGCTGCTTATTGGTTGTGAGCGCTGCGAGCAGTTGCAACTAGGAAGTGTTGGCCGCCATTTTGTGATTCTGTTGAAGCGAGTAAGGGGAAAAAGGGGCGAAAAGAGTTGGAAAGAGGAGGGTAGGAGCACTGTGAGGTCTGTGGGGTGGTTAGGGTGTGCTATACAGGGAGTGTGAAGCTATGTATTCACCCCTACCAGTGTGAAAGTGCTGTTTTGCCCAGAATGAGATGGTGCTGAGGTGAGGTGCTGGTACACTCGGGGATGAAACCATGAGCTGATTGCTGTAAATTGATGTGCTCTGGGCGCTGTAGGATACTGGCTGCTGTAGCATAGCTGTGCAAGTGGTGTTAGTATGGGTTTAGAGTATAGCGGTGTGAGCTCTGTGGGGTAGTTAGGGCAGGAGCGTAACACAGGCCCCTGCATCCCCCGCAGTGCGGGGGCCCCCAAACCCCAGGGGGCCCCCTCAGCACTGCACTTTGGCTGGGGAGCTCCTGATAGAGTCCGGAGGGGGGCCCTCCACGTACCTTGCAGGGGGGCCCCCTCAATTATCATTATGCCACTGAGTTAGGGTGTGCTATACAGGGAGTGTGAAGTGAAGTATTCACCCCTAGCGGTGTGAAAGTGCTGTTTTGACCAGAGTGAGATGGTTCTGAGGTGAGGTTCCAGTACACTCGGGAATGAAACCGTGAGCTGATTGCTGTAAACTGATGTGATCCTGGCGCTGTAGCATACTGGCCGCTGTAGCTTAGCTGTGCAAATGGTGTTAGTATGGGTTTAACTATAGCGGGAGTGGGAAGCAAGCTACTCACCCCTACCGGTCTGAAGACTCGAATGGAGTGTTTTAGCAAGCAGGAATAAAGAAATAATCGTGAAGAATATAATGCAGAAGGTTGCAATGCTACAGAAGACAAATGGTGAAATCAGGTGTGTTTAAGAAAGTGGCTGTGTGGGATAAAGCAATGGCGTCTGCAAGTTATATCAAAAGTGTTTTTATGTAAGTGCCATAAATGGAACCACTGGTGCAAGAGCTAAGGCATCCAGCTGAGGCAAACTCCAACCGCTTCTGCTGTATTCAAAGCTGAGCTTCTGCATCAGTCAATTCCACATTACATATTACAGTTCCATGTGACATAAACAATACCTATTAGACATGAATGACTTTAAATTGTAGAATGAAAATAAAGGTAGGACACGATTACCACACTGTGCCAACCAGTTCCTAAACAATGCCGTGTTTTTTGATCTTGATCGCCAGTTCGTGAGCAGGGCTTCGTGGATAAGAGGCAGGCAGAGAGAGGTGTGTACAAAGAATAGAGATGGTTTCAAAATGAATGTTGGGTTTAGGCTAATTTAGCAAGTGAATAGCGTAATTGCATAGGCCATACATTATCCATCCCTGGTTAGTGCGGAGAGGTAAGGGCCAATAATGAAAACAGAGTTCAAATGCCTAAGCATACTTAGAAAGTTATTATATGAAAATAGTTCAATTGAAGTGTATTCAAAAATGTAATAGGAAAAAGTCAAAAAAGTTGGAAAAAATCAATCCAAGAATAAAGTGAATTTCTTACAAGTCTTGGAGATTGCAGTCCGAAGGTTCTTCAGCGGCTTGAGATGCGTAATGTTCCAAGAGGAGATTGTTGCCATCGTGTGAGAAAAGCGAAGCAATCCAATTCATATCCTCGAAGGTACAGTAATGTTCCTCGAATGTTGGAGCGGCAATTTGAATTGGCAGGCAATCTGCGATGTTGTCAAAGGTCGCACGTTGCAGGAGATCTTTCGCGGAAGCGCAGAAATCCCATTCCGCCAGGATACCTTTTTGCGTTGCATCCGCCATTGCTCCACTGCCCGAACAATCAAGTTCATGGTTTTCAAGATACTCCATTACCTGCTGGATATCGGGAGCGTTTGCTGGGATGTTGGCAAGGCATAGATCCATTCTCCAGTCGATTGGGCAAGTTCTGAAATAAAAAGATGGTTGCATGCAGATTGTATATGTGTAAATAAACGTCATGTTGTAGCTGGCTCCGATAATAGATAGAGGCAGGCAGCCGAAAAGTTGTTCCATTTTTTCACGGTATTGATGTAGCTTCACGTAGAGGCGTATTCTGTCGGACATGCTTGTTACCACAGGGAGCGTAGTCATTTTTAACAAGCTAAAATAGTAGTAGGATGGCCGCAAACAGAGCGAGAATTATGGGCACTGTTGCTGTTATTCCAGAGATGATCGAATGAATGAAGTCTGGTATTAGACTAAAAACAGCTTGAAAGCTTGTGAGAAGGCCGGAGGAGACAATGTTAAAAAAGTGTGCCAGACCTTAAATGTCAGATGTGTTGAAAATTGTGTAACAATTCACAAAGTGTAATGGGAGGTTCTTATTTAAAAGGGAGTGTATTTTGCTTGAAGTTCGTGCTATCTGCAGTCGATAAATTACTTTTGGAGAAGTGAGGGACACTTTTGTTTTAAACAAAAGCGCTTTCAGTTTGCTCCGTTTAATAAAATCTGCTTTCAAAGTAGGTATTGAAGGCCAAGTTGAACTTTGGGAGTTACTTTGTGTGGGTGGGAATAGAGATTACCAGAGGAAGTTATCTGGTTTGAAACAGCAAGGACATATGGTATGCCAGCTCACATTGCGTAGCAGTCCATGTTATTAAGAAGCAGGTAACTGCCGTTAGAAAGCCGTGTGAATGTTGGTCTGATTGTGGGAGTTGGCGTGCTTTTAAGAAAGCACGCAAGATTGGGGGCTGTAAGCTTAGAAGCGTCGTGCAGTTGGACATTCTTGCATAGTAATGAATGACTGCCATTGTGATCGTACTTTTCACCTGTGAGAAAAACTTCTGTATCCTCTTTAAGACAGCGATATGTAAATGGGAGAAACCACTGCTTGTAAATAAACGCGCTACCTTACATAATCACATACAACATGTACACCTAGCAGACACAACGACACTACGTACTGTGGGAACCGTGGCTAGTCATGTACACAAACCAAACATGGCATGGCACCTCTGCCACACAATGCAGAATGCGGGGAGAGATGGGAGCAAAGTATGTGCGAAGGTGGCAAGTGATAAAAGTATACAATGCAAAGAGTTGAGGGGATGTGCCGGAGAGACTTGAGTATGCAGAGCACAGACATTTACATGTCAACATACACTGATGGTCTATTGAGTGAAGTCGAGAGTGGACGCAACCATGGTAGTACAGTCAGTAGGGAAGATTACGAAAACATAGCCCGTACGTGCCCCCTTCCCCCCCCCAAAATCTTTAGCGTAGTGGGCTGGCTCGTCGTACGCAAGGCTAGTGTAGGGGTATGAATAAAAGTCATGTTTCTCTGGGTGTGGTTCTCTTCCGGAATGGCGCGCATGTCTGTCAGGTCTGCGCAGCTTACACCGCCACGAGGCTGAGGCCGTGAGCGAAGGTGGCTGCGGGAATAATGCTCTCAGCCTGATGCTACCCAGAAATCGTCATGGCCGCTGCAACGCACATATGCCACACAGTTCACCTTTCAACACCGTTGTATGTGAAAGAGGGCCCTCCACGTACCGGTGGAAGCTTTTGGGCAGAGGTCTGCGAGCTGGGAAGGCTCCTGAGATCAACGCTGGCTACAGAGACACAGGCAGACAGCGCCCAGCCTGAGGCCCAGCACCATGAAGTGCTCTGTATACTACTAACAGAGTAGTCAAAGAGGTACCAACAGTGGAACAGTGTCTTGATCCCACAATGGACGATGTTAGAACTACATCTGAGAGTGGAGATGAATGTACTCCCTTCGACCAGGTGCAAGCAACTCTATGTCCGAACAGTGGAACGGTGTCTTGATCCCACAATGGACGATGTCCGATATTACCTGCTCCTTGCGAATTTTCACCGAAGTCCCTGCGTTGATGTGCATCAGACTCTGTGCTTCCGTAGCTAAGTGCTGCACATGATTATTGTGCTTGGTTGACACCAGTCGGTGGAGTACACCGCGGTATAGCAGGTCCGAACAGTGGAACTGTGTCTTGATCCCAAAATGGACGATGTACGATATTACGTGCTGCTTGGTTTTCACAGAACTCCCTCCGTTGAGGTGCATCAGACTCTGTGCTTCCGTAGCTAATTGCTGCACATGATTATTGGGGTTGGGTGACTGCAGTCGGTGGAGTACACCGCGGTACAGCAGGTCCGAACAGTGGAACGGGGTCTTGATCCCACAATGGACGATATTAGAGCTGTATCTGAGAGTGGAGCTGAAGCTACTCCCTGCGACCAGGTGCAAGCAACTCTAGGTCCCAACAGTGGAACGGTGTCTTGATCCCACAATGGACGATGTTAGAAGCGTATCTGAGAGTGGAGATGAAGGTAGTCCCTTCGACCAGGTGCAACCAACTCTAGGTCCCAACAGGGGAACGGTGTCTTGATCCCAAAATGGACGATGTCCGATATTACTTGCTGCTTGGTTTTGATAGAACTCCCTCCGTTGAGGTGCATCAGACTCTGTGCTTCCGTAGCTAACTGCTGCACATGATTATTGGGCTTGGTTGACTGCAGTCGGTGGAGTACACCGTGGTACAGCAGGTGGGAACAGTGAAACGGGGTCTTGATTTTGTGATTGAGGATGTCAGAAGTTAAAGTTTGTGATGATTTCTGTGTACCCACTCCGATCAGGTGCAACCAACTGCGTGCTTCCGAATCCAACGGCATGTGGCTGTGAGGCGGTAATGACAACTGCCTCTGGCCTACAGTGCAGTCAGCAGGGCTCACAATTCAGATTGAGTGGTGATTGTTTAATTACAGAATCCAGTAGGCAACTAACTACAACGTCTATTGAAATATACACAATAGCCTTTTAGTATACTTGCTTGAAGAAGTTTTTTAAGATGACTTATAGGTCTAGTACAATGACCAAATTCTTCTTGCTAGTGGTAAAGAACACTGAATAACAGTGTACACATGTCAAGGACGGGATTAGTGACACAATGCTAGTACAGTCACTAACCTTCGTCGCGGGGACTCAGCAGGAAAGATGGTGGTTGCCTGAACCCCACCTCCCTTAAACGCCCACCCACACAGAGTGAAGTACCCTACTGTGTGAGGAGGCCCCCAGGGGAAACGGGGAAACAAAGGGAAAAGAACAACAAAGGGCGTTGCGGCAGGAGAGGCGATGTCCCAGGTCTGTTCGATAGGATTAAGACTTCTGGTGATGGGGCTGCTCTGAAGGGGGAACAAAAACAACAAGGATTAATGGTTCCCTGAACTGCCTGATGAATCTTTCCCCCTTTGTGTGGCCTCTACATTTTCCTGTACCACTCACCAGGTTTCCCTATTCCCCAGATGAATTTGTTAAAACACTAGAAGTGTTTCTGGGAAGAAGCGGATTGAATTCTCCTGCACAAGTCACAATAATAACTCAGGCTAATGTCTCAAACAAAGGGGTTTGCTGTGTGCCTGCAGAAAGTCTCGTAAATATAGAAAAGAAAAGGTTCCGAGTACGGGTAGATATCCAAAAGGATGTCGTCGTGGAAAAGACCTCGCTCCACGGTTGACGAAGTGGTATTACTCCCCACTTCTACGTTCCTTGTTAAACGACATGAATCAGGATAGCCGTCTGAACACGTATCTCGGCTGCGCGAGAAAACAGTACTTAGTGCATTGAGAAACCGGGTAAACGCTGTGGTGCTTAGGGAGAATACCGGTGCACACTGTTCGTTTCTTTGGCATTAACTAGTTCTTCCGTGTCCCCTGGGAAGTTCACAAAGGCGGACACGGTTACTCCCAAGCACTCAGGAGCGATATGGGGATTTTGTTTTCCCCCTTGGTGTCAGGACACAAAGCCGGCGGCACCCTGCCCTTTTCACGAATACCTGGTCCTCCGGTTCCGTTGTTCTTCGTGATTCGGGTTGCTCTGTTGTTCCGCGGTTCACTGGACTCGGCTTGGCTTTCGAAGACAGGAGTGACGCTGCAAATACTTCCCGCTGGTATCCGGCGGGGAGCACCATCCGCCACTTCCTCACGGTCTATGATTGACAAGCACCTTCCTCTTGAGGAGGAGATGCTTATATGCAAGGGAGGTCCAAGTCTCCTTTTGATGCGGCACACAGCATGCTGGGACATGTAGTATCCCGGCCCTTTTTTCCACCAGTTTTGCGCGTTTGCGGCCTGTTTGTCTCTACCTGATTTCGGCATAGTGGTTGCTCTTTGAGTGATCGCTACAACACAGTGGACAGCAGAGATCGCAATTCGAATTGTTTTGATTTATTTATTACAGAGTTTTGTGTAATTTATGTTGTTGTATTTTGTGAAGAGGACATGAGAAAAAGTATTCATGGAAGACTGTGCTCACTACTGCCTTCAATTTACACTGCAGACAGCAATGTTCACAATTCAGATCGAGTCGCTGTTGTAGATGACGCAGTCCTGTAGGCAAAAGACATTGCTCCAGTGCGCTCTGTCCTCACCACGCATACACATCATCACAGGGTCTGCACACGGTTTTTGTTGCTTCATGTACGGCAAACTGGGCAGCTCAAGTCAACGCCACATGGCTGTGGGCCCTTGCTGACCGCTCTCTGGCCTGCACTGCAGACAGCAGTGTTTACAATTCAGATCGAGTCGCTATTGCAGATGATGTAGTGTTGTAGGCAACAGACATTGCTCCTAGTACGGCCCGCCCGCAGCACGCATCATCGCTGGCTGTGCACATGCTGAATGCTTTTGATGTGGCTATCTAGGTGCACTAGACCTGATGGACCCTTTATGATACAATCTTTTTGTGTATTATTTCAGATCTACTGCCTGTATCTTAGTATACCACAAGTTATGGTTGTTTTACGATAGAATCTTTTCTGTATTATTTCACATCTAGTGTCCCTACCTTACTGCAGCACAAACTATTGACCCTTTTATTATTGAATCTCTGTGTGTAATCCAATGATTACTGTTGTAGTTGATGCTAGCAACAACCATTCCCTGAGGGCTGGTTTACACTCACCTCACACGCATCCAGCACAGACGTCACTGGATATGTGACCCTGGTAATAAAAAGGAGTCGAGCGCACGTGCCCGTACCCACTTCCACTATCTATCTGTGTCCTCTCTCATCAAACGCTGTAGAGAGAGTGGCGAAAATGGGTGGGGTCCTCCAACTGTTACAATGGGAAATGTTATGAACCAATCAAATGCTTTTCTTTAAGGTCACATGGCTATCGCGCAGCGAGCGCGCAAGGAGGCCGCACCCGACACGATTTTGAGAAAATATTACCATAATATAAGTTTATTACAGTTAGAAATATATAAATGTTTAAAATATTTTAGATTATCGCTAGTTCTCATATACACTCTAAACATATTTAGATATAGTTTTGAGACAAAAAAAAATTAGGGAATTGTGTTCCCGGCACGACACTGTACGTCTATGACGTGACACAGGGCCTGGCAGCATGCACTTGTCACATACGCAACGCGCAGCGGGCGTAACCCCATACGTACATGACATAAGGCGCGGCTTGGTACTGTGTTTCCGTCGCATACCAAATTAGCAGCTGGCGCGACCACATACGTATATTACGTTACGCGGGACGTGGTGCCACGAACCCGTCGGATACGAAATGCGCATCCTTTACGAGTTTAGGAATATGGCGGATAGGGTTGGCGTGCTGATGGAGCTTGGTACACTACCGGTACGGGACTTCAGTTTTCTCCCCCCCAAAAAAAGATATAAAACATTACATATTTTTCAAATTAAAAACAAAAAAGGATAATAGAGTTCCAAAATATTACAAAAATAATATTAAAATATGAAATTAACATTTAAAATACCTTTGAAATTCACTGAAAAATTTGAGATGTCATCAGTGAAGTCATGAGTGATGTCACTGACCATGTCATGAGTGATGTAATATGTGACGTCATCAGCTGTGCATTGCGGGCACGCGAGGTATAGTTAGCTGAACTAACTATAACGGGGGAATTTCAATGGTTTTGTACGAGTGAAAAGTCCAGCTAACTATAACGCCCCTGAAACCTATGGTTTTTTCAGTGAATTTCTAAGGTTTTTTAAATGCTAATTCCTAACTATAACGTGCCTGAAACCTATGGTTCTTTCAGTGAATTTCAAAGGTTATTTAAATGCTAATTTCTAACTCTGCCTACAGAGATAGGGCATGTGAAGATAGAAGAAAAAACGCACAGAAAGAAGAAAAAGAAATGCAGAAAGAAGCAACAGAAGTCCTCAAAGACGAAGAAAGGTCCAGGAAGAAGGAAAACGTGCAGAAAGAACAAACGGAAGAGCAGAAAGAAGCCTTGTTGCAAAATCATCCTGTACCCTCAACGGATACTGGGGGTAACTGAGTCTGACTAACCAGTCCTAGAGGCAGTGCTATGTTAAAAGTCACTCAGAATACAGTGAAAACACCTACATACACTAGGGAACACTATGCGTTGGGGTCCCCCTGTGAGTAGCATGATCTCCTCTGTAAGCCCCTAGTATATAATAGGGCAGGGAATTAAAACTACCTCTTAAAATGCGCAACAGGGCGTGTTTGCACACGTCACCTCAGGCCCCGTCCCCTCCCTTCCCCACTGTGTAAACACGCCCTGTGGCCATTTTAAGTTGGGAGATTAAGTCCCCTTGAATCCTGAGGGTCCCGAGGGTCCAACTAGACCACTAGGTACCTCCAGTAAGCGCCACAGAGCTGCGTTGCAGAGATATGTAAAAAGGGGCACGGCCTAGACCACCTCTCTGCAACACAGCGCAGTGGCGCTTACTGGAAGCACCTGGTGGGCTAGTTGGCCCCCAGGGTCCCTCAGGATTGAAGGGGAATTATTTCCCCCAACTTAAAACGCGCCACAGGGCTTGTTTGCACACGTTAACTCAGTCCCCATCCCCTCCCTTCACCACTGTGTAAACACGCCCTGTGGCTGTTTTTAGTTGGGAGATTAAGTTCATTTGAATCCTGAGGGCCCCTAGGGTCCAACTAGCCCACTAGGTACCTCCAGTCAGTACCACAGAGCTGCGTTGCAGAGAGGTGTAAAAAGTGGCACGGCCTGGACCACCTCTCTGCAACGCAGCTCAGTGGCACTTACTGGAAGCACCTGGTGGGCTAGTTAGCCCCCAGGGGCCCTTTAGAATTGAAGGGGAATTATTTCCCCAACTTAAAACGCGCCATAGGGCGTGTTTGCACACGTCACCTCAGGCCCCGTCCCCTCCCTTCCCCACTGTGTAAACACGCCTTGTGGCTGTTTTTAAGTTGGGAGATTAAGTCCCCTTGAATCCTGAGGGTCCCTAGGGCAAAATAGCCCACTAGGTACGTCCAATAAAGCGCCATTGCAGAGAGGTGTAAAAAGGGGCACGCCCTGCACCACCTCTCTGCAACGCAGAGCAGTGGCGCTTACTGGAAGCACCTGGTGGGCTAGTTGGCTCCCAGGGTCCCTCAGGATTGAAAGGGAATTATTTCCCCAACTTAAAACGCGCCACAGGGCATATTTGCACACATCACCTCAGGCCCCGTCCCCTCCCTTCACCACTGTGTAAACGCGCCCTGTGGCTGTTCTAAGTTGAGAGATTAAGTCCCCTTTAATCCTAAGGGTCCTTATGGTCAAACTAGCCCACTAGGTACCTCCAGTAAGCGCCACAGAGCTGCGTTGCATAGAGGTGTAAAAAGGGGCGTAGCCTCAGAAAACCAGTCTGCAACGCAGCTCCATGGCGCATACTGGAGATACCTGTTGGGCTAGTTGGCTCTCAGGGACCCTCAGTATTAAAGGGGAATTAATTCCCCAACTTACAACTGGCCAGGGGGCGCGTTTGCAGAGTGCTGCAAGGAGGGGGCGTGGCCTCCGGCGCGATGCCTGTCTTTTATTTATTTTAATTTTTTTAAGAAGGAGGGCTGTGTGGCCCCCCTTCTTTTTCTAATTTATTGGCCCTGGCGACCCCATCCCCAGGGTCTGCACCCTAATTTTTTTTGTTGAAAAAAATTAATTTGGCCCTCCCAAGGCCTTAATCGGCCCCGGGGACCCCAACCCCCAGGTCATGGCCTTTTTAAAAAAAAAATCTTTAGGAGGGGGACTGCGTTGCCCCCCTCCTCAGGCCACTTATGGCCCCGGGGACCCCATCCCCCGGGGCCGGCCTTTGTTTTTTAATATTTAAAAAATATATATATTCATAGAAACACCTAGGACATGCTGGACAAACCGTATGTACCTATCACCATGACGATTTGCGTGATATTCATTAAAAGGCGACTATGCATACAATGAATCCACGTGGAATGTATTTACACTGCTAGTGAAGCTCTGACGTGTCTGACGCCCTACCGTGCCTAATCCGGGCGCCCCCGCCGGTGGGCACTCTCCAAGTAGACACCCTTGTCGTTTATTTATACAAACATGGGTAGCTATTGATGGGCACATTCAATACACACGCACACCAAGCCATGCAAAGGGGATTCGACAAAAAAATTCGACCAAACTATGCAAGAAACCCCCCTCACGGTTAATAAAACACACATCCACCGCCGGATGTGTAATACTTTTTATTTTACTCTCTGGAAAGGAGACAAACCTCACTTGAGAGTCACAGCGTGCTTCTGGCTGAGCCCAATGCTGTGTTACACCCATCAGTGCCCACCGAGTGCCACACACCTCTGTGTTGTATTCGACCAGCTCGTGCGTATGCTATGACACTCTCTAGCCCATGTGCACTGTAACACCACCCCGTGAATATGTCATGCCACACTTGCATTCACACGGATTATATTGCCCCGTCTAACGTACCTTCCTCGATGCCTATGTTATAACGCACAGCGCTATGCCATACATATTACAATCTGGGATCCATATCTTTGTCACAGTGCACATGCAACGTTACACTCCCCAGCACATATTTTATATTACAACTTTAGAGACTAGTTAGGTTACACAACACTGCCCGGTGCATATTACACTTCAAGGTGTATATCGCATAGCACGCGCTAGTGCCTGTGCTATCTCGAGCTCTCCAATGAATCTGTCATTGCGCACAATGTATTGCATATTATATTTCACACCCCGGTTCATCTTATATCACACTTTTTGGTGCATAGTTTATACCATATACTATATCTAGTTTTCATTTTCAATTGTGCTCTCAGGACTATGTTCTATAAAACACTGCGTCCACCTACCCTTTTCACGGGCATTACATTTTGCGATGGGGGGTGGAGGGTCAGGGGATGTTTCTGCCAAATGAGCCCGGAATCACAGTCCCAAACGTCCTCTTCTTCCTGAATAAAAGTGAGATTGTGCTGCATACTTGTTCATATTTTAAGTAGTTCGCACAGACACACATATTAAAAACAATAAAGTTCCTAATACCCACCTTCTATGAACAGTTAGCTTGCTGCCCCATCCACCTCCTCCCTATCCTCTGTTGTCTGAATCCATGGACTAGCCTCCTCCCTCCTGCCATGCATGGTCTGATGTGCTGCCACTGCCCTCCATTTAGCATGATGTACCAGTCCACTCCACCTGCCCTCCATTGCCCAATTCTATGGCCCATCATTGACCTCCTGCTTAGCCTCTGTGCTTAGCTTGCCGCCCCTATTCTCCTTCCCCCTGCCCTCTGATGTCTTTGTGCATGCCCCTGCTCCATCCTTTATGCCCACCATGTTCCATGGACCTGCCACTCCTACCTACTCTGAGTGTTCTGTTGAGCTGCCACTCCCCTCCCACCTGCCTAGCATTGTCAGAAGACTGTAACCTGTCCCTGCCACCTCCACCCTGCCTGTCCACATGACATGCCCCTATCCCCTTCCCCCTGTCCTCCATGGTCCATTTTACTGCCACACCCTTCTGCCCTCCCTGGTCTGTTGTGCTGCAACTGCTCCTCCTGCCTGCCCCACATGGTCTGTTGTGAGGACCCTTCCCCTGAACTCTCTTTTCTGTGCCCAGGTCCTGACCCTCCCTTCTATCCTCCATGGTCCTTTGTGCATGCCCCTGCACCCTCCCTCTTGCCCATCATAGCCATTGTGCTGCCACTAACCCTCCTGCTTGCCATGCATGGTCTTCTGTGCTCCCATGGCCCCTCCCACCTTCCCTGTGTGGTCAGCTAGCTGCCCCTGACCCCCTCCCACCTTCCCTCCA
The DNA here is from genome assembly GCF_964204655.1 of Triturus cristatus. NCBI lineage: Eukaryota > Metazoa > Chordata > Amphibia > Caudata > Salamandridae > Triturus > Triturus cristatus. Next base: position 575,544,693 of record NC_140587.1, on the reverse strand, counting down.
TGGTCTGTGTGTATGCCATCATAGTCTCATTGTTGCTCTCCATGGTGTGTCTTGTTTCTAGTGCCCATCCTGCCTGACCTCCATGGTCATCTTGTTGCTCCTGCCCTGCCCCCTTGCCCCCAGCCCTCTGTTTCCATGTGCAGACCCCTATTCCCTCCCTCCTGGCTTGTCTGTTCCATTGTAATGCCCCTGATCCGTCCCTCCTGACCTTTATGGTCTGTTCTGCTGCAGCTTTCTCTCCTGTCTGTCCATTATGGTCAGCTAGCTACCATTGCCTCTTTCCCCTCTGTTCTCTGTTGTCCATGTGCATGGTCCTGTCCCCTCCCTATTGCTTTCTATGGATTGTTGCGCTGCACTCCCGTCCCGCATGCCCTGTGTGGTGTATTGTGCTGCTGTAAACCCTGATGCTTGCCCTGTAGGGTCAGTTTGGTGCACCTCTCCATGTCCCTCCTGTCCTCTGTTATCCGAGTCCATGTCTGTACCCCAATTCCTCCTGCCTACCATGATCCAATGTACCATACTTGCGAACATTTTGAACTTGGTAAGAGGGAGATTTTGAAAAAAACTGGGGTATTGATTTTCCCCTTTGAGTTACATTGAAAAAGAGGAGATTGTAGACAGGAAACAGATCAAATAAAGCCCATTTGAGATTAAAAACATTGGACGTTTCCTGGCTGAAACGGGTCTGTTGGCATGTATGGTTGTACTACCACTGCCTCTTCCTTTTGCCCACAATGGTCTATTATATTGCCACAGCCTCTCTTGCCAGTCCTGTATTGTTGGTTTGTTGCCCCTGCCCCCCTTTCCACTGCCCTCCATAGTCTGTTGTGCTGCCACTGCTCTTCCTGCCTGCCCAGTGTGGTCAAATTGTTGCCTCTGCACTCTCCTACCTGCCTTCAATTTTCAGAGTCCGTGCCCCTGGCCTCTGCCTCTCAACAGTATCCCAATGAACAACTAGATTGCTAACATTTTATATTTATTACAAAAGTGTGGAACGCCTGACGTCATCTTGATGTAATCAAAACTGTAATACCTAGAGCATTTCCTTTAGAAATTACATATATGAGAGGGTCTTATTTGCATCAAAATTATGGTTAGTGCTCTAAAAAACTAAAATGAGGAAATATTTTCTGAGTTTTCAAATAGCGACAAAGAACTTTTAAATTATTTGTAATCTTTATGTTTTTTTTATCCAGTTGATTAAATGTTGCACCTAGGGAAGAGGATGTGGTGTTACTTCCAGAGCTGCAGACGTTGCAACTGGGGAACCAGGTTGGAGTTTCTGCTTCAGCTCAACATTCTGTGATTCTGGTCAAATCACTTAATCTCCCCATGTCTACAACCAAAATGAATTTGATCTTGTGTGATGTAACCAATGCTCATGTAAAGCACTCCAATACCTGACAAGTCTGCACTATATAAAACTGCAAATACACAAAAAATAAGTGTTTTGCACACTTCTGTCATTGGGCTACATGTGGGCTACATCTGGGTGATATTTGTGCAGCATTTGGGCTCTTTGGTCTCTGGTGGCCATCTTGGGAGATTTATTTGTTATGAAGTTTCCTAATTTCCTCATTTACTGCAGTCTCCTCAGTAGGAAATACTTTTAGTTTTTTACTTTGATTCCATCAAGAAGGTATTCAGATAAGTCACACATTTGCCATAAATTCTGAATGTTAGCACTCTAGTTGCTCATTAGATCACTGTAGTAAAGCTACTGCTCACCACGGAAGTCTGCTGCTGGTATTAAAAGTGCATGTTTCAGTCTGCATATCAGAATTTTTTAATGAAATAGAAGAGGATTTGAGAAGTCACTCAAAATGTGCCCTAATTTTTCTTTCTTCAGCACTAATCATAATTTCTATGGCAAAATGAATCCCCTCATTGTGTTCCTTTTTAAATTAAATGTTTTAAGTGTTACCAGTTTTTCCAATCAAGATGGCTTCAGGTGTTCCATACTTTTGTCATAAGTAAGATTGTTAGCGCTCTCGTTGTTCGTTAGAACACTCTGGGACATTCTGCCATTGGGCTATACTTGGGCTACATCTGGGTGATATTTGGGCTATATTTGGGCTCTTTTGTCTCTGGTGGCCATCTTGGGAGATTTATTTATTATGAAGTTTCCTAATTTCCTCATTTACTGCAGTCTCCTCAGTAGGAAATACTTTCAGTTTTTTACTTTGGTTCCATCAAGAAGGCATTCAGATGTGTCACACATTTGCCATAAATTCTGAATGTTAGCACTCTAGTTGCTCATTAGATCACTGTAGTAAAGCTACTGCTCACCAGGGAAGTCTGCTGCTGGTATTCAAAGTGCATGTTTCAGTCTGCTTGTCAGAATTTTTTAATGAAATAGAAGAGGATTTGAGAAGTCAAAATGTGCCCTAATTTTTCTTTCTGCAGCACTAATCATACTTTCTATGGCAAAATGAACCTCCTCATTGTGTTCCTTTTTAAATTAAATGTTTTAAGAGTTACCACTTTATTCCAATCAAGATGGCTTCAGGTGTGCAATACGTTTGTCATAAGTAGGACTGTTAGCGCTCTAGTTGTTCTTTAGAACACTCTGGGAAGCTGCAGTAGAACACAAAGGAATCAACTGACAGTCTCTGCCCTTGTTGGATGTACATGTTTTACTGAGAATGTCAGACTTCATTCTCACATGACTGAGAAAGATAATGTGAATTTACAGAAAATATGCTCTCAGTTTAGCTTATAGATCACCTTCCAAACTTCTGTGGTAAAAGCATGAGAAAATAGTTTTCTCTCAAACATGATTCATGATATCACAGCAGAAGGCTTTTTCACATGGTAAAATCACCTTAGAACACACCACAATTCCTAAAATGAGTATGGTACCATCAACAAATGGTTTATAATGTAACTAAAGTCTTAAAACCTTCTATTAACTGCACTGCATTTTAATGAGGTGCTATCATGTATATTGGTCCCAAGATGGCTGCCAACACTTCTTGGATGAAGTACTGACAGCCAATCAGATCTCACGATGACATGTGTGGTTAGGCTCCGCCCAGATATATCTATCTTTTTAACTCTAATTTTCTCAGGAACTACTGAACGGATTTACACCATTTAAGCAAACAGCATGAGTCTGAACTGAGGACTACCTCTTTGCCAAATTTGGTGTAATTCCATTCAGCAGTTCGGGCTGTAGCTGCGTCAACAGGTCCTATGGGAAAATGCATGGGGAAAACGCGTTTTGGGAGTCCCCTTTTTTCTCGGCCCCCGCTTGACGAATCACCGTGATAGGAGCAGACCGGAGCTGGCCAAAAGTTTGGAAAATTTCGCGAAGATTCGTCAATCGGCTCCAACGTTATTCCAAATAGAATGTTGCGGATTTCCTATGGAAAATAGTTCCTAACTATAACTACCTACTGGCGACTGCCAGTAGGTAATATATATATATATATATATATTCAGTGAAAAAACCATAGGTTTCACACACGTTATAGTTAGGAATTAGCATTTAAAAAACCTTAGAAATTCAGTGAAAAAACCATAGGTTTCACACATGTTATAGTTAGCTGGACATTTTACTCGTAAAAAACCAATGAAATTGCCCCGTTATAGTTAGTTCAGCTAACTATGACTCGCGCGCCCGCAATGCACTGCTGATGACGTCACATATTACATCACTCATGACATGGTCAGTGACATCACTCATGACATCACTGATGACATCTCAAATGACATCACTGATGACCTCACTGATGACATCATCCAGTGAATGTGGGTTTTTCTGAAAATTAAATATGTTTTATATATGTATATCTCAAGGTCGATGGAAGAATAAATGGGTATATAAGTGTCTAAATGGATGATTTGTTTTTGAAAAATTGATTGTTTAACTGACTGATTAAGTGTATCATAGTGAATACATGTTTTAGTGAGTAATGTTTAAATATGTTTAAATATGTATATATCTGTATCAGTCTCTCACTTTGTGTATAAGTGGCTGCATGGGTTGGTGAGTAGCTACATGGGTGTCTATATAGGTTATTAGTTGGTTTTTTGAGTATCAGTCTGAGTGTCTGCATGGTTCGGTGGGGGGTATTATGTAGTGCATAGGTGCATGAATGAGTGACTCACTGTTTGTATGTGTTGAACAGACCATGTGTGCAGGACTGCATGGGTGGATGAGTGTGTGTATGGGTGTGTTAGTGAGTGAATGACTGTCTCAATAGTGTCTTTATGAGTAACTACATATGTTTAAAACTAGTATATGTGACTATTGGTGTATATATGTGAGTATATGCAAGGGTGAGAGATTGGAAGAGTTCCTGTATGAATAAGTATGTGTTTCTATAAGTGATTGTTTAAAAGACTAAGTATGTGTAAGTTTCCGTAGAAGTAAGTATGGTGGTGTGTGTATAACTGTATATGCAAGTAAATGTATGTTTGATTCTTTATTAGCACGAGTGACTATGTGTGTGAGTAACTCTATGGATGAGTGGCATTGTGTAACAGGATGTATAGGTGTATGAGTACATATGATGAGTGAGTACATGTATGAGTGACTGTATTGGACTGTTGGTGAATGAGTGGATGTGTATGTGGATCTTAGAATTACTGAAGAGGTTGTTGTAACTGGTATTGGTATGTCCATTGTTTTGAAAATTTTAGTCTCTATTTTTGAATGTGTGTGTCAAAGGTTATATTAGGGTGAGAGGAGGTCTGCCACTCTATCACAAGGATGATGTCATCAGTGATGTCATCAGTGATGTCATTTGAGATGTCATCAGTGATGTCATGAGTGATGTCACTGACCATGTCATGAGTGATGTAATATGTGACGTCATCAGCAGTGCATTGCGGGCGCGCGAGTTATAGTTAGCTGAACTAACTATAACGGGGCAATTTCATTGGTTTTTTACGAGTAAAATGTCCAGCTAACTATAACATGTGTGAAACCTATGGTTTTTTCACTGAATTTCTAAGGTTTTTTAAATGCTAATTCCTAACTATAACGTGTGTGAAACCTATGGTTTTTTCACTGAATTTCTAAGGTTTTTTAAATGCTAATTCCTAACTATAACGTGTGTGAAACCCATGGTTTTTTCAGTGAATTTGCAAGGTTTTTTAAATGCTAATTTTTTTTTTTTTTTTTTTTTTTTCTAACATATTTTTAATTTAATTATCTTACCTTTTATAAAGACTATGATTAAATTTTTAAAATTCTTTAATATGTTTTTTTAAATATATTTTTTAAAATAAACATGTAAAATTTATTTGCAGTACTTTTTTAAAAAAAAAAATATTTTTTTAGTACGCGTACCGTAAGCTCACGGTAAGCGTACGGTTTACGCAACGTCCGTAATCTATCTACGCTGCTTGCGTATAGTTACGCACTTTGCGTAGCCGCGCGTACTGCGCGTGGGACGCGTGCGCGCTTACGCCACACGCGCACGTTACGCGGAAGTGTCGGGTAGTGACTGTTATGCGCATGCGCGCAAGCGTGTGTCTTTTTTACGCGCATGCGTACTTTTTGCCGTAAGCGTACCGTAAGCGTACCGTAAGCGTACGGTAGGTCATGTGATCATGAAACACAACTTTTGATTGGTTGAAACTACTTTCAGTTCTAGAACTCTCCTACACCACACCCATTCCCCTCATTTCTGCTTGTGATCCCTTGGGAGAAGGAGCTGGTTTGTCTTTGGGATACGATGGCAGAACAGCAGAGCTCTTCTGAGAGTGAGGCTAGCACTAGCAGCACTGTCTTGAGGCAGAGATCGAGGAAACAAAAGCCCTCTTATGTATGGGATTATTTTACTTTTCCTGAAGGCCAGCAAAAGGTAAATGCACCCTTAGTGACTTGTAAGCTGTGTAAGCGTGTACTTTCTAGAGGTAATCCTAACAGGAAGTATTCCTTTGGGAATCACACCATGAAGAGACACCTCCAGGATGTACACAGAAGGACACATGGTCATCTTTTTGGAGGTAACTCTTCAGAAAGACGAGCCAGTACATCCACAGTAGCTCAGCCTGGACCATCATCTGCAGGGCTGACTCCTTCTTCTGCAGGTCAGGTGAGCCCTTCATCTGTGGGGGGAGAATCTCCTTTTGCTGGCCCTCTGGAAATGAACCCTCGATTTCGGAAGGTTGATATTCATTGCACATTTTGTAAAGATCTAATTTGCCATAGGGAGACCAGTGTTTCCCTAGTGAACAACAAAATAGATCAGCACATTTGTCGCTTTGAATAATTTTCCCATGCTTCCTTTCCTCTGTCCCTGCATGAACACAACGGTTCTTTTAAGAGCCAACCTTATCTTTCATCTTTTTTTTACATATGTTTTTAAAAACTTTTTTTTATTTTTTTTTTACCGTACGCGTACGGTGCGCGTACTTTTTTTTTTTTTTTTTTAAAAAACACTAAAAATCATTTATCACATTACATTGTCCTTGAGAGACTACAATTATTATTATTGACTTACCATACTCACTGAAAAAATATTTATTCATTTGTTTTTTTAAAAAATAGTTTTAAAAATGTTTGTAGTTTTCGAAAATTTTCTATATCTATCTGGAAAAAAAGAAAAAAGTATTAATATTTTTAAAACATTTTATAATACAGTACACATATTTACATTTTTTTCCCAAAAATATTTTTGCCTTATTTTTGCTGTTTTCAGAATATATTGCATTTCACTATAAATTGTGAAAGCAATTGCATTCATCATTTTACAGCGGGCAAAAAAAAATACCAATCACAAAGATTGTATTAAAAATGCCCTGATTCTTTTTTTACTTAAACTTAACATTATAGAAATGCATAATATTGTAAAAAAATATCATCTAATACCAATAGTTATTTCTTTAAAATACCGTCTGATATGTTTGTTTCAGAAGTATAATCACAATATTATATCTCAAATAACTCCAAAATACATCTGATTTCATTTCCTTTAGACCAAATAGTAATTTTAAATTTTTTTTTGGAATAAATTTCCAACGGTAATCCAATAAAATTCTAAAGTTTAATTTGTCCAGATCTCACCGATTCTCTGTAACATTTTGGTTCACGAAAATTTTTTGAATAATTTATTAAGTCCACAATAGAATTGGTTACTTTTCCACATGGCCAAATAGTAATTTTTTAAAACATTTTTGAAAAAATTTCCAATGGCAGTCCAATAACATTCCAAAATTTAAAATGTGCAGAAGTTACCGATAATCTCTAAATTATTGGTTTTTCAAAGTTTCATTAAAAATTAAAAAAGTCCACATTACAATTGGTTATCTTTCCATTAGGCCAAATGATAATTTAAAAAATCTTTTTTTTACAAAATTGCAATGGTAATCCAGTAAAATGGTAAAATTGTTTTTTCCAGATCTTGCCAAGTCTCTCTAAAATTTAGGTTTCAGGAAGATTAGATAGGAATTTGCTAAATCAAAAGGCAAACGTTGTTTGAAAATCAATTGGAAATCATTACACAGTGTCCAGCCTTTTTCACATTTAAGATAAACTGTGTAATGTCCAGAAGTAACAGTAGGTCCATCATGGAAAATTATTGCAACAGTTACAAAAGTTTTTCCTGAAATTGATAATTGCTGTCCTGTAAACTTCTTTATTAAAGTATCCAATTTTGAACCATCAGCTCTACATCGTTGCATCATTAAAATTACATACTGTCCGTATTCCTTTAAAATTAATGTTGAAAACATGTCAGAATTACACTCACCACATTTCATGCTATGATTAGCATCTTTAACTAATTTTGCAAAAGTGACTGTTTTACTCTCTGGCAATGTCAAATAAATAAACCTTTCATTATCAACAATAGAGCCACATATATTATAACAATTATCACAACTATGTTCCCATTTATAAGAGAGACCAAAAAAAATGTCAATGGGAACTCCTTCTTCCACTACCTGAAGAAAATACATCAAAAATTCATGTGCATCTTGCTGTTCATTTTGAGAAAACTGTGTTCGTCCTGAACATACATCTAAAAGTTTTCTAATGTCAGTAGCACTTTCTATTTGAGTTTTATCTTTACTCAGCTTTTGAAAAAGGAGACTCAGCTCTGAACAGAATCTTTTTCCCTGATTTACTATTATCTGCGCTTGCAAACTTTCCAGATAAAATGCAACATTCAGCACTACATTTGCGTAGCAGTTGACACCAGAGCTATTTTCAAAATGACATCCTACAACCTGTTCTTCATTTTCCTTTTTCTTTTTGCTTGCAATTACATCACTCCTCTTTTTTTTCCTCTTCTCTACATCTTCACTACAGATATTCTCATTTTTTCTTTTACGAGAAGCTACACGTTTCTCCAACACAGGATACTGACCTAAATGAGGAGCATAGCTTCTTCTTAATCTATTATACTCCTTTACACAGTTTGTATCAGCACTAACTTTTGACTCATCAAAGTCTATCATGAATAAACCTGATAATGTTTTGACTCGTGACAAAGCAACATATGCCATACCTTCTTTGAACACAGTTGAACCAATGTTCACAAATGCACAATCTACAGTCAATCCTTGAGACTTGTGAATAGTTACAGCATATGCTAGAGAAAACGGAAACTGCTTCCTACGTACATATAAGTCTTTCACAAGCATAAAACGAACTGTACAACGACAAATATCTTTAACTTCATCTATCTGATCAAATTTTATTTTTAAACATTCAACTCCTTCTTTTTTCTGGTAATTAATAAAACCCACAACTCTTCCCATCGCTCCATTAACTAAACCTTTCTCAACATCCAAATTTCTCCTTAAAAACACTCTACAGTTCATGCAAACATATAGATTTTTTTCTAATCCAGCTGTTTTGGAGATGTTCTTCTCTAGTGAGTCCAATTTATTTTTCAGTTTGCCTGTTACTGTGACAGTAATTCTTCCATCCTCAATTTTGTCCACTGCTTCCAATTTCCTGATCTCTTCCTTTTCCAATTTCAAAAGCTCCTCATTGAATATTGAGCATTCACGTAGAGTTGGCATTAAGCAGATGACACTTTTGTTTTCTGCAATGTTCTTGTATATCTTCTCTGCAACTATTTCTTCCTTTGGAAATAAATTATGTAGCAGCCGACTCTGTAATGCTTTTTTGCCAACTTCTGTCAGTAGTCCAATCCTGATATCTTTCAGAATACTTCCATATTCTTCATCGTTTGCTTGCCTCATATTAGTAGTAAGTTCCTTGTACTCAAAGAAGGACCAAATATTTGTATTTCCGATGCTTCCCAATGACTTCTTCGTGTCTTCATGTGTCACAGTATTAAACACTGGTTGTCCTTTAACTGGAGTAAGTTGCAAAAGATCTCCAAAAACTATGACGTGTTTTCCACCAAATAACATGTCATAGTCTGTCTTCAAAATTTGCTGCATTCTTAAATGCACAAAGGCAAGCATTAGGTTTGATACCATGCTCACCTCATCAATAATGAGAACTTGCATCTTCTTCAATACTCTTGAAACTTCCAAGGATGCTTCTCCAGTTAGCTTGTTGAATTGTATTTTGTTCTCATGCTCCACTGGTAACATTAGCAAACGATGTAAGGTGATTCCTTTTATGTTATATGCTGCTAACCCAGTTGGAGCAGTAACCACACAAGACAAAGTAGAATCCGTTTTTTGCTGTAGGTAGCTTCTGATGACTTTTATTAGGAAACTTTTTCCAGTTCCAGCTTGTCCGCTTACATACATCCTGATTGGATGAAATGATGTGCATGAGCACTCTTTTTTTACATGTAGAAATCCGTGATCAATTTTGTTTTTGATCTCTTCATAAATTTGTTGCTGCTCTTGATTCAGTTGTCTTTCCAAATTTTCTAAGTCTATAAATTCTTCTTGAGCTTGATTCATAGCCGTTTCCACTTCATTCATGGCTATTGATGCTTCATTTTCAATGATTGGTTGTCCTAGGGGATCTTGACTGTGTGTTCCTGAACTTTGGCTGTCCTGAGAACTGTCTCTAGCTATTTCTGCTGCAATTGTAGTTTCCTGTTCAATTTCTTCATTTAACATTTGCAGATAAGTTGTGAATGTATTGCATTGTATGCTGTCTTTGCAAGCATTAAATGAATCTTCATAGCTTTGAAATTCTCCCAGTAGTTCATCCTCTGTACGCCATGGTTTAAACAACTGTAAAAGAGCCAAGTAGTAAAATTCTTTCTTGTCAGTAGTGTCGCAACTCAGCTTCCGGTGATTTATCAAACTTCCTTTTGTTTGCTTCACCAAACATCCTTCTTCACCAACGACTTTATATTTTCCATTATTGATGTCTTCTGTGGCTTTCCTTGAATAAATGTAGTTCTGCAGCACTTCATAGAGACACATGTTCTCCAGATGTTGACTTCTCTTGGGATAATATGTGTCCAACATGTTTGTTTTCAATATATCTGTACTTTCTGGGTCATTCTCGACCAAATATTCAATTTCTCCTACAGATTTCAGTACCCGATTTCTCATTGCTGCAAGGCCTAAACTTGCCCAAATTATTCTTCTTGACTTCGAGTAGAGACTTGCAGAAGATAACCTATCTGAACATTCGTAGGATCCAATTTCTCGATGCGATAACATCTTCAAACTGAAACTGTACAGCTTCTTACTGACAGTCTTCTCGTGAGAAATCTCTTCCCACATTTCCTTCAATTCTGTTTTTTCTGATTTCGTAATGTAAGACGTTACATATCGTGCAACAGCAATGGAATTGTCAGCTACATACTGTATATCCATGTTAGCGTTCCACATGGATAAAATGACTGGGTTGTAGTCATTTATATTTTTTGATTCTTCTTTTCTTTTAAGGTTGTAGGTATTCTTAGGTGATTTTCTTGTGATAGTATGTCTCACAGCTGACATAAAACTGTTTACTCTTCCATTTGAAAGAACAGGTCTAGGAAATCCAAATCGACATTTAGTGTAGTATTTTTCTTTGCTCTTGTATTTCCGTCGACAGTATTTTCCACACCGATGACTTTGGAAACGTAAAACTTGCTCCTTTAACTTGTTCTCTTCTGTGCTTTTTGGTATAGCACATGTTGCATATTCTTGAATGTAAGATAACACTGCTTCATCAGCATCTGTTCCAAACTTTGGGGCATCCTTGATCCACAACAGCATATGAATATGAGGAGCACCTCTTGCCTGGTACTCTTTTCTCCAAAAGAAATCCACTACTTCTCCAAGGGGTGGATTTTTTTTATTGCAGATGAAGGACATCATAGCCTCAAATCTATGATTGAAATATCTGCAAACATTAACCGGATCCAATGAGCACAGTTCTCCTGCTGTCTTGTATTCGATGTTTTTAATGTTTGAATTGGCCTCTCGTAGAAAATCCAGTAAATCATCCCAAGTGTACTCGGCACAGCTTAGGGTAAGGAACCATGTTGGTGTTCCTAAATTCCGTAACATGCATTTTAGTTCACCATGGCGTCGGTACCAATATTCATTTGTCCCACGCTGACAAGCCATCAGATTGATCAGTTGTGTTTCCAAATGATCATCTCGGTGCTGCACTTTCTCCATAAAATCCTTAGCAGACACATTTTGTAAATGTACTCCACTTTTTAAAATGTGATTTACTGCATAAGACAGTGCAGACAAGTCGCTTTCAAATAAAAGATGGAACAAATAAGGAATACTTTGTCGAAATCTGGGATCTTCAGCATATAGTCTTGTAGTCCGATACTCTGAAGCTGGAATCTGTTCTGGACGTTCATCGTATCGTCCTCCTTTTCCTTTAGGAAACAGCTGAGGAAAACATCGAGCTTCCAAGCTCTCCTCCCATACACTCACAGGAGTTCCTTTTGCTTTCTTCATCTGAAAGAGATCAATATTGTCTCCCATAACTTCTTTCGAATGAAGAGGATGTATGCTAAAATGTTCATAAATTTCTTCTTCCTTTGACTTGTCCACTTTTTCAATTTGTCCAGTTGGTGTTTCTGTGTCTTCTTGAAAATCTTCTTCTTCTTCTTCTTCTTCTATATAAATTGATTCATACCATTTGTTATTTTTTTTCAAATACAAATTTGCTCTTTGTACTTTCCGCACATCTACCAGCTCCTGCCAAATCTTCTTATTCTTTGTAGGTACACCATTAACCAGAATAATTAATGGTTCAGTTTCCAAAGTATCCGCATCAATAGTTTCCATATTTTTTTTCAAATCCAAGGGCAAATACACCACTCTACCTTTTAAACCTCTCAGTAAATCTGAAGGAGGTAATTTACCAGTTTTGGGCTCCATACGTACTATGGTCTGGAACGGATGAACACATTGAATGAGTATAGACTCATATGTATTTAATTCAGAAGTTCAGCAGGAATAGCATCCAATTCTAAATTATTATGTACAGCTCTGGTCGGCATTCTATTTTCCTCTAACTTGTTGTAACAGTATTTACAAATACGCTGATCTTCACCCAATTCAAAACAATTTTCTAGAAATATATATGTGGCAAAATCCTTCCACTTATAATTATCTTCATTTTCACTCTTTCTGTAGAGATCAACATTCCTAGTTTGTTTTCTATAATGAGTTTTGCGGCAACAAATACAAGTAACATTTGGTCTTTCATTAGAGACTATTGCAAATTTTGTTATGTGATCATTAAATGTCTTACTTACAGAAGGTTCTACATTCTCTTCCACTTCTTCCTCATTTACTGTGTCCTTCTCTGCACTGTTTTGTTCAGGACCAAAGTAACAAAACTGAATTTCATCAACAACCTTCTCTACATCTGATACCGTTCCTCAGAACAGAGCCCTATTCAATTCATTTAACTTTATTGCTGGACTTTTGGCAAAATACAACCGTCTCACAAACTTTCTCATTCCAGTATGATGAACAGCCAGCATCCTAAAATGATGGAAAACACTATTGCACACTTTTCTAGATAGACAAGCCAGAGAATGACCCTGCAAACCAGTATTCTCTCTCACTCTGCATGGATCCAGACTTTGAAGCACCTTAATCTTCTGTTTTACACTTTTTTTACTATATTCTCTTAGAAACTCTCGAAATTTGTCAATAGATTCCTGACGCACAGTGCAAATACTACTACAATTCCAAGTGTACACTGGGGCTTTAGGACGTCTCCCCATTGCCTCATCTGCCATCACTTGTACCTCATCTCTTGGAACCATTATCTCCTTCTCCATTATGCAACCATTTGTTACTTCGTATGAACGACCTCTGGTGTCAACTGCATGCAGCAAACTATTACTTTGAAAATAGCTCTCTTCATTAAAAAAAGGTTCACTACTTGAACTATGCATCCACTTTCCTAAAAACACTTTACAAAAGTTTGTTCTGTTCACTACTCTTTTCCTTTTGCTATGTGATTTCAGTACATTAACCATTTTGTCTAATGTACGCATCCTATTCAAAATTAATATGAATAGTTTCCTTTTTAATTCTAATGCCTTTGCTGCAATGGCTTCAATTTCTTTTTTTCTCTTGTAATATTTTGCCTTTTGCTTATATTTCTTCACATCCTTTATCAAATTGGACATAACTCTTCTCTGAAACATTTTTCTACGTATCTCTTTAAACGCTGTTTTTCTGTTTATGTAAATCTTTTCAGTTGCAGAAGGTATATTTGCATTAACTAAATTCTCAATTTTTTCCTGTTCTCTTCCTTTTGTAACATTCTTTCCAGTACAGACATTTTGTACATTTTTCTTTGTTTTGAATATATTTTTAAGAAATTGTTTTTTCTGCTTACCAGAAGATTTTTTCTTTTTCCCAACATGAGCATCTTCTACTAACTTTGGTCCTCCAGTTGTCTTCAAATATAGTTTTTTTTTTTTAGCGTTTTTTGAACTCTGGATTTTGTAGGCATCTTAAATTTTGTTCACTGCTCTTCAGCAATACCTGAAAAAAACTAAAAAAAAAATCCTTTATTGTATTTAAATATATTACTACATTTCTTTTCACAATAGTCACAAAACGAAATTTCTTTGCCAATTTGAATGCACACAAACTGCTCTTTTTTTTGGGCAAGTGAAAATCACTTTTACAAACTGTCACATTATGAAACCACTTTTCAGATTTTTTAAAAAGCCCATGTCCAGAGTGCTACACTCCAGCAAGGGCAACCAGCCTTAGTGATGCTGAATGTATTTGCATTACAGACTGAAACCTGAAAACCCCACTCGCTTGTAAATACTGTGCATGACTATACATGGCAAGCACATGGGTGTGTGCTAAGACTCTGCTTCTTCCCCCAAAAATTCGCTCCCCCTTTCCATCTAATGCAACTGTGAAATCACCAGAGCAAGACGCAATAAATCTCTGCCTATAATTCCTCTCTGCACACAGAGTCATGTTTTCACATTAGTCCCAAAACGAAATTTCTTTGCCAATTTGAAAGCACACTTACTGCTCTTTTTTTTTTCGGCGCAAGTGAAAATCACTTTTACAGACTGACACATTATGAAACCACTTTTTTTGATTTATTTAAATGCACATGTCCAAACTGTTTTTTCAGACCACCACCATGTGTATTCTCGGTGACTGCCTACACTCCAGCAAGGGCAACCAGCCTTAGTGATGCTGAATGTATTTGCATTACAGACTGAAACCTGAAAACCCCACTCGCTTGTAAATACTGTGCATGACTATACATGGCAAGCACATGGGTGTGTGCTAAGACTCTGCTTCTTCCCCCAAAAATTCGCTCCCCCTTTCCATCTAATGCAACTGTGAAATCACCAGAGCAAGACGCAATAAATCTCTGCCTATAATTCCTCTCTGCACACAGAGTCATGTTTTCACATTAGTCCCAAAACGAAATTTCTTTGCCAATTTGAAAGCACACTTACTGCTCTTTTTTTTTTCGGGGCAAGTGAAAATCACTTTTTACAAGTGAAAATCACTTTTACAGACTGACACATTATGAAACCACTTTTTTTGATTTATTTAAATGCACATGTCCAAACTGTTTTTTCAGACCACCACCATGTGTATTCTCGGTGACTGCCTACACTCCAGCAAGGGCAACCAGCCTTAGTGATGCTGAATGTATTTGCATTACAGACTGAAACCTGAAAACCCCACTCGCTTGTAAATACTGTGCATGACTATACATGGCAAGCACATGGGTGTGTGCTAAGACTCTGCTTCTTCCCCCAAAAATTCGCTCCCCCTTTCCATCTAATGCAACTGTGAAATCACCAGAGCAAGACGCAATAAATCTCTGCCTATAATTCCTCTCTGCACACAGAGTCATGTTTTCACATTAGTCCCAAAACGAAATTTCTTTGCCAATTTGAAAGCACACTTACTGCTCTTTTTTTTTTCGGGGCAAGTGAAAATCACTTTTTACAAGTGAAAATCACTTTTACAGACTGACACATTATGAAACCACTTTTTTTGATTTATTTAACCCCTTCGATGCTGCGCAGATTCCGCCGCTGTGCTGACGGAATCTTGCGCGGGTGTGGTCATGACGGAATGGTTCCGTCATGAGCACAGCTCAACCGTGGGTCATGACGGAACCATTCCGTCATGAGCACCGAAGGGGTTAAATGCACATGTCCAAACTGTTTTTTCAGACCACCACCATGTGTATTCTCGGTGACTGCCTACACTCCAGCAAGGGCAACCAGCCTTAGTGATGCTGAATGTATTTGCATTACAGACTGAAACCTGAAAACCCCACTCGCTTGTAAATACTGTGCATGACTATACATGGCAAGCACATGGGTGTGTGCTAAGACTCTGCTTCTTCCCCCAAAAATTCGCTCCCCCTTTCCATCTAATGTAACTGTGAAATCACCAGAGCAATACGCAATAAATCTCTGCCTATAATTCCTCTCTGCACACAGAGTCATGTTTTCACATTAGTCCCAAAACGAAATTTCTTTGCCAATTTGAAAGTACACTTACTGCTCTTTTTTTTTTCGGGGCAAGTGAAACTCACTTTTTACAAGTGAAAATCACTTTTACAGACTGACACATGAAACCACTTTTTTTGATTTATTTAAATGCACATGTCCAAACTGTTTTTTCAGACCACCACCATGTGTATTCTCGGTGACTGCCTACACTCCAGCAAGGGCAACCAGCCTTAGTGATGCTGAATGTATTTGCATTACAGACTGAAACCTGAAAACCCCACTCGCTTGTAAATACTGTGCAAGACTATACATGGCAAGCACATGGGTGTGTGCTAAGACTCTGCTTCTTCCCCCAAAAATTTGCTCCCCCTTTCCATCTAATGCAACTGTGAAATCACCAGAGCAAGACGCAATAAATCTCTGCCTATAATTCCTCTCTGCACACAGAGTCATGTTTTCACATTAGTCCCAAAACGAAATTTCTTTGCCAATTTGAAAGCACACTTACTGCTCTTTTTTTTTTCGGCGCAAGTGAAAATCACTTTTACAGACTGACACATTATGAAACCACTTTTTTTGATTTATTTAAATGCACATGTCCAAACTGTTTTTTCAGACCACCACCATGTGTATTCTCGGTGACTGCCTACACTCCAGCAAGGGCAACCAGCCTTAGTGATGCTGAATGTATTTGCATTACAGACTGAAACCTGAAAACCCCACTCGCTTGTAAATACTGTGCATGACTATACATGGCAAGCACATGGGTGTGTGCTAAGACTCTGCTTCTTCCCCCAAAAATTCGCTCCCCCTTTCCATCTAATGCAACTGTGAAATCACCAGAGCAAGACGCAATAAATCTCTGCCTATAATTCCTCTCTGCACACAGAGTCATGTTTTCACATTAGTCCCAAAACGAAATTTCTTTGCCAATTTGAAAGCACACTTACTGCTCTTTTTTTTTCGGGGCAAGTGAAAATCACTTTTTACAAGTGAAAATCACTTTTACAGACTGACACATTATGAAACCACTTTTTTTGATTTATTTAAATGCACATGTCCAAACTGTTTTTTCAGACCACCACCATGTGTATTCTCGGTGACTGCCTACACTCCAGCAAGGGCAACCAGCCTTAGTGATGCTGAATGTATTTGCATTACAGACTGAAACCTGAAAACCCCACTCGCTTGTAAATACTGTGCATGACTATACATGGCAAGCACATGGGTGTGTGCTAAGACTCTGCTTCTTCCCCCAAAAATTCGCTCCCCCTTTCCATCTAATGCAACTGTGAAATCACCAGAGCAAGACGCAATAAATCTCTGCCTATAATTCCTCTCTGCACACAGAGTCATGTTTTCACATTAGTCCCAAAACGAAATTTCTTTGCCAATTTGAAAGCACACTTACTGCTCTTTTTTTTTTCGGGGCAAGTGAAAATCACTTTTTACAAGTGAAAATCACTTTTACAGACTGACACATTATGAAACCACTTTTTTTGATTTATTTAACCCCTTCGATGCTGCGCAGATTCCGCCGCTGTGCTGACGGAATCTTGCGCGGGTGTGGTCATGACGGAATGGTTCCGTCATGAGCACAGCTCAACCGTGGGTCATGACGGAACCATTCCGTCATGAGCACCGAAGGGGTTAAATGCACATGTCCAAACTGTTTTTTCAGACCACCACCATGTGTATTCTCGGTGACTGCCTACACTCCAGCAAGGGCAACCAGCCTTAGTGATGCTGAATGTATTTGCATTACAGACTGAAACCTGAAAACCCCACTCGCTTGTAAATACTGTGCATGACTATACATGGCAAGCACATGGGTGTGTGCTAAGACTCTGCTTCTTCCCCCAAAAATTCGCTCCCCCTTTCCATCTAATGTAACTGTGAAATCACCAGAGCAATACGCAATAAATCTCTGCCTATAATTCCTCTCTGCACACAGAGTCATGTTTTCACATTAGTCCCAAAACGAAATTTCTTTGCCAATTTGAAAGTACACTTACTGCTCTTTTTTTTTTCGGGGCAAGTGAAACTCACTTTTTACAAGTGAAAATCACTTTTACAGACTGACACATGAAACCACTTTTTTTGATTTATTTAAATGCACATGTCCAAACTGTTTTTTCAGACCACCACCATGTGTATTCTCGGTGACTGCCTACACTCCAGCAAGGGCAACCAGCCTTAGTGATGCTGAATGTATTTGCATTACAGACTGAAACCTGAAAACCCCACTCGCTTGTAAATACTGTGCAAGACTATACATGGCAAGCACATGGGTGTGTGCTAAGACTCTGCTTCTTCCCCCAAAAATTTGCTCCCCCTTTCCATCTAATGCAACTGTGAAATCACCAGAGCAAGACGCAATAAATCTCTGCCTATAATTCCTCTCTGCACACAGAGTCATGTTTTCACATTAGTCCCAAAACGAAATTTCTTTGCCAATTTGAAAGCACACTTACTGCTCTTTTTTTTTTCGGCGCAAGTGAAAATCACTTTTACAGACTGACACATTATGAAACCACTTTTTTTGATTTATTTAAATGCACATGTCCAAACTGTTTTTTCAGACCACCACCATGTGTATTCTCGGTGACTGCCTACACTCCAGCAAGGGCAACCAGCCTTAGTGATGCTGAATGTATTTGCATTACAGACTGAAACCTGAAAACCCCACTCGCTTGTAAATACTGTGCATGACTATACATGGCAAGCACATGGGTGTGTGCTAAGACTCTGCTTCTTCCCCCAAAAATTCGCTCCCCCTTTCCATCTAATGCAACTGTGAAATCACCAGAGCAAGACGCAATAAATCTCTGCCTATAATTCCTCTCTGCACACAGAGTCATGTTTTCACATTAGTCCCAAAACGAAATTTCTTTGCCAATTTGAAAGCACACTTACTGCTCTTTTTTTTTTCGGCGCAAGTGAAAATCACTTTTACAGACTGACACATTATGAAACCACTTTTTTTGATTTATTTAAATGCACATGTCCAAACTGTTTTTTCAGACCACCACCATGTGTATTCTCGGTGACTGCCTACACTCCAGCAAGGGCAACCAGCCTTAGTGATGCTGAATGTATTTGCATTACAGACTGAAACCTGAAAACCCCACTCGCTTGTAAATACTGTGCATGACTATACATGGCAAGCACATGGGTGTGTGCTAAGACTCTACTTCTTCCCCCAAAAATTCGCTCCCCCTTTCCATCTAATGCAACTGTGAAATCACCAGAGCAATACGCAATAAATCTCTGCCTATAATTCCTCTCTGCACACAGAGTCATGTTTTCACATTAGTCCCAAAACTAAATTTCTTTGCCAATTTGAAAGCACACTTACTGCTCTTTTTTTTTTCGGGGCAAGTGAAAATCACTTTTTACAAGTGAAAATCACTTTTACAGACTGACACATTATGAAACCACTTTTTTTGATTTATTTAAATGCACATGTCCAAACTGTTTTTTCAGACCACCACCATGTGTATTCTCGGTGACTGCCTACACTCCAGCAAGGGCAAGCAGCCTTAGTGATGCTGAATGTATTTGCATTACAGACTGAAACCTGAAAACCCCACTCGCTTGTAAATACTGTGCATGACTATACATGGCAAGCACATGGGTGTGTGCTAAGACTCTGCTTCTTCCCCCAAAAATTCGCTCCCCCTTTCCATCTAATGTAACTGTGAAATCACCAGAGCAATACGCAATAAATCTCTGCCTATAATTCCTCTCTGCACACAGAGTCATGATTTCACATTAGTCCCAAAACGAAATTTCTTTGCCAATTTGAAAGTACACTTACTGCTCTTTTTTTTTTCGGGGCAAGTGAAAATCACTTTTTACAAGTGAAAATCACTTTTACAGACTGACACATTATGAAACCACTTTTTTTGATTTATTTAAATGCACATGTCCAAACTGTTTTTTCAGACCACCACCATGTGTATTCTCGGTGACTGCCTACACTCCAGCAAGGGCAACCAGCCTTAGTGATGCTGAATGTATTTGCATTACAGGCTGAAACCTGAAAACCCCACTCGCTTGTAAATACTGTGCATGACTATACATGGCAAGCACATGGGTGTGTGCTAAGACTCTACTTCTTCCCCCAAAAATTCGCTCCCCCTTTCCATCTAATGCAACTGTGAAATCACCAGAGCAATACGCAATAAATCTCTGCCTATAATTCCTCTCTGCACACAGAGTCATGTTTTCACATTAGTCCCAAAACGAAATTTCTTTGCCAATTTGAAAGCACACTTACTGCTCTTTTTTTTTTCGGGGCAAGTGAAAATCACTTTTACAGACTGACACATTATGAAACCACCATGTGTAACTACAACAAAAACAATTTCCATTTCTATTATTCATTTCTTAAGTTACCACATACATCCCCTCTCAAACTGTAAACTCACCTTTAAAATTAGTTAGTTGTGAAAGAAATGTGACACTCAAACAGCAGATTATAAGAGCCAGGATCTCTGTTGTGTTCACCTCTCTCCTCTCAGCAGAACCAGATAATGGCAAACTTTCCCTCTATTTTTCCACACATATACTTGTAAGTTTCAAATCTCAGTGCTTCCCCCTTTTTTTCAAATGTAATCACACATTTCTATTGGTTGAAAACCAACCCTTTTCCAAAAGTACCCTTCCCCCAACTTGACTTCTGCCTAGTACCCTTCCCCCAACTTGACTTCTGCCTGCTACCATAGCAACAGCTCATGGAACACTGCTGTGTTGAGTTAGGTCAGAAGTTCGCCAAACAATGTTTCAATTCCACAGAGCAAGAGTGCTTGACTTTTCAAACCTAACAGCAAATCCATAGTACTGTTCTTTGGTTACACATTTTTTTTTACCAATACAAAACATGCTTCTATTAATTTACACATACAGCCTAGTTTTTATTCTAGAATGGTATGAAACAGCCAATCAGTTCTTTTTGTTTTGAAAAAAATATGTATGCCTCCATTTCCAAACTGTCTTTCTTTTCATATTGCCATTCTACTGAAAGACACCTCCTGAGTGCATCCAGTTCTCCTTTGAAGATGTTCACAGTGTGGATTGTAGGGCACAGCTATGTCTTCTGGAGTGAAAAGTTTGCAGAGAAAACAGGTATGGTGAGAGACCTTGCTTTGCCAAATGTAGACATTAAATGGATTGGTCAGAGAGGGTTAAAGTGGCACCAATTGATGCCATTGGTGAAATCCTTCATTCAAATCCAACACCCTGACCTCATAATAGTGCACTGTGGTGGCAATGACCTAGGCACTTTGACTGGGGTAGGTCTGGAAATGCTTATGAAGGACACCTTTGCACAACTGTTTACACTTTTCCCTAAAACTGCCTTTGTGTTTTCCAACATATGCCAAAGGCAAAAATGGAACTGGTCCAATCATTTCTGTCCACAGATTGACAAAGCAAGAAAGCACGTCAACAAATCTGTTTCTGCTTTCCTCCGTGACTATGGTATGGGTGCCATTTACCACAACAACTTGCGTTATGACATGCAAGACATTTATAGAGGAGATGGTGTGCACTTCAATGATGAAGGGAACAGAGTCTTCCTCTTGAACCTTAGACTCTGCATCGGTACTTACTTGTAGGTACCACTAAAAAAATGACTTCATAAACACAACAGCTCTTTTTAGAGCTCCCTAATATCTAAACTCTTAAATCTGCTTTTCATTTATTTTTTTTTATTTTTTTTACCGTACGCTTACCGTAAGCTTACCGTACGCGTACCCCGTGATTTTTTTTAAAATCAATAAATGTTTTTTTTGTACTTTTCTGTCCTTCTTTGACCCCCTTACAAATGTTAGGGGGTCTGTAACTCTCCTCATTGCCCCCTTTCCTTGTTTTCACTCTTTTTTTTCAGAGTGAAATACACAAAATGGCGGCCGCCGCTTCCTGGTTTCGACCGATTCGAATGTTTACTAAGATCTAAGAGCCAATCAGAATCGCGCTCGCGCACGCCACCGTACGCTTACCGTAAGCGTACGGTAAGCGTACCGTAAGCGGGCTCAGATATATATATTGATTTAAAGGCTATTTTCTCAGAATCTACTGAACAGATTTACACCAAACCTACAAAAGGCACTTCCTTGACCTAGGGACTACCTCTCTGCCAAATTTTGAGTAATTCTGTTCAGCCGTTCGGGCTGTAGCTCGTTCTAAAGGTCCTATGGAAAAATGCATGGGAAAAACGTGTTTTGGGACCCCCCTTTTATCTCAGCCCCCGCTTGACGGATCCCCCCGAGACTTTCAGGGTAGGAGCGGAGCGTAGCGCCCCACCTATTTTGAGAAATTCGCGAGGATTCGTCGACCGGCGCCAAAGTTATTCAAAATAGAATGTTGAGGTTTTCCTATGGAAACGTGGTCCTAACTATAACTACCTACTGGCGACCGCCAGTAGGTAATATATATATATATATATATATGTGTGTGTGTGTATATATGTGTGTGTATATATATGTGTGTGTGTATATATATATATATATGTGTGTGTATATATATAGTGTATTCACTGAAAAAACCATAGGTTTCACACATGTTATAGTTAGCGGAAATTTTACTGATAAAAAACCAATGAAATTCCCCCGTTATAGTTAGTGCAGGAAACTATAACTCACGCGACCGCAATCCTCTGCTGATGCTAATACTGTATTTAGACACTTATTTGCCCATGTCTTCTTCCATAAATTTTTAGCTATACATATATTACAAATATTTTTTTTTCATAAAGACACATATGTCATCAGCAGAAGATTGCGGTCGCGTGAGTTATAGTTTCCTGCACTAACTATAACGGGGGAATTTCATTGGTTTTTTATCAGTAAAATTTCCGCTAACTATAACATGTGTGAAACCTATGGTTTTTTCAGTGAATTTGCAAGGTTTTTTAAATGCTAATTCCTAACTATAACGTGTGTGAAACCTATGGTTTTTTCAGTGAATTTGTACGGTTTTTTAAATGCTAAGTTACTTTACGCCATTCGTGGCGTGCGCGCCCACTTAACGCAGTTCGTTCCGTGCGCGCACGGTGCGCTTCGCGCACCGTGCGCGCACAGTGAGCACGCTTCGCGCACCGTGCGCGCACAGTGAGCACGCGGTGCGCTTCGCGCACCGCGCGCCCACTTTACGCAGTTAGTGCCGTGCGCGCCTCGCACAATAAACACAAGGGCTCTTTTTAGAGCCACCTTATATCTAAACACTTAAATGCGATTTTTTTTAAATTTGTTTTATTAAGTTTTTTTTCGGGTGCGCGCTGGGTGCGCGCACTCGGCGATATTTTTTAACAAAATATTAATCTTTTTTTTGCCCTACAAGGTCCTACTTTGACCCCCTTACAATGCCTACTGGGTCTATTTCTACCCACTCTGCCCCCTTTTCAAGTTCTCCCCCTTTGTTTATCACCCCCTCTTTATGCGATAGACAAAATGGCGGCCGCCGCTTCCTGATTTCCACCGATTCGAATGTTTACTAAGATCTAACAACCAATCAGAATTGCGCTCGCGCACGGCGAGGTGCGTGCACCCAGCGCGCACGGAGCGCGCTTAGATATATATATATTGATTTAAAGGCTATTTTCTCATAATCTACTGAACAGATTTACACCAAACCTACAAAAGGCACTTCCTTGACCTGGGGACTACCTCTCTGCAAAATTTCTAGTAATTCTGTTCAGCCATTCGGGCTGTAGCCCTGTCTAAAGGTCCTATGGAAAAATGCATGGGGAAAACGCGTTTTGGGACCCCCCTTTTTTCTCAGCCCCCGCTTGACGAATCCCCCCGAGACTTTCAGGGTAGGAGCGGAGCGTAGCGCCCCACCTATTTTGAAAAATTCACGAGGATTCGTCGACCGGCGCCAAAGTTATTCAAAATAGAATGTTGAGGTTTTCCTATGGAAACGTGGTCCTAACTATAACTACCTACTGGCGACCGCCAGTAGGTAATATATATGTGTGTGTATATATATATATATAGTGTATATATATATATATATATGTGTGTATATATATATATAGTGTGTATATATATATATATAGTGTATATATATATATATATATATAGTGTATATATATATATATGTGTGTATATATATATATATAGTGTGTATATATATATGTGTATATATATATATATATATATTCACTGAAAAAACCATAGGTTTCAGGGGCGTTATAGTTAGGAATTGGCATTTAAAAAACCTTAGAAATTCACTGAAAAAACCATAGGTTTCAGGGGCGTTATAGTTAGCTGGACATTTCCCTCGTACAAAACCCTAGAAATTGCCCCGTTATAGTTAGTTCAGCTAACTATAACTCGCGCCCCCGCAATGCACTGCTGATGACGTTACATATTACATCACTCATGACATGGTCAGTGACATCACTGATGACATCTCAAATGACATCACTGATGACATCACTGATGACGTCATCCATGTGATAAATTAGTGCATCTTCTCACACCCTTATATAACCTTTGATACACCGACTCAAAATTTCAGACGGCCATTTTAAAAACCATAGATACTCCAATATCAATAACTACATACCCACTCATTGACTCTTAGGTCTACATACATCTCCACTCACTCACCTGTACAGTCACTCATACTTACAGTCACTCCGTACAGGACTATCATATGCATTTATACACCTATATAGACACTCACACACCGCCAATCATGCATTGAGGTACTGACTCACCTAGTCAGTCATGCAAATAATTATACACAGTCCAATTTACTCACCTATACAGTTAAACACACCCAAGTTCACTTACTCATAAAAATACTAACAAATTCTGACGCTCTTATACAATTACTGATACAAGCACACACTCATCCATACAACACACTCTCACATATAGATAGTTATATACTCTTACACACATATACACCGCGTTTCACATATGTAGTTACTGACACATCTACAACTGAGATATACATTAAATCACTAACACACCCATATATACTCTCACCCAACCATAAAGTCCATCACAGTTGCACTCTTAAAACCATGCACCCATAGAAACACCCACTCACTCATCTATGCACAGAGTCACACACACCCTACTCACACAAACACTCATGCACCCATACAGATACTCAGACAACCAATCAATAACTCATATAGGCACTCATATAGCTATTCACAAAACCATGCAGCCACTTATAAACCAACAAACAGACACATACAGACATTCACACAGTTTAGTCACTAGTCTGCAGTAAGATACATTTAATGACTCACTTATAGAGTCAGTTACGCACCTAGAAAATCATCCATTCACACACTTGTACACCCACTCATTCTTCAACAGGCCTTTCCCTATATATATTAAACATATTAAAACTTTACAGAAACACAGACTCACTGGATGACGTCATCATGGATTACATCAGTGATGTCATTTGAGATGTCATCAGTGATGTCATCAGTGATGTCACTGACCATGTCATGAGTGATGTAATATGTGACGTCATCAGCAGTGCATTGCGGGGGCGCGAGTTATAGTTAGCTGAACTAACTATAACGGGGGAATTTCTAGGGTTTTGTACGAGGGAAATGTCCAGCTAACTATAACGCCCCTGAAACCTATGTTTTTTTCAGTGAATTTCAAAGGTTTTTTAAATGCTAATTCCTAGCTATATCAGGCCTGAAACCTATGTTTTTTTCAGTGAATTTCAAAGGTTTTGTAAATGACAATTTTTAATGTATTAATTGTTATACTGATTTTTTTGTTACTGATTTACTACATTTTTAAAACTATTTCATTTTAGATATATTTTTTTTAATTACATTATAATTACATTATACATTACAATACAAAATATACTTTCTCAGAATGAATTACTTTAGTTTAAATACTTGGAAATAGGCAACAGACTTTTAAGTACAGTAGTTACAGTTGTTGCAATGGGCAACACAATTTCAAACACAAAGCAACATTGAGCTCAACGTGAATTTCTAATTAAATGCAATTAGTTACTTTATGGATTACTTTTCTAACCACAGGACTGGATACTAGATTCAGTCTTTGGACATCTCCTGTAAACAATTGAGTAAAAGCACTTTGGTTACAGTAGTAATTTTTAAGGAATATTATTGTATTTTAAAAGTTGACACTTAGAAACTTTTTCCCATAGAATCAGCAATGTTATCCTACGGCAGAAAATTCACTTAGCAGGTAAGTAGTGTTATCGTTACTTTTTCTTACTCAGTGGTGGATCCTGGATCCAGCACTGGCCAACCTCCTGTAAACAGTTGAAAGAATGTGTTTAAGTGATACAGACGATTTTTTTTGGAATATTTTTAGTTTGTGAAAATAGTCACTTAGAAAGTTTTCTGGTGAAAACCACACAATGGATTCCTATGGAAGGAAATACAAGTTACGGGTAAGTACGCTTAGAATTACTTTTCAGGGTCAATGCTGGGCTAAAAGGTGCAGCACTGGGTTCTCTCCTGATTACAGGTGAGTAAATCTGAATTCATAGTTCGGCTGATTTCAGAGGAATATTTGTACGTTTCAAAAAATGGACACTTAGAAAATTTTCTGCTGAAAACCACACAATGCATTCCTATGGAAGGAAATACAAGTTACTGGTAAGTACGCTTAGAATTACTTTTCAGAGTCAGTGCTGGGCTAAAAGATGCAGCCCTGGGTTCTCTCCTGATAACAGGTGTGTAAATCGGAATTCGTAGTTCGGCTCATTTTACAGGAATATTTGTACAATGGTGAAGGAAGGGGGCGGGGCCTGAGGTGACGTGTGCAAACACGCCCTGTGGCACGTTTTAAATTGGGGAATTAATTCCTCTTCAATCCTGAGGTCCCCTGGAGGCCAACTAGCCCACCAGGTACCTCCAGTATGCACCAGGGAGCTGCGTTGCAGAGAGGTGTTAAGAGGCCACACCCCTTTTTTCAACACTCTGCAACGCAGCTCCGTGGCGCTTAGTGGAGGTACCTGGTGGGCTAGTTGTCCCCTAGGGGACCTCTGGATTGAAGAGGAATGAATTCCCCAACTAAAAAATGCACCACAGGGCGTGTTTGCACAGTATCACCTCAGGCCCCGCCCCCTACCTTCACCACTGTGCAAACGCGCCCTGTGGCGCGTTTTAAGTTGGGAGATTAACTCCCCTTGAATCTGAGGTCCCCTGGGGTTCAACTAGCCCACCAGGTACCTCCATTAAGCGCCACAGAGCTGCGTTGCAGAGAGGTGTAAAGAGGGGCGTGGCCTCAGAACACCTCTCTGCAACCCCAGGGACCCCCAGTATTGAAGGGGAATTTGTTCCCCCTCTGCAAACGCGCCAGGGGGCGCTTTTGCAGAGTGATGAAAGGAGGGGGCGTGGCCTCCTCCCGATCCCGTTTTTTAAAAATAAAATTCTTTTTAAGAAGGGGGGCTGTGTAGCCCCCTTCTTTTTCTTATTTTTTGGCCATGGGGACCCCATCCCCCAGGGCCTGCCCCCTAATTTTTTTTTTTATACTGTGGGGGGGGGGGGGGCACGTGACCCACCCTCCCGAGGCCTTAATCTGCCCTGGGGACCCCATCCCTCGGGGCATGGGCCTTTTTTTAAAAATAACAAACATATTTTTAGGGAGGGGGGCTGCGTAGCCCCCCTCCTGTGTCCACTTAAGGCCCCGGGGACCCCATCCCCCGGGGCCGTTTCTTTATTATTATTTTTGTAATTTTTAGGAGGGGGGCCGCGTGGCCCCCCTCCCGGGCCACTTATGGCCCCGGGGACCCCAACCCCGGGGCCTGGCCATCTCGTTGGGGACTGTGGGGGGTCCCAATCCCCCCACGGTCCCAGCCGCTCCCCGCTGCCTGCGGGGGCCGGCATTGCTTTTCCACATGGGGAGCAGCTAACATGCTGCTCCCCATGTGGAAAAGCAATCAGCTTTGCTATTCGGAAGAGAGAGCAGGTTTCCTGCTCTCTCTTCCAAATAGCAAAGCAGTTTGCAATGACAGGGTGGGAGCCGCGAGGCTCCCGCCCTGTCATTGCAAACGGCAGTGTCCCGGGGGTGGGCACCCCGGGACAATGCAGGAGCCGGCCCTGGGGGGTGGCGGTCCCCAGGGGCATCGAGGGCTCCAGGAGGTGGGCTGCGCGGCCCCCATCCCACCTCTTTCAAAGCCCCGGGGGGTGGTGGTCACCGGGGCTGGGGGGTCCTTCACAGACCCCCCATTTTACATAATTAGAGCCCCGGGGAGGTGGCGGTCCCCGGGGCGGGTGGGGGGGCTTGAGCCCCCCCACACAGGGTATATATTTTTTTTTAAAAGCTCTGGGGGTGGCGGTCCCCGAGGCCGCGGGGGGGCCGCGAGCCCCCCTCTTCATTTTTTAAGCCCTGGGGGTGGCAGTCCCCAGGGCTGGGGGTGCCTGAGAACCCCCCCAACAAAGAAATTGAAGCCCTGGGGGTGGCAGTCCCCGGGGCTGGGGGGGCTGAGAGCCCCCCCACGTATTTTACAAAAGCCCCAGGGGGTGGCGGTCCCCGGGGCTAGGGGGCCCCTCTGGGCCCCCCATTATAATAACATATTGCCCCCGGGACTTGGCCCCCCGGGGGCTAAATCAAAACGAAGCGCGGGAGAACGCGCTTCGTTTTTTTTTCGTTAGCGGGATGCGCGTACCCTACGCGCATCCCGCGATTTAAAAAATATATATATATTTTTTTGGGGCCTTAGAGGGTCCTTGTGGGACCCCCTGAGCAGGCCTAGGGGGTCAGGGTGTTTCTACCCTGTCCCCTTGTCGCGTTTTGCTACTTTTTTTCGGTTTTCTTGTGCCTCGGTTCTACCGAGGCACAAGATGGCTGCCAACACTTCCTGATTCAGAGTGTTGGCAGCCAATTAGCATTCAGCTCGTGCTCGGTAGGGTTCGGGGAGGGTGCGGGGAGGGTGCGCGGATCCTCCCCGGCCATAGATGTCACTAACTTTTAACTCTAATTTTCTCAGGAACTACTGAACGGATGTACACCATTTAAGCAAAAGGCATGAGTCTGAACTGCGGACTACCTCTTTGCCAAATTTGGTGTAATTCCGTTCAGCAGTTCGGGCTGTAGCTGCGACAACAGGTCCTATGGGAAATTGCATGTGGAAAACGCGTTTTGGGACCCCCCTTTTTTCCAGGCCCCTGCTTGACGAATCACCGCAAAACTTTCAGGGTAGGAGCAGAGCGGAGCTGGCCAAAAGTTTGGAAAATTTCGTGAAGATTCGTCAATCGGCGCCAGACTTATTGGGAATAGAATGTTGCGGATTTCCTATGGAAAATAGGTCTTAACTATAACTATCTACTGGCGACCACCAGTATATAATATATACATATATGTGTGTGTTTCTTTTATATTTACTTGAGGAAAAGTCTCTACACCCCCTTAAATTGTAAAAGGCCACTTACTACCCTACTCCCCACCCACCCCTAAACCCTAAAATACCCTTACCACCCTATACACCTACTCACCCTAAACCCTAAAAACTCCTTGCAACTAAATATACCCATACCCACTCCTAAGCCCTAAAAATACCTTTACCACATTATACTCCTACCCACCCCTAAATACTAAAATTCCTTTACTTCCCTATGCACCTACCCACACCTAAACCCCCAAAATACCCTTACCAGCCTATGCCCCTAACCACCCATAAACCATAAAAATACCCTTAATTCCCTATGCCCCTACCATCCCCAAACCCTAAAAATACCCTTACCCCATACCCCTACCCACTACTACACCCTAAAAATGTCTGTATTACCCTATTCCCCTACCCACCCCTAAACCCTAAAAATACCCTTACTGCCCCCTATGCTCCTACCCACTCCTAAACCCTCAAATATTATATATACTTCTGAGCGTCCTCACTCCAAGGACTCATGTACCGCAGCACCAATCACCCCAGGATTGCACTGCAGGTGCTTACGAAAGTTTATTAACAGTGCATGCAGAGCCCCCTCGTGTGTCTCCAATCATTTACAGAAGTGCCAAAGTGGAAAGGTGAAAAGAAAATAGTTCATGGTTTTCTCGTTTCAGCGTGATGCCTTCAACTGGGGCTATCGAACCATCATGGTGCTACCATTCAAAATATATAGTTCTTCATTCATGTTACCGCCACATAACATCTAGAGTGTATAACCACACTTTGATCATGAAATCAACATCTATACGCCATTAGAACATTGGAATGTTGGGAGCTCCATTGAAAACAATGGAGTGCTCCGGGCTTATAATGGCTGGTATAAGCCCGGAGCTCCAACATTCCAATGTGTCTTTGTGGCTGTGAACAAAGGCTTCAAGGAGCCTGAGGGGATTTCAATCCCCTCGCGCTCCCTGAAGGCTTTGTTTTGTTAGAACATTCTGCCCTCTAGTGGCAGAATGTTCTAATAGCCTTATAGCCCTTCGTAGCAGGGCTATACCGGCTTTTAAAGTCCCTCTGCTTTGTTAAAGTCCCTCGCCTTCGGCTCGGGCCTTTAACGCTGCAGCGGGCCTTTAACAGCCGGTATAGCCCGCTACGGCGGGCTATAAGGCTATATTATTGGCGTTTTCAGTTAGTTACTCTTGTCATAATTCGTCACATTGTTATCACCTTGTACACATTGCTAGATAGCTTATACAATTTAAATATTTCTTTGTAAATAAATAATCTTGATCCTAATATGGTGTGAGCCACCACACGGCAGACTTGAGTGGACAAGATTAAATTGACATGTCATTGTTTTTTTTTTTTTTTAACATACTTTATTGACGACTTTAACAGTTTTGAAATGTACCAGTCATTCTACAGAAACAGTCTTTTACCTTTACATGAAGTGCATGATATATATGACTTATAATGGTTATGTGTGACATTTCATGAACGATAATATCAAGGATAATGATCTCCAGTAGTGTCGGTAACACCACAATAATTGATCTGGCAATATAAGTCGACAATAGAAAACAACTACATTGCACTCAACAAATGAACTGAATTAAACCATCCCCTCCCCCCCTCCCTAGCCCGCCCTCTCCCCACTCCTGGTCAATCGTGTTTTGGTTTCACCAACTATTACTCTGTGGCTTCAACGATATAGGTCACAAAGAGCAGCATTATGTTCGGGTTTTAGCAAAGCTGTGAGTCTGAGTCCCGCAACCTATCATGAAAGGATCGTATAGGAATCCTGCGTGCTACTGGGTTGGGATATTCTGCGGGGGTAGAAGATCAAGCGACTCCAGCTGAAGCAGCATGGCCTCCCAGTCCAATGAGATGGGTTGTTTCCGGAGCCCCCTATCCTCTTCCCTGCGAAGAGCTGTACCCTCCGCCCTCCCCCATTGCATCATATCACTCTGCCATGTGTATGCAGCTGGGCTCCTAGGAGACTTCCGACATGTCATTGTTTAACTCTCATATGGGAAACTTTCAATCATTCAACAAGTTAACATCATTTTTGTGTATTCTAAAGTATGGGGATCCAATAATGATGCAATTGCCTGCCGGTAATCAAATTCTGTAGTCAGATCCTCATTTGAAAACTGTACCAATATTCCAAAAAGTGAAAATTTCTTGTGCAAATAAACGTATTATATAGTAGCATTCAATTGGCTCTCAGAGATATAGCATATTGTAAAAATATTATTGAAAGTGGAACATGCATGTGCAAAATAACGCAATTAATAGCACCCTTAATCTTGAAAACAAAGATAATTCTTTCTTAATAAAGTGTCCTGTGCCTTGTGCAAAGATGCCAATGAGCCAAATATGTAAACATAATCCCACACATTCCGAGTTACCTGATATTTTGTTGACAATATGCTCTATCAATAACATTATGCTAAACCCACATGATGAAAAAGCATGTACATCCATCTTCTTCAAACCCATTCAACAGCACAATATTTCAGTCTATAACCTTAGTGTGAAAACGAGGGATAAATAATAGATTTCAATAATTCCTATAGTAACTCATGGCAATCATCATTGAGCTGACAGTTAAGAATATTCTAAAAAATCTATTTCATCATAAGTGTAACATGGGGGATTAATAATCACAAACTGATGTAAAGTGTGCAGTATCAGAATACATTTGAAAAACATTTAACCTAATATATAGTCCGTTAAATAATCTATATGGTCATCCTGACTCATGACATTAATGTTCATTCAAAAACAGGATCATAAATAAACATGGAGTGCTGCGTCTATATTATGTTTGAAGGAGGTTTCAGTGCCCAGCATTATAATCAGTTTGGACTCTTCTCTTCTTTTTTCCAATCTCCCCTTAGGTCATTCTTTCTCACATGCTTAATTCCATATTATCTGAAACCTGTTAATAACCGCTCATGATGTTTTTCAAACTGACTGGCCACAGAATAGCTCTTGTTGCCGTTTTTGATTGCTCGCATATGTTGCAATATCCTGCGTTTCAGTGTATTTCTAGTGCTACCAAAATACAACTTTTCACAGTCATATTTTAAAACATACACTACGTGGTCCGTGTCACAAGTAATGCTTTTCATGTATAGTAATCGCGCAACCCTCATATGTTTGGTAAGTACTCTGATTTAAGCCATACTGACACGCTTTGCAGGAATTGCATTTCACAAATTCCGTCATTCTCGTGGATCGCCAAGTCCTCCCCTTATTAGGATCATAATAGCTGCGTGTGAGTATTTCACCTAGGGATTGAATTTTCTTCAAGATTACACATGGGCTTAGACCAATAACATCTTTTATATGCTCATCACTCTTTAAAATATGCCAGTTCTTACACATTATCTTCTTAAATTTCGATTGAGCAGTCCCAAACTCTAAAAATAGAATTTTCATTTTTTGATTTTCAGTGGATTTTGTATGTGGTTGTTGATACAAAATGTCCTCCCTCATTCTTTTTTCCACTCCCTCTTTTGCATCCCTTAAAATATTAAGAGGATATCCTCGATGGATAAACCTACCCATCATCTTGTCATACTCATCCTTGGTAGAGCAGATTCATTTTGCTTTTAACATTTGGCCATACGGGATAATCAACTATAGCACTGCTTGTTGATGATTATTAGCGTGAAGAATCAAATTTGTGGCTGTTGCTTTTCTGTGTATTCTTGTGCTCAACTCTCCATTGGTAACATCCATCTCTCTATCAAGAAATTCACAATATGTTTAACTGTATGTGCTCGTAAATTGTATGTTAATTCGATTTGTATTTAATTCAGTGATGAACATCTCTAATTGTGATCTCTCCCCTTCCCATTGAATATAAAGATCGTCTATGAATCTGGTTCATAAATTTGTTTTTTTCATATATCTGTCATTTCCTTCAGCCCAGGACACCTCCTTCTCCTACCACCCCATGAATACATTTGCATAGGTGGGTATGTAATGGGTGCCCATGGCTGTCCCTTGTTGTTGAAGATAATTTGTTGTTAAAAATGAACACATTATTCGTTAGACAAAACTTCAACATATCAATTACCATCTGAGTGTGTTCAAAAAGTTCAATTGGTCTGTCTCTTAAAAAGTACTTGCAAGCTCAGATTCCATCGTCATAATTTATAGAGGTGTAGAACAACTCCACATCCAATGTTACAAAGCTCAGATTCCATCGTCATAATTTATAGAGGTGTATAACAACTCCACATCCAATGTTACCAAGATATATTCCTTTTTCTAGGTGACTCCATCCAATTTTTTAAGGAAGTCTATTGAATCTTTTAAATAGGAAAGTAGACTAGTAACACAAGTCTGTAAGATAAGATCCAAATACCTCTAGCAATTTTCTAATGGGGAGCCACAAAGCTAACAATAGGCATGCCTGTGGGGTACGTTCAAATCTTTATGGACCTTAGGTAGGGAGTATATGGTCACAATTTCTGCAGTTTTCAAGTAACAGTACTCATACCAGTCCAGTAAATCATTCTGATGCCAGCTAATCAGTTTCAGATTAATTTCTTTTTTTAATATCTTTCATGGGATTCCGAGGAAGATGTTTATAATGGGCAGAATTACTTAGTTGTCTTTTGGCTTCTGCTAAATACATTTCAGAGTCTATCTGCACAATATTCCCCTCTTTGTCAGAGGGTTTCATGATTAGGAAGGCATTATTATTTAATATGGAAATATCATGCCAATACTTCATGGTAAAATTTCCTTTTCTTTTGTTACCATGCCAATCCTTTCTCAATTGATTCAAATAATCCACCACCATCTCATAGTCAATTTTGTGCCCGGGTGATAATTGTGGGCAGAACCTGGATTGTGGTCTGCACCCACTACTTATGGTCCCTTATCAGTTATTAGTTCCATTCTGTTGAGATTAGAAATGTTCCCTACATCATTATTTCCTCTTGTCTCATGAGCATTTGTGGACTCATTATCATCAAGGAGCCATGGTTGCATTACTTCATCCTCTAATGTTTGAATCTCTATCAATCCAGCAGCATTCTCTATTATAAATCCTGATCTTCTGGATGCCAAGATACTATTATTCTGTTATTATTCTGTTGTCTTTTTGGTTTAAGTTGGAAATGTTTATGTAACTTCCTAACAAACTTGTAGGTCTCTATTCAAGTGTTCGTAATATCAGGTAACTTTGTGGGGCAGAAGGTAAGTCCTGAATTCAAAATTCTTTCTTGATTTGCAGTCAATTGAACTTTGGAGATATTGATAATAATGGTTTTTCATCCTGTGGGGGGTGGGGGAGGCATTACTGCTTGTTCTTATCTCTCTCTCTTCCTCTTCCTCCTCCCCCTCCTAGTCCTGCATTTTCTTGTTTGTGATTCCTTTGTATTCCTCACCCTCCTTCTTGTTACGTGGTCATCCGGAGAAGTCTTAACTCCCTGTGAAAATGCAGCCTTTCTCCAAAACGTTCATTGGTGCTAAAACCAGCATCCAAACTTCCTTCACTTTCACTAACTCTTCCCTCAGCTGGTTTGTCCATTTCTCCTTAGCTCTCAATCTATCAAACGTCTTCACAAACGTGTAAATGCAACCATATTGGTAATCAAGACAATCTCTCATGAATGTACCCACTTTTCTCTCCATAATATCCTCATCATAGACATCCAAACTTTTTCCATTTTAATCAATAGATCTTTAACTGCTGCATCCTCTTTGTTCTTTTTAAGTTCTTTCATGATTATTGCAATAATCGAAGCCTGCATCTCCATTTTTCTCTTAGCGTGCTTCACTAGTGTTTCCATCAGCTTAGTTGAGCACTCCTCTGTATTGGCACACCAATCTCATGAAAGGTCCTAATCCATATCTTTATACGAAGGTAGCATAATTATTTGGAGTCCCCTCGATATCCTTTTACACTCCAAAGAGAGGTCATTTCCCACCACTGTTTAGATTCGATTCTCTGCGCTCGTTCCCATGTATAGGTGTCCAGGTCGCAAATTCCTGCTTATTGGTTTCAGAACTATTAGCTGTGGTATCATTAAAAGTCTGCTGCCAGTTTCCATTTGGACTTTCTTTCCTCCGTCTTGCTACTTTCAATGCCCGTGTGGCAAGCTCTCAAGATTATAATACTTTGTATGATGCCCCGTAATAGGTGTGCGAAATGTTCACATATATATATGTGCCATGCATGATTGGTACTCATACAAACATAATCTTTGCCCATGACAATTTAGTATACTTTATCACCTTTCACTGATTTCATTAATAAAAAAATCATTGTCGGATCCACCGTTTCCGGTTTCCGTGTGCTTTTCTAATTCTCCGTATGATATTAAGCACCAAAATCAATAGTAATAGTGGTCGATTGCGTACCTGACTCTCAAGGGCTATTCAGTTCATATGCCTCAGGTCAGCTTACTTATGATGTAGACTAGGATTATGCCACCAATTGTACCCACGTCCCAGGTGGGCTCACATGAAACCTCTGGGCTATCCATCCCTTGTGCCCACCGGTGCCTGTGATGATTACCCACTTACCTCAGAAATCACGTGTTCACCTCCCGGTCCGAGATGCTTTACTTGTGTGTGTGGCGTAGGGCTACAGTGTTAATTTCCAAATCCCCTCAGCTCCATACCTCCGAATAACACCGCGCTCCTCAAATCCCAGTGCCAGCCATTGTGCACCTAGAGGCTAGTGCAGATAATATGCTCCTGCATGTCCCCACTCCAAGGACTCGTGTACGGCGGCACCAATAACCACAGGATTCCACTCCAGGTGCTTGTGAAAGTTTATTAACAGTGCACACAGAGCCCCGTCAGGTGTCTCCAATCTTTACCAAATTGTAAAGGTTGTAATTCTTAGTAGTAGTAATTGTTACATTGTCACATTGTTATCACCTTGTACACATTACTAGATCTAAGCATATATTATTAAACATTTGATTGTAAATAAATAATCTTGATACTAATACGATGTGAGCCACCACATGGCAGACTTGAGTGGACAAGATTGAAGTGACATGTGCATTGTGTAACTCTCATGGGGGATAATTTCAATCATTCATCAAGCGAACATCATTTTTATATATTCCAAAGTATGGAGATCTAATAATGATGCAAGTGCCGGCCTCTAATCAAACTCTGGAGTCAGATCCCTATTTGAAAAGAGTACCAATAATCCA
This sequence comes from Triturus cristatus, assembly GCF_964204655.1. NCBI lineage: Eukaryota > Metazoa > Chordata > Amphibia > Caudata > Salamandridae > Triturus > Triturus cristatus. Next base: position 575,508,302 of record NC_140587.1, on the reverse strand, counting down.
AAAAGTGGTCACCATTAGGTAGTTACAATTAGGACCATGTTTCTATAGGAAAAGCGTTTTTTGGCTTTCTTATATCTTTGGTCCCGTTTGACGAATCTTCACAAAATTGTCCAAAACAAGTCCCATGCTGAATCTTGTTGTGCATGGAAAGTTTTGTGGTGATCCGTCAAGCAGAGGTCTAGAAAAGGGGCCTGGTGGGGTCAAAAAATCCCATGTTAATTCCTATAGAGCACTGGATGGAATTACGCCAAATGTGGCAGATAAGAAGATTCGGTTACGCGCGGCCCCCTGTGTAACGTTGCGGAGATTGGTGGAAAAAAATAATAATATATATATATATATACACACACATATATACACACACACACACCCTCAGTTTTACTTACGTGCTCATAGACTCACTCACAGACACTCACACACCCAGTGACAGACCCATTCAGAGACTCATACACCTACTCACAGTCCCACTCTGATGCTAACACACCTACTCACAGACTCACCCAGAGACTTTTTTGCCCACTCACAGACCCACGTCCAGACTGATGCACCCACTCACAGACCCACTCATGCACTCACTTACTAGTGCTCTCAGACATTCATGCACTCGGTAAGAGACTCACTCAGACACTGATGCAACCACTCATACCCACTGAGACACTAATGCACCCACTGACAGACCCAATGAGAGAGTCACACAGCCACTGAAAGACCAATTCAGAGACTCATGCACACAGTCACATACCCCCTCATAAGTCTCAGACATCCACTCACAGAACCACGCAGACACTGATGCACTCAGTCACAGACCCATTCAGAGACTCATGCACCCAGTCACACGCCCACTCGGACACTAACGCACCCAGTCACAGACCCACTCAGAGTCTCAGACACCCAGTCACAGAGCCACTCTGACACTGATACACTCACTGGCAGACTCACTCAAAGACTCAGACATATCCTCAAAGACCCACTCAGACACTGATGCACCCAGTCACAGATCCATTCAGAGACTCAGACACCCACTCACCGATACATGCAGGCACTGATGCATCCACTCAGAGAGTCAGACATCCACTCACAGAGCCACTGAGACACTAATTCAGCACTCTCAGACCCACTGAGAGACTCAGACAGACACTCAGACACCCAGTCAGACACTCGTGCAGAGACTGAGACAGCAGCTGACAGACCCACTCAGACATGGATCCACCCACTGACAGACTTACTCACAGACTGAGACACCCACTGACAGACCTACTCAGACACTAATGCATCCACTGACAGACTGCCTCAAACACTGATACACCCACTGACAGACTCACTGAGAGACATAGACACACACTCACAGACCCACTCAGACATTGACATAGCCACTCACAGACCCAAAGACTCAGACACTCGCTCACAGAGCAACTCAGAGAGTGATGCACCCAATCAAACACCTGCTCAGAGCCTAATGCACCCAGTCACAGATTCACTCATATTGGTATCGCAACACTTAGAGACATATACAGACACTTATGCACTCAGTAACAGACTAATTGATATTGTCACGTAGTGAGTGACGCACTTACAGATGTACTCAGACACTGATACATCCAGAGACAGACCCACTCAGATACTTACACATCCACTCAGAGAGCCACTCAGTGACTGATACACCCACTCAGAGACACACTTATGCACTCAGACACAGTTGCCAGTCAAAGCCTATTACACGCAGTGATAGACACACTGAGAAAGTCATACATGTTTTTTTGAGTTATTTAGATAGTAATGTATGTGGTGTGATGGTTAGAACCAATGTGTTTAGTTGAAAATGTTGAATGTGCTATTGGTCATGAAAGTCTGCTTTTGTTTTGCGATTTCGCGATGTATTTGCAATCATGGCAATGTCGTTGCGCATATTAAAAAAAATGAAAAACAGTTGTTTATAAATAAAATTAACATTTTAGGCACTAGGGTGGCTCTGACAAGATCCTTTGTGTTGATTGCGTGTATATGACATCTACATATAAGACCTGATGCACAGTTTCAGGTTGCTTAGAAACACCCTGTTGCCTTCATCTGTAAAGTGAACTCCATCACTTCTCTAGATTCCATGCATGTCAAAACGCAGGTTGTTGTTATAGATAGAGCCCATGTTATGGTTTCTGAGAAATGCAGAAACCGTTTTATTGACATGTTTCTTGGCTTTGTCAATGGACAGAATTGTTGGGATCACTTCCATTTCTGCCTTTGGCATATGTTGGAGTATACCAGGACAGTGTGAGGGAAAACAGCCATTAATTCTGCAAAGTATTCTTTATTAGGATTTCCAGTCCTACCCCAGGCAGTGTGCCTAAGTCATTGCCACCACAGTGCACAATCATGAGGTCAGGGGGTTGGGAATCTACAATGCTTTTACCCAAAGGCAGCAGTTGATGACTCCAACCCTCTCTGGCCAATCCATTTAATGTCCACATTAGGCAAACCCAAGTCTCTGTCAATACCACTCTTTCTAGTAGCTTCTCTAGCCCAAAAGACATAGCTGTGGCCCACAATCCACACTCTAACCATTTTAGACTGACTGATTGACTCTCACTGACTCTCACTGACTGACTCTCTCACTCTCTCTCTCTCTCACTGACTGACTGACTCTCTCACTGACTGACTGACTCTCACTGACAGACTCTCTTACTGACTGACTGACTCTCACTCTCTCTCTCACTGACTGACTGACTCTCTCACACTGACTGACTGACTCTCAATGACTGACTGACTCTCTCACTCTTTCTCTCACTGACTGACTCTCTCACTGACTGACTGACTCTCTGACTGATTCTCTCACTCTCTCTCACTGACTGACTGACTGACTCTCTCTCACTGACTGACTCTGACTCTCACTGACTCTCACTTACCGACTCTCTCTCTCTCTCACTGACTGACTCTCTCTTCTCTCGCTCACTGACTGACTCTCTCACTCTGTCTCACTGAGTGACTGACCCACTCACTCTCACTGACTGACTCACTCTCTCAATCTCTCTCTCACTGACTGACAGACTGACTCACTATCTCACTGACTGACTGACTCTCTCACTGACTCTCTAACTGACTGACTTACTCTCACTTTCTCTCTCTGACTGACTGACTCGCTCACTGACTGACTGACTGACTCACTGACTGGCTCTCTCAATGACTGACTGACTGACTCTCTCACTCTCTCTCTCACTGACTGACTGACTCTCTCACTGACTCTCTCACTGACTCTCTCACTCTCTCACTGACTGACTCTCTCCCTCTCACTGACTCTCTCTCTCACTGACTGACTCACTCTCTCCCACTGACTGACTCACTCTCTCTCACTGACTGACTCACTCTTCTCTCTCTCTCTCTCTCACTGACTGACTGACCCACTCACTCTCTCTCACTGACTGACTCACTCACTCTCTCAATCTCTCTCTCTCACTGACTGACAGACTGACTCTCTCACTCTTTCACTGACTGACTGACTCTCAATGACTCTCTAACTGACTGACTGACTGACTCTCTCTCTCTCTGACTGACTCTCTCACTGACTGACTGACTCACTGACCGACTCTCTCACGGACTCACGGACTCACGGACTGACTGTCTCACTCTCACTGACTGACTGGCTGACTCTCTCACTGACTGACTGACTGAATCTCTCACTGACTGACTGACTGACTCATCATCTCTCTCACTGACTGACTAATTGACTCTTTCACTCACTCACTGAATGACTCTGTCTCTCTCATTAACTGACTCTCTCACTCTCTCTCTTACTGACCGACTGACTGACTGACTCTCTCACTGACTGACTGACTCTCTCACTGTCTGACTCACTCTCTCTCACTGACTGACTGACTCACTCACTCACTCTCTCTCACTGACTGACAGACTGACTGACTGACTGACTCTCTCACTCTCTGTCTGACTGACTGACAGACTCTCTCACTGACTCACTGACTCACTGACTGACTCTCTCTGACGTACTGACTCACTGACTCTCACTCTTTCTCTCACTGACTGCCTGACTGAGTGACTCTCTCACTCTCTCTCTCACTGACTGATTGACTTTCTCACTCTCTCTCTCATAGACTGACTCTCTCTCTCTCACTGACTGACTGGCTGACTGACTCTTAATCTCTCTCACTGACTGATTGACTCTCACGGACTGATTCACTGACTGGCTCTCACTGATTGACTGACTCTCTCACTCTCTCTCACTGATTGACTCTCTCAATCTCTCTCTCACTGACTGACTCTCACTGACTGACTCTCGCTCTCTCTCTCGCTCTCACTGGCTGACTGACTGACTCTCTCACTGACTGTCTGACTGACTGACTCTCACTGACTGACTCACTGACTGACTCTCACTGACTGACTGATTCTCTCACTCCCTCTCTCACTGACTGACTGACTCTCTCAATCTCTCTCTCACTGACTGACTCTCACTGACTGACTCTTGCTCTTGCTCTCTCTCTCACTGACTGACTGACTCTCTCACTGACTGTCTGACTCTCACTGACTGACTCACTGACTGACTCTCTCACTGACTGACTGACTCTCTCACTGACTGACTGGCTGGCTGACTGACTGACTCTCTCTCTCTCAATCTCTCTCTCACTGACTGACTGCCTGACTCTCCCACTCTCTCACAGACTGATTGACTGACTGCCTGACTCTCACTGACTCTCTGACTGACTGACTAACTAACTAACTGACTGACTCACTCTCTCACTGATTGACTGACTGAATCTCTCACTGACTGAGTCACTGACTGATTCTCTCACTGACTGACTCTCTCACTCTCTCACTGACCCTCACTAACTCTCTCTCACTGATTGACTGACTGACTCTCTCCCTCTCACTGACTGACTGAGTCTCTCTCTCTCTCTCTCTCTCACTGACTGACTGACTCACTCTCTCACTCTCTCTCTCACTGACTGGCTCACTGACTCTCTCGGTTTCTCTCTCACTGACTGCCTGACTTTCTCACTCTCTCACAGACTGATTGACTGACTGACTCTCACTGACTCACTGACTGACTGACTAACTGACTGACTGACTCACTCTCTCACTGATTGACTGACTGACTCTCTCTCTCTCGCTGACTGACTCACTCTTTCTCACTGACTGACTGACTCTCTCTCTCTCACTGACTGACTGACTCTATAACTGACTACCTCTCACACTCTCTCTGACTGACTGACAGACTCTCTCACTGACTGACTGACTCACTGACTGAATCTCTCTGACGTGCTGACTCACTGACTCTCACTGACTGACTGACTCTCTCACTGACTGACTGACTCTCTCACTGACTTACTGACTCACTGACTCTCTCACTGACTGACTGACTCTCTCACTCTTTCTCTCACTGACTGACTGACTCTCACTCTCTCTCTCACTGACTGACTGGCTGGCTGACTGACTCTTAATCTCTCTCACCGACTGACTGACTCTCTCACGGACTGATTCACTGACTGACTCTCACTGACTGACTGACTCACTCTCTCTCTCACTGACTGACTGACTGACTGACTCTCTCACTGACTGACTGACTCTATCAATCTCTCTCACTGACTGACTCTCACTGACTCGCTCTCACTCACTGACTGACTCACTGACTGTCTGACTGACTCTCACTGACTGACTCACTGACTGACTCTCTCACTGACTGACTGATTCCCTCACTCTCTCTCTCACTGACTGACTGGCTGGCTAACTGACTCTCTCAGTCTCTCTCTCACTGACTGACTGCCTGACTTTCTCACTCTCTCACAGACTGATTGACTGACTGACTCTCACTGACTCTCTGACTGACTGACTCACTCTCTCACTGATTGACTGACTGACTCTCTCACTGACTGACTGACTGACTCTTTCACTGACTGAGTCACTGACTGACTCTCTCACTGGCTGACTGACTCTCTCACTGACTCTCACCCACTCTCTCTCACTGACTGACTTTCTCTCACTGACTGACTCTCTCACTCTATCACTGATGGACTGACTGATTCGCTCTTTCACTGACTGACTGGCTGGCTGACTGACTGACTCTCTCAATCTCTCCCTCCCTGACTGACTCTCTCACGGACTGATTGACTGACTGACTGACTCTCTGACTGACTGACTAACTGACAGACTCTCGCTCTCTCTCTCTCTCTCTCACTGATTGACTGACTGACTCACTGGTTGACTGACTGACTCTCTCACTGACTGACTGACCCACTGACTGACTCTCTCACTGACTGAATGACTCTCTCACTCTCTCTCACTGACTGACTGACTCTCTCAATCTCTCTCTCTATCTCTCTCTCACTGACTGACTGCCTGACTTTCTTACTCTCTCACAGACTGATTGACTGACTGACTGACTCTCACTGACTCTCTGACTGACTGACTAACTGACTGACTCACTCACTCTCTCACTGATTGACTGGCTGACTCTCACTGACTGACTGACTCTCTCACTGACTGAGTCACTGACTGACTCTCTCACTGGCTAACTGACTCTCTCAGTCTCTCTCTCACTGCCTGACTGCCTGACTTTCTCACTCTCTCACAGACTGATTGACTGACTGACTCTCACTGACTCTCTAACTGACTGACTCACTCACTCTCTCACTGACTGACTGACTCTCTCAATCTCTCTCTCACTGACTGACTCTCACTGACTGACTCTTGCTCTTGCTCTCTCTCTCACTGACTGACTGACTCTCTCACTGACTGTCTGACTCTCACTGACTGACTCACTGACTGACTCTCTCACTGACTGACTGACTCTCTCACTGACTGACTGGCTGGCTGACTGACTGACTCTCTCTCTCTCAATCTCTCTCTCACTGACTGACTGCCTGACTCTCCCACTCTCTCACAGACTGATTGACTGACTGCCTGACTCTCACTGACTCTCTGACTGACTGACTAACTAACTAACTGACTGACTCACTCTCTCACTGATTGACTGACTGAATCTCTCACTGACTGAGTCACTGACTGACTCTCTCACTGACTGACTCTCTCACTCTCTCACTGACCCTCACTAACTCTCTCTCACTGATTGACTGACTGACTCTCTCCCTCTCACTGACTGACTGAGTCTCTCTCTCTCTCTCTCTCTCACTGACTGACTGACTCACTCTCTCACTCTCTCTCTCACTGACTGGCTCACTGACTCTCTCGGTTTCTCTCTCACTGACTGCCTGACTTTCTCACTCTCTCACAGACTGATTGACTGACTGACTCTCACTGACTCACTGACTGACTGACTAACTGACTGACTGACTCACTCTCTCACTGATTGACTGACTGACTCTCTCTCTCTCGCTGACTGACTCACTCTTTCTCACTGACTGACTGCCTGACTTTCTTACTCTCTCACAGACTGATTGACTGACTGACTGACTCTCACTGACTCTCTGACTGACTGACTAACTGACTGACTCACTCACTCTCTCACTGATTGACTGGCTGACTCTCACTGACTGACTGACTCTCTCACTGACTGAGTCACTGACTGACTCTCTCACTGGCTAACTGACTCTCTCAGTCTCTCTCTCACTGCCTGACTGCCTGACTTTCTCACTCTCTCACAGACTGATTGACTGACTGACTCTCACTGACTCTCTAACTGACTGACTCACTCACTCTCTCACTGATTGACTGACTGACTCTCTCACTGACTGACTGACTGACTCTCTCACTGACTGAGTCACTGACTGACTCTCTCACTGACTGACTGACTCTCTCTCTCACTGACTCTCACCCACTCTCTCTCACTGACTGACTTTCTCTCACTGACTGACTCTCTCACTCTATCACTGACGGACTGACTGATTCGCTCTCTCACTGACTGACTGGCTGGCTGACTGACTGACTCTCTCAATCTCTCCCTCACTGACTGACTCTCTCACGGACTGATTGACTGACTCTCACTGACTCTCTGACTGACTGACTAACTGACAGACTCTCTCTCTCTCTCTCTCTCTCTCTCTCACTGATTGACTGACTGACTCACTGATTGACTGACTGACTCTCTCCCTGACTGACTGACTGACTCTCTCACTGACTGACTGACTCTCACTCTCACTGACTGACTGACTGACTCTCTCTCACTGACTGACTGACTGACTCTCACTGACTGACTCACTGACTCAGTGACTGACTGACTGACTCTCACTCTTTCTCTCATTGACTGACTCTCTCACTGACTGACTGACTGACTCTCTCACTGACTGACTCTCTCTCACTGACTCTCTGACTCTCACTGGCTGACTCTCTCCCTCTCTCTCACTGACTGACTCCTCTCTCTCACTGACTGACTCTCTCACTCTGTCTCACTGACTGACTGTCTGGCTCACTCTCACTGACTGACTGACTCATTCACTCTCAATCTCTCTCACTGACTGACAGACTGACTCTCTCAGTCTCTCACTGACTGACTCTCTCACTGACTCTCTAACTGACTGACTGACTCTCTCACTCTCTCTCTCACTGACTGACTGACTGTCACCCTCTCACTCACTGACTGACTGACTGACTCTCTCTCTCACTCTCTCACTGACTGACTGACTGGCTGACTCTCTTACTCTCTCACTGACTGACTGACTCTCAACATCTCTCTCACTGACTGACCGATTGACTCTCATTCTCTCACTCACTGACTGACTGATTGCTTGACTCTCACTGACTGACTGACTCTCTCACTCTCTGTCTCACTGACTGACTGGCTCACTCACTGACTGACTCTCTCACTGACTGACTCACTGGCTGACTCTCTCACTGACCGACTCTCTCACTCTTTCTCTCACTGACTGACTGACTGACTCCCACTCTCTCACTGACTGACTCTCTCAATCTCTCTCTCACTGACTGACTGACTCTCTCACTGACTGACTCTCACTGACTCTGACTGACACTCCCTCTCTCTCTTTCTCACTGACTGACTGACTCTCTCGCTCACTGACTGACTCTCTCACTCACTCTCTCTCTCAGTGACTGTCTCTCTCATTCTCTCTCTTACTGACTGACTGACTCTCACTGGCTGACTGACTGACTCTCACTCTCTCAGTAACTGATTGACCGAGTAACTGACTAACTCTCTGACTCTCTCTCTCACTGACTGACTGACTCTTTCACTCTCTCTCTCCCTGACTCTCTCACTCTCTCTCACTGACTTACCGAATCTCTCACTGTCTGACTCTCTCTCTCTCTCTCTCTCACTGACTAACTCTCTGACTTTCTATCTCTCACTAACTGACTCTCTGACTTTGGATCAGCGGCAAAATAAAAAATAAAAATTGTGTGGGCTCCTGCATGCCTTTTTTATAAACCCCCGGGTGGGCCAAATGTTGGGGGCATGAAGGAGGGGACAGGCTTTTAAAATTGCACTTTGGAAACAATATCTCAATAGTATTATATAACTATTATAAAACTAACATTTCCTCCATGAATTACCCAAGGATCACACTGTTACTTACTAATGTAACAAACATTCTACAGCGCACGTCGCCAATTCTAATGCCGCTCGAGCTTGCCTTCTCAATTAGCCCTACAGCGTCTCAAGCTGTTTCCGGGATTACGTTTAACGTGATGTCGTATCAGTTTTAAACATTAGACGCTCAGCCACTGTTCAATCGCGTCAGTAAAGCGTGATTTTAAAATGTAAGATGCTCAGCCAATGTTCAATCACGAAGCGTGATGATGTGTATGAACTTAACAGTGCTTAAAAAAGAACGCTTAAAGGAAAAAGGTAGCCCACCTTAGATAAGATGTTAGCAGCGCTAAGTCTCCATAAAGTTCATTCAAACCAAGATTAGTACGTGCAATGTCTTACTAATTAATTCATCAATGTTTCTTATTGAATGATTTGTGTAAATATAAACCAATGAGAAAAATTGAAAAAATGAAATAACCAGAAATTGGAGAGATGTGCTAAAGAAATACATGACCGGAGAATGAAGAAATATCGTCGAGACACAATAGATTACAAACTTGAAGAAGTATATACATGGGCTGAAGTTTATAATCAGAGAAAATGGCAACAAAAAACAAACATTAGTTCGTCCCAAGAGAGCATGCCGTCAGATTCAGATATAGCACAGAACAGGCCACCCTTGAGCAGTGGCACAGGAACATTAACACAACAACCTATGATATACCATTATCGCAATCATCTAAGGTGTCTTGTTTGTCCACCAGCTCAGCAGACAACAATGCTCCCCATACAGAAAAACCCGCAGGGGGAAGAGAAACAGACATAGAAACGGACAAGAGAACACTAAGGAGCAAGACGAAGACGACCTAGTGATCAACATATCTGATGTGAGTTTGACTAATGCGCAAAAAAGACTGCTGAAGAAGGGAACATCCTTTGTACCGGTCTCTCAAAGTAACATGGCTGAGACAGATATCGCAATTTTTTAAATTTTTGCGAACATTACGGTTAAGATATTTCTTTAGCGCATAATCCCGGAAACAGCTTGAGACGCTGAAGGGTTAATTGAGAAGGCAAGCTCGAGCGGCGTTAGAATCGGCGATGTGCGCTGTAGAATGTTCGTTACATTAGTGAGTAACAGTGTGATCCTTTGGTAATTCATGGAGGAAATGTTAGTTTTAGTTTTATAATAGTTTTATAATACGATTGAGATCTTGTTTCCAAGGTGCAATATATTGCCATAAGCATTGTGAACAGCTGGCAAGTATCTTCGGTCGCATTACACACTCAACGCATTTTTATTTGCAAAGCACTCGATACCACTAGGTATAGCAGGAGGTTACATCGGAAGATAATTTACTATTGTACATATCATTTATTTCAGAAGAGGGCGTTCTTATTGTTTTGTTACTCATAAGCAATGATTTACAAATTATGATATCGTTGTATATATGTTTATATAGGATTATGGACTGATCTGGTGCTTGTTTTTCATTATTTACAGACCCCAGATGAAGGGTCAATGTAGACCCGAAATGCATTGGGTTTTACTAAACGTTTGGAGATTGCATTGACAATGAAGAATTGCGTGTGATGTAACAGATGAATTTATTTCATTCCAAAACAATGAAGCAATAAAAAACAGAATTGTTTGCAAAATATTGATTGAAGAAAACATTTATTTTGGAGTAACACAGAAGAGAAACGTTCCGTTTCTGTGTAAATGTGCACCCATCCACCAGGGATTGGCTCGCCAGACCTGCCCATCATTGTTTTATCATTAGACACTGGAAGACACAGTGTGACGGCTGGAGTGGCACACCAAGAAAAATCAGATTAATGTGTGAATAGTGAGTGCCCTGAGAAACCTGATTTATTTAACCCCTTCGCCGCGGCAGGAATTGCGCCGCGGCGCTGGGGGGGGGGTTTGGGGGCACTGCGGTGGCGCCGTGCTCATGACGGAACCACTCCATCATGAGTCACGGTTGAGCTGTGCTCATGACGGAGTGGTTCCGTCATGACTCCGCCCAGGGCGCTAATCGCCCACACAGGCGGGGAATTAGCGCCGCGTGGGCGGAGCGGCCGCCAACGGCCGCAGCATGACGGAACCACTCCGTCATGAGCACACGGCACCCGTGGCTCATGACGGAGGGGTTCCGTCATGAGCAGGGAAGGGATTAATTACCTAACTGTAACGTGCCTGTAACCTCTGCCTTTCCACTCTATGCTATTTTGCTCTACCCCAGTACACTGTAAGCCACTCCAGTGTGTGCCAGTCTATGATATTACAGTCTATGCCACTCCACTGTACACCACTGTACTATACACTTTCCCACTATATGCCACTCAATTATTTGCATGTCCACTATACAGTTCTACACTCTATGCCATTTAAGTATACGCTGCTCCACTGTATGCTGTTCCATTGGATGCCACTCCACTCTACATCACACCACTCTACACTATTCCATTATATGCCACTCCACTGTGTGCCACTTCACTCAGTGGTACTGTATGCCACATTCTACTGTACTCCACGCTTTACCACTGCACTGTACTCCGCTCTACTACAGTTTCCCACACTCTATAACATGGCTTACCATGCCTCTGTATGACAAACCCCTCCACTCTACGCTACGCCACTACACTGTACTCCATCCCATGTCACTGTACTATACGAGACTTCACTCAACTATATGACACTTTAGTCCACTCTATGCTATGCCACTCCACTTGACTACACCATATGACAGTTTAATCCACTCTACGCCACTGTACAAAAGTCCAGTGTACGCTTCTCCAATCTAGAACACTCTACTCTGTAAATGTGCACTCTACAACACAGTACTACACTCTATGCCACTGTATGACACCATACTACACTGTAAGCCCCTACATTGCACAGCACTCTACTCCACGCTATGCCATTTTGCAACACTCTCCTCAACTGTATGCAATTCAACGACACTCCACTCCACAACTCTACAGTTGATGATGCTCCATTGTACAACACTCAACTGTAGTGTACAACACACCCCTCCTTCTACTCCATTATACAACACATCACGCCACTCCACTATATAACACTTTACTCCACTATGGTCAATACCACTCCACTCTATTCCATTCTACAACACTAGACTCTATGACACTACACTGTATGACACTGTCCTTTACTATACTGTACAACACTGCACTCAACAATACTCAATTAAATGAAAACACCAAAGGTTAAAGCTAAGTTCTAGTTAGGCAAACTTTTTTTATTCTTTCCATATAAACCCAACTTAAACTATACAAACTTGAGAAATTATAAAGCTATAGTTATAACTTCTAATTTATGCACCACTAGATATAACTTACATATATAATTCTCGCAACACCTTCAATTTTCTATACGTCGTGCACCTCCGTACTCATTCTTCTCACATCAATCACAACACTACCTTAACTATAACTCACCAGTCAACCATGAACTGCGTTCTGAGAAGTGTTATTATGACTGCTATGATTTCACATGCTATAAGTTATATATTATTTATTTTAAAGTTTTATATAGAGCAAACATGACCCAAGAGGGTATCAGAGCGCTTTACAAAGAGTCATGAGCACATGAGAAAGTGACAAGTGGGGCTAAACTACAAAATGGTCATAGGAGATACAGGCAGCAACCTCAGAACTAATGGAGGAGGACCGGTATACAATAGCATAGGTATACAAAAGAACATGGATGTTGACTACAGCAAAAATATTCAGGAATGATACAGGCTGTAGCAACGTCAAACTGGGCTTGGATGCCCGTACCAAGCCAGGCTGAAATGACATTAGACAATAGCTAATATCTAGTTCACCAAAGTATTAATCAATAAAGCTTTCACTTCCTTTTTGAAGGACACTGTTGAAGAATTCAATATGGTTTCGGGAGGCAGGGAGTTCCAGATTTTCGGGCAATACTAGAGAAGACCCGATTATACTTCTTCATTCTTTGGAATTTTTTGGTTTCAGCAGCACAGTGCTGGAGCTCCTAGAGGATCAGCAACCTGAAAGTTCTAGTGTTTAAGAGAGTTACAGAGGGGTGTTGAAATCAAGGGCTTTATCGGCCATGCAGGCAATTTATAGTTGTATCCTGGCCTCATAAAGGAGCCAATTTAGGGATTTTAAATCCTGAGAGATGTGGTTGCTTTTTTTTGATCCCATAATGAGCCTAGTCGCTGAGTTCAGAGAACCCCTAAGAGGAGCTAATTTGTACCTAGATAGACTGCAAAGGGTTGCACTGCCATATTCCAACCTTGAGATGACTAAGGCTTGACAAGGGGACTTGAAGTCATCATGGGGGTAGGAAGGGTTTTATTTTTCTTATGATGCTCAATTGGAAGCTCGCTCCTTTGTTAGTTGAGCTGATTTATTCCTGCATGTTCAAGTTCTTAACTAGTATTATTCCCAGAGATCTCGTAGAGTCTATGATTTGTGGAATGCAGTTAAGGACTTTTTCATATATTCTTCAATAGTGGGGAATTGCTTGGGTGGGGAGATTAGGAGAAATTCTGTGTTGAGGGAGTTAAGTTTGAGATGGTAGGAGGTTAGCTAGTTTTGTGTAGGGTTGTGTTGAGTGTCTTAATATCATTAGTCAAAGAGATTTTCAGGTACAATTGGGTGTCATCAGCATACATGTGATAGTGGATGTTTCTCTTCAAAACAAATGTATAAGTGGGGGGACGTGGCCAAGCGCTGAAGATGGCAGACGTGTCTTGCTAATGCTCCGCAGTGAATCCCCCGTTTATCCTGAGCATCCACTGGAATTGACGGTTTACCCGGCCTTAGCCCGCATCTGCAGTGCCTGTGAGATTCGGCGGCACCTGGCGAGGGCCTCCCGAGCCATGACGGCCATTTGTGACAGCCCCGGGCACTCCGGCCTGTCGCTCAGTGGGAGCCGGCTGCATTACGGCCTTACGGCGGCCCCTGCGGAGAACTCGAGAGTGCCATGCTCTGCTGCCCCCTGATCGGCGGCTCCCTGGAGAGGACAGGGCTTGACACCGGCAGCGGTCTGCAAGGACGTGGACGCCGTGTTTGAGCCCACTCCGGCCGGTACCTGCAACACGGGCCTGAGCTACAGTGAGGGGTGCTGTTCCCGCCGGCGGCCCAGTGACGGTTGGCGAGGCCTTGGCAGAGCAGGTAGGCCTATAACCTGCGATTGTGGTGCCTGCTCGGCATTGGGGGGCTACGGGGGTCGGTCGGGCCCAGGGCCCCCCTTCTAGATACAGAGCGGGGGTTGCTGCGTGGCTACTGGGGCGAGCTCAGATGCTGGTACCGCGATATGTGCTGGTGGGTGGCCACGAGGGACGGCCGGGCCTAGGGCCCCCACCAGGGGGCTGTGCTGAGGTCCCTGAGTGATTGTGGAGGTGTCCTCTTCCCTGTAATTGCGGCGCCTGCTCGGTGTCGGGGGGCCACCGGGGTTGGTCGGGCCTAGGGCCCCCTGTCTAGACTCGGAGCGGGGGTCGCAACGTGGCTTCTGGGGTGCGCTCCGGGGCTGGTGCTGCGGCGTGTACTGGTGGGTGGCCACGGGGGTCGGCCGGGCCCAGGGCCCCCACTGGGGTGCTGAGCTGAGATTCCTGAGTGATTGTAGAGGCGGGCTGCCGATTGTGGCTGTTGTTATTGCCCTGTGGTGGGGGTCACGGGGGTTGGTCGGCCCTGGGGCCCCCACCTGGACTCTGCATACCCTCAGTGATGTGGCTGCTAAACTGGGCCTGCGGGCAGGGGCTGCGGCACCTGGGCTGGTGTGGTGGGCCACAAGGGTCGATCGGGCCTAGGGCCCCTCACCTGCAATCGTCGGGGGATCGGGATGTGCCTTGAACCTGTGCTGCTCCGTCCTTCGTGGCCCCCGGATCGTCTGCTGCGGCCTCCCTGGGGCAGTATTGCAGACTAGATATTGTAGTCTCTGATTGCCCACCCTTGTGGAGGGGTTCACACCTGCAGTGGGCCCGTATAGTGTTGCTGCGTCCGATCAGGTGGTGGGGGCCGCGGTGGTCGGTTGGGCCCAGGACCCCCACTTGTCCATGGTGGTGTTGTGTAGACCTGGCTTGGTCTGGGGCCACTGTCCTGGTGAAGGTCCTACGTTAGCAAGGGGCCACGCCCCAAAGCCTTCGCGGGGAAAAGGGGGTCCCCCTCCTTCCAGCCCATTGATAGAAGTGTCGCCCGGAGACGAGGGCGCATCGCGGGGCTCGGCCTGTGTGGTTCCTGGAGGCGGCCAGCCCAGGCGGTTCCAGTGCTACCTTCTGACCCCAGGGCCCACGCATCTGTGCCATATGCCCATGAAGACAGGCAGCCTTCCCCTCTTCGCCTATACTGCTGCAACTTGTCTGGAGGGGTGAGCCACGGCTCCCACAGAAATGGTACGACGTCTAGGGAGGCCCTGTGGTGGCTGGGGACACTGTGAGCTGTGTAGCTGACTGGAATGATGTCACCCTGCCGTTGAAGCGGCTAACATAGTCCTCGACACAACCGCATCCAGTGCGCCTACAGTGGAGTGATCTTGCAGAGGTAGGGGGGGCTCGGGGTCAGTTGGGCCTAGGCCTCCTTACCCTCCCCCCGGCAGGAGGTGCGCCAGAAGGAACTGCCTACATTTGCTGGTGTGGAGACCGGTGCGGGCCAATTCAGACCTGCGCAGTCCCATCCCCTGCTACCCTTGAAGTGGCCCTGTGGTTGCTACGACTGCGGTAGGTCACATCGTCCATTGCAGCACTACCACCTCGTGGCGGATAGGGTCCTGAGCACCGACGCAAACACTGAGTGGGGGCATCACGGTGGTCTGGCATCCTGGCCTCGCTCCCTATGAGAAGCGCTCAGCAAATCGTCATGGGCCGCCTACGTAACAACACCCCTCGCGATGTGCCTCTTGGGGGCCAGGCTCGGACACTGCTCACGACCCCCGGATCAACAGCTACAATGAATCCGCCTGATATTGCCACCAAACTAGACTCTGTACTGGCGGCTGTTGAACGCATCGGCAGCGCCCTGGACTTGACCCGCACCTCCTTGGAAGGCCGAATGGACACTATCACCTCGGACTTCACGCTCCTCTGGGCCGACCAACACAAACTTTCAGACCGTGTTTGTGACGCGGAGGCCACGCTGGCAGACCTCCAACCCTGATCCCGGAATTCCTCCTCCGTGCTTCAAGATCTACTGGACCGGGTTTGCGCCCCGGAGGAGTAGATGGATGACGCGGAGGGTCATTCACTCCGGAATAATGTGCGCATGGTCAATCTCCCTGAAAGGGCGGAGGGATAGGATCCGGAGACCTTCACAGAAGCCTGGATAATAATAAATAATAATAATAATAATAATAATCCACATTTGTAAAGCGCAAACAATCACCCGTAAGGGTCTCTAGGCGCTGGGGGCCGTCGGGAAGATTAAGCAAGCTATTGCCCAGAGTCACATGGTACTGGGCTAAACTGCCGCTGGGGATCGAACCGTGACCCCCAGATTCCGGAGTCAGTCGCCCTGGCCGCGGCGCCACACCTCTTCCACTGAAAAAGGAAAGAGCTCATGCCCCCCGGATCTCTCTCCCCACAATTCGTAGTAGAATGGGCCCACCGAATACCTGCTCGCAGGCCCCCCCCGGGGCTCGCCCTCTCCCCTTCCTATTTCGAGTCATGAACTTCAGAGACGCTATCCTGCGGGAGCTGGGCAAACACCCCGGCCCTAAGGTACAAAATGTCACCATCTCTCTCTTTCATGATTACACTGCTCAGGTGCAAAGGAGACGTGCCACCTTCACCGCAGTAAAGAAACAGCTTTGTGATCTGGACCTCTGCTACTCCTTACTCTTCCCGGCCCGCCTACGAGTTATCAGAGATGGCAATACGAAGTATTTTGACTCCCCCGCGAAGAAATGGGACTGGCTTGAGGAACAGGGGTTGGCGACGGCACCCAAATCGTTTTGGTGAGTCCTGGCCTCGTAAGTGGCCCCGCGGAAGAAGACGCAAGGGGAGAAAAGCCAGGAGCGAGGGAACTACAGTGGCCATCCCCAGTCCTGCCCAAATCAGATTGGAACGTCAAGGGGCCCTGCGGGCAATGGCGGCCCTCCGGCCCTCCAGATCCCCGTCCCCGGTTGACTCTGCTGCCTCTCCACCCAAGTCCGGAGCTTCCGAATCCAACCGGAGTGGTCCTTAAATGCAGTCTTTCCCCCACTCCGAGGTGTCCCCCCACAAACTGCAGATGGCATTATTTGACATTTAATTTGTGTTCATAACAGAACATCACATTGCTTCAGGGCATGTTTTCTTTTGGTACTTTTGTGATGCTCTTTCTCCTGCTCTCTTGGGGTAATTGAAGGGGACAGTCTTTACATTGTCTCCTCCCTCTCACTGGTCCATTTCCCCACGGAGTCCTACAATGACACTAGTTCAGTAGCCATGATTTGGCGTAATTGTTTGGGCAGTTCCTCATTGTAGGTGAGTAGGATCTGCACTTATGTTGCCCCCACTTTTTTTCTGATGTTTACACTGGTTTCTGGCTATAGTCTGGCTGGGTCCCTGCTAATCAGGGCCCCAGTCTCTCTGTTCTCTCTAAACGACTTGGTGTGCAAATTAGATGCACTAGTGATTGGATACTGTGGTACCTTATGATCCCCTAGTATATGGTACCTTAGGTACCTACGCCATAGGCACTTCACAGGGAGCCCATGGGCTGCAGCATGTATTATGCCACCCCTGGGAAGCAGACTCAATCTGACACCACAGGCCTGCTACTGCAGCCTGGGTGAGGTAGTGTTAACACTCCTCACTGAGGTATAGGTTTCTATATCTCACCATACACACACATATAAACCTATCAGCCACCCCTATGGCAGGCCCTATCAATCCTGAGGGCAGGGTGCTTGGTTTACTATGTGAGGGGGTGCCTCTGCATGAGCAGGACCCCTCTGCAGCTGACAGGGTCTATTCCCTGTGGCTGCTTGTGGATGCGGGTATCCATATACTCTTAATGTATTATAATGCTAACTTTGGAATGACTGCATCAAAACATGTCGTGTTTGGTGTCAAACAACTTGGAATCATACCCCCACATCAGTCCATGATGTGGGAGCATGATCCCACCCTTCTAGAGGGGACGACATGTGCCTACTGTGGTAACACGGTAGAAATCTGAAAGAGCCCTGGCATCACAAAATGGATGCCACCAGCACAGACACTGGGCTGCCCTCCTGCTGCTGACTGAAACTCGCAGTGGAGGAGGCCCAACAATAGGCATCCTGTCACAGGGAGGTGTCACCACCTTCCAGACAGGATTTAGTGTATTGGAGCTGGGTGGGTGCCTTCTAGAGTGCTTTGAAGTCCTGCACCGGGGGAGCAGTAGGCTCCTCTGTGCATATGCCAGCTCAAACCGGTTCAGGGGCTACCTGTCTCTGCTCTGGCGCGAAACTGGACAAAGGGAAGTGGGTGTAACCACCCCCTACCCTGACCCTCCTAGAGGAGTGGTCATAGAGCTAGTCCCTCCCCTATCTTCAGTATAAGATAGCAAACTTTGCCATTGCAAAGCAGATAACCCTGGACGACGCTCTACAAAGAAGAATCTTGGCCCTTCGACGTTCCACTACCTTTGGAAGACAGAAGAATCTCCCTTGGAGTCAAGGAGTGACTCCCCTGCTTGGCAGGCACCAGAAACTCTAATCAATGGTCGCAAACTTTCCCGCTCCCGCCGGAGTCCGAAGTCCCTGCAGCCCAGGAAGTAGATTTCCTGACTTCTTGACGGCCATTGTGAGTCCCCAGCAAAGCTGAGGCGAGTGGACTCCACGAGTGACGAGGAACAGCAATACCCGGGTACCGTGCACTATTTCTGAGTGCAACCCCTTCACGACGGTCTGCGAACTTGTGCATTGGACCATTTGCGGCCAAGCCTCCAGCAGGTTTTGCAGTGAAAATCAGAGGCCTACCCCGTCCCGAGTAACCGTGGGCTCCTGTGAAGCATTTCCTCAAGAGGCGTCTTCGCGACCCCATGCCTGTTGGCTTGTGGGTCCCCAGAAGACTTTCTTATCAACACAAAGGGCTCCCCTGGTTGCTCCAGGCCTGCCCTCGCTCACCCTCGCTGGGTGAGTCCCTCAGACCTTGCTGGTCTGCACCATCGATTTTCTTCACTCTACACGAGACTTGCTGTTGCCAAGGCTTGTTGGCTCCAATCCGGTTGCCGACACCGCAGTCAGCTGCAGACGTCGTGGGACACTCCGAATCCAGCTGCTGGTCATCATCGAGCCTTCCTGGACCTCGTGAGCGAAGAGTCAAAACACCCTTGATCACCTGAAATCACCCGACTTCCGTGGGCAACCAGCTTCCTGGCCCCCGGTCACTGGCAAGTGACTGTGAACACTGTCCCTTCAATTTTCAGGTCATCTGCATCTCAAATCCACCCTTGGAGTCAACCGGACACTTCTTAAGTCGACGCAAGCAGCAAATCTTCTTTGGTCTCCATAGAAAACAGCGACGCGACCCGACACCAAAAGACACCTATGCACCCGGCTTCCCTAGGTGAGGTAACTTGTGCACTCCGGTGCCCTAGTGTGTGTTGGTCCTCGAATTACTTACCTTGTAAGTGGCTTGCTTGTAGACTTCCTCGAAGTACCCTTAAACTTTAAAAATCAAACCGCGACTTGCTCCATTGTAATCAATAGGGAACCCGCGGCTGTGTTCACACACTGCATGCGTCTCACGTGGGTCTGTTACTTACCTGCTTTCACTGCAGTAGTGAAGCCCCAGCGATTCTACAGGCCCTAGGCCTTGTCATTTTGCAAGTCGACTTTCCTAAGCCTCTTTTTTAGTATATGGTCTGGTACGCCACTAGGGCCCCAGTCATATTTATGCTCAACTTATTGTGAAACGTTGATATTTGAATGTGTTCCTGGCTTCTAATCTCATAAAGAGATTAGTAGAGTGTGTCTAGAAATAAATACATATATATTTGATATATATACCTGTGTGGTGTCCTTTCATTTGGTAATTTAAGAGATTATAAGGTAAAACAAGCTGCTTTACATTCCTCTGAGACTTAGCCTGAAGGCTGCTCTCCACAGCTACCACTAGGATAGCTTTCTTTAAAAGGTTGTCTTAAACCTATCTACCATAAGAGTCGAATTGGACTGGGGCAAGGTGGCCACTATAACTAGTGACCAGCATATACCAGGCCAACTTCTCACACTCAAGTTGGGGTTCCCCTCTTTCCCTGTTGCCTGGTTTCCTACAACTCCACCTTATTATTTTTCTCCCCCTGTATGAATCGCCACCCCTACAGACCTTCTGCCTCTACATCCTTCCCATCCAAGGAGGTCCACCGCAACTGGGGCCCCACAGCACACGGGCAGGGCCCACTATTCTCACTTGTCCCGATGACAGACCATAACATCATAACCTGGAATGTCCGGGGTATCCAAACACCTTCTAAGCGATATGCCATTTACGCCTATTTGCAGCGCCACAAGACGAGTGTTGCGCTCTTACAGGAGATGCACCTGACAGCCGTTGTAGCAACCCGCTTACGCCGCCCATGGCGTGGCCAGGTATACAGTTCCAACTACTCGTCCATGGTTAGAGGGGTGATGATCTGGGTTAGGGCGGGGGTTCCATGGGAGGAGAAGGAAGTCCTGACAGACCCAATGGGGCGCTACGTCCTGATAAGTGGCAGACTGAACGGCCAAACGATTTTACTGGGTTCCTTATATGCCCCCAATATAGCACAGGGTACCTTTCTGAATGCACTCTCAGAGATACTGCTCCAGTGGAGGGATGTCCCGTGGCTCCTGGGCGGTGATTTTAATGCGGTACTTGACATCTCCCTTGACCGCTCCTTCCCTCCTCTCACTAGTACTACAACTTCCTCTAATGCTCACCTTTTAAAAACATGGCTGGGAAACTTGGCTCTTTCGGACATCTGGCGGGAACGTCATCCTCACTCCAGAGTATACTCATTTTATTCCCCAGCCCATAAGTTACATGTACTCCTCGACTGTATACTTGCATCCGCAGCCCTCTTCCCCTTGATGCAGACTACGGATTATCTTGGTTGGACACACTTGGATCATAATCCCTTGGTGCTGCGCCTGGCCTGGGAGGCGCAACCCCCCCGATTCTGGCCTGGCGCCTGCAGACCGCGGCTCTGGAGGACCTTCTCTTCTGAAGCTCGCTGAAAGCAGCAATAGCTAGTTATTTTGCACTTAATACCGGATCCACTGACTCGGTTCTCACTGAATGGGAGGCCTTTAAGGTGGTAGTCAGGGGTCACTGTCTAGGAGAGACTTGGAGTATTCGCAGACAATTGGACACCTCGCTGGCCCACATTGAGGGACGGCTGCTTTTACTCGAGATGCAGGTTGCCGCCAACCCGGCGCAACAGCGGTGCCTCGATGCTGCCCATAACGCACTTCTGGACCGCCTGCGGTGCCATAATTATTTGGCGCATTCGATTCGCTCGCACTCCACTGCAGACAAAGCCGGGAGACTACTGGCCTATTTGATCAGACAAGAACATCCCCGACGCCCCATACATTTCTTACTTGATGATCTTGGCCGGGAGCGCAGCACCCAGAGAGACATTCATGCACTGATGACTGAACACTACACTTGCTTGTACGAGACCCTCCTGACGGGCAACACCCAAGACGTAGGATCCTTCCTAGACACGGTGGAGTTGCCTGCCCTGACAATAGACCAATCCCTAGAGCTGGAGTCTCCTATAACTGAAGACAAAGTATGAGAAGCATTGCGTTCCTTGTCTTCTGGTAAAACCCAGGGGCCCGACGGCCTTCCTACAAAGTTTTTTAAAACCTACGCGGAATACTTGGTACCACACCTCCACTCAATGTACCTAGAGGCAATCTCGGAGGGAACCCTGCCCCCAACCATGCGTACCGCTAATGTGGTGTCTTTGTTGATGCCTGGTAAGGACCCTGCGTCTCCCGGC
The DNA here is from genome assembly GCF_964204655.1 of Triturus cristatus. Taxonomy (NCBI): domain Eukaryota; kingdom Metazoa; phylum Chordata; class Amphibia; order Caudata; family Salamandridae; genus Triturus; species Triturus cristatus. Next base: position 575,485,906 of record NC_140587.1, on the reverse strand, counting down.
TCCTATCGACCGATCGCGATATTGAACTCGGATTATAAGATCCTGGCAAAGGTCTTGGCCAACCGGCTGGCTCCACTGGTCCCTGATCTAGTACACTCAGACCAGAATGGCTTTGTTCCGCAACGTAGTACGGCCCTGAACCTACACCGCTACTTTCGGGTGGCGGAATATGCCCCGATCGACTGGCCACGCTCTGGTTGCATGGTATTGGACCTTTAGAAGGCCTTCGATTCATTGACCTGGAACTTCTGCTATTCTGGCTCGTTTTGGGATTGGCCCCTCCTTCCTTGGTTTGGTGCAACTACTATATCATAATCCGTCGGTTTGGGTTCTGACGGGCCCATATATTTCAGATCCGATTTGAGTGCGACGCAGAACCCGAGAGGGATGCCCGTTGTCCCCACTTTTGTTTGCGTTGGCGGTGGAGCTGCTGGCGGCCCACATCGGCGCACATGTCGATATGGGCATTGAGCTAGGGGATGGCATACATACCATTTCGATTTACACGGATGATCTATTACTTTATGCTCTGGACCTTCATGACATTCCCCCCTCCCTTGACCGGGCCCTTAGCCATTTCGTGCGTGCCTCAGGGCTACGGGTTAACCCGACCAAATCCATACTTTCTCCGTTCTTAGGAGATACGCCTGATCCGGGCTACACGCTTGGGGGGGGGGAACGCCTGTGGCCTGGTGCATCGACCCTTTTCACTATTTGGGGGTCCAGGTGTATCGCACCAAAGCTGGCTTCTTCGGGGATGTCATCCGGGCTGCCACGGCGATTTGGTCTCAGATGGGATTCTGGAAGACTCTCCCATTGGCGTTATCTGGTAGAATCGCCCTGGTCAAAATGGTGGTTCTTCCCCACCTTCTCTATTACTTTACCACTTTACCCCTAATCATCTCTCCCCCTTCTTCAAACAGTGGTAAAGGGTGGTGCGAGATTTCATATGGGGACATCGCGTCACAGAGTGTCCATGGGAAAGCTTTATCTGCCTACTGAGCTAGGGGGCCTTGCAGTATCCAATTTCGAACACTACTACCTGGCCTCCCAACTGCAATGGATCGCCCGGTGGATGTCTTCCCGTTACTTATCGGACACGGCCTCTCTGTGGCCTCCGCTGCTGCTAAAAACCCTCTTACAAATTTTCCACCGTTGCTCTAAGCTTAGGCCTCCCAATAGTCTTCTTCTTACTGTAGCATACAAATGCTTCCGTGGGTGTCTTTTCCTCATTAGAACCACCGTCCCCTACGTGCCCGCTATCCCACTGTTGGGAACCCCAAGGGGGGACGCCTACACGACGGCAGCTGAGTTACATCAATGGACCTCGGGAGGGATACAGTATGTGGGGGACCTATTTCAGGAGGGCACTCTTATGCCGTTCCAGAAACTCATAGCGGATGAGAACCTACACCCTGGGCAGTTTCTATTACACAGAACACTCATAGCTTCACTAGCGTCCAAATGGGGTACACTTGCCCAGGAACCTCCCACACACCACACTATGCAGTACTTTCACTTGATGGGGAAAGGGAGACACCTCACGCGCTGGTTCGCATCTTCACTTCGGCAACATACGGAGATAGATCTCACCCGACTTCGACTTCATTGGGAGGAGACCCTGGGGAGGCATTTACTGATAGGGAGTGGTTTGCAGCCTGAGACAGTCCGACCCGCATCCCTCGTAACCAGCGATTCAAGCAGATACAATTTTTGATATTGCATCAGGCCTACCCTACCCCAGCCCAAATCAATAGGTACTTCCTCCGCATAGATGCGGCTTGCTCCCGTTGCCGGCAATTAGATGCCGACATGCTTCATATGCTTTGGGGTTGTTCGGTTCTGACTGACTATTGGAGCGCGGTGACGGTCACCCTCACAACTTGCACCTCACGCACCATTCCCCCGACTTGAGAGGCCCATTTACTGCATGTCTTCAGCACAAACAAGAAATACAGAGCTGCCACACTATTTATAGACCTGGGTATAATAACAGCCAAGCGCTTGATTACCAAGCGGTGGAAATCTCCCCTGTCGCCCCACTCGTTTGCTTGGCGCCGATCCCTACTTAACTGGGCAAAAGAGGAGGGTGCGGCGCTACACTGGGAGGACCTACTGGGCATTCGAATGTTTCCCCTGGCACCTCAATGGGATGCAAAGGTCTCCAAACTCTTGGGGATGGACACTGACGCAGGGACCCCGACTACAACACAAAGAGTTATCACTCAGGATATATCCACCAATGGTGTGAATGTGGTCTAACGCCGACACCCACACTGCTTCAACCCCTCTGTCTCAGAGCCCCACTGTCACTAAGTCTTGGTGGTTTTTGACCCCCCAGCTACATTGGATGCGGCAGCAGGTCTTGAGCGAATCCCCCCTAACCTTCCTTCACTTTAGTTGTCCTCATTTGGTTGTGCCCTACGTCCCCGGTTGCGTTTGAACTGCACTGTACCTGCATTATTCTCATGCTACCTGGTGCCGTGATTTGTCAGCACTGCTCTGTTCTTTTTGAGATATTGCCACACGATTTGATGTACTCACCATTCCCTGTATCTCCGCTTTCCTGTTGCTAATAGTTAGTGTGTACCGTGCTACTGGCAATCAATTTTCCTTCTTTTCCACCGATGACATGAGCACTGTTCTGAATGTATGCTTTATTGATAATATGCAACACAAACAGAAAAGGTTAATAAAAATGATTTAAACAAAAAAAAATGTATAAGTCCATTTGGCTAAGGAGCAAGTGGTGACTAACTGTAAAGTGCTCCATGTTGAACAGACACTTGCTCATTGATATGTCATAATTAGTGGCAAGCGACCTCATTAAAGACATTAGGAAGCTTTTGTAATGTTTGGATGGTGAAAATTATTTTTGGCAGGTAACACCCCTAAAATGAGAAGGTTTGGGTCATCTAGTACTAACTCAAACCAGGTTACTCTTGCGTGCACTACAACCACCTCCATTACGATATATATTATAATTGTAGTAGGAATAATAACGTACAAAAATAACTTATATTACACTCAGTTCAGACATTAGCTGTTTGTTGATATAGTAAAAACAGGGAGCAGTATTCCTCACTTTGAATAAGACTGCGAAGTAGCCACTAGGTAATGTGAAGTACCCCTAGTTAAACTTATAGTACTTAATTTAATGGTGTCTGAAGAATGAAAGAAGGGTTGAACAGTGATTACTGGAACCAGGAGGAAACACTTCTAGACATGCCGTCATTCACGCACCCACTTTCTCTAATCTCTGCAGCATGTGTTTAACTGACTGAACTCTCTTACTCTATTTGAAAGGTAGATTTACAATTGTGGGAGCAAAATGATGAAAAAAGTTGGGGTTTTGCCTAATCAGACAATGGCTTTTTCATCATGTAAGTACTTTTTATATAGATTTCCTCTATGAAATATTTGTACTTGCTTTCCTTATGCAGGGTTTTTTAAACCAAGAACTGCTTATTATGCATGCTTCTGGCAAAGGCAAGTGAGATTATGGAGCAGGAATGGCAGACATCAGACTAGTTTGGCAGAACTTAAAAGTGTACTCTGGTAGTATTTGAGATGTTCTCGAAAGTGAGTGATTGGAACAAATCCACCAGAAGCAATGGAACATGGCCAAACAAAAAGACGGAATCATGCAAAATATTGTAAATGGTCATTTTTTCAGGAACAGAAAACTGAGGGTGGTAACCTTGGAGATTGGTCCTGAAAACGTGTCTCGGGTACTGTATTGTGTACTTTGCAGGAAGTGTCTGGACTGAATCGATATCAAGGCTCCCTGTATGTTTAAGTAAATGGAAATTTCAAAAGAGAGAATTTGGAATGGCAAACAGTAGCAAATCACATAAACAAATTAATTTTGCAGGAAGTTGCAATACTAAAGCTCACAAAGTCACGCACAGTCAAACCTGTCAAGAAAATGCACAAAATAAATAAGGAAAGATTAAAAGATGGAACTTTTTGCCCAAAAGTTATCAGTCCCAAGAAGAGCAACCCTAATTTGGGCATGAAATGTAAACTGTGATCATGTGTGGCATGATTTTGGGATGTCTGTTTGTGACCATAATTACCAAGAACATCTGGACAACAGTACCATAACTCTCATCATCTTGAGTCTGAAGAAGGGTAAAGTCAGGTGAGTAGCGGATGATCCCTTTACTGTCAATGGAGGCAAACCTTTTGTGTTGAATTTCTTATTAATGAGGGTTCTTAAACTAGCCAGATAAAGCATGGCATTTTGGATTCCTTCCTGCAGCAGTTGTTTCTTGACCAGGATGATGATCAGGATTGAGTGACTATCAAAGGACAAAGTACATTTCTCATGGTCCAGGCGGAGGACAGTGTTCCTGTCTCAAAAATTAAGAAGTAAAGCGATTATGGGATGGGTTAAAGCACTGGGTGGGGGCCTCAAGACAAGCGATCTATGGCCCTGCTCCACCACTGGGAGCTTGAGAAGGCTTCAGATCCACAGAATGAAAATAATGGAAACAACACTGCAATCGGAGTTAAAGAAATGCCCGGTTTCTTAGTGCCATATTCAGTTGATCAATGTATGAAGGAATCATGTATGTTAGATTTGTTGCTGAAGGTTTCCTTGTTGTAGAGTTGTGACTTTGCAAACATGAGCATTTCCAATGCATCAGCAATGGAAGATGCTATATTAAGATACATAGAATTTTATTGTTTCAAGTTATTTAAAACCATCACAATATAAATTTTAAAAATCCGCAATCAAGCTAAAACAAATAAAACTGTACAACAGGGAATTCATGGCATAATCCGTAGATATATGTAGCAGCATTCAACTCTGTAGGGAGCCAGATCCACTAAAGTTCAAGGTGCGTTAATGACCACATAAGATTAAAAGGGCCATCAAATAAAGTGAAAATAACAACCTACTCTATACACAGAAGGTTTGTGGACTACCACAAGAACTATAAATAGAAAATGTTTAGTGGTAAATTATTGTTACTAAACTGCACCAAGCAAAACCCTCGAACACCGTCTCTGCAGCTTGTCCAATGGCAGGCACATAGTTATAGTATATTAAGTATTCTGCAGAGCATGGGAGTAACAGTGGGCCTTCTTGGTAAGAAATGGGTTGGATGCGGTACAGATGGTGGTGTTGTGAACCTGGGCAGTAAGTCTGGCATTATGAAGCACTTCCTGGGTAATGTGTCTACAAACAAAGAATGAGACAGCTGTCATCACAATGCGAGTTCACAGTGTAGCTTACCATCTAGAACTCCCCTGTGTGATGTTACAAAAAAAGAATCAAAACCCATAGCGCAACCTTGTATTTGCTGTGTAACTTGTTATATTGTAGTTTATGTGCTGTATTGAATATCAAACATGTTTGATGTCGGGAACTCCAGAGTGCCGACCAGAAATTTTTTGTCATCTGCTTACTGTGAAGACCCTGCAAGTCATCCCGAACAAGAGTGGTTGCCCGAGAGCCAAAATGGAGGCCACGTGGATGCCACGGCTGTCACCTTCTTGATAATGGTGCGCTGAGAGCTTGTGTGGACAACGTACTGCGAAGTGCTTAGTGAGTGCCTTTGATCAACTTTGCGTGACCCGGCAAAAGAGGAGGGGGTACTGTCTTGGAGGTAGGCCGGACCACGGTGTGAGTGTTGCGGGGCTGTGCTTTGGACCTGCGGGCACATTTAACTAGGAGGCCCTCTTGGGGGAGCGCTACGCAGTGAAGGCTCAACGCCTCTTCTGGATCCTGTAAGGCTATGCTAGGGCCCTCTGGCAGCTAGGAGTTTGGGCCCCGGTGCCACGCGACATTCGCCTTGCCACCTCTATTACCTGTGGGTGCTCTGTAGGTGAAGGATCCGTTCATGCCCCCTCTGGTGGGAGACGGGACCCAGATTATCAGACCACTGGCAATAGAGAAAACACTACATAAGGCTGAAAGCAGCGGAACAAAGGATCTCATATGCTGAAAACAAAATCAACAGCAATGCTGAAACATTGCTGACTATGGAAAAGGTATTGAATGTTATTGCTTCTGAAAACCAAGACCATGAGTTGAAGTCCAGGTGTAATAATAGCCACATACTGACAATCCCAGAATCTGCAAACACAGGCAGGCTGGAATACTGCGTAGAAAGACTGCTCCAGGCGGTTTGTGGATCTGAAGCCTTCTCACGCTCCTGGTGGTGGAGCAGGCCTATAGATCACTTGCCTCAAGACCCCCACCCGGTGCTCTAACCCACCCCATAATCGCTTGGCTCCTTACATTTTGTGACAGAAACATTGTCCTGCACATGGCCCATGAGAATTATACTCTGTCCTTTGATGATCATTCGCGCTCCCTGTTTCCATACTTTACCGTTGCTGTACAAGAGGCGGGAAGGCAATTCATCCCTCAAGAAACAACTGCTGAAGGATGGAATCCAATATGCCATGCAATATCCAGCTAGATTGAAGATCTCTTTTTAAGGCAAACAACACATCTTTAAGACCTCTCAACTAGCAACTGAATTCCTGAAGAAACTATCATGTGCAGAATCTGGAATCTGTAACTATGACAAGCCCAAGTCGTCATCATCAGGACTTAGTGACATAGAGTGTTCGGTCATGCAAAACAAAAATCTTGGTTGGACAGCATGAAGTTTTACGATAAAAGGTAGGAATAATGTATGCGTTGGTGTAATCCTAAAACTCTTCATGTCCCTCTTGTTACATATCTGGCTGGGGGTGGGCCTGGGTGATCCCTGTGTGATCTGCAGTGAGCCACCAGTCAGACTGGAATTCTGCTGCCATACCAATTGCTGCATACATTACATTGAAATCATACAAAGGTGAACATCCATTTCTGGCCCCTCTGCTTACTATAAATGGGTAGGAGCTGTCCGCTACTGTAGATTCATACCCATGAGGGATTTTATAGTATAGTTAATTTTGTTCAACAATCAATGTTTGGTAGGATGGGTGGGATGCATGAAGGTTTTTTAGGGATACAGGGAAATGTATCCTGGTGGAATTGGGCCACGAGAGTGGGAGGGGGTGGGAGGGAAGAGGCTGGGCATTGTTCTTCTCTTTCATAGTACGGCCAACATCATTTGATGGTCTGATAAGAGTCACTTATCCAGTGAATTTTTGCATTCTTCAGCTTTGACACATATAAATTTGAATACATCCCTTTGTGCAATGAGTATGGAGAGCAAGTTCCTACATTTTTCACGTGGAACATATGGGGGCTGGTCAACCCTCATGAAATGTGTCAGGTATTGGCATACCGTGATGGCCACCAAATCAGTACAACCCTCCTGCAGGAGACGCACCTCGCCCAAGACAAATGTTTTTTTGAAAAAAAGGATGGTCTGCTCTCTGCATTGCTTCGTTGTACTCCTCTTATGATTGAGGGGTGGCAGTTCTCATTACAAAAGGGGTACAATTCAATGTAATTTGCACTAAAATAGTTGATCACTGCAGATATGTAATTTTGAGGGGAATACTAGGAGGTACACATATGACAGTATTTAATAGCCATGGTCCAGATTTAGATGGTCCTGGTTTCTTCCACAAGCTGTATGGCCAGGTACTGCGAACTGAACTGCATGCTCTGGTCTGGGGATGGTGATTTTAACTGCATTCTGCTTGAGCTATTTGATAAGTCCTCTAGTTCGACTGCTAGCTCCTTGAGGGCTATCCTGTTGGAACATAAACTGTTAGATGCCTCATGCTGTAAACACTCCTCAGCAAGGGAAGACACATTTTTCTCTGCAGTGCCCAACATGTGGTCTAGGTTGGACCTTTGGTTATCCACTGGAGGACGTGAGCTTCTAGGTGAGGGAGGTGAAACACCTGGCCCGGATACTTTTGAGCCATGCTCCGCTGCTCCTCAAACTAGAAATCCAGGACTTAACTCTATCTATTGGACATTGGCACTTGGAAGTGCATGGCCAAAGAAGATGGGATACTTAGATCACTTAGAACTTATTTGGCTCCAATGGAGTGTGAAATCAAGGAACTGAGTATTCGCTCACATGAAGCACTTGCACTTCCACTCTGGACAAGATCAGGAATAGGCTATCTTAGCACTCAGAAGTTGCAGACAGCAAGCATTGTGGAAAGTATACAACTTTCACCCTCTCTGTACACACATGGTGTATGTACAGAGAGGGTGAACGCCGTGGCAGGATCTTCAGCCAATACACTTATACGGACTTGGACTTCCAACAACATAATAGAATTTGATAGCCTGACAGTTGTCCCTCGCCATAAAAACAACTCAGATTCTGGCCATATTTTTAACACATTTTTCCGAATTGTACTCCTTTGTGGGGAGGCGCTAACCTGCTCAGGTAGCAGATTACTTAGAGGACACAGCGCAAGCCTGGCTGAGTGAATCGAATCAGAAATATCTTGATCAACCATTCTGATTGGAATAAGTAAAAGAAGTGATTAGTGGTCTCCCATCAGGCAAAGCCCAGGCTCTGATGGGCTTCCCGCTGAGCTCTGTGAATTGTTTGCTCATGTCCTTGTCACCAACCTGCTGGTTGTTTGTAAACAAGCCAGCATAAAACATATTCTCACTCTGACTTTGCGAGAGGCTCTTCTCGTCGCTATTAAAGCCTAGTAAGTGGGCAAGCATGAGCAAATCATATAGACTACTCTCAATTTAAAATTGCAACACTAAAATACTGGCCAAACCTATTGCTGATCGTCTATCTCTTCTTCTTCTAGACCTGGTGCTCCCTAACCATGCTGGATTCATCCCAGGTAAATCAACTGCACACAAGCTGTATGCTCTCTTTGCTGTGTTGATGTATTTTTCGATGCCTTTAAGGTATTGGAGTACTTAGAATGGGAATATCTATTTGCTATTCTGGACAGACTCGGCATGCCTAGTGGCTTCCTAGATTGGATCTTACTGCTCCACTCCTCTCCAGGAGCCAGAGTTCGAATTAATAATGTAACGTTATCTACTATTTCTATCTCGGCAGGGTTGGTCCCTATCGCCCATCCTTTTCGTAATAACCTTGGAGCCACTCATTGTAAAACTTCGGCAGCATTATTCAAGTCGTGTCCTCGTATGTGCTGGTTTCCACCTCCTTATTCCCCACTACTGAGACGGAATGACCATATATCTGAGAGAGCCAAGGGTGTGCCTTAACCCGATAATGCTTGAATTCATAAAATTTGGTGCCCTATCAGTAGTCATCATGAACTCAAAAAAATCTTTAGTTTTTTCTCTTACCAATAAATGCTACTAATTTTACACCAGACTTCCCATTGGAAGGGTGTGAGGGCTCAGTTAAATATCTGACTTAATCGATTAAATGAGAAATTAGCCTGATCATCAGGGAAAATTACAGCGTCACTTTTGAGAAAATCAGATCACTGCTTTTCCTACTTCCTGTTGTCACTGGCTCGGTGGGAAGCTGTTATGAATCTGGTAATCCTCCCTAAACTGCTAAACCTTTTTGTGAGCATGCCCTTCAATGAGTCCTGTTTTAAGTACTTACATTCCAGATGATCAGGCTAGTATGCGCTGGAAAGCAGCCCAGGGTCGAGTGGGAAACACTGTTGTTAACTTTCCAGTTGATGGGTTTGAGGCACCGGAACTTGCGCCATATACTACCTACACGCACAGGTTCAGTTTGCTTACTACTGGTTTCGCAAGTCGCCATGTTCCTGTTGCACTCATAGTGCAGCTCCTCTGCTACTTCAGTCACTGATGGGGATATGGCCTGCCCGGAAAATGGCGTCCATAGACACCATTGACTGCACTGTCTGAGCCTGGGACAGATTGAAGGATAGAGTCAGTCAGGATATCATATTCTCACCTCTGCTCCCCTTGCCCCATCACCTGAGGTTACTGGTGGCACGTGAGACAAAGGTGACTACCCAGATACACCCTCCTGTGATTGGGAGACCTATATCAAAGTTGCAGCTTTATTGCATTTAAACAAATATTACTGGTGATCTGTCCCATAATCCTTTGGAGGCTTTTCTATACTATCGTCTCCGTAGAGTGTGTGGGTTGAAATTTCCAGAACTGGGAGTTCTTAAAATACTAGACAAAGTCTTTTCAACTATATCTTTTTAACACTTAGTATCTGTCCTTAACCAAGTCAGTCAAAAGAACTTTATTTCGGAGAAAGTCTCCATAAAAGGTACATAAGATAAGAATATAAAACGTTTAAAAACAGACATTGGATAGTTAAAAGATGATTGCAACATTAAAAACACCAGGATTGCTATATGTCCGCTAAATACAAAAAAAATCATGTGCAATTTAGCCCAGTGCAAGTTTGATCAGGTAAGCATTTTCAGGTACCGTTTTCTCGAATGCCAGAAAGCCCCCAGAAATTTGGCCACAGCAAACACAATGTGAGCAGCCATTTCACTCTTAAGGATTCTGAAGGCTTCATGACACCTAGTAAAACCCAAATTCCTACAAATGGGAATGATCCATTTTCTGCGCGCCTCACTGTAGCCCGGACAAAAAAATATAATGTGCAGCTCAGTTTCGTCGCTTACTCTGCATGCCGGGCAAGTGCTGGGTGTAGGCGCAGACCAATGACTAGTGAGTGCACGTATTGGCAGGGACCCGTGCCTCCATTGTAGATAGAGCTTCCTAATTAATACAGGGTAAATATTGTCTAGGGTTAGTTCCAAACTGTAGACATTTTTAATACAAAGAAATTGATCCGTTAGGGTCCCTAGGGTTGTGGAAGGTCGGGATATGGGAGCCTTGGAGTTGTAGTGCAATTTAGTTAGGATCTTTTTTGAGAGCCTAGGACAAGCGTCCAGGGGGTCGTTCCAGAGAGCATCAAGGCCTAAGCCCACCAGACTGTTCCTTACAAATTTCAACCAGGCGATGTTCCCCGAATTTGGAAGACTAAGGACTTCCTGCAAGCCCTGTCTATAGTGAATCAATTCGGGCACCGCCCACAATCTACGCCAGTAGATCAGAGGGCGGAGCGCCAGTTCTTCTTCCAGGGATCTAATGCCTAGGTCGAGTCTTAATGGCACTAGGGGTGTGCTGGGTGGGAGGGCTACTAGGCACCTAAGAAACCTATTCTCCTCTTTTGTCAGACTTGGCAAGACTTTATGACCCCATAGTTCGCTGCCATAAATAACGGCTCCTCTGGCTTGCACCCTGTAAATGTGGAGTGGAGGGCCTATGGGTTTGAGGGTCGACCTATTCTTCCCCGCCAACCTTAGTATCCCACCCACGTGTTGCGCTAGTTTCAGCCTTGCTTTCTCCTGGTGCGAACCCCACCCCATTTTCTCATTAAGGGTTACACCAAGATATTCAAAGGTGTTAACTCGTTCTAGCATGTTATTCCCTATGCGTGGGATACGGTGAAACCTGGTTGGCGGATTGAAGGCCATAAATTTGGTCTTTAGAGTGTTAATCTCCAAACCGTGCTCTCTACAGAAGTCCCCAAAGCCATCTAGCACACGCTGAATTGCCATCGGCGACTTGGAGAGGAGGAGGGTATCGTCCGCAAACATAATTGCAGGAACCCTCCTTCCCGCCAGCTTTGGGATGTCGGAATTGGGGACCTCGTTAAGGTGATCAATCAATGACCCCGTTGACAAAGAGGCAGAACAGGGTCGGTGCAAGTACACACCCCTGTCTTACCCCTCTGTCAACGGGAAACTTGTTTGATAAGGCACCATGCCTACCACACCTCACTTGAGCATAGGTGTTGGTATGGAGACGGATGATCATTGACAGAAGATCACCTGGCACCCCGGCTCTAGCCAGCACTTCCCACAGCTTACCACGTGGAACCAGGTCGAAGGCCGCCCTTAGGTCCACAAATACAGTATAGAGGCTGCCACCCTCCAACTGTATTGTTTTCCAATATAAAAGGGACAGCCTGAAGACCTGGTCTATGGTAGAAGTCTTTTGCCGAAACCCGGCCTGGAGGGGGCTCAAAATGTCCCTATCTTCGATCCAGTCCAAGAGACGATCCAACAGAAGCCTTGCAAAAAGCTTCTGAGGGACGTCTATCAGACTGATCGGTCTATAATTAACCGGGAGTAGAGGTGAGCCCCTTTTAAAAATAGGCACGATCTCCGCCCCAAGCCAAGTGGGGGGGACCGCCATACCGTGGGCGATGGCATTGAACAATACCAGGAGGTAGGGGGCCCAGATTCTAACCTCGTGCTTTAGAAGGTCGCCTGGGAGCTTATCAAGACCTGGCGCTTTTCCCGAGGAAAGGCGAGTAATTGCCATTTCCAATTCCTCCATATTGAAGTCTCCCATCGCTGAAGGGATGTCAGTGGTTAAGGAGTCTATTGCCCCAGCCTGAGTTCCTAGGTGATCCAGCCCAGCTGCACTGTAGAGCGATGAAAAATGTTCCTCCCACACTTCAGGCGCGATGTTTCCCTCTATAGCCATAACAGGCTCGACTGAGCCATGTTTGACTATTTGCCAGAATTTCCTGGGGTCTCTGACATTGAGTGCAGATGTCATTTCTGACCAATTCTCCCAATCCCAATCTATTTTTGCATTTTCAAGAAGGAGCTTATAAGCAGCCCGCTTTTCCCTAATCACCAATATCCTTAACCACTCTGCTCAGGAAGAACCCCCATTACTGGTCATCCATCCAGGGTCATATGGAGAAGGACCTAGGTAAGGAACTTGCTGATAAGGTGTAAAAGTTCAGTTGCTCTCAAACTGGCCTGCTCTCCCTGAGCGGCAGGCTCCGCATTAGCACTTTAAGTTCTTACAGATAGTTTATTACACACCCAAGACCTTGTGAAAATGCACACTTAAAACAGTCTTGAATTGCCCTGGATTTGGTGCCCATGAAGCATACTTCCTCCTCCTTGCCTGGACCTTCAGCAGTGTACAGATATACTGGAGCAGGGTCATGCCAGCATTGTCTACAGTGATTGGCTGTGAGGTGCTAGTAGAGCCCACGATTGTGCTTCCGGGCTGGGTTAGAGGCAGTGTTTAATTTGAGCCTGTTGTTTCCGGTGTTCTGCACTGGCACTTAATTGCCGTAACCTGCACTTATGACAGCTACCACATGGTGAAGCTGTTTCTGTAATTTAAAGATGAGCTGAAAAACAGTTGTTTGTTAGTTAAATATACATTAAAAACCACTAATGCCTGCCACTCAAGACATTCTTAAAGATTTGGTAGCCTCAAACAGTCTGAATTGTCACACTTTTAGCAGTTTGATGGTTGGTAGTTGTGAAAGTACAGTGCCAATGTGTGGTGCAATCTGCAGTGGCCTCCTGACGAGGGCCCCAGAACTTATTTTTTTACAAATTAAGTACTGGATGGAGGTCCTCGCTACCCAAATTAAATTCACTGCTCTGGTGCAGTTGTCGGACATGACACTAGTCATTATTGAAATGTTGTTGGGCCGGGGGACAGTTAATTACTGCCCCCCCTCCCATCTGTGCTGTTGCCAGAGAAAAATAGCATACATTAAATAGTTAGCTATCACACTTTAATAGCATTACAATGTTGGGAGTGCCCCTGAAAGTTTAAGCTTAGGCAGCTGGATAAATAAATGAAACGATCACACCTGTGTGGAGGGTAAACACTTTTTTGTGGAAGCACACAACTTCTGCCCAATCAAAATATGTACTCCTAGCTAGCAACACATAGGCAGAGCCAAAGCCCCTGTCTAGTAATCCACACAATAGTCTGGTGACAGCTGCACTGTCAAGCCAAACCATAAAAATAAGTTTGATGTTGGAAACCATCCACAGTGGAGAGGAGAGTTATGGTTAAGTGATTATAGTGGAGTTGCGAGGTGAGGTTAAGTCAGTACTTTAAATTGTGTTTTCATATATCCGGAGATTTTATACTGTCGACTCTAGTGCACCCTATCATCCTTAAATGTTTTTCTGTAAATACGTTTTATTTATTTACTCACATCGCAAAATAAAGTGTGTCATAAAACTGTACACATTCCCTGAAAACATGTCAGTAGAAGTGACATCATGATTACAATCTAAAATCAAATGAAGCACTGAAATTACCAAATTTTGATTAGATGCATAACCATAATTCTCATATGATGTCACAGACAACAGCATCAGTGACATCACTTGAATGAATGATGGAATTTATAGAACGCCGGAATTGCCGCCGGAGGGGTATCTACGTGCTAGAGATGCGGGTATGCACGGCATGGGAGATCAGTTACTGAAGAGTTCTTTTTTTCAGGAGTTTCCTGAAGCGGAGGAGATCCGGGCCTTTTACGCAGATGTACAGGGAGGGATTCTAGTACCTTGGGGTGAGGCATGAGAAAGCTTTGCTCCCAGTGCAGAGTTTTGGGTAGCGTGGAATCACAAGAAGAGCGTTTTCCCTTGAGCGAAGAGATCTGCCAGGCTGCTAACGCTTAAGTCTTTCTGCAAGTTAGGCAGGGCCTCTGCCATTGAGAGTTTTATGAACTAGGCAACAGAATTTGAATTTGAATTTGGTGCTTTGGCGGATGGGAAGCCATTGCAAATCATATCACCAGCACTGTAAACAGACATATTTTTGTTAGGGGAACTCTGAGACCAAGTGTATCTGAGACCATATAATACATAAAACGGTCACAACAATGTTGAAGACCTATGCTATTGATTGTGGCTCCAGGCAAGATAGTGTGGAATGGCCAGTTAAGAAGGAGATTAAGATTCAAGAATGGAAGGAGTAGTGAAGTTTTATTTTTTATAAACGTCATCACCCACTGTCAATGTTTACTGTATGCTACAAAATGTCAGTATTAAGATTTACACCCAATACCATTGATCATGTTCAGCAGCCTATTGGTAGGACATAGCTCAGGGCACAAGTCAGGGGTACATGCGGGTAGACGGCATCCACCCCTATTTTCACAGGGTAGACGCTGTCTCACCTGTCACGAAGTTGGGCCCCACAGAAATATGCTGAACTGGTCCTGGTGTAATTTTCAGACACCAAGACAGGTCCAGCAACAACTGCACGTTGTCTGCTTTCCATTCCCTGCAGCAAAGTGCAGGCAGGGAGGGGGGGGGGGCTTTTATTTTCACCTCCAGCTGGGCCAAATACAAAGGCCTAACTTAAGGGGCCACCAGGCCTACTTTTGTTTCAATATGATCCTGGCTTGGTTGGTGTCTGGAGCCTCACACTTAGATGCAAATGCAAGGGAGGCGAAACAAAGGAACACAGCTTGTGATCACTTCACAGGTAGTTAAGAGAGGCATGCTTTTGATTTTGTTCAGTCCCTATGTATAAGAGATATGCATGTACTGTAAGAATGTCAGAAAATAATAATAATAATAGGTTTATTAGTCAATTAAAACCATAAACACAGCACAATCATACAAGAACAAAGAATAAAAAGAACTCATCATATATCTACTTCAAACATTGAATGTCAGAATAATATATCTTTACATATTATTTCAGAACTTCCTATCTGAGAAGATAAAAATGCCCAGAGCAAAAATTAGATATCACAGGATGGCTGATCAAACACCGACAAGAACACTAAATGGAGTAAAGTGAAAGTATACAGAGCTGTTAATTATCAAGCTCCTAAATATACAGCTGTAGGTGGTAAAAGTGCTTATGTGCAGGTTCGGGGAGCGGGTGTTGATACTGTGCTAAGTGGACAAAGGGTATCAGCAAAATCATTTACCTATATACGAAACTGAGCTTTATTAAAATGCCAATGTGC
Source organism: Triturus cristatus (assembly GCF_964204655.1). NCBI lineage: Eukaryota > Metazoa > Chordata > Amphibia > Caudata > Salamandridae > Triturus > Triturus cristatus. The sequence continues at coordinate 575,470,253 of NC_140587.1, read as the reverse complement.
AAGGCAAGAGGCCAGGTGGAGCACATTAACCTTGGCAGGACGGGATAAGGAACCACCATTATGGGGGAATTTAACAGCTCGTTCTTGCCGCTTACGTGCTCATGCAAATTTAACCTAAAAGCGACGGGGGTGTCGCAGATTAAATCAAGTTCCAGGCCCTCGCTTCCCCACCTTTCTTATTAATTTCTTTTTAAACTGTACAATGTTCAACTTTATTAACTGGGTCCATTGATTCCACAAGGGCCGACCTGCAGGATCTGCTACTCCGGTCAAGAAATTCTCGCCTTAATAGGCTTCTATGTTGGACAGTCAACATAGGGCAAATACATATTACGTGGAACAGAGTCTCGCTCTTCTGATGGCACAAGCGACAGGTCCGGGCTTCAGGTAGGCCACCCATCCTCCATTTTGGCATGAGGTCTAACGTGGGAATCTCTCAAAGTCTGAGAGCCAGAAATGACTGTTTAACCTTCTGGTGATAAGGCGCTGCAAGCAGGAGCGATTCCCTTGGGATTGAATAAGATTTCAACATCAGCCACCCATGGCGACGTTTGGACAGCATTGCCTTATCTGCGGTCCAACTTTGCAGCCTGGTCGACTTATTTATTACTTTCAAAAAAGATGGTCCAGTAATATTAGAGTTCCAAGGGTCGCCCAACTGCAGTAACCCAACACTATTATCAAGATGTTTCTTGTAGTAACCGCTTCCTCATTGTAGATTAATCTCAGACCGACTAGACTTGCCAAGGTGTTATCATCCGCTGCACGTAATTTATGGCAAAAGTTTTACAAATGCCCCGGTCTGGCAAGAGTCTGTTTTGTAAGACAGAATTCTAAACAGAGTTGAGCGGGTGAGGCCGACCTAGGTAGCCTGAAGGTTTGCTTATAAGCTCTTATTAACAATTTGTCAAGCAGAGGTGCTTTCACGCCTAACATTATCTCTGATCCATATGCGAGGGTTGGCAGCAATTTGGCTTTCATAACTGCTCCCATAGATTTCAGCTCATGACCTTTAATGGATCTGCCCTATGTTGAAAATCCATAATTAATGGCCTGGACTTTTGCCCTGATCGCCTTCTTCTGATATGTGAAGGTGCCATTTGCATCAATTTTGACCCTGAAGTATACGTAGGAGGTATCCTCATCTAGTATATTGTCATTGAGATGCCATTTTCGACTTTTGTTGGGACCCCGATTGCAAGTCATCACGCTAGTTTTTTTAAAGTTCACTTTCAGGCCATTCTTTTCTGTATAAGTACTAAGGGAATTAAGCAACCTTTGGAGCCCTATTCGAGTACTACTAAACAACAGTAGATCGTCAGCATATAAAATTGAGACATTGGTTGTCCTCCAACGTTCGGTGCATGAGCATTCTGCTCGTCTAGCTCTGCTGAGAGATCCGCCAAATACAAATTCAAAAGAAGGGGGCTAGCATGCAGGCCTGTTTTATGCCAGTTGTTGTTTGCACTTTCCTTGATACATGTGTGCCATTATCAGCTTTTATCTTGACCCAAGTGTCCAAATAAACCAGCATAATTGCACGGAGGATGTTGGATGGAATGGCCCATCGCTGAAGTTTAGCCCAAAGTTTGTTACGTGGCACACAATCAAAAGCTGCCTTAAAGTCTACAAAACACATGTAGAGAGATGTTCCTGTAGCCTTAGCTCTATTTGTAATTAGGCTCAGGGCCATAAGGTTGGTAATAGTGCCTTGACCCCTTAAAAAAACCTGTTTGGTTTACGGGTAGTATTCCATTTTCATACGACCAAGATTCCAAGTCATAAAATAGTAGTGCGGAGAAGTATTTCAGTTCAACGTCCATCAGTGCAATTAGCCTGTAGTTGCTGGGCAAACCTGCCTGACCCTTTTTAAAAATGGAATGAAGTATTGAGCCCCTCCAACTGTCAGGGACTATGTCATTTTCCAAGATGTAATTGAACATTGACGCCAGGAAGCCAGCCCAGTGTGATATAAAGTGCTTAAACAGTGCTTGGGGCAGCCCTTTTGGGCCAGGGGCACAATCAGGCCGAGATTTTTTAATAGCACCCTCAACCTCATCCGGTGTCATTATCAATGATGCAACTTTGTCTTTTTCGGAACTAAGAGGACTAATTGTAACGTTGACTCTTTCTTAAAATGTAATTTCAGGTATTGAACCCATTCCATTTAGCTAATATTCGCGCCTTTCTCGCTCCTATTAATTATTCACCAAAATCTTTTCGAGTCATTTGATTTGGTGGCGTGGAGCAGCTGGGCTCATAATATTTCTTCTTTAGCTTGTCTTTACGCCCAAATCTCTTTTTTTAGGCGCCATCTTTCATCAAGGAATTGTTGCTGTAATTCTAAATCTCCTAAAGGTTTGCCTACTTTCTTTCTTGTTTTTCGAACATGGGCAGGCATAGTTGTCGTTTTACAGTAGGCAAGTTGTGATCCCTTATTGTGTCTATTCACTTTCTGGCTTTTGGTCATGGTGTTGGAGAGTTTTTCCCAAACCACTATTGGATTAGGACCAGCTAGGTCCTGTAGGCCTGCAACTGCCACCTCGGGTATGGTGTTAACGGAGCGTGAGGTCCACTTCAGACATTTGAGATTTTCTGTGCAGATCTCCCCCTGCATCATACTGGCCGCCGCATGTTTGCACATAATTGTGTTCACCATAGTAACCTGAGGATTGTGGCCACTCTCTTCATGATGGACTATATTGTAGTTGCATACCATATTATATAAGGACGTTGAAACCAGTGTATAATTGAAGCCGCATTGCCCCTGACTCTTGTTCAGACGGGAGGGGTGTCAGCTGGCGTCAGACCATTCACAGCCATCAAGCCCATTAGCTCACAGGCCTTTATAAGTACTTCTCCGAGTTTATTGCTCCCAGTTTTACTGTAAGAATGTCAGATGTGTCGGTCTTTCCTAGTATTTACACAAATAATAATTTAAATAACACTATTTTATTTATTTTATAGCGCTGCTCATCCCAATGCAGGGTGTCAGAGCACTTTACATAACATATTCATTGACAATAAATCATGCATGTGTGTAAATCAATGTGCAAGATGTGTTACATAAAACGGTGAAGGTTACAAGGTGTAGGAGTCAAATGTCCTTTAAAGCTCACTCTGCTATATTAGAAGGATTACAATTTGTGAACTGCAAGTAACAAAAGAATCTCTGTGTTAAAAGCAGTAACCCACTTACCTAACTACATAAAATAAAAGTATGTCATCTGCATGTTACATGATGTGCTTTGCAGGACACACATTAGCCGTCTATACTACTTTGATTCAAATCTGGGACACACATATCCCTCCAGCAAAAGCTTTAACCTCCAGAGTTATTTAACCGTTATTATTCCTTGAGATTTACTGGGCACACAAAGATCTCTGTCTTAACCTCATAAGATATTTTAAAAATGTAGACTTTGGCAACAAAGAGAAACACGTCAGTGAATCTGCTCTGCTTAATTGGTTGCAATTTGTTTGTGACAGAGTTTTAAAAAACCAAATGTATTAATTGAGGCTCAGATTTTGCGCTAGGGTTGCGCCACTTTTTTGGCACAACCCAGATGCAAAATCTCATTTGTTAATTCTCGTAATGCACTTAAATATTCATGAAAGACCTGTCTGAGGTCTTAAAATCTAATGTCACTTCTTGTGATGTCACTTCCTGTGAGGTCACTTTCTGTGATGCCATGTGTGATGTCACATCTCTGATGTCACTTGCATATTGCCTAACTTGGTTAGTCCCCCCACTTCTATTTTTTAGGACTTGTGCCCTATCATAGCTAAAGGCTGGGCTCTGATTCCAGAGTCTACTGGAAAACGAAAGGTACAACCAAGTAGGCTCTTTGGAAAATACTATTGAGTAAACTTCCTGGCCAAAGGACAGACTGTGCATTTAAAGACTAATTGACAGCAGCAAAAGTTGAGCCCAGTGGGATTTTGACGGAAGTAATGAATGTAGGGGTGGCCAAAGGCCAGTGTCTGTGTCTGGATTTTGCTGCCTTTAACAAAAGGGCGAACTCTGTGGCCTGTAGAGGAAGGGGTGCTAAGCACGGATCCTGACCGAAGGTCAGACTGGGCAGGCTACTGTGCAGGTCATGCCACACTGGACTACAGGAGAATGGGACTGCTCTGGAGATCAAGGTCTATCTTAGGTTGTGAGCAGTGCACTGCAGGTAGGTATGGTTGCGTTGCTCATTATAAATTCTAGTAATTTGTAGGTTTTGCGTCCTAATCACAGCATCCCTTCAACTGAGGTTTTCAGGAAAGTACTTTTATCATTTTACCAAACATTTTTTCACTTACAGAGCCACAGCTTTCCTTTCACAAAGTTGTAATTAAAAACAAAAGTTTTAATGATATTGGCAAGAAACTGCTATGCAGGGCTAACTGCAGAGCTCCTTTAGTCATGCTCTGTTTCCTTCCCTTGTGCCCCGGAGCCTTCAGCTAGGCTCTGGGCTTATGGTGTGTCCTGTTGTCACAGCCTCCACCATGCTATGGTGCTGCCAGTACCATCTGCAGTTTGTTTTCAACCATTCACGCCCTGCGCCCAGCCCCTGTTCTCTCTGGCCAACCTCCATATACCTCATGCATTGGTTACTGTTCTTCAGTACACCACTGTCCTGATAGGAAAACACACTTGCCATCTAGAAACGGGAAGTTCAGATTCTTCTATGAAGTGTTTGCCCGTGGTGGAGGGGCATCAGTATTCCTAGGGACTCATTTATTTAAAAAAACGACGCAGCGTGTTGCTGCAAGCCATTTTGCTGCTCCGAGCTGCATCATTTTAATAGCACTGGGATGTGTCATATTAACAAAAATACGATGCATCCGTGTGCTTTCCCCGGTGCTGGTGTACAATTGGCTGCCATGCGCCAGCTCAAGCACCATGGCGTCATGTTGCCAGGGTGCCTACGTTGCGGGAATGATGGTTTAACAATCATTGATGGCATTTTCCTTTTTCTGTGCGTGCACTCATGGAACGCACCTTTCATGCAGAGTAATACATGAAAGGGGCTCATATTTACAAGGCCATGAAAAGTCACGCAGGGTGGCTTTACGTGGCCTTGTAAATATGGGCAGGCACACTTTGCTGCTGGTGCATCAAAAAAAGTGTAAATGAGGCCCTTAGTTTTTAGGTCTCGCCTGACCCAGCGCATGCGCTGGTCTGGCGAGACTTATTGAGAGGGCTCCAAAAAGTGCTACCAGGCCAGCCTAGAGGTACAGTGCATGTGCGCCGGCGCGTGCGCCTTGTTTTACCGTGATTACTTTCACTTTCGGGGCCGCAAGGCCGCTTTGATGTTTGATCGCGATCACTTTCACTTTTGCGGCCGCAAAGCCGTTTGGCATAGCCAATAGGTCTCGCTTTTGGGACCTTTATAAGTATTTAGTTATGCAACTGTTGCATGGCTAAACACTTATAAGATCCCAAAGGCGAGACCTATTGGCTATGCCAATGCTTGTTTGCCTTGAACTGCGCCTCAGGACAGCAGTTTCTGCAATGCTAAATTACTACTTGGACAACCCTTGCTAAAAATACTTGGGGAGTTTAAAACTTTTACCAACATTGTTTCCAGGACTGGAGTTGGAATATTAAATACACCTGGAATATTTGGGGTAAAGTTGTGCTTTTTTCGAAATATTCTTGTACTGGAGTTAGTGTAGAAAATGTGACCTCCCAGTACCAGCCCCGCCAGCTGCTGCCCTGAGAATCTGTTTCAGGGCTGCCACAGCCTGCAGGTGTCACCAAGCCTGTAATGATTTGCTGAGGCGCACCATTGACGAGAGCTCAATGATCAAATGATGGTAAAGATACTGTGAAATAGATTTTCTCTCAGTTTGTGGTGTATTCATTTAAGACTAAAATATAAATGTTTGCGAACTGTACACATCTGTGCATAATCTGTTCACACCAAACCCAATGGATGTAAATAAACTATACGGACATGCGTATTTAAATGATTCTTTGGATAGTTGATTTAACAGTTTGAGAAATACATTGCTTCATACAATATTAATTGCATATGCATAGCTGAGTTGCCATGCTGCGGCCTTTAAAATATCAGATTTTTTACACGATGCACAATCTTTCCATTTCACATTAGCAACGGATATTAACACACACGATTGACAAATACATGTTGAGTCAACGGTGACGTGTTTACGAATGCATAAAAGCGCGAGGATACTTTTCAAGGTCTCCTGAAGCACTGTTTGGATTTCTATCAGGGACTGGTATTATCTCAGAGAATTCAATTTCCTGTCAGTTGTGACACCTGCCTACGAGTAAGCGAACCTTTCTAGGCGAACGTGACGTCTTTCGCCCAGCAGCCCCTCCTTCGGTGGGGCGCACCTCTTGCTCTGGTTTCATTGCTCCATGCCCAGAATGCAGAGATCTGCAGGTGACCTGTGCAAGAGAGACCCGACTCCTGCCATCTCGTGCTTCGGTCCGTTCCTTTCGGTGCTGTCTGGCACTTGCTTTTCATCTCCAAGAGGTAGTTAAGCATCTGAAGAGGACGCATGTATGGCACAGGCAAAGCCGCGCAAACTGGATTTTCTCTTGATCAGCATTATTCATGGGTGTTGCCACCCAACTGCAGGAAGGAATAACGTCAACCATTCTGTGCGAGGCCTCTCTGCCTGCCTCCATCAGATCCCATTGCCACATGAGAAGTGCAGCCTTACAAGGCATGAAGGACTTCCTGCGCATTACTTACAATATTAAGCCATCTGATGTCCTGGCGCTGCTTGACCCCTCGTAGGCTGGACCAGCGTATCCTGTTAGCCATTGTCGGACCTCACCCACAATGTTCCTCAATCCTAGCTCAAGGATTACCTGCAATTCCGGCCCAGAGGGGTCCTCGAGATCTCTTTGTCTCCCTGTCACTTGTGGCCTTTTAACTAGGCTCAGACTCCGACCCTTACACACCAACCAGTGCCTAGTTATGCTAAACGCAGCCGTCTTCATTGGCGTTTGTAGGATATTTTGTAAACAAGCCACCTAGCAGTGATAAGCGCTGGCATAAGGCTGTACCGTAAAGCATATGGGTGCCGACAGTCCTCATGCACAATTTTATGGCAAGGCACAGCGGCCAATATTATGCATACCTCTTTTATTACTACTCAAACACAGCAGCGACCAAGAACTTTACAACATCTTTAGAATCTAGAACTCCAACAACATGCATAACATCCTAGAACACGCCGCCCTCTTCCTTCTTTTGTTGCTGCTCATACACAGATAAAGTAGTGACAAACTATGGATCCAGCAAGGGGGGCCGACAGAGCATTTGTAGCGCTAAGGCAGCGGTCGAGGTGCTGTCTAGGTTGTGTCGCACAGTGCTAGCAAGGGTGCCTCGAAGACCATGAGCTCTTCACTTAAGACAGAAGACAAGGGGCTCAGGCATAAAAGTGTAGACATAGCAGGGTTGCCATGACCTTGACCGGAGGCCCCGTGGCTGCCCTAAGATGTACATGTGCAGGCCCAGGTGCAGGCTAGATTCAGGGGGGGCAGTGAGCGTGTAGGCCTTCCAAAAGGAGTGCACTGGGGTACGGTGATGGGGTGTTATCTCCAGGTTCATGTTTCAGATCAAACAACGTGACAAACCAATTGTTAGCTAGGAGTCTTTTCGCAGGCCTCTGCCCTGACTCCCTCTTTTAAAAGCTTCATTCTGAGCCTCGCACCCCTGTTCGAGCAGCCTGGCGCCAGGCAGAATGTGTGGGGTGCCCTAGCTTCCATGTCATTGCTGTCGCTCTTCTAGCAAGCAGGAGAGCAAGAGCTAGGAAGCGGCGGCTGTTTTGTTCTTCTTAGACTGCCTAAAAAGACTCAAAATGCAGACCTCCCAACATTTCATGTTTACCAGACCAGTAATGTTAATCGGTTTATCGATGGCCTCAGACCAGTAATTCCCTACAGAGTAATGTCTCACAACATGTGTTGGAGGCCTGCCCAGGGTGCGGTACAGTGGGGCAAAAGGCATTGGCATTTGGGAAGATTTTGTTGATTTCAAACCACATAATTTTTCACTTGAAGCATTCAGACTTCTTTGACTGGCTCTGGCAGGGCTGGCTGTTCTAAGTGGTGACATAAGGTAGGAACTCCACTCTTCCTCTGCACTTATGTCACTCCTCTGGCTACTGACTAAGAAACAGGTCACATTCATAAGCTTATGACTCAAGACCAGTCCACTCTGAACACAATATTTTGGCTGCCCAAATGCTTGGAACTTCCCCCCCACCCTCCCGGGTGCCTATTTCTTCCTTTATTTCTCTCTTTTCTCCTTCTGGTTCCTTCCCCCACCATTTCTCCTATATTTCCCCTTTCTTTGGGAGTTCACTCCACTCCTCGTTAATTTTCGTTCCTTACCTTTCATCTAGTAACCATGATGTATATATCATTCAAATATGTTCTGTAACATGCGTGTATTATCCACACCCAAGTGTGTATTCATGATATCATAGTACTGTGATTACTGTTCTTCTGTTTCAAAATTCTAAGTAAGCAAATGAAATAAAATGCCTAGGGCTGACCACCCAAAAGAGACTCCGCATTCACATGGGGTACAATGTTACCTCTTTTTGCCCCTCACATCCCTTTTCCCTAAACCTTGATTGCAACAGTCCCAACTAGCCCTATTTAAAATACTGCCTATCAATATTCTGTTTTCGTTGGATTCAGTTTCAAGCATGTACTCCTGCCAGAGTACATACTTGAAACTGACCCCAAAGAAAACAGAATTTCTTTTAATTGCAAAACGTGTTAGCCCACTCATCTGTTGTCAGGATTAACTGGGGGAGTTCCTGAGCACTCCAGGGTTGGCAGAATGCTTCAGTCTGCTTCTCCATCATCACCACAAGGTGTGGGGGAGCAAAAGGGCACCCCAAAATTAAGACACACCAAAATTTACTAAAATCTGATTTCCCACTATTTACATAATCGAGACGGTATTGAAATCTAATTTCATGAGGCAATATATTCCCACATTAAAGCACCCCCCATAATCAGAAATCAATAAATTACACAAATAAATAATTAATTGGACCCACTCAATAATTGAGTGCTAGATCAATGGAAAGTTGAAAGGATTTTATTACAGAATTCAAAAATAAGCGTTTTAGAGTCAATGCCATGAAGGCTCTAAAAAAAGAGTTATACAGAGTATGTAAAAATCAGAAAATATTCTAGGTCTCAATGGGCACTAAAATCAGAATAAAATCAGAACAAAAAGCAATCCCATTAAAAAAAGAAAGTCTTCTGGCTCACCATCTAAATTGAAGGTTTTATGCACAATTCTCACATAAGAAATATTAATTTCTACACATTCATATTGGTTTGAGCAAATATCTAATTTTTTCAGCAAATCAGAGCATTTGAAAAACAACGTCACATCACCTTAACACCTAAGCACTAACCCACTACATGAATAATTATTCAGCACCCTCTATGCTAATATCTTCCAGAGATGCTCGAACAGAACAAGATACATTAACAATAGCGTGTTATGTGAACTCGTAAGTCCAACGTTTACCTACTATTGCACAGACTGGAGTGGGAATAGTAAAGTTTACCCCTCCGTAGTCCAACGCTTTCCCTACTGTTGTATACATTGAAGTAGAAATAGTATATCTATTTCTCACAGATGTTACTACTTTATTTTAAATATTTGTAATATTATGTGTTTAATTTGATAATATTTTATGATATTTGTATAGGTATATATATATGCATATATGTGTGTGTGTATATATATATATATATATATATATATATATATATATATATATATATATATATATATATATTATCATCTACTGGCGGTCGCCAGTAGATAGTTATAGTTAGGACCGTGTTTCCATAGGAAATCTGAAAATTCTATTTTGAATAACTTTGGCGCCGGTTGACGAATCTTCGCGAAATTTTCAAAACTAATGGGGCGCTCCGCTCAGCTCCTACCCTGAAAGTCTCGGGGGGATTCGTCAAACGGGGGCCGAGAAAAAAGGGGGGTCCCAAAACACGTTTTCCCCATGCATTTTTCCATAGGACCTTTAGTCGAAGGTACAGCCCGAACGGCTGAACAGAATTACTTGATATTTGGCAGAGAGGTAGTCCTCAGGTCAGGGAAGTGCCTTTTGCATATATGGAGTCAATCTGTTCAGTAGTTCCTGAGAAAATAGCATTTAAAAGCATATACATATCTATAAGCGCGCACCGTGCGTGCACCGTGCGCGCGCCGTGCGCGCACCGTGCGAGCACCCTAATGTGCGCAAGCGTAATTCTGATTGGTGGTTACATGTTAGTCAACGTTCGAATCGGTCGAAATCAGGAAGTGTCGGCCGCCATTTTGTTTGTTTTCAGTGCCAGAGTGAAAAAGGAAGGTGGCGAACGTGAAAAGGGGGCAGGGTAGAGAGTTCCTGATACCCTAGCCTTTGTCAGGGGGTCCCTGAAGGACCCCGAAGGCAGAACATTAAAAAAAAAAAAAAATTTTTTAAAAATCGCGGGGGTGCGCGCAAACAAAAAAAAAAAAAAAAATCATTTTAATACGTAGTTTATTGTAAAATAAATATATAAAAAAAAATAATACATACATAACTTAGCATTTAAAAAAACCGTACAAATTCACTGAAAAAACCATAGGTTTCACACACGTTAAAGTTAGGAATTAGCATTTAAAAAACCTTGCAAATTCACCTAAAAAAACATAGGTTTCACACATGTTATAGTTAGGTGGATATTTCACTCGTAAAAAAACAATGAAATTCCCCCGTTATAGTTAGTTCAGATAACTATAACTCGCGCGACCGCCACTCTATCACAAGGATGATGTCATCAGTGATGTCATGAGTGATGCCACTGACCATGTCATGAGTGATGTAATATGTGACGTCATGAGCAGGATTGCGAGCGCGCGAGTTATAGTTATCTGAACTAACTATAACGGGGGAATTTCATTGGTTTTTTACGAGTGAAATATCCACCTAAATAACATGTGTGAAACCTATGGTTTTTTAAGTGATATATATATATATATATATATGTTAAGAAGGCAATGCAGCACACCACAAAAGTATAATAACACCCTAAATCAATCGTTTCTTCGGGTGTGGTCCATTAACTGTAGACTTCATGCAAAGAAAAACATCAATATCCGTTCTTGATATGACTGTATATGTTGTGTTTATTGATTGGTAATCAGACAGATGTCCAATGTTCAGAGCGCAACCGACGCGCGTTTCGCCCAAAGGGCTTTCTCAAGGCTGCATATGTACAAGAAAAGAAAAAAACATAACGTCTAATTGTCTGTATGTACAAATATGTGACAAGTATTTAAATCTACAATACGCAGAACATGTAAATAAAAAACGAATCCATTATATTGAAGACCCTGGTAAGGTACAAAAGCTGAGAACACGGCTCCAAGGGAAAGTGCCACCCAAAGTGGTCCCCTAGAACGCAAACTGGAGAGAGAGGTAAATGCCAGAAAACTCCCCAAGTGAACAGAACGTGAGTAAAAAAAGGGAGAAAGGTAACCTAATCAGGTATTAGCCAAAATCCCCAAGTAAATCATCAACGTGAAATCGAAACAAAAGGTGAGTTTTTAAAAAGAGTAACCATATCAGGTACCAGATAAAAGAAAAGAGAAACCGATAGAGTAATCGGGTTAGTACTGCACAAGGTGTTGAAGTCTCACCTTGAAAAGTTCAACGTATCATTCGTTTCTAGTATGTGTGGCTTAGCTTGAAAAGCCTGTGAAAAAGATATATATGTATGTAAATTCTAATTGGAATATTACAATGACATCTTCTACGTTATTTTTATCAGTACATAATTCACTTTAGTATCGTCCTTATGCATTTTTTGTTGCTTACCTAATATTAACAAGTTGGCCAAGTATGATTGTTTTGAAGCGCCAAAAATAACCAATATTGGCGTTCCTGTGATCGTAGTGTTTGGAGCGATGAGTAGGACCAGAATCCGTCCTCTCTAATAAAATATAACAAGAAAGACAAGTATTTACGAATTGTCCCGTGCGTATGGTTTTCATTGAGACAATATGTGACAAGGGTCTGTCAATGATTAAGTTTCTATTCTTAATCTAAATAAGTGCCGAAATGACAAACAGAAAATATGAGGTGATTTAGTTTAAAGCGAGAGTTCAAAGGTGGCCATTAAGAAAGCGCATAGCACCGTCTCGTCAGTATTCGAGATTGATATTACCGCTAAGTTAAACGGCATGTTTAAAAGACCGCGTCAAGAATAAAATGAGACCAATATCCAGTACCGGTTGTTTTCAAAATATCACACTCACCTTGGTATCATAAGTATATTCCCCACAGTCTTGGGCGTATTACGATTGTAATCTTCCCGCCATTGTTTAAAGAGTACGTCATACGTATGATAATTGAAATAGAAAGTGGACTGGAAACTTTATAGTCGAAGCTGGTGTCCACATAATGGCAGCCATCTTGTGATGGTGATTGCGTGTATTGGGTATTAAATGTATTTTCTTAGTGAGAGTATCCTGTTGTTGCCTATAAATATCGCAGCGCTGTAGAAAATATACTGGTGATAATGTCAAGCAACATACATATGTTTTTAAAGAAAAGTAAAATGGTGTTAAACAAGCGAGATGCCCTTTCATTTTGTGATAGATATTATATGTATATAGAGATCGAAAGTGAAAAAGGACAGATAGCAGCAGGTCATGCAGAGTGGAAATCCTGGAGCCATTACATACATGGAGTATACTTCTAATATATGCATGTAAACAAGCCAATCTTTTGTTACTTTTTCACACATAGTAACGTTGTATATTAAAAGCCAAATATACATAGGTTACATGACATCCAAAAACAGGAAATTGTAAATGTTTCTCGTGATACATGCAACATTGAATTACAAAAATTCAAACAGTTCCTTATCAATATTGATGCCATGTTCTACTGCTCTAAGGGAGATAATCCATTTACATTCGTTCTGTCTTAAATTACTGACTCTGTTACCGCCTCTCTGATGTGGCAGTATTACTTCAAGGCCATGGAAAGTTATCTTAATCAGTTCTGTGTGATTGTGTAAAGTATTAAAGTGTAAGGCTAGCGGATATTGGGCATTGTTATTTCTAATTGCCCTTAAGTGCTCTTGTATCCGTTCCTTAAGTGGTCTGATGGTACTTCCCACGTAAATTTTCCCACATATACAGATGATACAGTAAATTACAAATTTCGTGTTACAGTTAATGAAATCATTAACTGTATAAATTTTGTCTGAGTTGTATTTAAAGGTTGTTGTTTTATTCAACGCAAAGGGGCAAACACTACAAGTCCCACATTTAAAGAATCCTTTAGGTTTGACCGGCAACCATGTCCTCTGAGGAGTTGTAGAAATGAAACTGGGGCATAAGGATTGTCTAAGTGTGTTGCCCCTAGCAAATGTGATATTGGGTTTGGGTCCCACCGCCTCCAATATCTTGTTGTCATCTGTCAATAAATGCCAGTGTTTTTTAAGAATTTTGAATATTTCAGCACTGGCATTAGAATATGGTGTGATAAATCTAATAAGTTTTGTGCTACATGGCCTTTTTTTGGTTTTAATATGGCCTTTCAATAAGTCTGTTCTACTCATTTTGTCGACAGTATTTCGTACCTTTCTGATCACTGGGATATTATAGCCTCTGGCCATAAATCTCTTTTCGACTGTATTCAGTTCCTCTTCAAGTATTTGTGTGTCGCTACAGTTTCTTTTTATTCGGATCATTTCCCCTAAAGGGATCGCTTTAATTTGTGAGGGAGGGTGTGCACTTGTGGCATGCAATACTGCATGAAAAAACCATAGGTTTCACACACGTTAAAGTTAGGAATTAGCATTTAAAAAACCTTGCAAATTCACCTAAAAAAACATAGGTTTCACACATGTTATAGTTAGGTGGATATTTCACTCGTAAAAAAACAATGAAATTCCCCCGTTATAGTTAGTTCAGATAACTATAACTCGCGCGACCGCCACTCTATCACAAGGATGATGTCATCAGTGATGTCATGAGTGATGCCACTGACCATGTCATGAGTGATGTAATATGTGACGTCATGAGCAGGATTGCGGGCGCGCGAGTTATAGTTATCTGAACTAACTATAACGGGGGAATTTCATTGGTTTTTTACGAGTGAAATATCCACCTAACTAACATGTGTGAAACCTATGGTTTTTTAAGTGATATATATATATATATATATATATATATATATATATGCGAACAGGCTCAAAATTGCTCCTTCTGACTGCAGCGACCCAGGGGGAGGTGGCGCACACTCCGGCGGAGCGTGCCGGTAAATTCAGTCCCAAACTTGAAAAGCAATCCAAGTGCGCTCTCAGGAGAAAAACCACAAACACGGAAATGCAAGAAAGGGTTGTTTAATCCACAACGCGTTTCAGCTCGGAAGCCTTGTTCACGTGGAAGATCGTGTAGGACAAGGTAACTGATAAAGTTGTAATTCAAGAACATGGACATAGGACTAAAGGTAGAGCCCGTGGACACAGAGATAGACTGTGGCAGACATATTGGAACATGCAATGCTGAATAGCATATGTCTGGGTTATAAATCAAAGGTTGCCATGAAGCTTGTTCACAATAAACAATGCAAGTAAAGTAAAACAAACGGACGTAAATACCTTGATGCCACACAAGAATACATCATATAGTGTCACAATCGCTACATAATAATGTAATGGTTACAAAATTGAGTACTCAAATGTGAAACAAATTGTAGAGCTGTTTCAAATGAATGCATAGTGCATGCAAACTGAATGAAGGTGCTAGTGCCTGACAGTTTACTCATGGAAAAACAAGTTGAATTAATAACCCAAGTGGGTTACTGTAGCGAAATGCAGCAACGTATGTATCAGGCAGAATGGCCAATGTGTGTGTGACACAAAATTAGGTCAAATACCCAAGGATGAAGGTAAAGTACATGTGTGCCACGGACATCCAATAGTAATGGAAAAGAAGCGGAATGCATCAGTTACCGTGCTCGGAAAAGTGAAGGAACGGAAGGAAGGGTAGGTGGCCCATGTGAGGTGAGTGCCAGTGAACGGGCACCTTCCTTTCTTCCTGAAATGAAAGAAACAAAAAGAAACAATGTTAAAATTGCCGAAGCAAATGCTTAAAAAAGTACATGGTACACAATCTGATGAGGAGAAGAAAATCAAACTATGGTCCAATAGACATCATAAGAAGAAAGGGAGAAAGGAAGGGCAAGGTAACAGAACCATATATGTTAAACATGATGTCACAAAATTGAAAACATGATTATTCCTTTAAATGAACAGAAAGTTCCTCATCATGGTTGAGGCCCCCCGGATGTTTGGTTTGAAATTCAACTATGTATTTGGATTCGCGTTGCCTTAATTTAAGTACCCTGTTGCCTCCACTGAAATTTATTGTAGTCTGTTCTAGAATGAAAAAAGTGAGGAGTTCGGGGTTGGAGAAATGTATGTCTTTGAAATGTCGAGCCACAGGATATTTCTCGTCTTTGTGAATTATGGCTCTGTAGTGCTCAAGGACGCGTTTTTTGGCAGGAAGGGTGGTGCTACCAATGTACCATAAAAGGCAGGGACACTCGATTACATAAATGCCAAAAGTAGTGCTGCATGTTAAGAATTCTCTGATTTCTTTGGTAATGCCATTGTAATTGAGTTTATTGCGGAACTTGCTGTTCTTACAGGCTTTACAATGTCCGCAAGGATAGAATCCCTCAAGGCCATGTTGCTGTCTGGTAGGATAACTAGTGACATCGCTTCTCACTACCATTTCCCTGATACTCCTGCCTTTGCGGTAAGTAATACTGGGTCTGTTGGGTATGGTCTCACCAATGATGTTGTCGCACTTGAGGATATCCCAATTTTTGGCTATGACTTTGTGTATATTGTTGGAATCAGAGTTAAAAGTCATAATCATCCTGGTAGTGTCATTGATGTCGTCAGTGGTTTCAATGGGTTTGTCAGCAATGGTAAGATCCCTGGGTATGGCGTCTGCTCTTTCTTTGGCTCTCCGGAGAACCCAGTTAGGGTAACCCCTGAGCTTGAAACGTGACATCATCTCCCTACTGGTGTTTTCATACGTCGCTGGGGTGCTGCAATTTCTCTTTGCCCTCAACAGTTCACCGTAAGGGATACTCCGTTTGAGTGTTTCAGGGTGACTGCTGAGGGCATGCAAGACACTATTACCTGCAGTTGCTTTTCTGAACAGGGTAATCTGTATGGAATTGTCAACGATCTCTACCTTGACGTCTAGAAATTCCACACTGTCTTTGCTGATATGACTAGTCAAGACAATGTTGTTGTCATTGATGTTGAGTTTGTCAATAAATTTGATGGCTTGTTCTTCATCGCCATTCCATATGACGAACAAGTCATCAATGTAGCGCATCCATGTGGTGATTTGGTTCAGATCTTGTTTGTAATCAGGGTTTGAAAATACTTGTTCCTCCCACAATCCCATAAAGAGATTGGCCAGACTCGGGGCAAAGCAAGAACCCATGGCGATCCCGACCACCTGTCTATATATTTCACCATTGAACAGGAAAATATTGTTAGTGAGACAGTAATGGATCATCTCGATAAACATAGCACTGTGGTCTCTGAGGCGTAGGGGTCTGGTTTTGAGATAGTATTCGCACGCCTCTATGCCCTGACGGTGGTCAATAATGGTGTAAAGTGACTGTACGTCAAGAGTGATGAGACAAGAGTTGGTCTCCAATGTGATGTTACCAAGTTTTTTAAGGAAGTCTTTCGTGTCCCTGATGTAACTGGGTAAATTGCTAACATAGTCTCTGAGAAAGTGATCAATGTATTTAGAGACGTGTTCTGATACACTGCCTCTGGAGGATACAATGGGGCGCCCAGGGGGATTAATGGGGTCCTTATGCAATTTGGGTAGAAGGTATAGGGCAGGAAGGATGGGATGATCATTCTTCAAATAGGTATATTCCTCCCACTCAAGTAAACCCTTCTCTCTCCAAATGATGAGCTTGTCCCACAAAGTTGTGATACTAGTGTTGTATTTGTCCACCTTGATATGTTCTTAATATCTGGTGTCAGAAAGTTGTCTGATAGCTTCAGTGATATAACTGTCCCTATCTAAGATGACAACATTGCCGCCCTTGTCCGCAGGGCGGATGATGATATTGTTGTCCTCAGTCAATGATTTGAGTGACTGTCTTTGTGTGTATGTTAAATTGTTACAGTAGTTTTTCTTCTTGCTGTGTCTTAAAGTGCACAGTGACTTGGTAACGCAATTATGAAATGTGTCGATGGGATCATAAGGAGATATGGGGAAGAAAGTGGATTTGGGTTTAAAGCCTGAAGAGGCATGGTTGTCAGTAGTGAGACCGGCTATATCTGCAACTTGTGTTGTGCTAAGCTGTTCTTCACTGCTGGTGCCCTCAGGTCCAAAACTGCAATCCTGATCAAGATTTATCATATCGGTCAGTATGTCAATGTCACCTAATGTGATGTTACCCAGGTGATGCGATGTGTCGGACAAGTTCTTTCTGGGGTTGCTCAATCTTTTGAGTTTGTGCCATTTTTTTAATTTAAGTTTTCTCACAAACTTAAAAAGGTCAATTCTGGTATCAGTGAAGTTGAAAGGGGCAGAAGGGCAAAATGAAAGGCCTAGGCATAAAGTCGCTTTTTCAGTCTCATTGATGTCTCTCTGAGATAAGTTAACAACTGTCTTATTTACCGTGATGGAATCCATTAATAGTTTTTTCTTGGGCGAGTTCTTGTTCCCATGGTGCCCCTGGCTCTGCCTCTTCTGCCATCGCTGCTGAAGTCTCTTGTTCCTGTTTCGTCGTTTCCTCGGCCTCTGCCGCGACCTCTCCCCCTCTGTCCCCGTGTTCTGGTTGCCGGAGTGTCTTGTTTCGTCCTCCTGCTCCGGCGCAGATGGCGATACTCCTCTAAAAAATTCACGGGTCTGCTGTTGATGTCAGTGATTGGGGCTGCTTCTGTTGATATATCCGACTCTGTTTCACTGGCTGTAGAGGTGGATGCTGTTGAGATGATAAGTTTCTCACTTGTAGGTACGGTGTTTATTTCTTTGGTGTTATACAGATGGTCAAATTGCATGCACTATGCATTCATTTGAAACAGCTCTACAATTCGTTTCACATTTGAGTACTCAATTTTGTAACCATTACATTATTATGTAGCGATTGTGACACTATATGATGTATTCTTGTGTGGCATCAAGGTATTTACGTCCGTTTGTTTTACTTTACTTGCATTGTTTATTGTGAACAAGCTTCATGGCAACCTTTGATTTATAACCCAGACATATGCTATTCAGCATTGCATGTTCCAATATGTCTGCCACAGTCATCTCTGTGTCCACGGGCTCTACCTTTAGTCCTATGTCCATGTTCTTGAATTACAACTTTATCAGTTACCTTGTCCTACACGATCTTCCACGTGAACAAGGCTTCCGAGCTGAAACGCGTTGTGGATTAAACAACCCTTTCTTGCATTTCCGTGTTTGTGGTTTTTCTCCTGAGAGCGCACTTGGATTGCTTTTCAAGTTTGGGATATATATATATATATCCAACAGGTAATGCTCCCCAGGAGTGGCTGAATCGTTGTAGCCTCAAACCAAGAGATCACAGACACGGACCAGATTCCTTAGTGCAAATTTATTCGCTTGTTCGCAGAATTGTCGCCATAACGTTTCGGCTCCCCAAGAGCCTTGTTCACATGACAACATATACAATCAATCTACTTCCTTAAATAGGAAGACAAGAACTCTGCACGTGATATGGGTCAGCATAAACATAGACAACAGACTTTAACGGACTGAGGTTTCAAGAGCTGCAAACTTGATGCATAATTCATGTCGTGCTTCGTAATTACCCGAAGGTTTACCAAAGTCTAAAATCACAGGGTGAACCACTGTAATACAAATAAATTATGAAGCATCATATTTACAATATTCGCTAAATTATGCTGTGACCAACTCGAAATGCCACAATTGCAGTGAAGTGTTGCGAATTCATTGTACATTGTCAATAAAAGCTGATAAATCTAAATCAATCTTAAATTAACATGAAAACCTTGTAATGTCTGTATCCATTATAGATCACGGGTTAAATCCCCATATATTCATCTTGTAGTCTGTGTCATTGTAACTCACGGGATAAATCCCCTTATGCTCTATGTTGAGTTGCTCTTGCCCTATTGTACCCTGCAGATCCCTGCAGTGTGCGAAAGTGAGGAAATGTATATAGTGCAAATAACGCCAATAAATAAACACATCATCAAATAATTTAACATTACATCAAAGACATATAATTAAATTCGTCTAAAATTCATATATGAAAATGCGAACGTTAAAAGCATTGATAAAAAAGTGACAGATATTTTGGAAGTGCGAGGTATGTGAAACATACATCAGAGATCAGCTGTTTTAATCCCAGTCGCCATTTTCAGTTAAACATCCACATAGTTAGTGCTCAACAAATCCTACATTGTGGCGACTGTACGGTTGAGAATGTCATGTGGCTGAGTGTGCTGTGGTTCTCCCGTATTGTAAAACCAGAGCCTCAATTGGTACCTATCAAACTCAGGGCCACCCCTATGTGCATATAAAGGGGTGATATATCGCTGCTAGTATGTATCGTACCTCATCATATTGATACCCATCAAAGCTATTTCAGCGCTATCATTTATGGGGTAGGGTGATGTGCAGTACTAAATAGTACCTCCTAACGAAGTTGTGGAGAGGAGAATGTGTAGTGTCTGGCCTTATTTAAACGTATATCATATTGGAGATGTAAACAATATGACTGATAATAAATACATTAATGATAAAACAATAAATAGAATATAATAAGGTTAAAATTGTTTTCCCACAACAATAAAACCATTAATAAAATCCATTTGTTTAAAAGGCTAGAAAACTGAGACGAAAAACACATATACAAAGCATCATCATTCTTGTCATCCAGTACATTGATGGTGGGTAAAATGTATGAGAAGTGGCGCCTAATATAAGATCGTGTGTAAATCCTCAGTAATGTTAAGACCACCTGGCGATTTGGAGTCTAGTTGGAGTATAAATTTTGTTTCTAACCGCCTTAATTTGGCCTCCCTATTGCCCCCTCGTCGACTGGCTGGTACTGCATCTATAACAAAGAAGGACAGGTCTTTACTATTGCTGCGGTGTACCTCCTTGAAATGGCGTGCCACCGGGTAAGTATTGTCCTGGTTAACAATGGCCCTAAGATGCTGTAGGATATGTTTATGTACCTCCAATTTTGTACTGCCTACATATCTGAGTGAGCAAGAGCATTGGAGCACATACACAGCGTATTCCAATTTACAAGTTAAAAGCTTCTCAATGCGGTGTTTCTTGTCACTAAAACCATCAATGTATTCTTTGGTATTAACCCCATGCGTACACGCTTTGCAAGTTTTGCATTTAAAAAAACCCCCATTGGTTTGAAGCCAACTAGTCTTTTCCATGATTTCAGGGTTGGTATCAACTATGTGGTCTTTCATGGAGGGTGCCCTGCTAAAAGTTACAGTTGCTCTACGTGGTAGGGGCGGACCCAAAATGGGGTCACTAAGTAGGATGGGCCAATTTTGATTGAAAATCCGATACAGTTCTTTATGTTGTTTATTAAATCCTGTTATAATTCTGAAATCATTCGTTTGTTTCTGTGTAACTTGGATTGCTGTATCACTGTTAATCGTGTGATCATATTTATTGAGTAAATCTATTCTAGGTCTGCTACGGGATTTACTTACGGCCCTGTCAATTATTTTTTCTGAGTAGCCACGTTGTAAGAATCTAATTTTGCTAGCTGCTTGAGCCTCTTCTAACACAATCTCATTACTGCAAACCCTACAAAGTCGTAGCATCTCACCGTATGGTATACTAGTGATGAGATGCTGTGGGTGAGCACTAGTAGCATGTAATATAGTGTTACCTGCGGTCTCTTTTCTGAAGAGTTTGGTTTCAATGGCGCCATTAGAGATATACACCTCGGTGTCCAAAAAAGTAACACTGCTCTGGCTCATGTTGGCTGTAAAGCTGAGATTGAGGTTATTGTTATTGATGGACCTAACAAATTCCTCAGCCGTTTCCTTACTCCCGCCCCATACCACAAACAGATCATCTATGTAACGATACCACGCTACCACAAGGGAATCCATTGTAACACCATGTTGAGTCTTGAGGACCAGCTCCTCCCAAGCCCCCATGTGTAAACAGGCGTAGCTTGGAGAGAAGATGGCCCCCATGGCTACTCCCTGTAGTTGCCGGTACACCAAATTGTTAAACATGAACACATTGTTATGGAGGCAAATTTTTAACATTTCCATTAACATAGTGGTATGGTCTGTGAAATGTTCCTCCCTTTTGGATAAATAGTGTTCAATCGCTGCCATGCCATCCTGATGTACTATGCTGGTATACAAAGATGAAACATCTAGCGCAAGCATCCAATAACCGTCCTTCCATTTAATCTTCTGCAATTTGAAAAGAAAATCACCCGTGTCCTGGACGTATGATTCAAG
Organism: Triturus cristatus; assembly: GCF_964204655.1. NCBI lineage: Eukaryota > Metazoa > Chordata > Amphibia > Caudata > Salamandridae > Triturus > Triturus cristatus. The sequence goes on along the minus strand of NC_140587.1, from coordinate 575,448,691 downwards.
TGCTTTGACGTATCCCTGTAAGAAATAGTCAATGTACACCGATGTCTTTTCCAGGAGACCCCCTCTGGCAGAAATGATTGGTCTCCCAGGGGGATTGACCATGTCTTTATGCATTTTTGGGATAAAATAAATGAATGGGACTTGGGGATGATCCGTCTTTAGAAACGTATATTCATCATTGGTTAATAAAGATTTGTTTTTCCATTTTAGTAGTTTCTTATGATATTCAACTTGCATCGTTTTAAGGGTAGACATGGTGCTGCGTTCATAGTGCTGTCTATTGTTGAGCTGAGAGTAGGCCTCCTTGTCATATAGTGATCTGGGCATAAGTACAATATTGCCTCCCTTATCACTGCCACGTATTACAATGCTTTTTTTATTGAGTTTCTGAATGAGCGTGTGGTATTGAATATTATTCACGTCAAAGTTGTTTTTCCGGTTGCTTACTTTCCTGTGGAGATCTTTGATCTGTGCTGTAACATTTTCATTGAAAACATCTATAGAGTCACGTAATAGGATCGGCACAAACGTAGAAGCTGGTTTAAATGGCGTGGCAGGTGAGATCTGTTTCCTGACTCGTACCAGGTCGGTAACTTCATTCCCAGCCTGGACGTCTGACAAGGAATTGGTTCCGTCATTATGCCATAACTCAAAGATTTCACTTGGAATGGATAGGTCGAGAGCAGATCCCATGACCCTGGTCTCAGGTATTGTGGGAGTTGGCTTGTTTGTCTCACGCATGGCATGGAATTTGCGTAGTTTTAGCTTCCTTATAGCTTTGTAGGTGTCAAATCTTGTGTCCGTATAGTTCAGATTAGATTGAGTTGCGAAAGAGAGGCCTAGTTTAAGTACTTTTTCTTCTGTCTGTGTGAGAACAGTATTCGTTAGATTGATAATCGTGGTGTCATTGATACTTGGATTCATTGATTTTTGTTGTTTTTCCACTAGCCTCTGCCCCTCTTCCTGTAATAAGTGCCGCCTCCTCGTCCTGAGCCTCTGCCTGCGCCTGTAATTGGAGCGTTTTCTCCATAGTTCTTTTGTGCTCGGGGCCGTAGAGATTGCATCCTTTCCTGACATAAAAAATGAATCTCTTGCCCAGGGTGTGGTTTTGCTGCGCTGCTCAGAGTGTCGGCTCGTTGGTCTGATTCCGATCCACTGCTGGTAAAGGAGCTCAAATCCGACCTAGTCGTGTCAGCTTGTTCTTTGTTACTTGTCATAGCCTTGCGTGTACTTGGATACTTTGTATTGGGGCCCCGATATGTATCATATTTCTTGGAGAAGGTAAAGATTTGCCCCAGCTCATAATCGTTACGGTCCCTTTGAAATTTATAGGCTTTTCTGTCCATTATCTTGGTTTGCTCCTTTTTAAGCCTTTCTCTCATTTCTTCCATTAGTTTTCTCTTTTCTTGGCTGTCCTCGACGGTTTCTAGATCTTCCTGTAGAGTAGCAATCTCCTTTAATAATTGCGCTCTGTCGATTTCAGCGTATTTGACCAAGATCAGTACCAGACGTCTTGACGCTTCAAGATTACTAGCCGCCCATTCCTTCATCATCTCAGGATTAGGATTTTCATAATTGGGAGCCGTTAAAATACGTAATCCTCGGGGAATCCGGTTGACATCTAAATAGCTTTGGAGGGACTCCGCCTCCCACCATTTGCTTTGTTCGCTACGCAACTTTTTTTCTAGTATTTTAATTTTGTCTTTGATTGAGCTGTTTCTCAGTACGGGTTCGCTGCTGTTTTTGTCTCGTATGTTGACTGATGTTAGGGGATCATCTGAAAACATTTTTAATGCAGCTTCCTCACGTTCGTTCATGTTGTCGGCTGACATGGTAATAATATATACACTGCGTCTGATAATAGCTGAATTCTGATGTCGGGGGGAATGCCCAGCTGATACTTGAATAAGATCCTGTTCAGTGTCACCCCAACTGCACTCAAACTTTCCTCCCCCGCAAATCGGAATTACACAGTTCGGCTTGTTCACTGGGGTAAATACCTCTGGCGTGACGTATCCTCCGATTCGGCACCTCCCGAGGGTTACTCCTCCGTGACTCCGGCCTTCAGCTCGTTTCTCCGTTTGCTTGTGGGGGGGACCAACGCCGTTCCTCTTCCAAGGATTTACAAATGCCCGGGAAATCGGGTACTGGCTCCGTAGCTTGCGTTGTCCAATCGTGGAAAGGGTCTCGTGTGATGGCCGTACGTCGCCACTCGGCCGAAAATATCCAACAGATAATGCTCCCCAGGAGTGGCTGAATCGTTGTAGCCTCAAACCAAGAGATCACAGACACGGACCAGATTCCTTAGTGCAAATTTATTCGCTTGTTCGCAGAATTGTCGCCATAACGTTTCGGCTCCCCAAGAGCCTTGTTCACATGACAACATATACAATCAATCTACTTCCTTAAATAGGAAGACAAGAACTCTGCACGTGATATGGGTCAGCATAAACATAGACAACAGACTTTAACAGACTGAGGTTTCAAGAGCTGCAAACTTGATGCATAATTCATGACGTGCTTCGCAATTACCCGAAGGTTTACCAAAGTCTAAAATCACAGGGTGAACCACTGTAATACAAATAAATTATGAAGCATCATATTTACAATATTCTCTAAATTATGCTGTGACCAACTCGAAATGCCACAATTGCAGTGAAGTGTTGCGAATTCATTGTACATTGTCAATAAAAGCTGATAAATCTAAATCAATCTTAAATTAACATGAAAACCTTGTAATGTCTGTATCCATTATAGATCACGGGTAAAATACCCATATATTCATCTTGTAGTCTGTGTCATATGTATATATATATATATATATATATATATATATATGTAGCTCAATACCCCACTCGTCAAGCAAGCAAAGAGACCGCACTCAGATGAAGGTGAATACACGGTATTTTTTATCTAATGCATACAAAGTGAAAAGGACGTGTTTCGGCTTTGCGCCTTTTTCCAACTGATAACAGAGACGGAGACATCGCCATACTTTTACACAATCATGAAAGAAGTACTTCCGGGGTAAATTAAACAAAAATAGAAAATGGACACATGCTACAATTTGTGGCGGTCATCTTTGAATAGTGCGGTGTCGATATTAAAACATAATATACGATAATATTGTTCATTCCACAATCAAAATCAATGTCAGTACATAAGATGGAGATTATTTCTATTCCGTCTGTAAAAATCTCACCCTAAATGGGCATTCGGTACAGTGCAGGAGTATTTACAAATATATTTACAGCTAACACTTCGAACAGGAAAATTCAAAGTATCAATTATACTCAAGTATATATGGAGCAGTGTAAGGATAAATTAAATTATCTTCATGAATCAAATAATTCAATCAAAATCTATCTCTGCTCTATAGGTTGTAGTATCTCGCCCTGGATGAGCATTGATAACTGTACCAACACTTTTAACTCGAATTAGGTAATATCTAATTCACATTATTTTGCACTAGTCCCAAGTACAGTATTCTTTAGTCCAGACTACAATACATCCTTTGTTAAAACGTAAGTTTTTTCAAATGACTGACATGATTAGCATTGTCTATAAATCACAAGATGTCCTCTTTTACACCTCAGTCAATTAATTGACCACCCATTCATAAATTAAAAAAAGGGACGAACAGACAAATTAATTTACCTCAATTTAAGCTTTTCTAGCATATTGAGATCTAGTACATCCAAACAACAACACATTTATATATAACTAGGCTGCTTTTATTTATGTCTTCATTCAAATTAGTGCAATATTTACCGTGCTATATTTTCAGTATTGCGAGGGAAGAGTTTTTTTGAAAAGAGAAATATCCGTTGGAAGGCACTATCTATGCATGAAATACAGTGATTCTAGAACCTCTAGCCTAGATGAATGGCTAACTCTTCTTTAGTATTGAGGCCAGATGGTGCTCTAGTTTGTAAATCCACTAAAAACCTGGATTCTAGTCTACGTAATCTGAGTTCTCTGTTTCCCCCACGTTCTTGAACTGGAACGTGGTCTAGACAGTAGAACTTCAACAGATTTCTGTTGCTCTGATGGAAACGGGCAAAGTTACATCGTTTCTTTCGATGGCCCCGGCATCTTCTAAAATCCTACGTTTGGTAGGGTGTATCGTGCTTACTATATACTGCAGGTTGCACGGACAAACCAAACTATACACACAAAATGGTGTGGTGCAGGTTAGAAACTTTGTAATTCTTTTAGGACCCACCATCCCCGGTATTTGATATGTTGTTGTCTTTACGCTATTCTTACAGGCTTTGCACCTAGTGCATGGGGAAAATCTGGTCAAATTACTCATCTTGGGATTGTGTCCAAGTGGCTCTGAACTAGGGAATCTTTTAAAAAACGACAACATCTATATGTCGTTTTTGGATGATCAGGTATACCCCGCCCAATTACAGAGTCAGATTTCAGAATGTGCCAGTTACGTGTGAGTACATGTTGCAGGCTCTCTGAGTCTTTTGTAAAGGTAGTAATGAATCTGAAGGTGTTAGTTTGTTCTTCACCTCATTTCGATCTGTCTGTCAGAAGACAATTTCTAGGGATTTTATTTACTTTATCAAGATTCTTCTGGAGGAGTTGGCTTGAATACCCTTGTGTCTTAAACCTTGCAATAATTTCATTTGCTGCTTCCAAAAAGTCATCATTTCTAGAACAATTTCTTTTAAATCGCAGCAATTCCCCGTACGGGATGCTATTTTTTAAAGGTCTAGGGTGACTGCTTCTGGCTTCCAGGGCTAAATTCCCTGCTGTTACTTTTCTAAACAGGGATGTACAGATTTGGCCGTCCCTAATGAAGACTTTTAAATCCAGAAAGTTGACCTCTGTGTTGCTAATTTGTCCACTGAAATGGAGGTTTACTGTGTTAGTATTAAGTTGGTGTATGTATAATTCCGCCTCAGTTTTTGTTCCCTTCCAGAAAATGAAAAGTCATCAATGTAACAATTTCATCCGATGACCGATTCTAGCCACTGATTGTTCTCTTCGACCCAGGCTACCTGCTTCTCCCACCAGCCTAGGAACAAGTTTGCCTAACTGGGGGCGAAGCAGGTGCCCATCGCCGTGCCTTTGATCTGTCTATAATATTGTCGCTGAAAGAGAAAGATGTTATTGGTCAGGCAAAACTTTAAGAAGTCAATCAACATTGCGTTATGTTTCAAGAATTTTAGAGACCTTCCCTTTAGAAAGTATTTGACTTCATTGATACCGTCCTCATGAGAAATACATGTGTATAGACTGGTTACGTCTAAGATAATCATATACATGTCTGGTTCCCAGGTGATATTAGAAATTATCCGTATAAAATCTGTTGTGTCACGGATATATGACGGTAACATTTTTACAAAGTCAATCAAAAAGAAATCCAAGTTCTGGGACATGGCTTCTGTTAGGCTGCCTTGGGATGAAATGATCGGTCTACCCGGTGGTGTTATTGAGTTCTTATGGATTTTGGGTAGATGGTAAAATGTTGGAGTAACCGGGTGTTGACAGTTTAAAAATTTGCATTAATTTGCATCAATCATTCCATTATTAAACCATTTTTCAATCATGATGTTCCAAAATGCTTCTATTGTACTCCTCCTTGGTGATTTTACTATAGCAGGAGGTGTCTGACAACTGCCTTAAAGCCTCAGTACAGTAAAAGTCCTGTGTCATAAGCACAATGTTCCCTCCTTTGTCTGAAGGTTTACAAATTATGTTAGGGTCTGCCAGTATCCTTGCTAGGGCTTGTCGTTTCTCTATAGTAAGATTTGCCTGTGCTCCTTTACATTTTTTAGATTATGTTGTCCTCATTTGTAGCAGATCATTCTTTACTGCTTCTTCAAATGTATCGATGGTATCGAAAGGTGTATTTGGTGTGAACACCGATCTGGTGAACATTTTATTGTGCAGCTGCATTAATCGGCTATAGAGCATTAAGTGATTTGGCAACACAGTATTATGAATTTATCTGTTAATACCATACATTGAAAATTGTATTTGTTTACTTAGCAGCAATGTAATCCTTGATTAACATATGAAACTGTATTGAAAGTCACCATTTCAAAATGGATGCCAGTTTTCTTCTCTGTAAGGTAGCATTTGGGATATGTAGTCCCACATCTATTTTTGGTGGATGTGCACTATATGTAATTGATCCCCACAAACAGTCCTTTTACCCGTGACCAAGGTGCGGCTGCACCGAAACGCGTCAGGCGTTTGGCTTGCCAGATGATAAAATAAAATATATTGTGTGAATGGAATTGGGCTTGAGCATCTTTTCGTCTAAACTGACAAGAAATTGGAGATATTTTAGGAGGACTCGCGCCCTCGCTCAAGCCTGCCGTCATCAGCGACAGAGAGACTCGTGAACTGAGTTGCATATTTTGGTAAATGTATTTTTACTTTTAATTTGTTCATTATTTTATGATATATATAGATATATATATATATATATTATACCACTCGCTTTCCTCTTCAAAGAAAGAGACGGCAATCCAAGATGAAAGAGTGTTGCCTCAGTTTTTAATTCATCAAAGCACTCCAGAAAGGGCTCGTTTCGGTTGTTCAACAACCTTTATCACCTGAAAATACTGTTCGGTTTCTTGCATGCAGCTGCACATTACTAGCAATTGCCAGCACTCGGGTTGAAATTAATTTACATACTGCACAGCCAAATACTAAATCATTATTTACAGCAGTTCAAAATATACTTTGCAAACACAAAAATAGCTTACATAAGTTTTTTTCTCTAATAGTATTCGGCACTTGGCCCTGACTGTAAATACACACTGACATGAGATTACTGTCTGAGCGGTCATTGAAATCGAATTATACTATATGTTTGGGATTCCTTAGGTCTTTGCCAGTGCGTCATATATATATAAACATAAAATACATAACAGTTTTCCTTTTCCAATGTGCGTGCTCCAGCCCCGAGAGGAAATGTCATTCCCATTAATCCATAAGTGCTGCAGAAATCTGTGTTACAATCAATTATTGTAAAAAGCCCAACAAAACGGCAGATGTGAAACCTTTCATCCGACCTTAAAAATACCAGAGATTATAATTCTATTGATCCGCTTCCTGCAGCCAAAGTCATTCTAAAACCATTGTTTTTTTTATCTCTCCTTTATCCCAATAACAATAGTTATAATTGGCTGGCTGCCATCGAAATGTCACCAATACCGCAAGTTGGTCTCATCTCTCAATTACGGTGTGTATTCATCGTAAAAAATGTACATATCTTTCCATCTTCCACCGCACGGCTGCTTCCTCGGGGCCCAGCTCCAAAATGCAAAGTGTTCCTAGCAAGAGTGCTGGCTTGTGTGATCGAAAGGCTCTGCCGGAAGCACACGAGGGATCTCATTGCCTTAACACCGAAGCACTAACCCACTACATGAATAATTATCCAGCACCCTCTATGCTACTATCTTCCAGAGATGCTCGAAATGAACAAGATACATTAACAATAGCGTGTTATGTGAACTCCAAAGTCCAACGCTTTACCTACTATTGCACAGACTGGAGTGGGAATAGAAAAGTTTACCCCTCCGTAGTCCAATGCTTTCCCTACTGTTGTATACATTGCAGTAGAAATAGTATATCTATTTTTCACATATGTTACTACTTTTTAAAATATTTGTAATATTATTTTTTCAATTTGATAATATTTTATGATATTTGTATAGGCATATATATGTATGTGTGTATGTATATATATATATATCACCAGTTTCTGTACTCAGGCATCAAAGCACTTACGGACACAGACCAAATAATTAGTGCAAATAATTTATTTAGTGCGGTATGTCGCCATAACGTTTCAGCTCGTCCGAGCCTTGTTCACATGACAATGTGAATGTGTTAGACCACAGTATTTAAAGTGACAGTGCAGATTTTCAAAACTTAACCATGTGACTGAACTAAGAATAGAGGTGGAAAACATACTGCGGCATTGGATTTATATCATGTGGAAAAATGCAGTCTAAAATCATTGTAGATGTCCAACATCATAATAAAATGATCGCTAATCAACAGATAATTTTATAATTGATTATAATCCAATAACATTGTGCAAATAAGCGTATTGTGCAACAGTACATGTTGTTATGTATAGAACGCAGTAATATCTCCCTATAATAGGCACCCCCATACTTCAATTAGATATCTGGGGTCCGCAGCTCTCGGCAATAAATGTATACATATTGTTGCTGTTATTAGTATAAATTATCATGACACCAATGGACTTCACAGACATAAGGTAAATTTCATAATGTGCAAAGATGCGCAAATGCAAACTCACCCAATTGTAAACAAAAGGGTCTATCGATAAGTACCTTAGTCTTAATTTTGTGAAATCAATTTTAAAATCATAGGTTAAATCCCATAGGTGCAAAATATGCAAAATCACAATACTAGCATGATCGTTCATAATGCACACCTATAATTGAATTCAAATTATTTGATCAATTTATCTAAGCGTTAAATACTACAAATAATATAGTAAATCACATATTGATATTACATTTTCATGCTTGATGCCTTGTTGATCCTACCCCAAAACATCCTACTAATTTCAGTATTCCCAATTACTAATCTAAAACATTTTTAAACCATTTCTTATAAAAGAACCCTTGTGTTAAGTGACATTTAGAGATTAAAAACATATACATCATTACTGTTCACCGATGGATTGTATATATATATATAAATATATATATATATATATATATATATATATATATATATTTGTAGATTTAATTTTTCTTTCAATTTGTTAATTATTTTATGTTATATATATTTATATATATGCGTTTTATATATGTAAATTAAAAAATTCAATAGAATGTGAAATACATTTGGTAATATTAGTATGTTTATGTAAGTATATATTTTCATATAATATAAAATGCTACTTAACTTTTTATATGTATATTACATTATAGCAATGCTATATATCGAAATATTGAAATATTTAATATTTACTATTTTTATCTATATATTTCTATTAAAATTCAATATTTCTGTCTTACTAAAATATATTAGTGTGAATCTATATATTTTTTTCGATATTTTTATACTTACCTTTATATGTATAGGAAAACAATATTGCTGTAATAGATATTTTTGACACAATATTTATGTATCACAATATTTGTGTTCCCAATATTATGTCACTGATCCAAACAGATTGCAAAACCACCATCAAGGTACCCTCGCCTACGGACCTCCAGGACTGCTCCCCGGCTTCTGTTACTCCATCCCTGAGTTAATTGCAACAGAAGTCATTGACAGGAGCACTACATCTTCCTCGGAGACCTCAACTTTCACCTCAGTGACCAGAACGACGCCAACACAGCCAACCTCCTCAAAAGAATGAACAACATTGGCACCACCCAACTAGTCACCGACCCCACACACAATGCTGGCCACATGCTCAACCCCATTTTCACATTCAGCTTCAGAGTCAAGTACAGCCATATCACAGAACTCACCTGGACAGACAAATCCATTGTCTTCTTCATCATCACCACAGCCTCTGGCACTGCCCCAAGCCGCCCAGCACCTCACACTGCTGCTGGAACTAAGTATCTGAAAGCCAATGGACCAACGCCCTCAATACCTCCCCCATGAACACTACAATGAACCTTGAACAGGCTGTCAAGAACCTCACTGCCTGGATTACCGCCTGGATCACTCCAGCTGGTACACCCCAGAAGTGAGAACTACAAAACGCAAATGTAGGCAACTAGAAAGGAAATGGGGCACCAGCAAGCAACTCACAGACCACACCACCTTCAAGACATCGCTCAACCATTACCTCTAACTCCTGAAAGTTTTAATAAGAATACCCTAGCTGACCGCGTCAAAGCCAACTCCAACCACAGCAAAGAACTCTTCAGCATTGTCAAGGAGTTCTCCATTCACATTGCAACTGAAAACATCATCATCCCTCCCATAAACTATGCAACACCATGGCAGACTTCTTCCATGACAAGATCTCCACTGTCTACAAACACTTTGAACCAAAAGCAGCTTCTTCATTCTCAGCCTTATCGCCCCCACAGACACAATCTTCGACTACCAGATCACCAGTTTACCATTCAAAGCACTACCACCATCATGCATTCCGTTCTCTCAGGTGCACCCACGGATCCCTGTCACTACCAAATGTTCAACCTCAGAAACAGGACTATAAGCAACAAACTCACTGTACATCCATCACCTCAGCCATCTTCCCTGAAGATTGGAAACACGCTGAAGTCAAACACCTCCTCAAGAAACCGTCTGCCAACCCCAATGAGCTAAAAAACTACTGGCTCATCTCGCTGCTGCCCCTTCCAGCCAAAGTCTTCGGAAAGGCCATCAACCATCAACTCACAGAATACCAGGAGAATTACAATCTGCTGGACCCATCCCAATCTGGATTCCACATGAACCACAGCACTATAAACCACCCTGATCGCGGCTACTGATGAAATCAGAGCCCTCCTAGACAGGGGAGAAATGACTGCCCTGATCCTTCTCAACCTCTCAGTGGCCTTCGATACCATGTCCCACCACATCCTGATCAAGAGGCTACATCATATCGGAATCCTAGAAGACACCCTCAAATGGATGACATCCTTCCTCACAGGAAGAACCCAGAGAATTTGCCAACTTCTCTTCACCTCGGAATCCAAGAACATCATCTGCAGCAACCCTCAAACCTCATTCGTCAGCCCCATGCTGTTCAACACCTACATCGCTATAGCCCATGGACTAAACATCATATCCTACATATCCGACACCCAGCTCAACCTTTCTCTGTCAGAAGACCTATCCACAACGAAAGCCAACTTGCGACTGTGCATGACCAGCATTGCCGACTGGATGGTCAGCAACTGCCTCAAACTCAATGCAGACAAGACTGAAGTACTGATTTTCGGGTACAACTACTCCCCGTGGAATGACTCGTGGTGGTCCGCTGAGTTAGGAACCTCATCCACTCCAACAGACCATGCCCGGAACCTCAGCAGCATCCTACACAGCATACTCACCATGAAAAACCAGATCAAACCAGTCTCCACTGACTGCTTTTTCATGCTTCGCATGCTCCAAATGATCTTCAAATGGCTCTCTGTCAGCACTAGATGTACGATCACGGAAGCCCTCATCACCAGCTACTTGGATAATGGCAATGCGCTCTACGCAGAAATCACCACTCACATCCTGAAGAGACTGCAGACCATACAGAACTCAGTGGCCATACTCATCCTCGATCTTCCCAGATGGACCCACATCACCACCCACCTCAGGAAACTCCACTGACTCCCGTCCACAAAAGATGTCAATTTAAGATGCTGACCCACGCCTACAAAGCCCTGCACAATCAAGGACTGACATACATCAACCACCACCTGAGCTTCCACCAACCCACCAGACACCTGTGCTCCACATAACTTTCCCATACTCCTCACATCCACCGGAGCAACAGTGGAGGACACTTTTTTTCCAACCTCGCCGCAAAGTCCTGAAACGGCCTCCCCCTCTACCTCCAGCCCTTCCCCTCTCTTCAGGAATTCAGAAAGGCAAACAAGACCTTGTTGGTCAACTGATTCCACCCAAGCAGATTTGCCCTCAGCACCTGGATACCCTTGCGAGTGACTAGTAACGCTTTAGAAAACAAGTTTGATTGATTGGCTGAAGGGTCACCGCAATTTATTATTTTCAAACATTTTTGAGTCACATGGTGTGTTTACAAATGTATTGCCAAATACATTTAGGGCCAGATGTGCGGCCCTTATATTTAGTGCCTCGCAATTTGCGACTCATTGTGAGTCGCAAATTGCGAGGTGCTAAATGAAATGTACAACAGTGTTATTACACTGTTTTGCGATTCCCAATGGGCTTGCAAATTGCGAGGTTCATTAATATTAATGAACCTCTCACAGTTTGCAAGCCCATTGGGAATGCCAGCCCTCCCAGGGATGGTGGCATGCTGGGCTCAGCCGACCACCATGTCTGGGTCTGCTTTTTAATAAAGCAGCTTATTTTTTTAAATGCTGCCCATTTTTCTTAAAGGAAAATGGATGCATTTAAACAAAAAACATTTTTGTTTCATTTTTTCGGGCAGGCAGTGGTCCCTGGCACCACTGCCTGCCCTTAAAAATATTTTTAGAGACAGTCACAAAGTGGAAGTGGACCCCTTCTAAATTGCGACTGCATTGCCACCCTTGAAGAGGGTGGTAATTTGTGAGTGTTTTGCAACCGCAATTGCAGTCACAAAACATTCACAAATAGCATTGCGGACGCAATTAGGAAGGGAACACCCCATCCAAATAAATTGCGACTTGCTATTTAGGAATTGTACATGGCCAACAGTGATTTTGCATGCGCAAACAGGTTCGCAAATCCGTTCCACATGCAAAATCGCGTCGTACATGTAGCCCACAGTCTAAATGTAATTTGTTTTTTTATAGATTTGTTTCCACAGGATTGTGCAGTTCTCATTAATGGCTGGAAAGATCTTAATCCTAGATATTGCATTACATACCAGTGGGTAGTAGTTGAACTCTTTTTGTCATCCCCCTGTACCCATCGATCCATTTAGCTGAAAAACTGTAGGGGAATGACATTGTAAATTCAAGTCTGAACATCCCCTGTCTGCAGCTCTGCTCTCCACCTTCAGCCCTGTGCAGTTTCTACTATCAAGTGGAGCTTTAATCTTCTCCCTAACTTATGTTGGGCTCAAACTAAAGAAATTTTAACATTCTGGTGTGATCCTCTTTGCCAAATAATCATTTATTCTGATTCAATCACCTGTCTATTGACAGCGCAAGCTACTGCCGTATCCACCTCCTCTTTTGGCTTACATGGTGTATATTAAATGGTATTGGATTTGTACCTGTTAGCTCAATACATCAATATTCTGGACCGGATTATGACTTTGGCGCCCCAATTGCTGGACCACCTTGCGGCGGTCAGGAGAACGCTGACAACCCAGCGGCATCCCGACTGCTGCATTACAAGTTAACTGCAGGGCTGGCAGTGTTGCAGCAGTGGTGCCATGACAGTATCATGCTTCAGCTCATTAAGAGCCTGCAGCACATGCCGCTGCCGTGGCACCACCTCTTGCACATCAGTACTCTGTGTACCAAGCACCATGCCATGCATGGCATACAGTGCATGCACGACAGAGGAGTGGCGGCACAACATGTGCCCCCATGTGTTGGAAACTGGCTCTGTATATACTATACCAAAGTAAGGCATAGTGTGCACAGAGTCCAGTGGGTACCTAGAGGTATAGCAGAGGCTACATTAGATAATGACTAACAGCTCTATTTGTAGTAGTGTGTTCGAGGCTTATCATAGGGTGTGTTATTTATTTATTGCATTCACTCAGGCAAGAAATGATGGTACACACTCAGAGACAGAATCCAGACCAATTAGGTAAGTATAAAAAAGATATACCTATGTTTTATTTCTAAAACCAAGCAGGACTTGGCACACATAGGTACAATATACTTTCAAATGCAAGGCTGTACACAGAAATGCAATTGTAGACTTAATTGGTATTGTTACAGATTTGTATTTGCTGTTAAAACAGTTCAGAATACTTTGAAAATACTTTGGATTACTTTATTGTTTTGCAGGTAAGTAAACGATTTACAATACTGGGTGCCTGGGGTTCAAACCAATGTTCCCCAGGGTTCAAGGAGGCATTCAAGTTGCACCACCAGCGGCACTAGGGCGGCCGGGTGCAGAGGCCCAATGTTAGCCGATGGGGCTAGAGAGGCCTTCAGTTAGGGGCTGCTCATGAGCAGGCCACTCGGTTGTGAGATCAAAGCTCCTGGGGTTAAGATCAGCACTGCAGGGGCGAAACAATCAGCACAGGAGCTGCACCACCAGCGTCATGGGGCGGCTGGATGCAGGGTGCCAAGGAGACGTCAGGAGCCCTGTTGCTTGCAATGGAGATCTCCGGTTTGGAAAAAAGGCTGCAGGCTCGGACAAGGAGGTTTCCTGAGGGTGACCACTGGCAAGAGAGGTAAATTGGGTTGTTGAGAGATGCCTGAATACTGTCGATTGGGCCACCCAAGGCTGTGGGGCGTCAGGTGCAGGGGTGTTTTGGGGCGTTGGGTTTTCTTACCAGCTCCGTTCGTGGTCGGGGGACCCCTCAGGTTGAGGCTACAGGTGTTGGTTAGAAGATCGAGGCAGGTTTAGGATCACTGGATCCCAGGTCAGGGAGAAACCTCCTTGTGGTGTTGAGCCACTCGAACTCGGTCTGTGGGCGTCTGGTGCAGAGTGGTGCCGAACCATAGATTCATCTGGATCCGGGTTCTGTGTTGGAGTCTTTTGTTTGAGCAAATCCGGTGCTCACCGGAGACAGTCTTTTTGGCTAAGGCATGGCAAGTCCTCTGGGTTCTGGATGGCTGCTGGAAACGCCGTGGTTTCGCTGGTTGCAGGTCGAAGTTAGGACAGGCCGGTAGGGCTGGGGCCAAATCAGTTGCTGTTCTCTTCTTTCTTGTTCAGCGTGGCTCTTCAGTCCTTCTTCTTTCTTTTTCTAGAATCTGAGGCGGCAAGGTTCAAGTTCGCCCCTAAATACTACATTTAGGGGCGTTACGGGGTGTGCAGGTTGGAACTAATGGGTCCCTTCATTGGGGTGTGCACACCCTCTGTTATGCCACCCCCCAGTGGGAGAGGGGCATGATCCTCTCTCTGATTGGCTGTGTCCCCTCATATTCAAGATGGATGGGACTGAAATGTCTGCTTCACCTCGCCTCCCCCACCTGAGTGGTAGGGTTGGCAATGGTGGGCATACCTCTCTTTCTAACTTGGTTTTCCTGCTGATTCTCCCACTCAAAGTGGGGTTCAGAACCTGTGGGAGCCAGTTGCTGGGGGCAGCAAAAGGCAGGGTCAGCTAACAAAGCCGGCAGGCCCTTGAAGCTTACCCTTCGTGGGCCCAGCCCATCCTGGGGGAGGCATGACACCTCTGCTCAGGATGGGCTTTAATATTTACAGTATCTTAGAATGGACTTAGACACTGTAGGGGGACAGGGCTCATGCAACTTTACCCTCACCTGTGTTCTAGTGCACCCTGCTAGAAGGGTGATTCATTAGGCCACAGGCAGTGGATAGCAGGCATGGCACACAAAGATGTGTGCCGTGTCGACTCTTCACTTTTCTCTGCACAAAAACACGCAGCCTGCAATGGCAGTGTGTGAGTGTTAAGGTGCAGGGTCTCTAAGGGTGGCACAATAGGTGCTGCAGCCCTTAGAGGCCTTCCCTGGTCACAGTGCCCATGGTACCCAGGGTATCTTTTACAAGGTGCTTACTTGTGACCAGATAAGTGCCAATTGTCGATACAAAGGTACAGTTTTGGGAAAGAACACAGACCCTGGGAACCTTTATCACTTTTAAAACATATGGGTCTTTTGTTATCTTTTTCCATTCCTTTTGGAACAGAAAATGTCCTCCGAATTTTCTTTAGGGAAGAACTAAAAGTTATCTGTATACTCACCCCTTGATCCAGAAGTTGACTGACTTCTCCCTCGACTTCCTCTTCTTCTGTTAAAGCAACCTCTTTGAGGAAAGAAACTTGAAGACCCTTTGGAATCCTCTTCCTGCTCCGTTGTATACATAGTTATATTGGGACCTCTGAAAACCCTTGCCAGCATTCGGTCCCCGTCTGCTGGCCCTTCCAAAAACACCTCCACATACCTTTCTTATATTAGTTTGTGCTTTTCCTAGAGCAGTAAACGTGGACACATGTTTGCCCAAACTATTTACCATGCCCTCATCAAACAGCAAACCTTTAGCCTCCTCGCTGGGTTCCTTGCCTACCATGTCTCCTAATTTAGGATTTATTATCTTTAAAATATATTTCCTGCATTTTGCCAAAAGCCCTGAATTGGCATCACCTAAAAATACCATTGCCCTTTGGCTCCATCCTCTCAATAGTTGAACGTCAACCTGTTTTCTGTTAATATAAGCTTCCTCAGCCATGTCCATTATCTTTGCTAATGGACCTAATATGTCCAACAATCGGTCTTGACATTGTTTCAAAGGCCTTTCTAGACCCTTGCGTGCGTCCCTTGCCATTTTAAATATATAAGAAATCATATATGTATCATGATTTGGTGTGAAATACACCTTGTTATCAATTTGTGGTCCTGAGCACTCAGCTCTTAATATGTTTACGACCTCTCGTTCCAGAGGTTTCCATATCCATTGTTTTATAAATTTACCAACATGATCCAGAGGCCACATATTATCCCTTCTTGGGTGTCTTAACTCATATGGACTAAACATCTCTTCCCCCAATGAATCTTTAATCACTGTCTTGGATGAAGAAGTAATGTCATTCTTCAAATCATCATTTAAGTCATCTTCCTAATCAACATCAAATATGTATTCATCATACATTCTATCAACGCTTTCAACAACTTTATCGTCAATATCCATTGCATATTCCTCCTAAATCTTGTGTGCCGCTACGGACACCTTTGCTCTGCGTGCCGCTACGGGCACCAACTCTTGTCAGGGAGTTAAATCCATCCTTGCTATTCTAATTTAAATGTTTTTTTTCCTAACCTTTTTAGCTGGTCTACTCTCTTTTCTGCCCTCATCCTCTTCCGAAAAGAACCAAAAATCTTCCTCAGACCTTGTTTCCTTTCTTTTCCTTTCCATTACAATTTTTACTACTTCCCTTATAGAAGATTTAATTTCACTTTGTATTAACTTCCTCAAACTTTCATCACATACTCTACCTTCAACCACCTGTTGATTTACACTACTCTCTTCCAAAATCATCAAAAACTTTAACTCTTCAGCCTCAAATCCTTAACTGTATAGCCCCTCCCCCAAAAAATACACCTCCTTTTTCAGCTATTTGATCGTGAATGGTTTCCTCTCTGAAACCACCTGCTCTTGTTTGTTTTCTACATATATTCCATTATACTCCATTTGTTGTCTCCCAGTCCAAGATGGCCACCATGATCTCGCCGGATCACTGCGGACCAATCAATGCTCTCCCAATTTCCTTGCTGATAGTGTGACTGTGCGCGCTCAACGTGCTGTCTTTCATGAATTATAGGCCAACAGCTGAGCAGATGGACAGCATGGAAATTAAATAAACAGGATGACATTTTTCATTAAATTATGCCATGTCTCAACATACATTTGTGGTATAATGCTAATATTTACCAGTGGATATTTTGTTATATAATATTTGGCAGCTAAATTGCTAAAACAGACCGACATCAAAGTATGAGTGTGAGTCTATCAGTTAAATATATATGGAAATGTACAGTTTTACCATTTCTTTTGTCACAAAACACAAAATAAATATGGATAAATACAGTCAGAAATGCTAAAAAAATAAATACCATAAAACTGGGAGCCCTAAATATAATCCAAGATTGTACTTCTCTGAACAGGAGCAGCATTTAAAAAAGGAGGAGAGTTCTATGTAAGAGACATTTATTGTTTATTGATGTTCCAGTTTTGGATTGTTCTTTGTTACAAGGTGCTGCTGTGCAGGAGTGGCAATAAAAGGTTATGCATAATTGTACTGAAATCAATGTTTCATTCTGTTAAATGGATTTCTTTTTTGGCAAATCTTCCTGTGGCTTGTATTCAATTATCTACGTGCATTTCGGCATAGCTCCTTTTTCAGGAAAGCCACGTGCTAATGACCTTCAAAAGTACCTGCAAATACATATCACAATAAAATAAATATTGCCCTCAACATAAGACAACGCAAGAAATTACTAAAATATAAAATTGATAACACGATTTGTAACCACTGATTGAAAACCATCACCTTAAAAGAAACCACTGTGAGGAAAACAGTAACCGGCATGGGCCTTAAGTCATACTGCATACCATGAAACAGAAAGGAACACCAAGCTAGGAGGGGGATTCACATTATGCACGACATACATAAAGAACCATAAATAGTGCTCCAAGGTTGAAATTGCAGTATGTAACGAAAATAATGTATAAAAAAAAAGAATAGCAGGATTCAACCAACTTGTGTTGTTGCAACAACACAGGTTGGTCAGTGCTTAATTTGTAAAAATATAAGTGCGGGAGCTCTCGTCAGAAGGCCACCGCAGTTTGCACAACACATTGCCACTGTACTTACACAACTACTAACTATCACACTGAAGTGTGATAGTTCAGACTGTTTTAGGTCGCCAAAGCTTTAAGAATGGCTGGGGTGGCAGGTATTAGTTGTTGTTAATGTATATTGAATTAACAAACAACTGTTTTTCTGCTAATCTTTAAATTACACAAACAGTGTGGCAGCTGTAATAAGTGAAGGTTCAGGCAATTAACTCCCAGTGCTGGCAATTAAGGGCCGGTGCCGGTGCCGGGCACTGGAAACCCAAGGCCCAATTTAAGCACTGAGGTTGGTTGAATCCTGCTATTCTTCTTCTTTCCCCCTCCTAGCATTGTGTTCCTTTCTGTTTCATGGTATGCAGCATTGTAAGTACATGTCCATGACAACTAACATATACAGTTTTTGACTTTCTTCTTTAAAAAGACCTATGATGTTAATGTCAATTTCCTCCATGGAACCCTTAGAAAGATTCCTGCATCTCATGGGAGATGTCCTGATGATAACAAAAAGTCAATCTAAGCATTCAGGTATAAAACGTTCTTTTTCTATGTACATTAGAGGACACCAGAAACGCTTTATAACTCGCTCTTTCATCTTCACTATTCAAATGTGGCTTTTATGTGCCTGTTCCATTAACTGTTTCCTAATACTTAGTGGGGTACTAGCCTCGTTCCCCTAAAATCTGACCCATTCTTTTAGATAATTCATCTTTCATTAAGCAAAAAGTGTTGCACGCATCACTGACTTGAACTTTGTTTCCCATGCTCCATTCAATGATTTTAGCAACTTCTCTCAAGTTCTCATCTTTCATCGCTTATTCATTACAAAATACCTCATGACACCATCTGTTATTTCACAAACTTTAATCTGCTCCCATTGTTTCATACAATCATCATCCCAAATTTCAACTTCAATTTCAATATTAACTTATCCTTTTTTTTAAAACATGTTTTATTGATTTTGCATTTTAAACAGGAAATTTGGCCCATAAACCCAATGAAGTTCCAAATAATGGTAAGGAAAAAAACTAATGCCCGCACGTACACACAACCCTACCCCCCAACCTGGCAGCCATCAATTGAACAGGATGCAAATCTATGTAGAAACATCTGTGTCCCACAATCACCCCGGCCCACCAATAACCGATGAACGATCTGATTTCATTATCCATCAATGAGCACATTGGCCGAACAGGTTCCAATTCTATACCTTGGTAATATGTCCACACCTGCCATATCTTGGGGTGCTTCATGGGGCAACTTCTTGCTTTATATACCGCCACTTCCAAACACATACAATGGTACATGCTATTCTTCCATACCGCTAAGGACGGAGGGGTTGCAGCCTTCCACTCACGTGCTATGTCCCGCTTCGCTAAGGTCAGGCCCAAGTATAAAAGAGATAATTGATACCTATTACTACCTAAATCGCTGGTGAGAAGTAGTAAAGTGAGTTTTGGATCCATGGGTATCGACCAGGCGAGAACTCTGCCTAGACAGACCGTCACCCCATACCAGTATTTCTGTAGAGCCTGACAGCTCCAAACCGTGTGAATAAATGTGCCCTTCTCTGTGCCACATTGGAGACAGGTCAGAGATCACATCCACCAAAGTCTATGCCATGTAAAGTATATCCTATGAAGATATTGAAGTTGAATACGCCGGCGTCGGGCCTCAATCACAGTAAGACATGGTGCCCCCAGTGCCTCTGTCCAGTTTCTCATTTTGTAGAACCCCAACACCTGCCTTCCGCGCAGCTGAGGGTCAGAAACACATCGGGTTAATTGGATATGAGTGTTTGATATATCTGTGCAACCTTATAGCCTCCCAGGTCAGCCATAAAAAATGTACCCTTCAAGGGATTTAATTCGAGTAGGGACGCAAGATCCGCGATAAAAGAAGTCAGAGCATGGTGGAATTGGAGATACCAATGGAACTGACTACGATGAAGTTGAAGTTTTGAATGTCTTTAAGACCGTCCCATGAATCATGCCCCCCAGCATAGAAATCCCGATAAGGTCCCACTTACAGAAACCCTCCAGGAAGGTCACTTGCAAAAGTTGATGACCTCTTCATAGAGGCATCCATTCCACCACCCCATCTGTTGGAGGGAGGAATGCCACAAAGTAAAGACCACCCTCATTGCCGCGGGAAAACTCTTTTTTATTGCCACCACCATATAGGTAAGAAAGCATATTTGAGTCTCTCATTGCCCACCTCTCGGCTGCATAGGCGGATCACCCTGGACACCGTACAACCAGTCCTCCTCCAGCAGACGAGTTAGAATTGGCTCCAGACTGCTTGTTCACCCTAAAGTCCCGTCAGGGGATGCAAACGCCCCAGGATATTTAAACAGTCCCACTGCCACCTGTATGCCTGAGGCCCAGTTGAGAGCCTAGGGGCCCCCCACCACCGGGGACACCATGGACTTCGATAAAATAATGTATAGACCCGATATCTCCCAGAAAATGCGCATGATCTGCAGCACACAGGAATATTAATTAATCTTGTCAAACAGTAAGCTGTTTTGTTTTGCATACTGGGAATATTCACAATGTCAAAAGAACTTCCTAGTAACTTGATCACCTATCTACAAATCCTTGTTTAAATATATTTGAAAAGACATGGAGGAACAACAAAACCTCAGAAACATGCACCGCCCACAGATCAGCCACCACAGCACGCCACAAACTCATCAAACCCACAAAGAAAAATTTCCTCCAAGACGGGATCTCCACCAACGCCCACAACTCCAAAGAACTCTTCTCCATCATCAAGGAATTTACCAAACCCTGAAGCAAAACAGACGTACCACCCTCCCAAGACCTCTGCCACAGACTCAGCACCTTCTTTCACCTCAAGATTAAGAGGATCTACGAATACTCAGACAACCAATTACTCTGCACCGCCCCAGCTCCCAACACCAGCGACACCACTCCACTCACCTAGACCCCGCTCACGACAAAAGACACCATAAAGGGTATGAACAGCATCCACTCCGGAGCACCTTCAGACCCCTGCCCACCCCACATCTTCCACAGAGCTGCCAGGGCCATCACGCCCGAATTATGCCAGACGATCAACCGCTCCCTCGAAATCGCCACATTCCCCAATGACTGGAAACACGCCGAAGTCATCCCCCTCCTGAAGACACCCTCCGCAGACCTGACGGACCTAGAAAAATTCATTCCCATATCCCTGCTTCCATTCGCAGCCACGGTCACCAAAAAGGCCGTCAACACCCAGCTAGCAAACTTCATCGAAGCCAACAACGACCTGGATATCTCCCAATCCGTAATCCTGCAGCAACCACATTACCAAGACCACCCTGCTCGCCGCCACCGACGACATCCGCTCCCTCCACGACCAGGGCCAAACAGCAGCCCTCATCCTCCTGGACCTCTCGGCTGCTTTCGACACCTTCTCCCACAGCACACTAGCCACCAGACTCCAAGACGCCAGCATCCAGGGCAAAGCCCTGGACTAGATATGCTCATTTCTCGCAGGCAGAACCCAGCGAGTCAGTCTCCTGCCCTTCCTCCGGAACCAACGGCGACCAGATGTGGAGTGCCCCAGGGATCCTCCCTCAGCCCCACCCTTTTCAACATCTACATGGCCCCCCTCACAACCATAGTCAGAAACCACGGGCTCAACATTTTCTCCTACGCTGACGACACCCAGCTCATCCTCGCCCTCACCAAAGAACCCAACATCACCAGGCACAACGTCCAAGAAGGGATGAAAGCCGCCACCACCTGGATGAAGAAGAGCTGATTGAAAATCAACTCAGAGAAAACAGAAGTCCTCATCCTTGGCCCCACACCTTCTGCATGAGATGACACATGGTGGCCCCCCACCCTCAGAAACCCCCTACCCCAACGGACCATGCACAAAACCGTGGCAAAATACTCGCTCAATGTTCACGATGAACCACCAGATCAACGTCACATCCTCAGCCTGCTTCAACACCCTCTGCATACTCCGGAAAACATTCAGATGGATCTCAGATGAATCCAGAAAAACGGCCACGCACACCCTCATTAGCAGCAGACTGGGCTATGGCAACGCTCTCTACAATGGAATCAACAAGAAACTACTTCGCAAACTCCAGATCATCCAGAACGCTGCAGCCCGACTGATCCTAGACATCCCCCGCTGCTACCACATCACCCAACACCTACGAGATCTCCACTGGCTCCCCATTGAAAGAAGAATAACCCCCCCAAGTTCCTCCCTCACGCATACAAGGCTCTCCACAACTTTGGACCTGCATACCTAAACAACCGCCTTTCCTTCCACACACCCAAGGACACCTCCGGTCAGCTGACCTTGCTCTAGCCAATGTCCCATGTATCTACAAGACCAGAACGGGAGGAAAGTCTTTATTCTACCTCGCAGCCAAGGCCTGTAACGACCTCCCCCTCCGTCCCCGACAAACACCTACACTGCTCCAGTTCAGGAAGGACCTCTAGACCTTGCTTTTCAGATGACCCAACCACTCAACAGAGCGCCCCCCCAGCGCCCCGAGATCCTTGCTTCACCAACCCCTGATTGATTGATTGATTGATTGATTCTGTGCATCTTTTTTTACAAACTTCTATCAAATGTGTATGATCGGTAACAACTGTGAACTTGGAGCCCCATATAAAAATGTTGAACTTGATAACAGCCCAGAAAACTCCAAGATCTTCCTTTTCAGTTACAAAGTAATTTATTTCGGGGCCTCTCAGTGATCTTGAAGCAAATACCACTGTTCTTTCTTCTTCTCCAATGCGCTGTTTTAATGCTATCCCTAAACTTTTTCGCTTCTATCTTTGTTTATGATTCATGGACATTTTGGATTAAACTTTCTCAAATTCTGGCAAACTATCATTGTTCCAATCAAATTTTACATTTTCTATGTTAAGTGACACGTGAGTCGTTTTACTAGCCAGGTTCATCCCATAAAGGATATTTCATCCT
The DNA here is from genome assembly GCF_964204655.1 of Triturus cristatus. NCBI lineage: Eukaryota > Metazoa > Chordata > Amphibia > Caudata > Salamandridae > Triturus > Triturus cristatus. The sequence goes on along the minus strand of NC_140587.1, from coordinate 575,425,624 downwards.
CATTTTTCGGCCTTTACCATTTTGTTTTAAATGTATTTACCAACTGGGAAATCCCGATTACCAGTAACTTGAGGATCAAAATACTAAATTTCTTGCCTTCCAAGCTTAGTCTTCTCTTTTTTAAGGATTGTCATAATCCTGCAGTTTATTCAAAATGTTTTGTACTCTTTCAATGTTCTCTTCGTAACTTAACGCAGAGACTTAAGCCAAACGGCTCCTTCCAAAAATAGGGCGTTCCCATAGGTATTATAAAAGCTTTTAGATCTCATGAATCAGGATGCAGACATATTTATTGATATGTTGATACTGACAAGTATTTAGTGACAAGAATTTGTCTGCAGTCACAACCTCAATTCTGTAAAATCAATGGTTAACAAAATGGTACCTCCTTGTTTTTCTCTGCGGCTTCAGCTGCCTCTATAACTGTAGCTTCACATAACTTCCTCAACTGTATCTTGATGGCTAGCCTCATACTAATAGACATAATTCTTGCTCCGCTACACTCAGGCTTGGACCCCTCCTTTATCTTTATTTTATATATGTAATCTTTGAGACATCCAAACTTGTCTTTGAAGAAATTTAGTAATGCTTTAATGAAACCCACTTCTATTTGGTTATTTGAAATTTCTGGAACTATGGTTTGCTTAACTTTCAATAAAATAGGTTGGATCAGCATTTGGATCAAGTTGTACATGTAACATTTTTTGTGGCAGCCAGCACTAACGTAGATGTTTCCTACTAAAATCTCCCTTTGCACTCAATCATGTCTATAAAATATCCTTTCATCTTTATAAGAACACCACAATAGGCACCAGGTTTTATATCCAATATATTCAGAACTATTTTCCCTTCAAACGTTTTGATGCATGGGTGCCAAGATGCAATTGTGAGCTTTGAGCAGGAATCAAATAGCTTCATTAAGTCACTACCTTCTGCACTAGCTATGTTTTTCAAATGCCCCTGGCCTTCTTCTCCAATCTGTAAAACTATTTCATTACACTCATCATTGATTTCCCTAACACTAGTATTGCCCTTCTTTTCTTTACATTCAACAGCAAAGTGTCTTCTTATTTTTTTTGTTGCAATTATTGTAATATTGCTTTGCTGCTAGATACTCTTTGCTGCAGCCATAATGTCGACTTTGATTACATCTGTAGCACACCACTTTTGAAAAATATCCTCTTGTTTTGCTTTTACGCAGTATGATACTTTACTTGTTGTTCATCACTTGGACATTGGTCAATCTGTCTGAATATTGTTGTATTTCTTTGAAAGATACCAGAATGTGCTCAACTCTTTACATAATGATCAGAACTTCTTACAAAGGAGGATCATCTTCTTTTACAGTTCTTCTCTTATTTTGTCATCTTTGTAATGAAATATGAACTGGCCTAGTATTTTTTTAGTCCATTATGATACCAAATTTAAACAATGCTGCAAGACTCTTAAGAGCCTTTAAATATTCCTCAACACTCTCTTCAGTTTTCTACACCCTCATTAAAAAAAAGGGTCGCTCTCTAAAATAATACCTACTTTTGGAAGATAGTGTGTATTTAACATTTTCTCACTTATTTCATGCTAATTAAATCCTCTAGCTAATTTACTTGCCAATTCTGGTAAATTTTCATAAACCTATTGCCCCTCAGGTCCAAGACAATGCATCAAAGGAGATATACATATTTCTTCACTTAAATTTGTTCCATAAAAACAAGTACTATGTCTAAATACGTGTTACCTTCTGCCCATTTCTTAACTGGTTCACTAAATAAAGGTGAATACATTAAGTTCTGCATTTTCCAAAATTCACTCACAATTCAAATGTTGTTCACCAATAAATCCCAAACAAAAATTAAAGGAGGATTTTCTTCTTTGTCCTTTCAGTAGCGTACACCAGTTCAGCACTAGCAGTGAAGATTATTAGCTTTTTTCTTTTGAAAATCTCAAAGATTAATTTAACGCGTACAAACAGAAAGATGATACTTATTAAATGCAAATTCTTTTGGTGTTGAGTTGCTGTTTACTTTCTGCTCATCACATTTGTGGAATTTCCAAGAAGGAGATTTAACTCAGGATGAATTTCTTCTCACAAATGAATTACTGTATGATACGTTTCTCAGCCACAACAGCTCCAATTGCCTCTCCCTATCTCTCTCCTCTGTATTCCATTACATAATTCTCGTATATTATATCATTATAGTCTAAGATGCAACATAGTTCTGTGTCAATACTATGAATGTCTGCTTTAAAATGTGTCAATATGCTCATCCACTCACTACTAGGAGGTTGCATGTTTGCTCCTCACGCCTGCCCTTGTAAAAGATAATTCTAATTAATAAACAATACTTGTTTAACAAAACCATGTTTTCTTAACATTGGCTAGGCATGCTCTAAACTAGGCCTGACTCCAGCTTGTATTTCTACATTTCCACGTTTTGATTTCTCGCTGTCTCCACACACAGCAAAATGTGCACAAACGAAAAGCTTTGTTTATATGTTGTTCCTAGTAAAGTTTACCATAAGCATTTCCATCAAAATGTAACTGTACAAGGCCTCTCTGTCTGTTCTCAGTAGTTGTATTCATTATATAAGTCTGTCATTGTTTTGAGTGTGACTAAATTTGTACGGTTACATCCAATGACATTATGTAAAAAGAGGACTAATTACTATTTATTAGGGGATGGTCTTTAGAATGGTGCTAGGTAATGTAGCATTATATTCTGTACTGTGTTTGATCACTTTATGCTGACTGTGTGATTTCACTGTGTAAAGAAGATCATTCTGGAGCTGAGCCAGACGAAAGGAGCTCGTTGTTTTGGTATTAACATGCATGTCTGTCTCATGCTTAGGACTTAGAATAATCTCTGATATTTTCTCTGTGGTCTGATATAATTTCAAATCTCTTGCTGCATTTAATTTAGCTTTGCGGCAATTCCCTATTCAAGATTTATTATGCATTTCAACTGATTTTGAGACTAATCACATTTTACCTTCTGTAATGAAAAGTCTTCTTATAAACGTTTATGGTTTCTAACTTTCTAACTTATATGAATTTCAAGAAAGCTTATTGAATTGGTTATGCTATTAGAATCAATGACAATCTAATTTCTTAGGGCCACCGCTCCCAATTCTGCTAAGGCACTTTATCTTCTAGCTAATCAGACTGTCAAAGATAGTATCAACACCCTCATTCCCTTCTCTGAGCTGTAGATCGTCGCCTGGAGTTGGTTAGGCTGTGCACCTTTAGTGATGCTACTGTGAGTTAGTTGCCTGTGTTCCCTGCCCACTTTTCATCTTTGATGATTAGAAATGTTGTTCCTCTTTTCAATTTCCTATATCACATCACATAAATCATTTAAATTGAGCATTATGATTAAGGCTACCTGTTTTCCGTTTTACTGATTTTTCCAGACAGAAAACAGTTCATTTTCCTGCATTTATTTATTTTTAGATGTGGATGAAAACAGAATTTGGATTATTTTTTAAGAGATTCTAAATGCTCTCAGTCATGACTGCCAGGCCAATAGCTGTGCGGATTGACAGGTAAAGGGTTAAAAAAAATGGAACTTTAGTAAAGAGCTTAAACAGCAGTAGATATGCACAACCTTGATACTAAAATGTTCAAGTTTTCATATAAGTCCATTGATTTATCATATCAGAGTGTTCCTATCATTGGAACCTATCAGGCGTTCAAGCATGAATGCACTTTTATTGGTTACAAAAATGTGAATACATACTAGTTTCAACTTCATTTATTCAGAAAACCCAAAATGGATAAATACAGACAGAAATGTAAAAAAATAAATATTATAAAACCGGGAGCCCTAATTATGATGTAAGGCAGTTGTGTAGAGAGATAGACCATAATGTTTAAGTACATATGGCAATGACTTCTAGAGATTTGGCATTGCCAATAATGCCTGGCTTGCAATCAAGCATCCCACAAGCATCCATCAAGGAATGGCCACAGTGGTCCTCAACGTATAGCTTGCGAGCAACATATTGCTGATGGCACCCCAAAATGTTATTTGCCAGATGATTGCATCCCTAAAATGTTGCTCACCAAGCGATTTAATCCCTATGTTATTTTTTTGTCTGTGCTATGCTTCACAGGGATTTATTTTCTTTTAAAGGAGAGAATGTTCTGATTGGTTGATTTATGCACAACAATGTCTCAGATACTTGTTTCTGGGATATACAGATAGGCAGAAGGACAAAAGATGCAGGATCTGGGTCTAAGGCAGAAAATAGTCACCTGTAATGGCATGTTTGCATTTATGATTGCTGCAATGATTGCATGATTATGATGCTTAAGTCCTAATTAGACTTCAGAGCAGTAGGAATCAAATATCTTTTGGGGAACTTAGAATCTGGGAAGAGCATGAGACAGAGAAAGACGGAGACACAGAATGTTTGCTCCTCCAGTCCATCTGCTCTTGGGCAAGTCATACTGGCCCTGTTCAGTCTGTGCTGATATCTTCTCCTTTGCCAGTAAACCAGACAGTGGAATCCATGTTGTGCAGGAAAATCTTTGAACACCAAAGAGAGTTTAGCCCATTCAAGCCATTTTACATAGTGCTCCAGGGTTGACATAGCCATGTCAAAACTAACACATCAGACATTAATCAAACCAGAGCATTATAAAATGTGTGCAGCTTTATGGAAAATAGCAAAGTGTGCTTGTCGAGACAAAATGGTCATCCACAAAAGTTTTAGGACATTACAAAAACTTTAATACTGAGATAGCGAAGATAACTGATGTACATAAAAAGTAGGCTAAGCAGTATGGAACTTGCAACAAGTGAGTACTAATGGAATTTTGGAAGCTTGCAAAGTAACCCAATTGGAGCAGTGTAGGAAAACACTATGTTCGGGGCCTGCGGTGCTGATAGGGGCTACTGGGTCCAACCGTGGTAGATAATTTAGTTTGCTCTTGGTGTCCTGGAGTCTGTCCCACTATGGCTGTACATATTTCTGCACTTGCCTTTTCAAGCAGCGAGGGCGAGCAGTCAAAAGCTTTTCAGTGACTCTACTACAAAATTAATTAATAATAAACTAAATATAATAAAATTAATGAAGTGAATTCAAATAAAGGAGCAAAATTGAAAATGTGAAAACCGTTTCTATATTCTGATTGTGAATTGCACAAACTATTTTTGATATTTTAGCATTTGTTTAGTGTATACTTGTTTTTGTATTTATGTGTTTTGTCTTGAGGTTCAAATCATAGAATTTGCTTAGGCCGGAAGCACCCGGCTTCCAATAATGACTCAGTGGGTGTCCCTGGATTCCAGTAAATGTATTCAATGGGGGTCCACAATAGTCAAAAGGTTAAGAACCACTGATCTAGAGATACTACAACCTTCAGTGCCTTCCCCCCACTAATGGAGTTCCCAAGTGCCCATACTCCCTGGTGCATAATGTGGGATAAGGCACTGATTAGGCACAGGTGCAGTTCACTCAATCACCCCCAAAACGTGGATGCAGCAAACAGTTAAATTTGCTTTCACCTCTTAGTTGTAACATTCTCTCACAGTTCTCAAGCACTGTGGTTACCTGTGTCTTTGTGTTGCAGTCCGGGCGAGATGAACACTTACAATAGTCCTGCTCCTGTGGTGGTAACGTTTGAATTGTTGGGGCTGTTGCTGTGACCTGGATTGGAACTTGATGGCTTGAAGTATGTTAGTGGGCTACAGGTGTAGCTCTTGTCTTCAGCCGTTGTAGGCAATATAGATTTGGTGCAACCCTGATGCTGGTATGGTAGGTGTGGCCACTAGGTTGATTTCATCTTCGTTAATGACTTTGGCACATGTGGCTTCTGGGTAGTTCAGGGTGCACACCTTGGGGTTGACATAAGGTTGCGTCCCAGAAATCAGCACCGGAAGCGCCAGTCTTTCTGCCACATCAGCCTGCTGATCACACGCAATCCTGGATTTTTACAGTAATCTTCATGCGGTTCAGGACCAAAACTGTCTAGGGAGACCATAAACCCGCCACACACAGGTCACTCCTAGCTTCACCACCTTGCAGTCACTCACTTTCTCTCGCTAATTCACATGCTGGGAAAATGCTAAGATTTACTCATGGACCGTCTCTCCTCTTGCAGGGCCAGGCAGACTCCTCTTACTCAGCAGATAGGCAGGCAGGCAGACAGGCTTATAGGCATAGGGCACATCCTAAGTTCATCCAGCAAAAAGTGCAGACTTCTGGTGATTTTCTCTTTCCTCTGGGAGATTGGCTATCATGCAGGCACCAACCAAGTCATAAAGCAGACATTTCAGCACTCTACGGAGCACTCTTTTCCAAAATGGATCATACTTGTTCCAGTACTCAGACACTCACCACACACACAGTCCTTCATCTCCATGAACTATTAGACTGGCTTTTGTTCTGTCTGGACCACAAACTTGGTACTAGACAAGTAAGGCCGGAATCTCCTCAAGGCGGACATTATTGCAAAGCATTGTTTCTCAACTACTGATGTTTGGGTGGGAAAGTCCACTGCATGGTGATGGACATGCATCCCTGCCCTGTGTGCCCCAACTGTAATGATATTCAGATTCTTGATGCTGATTTTTGTTGCCATGGACAAACACGGATCATGCGTGTGCGCCATGACATAGGCCAGTCTCACGAATTGCAGTCTTTTTGGTCAGGGAGGGGAGCCTAAAGCTCTATCTTCACAGTGGTGAAAGGCTAATGCCTTTGCCAGGAGTTAAGCAGCATGAGTGCAGTGGAGTCAGCATACTGTGTAGTGTAGTAGGAGTGAACAGGCCTTTTTACCTGTGTCACTGGAGCGAGGCCTACAGGCTTAATTTATTTATAGTTTTGCTGCACTGTGCTTGGCTTTCATTGGTTTGGTGTTAGTGCTGCGCAGTTCTTGTGCATTTTGGGTATATGTGTGCCTGTGAATGGTACAATACAGGATTGGTGTAGTGCTGTGCAGTGCGAGTCTGTTATATACATGTGCTGGGTTTATCTGTGTCTGTGAATGGTACAATACATGGACGATTGTGGGTTCCATTTTGGGAGATCCAGGGCTGGAAGAATATGAGGAGGTAGAGGAATACCCCCAGACAGATTTATGGATTGCTGCATTCCTGTGAGCTGGGTGGGACACACTGGAGGTAGGGAGAGCCAGGCTCTCCAATACACTTCAGAGGGGGCTCTTTGATTCAGAGTGCGGTCACTAGGAAGGATCCTGAGAAAATAATGATTAACAATAGGGTTGAGACCCTGGGATAACCTTTTGATACGCATAATACTATGTCTAACTTCCATGTGTGAACCTGTAGTCAGTACTTTCTATGGTCTGTGTTGTGGGGCTATCAGATTTTGAGTTGCTCCTGTTGTGACAGACTGCTTTCTGGAGCAAGTGCAGAAGAGAGAGTACTTCAAAAGGAAGCAGACCCCCAAAATAACCTTCAAAGACTCAGACTCTAAATCACATTTGTTGTCTGGAAATGAGCTATAAGAAGGAAAGCTCAAGGCCCCAAAAAATTGTCAACTGTTAATCAGCCAGTAGGGCTGTGTGAGGAAGAGGAGGTTTGCAAGACTTCTGCCTGTGACCAGGACTGGTGGCCAAGGCCTGCCTTCTCCCAGCTGGGTGAGGGGATATCACCCAGGTAATTCAAAATTACTTGTCCCCTGAGCCTGGAGCACCAATGCCTGCCTGTTTGCCAAGACCAGTGTGCCCTGTGAGGAAGAGGAGAGCTTTGGAGGGAGCGAGGTCCTGGCAAATAAATACCTGAGGTGTGAGGAGACAACTGTGGCACCGACAGGGTCATTGACTGTGTGCAGTGAAAATGAGGCAATTCCCATATGAGAGCCGTCATGAAGGTTGCCAGGACTGTTGCTGCACTAATTGGCCCGTAGCCCATGTGCGAGGAGAAGTCTGCGACCCCGAATGCCAGGTATGGCTGCCTTGAAGATCGATGCAGTGCCGATAGGGCCATAGCCCGTGTACAGAGTGAGGACGGTAACTATGTATGCTGGGTGAGGTGTAGCACCGGGATAAAGCAAGGAGCATGGTCTGCTCGAAACCGTTGTCATGAAGAGGAGGCTGCCATAATGACAGAGTGGGCCCAAGTCCCTACTGATGGCCAGCACCAGCAGTATACCCCTCAAATTTTGGGGAGGATCCCAGAAAACGTACTAGCATTGGAGGACCAACGAGGATCCCCGGCCGCTGCCTATGCAGGACCACATGTGAGGAACTTGAGGACACACCTGCTTCCCCTTCAGTGCATCATGTGAAAAATTTACCGGAGGTAGCCCCTTCAGCACCCGCAAAGGTGGCGCGCTTGAATACTTGGTTGTTCAGATTCTGTTGCTGAGCGTAAGACTGATGTATGGGCCAAACAGCCCAGGGAACTTGCCTGTCATATATTGCTTTGGTGCTGGAACACTTTTGACTTTAATAAAGAATGGGATTGGGACTCCTTAGACTCGGACAACTAGTTGGACTTAACCTGAATTTTGCCTATAATGAATGGGCATTAACCACTATCACTAGAAAGAGGGCACTGGGGCTTAGGGATCAGCCTATAAAACACTGAATCCATGACCTCAGGTGACTGTGTGTATTGTTAGTGAATGGTGTATTTTACTTTTTGTTCATAGATAAATACTCCTTTTTTCATTAAAAAAAAAAGTATTTGACTGGATAAAAATGTATAGTTCCTGCTGAACTTATTTTGAGTTGTGAGTCTGTTCATGCCCCTGTGTCTCCCTCCCCCAAACAAACCTTTCATCGCTCCACGTGCGGTACCACTGAGAGTCACCTGCAGTTGCTCAGGATCCATAGTAGGTCGTGCCCGGGTCATCAGAAGTAAAAGGCCTCAACCCCCGCAGTTGGGTCTAGTCACTCCTGCTTTCCCATGGCCCTCTGTACGGGGTTCTGACAGAGGCCCAGATAATGGGCACTGGGTGCACTCTACCTGTGTCATCAGGTTGCCCAGTACTGCTCCAACTCAATTATCTGAGGCACCAGACCGTAGTCAGGAGTATTTGGCACAGATGCATTACATAGTGCTGCTTTCAGGTCCTCGTAGGCCTTATGACAATTCAGTCTAAATCACTTTCTTATGCTACTTCTGGATATCAGTGCTGCCAGGGGTGCAATTAAGTTGGCCACAAACTTCCTGTAATAGCCATTGGGTCAAAAAAGACCCTCACCTTAATCTAGATGGTGAGAGCCATCAACTTCAACACAGCCTTGATCTTAGTATCACAGGACAGACCTTCCTGTTGCCTGCCTGATGCCCAAGATAGACTACAGAGGTCTGACCCACCTGTGACTTCATTGCCTTCATGGTGAATTCCGTCCCATGTATCCTTACCAACACCTGTTCTAGGTTCCTCAGATGGTCCTCCCTTGAATTGCTAAAATGACATTCAGGTAGGCTTCAAATAACCTTTTCAACACTGAGAAAACATTATGCATTAGTTGCTGAAAAGTGGCAGGAGCATTTTTGAGCCTAAAAAGTTTGACCCTATACTGGTACAATCCCTTTGGCATAGAGAATGTGGTATTCTCCTTGGCATCTGGGGGTAAGGCAATCTGACCATTTCTACTGGCCAAATCAAGAAGCAAGCTGCACCGAGCTGTTTCAATAGTTCCTTAGCTCTGGGAATCTGCTGTGTATATGTCATGGTCACCTCATTTAGGGCTCAGGAGTCCACACAAAAATGAAAATTTGTGGCTCTTTGCTAGATCACAATATTACTGGCCTTAGTCAAGGATTACGGGATTGCTCATTCACTCCCAAGTACATATTTTATCAACCTTTGCTTAGATGCACTCCTGGGCTAAATTCAACATTCTGTAAACCTTTCTCTTCACTGGCAAACTACCCCATGTACCTCTATGTCTCACACAGACAGGGGCCAACCTTGGAATCTGTGAAAAGGGTTGGGAAAATTATCCCAATACTTTTGGACACAATTTTCTGTTTAGGATTCAGTTCAGGGCATGCTGCACACCTTCCATAAAACAATTCTTCTCATCACTGTACAATAGATAGGTTGCTCGCTATCTTACGCAACCTCCTCTGTTATCGCCAAGATGTTCATTGTAAAATCACTCCGTAGGTATGGCTGAAGCCGGTTTACATAGAAAACCCTCTTTGGTTCGCATGTGGCACCTGTGTCCACCAAGTAGTTTACTTCAGATACCTTCTCCATTTATCTGGTAAAGAATCCTTCACTTGGCAGTCATTTTTGTAGTATCCCTCCTTGTGATGCATAGGAGTAACCACTTTGGGCTTAGAAGAACCTTTGTGTCCTCCTTTTTCCTTGTGTTGCTGAATTGAACCTACATTCCCTTTCTACCTTGGCCCTCACATGGACCCTTAGGAATTTCCCTGTCCCTTATCCTCTATTTGGATCCAGTATGTTGAGAGTTCCTCTCTCACATTGGTTTAAAGCCATGCTGCGCGAGCCCTTTGTTACACTTGTTAGCCAACCACTTGTCAGCTAACAGTGGCAGTGTCTCCTGATCATTCATGTCAAGCTAGATAGGTATTGCCTAACTGGGGTAGAGCACTCTTTATTGATTCTCTCCATTAACTGGTTAAGGGTATGAATATCCTTGGCCTCTATCATTCTCACCCACTCATTCCAATCACGCACACACTATAAAGGTTTCAAAAAGAACACCATTGTTCTCTTGCTTTCACTGAATCTCTGAAAGTACTGAGCTCTTTTCAGTCCAAACAGTCTGGTCGGGGTTTCCTTCATTTGCTCATGGTTGAATGTATCTGCTATTGGCATTCTCCCAGTAACATCTATTCATTTTATGGGCAAGTGGCTAATTAAAGTGGCTGCCTGCGATTCATCATTCAAATTGTGCACTTTGCAAGCAATCTCAAACTAAAAAGAAAAACCCATTATATTTAGGCCTTTGACATAGATAAGATCTTTTGGAATCTTGGAATCTTGGCAGTCGCATCTGCAGAGTTGGAGGGGGAATCACCCTCTCTATATGTAGCTGTCTCTGCTGTTATATTGAGCCTGTTGCTGGGAAACTAATATTAACTTCTTCCCCTCAAACTCCCTGGCATTCTCATCTTCTATAGCCTTTGCCTTCTGGACTTAACCCACCGAAGGGAATTACCCCTAGAATCTGTGACAGAGGTGCTCTTGAAGCCTAGGGTGTGGGGGAGGAGGAATGTCCTGGGAAAATATTGGAAAGCAGATGTGACGACATACTTGGGGTGTGCCTGGGAAATACCTATGGTAAGTAATCAGAAAGCTTGACACCACAGCACTCCCTCCTTGAGTTCCTATCCTCGGGACCATCACAGTTTCTTCCTTACTGCCCAGCTTCCCTAACAAAACCTGCAAGTATCTCCCTATCCTTGTTTCTGGAGACCTCTATCCTCTCTGCAAACAAAGGTCCCTTAAATAGTTGAAGGACAGGGTGTCAAAGTCTACTCCCACCGACATTGAATCTGCCATTGTACTGTGCAAATAATACTGGTTTTAAGCATGTTTAAGGTTGTGTTATATTAACTGTAGGGGTGCGTCATGTTGAAGATTTGTTCAGGGTGTGATGAGGATAATTTAGGGGCAAGAGCGGCTTGACATGCTGACTTGAGTTCTCCTAAAGCGTACCTGCTATTAAGCATTTTTTATCGCTAGAATTGGTTTTATTTCTAACTTTCTTTTTAACTTGTTTTAATATGCTCATTTTGCACTGACCTTGTGTACTGTTGTTCCGCTTGCCTCCATCCGGTCCCCGGTCCACAGTAGCTTTTCTGTTGCATGGAGGGATCGGATGAGAGGAGGCGGTGCTTTGGGAAACGACTTCCAGGTGGCTGGCGATTAAAGCCGCATGGCAGCCTGGACACGCAGCTGGTTGACAGGCTTACTTGAGTTCTCCTACAGCGTAACTGCTATTAAGCATTTTTTATCACTAGTATTGGTTTTATTTCTAACTTTCTTTTTTAACTTGTTTTTAATATGCTCATATTGCACTGACATCGTGTACTGTTGTTCCGCTTGCCTCCACCCAGTCCCGGGTCCACTGTGGCTTTTTTGTTGCGTGGAGGGATTGGATAAGAAAATGTGGTGCTTTGGGAAACGACTATCAGGGGGCTGGCAATTAAACCCGCATGGCGGCGCAAACGCGAGCAGCGGGCACTCCACAGGGTCACCAAGTGCGTGCCAAAAGGCAATCCCGAATGTGCCCGTCCACGTCCGACCGGGGCCGGGGGCCAGAACCCCTGCCTCTTCATCTACAGGTAAAATTGTATATTAAGGAAACCATGTAAAGATAATTGCCGCCACTCTATGTATCTATCTTATGGTGAATCATTGTGCACTCACTGCTTCTTCTGGTTGTGTCCGGTCTTAGAGATGCTGCCAGATTTACAGACTCTGCATATATACAAAATGTTTTCATTGAACTGCAGATCTTAACCCCAACACTCCGCTGAACTTAATATATTCTTAGAAGAACAACAACCAGATGTATTATTTTTAACTGAAACCTGGCTCCACAAGGACTCTGAACCTGACTTGGTGCAAACTCTTCCTCCTGGTTATAATATCCAGCGGAAAGATCGTGATAGGAGGAAAGGTGGAGGGATTGCTATTATTTAAAAAAATTCTTTCAAATGTTGTATTGAGACTAACCTCATCTCTGATTGCGAAAGCTTGTCTTTCGCGATCTCATTTTCTGCCACTTACACTTTTTCAGGGATCCTAATACATCAACTCCTGGGTGTGTGTGGGCAATTTCTTAAATCTCTTCATGAAATGGCGGCCCTTTTAGCAAGCTCCTCCCCCAACATTACCCTCGTCGGGGATTTTAACTTGCACTTGATGATCCTAATAAAACTGATGCCTTGGATCTTATCCAAGATTTATTAGCGATCCAACTAATACAAAAAGTTAAAGGCTCCACACATAAGAAAGGCCATATCTTAGACCCTTTTTTCACCAACAACAACGAGCTGTTGGTTGGTGATCCTATCCCTTTGCAGTGGCCAAATCATTCCTTGATCCCCATTTCTCTGAACTCTCTAATTCAACCCACTGTTACTGAATCTATTAGTAGGAAGTCCGCCTGTGTTCTAAACTTTCTATAGAATCCTGGACCTCTGTTCTTAAAAACTCAAAGCCAAAAATAGATCCCAGTCCTACTTTAGCCTCCGAAAAATTCACTTAGTGGATAGAGTCCTCACTGGAAACAGTTATTCCTGTTAAATCTAGTCACAAAAGGGTGAGAGAGAAAGTTTTGCTGTGGAACTCGCCAAAGCTCCATTCTCTCAAACAAGCTTGTAAAAGGATGGATAGGAAATGGAGGAAAGACTACAATGAGTTTAGTAAACAGAATGATAGTGAGTCTATAAAATGCTACCAATTCAAAATAAAAAAAATCACAGGCACTTTATTATGAAGGAAAAATTAAATCAGCAATGAGCACTGCCAGGGAAATCTTCCGCATTGCGAAGAATCTCCTAGAACTTCCACCTCCAGGCACACCACCCATCATCTCCTCTGATCGCTGTAAGGAATTTGCTGAATTTTTCCATGGAAAAATTCAAGATATATATAATGCATTTCCGGGATCCCCATGTCCCAGTGACCTTCTAGCAATGAAAAAGTCCCCGTATTACTTTGAGCACTCATTGGAGGAACTCCCAATTATGGCCCTGGATACTCTATCAGAAATCTTTTCTCAAATAAAATCTAGTTCCCCCCTTGATCCGGCACCTCCTCATTTCCAACGCAAAGTCAAGGACATTGTACTCTCAGCCATACTGGAAGTGACAAATCTTTCTATCTTCACCGGCCAAGTCCCATCAACTTGGAAACACGCCATGGTGAAAGCTCTACTCACAAAGCTGAGCTTAAACCCTGATGTCTTGGGTAACTATCGTCCTACCTCTTTGCTTCCTATGGTCTGTAAGATCCTAAAAAAGTATATCAACACGATTCTCTCTGAATTCTTAGAAACCCACAATCTTCTGTATTATTCTCAGGCCGGTTTTTGCCCTCAGCATGGAACAGAAACTGCTCTTTTTTCCGTAGTCTAAGAAAATCCTCGACCAAGGAGGAGCAGTAGCTATTATCCTCCTTGATCTAAGTTCTGCATTCGATAGGTCAACTTTGACATACTTATAAACAGACTCACTATTGCCGGTGTTTCAGGTGGGGTCATTACCTGGCTCCATTCCTACATAGATGGTAGAACTTTCCAGGTCTTCGCAGGAGATACAACTTCTATGAGCCTATCGCTCAGCTGTCGAGTGCCCCAGGGATCGTCACTGAGCCCTACTCTAATTGACATGTACATGAGATCGGTTGGTGAGATTATCTTGCCATATGGGATCAAAATTGTCACGTATGCTGACGATACACAGTTGGTAGTAGCCCTTAACTACCCTCAGAATTCTCCATCTGACCTGGAATCCTGTATGGCAATATGGATGGAACACTCCTGTCTTAGGCTCAATGGAGAAAAAAACTGAACTAATGCTCCTGGGTAACGCTTAATATTGACCTTAAACACGTATGGCCAATTTGTCTTGGACCTGTTCCTTCTCCCTAGACTAAGATTAAAAGTCTAGGCATCTGGCTGGTCAAGTCTCTCAAATTTGACCACCAAGGAGTGAAGTTGGCAGGAGCCTGTTATGGAACTCTTAGACTGCTTTCAGAAAGTTCTTCCTCTCCTTTCTATGGGGGTAAGGAGAATCATGGTCCAAGCCTTGGACCTTTCCCATTTGGACTACAGCAACTCCCTGTATCTGGGAGCACCTAAATCAACAATAAGGAAACTCCAAGTTGTTCAGCACTGTGCTGCTCGGTTGCTACTTAGTATCCCTAAAACTCAGTCGGCCAAGTTGGGGCTGAAGACCTTACACTGGCTGCCAATTTCAGAAAGAATAACATTTAAATCCCTGTGCATAGCCCATAAGACTCTCTGGTGGGAAAGGCCCTCTAATCAATGGCTTTCTCATCACTTTTTATCACCCCAGGAAATGCATTCGCTCTGCTAATCTGAACTCAGCCACAATTCCCAAAATTAGAAGGGTAAGGAGTGGAGATAGTTCCATTTCTTACAATATAGCTAGACTTTGGAACACCCTTCCCCTGCATCTTTGCTCAGTGACTCACCATCTTCCCCTTCAAAAGCTTCTTAAAACTTGGCTGTTTAACAATGTTTCTCTGTGAGCCATCAAATCTCCCCCTTGTCTATGCTGCTAACGCTGGGATGACTTAGGGTAGCTATGCGATCAATAAATGCTGTTAAATTAAAATTAAAATTAAGACAGACTGAAGAGAACAGATTATTTCTGATGTGGATTAGGACCAGGGATTTAGTTTGGATTTATATTAGTGAGGTTGATGGAGCAAAGGTATTGTTGATTCTTGTGTGTGGAATGTGCAGATGATTAAAGGTTTGGTCATTTGTATGTTAGAAGTGCCGTTGAGTCTGGGGACATTGTTTTAGTGAACAGTGAAGGGAAAAAGAGTTTTAACGTGGGTAAGAGGCCACTTTTTCGCTGATTCAGAAGTGAGTAGCAAGTGTATTATGTGTAGAAAGATCTGTTTTTCTCGATAATGGTCTTGAGCAGTAAGGGCTTACCATCAGTTAGGAGACATGAAAGTGGAATGCAGTAACATTCTATGTTCAGTGCTTTTCGGATGACTAACTCAAAATGAGGAAAAGGAGACTAGGTTACTGCGGGACTAATATGAGGGAATAAAGCAGGTTTATAATGAGAACAGTGAATGTGATTACACTAAATATTTTAAAACACCTTAAATGACACATTTATGGATTTTAGGCACAGACACCTGAACATGCACATTGCACAAGTTAAATAAAATGACACAGCAGTTGAGACAAGGGAAGTACCAGCACTGTAAAAGCCTGATTGAAAAGTGCCAGAAAAAGAGAAATTCATTGCTAAATGATTAGAATGTTATTATTCACTTACTGATTAAACTAATGATTCTAATGATGTGGCTTAGCATTTCTTTTGCCTTTCACTGTGATGCATCATGAATGGAATATGATGCAAATATTTGATAAAACTAGTAAGGAAGCTGACACCTACAAACTTTATAGTAGAGCACATGATGATCTTAGAAAACCGGAAACAATTTTAGCAAAATGGTTTTTAAGAATAATTTACCTGTATGGATGTTGAAAATGTGTGACAGTAGGTCATAGTTAACGATAATCTATTTCATGTAATAATACATTGGTGAGTAAGTGTTTGATTTGATGCATGATATTTGATTCTAATTGAGTTTAATTCATTGACAGCTGACATATGCATTTTAAGGCTTTTAAACATGTTCTTTCCTGAGCCTCACGTTTTCCTTTAGCCAAGTACAATGTTCCTTTGACTTTTCTGCAAATGTTGCTTTATTTGTTTTGTACATGTATCATCTTACGTTTTAAGGACATTCTTTTAGAGTTCACTCAGAAATAGTATGATGCGAAAATTAACTATGCCATGGACTGTTACAATGTATACTTATTACCGTTGACAAGGGAAACTAGTTCTTTCTCATGATCAGCATGGGAAAGCATGCAGGAATAACTAAAATGTATTTGGTGATTTCCTATGTAAACTAACCATGTGATGGACTGACCACAGTGGAGTGATACTACATCACCTAAAGTGTCATAAAGGCTTTAAAAGAAGCCTCAATGATATCTATGTGAGAGACTAACATGCTATATTTTTCATTTCTTTGCGAGATATGCGAACACCATGGTTTTTCTTTTCTTGCAAGAGGACCGAATGCTTTTCCTATAGTTCTTTGATCTCCCATTTTTGGACTGCCTTATACAGATACTGTTGCCTTTAAGCAGTTGGTCAGGAATTCGTCTTTGCAGAACCACTAGATTTTGCCTTGCCTATTTACCTTTTTGTCCATTTTTATATACTCATCCCTAGAGGACTTTAAACTTCATCATTTTTGCCCTTCGCTTAGAACCCTTTTTGAATGCTGTTAAATATAGAACCATCCTCTGCCTTTTAATGAGAGTTGAAATCTGTTCCCTTTAAACCATCCTCTTTTGGATTTGAATCTCTGACTAAATATGTAGTCTTATACTACATGCTGTAATATTCTAGACTGAAATGCTTAAAAGCTTATCTGCATTGATTTTAAATCATGAATACAATAACCAAACTATCTAAATTGTCTGAGTCTATTGTGTCCTGATGTTCTTTCATTGAACTGTGCTATTTTTCAATTTAGTTTTAAATGCGTTGTAGGGAGAATCAACTAATCTTTTCAGAGTATAAAATTCAGCTTCTTTTATTCTGTGTTGCTGTAGCAGAACTCATAGTGTTCATTGTTCTTGTTAGACTTAACTTCTTTAGAAGGCTGGGTCTTCCCATTTCAATACTTTATTTCTATAGCATGGTTCTGAGAGTGGTGTATTTGAACCTTTCCTCGAACTTGTGAGTTAGTCACCAATTAATCTTTGGGTGGCTAACGTTGTGCTTTGGACACCCTAATTCCCACCCCTCCTAACGGCGGGGATTAATTAGTGGAGTAGTGGAAGTAAGAGAAAATAATTATGACACTTCCGCTGGATCAAAAGCAAAAACTTTAAGAATGAGTATGTTAACTCATTGATTCAACAAGTAGCCAGACAAAAAAGCAATATAATCAGAGCGCGTCTTATTCTTTATTTTATGTTTCAGTACTTCTGCATATATTTGTTATTTAACTTACATTTATATGTGCAAAAAGAAGCTATATTACAAAAAGTAACTCTGTCTTTCTTTATTCTAGAAGGTCTCAAACTGTTACGTCAGGTTGCTTTTAGTCTTCGCACCAAAGAATACCCTTCAGAAAACTTAGAGAAAAATGAAGGAAAACTGAAGAAAAAAAATCGCCTTTCTTTCTCTTTCTGATTGTCTCTCTGTCTTAATTTCATTCTTTCTTTTAGTAGATGGAAAGTGTATTTGAAGTTGTTTTCTATCTTAATTATTATGGTTGTCATGGAATAAAACTCTGCTTCTTCCTCCCTGCATGGACAACGCCGTTTTCCTCTTACTCTGTTTCACATTCTCTATTTCTTTTTTCTCTACACCCTTAATTCTGTTAGTTCTTTCTTTTAGTGCTACTTTCACTATTAATCTTTCAGAGATGCTTCCACAAGTCAAAACTGCCTCTTTTGACTTAATAACCCTCCCGCAATCAGGAAATGAGCCAGACCCGCAAAAAGGAAGCAGGAATCAAAACCCAGGGCAAACTGTGAAAGCAAAACAAAATAAATAATAATATTAATAATAATTTGAGAATCTTTTCTGTTTCTGAGCTTGACCCCTTGCTTTTAACCCTTTCCGGGTTTCTTCAGAGCCCAGATCCTGTGAATTCACCCAGGTAGCCATCCTCAGATCGCTATAGCACTGCTGTTTGTCTGTTCTTAGTGGCGTGGGGTACCACCACTTACCAATCCAGCTCTCATACTCTTAGTCTTTGGGATCTGTTTTATTTACTGAGTTTTATATAGCGCGAACTTGACCCGTTACCCGGGTATCAGAACGCTTTACACGAGAACCAGTTGCGTTACATGAGGACACATTAATTTTTGATAGGCACAGGGAGATTAAGTGATTTGCCCATAATCACAGGATGTTCAGCATCTCTCTCTCTCTCTCTCTCTCTCTCTCTCTCTCTCTCTTCTCTCTCTTCTCTCTCTTCTCTCTCTCTCTCTTCTCTCTTTCTCTCTCTCTCTCTCTCTCTCTCTCTCTCTCTCTCCTTTGTCCCATTTTTATGGCTTGGTGAAGATGCTGCTGCTGCAGGGGCCCACGATGTCAGAGACAATGCCACGTCTCGTTGTGAACTTTTCGCCCCTACGCAGTCTCACATGGCCCTCTCATCTTGGGCCCCAAGTCGTCTGGCCTGCTGACAAATTCCTTGTCCATCTTTAGTTCTGTTTTATACTCTCTTCCGGTTTCTTTCAATCTAATCTTTCTTCCTTTCTGTCTGTTGTTATGATAATCTCTTCTCATGCTCATAAGTCTGTTTTCATTTCCTTTTCGTTGCAGCTTTTGAATTAGGGAATCAAGACGTTGCGTGAGTATCTCAGGAAAGTGTGTCCCATCATAGGGTACAAGTAGCTCTAGACGATGATTTTGCTTTGGGGAGTGGGAAAGGGTCTTGTTGGCAGAGTACTTTGGGAGATTTCTGGGTGAAAGGGTTCATTAGGCTGAAAGGTAACAGGGATTTGGAATGGTCAGGGATGGGTGATTTGTGTTACTGGGCCATACATTGTTTTCAATGGGAGAAAGTTGAAGAAGGAGATAGTAGAATGCTGGTGAGGCACCATCGATACCTAGGACACCCAAGTAGACCATCCCAGGTTATGTCAAGGTATAGGAGTGATGGTGAGCATATAGTATTTTCAGCCCTGGGAGGGTTGTGGATGGGCTGTCATATCTCCAATTTTGTTGGTGGAGGTTTGTGGGGGGCATGAGGGGATGGATACATTTTGTTGCGATACCAAGTTATTTCGAGAGGCAAGCAAAACATGTCATCAGGAGCTAAGGGTTAGGTTGGATAGGAGTCTTACACTGACATGTCTCATGGTTTTCAGTAATCTCCCTCTCTACAAATTGGGTGTAGAAATGGGCTGTAGGACCAGCAACAGTTTGGTTCTGGGGCTATTCTTTTCACTTGGCCCCTCTTACACTGGTAATAATAATAATAATAATAATACTGTGTTTTATAAAGCGCGACAGCTACCTCGCGAGGAGGTGTCCCGGCGCTAGTAGAACACAGAAGACCTGGGAGGTAGTTAAAATAGCAATACAGGAATTAAAAAAGCTAGCGTAGATGGTTAAAAAGCCACGTTTTTAGCAGTGTCTTAAAACAGGATTCGGAAGGGGCCTGCTGGATTTCTTGTGGGAGGGTGTTCCACAGAGTGGAGACGTTAGCCGAAAAAGTCCGACCCCCGAGTCGGGCCTTTTTCGTGTGTGGAATAGCCAGTTGAACACGGCAGTTAGACCGCAATGTGCGGGCTTGGGAGTATCTGGGAAGACGGTTTTTCAGGTATACTGGACAGGAGCCATGCAAAGATCTAAAAGCCAACGTTAGTGCTTTAAACTTTATTCTGCTGGCAACTGGCAGCCAGTGTAGAGATCGGAGGTGCGGAGAGACTGCCTGCTTGAGTGGAATTCGCAGTAACAGTCTCGCAGCCGCATTTTGAACTACCTGAAGCTTTTGTGTCAGGTATTTTGGTAGGCCTAGGTAGAGTCCATTGGCATAGTCCAGCCTTGAGGTCACAGTGGCGTGGATCACCGTTTTCCGGCAGTCTTCTGGAAGGAGTCTGAGAATTTTACGCAGACTTCTCAGTTTGCTCATACAGCAACCGGCAACTTGTTGGATATGGGAGGTAAAGGACATGCAGTCATCCCATCTCACTCCAAGATTTTTTGCCGTGTGACTGGGTGTCGGAGCAGGACCCATCTCCGACGGCCACCAAAGATCTGACGCGGGCGGGGAGCTCTTGCCAAAAAAGATAACCTCTGTCTTGTTGGCATTAAGTTTTAATTTATTAGCGTTCATCCAATGGGCTACGTCTTGAAGACAGCCTTTGAATTTAGAAAAGGACTCTTGCGTGATCTCGGAATACGGAAATACCAGCTGTGTGTCATCGGCATATGAAATTGCCTTGACACCCCAGTTGGCAATTAGCGTAAAGAGAGGAGCAAGGTAGATATTGAACAGAAGGGGGCTTAAAGCCGACCCCTGCGGGACTCCACAGCCAAGGGGCTTGGGTGATGACGAGATTGTTCCAAGTGCCACCTTCTGGGTTCTCTGAGATAGATAGGAGTGTATCCAATCCAGCGCCTTATCCTTAATTCCTATCTCGGCCAGTCGGCTGAGTAGTCTGGCGTGGTCCACCGTATCGAAGGCGGCCGACAGATCCAGGAGTACCAGCATAGCTGAGTTCCCTGCATCCATCGACCACCTGACTGACTCGGCAACCTCAATAAGCGCTGTTTCCGTGCTAAAGCCGGGCCGGAAGCCAGACTGTGTTTCATGAAGAATTTTGTTTACTTCTACAAATTTACTCAGCTGGCGTTGTAAAACTTTTTCCAACATTTTTCCCGGGGCGGCTAATAGGGATATCGGGCGGAGATTAGTGAGATCTTCCGGGTCCCCGTTAGGCTTTTTCTTTAAGGGCAGGAGGGTAGCATGTTTCCATGCATCCGGAAATATGCCCGAAGCAATGGAGGAGTTCCAGATATGATGAAGTGTAGGAGTTACGAAGTCGGCTATAGAACTCCATAATTTTGCAGGGCAGGGGTCGTCGGGGGAACCTGATTTGCATCGGAACAGTTCTTGCCGTACCTCACTCACGGGGATATTAAGAAACTGGGTGAAAGTCTCACTTAGCTCGCTCTTATTCGCGCGGTCCTGTTTCACTGTTATTATTTCTGGACCAAAGGAGTCGTAGACCTTTTTAATTTTTTGATCAAAGAACTCAGATATTTGCTCGCAAAGCATAATTGTTGGAGCAACCTCCCTCTCAATGCACTTAGGTTTAAAAAAAGACTGTACTATTTTGAAAATCTGTTTACTAGACTGTTCTGCCTGTAGAATCGAGTCTGCAAAAAAACGTTTTTTATTTTTCTTAATAGCTTTCCGAAGATTTTTAGAGGCTTCTTTGTACCTAATCTTTTCCTCCAGACCATAGTTTACCCTCCAGAGTCTCTCCAGCTTTTTGCAAGCTGATTTCTCTGTTCTTAACGCCTGCGAAAACCAGGGTGCTGAGGGAGAGTCTCTCTTCGATAGTGCACGGGAGGCTGGCGCAATAGAGGAAACCATTTTTCCAATCCACTCGTTGAAGAGTTGAGCATCAGTATTGGCGTTGTTTGTCAGGGATGGGGTAGTCTTCTCCAGGACAGGGCCCATAGTCTCGGGGATCAGCTTCTTCCATTGTCTTTTTAGGAAGTAGCATTTACTGGATGCAAAAATGTCGTGCGCCAAGTTCAGTGTGAAAGGGACAAATGAGTGATCTGACCAGGTCAGAGGAAGTGGATCCTCGGACAGCACATTTTTGATATTAGAGAAGATAAGATCAATAGTATGGCCCCCCCTATGTGTAGGGCCCTCATTGATCAGTCTAAGGCCGGCCGTGCTTAAAGTAGCTCTGAGTAGCTCTGCCATGGCACAGTCGGATTTATCCATGTGGATGTTAAAGTCACCTACCACAATAAAAAGGGGGTGGAGGAGCGAGCTCTGAACAATCATGTCCAGTAGGGTAGACAAGTTAGAATCTGCGCCGCCCGGTGGGCGATAAATCACCAGTCCTGCTAATGAAAGCTGAGAACTTGCCTGAAAGCAGAAATGGAGGCCTTCAATTCCTTGAGTAGTCGTAGGTGCTGAGGAGGTTAGTCTTAAGTGCTCTTTAAAAATGATCGCTACGCCACCGCCTCTTTTTGACCCAGGGCGGTTGGCGAGGCATATTTTAAATCCCAAAGGGACTGCCAGTGCAATGGAGGTCAGGTTGTCATCCTTCAGCCATGTTTCTGTTAAAAACAAGATATCCCATTCCTGTTCTTCAAGTAGCAGCCAGACATCATCAGCATGTTTGGCCAGGGATCTACAATTCAGTAGTCCGGCTCTAATGCCTATCTGAAGTGGAGATTTGGGAATAGGAAGCCTCACCGAATTTACATTGCCAAAAACTGACTCACAGATGTTACAACTCTGAGGAGGGGCGAAGGTTAGAGGGTCAGTAGAGTGCGGACAGCATTTAGAAGGGGGAGCCAGAGCCTTTAAGGCCTCACCAGACCACACTATCCTTTCACCCTGAGATCCCTCGCCAGCAGCATGTCTGGCCCCGGCCGCGGTCTGGTCGCGGACGGGCGCAGACGGGCTTGCCTTAGGCGCGCCTTCGGCGCGCAAACGGCGCCCCCGCTGCGCCCGTCCGCTGCGCTTCCGGTGGAAACACATGATAAATAGTGGTGGAGGTAGGGGTGTGGCCTGTCAGGTGGTGGGCGTGGCCTGCGTGTCCCAGGGCAGGGCGTCCACTCGAGACAGTATCCCTTGGCAGAGGGGGATGGAGGTAGGAAAGTTGTCAATCACCTTGCATACACTCACAAAAATAGTAAAATAAAGTTTTAAAATCACTTTAATTTACACAGTAAGACAATTTTAAAAACGCTAGCTCGACTCTCCCGGCTTCCGCCTCAGGAGGTCCAAGTGTTCTGCCTCGCGCTAGGAATGGCGCACTATTTAAGCGTTCGTTGTCTAAAAAGGGGCGTGGCCTGTCACGTGGTGGGCGTGGCCTGCGTGTCCCAGGGCAGGGCGTCCACTCGAGACAGTATCCCTTGGCAGAGGGGGATGGAGGTAGGAAAGTTGTCAATCACCTTGCATACACTCACAAAAATAGTAAAATAAAGTTTTAAAATCACTTTAATTTACACAGTAAGACAATTTTAAAAACGCTAGCTCGACTCTCCCGGCTTCCGCCTCAGGAGGTCCAAGTGTTCTGCCTCGCGCTAGGAATGGCGCGCTATTTAAGCGTTCGTTGTCTAAAAAGGGGCGTGGCCTGTCAGGTGGTGGGCGTGGCCTGCGTGTCCCAGGGCAGGGCGTCCACTCGAGACAGTATCCCTTGGCAGAGGGGGATGGAGGTAGGAAAGTTGTCAATCACCTTGCATACACTCACAAAAATAGTAAATTAAAGTTTTAAAATCACTTTAATTTACACAGTAAGACAATTTTAAAAACGCTAGCTCGACTCTCCCGGCTTCCGCCTCAGGAGGTCCAAGTGTGGTAGAGAGCTGTCATTCTCCTGAAATGCTTGGAAGGCCCACATTGTATATACTACCACATTTGATGCCTAACCTTCAGTACCACATTGTTTTAATCATGTATATTGAAAATAAATAACTGCTATCAAGCCCTGTTCCTGCAAATTCTAAATTTAGTGCTGCCTGCTCTCACAGAAATCTTGTTTGTGTCTTTGCCACAGATTTATTACATGCTGTGTTTACTAGTACAAAAGGTGACTTCACTGTGTACACATTAAGCCAATGAAAGTAAAGTGATTACTTACATAACTATATATCTGAAATATCTGTGGTCACTCTCCACTCACTTAGCAACAATCATATTTTCCTGAATCCTTTAGCGCCGCTGAGATGTCTCACTGATCCTAGCACTGGGCTGTCTTAGAAATATGTTGGCTTTCAAAATTTGAATGCAGAAACAATATTTCCCAGCACCATTTCTGGTATGCATTAGCTAAATGGAATAAAAGATCAGCAATGTCTTTGAAAAGAGCAGCCATGTTAAATCACAATTTCTAGGACCTGGCTGACATGCCCAAATGAAATCATCCCATGGGTGTACTAGTGGAAAGACGGCAGGGTTGAGAAAGCATCCCATTGCACAGATTTGGGATGGTATGCTTAAGCAGCTAGTAAGCCCCGATACCTCACAACAGCTGCTGCCCGCACAACAGATGGTGTCTGATATACGTTCCGGCGCCAGATAGTGAAACAGGAGTCACGGCTGTGGGTCATTCCGCCCAGATTGACAGGAGCGAATTGACACCTTGCATTCCTTAGACATGTTCAGTGTTAGCGGCCGGCTACACACCCGCCACAGCAACAGTAGAGGCTCTGCGTGTTCATTAACGGCATACCAATAACGACATGGCCGCTAAACGATGGCGAACGCAACAGACACTGAAGGCGTATCCCCATAGCACACTGACATCTCTTATTTGTTTTGGTTTTATTGTTAAGTATTGGGGAAAAAAAATTGTTCAGATGACCTGCATTTTGTTGCAATCAAGAATAGCGAGGGTAATGGACTGGCTGGCCATTCCCAGCCTTAGATTCGATTGGAGATAATAGAATGTGCGGACAGTTAATGCCCAGGATAATTGGCAGATGGACAAGCATCCACAGACACCGGTTAAAGGTGACACTAAGTTTATGCGAAAGATATGTATGCTGACGCCTTATTTTCACAGAGTCAGAGACCAAGTAATGTTATATGGAAAGTGTTGCTTGTTGATGCTAGATAATAACCATGCTGTAACAGGAAATTATGCAGGAAAATGTACTAATAAAAGATATTCAAACAAAAAAAAAATGGGTGTACTAGTGGCAAGCAAACAACTTGTAGGAGGGAGGACTTATCCTTTCAAACGTACTTTACGCTGACAATTTCATTGTGATCAGCCGCACCCTGGTTGGCCTTCAACACTTAATAGACAACATGCATAATTTTTCTACTGCCAATGGATTACGTATAAACCTAGACAAATTGAAAGTGATGTGGGTAAACGGAAAAAAGAACGCACAGAGATATTGCTGGCAAATGGGAGGTCTCCTGCTGGAAACCGTCGAAGAAAACAAATATCTGGGCATTATAATGGACAGAAAATGTATGTTTTTGGCACAAAAATAAGCCATAGTAAGAAGAGGTAATGCAACGGTGGTTGCATTAAAAAATATCAAACTAAAAAAAAACGGCCTAAGCCTCACGCCTTTGCTCCAGGTGATCCAAGCGAAGCTTATCCCAACCATCACCTACAGGAGCGAATGCTTACGAGGAAGAGACGTAGGCACACTGGATGGCACAGTATCGAGGGACTTGAGAATGATATTTAATCCTACCAAAATATACTTCGCCGGCACAAATAAGATTAGAATTTGGCCTGTAGACACAACAAATAGCACGCAAAGGTACCTTTGCCAAATACTGGCACAAAATCAAGGGAGTGGCACCTGGGACTCTGAATGCGCATCTTTGGGAGGAGCTCAAGTTAAAAAAAGACAACGCAGCCCCAGACTCAATAGATCGTCTGGGCCTACAAGATCTTTGGGAGGCGGTCGTCAGGGCCGGACTGGTCATTCCGGGCACCAGGCAATCCCCCGGTAGGCTGGATGGGGTGGGGTCCGGTTTAGTGACAGGGGGGCCGGTTCTGTTGTTGGGGCCGATTTGGACCGACCGTGAGTCACGGTCGGTCCAAATCGGCCCCAACAACAGAACACAGTGCTTACAGCAGTACATTAAGCACAATCAGGCCGCCTGGCTGTCTGAGAGGCCTGGTGTGAGCTGCGGTGCCGCGCCGATTTCAAATAAATTATTATTTCATTTTGATCAGGCGGCAGCCAGGCCGCTGCGGCGCCACCCGGCCCTACTCATTAATGTAGTATTACACACACACTACGTCACCACCTGACCTCACCTCCTGTCACCTGACCATGATGA
Organism: Triturus cristatus; assembly: GCF_964204655.1. Classification (NCBI taxonomy): domain Eukaryota; kingdom Metazoa; phylum Chordata; class Amphibia; order Caudata; family Salamandridae; genus Triturus; species Triturus cristatus. The sequence continues at coordinate 575,399,398 of NC_140587.1, read as the reverse complement.
TGTTTTGTTGTTGTTGAAGACGCGCGCAGCGCGCATATGTCACCGCCTCCGCGGCGCCGCTGTTTTTTTTAGGGTGGGGTCTGTGCAGTGATCCTCATGCGCATTGGGAAGTGCGCGGGACTGAGGCGAGGTCGAGGCAGGCATTCAGAGCAGGACAGCCAGGAAAGAGAAAGAGATCCGCACCCCTGCGCACCCCGTAGTTTAATCTCCCCTGTCTGCCGCCAGCAGCGCAGGTGAGTGCTATTTGTTGTTTGTTTGCAATCTTCCCCCGTGATTTCCCATTTGGCATTGCCTATTTGACCTGTAATAAGCTCCTTGAAGTAGCATGACCCTGCTCTACATAGTTTTTCTATGTCTCCTAACTAGAGATTTGTATTATTTACATAATTGTACATCAATATGCAGGAGATACATCATAGTTCTTTTAACGTGGCCGCTCTGAAGTGGTGTGCATGTTATTATTTGAGGACATTGAGCAATATGTACTCGAGTGTCATTGCAAAGCCATTTGGCATATAATCTACTGCATTAAAAAGACAAATGGCATGCGTTTTTTCCTGGTCTGTTAGTTGCATGTGTGACATGCTGTATTGTTTTAAAAGGTCAGCTCTAGCAAAAAGCTGTCAGGTTCGCATCTTGTGAGAGTCGCCTGGTGTCTGTTTCCTACAGCAACTTGAACACTGACCAGATATAGAAGTGTGTAAACCTAATAGGGTGCAAGGTCGGCAGTCGGTACTCTTGTAGGAATGCTTCTTTTCATAGGCTGCCAACCAGCCAAGCGACTGTATTATTGTAAACTGTACTGTGAGCGGACTGGCCGTGTGCTCTGAACTTGTGTCACGACGCCCCATGTATGAGCAGCCTCTCTGTCCAGCCAGCTCCTTTTGACAAGGATTAACAGCTGTTGCTTGTGGCATTTTGGCCGAAATGTGCAAACAGTGACTCTTCTGACCAGACGAGTGGTCCACAACAAGCTATGCTCATAAATGGTCGATCAGGTGTAGACCTTTACAGAAAATGCACTTACCCATATAAAGTACTCTTTTAATCTTACAGTGTTTTGACCAATTTTACACCATCAGTGTCTTTACCAATGTAAGATTTCCACTAAAGTTCTGAGAAAACAAACCTAATCCCATTCCCTGTAGAGTTCTGTTATGAAACTACAAAGTTTTGATATTACTTGCCTAATGTTATATGCACCCTTTGAAACTATAGCGGTTCTTTCCTTGCCTTGGCTGGGCCGAAGAGAACCAGGAATTGTACATACTTTGACTCTCAATCCTAGCATGCTGGCTTTACCCCTGGTCCTAACGAAAGAGACTTTTCTTAAACCATGGCCCTCATTGTGGGCCTGATGTACTGTTTCCATTTATAAACCTGGAATGTGGAATTTGCTCACCGACTGCACAATTCACATTGCAACCTTTGTACAAATAGGTCACTTCTCATATTGTCCATTCGAAGAGATCACAAAGTGGACTACTAACAGATATTATTTTGGGGGTGGATCACAGTTTGCAACCCCCAGGGACTGTAAATTAAATGCTGCTAGTGGGCCTGCAACACTTATTGTGCCACCCACATAAGTAGCCTATTTAAACGTCAAGACCAGGGCCTGTCATTGCATTATGCCTGTGCAGTTGTAAAACTGCCATTTTGGTTTGGCATATACTTTTATGTTTTTTATGTCCCGGAATAGGCAAGGCTAAATTGCTACCCTTGTTCTTTGTGTGTTTCTTGAATTTTTCACAATCCCATGACTTCAGTGATGTACAGGCAACATTGATGGCAGCACCCACACTCTGAAAAGTGTTCCAGTGCCACTGGCCTGGGTGCGTTTGTGTGAATTTTTCATGCTTTCTGGCTAGGGTGCCATGTGAGACATTTCCATGCCTTCTGGCAGCCTGGATGCTTATGTGTGACGTTTCCATGCTTTCTGGCCTGGTTGCTTATGTGTGATATTTTCATTCTTTCTGGCCTGGGTGAATTGTGTGCTATTTCAATAGTTTCTGGCCTCAGTGACCAGGAGGCTCATGTGTGACATTTCCATGCTTAATGGCCTCGTGCTTATGTGTGGCATTTCCGTGCTTTCTGGCCTGGTGTGACCAGGCCTGGGCCAGTGCGTAGGTGCTTATGTGTGACATTTCCACAGTTTCTGGCCTTAGTGGCCTGTGTGCTCATGTGTGACATAACATGTTAGTGCTTTATGTGTGACAACGTGAGTGACAATCTATTGAAAATACAAAAAAGAATATCAGAATGTAGTTTTTATGCTGTAAAGTTATGACATTGAAACAGTCTTAAAAAAAAGCCTAAAACCCATAAGTTAATCATTTACTATGCTTTAAAAGTTAATACAATCTAATATGTAATGAAAAATGTGTTGAAAAATGCTTTGTTTTGGCCTTTCTGTCTCCAAAGTTTTCTTGGGGGGACAACCCCCCAAACTCCCCCTAGAAGTGGTTGCTCACTGCGCTTGCTCGCTACACACCATGTGGGGGCTGGTCTAACTTTTACTTTGGTCTCTCTGAGTCACTACTTTTGGTGCGCTGAAAGAATGTCTATGGGTAAATATGACTGGTTGGGTAACCTGGTGCTCTTTAAGGTCATCATCTACTATTTTCTGTGCTTTGAAAGTTGATACAATTGAATATGTAATGAAAAATGTGCTGTAAAATTCACCATTTTGGTCTGTCTTTTTCCGAAATTTTCTTGGGGGGAGTACCCCCCCAAACCCACCTAGTAGCGGTCGGGCTTGTTAGCTGCGCACGCTCGTTACGCTCCGGACGGGGGCTGGTCTGTGAAATTTTGCCAGGGCTGCTTTCAGTTCCCAGTCGGTCGTACCCCACAAACGCTTCAAACAAATTGTAAATAAAATGGTAAAAATGGTGTCTATAGTGGAGGATAAAGCTGTACAAAAAGAAAGCACACGGTTGGTTTGTCTTACAGAGTTATTCTAAAGCCTCCCCATAGCCTTACTTGGGAGCAGGATTTATGAAAGCGACAATGGATAAATATCTTCACCTGTGTCTGGGCATTCTTCCATCACTGCTCCATCTGCCTCCATGGAAAAGACCACAGACAACAACCAACTGTCGACTATGTGGAGAATCAAGAGAGGATGTGAAACATTTACTGTGCAGGAGACTAAAAAAGGAACATTTGCTCTTGTTAAAACCCGCCCTAAAGATTAAGGGGATAAGAACATGCAGGCAGGCAGTGAGAGCATGCTTCGAAGGTGGAGAAGTTCAGCTGGCCTGCCGCCTTGTCCAATTTGTGGCCAAAGCGGAAAAAATACTAAACACCAGTACTTAGTTGGCCAACTGGGCTTTCTTAACAGGCAACTAAGTGTTAAGCTACTACTGCTCCAGTGCTCAAGAGAGCCATCTTACCAGCTGTTGACTTTGCATATTGCCTGCTTTGGCTGTTGGGACTTCCACTCCATAGTACGCTGCCCCCGAACGTGCTGCCTAAGGAGAAAGATTGGTACATAGCGGGCTTTGCACATTGATATTCATCTCAGTTCTTTTGGCCCTGTAGCCTCTGACTCTTTGATGTCAGAACTTCTCTTCGGTTAAAATAAACTGCAAACCCCGGTATTTAACCATGAACTTTAATTTGGAAAATTTGACTACCGTTGTTTTATTGGTGTAAAGGTTTTAACTATGGTTCTTTTAACGTGGAGAATGAAAAATGTCCTAGTACATATGAAGGAAAGTTTCAATTCTATTAAGGATACGGAGGTGAGGATTATGCTCTCTCCTTTCTTTATTTTTCCATATCCAGCAGTTTTTAGCTTCAACATAAAAAACTATCTTTCCCATGGATCCTAGGGAAAGGTCAATAAGAAGGTGAACCAATCAGCAGTCCGGAACTCCCTGAAAGGTGCGGGACTTCTGGGATAGGTCCTATTTATTGACTGCGACATTCTGCCCATCTCTGAATTCCTGTAGTTCGTCTTAGCAGGTTCTGAGCCTACAAGAAGCCAGATGAACAGAGATGAACCTGAACTATTATACAATAGGATTTCTTAGAACTACAACCAAGGCAAACAAAGCACAACAATAGAAGATATCCTTACACAACGCTGCATTAGGAACACTAACAGTCAGTACTCTTAGCAAACTTTTAAGGTTATACTTATACCATATGTCAAACTGGAAACCTCCCCATCCCTTGTCTCTCTTAGGCCGGGTGGGAAAGGTGACTGATAACCTCAGGAAACTCAGGACGGGAATAATCCTTGCCTCCATGTCCTTAATAGAATTGAAACTTTCCTTCATGTGTACTTGGACATTTTTCATTCTATGGCAGGAGCGGAAGCGAGGATTATGCTCTTTCAAAGCTTGTCAACCACCAGGGAGGCCATGTCCACGACTGGTTTGAAATGGAATTTTTTTAACATAGAATCTGAAGACCAGTCCACGGCATTAAGTATGTCTTCGATGCAGGCCTGAGTGAAAAAGCCTTGGAGGCCATCGCCCCTGTAACTGAGTGGGCACCAAAGTGCGAAAAGTTTATGCCCGCCTCTTGCATGACCGATCTGATCCATGGTGGGTGAAGAGATCGCTTTGAAAGGTTTCCTGAGAGAAATCAATAACTGGTTCTCCCTGTGGGGACGATGTTCGTCTGTCATACTCTCATAAGCCTTCAAACAGCACACCACATACAGCTTGGGATGCCTCTCAAAGGCAGGATACGAAATTGTCTTAGACCCCGACTTTGTACGTTGAGAAATATGGAAGGTGACCCCTGGCGGGGTAAAGATCCGACCAGAGAGGTCTAGGACCCTCACATCAGACACTCTCCTACACGAGACCAGGCACAAGAGCATGGTTAGTTTTGCAGATAGCTCCTTCCATGACATGTATTTGTTTGCCTGCCATGTCATATAGAGGGATAATACCTTGTTAACATCCCACAGCTTAGAATATCTGGGTTGCGGTGGAAGAGACAGACGGAAACCTCTCTTGAGCTTGCAGACAAATGGGTGTTCGGCCACCGCTTCCCCTTGGACGGGGGTGTGGCCCGCCGAAATCGCTGATCTGTAGGAATTGATAGTGCGATATGACAAACCGCCAGAAGCCAGGACATTCAGGATGTAGGCACCAACCCACCCACTTGGACAAGGCTGATCTATTGCGCTTGTTGGTGCCCTCTTCCCAGGTTGCTTGCAAAATCCTATGAGCTTCTCCTGATAGGCCACGGAGCCTCCAACGTTGCCGGAAATCCGCCAGTATGAGGAGCATCCGATTCTATAGGATCAAAGGGTGGGGACCTCGCTGGGGATCCCAAAGGATATTCTCATCTTGGGGTAGAAGGATTGGAGAATCCCAGGAAAGTTCCAGAAGAACTGGAAACCATACTTGAGACCTCCAATAGGGTGTGATCAGGGCCACCCTTGCTTGCTGTCTGCGGACCTGAGCCGGAAAACGGAGGGAAGGCATCTCTGTTGACCAATGTTGGAGGAAGGCATCCGTGGCTGCTGTCAGAGGGTCCGGTTTCCAGCTGAAGAACTTGGGAAGTTGATGGTCTAGGCGAGAGGCCGAAAGATCTGTTAAGAACCAGCCACACAAGGAATATAGTCTCTGGAAGACTCGAGGGTCCTGCTGATGGAAGCTCCTATCTGTTGATGTTCTGGAGCACCAGTCCGCGATCACATTGGATGCCCCGATAAGGTATTCCGCCGACACCGAGACATTGCGTTCGAGGCAAAATGTCCAAAATTCCTTGGCCATGTCTGCTAGTACCTTGGACTTGGTGCGGCCCAAGTGGTTTATATATTGGACATCTGAGACATTGTCCATATTGAGAAGTACGTTGCAGCTGACCTTGTCCTTGGTCCAACACTGGATGGCAAAGGAGCCCGCCAATAACTCTAGGCAATTGATGTAGAGAAGTTGTTCGTCTGCGGACCACTTTCCTCCTGTAAAGGAGTCCCTGCAGCAAGCTCCCCAGCCTTATTTGCTGGCGTCTGACTCTATAACCATGTCCCGGACTGAGCCAAAGATGGCCCGCCCATTCCAGGCCCCCATATGGTCTAACCACCACTGCATCTCTAGCCACACTTCCTCTGTGAGTGGGACCTGCTCTGCATACTGAACATCCTTCTTCAGGCGAGAGCCTTTGAGCCATTGAAGGGCCCTGTAGTGGACCCGGGAAGATGGCCTGTATAGAGGACGACAGGAGACCCACTATTCTGGTGATCTGCCGGAGAGAAGTAGTAGGCCTGGCTAGGGTTCTCCTGAGCTCCTGTCGAATCTTCGAAATCTTCCTGGCTGGTAAACTTAAGGTTTTGCTCACTGAGTCTATGACAAAGCCAAGAAAGGTAGTTTGCCTTTCCGGCGTAAGGAGGGACTTATTTTCTTTGATAACGAAGCCCAGGCCTTGCAGCAAGGCCACAGACGTCTGTAGTTAAACTGTTAGCAACATCGGGGATTGCGCCAATAGGAGGATGTCGTCGAAGTATGGGATGAGGCGGAACCCCCGAGCCCTGAGGTACTCCACTACTGGCTTGATGACCTGGGTGAAGCACCAAGGCGCTGAGGAAAGCCCGAAAGGGAGGGTAGTTAACTCGTATATGTGGCCCTCTCAAAGGAATTGAAGAAACCGGTGGTGAGGGGGGAAGATCAGGATCGCCAAGTACGTGTCCTTTCGATCTAGACACACCATACAGTCGTCTGGGCGCATGAGGTCGCGCAGCAGGTGGATACCCTCCATTTTGAAATCGCCCCTTTGCGTAGTAAATCCGTCACCTCCTTGTCCACAAGGGCGGTTTGGGCTACGGCAAAGACAAGAGGGCGCGGGTGAACCTCCTGGTCCGGGCATCCATAGAACTGTATACAGAACCCCCTGATGGTTTGTAGAACCCATGAATCTGAGGCAATAGCCTCCCAATTGCGCGCAAACAATGCCAACCTGCTCCCTACATGAGCCTGAGGGGAAAGGCAACCTCTTACCTGATTGGGCCTGAAAGTGAACTCTGGCGGTGCCCCTGGAGCCTCGGCCCCTGTAGTTTCTTCTGGATTGGAAGAACTCTCCTTTCTTGGGCTGCTCCTGTGCTTTCTTGAAGCTCCTGGCAGGGGCTTGGGAGTAGAAGCGGCTGGCCGAGCGCCCCCTGCCACAACCGGCCCTAACAAAACCCTTTGGGTGGAAGACCCTCTTTATGGAGGCTTGCGCTTTGTCTAAAGTTGTAAATGTGGCCACGAATTTGCTCAAGTCCTTGACAAATGGCTCCCCGAGGACCCCCCCCCCTTGATCCACTGCGCCTGCCTCTTAGGAAGCGAGGTCCCCAAGTTTGGGATCAACTTTCAACAGGAGGGAACGCCGCCTCTCGGTTGAGAGGGTGCAATTTGCGTGGCAAAAAAACATTATGGCTCGCTGAGCCCAACCTGACACAGATTCGGGAGAGAGGGGGGAGTTGGAAGCCTTAGATTTCTCTGTAGTGTCCAGGATCTTGGTGAGTGGGCCACAGGCATCCAGGAGTTTATCCTGGCATGCCCTCCAGGACCTATCTATCCCTTTCTTGGGATCACGGATGTATTTTTGCAGAAACGTGGCCATTTGGGAATCTATCTCAGGAGTGACTGCCACCTTACCCACGAGGGTGGGACGTGGGCATTCCTCCTTAAGGCAGGCCCTAACTTCCTTCTCTATGGGCTTTCTAAGACAACTCGCTACATACTGGGCAACCTTATCCCCAGGGACCCATTCCGTGGAAGCCTGTCCACCACGATCTAAATCAGACCCCAAGTTCGCTCTCAAACTGGGCCACTCTCATGACCGAAGCAACCTGAACAATCTTCAAGAAGGGATAATATTGTACAAGGAATAACCCTTGAATAATAGGCTTTCTAGTGGGGTTGGGAAGGAAGCGGCCATAGAAAGCCTATAAAAGTCTAAGCTCAAGCTCTTAAATCTACCTCCTGGCTTAATACTTCGGTTGTCTACCTCCAAAAATATCAGATGACCATGGACCTACACCTTACTGTATGCTTTCTGGATTTTCAAACAAAGAAAAAGCTTATCTAAGCCTTGACAGACTAGATAAATGTAAGATGAAAGTACATAACCATGGATGTAACTGAAAAAAGATAGATTTTCCTTCTGATGAAACATCCGTATTGATCAAGATCTGGACTAATTAAGACAATCTAGAATATTTAATTTCTGAAGGTTCACCTTTTAAAATCAAAATGAGTGAAATAATTCATCAATTGCAGATCACCAAAAAATACAGTGCCGTCATCAGAGATTACGAATGAATGGGATAGGTCTCAGGCTGTATTGTACTGTAACTTACTTCAATGTAAAAGTGTTAAATCTTGGGGAAATATGCCTTAGCCAGTATTTACATTGAGGCGGAGCATGTGGGAAGGACATCTCAGACTATTACATGCTGCATAGTCCCCGAACGATACTACTGCCATCGAGACAGCAGAGAATATATGAATACACAACACCCCTAGTATAATGTCCTGTTTAAGGGAATACTATGAATAACATTACAGCTCCCAATTGACCTGTTCTAAATCATAGAGGTCAGCATACCATGATGGACTGACCCTCGCTTGGTAACAGGTAAGCACTCATGCAACAGACTACAGGAGGAGAGATTAAGATGATGACATTTTGTCCCCTCCTATACTCACCGTTTTCAAGGGGGTACATACAAATGAGAAACTCCCCTCCCACTGTCCAGGGGGAAATTCTTGCCACACTGTTGAAACCAGGTATGCTGGAAACCGCATGTCCGTCATATGGTGCTCCTCCATAATACTGAATCAAAAGTATTGTAGAACGCAAATATATATATATATATTTTTTAAACCTTTATTTATGATTTTTCAACATACAGAACATATATCTCTACAGAAGGATATCATTCCCAGACATACAAAAAAAGGAAAAAGGTGGGCATTAAGTACTCGGTGCTCTTACTGGCATACGTTATTCGTAAATACCCAATAATGTCCCCCGACTCGGCCAAAGGAATGTCATCTCTTCACAATTTTGGTCTTTGTTATCACAGTCCACAGATATCATAACACAACACAATACCTCACTGGAGATCAAAGGTGCGACAATATGGCTAGCAGATATCTACTTTAAGGTGCGTCGCTCACGGCATCCCAGCAACGTGGCCATATTCCTCCCAGAACAGCATGGCCCAGAGACTCCTCCATCCCCCATCCCTCAAAACTACCCTGTGGTATGGGGACCACTGTCCTCCGCAGTAGAACCAGATGCGTCCGGCGGAGCATCCACCTTGTGTGCCAACAAGTAGTGTGTGAGGGGGCCCCAGATATTACTAGGCCTTGAAGCGCAGGGGAGCGTTTCCACGTGAATTGTCAGTTGTTCCTGACAATAAACCATGTCATCCATCCAATCCTTAAATTTAGGGGCTCCCCCCCTCCCCACCCACAGGCTACTCTGCGTTTTGCTAACAAAAGGGAATGGGTGGTGTAGCGGCGATATGCTTTAGGGATTTGTTTAGTGTAGCCTAGGAGCGCAATCAAGGGATCACATTCCAACGCCATGGACGTCATGTCAGACAAAGCCCCAACTACCTGCACCCAATAGTCCCTCACCCGCGGACATTCCCAAGCCAAATGCAGGAACCCCGCCCCGGAGATACCACATCTGTCACACCTGTCCGAGTCCCTTAACCCAAAACTAAACATCTTGGCAGGGGTACAGTACATGCGTTGCAAGAATTTGTAGTGAATGATGCGTAGACGGCAACTAACAGATATGTGCGCAGTTTGTGAGCAACAATATTGCCACTGTTCATCCGTTATGGCAGCACCCAGATCCGCGGACCAGTGTGCTCGGGCAGCACTCCGTGGTTGCGTGCGCTCAGTTCGAACAGTCCGATACAGGTTGGACACCAAATGTCCCGGGCTGGCCGCCTGCACCATCTGATGAAGTGGTTTAAAGTTTGCGGGTTCCTGTGGAAAGTGCGGGAGGATGGCACGCATGCTCTGTCGTAGACGCACGTACAAGAATAGATCCAAAGATGTGGGACGTAAATCCCCAAAAAACTGTTCTGACGTGCAGAAGATACCACTGCGGAACAAATCACCCCAGGTCTCAACATGCACCCGCTTGCATAATTGTCGGAATCCCGTCTCCTGCAGCAGGGATAGCTGTGGGTGATACGATAGGGGTAGTAACGAGGAATTTAAGGAAGAGTTCCCCAGGGCATGCATAATATAATGCCAAGCATCTACCGTGCTCGTGATGGTGGTTGGCGCAGTGTCGCGCGAGCGAGGGGGGGCATCTATCAGCCCATCGAGCGGGATAGGATCAGCTAACCAGTGTTCCTCCACGACCTGCAGCATGCACGCCGGCGGGTGAATCCAGAAATATGCATAGTGGGCCTGAGCACAAGCGTAGTATAATTCAAAGTCCGGGATATCGAATCCGCCTTGCTCATAAGGTTGTGTAAGTATCGCCCATTGCACCCGTGGCTGTTTGCCCCCCCAGTACAATCGTATCAGCTCGGATCGAAGCATTTTGAAAAAATTACGGCCGTTATAGGGAAGGTTCAAGAAAAGGTATAAGAATTGAGGGAGGATCACCATCTTAATCAAGGATGCTCTCCCTGCCATAGACAGGGGAGAGATATCCACCTCGTGATATTATTGGTAAGACGATCCAAAGCAGTTCCGTAATTGAGGCGGATCATTTCATCTCTGTCCCCGGAAACTTGAATCCCCAAATACCGCAAATCAGTATCACACCATTCTAGCGGGTAGTGCAGGGGGTATCTGGTCACTGCCGCCGTCAAAGGTAGCAGTTGCGACTTTGCCCAATTAATGTGAACACCGGAAAGTTTCCCATAAACAAGGAACTCACGTAATAGAGGATTGGGGTTGTGCTGGGGATCCCGGACATATAGCGTCAGATCATCTGCATATAGCTAAATCAATATTTGTCGCAGCAGACAACGAAGCGCTCTGTCCTTATGGTGCTCACGCAGTTTGCATGCCAGGGGTTCAATCGCGAGGGCGAACAATAGGGGGGATAATAGGCATCCCTGTCTAGTCCCTCTAGTGATGTGAATCGGCGACGACTGGTGACCATTTATAAGCACCCTGGCAGTGGGTTTGCAATACAGCAATTGTATCCAGGACACGAAAAGTGGGGGAAAGCCCATACGGAGCAGTACGCCAAATAGATAGTCCCACTCGACGGAATCAAATGCCTTAGTGGCATCCAAAAAAATAGCAGCCAAGGGGAGTTCGGGCGACACGTTTTGTACTATTGAAAACAGCGTTCGAAGATTATGTGTGGTAGCGTGACCAGGGATGAAGCCTGCCTGGTCCGGTAGTACCAGATTCCCCATCAGGAGAAGCACCCGATTCGCAATGAGCTTTGCTAATATTTTAGTGTCACAATTGAGGAGTGACAACGGTCTGTAGGAGTCACAGGAGGAGGCCACCTTGCCTGGTTTCAGGAGGTAAGTTATCAGGGCCTCTCTCATGGAGGAGGGAAGTACGCCGCATTCCAGAGACTCTTCATATAGTTCATTCAGTATAGGGGCTAGTATGTCTATGTAGGTTTTGTAAAATTCAGCGGGAATGCCGTCTGACCCCGGTGCCCTACCAGACTTTTGCTGCATAATTGCTTCGCGTACTTCATCCAACTCAAACGGGGCGCAGAGGAACTCTCTATGATGATCCTCCAGCCAGCCCAGTGCGACGTCCCCTAAGAAAGTATCAAGTTCAAAATGATCCAGGCGTTGCGACGTGTACAGCGTGAAGTAGTGCGATGTGAATGTAGCTAATATTCCTTCCGTATCCCTGTGCGTCTCTCCATGAGGTATAGCTGGAGAATCTAGGTTTCTGTATAACTTCAGCTAATGCTTTCCCCGGGCGCTCCTCCTCCCCATATCTCCGGGCCTTCCAATATTTCCCCATCAATTTGGATTCACGAAGTGCAGTCTCTGTGTACTCTGATAGTTTAGTATGGAATTCTAATTGTGTCTGCCCCTCCTAACCCCCAGCCATATGGGTCTCCAACGTTTTAAGGTCTCTCTCCAATTTTTGGAGAGTACCGCGAATATCTCGTAACACACCAAAGCTCTTGGAAATACATATACCCCTGACCGTAACCTTGAATGCCTCCCATATTATTTCCACCGAGTCAACAGACCCCTTGTTTGTTTTGGAAAAAGTCCTGTTTCTCCTCCGACAATTCAGCATGGAATACTGCGTCCAGCAGGGCTGTGGGCTGCAGCCTCCAGCGGCAACGAGGTATCTCCCACCCGGGCACCGCCAGTAGCAGCCGTACGAGTGAGTGATCAGAGTAAGTGCGAGGCAGGTGGGTCACTCCTATAAGGGCCGGCCCCAGCCCTCTCGACACAAGGCAGTAATCTATACGGGCCCAAGAGGCGGCACGGGACACAAAGTGTGTACCCTCTTTGGCAGTGGGCTGCATGTGACGCCAGGTATCAATGAGGCTCCCTTCTTCCAAAATCCCCTGCATCACGGCTTGTGACCTATTGTAGTGATGTGGTGCTGCATTGGGCCTATCATGGAGTGGATTGAAGGCCACATTAAAGTCTCCGCCCCAAATCATGTGCGTGGTACCTACATTCATTATTTTCCCCCAAAGTACAGTGAAGAAGTCCCCATAAGATAACAAATCGTCCCTGCGGGTCTACAATCTCCCCCTGGGGGACAAATTGTGTGCGTCTCTTGATGAGTATCGCTACACCTCTTGCAGGAATATGAGGAGAACAGCCTGTGCTCCGCCCATTTGCCCGCAAAGGAGGTGTGGGCTAAAATGCGTTTCCTGTATAAATGCTATACTAATGTTATGGCGATCTAGGTAGGTGAGTATCTGCCTCCGCTTCCTGGGATCTCCCAGCCCTCGCACATTCCATGACAGAATTCCTAGGCTTGCATTAGGGGTCAACTCAGCCATAGTCCCCGTCGGTGACAGCATGTGCGGCCTGCAAGAGTGTGCCTACAGTGCTAGACGCAAATGTAGCAACGTTACGCTGTATGTCTGTAATTATGAAATACCATACTAAACTCTGAACATTACCCTCCCCTACCTCCCCCTCCCACTGCAGCATCCCAAACATGCCAGAAAAAATGTCCCCTCCCCCCTCCCTATCCCAACCACCCCGTGTTACCAGGGCCATCAACCCTTTCCGGGTATATGCAAAACAATAAAGGGGGCTCTCCCAAGTGGGGACGTTATCTAAGTGGCTCACAAGCGGCACTCACTCCCTCCGAGGTGCGGGGTGACACAGCCAGCCCCAGTGAGGGAGCGAGGGTGCCCGGTGAAACAGTACCTCTCATCTCCATCGCCAGTTCTGAAATAGAAAAATGGCCTGGTTAAAGATCTGCTAGGTAGTGCAACCATGTCTCAAGGGTCAACTTCAAAGAGTATAGCCCCGGCCGCCACGGGCACACCAGCATCTCCCGATGAGGCTAGTAAATCAATGTCAGAAGTGGCCAACGTCGATGAGTCATCCGGAGAATGTGATGCTTTATTTCGCCTCTTTAATTGCTTCAGAAAATCCTCTGCCTGTTGGGGATTCGTACAAAAAGTCTGTTTACCTTGATAGGTGATGCGAAGGTGGGCAGGGTATAACAGGGCATAATCTATTTGGGCTTGTCTCAATTTCTGCTTTACCGGGAGAAATTTACGCCTGTCCTCCTGCACAGCAGCGATGAATTTCGGGTAGATGGTACCCCTTCATAGTGCAGCTGCTTTTGCTCCCGTGCCACGTGGAGGGCCACATCACGGTCTCTGTAGTTAAGGAGACGAGCTATAATAGGGCGCGGAGGGCCCCCCCACAGGGGGTCTGGGGCCCAGTGAGCGGTGCGCCCGCTCCACCACGAATTGAGAGGAAAGGGCCTCCGCTCCCACCACCGCTAGCAGAAGCTTCTCAATGTATAACTCCATCTTGCCTGTGTTGGAGATTTACGGTATACCCAAAACCCTGATGGTATTCCGTTGGCTCCTCGCTTCGATGTCCTCATTTTTGGCAGCTATGACCTTTAAGAGCTTGTCCATATGGGCCATTGTGCTTTGCATGTGCGTGTTGGTGTCTTCTGCGTCCGAAATGTGGCGTTCAGTCTCCTTAATCCGTTCCTCATAACCATCAAGTTTGCGTACGATGCTGTCCATGCGTGCGTTCATCCCATCCATCTTGTCGGCAAGCGTTGCAATGCCCTGTCGAACCTCCAGCAAAATGGCTTTCATATCAATCTCTGGTGTAGCGGGGGGCTCCCGAATGGTCACTGCAGCGCCAGCCTCATCCCCCTCCAGATTAATTTTGACATTCTTTTTATCTTCAAAGTGGATTCGAGGCTGCCTGGCATCCGGTTTCCCCATGATGGCGGCGCAGCAGGGGGGTGCCCTCAGGCACTGTCAAAGCGCAGAGCGCAGCAATGTGTTGCGCCCAGTAAGCTGTGTGTATTCAGTACTGTAGCCGGGTGGGGCAGCCGTACCCCGCTCAGGGCAGTGTGTCACGTCCGATACTTACCCTACCTCAGTGTCTATGCAGGACGTCGCCTCTTCAGAATGTCAGTCCCGGCACATACATTACCAGCCACATCACCAAAGGCGGCATCGATTTCAGTGCACAAACAGTCCTGCATCTTCACTACGCAGAGTCCACAGCGCAATCTCGCAGCCTCTTCGCAACTCGTGTCGCTAGCAACTTGCACCTTACGTATGTCTTTATTTCAGGCAGAGTATCATGCCCATACTCATAGATGACTTCTTTGCGTCCACCACTATTCACGCGTCGCTCATTGAGTGCTAGTCTACAGGGCCAGCAGTGTGCAACCTACAATCCACAGTAGACGATGACCCTCTCTGCACCGCCACCGCAGGCCGTCAAAGACAGCAGAGGTATGTCGTCAGTTAACAGGGGGGCTCAAAGACACCGACCTGCCATCCGCCACCGCGCGTGTTCCGCCTCCGCCACTGTGGATTTGCGACAGCACCAGTCTAGTGGCCCGTGAGGAGCGTCGCCGTGCCTCCTGCCCCTCCGCAAAGTCGGCGCCACTCCGCAGCGCCGGTATGTCCAATCGCGACAGGTCCTGCAGCGGTGGGACCTTGCAGCCCTCACCAACAATCGCCGCCAGGCAACCCTCCGCACGGGGCATCCATACCTCTCTCCTCCGCTCCTTATGCCCTCAGCGCTGCAGCGTGCAGTATGTTTAGCCAGCCCGTGGGGTATTCACTAAAGGTTGCAAATCAGCAGCCCCACTGGCTGGGGATCGCCACTCGCCTCAGGGCAGGAGTACATCAAGCAGCAGCGCACAGCACCAATTGTTCGCTTTTCAGGGAGTTCGGCAAGTCTCTCCCTCTTTTTCTTTATGTTGTTTTTTTTTTTTTTAAGTTGTTTTCAGTTTTTTTGTTCCTTTTCTTTCCCACCCTGTTTCTGGTTGTTGATGGCCGCTCTGCCACCCGGACCGCCCTCAACACTCTCGTCCCTCTGGATCGCGGGTGCCTCCACTGCCCGAATCTCGCGCCTCAGCACAGGAACGCTCACCCTGTGATGCGAGGCCTGTGTGCCTCGTGGGCGCCATGGTCTCGCGTAGGGCACTTCTGCCGGGTCCCTGCTCCGGCCAATTCAGGCTTCGCGCCGGCCGTATCTGACACAGCTGCCACCGCTCGTTACCAGGTGCCGAATCGGCTGAAACTTTCACCGAGTCGGCTGCTGCATACCAGGAACCCAAATCCACCACCCGTAGGCGGCTACCGGCTGGAGAGAAGGATCTGCTGACGGATTATAGCACCGGGCGGCGGGAGCCTCACGCTATGGCGGCCATTCCACACTTGCGCCACCTAGCGCCCCCTAGAACGCAAATATTGTGTTAAAAATAATGTGATGTCAAAAATATTGTGGGACAAATTATAGGAGGTAAGAATATTGTTTTTTAGGTAAGTTATATCTTTTTTATTATTTGGCGTTTTATGAATTTCTGCTTTGTAATTTGTTGTTATTTTAATATTTGTCAAGTGTGTGCAATTCTTTTAGTACAGTTTTTTTGAAATGTTGTGATTGGTAGTATATATAAAGATTGTTTATTTTATTTAAATTTATTTATTGGCGACTTGTTTTTTTACAGATTTATTTCTTATTGTTTAGACAATTTGTTAATTAGATTATTAATTATGTAAATTACTTTATTTATAAATTATTTAATAGAGAATATTACATTAAATGGCCTGTATAATTTTAATTAGTTAAATATATTATTGATTTTGTAAATTATTTATTTGACTTTAATAATTTGTACATGAATTGCTGTAATGTGTATTATATTTTTAGTATTATTTATTAAATTATTATGTGTTTTGTTATTTTTTTAAAGTATTATTTTTATTTGTTTTAGTGGGTGTTGGATATTTGGGCAAGTAGGTTGGAGAATGTTTTGAATATATATATTTGAATGCTTTTAATTAATAAATATTTGAGACCTTTTATATTTTAATGGTTTGTATATTCATTTTAGTTTGTAATTATTTTTGTAAATGTTATAAAGTTAAAAATAATGCCCCCATTAGGATGCGACCGCCACCCTGGTGGTCGCATTCCGCATCTGTTACATTGCGGCAGAGGCATGTTGTACATTGCCATGCACAACGTGGCAGGCACTGCGCGGTGCACAGCTGACCACCCTCGCCCTCGGGGGCCCGCAACGGGCCCCCAAAGCCAGTTTCCACCTGCCTTTTCCACCGCAAAAAGACAGGCGGAGAGGCCCATGGTAATCACTACGGTGGTGCCTGCATGGCACCGCCGCAATGATTGCCTGGTTGCGGGTTCCGCAAGGCGGGCGGAAAACTACCGCCTTGCGAAACCGTGGCGGTCAGTCTTTCCGACCGCCGCGGAACTATAGTGATTCCCACCGCCATCCTAATATGGCAGTGGGTAAATCATCTTTTGATGGCGGACGGACCGCCACCGCCGGGCCGGAGGAGGTGATCCGCCCGCCATCATAATCAACCCTAATTTCGATTCTTTAATATATTCGATAAATACTGCCATCGGCAAGGAGGGTTTTTCTTTCCTGAAAAAAAAAGGCGAGCGGAAAAGGACTGCCTTACGGAACCGTGGCGGTCGGTCTTTCCGACCGCTGCGGAACAATCGTGATTCCCACCACCATCCTAATATGGCGGTGAGTAAATCATCTTTTGATGGCGGGCGGATCGCCACCGCCGCGCCGGCGGTGGCGATCCGCCCGCCATCATAATCACCCCTAATTTCGATTCTTTAATATTTTCGATAAATACTGCCATCGGCGAGGAGAGTTTTTCTTTTTTTCTGTTCAAGAGCATTGACAGAAACCACTGTGACAATGGTGCCTGGCAATGCTTTAAGAAATGACCACCTGCTTGGCGGTCTAGTCTAAATCTGGCAGACTGTGCCTCCATCAGGCCTACAGAACTATTTACTCTATCGCCCTGGTGGAGGAACGGGCCGTCCGCCAGATTATAAATCTGGCCACTAGTCCTTTAAGAAAAGGTGACCCCTTGTTTTTCATTCAGAACCACATTAAAATATCAATATTGCCAAATCGTCATATGTCCTGTATTACACATTCCGCTAGTCCAGGCGTTTTCAGCTAGTAAATTATACTTTCTGTTTTTTCCATAATAAGTATGGGCTTCCAATTACTAGCATACAAAGTGGCTTTGGCTAAAAAGCCATGACTGGCTAAAACAGAGAGTACTTGGTAGCTATGAACCTCACACATTTACCAAGTTTAGGTGCATCAACATTCTGGTACTATGTGTGATACATCAATACACATTTAATAATTGAAGTTTATTTAGTAATGATTTCAGTTCTGCTCTGTCTCCCTTTCTTTAGATATAACTGCCCTTTCTTGGCATGAACCAGACACAGACCTCACAAGCAGTGCTGTCTGCATTGCCCTGACCTGCATTCAGTGCTGACATTCATCAACCACAAACACATTTAGGATCCGGGCTCTTTGCATAAAATGAGTATCCACATTGTCCAGTTGGATCACTCTTACATGCTGAATAGGACATAGATACCTCAGTGTTTGCTGATGGCAGTTTGAGTAAAATCTTGACTGTGCACCCCATCCGTAGACCTGTGATCTTTTGCAATGTGACTGACAGCCATACTCAGCCCTGGTCTAAGCCAAGACAATGGTGCCCACAAATATCCACTTACCACACACACTGGACACAGTTATTCAGAGCAAGCCTATGCTACCACCCTGATGGAGTGCGACCCATTACAAAGAAAAATAAAAGGGAGCCTCATTGGTTCACAGGACTTGCTTTATATGTGAGTATAGAAGCTAGGATTGGTACCCCTGTCTGTTGTGTTAAGACAAGAATAAGTCTAACGGCAAGTGGTTCCATAATACTACAAATGGGTTATTAAAAGAAGATTGGGCAAACAGAGCCCTCCCACATTAGGGTCGGAAGAATTCCTCATTCTGCAGCTGATATACAGCTAGCCATGCTGCATGTCTAGTGAGATGTAAAGGTTAGAGATGTTTTCCTGGAGTTCTGAGATTATTATTCTATCTAACCACTACACAGGAAATTACTATACAATAAATCTCCAAATCTCAGTTGCCTGCGTATGTAAATTCAAGACGTGTTATTAAATGAGGCCAGGAGCTTTTGCTATCAGACTGCAGGTCTTAGTCAGCTTTCAGCATAGCTGATGCACTTCCTTTTATGACAAACTATACACATTTAAGAACTCTGGCTATCCACGCAGAATGCAGAATGCGCTTTATTCTGTGTTTCATTTTTACTTTTGTTTGGTTGCATATTTTAGGGGACATTTAGCTTTTTAGATTTTCAGCAGATTGACAGAGGGCTAAGGGCACACAAAACTGTGCAGAACGGATTGCGTTAAAGTGAAAATAGTACCATGGATCATATGGGTGGGGGCATAGTTCCCTTGATACCCTCTACCTCGGCTTTTACACTTCTTGTCCTGGATTAGATGTTTGTTTCTCTTTTGGTACAAATTTCTAACATTTTTTGTAGGTCATGCTATACTTTTTTTTAAGTAAGTCCACCCCAGTGATATATATGATTTGTGCGTTTCACTTGTTTGTCATCTCTAGGGTTCTGTTTACCTTTTATAGATTTGTATGTCTGATTCTCACTAGTGGGCCGATCATTTTTTTAAGTGCACCTCTCAACATATGGGGCCTTATTTATGAAGGCCTGCTACACTTTTACACTGCCGTTGCGTCACATTTTGTGATGCTGCGGCGGCATAAATAATGCACCACGTTGCACCATATTTACAAAGTGATGCATCTAAGCAAATGGGTCACTTTGTAAAGGCCTGCGCTACATTATACCTGCTTCTGGCATAATGTATGCAGGGTGGGCACTCCCCTGCAATAAAGGGTGGTAGACGTGGCGCCGTGTAATCTATGTACTTTGACTGCGACACTTCCAGGGCGCTACTGCGTCAATCTCTCACGCCTGCCTCTCAGCAGGCAAAGGACTGATGTAGGCCCTATCCCATGGGGCTTGCCCCATGTGAAAGGACACATTGCTGGAATTGTGTCTGTTTTCAGACACACCCCAGCAATGCGTCACTTTTGCGCCTACAGATACGTCAGTAATACTGATGCATCTGTAACTCTTTGCAACATGGAGCGCCGTATATTAAATATGGCACATCCAAGGTGTCGCAAGGAGGGCACAGTGTAAACTGTTGCATCGCTGTTTTCATGCAGCAAAGCAACAGTTTTCATAAAGGAGACCCATAGTGCATAGTATCAAGAATAATTAGTAGCATAAATATTATCTCTTTGAATGTTCAGGGAATGAATTAACCTATTGAGAGGATTTTTGTTTTACATATTACATAAAAAGTAGTCGCTACTGTTTATTGCGTAAACGCATATGCTCAAAAGATGTTGCCCCTACTGCTAAAGAACCTTTTTATCATTGAAGTATCCAGTTTATAGTTCGAAATATACTTGTCTCTAGTTTATGTCATTAGAACCTCAAAGGGGTCCACAGCCCAGACACAAAATGAGGCAGTATGGTTATAAGAGCCAGAAATAATGAACATTGAGGATAATGTTTTTTAATTCTTCAAACGCTGCACAAGCCAAGTTTTGTACTAACATGCTGTATTCTACGATAGAATCCTTGCACTCTGATAAGTTGATTGTAGAACGTGACCTTAACGTGACACCGGAATCCACATTGGATAGATCTAAAGTGGTTCTGTGTCAGGTTCAAAGATTGAATAAAATGCTGAGAAACGTGAAGCAAGTATTGGATTTACAGAATGTGTGCAGAGTTTTGGAATTCAAACGAAAGGACCACAACTTTTTCTGCTTTGTATATGATAGCTACTGGATAATTTACTTTTTTTCGGATTCCTATCAGCCTCACAGTCAGCAAGAATAGCCTGGTGAATCTAGAACTAAATTAGTCTCCCCACTTAATACGAATGTCTGTAAATTGGAGGCTTGGCAGTTTGGGAATTGAATGCATAAAATCATTGTCTATTAGGATATTTAACAAGGAAAGATAACGAGCCAAGATAGATTTTCAAAAAAGATAATGATGTTCACAATACGTTTATAAACTATTAAAAACTTTTATTTGCAGAAGAAAATTCACCCAACATTATCAATGTTGACATTTTTCTAAAAGAGACCTTTATACCTGTCCTGAATGAAGACGACAAAAATACAAATCTCACCAGAGATAATTATTGCCTTGATTAAAAATAGAAAAATGCTGGGTGAATGGGTTTTCAAATTAATTCTACAGTAATTCAAAATAAAATTATCTTTCTTCATTTTTTAAACTAATTTTTATTGAGTTTTATGGTTTCAAAATTCAATGGGCATACAATGTACTAAGACATTCGTATCTTAATTTTCCATAGCATTGAGGCAATAAAATCATATTATCTATTATTTACCATAAGAGTGTCATATAAAGTGAAACAGGGAGCATTTTATATTGCAACAATATAGGGAAGGCCTACCCAGCAACCAAAGGATCTAAGCATGCAGGGAACTAGCAGACATATTGCAATCATAGGAACGGGCTACAAATAAATTGATTTATAAAAAAGCTAGTGTAGACAGAGTGCTCATCTGGAGTATAGAGGGTTGGGCATATTGGTTTTTTCAACGTTGGCGCAAACTTTTGCCCAAAAATAGAGCCAGCAGTTTGGGATAGTGGGAAGAGCCAGGAAGGTAGACATGTCCCGAGGAAGAGCTTCGGGTACAACGTAGTACTTTACGAAGGTAGGGGAGCCGGAGCACTGGGGAACCCACTGTATGGACTATAATCATCAGAAAGTGTGCGAATCTTTAGTATTCAGGTGTTTGTGGAGGCCTTTAGCCTCTTCTCTATGCAAGGCTTTACAGCTGAACGCAAGGATTCTATTGAAAGCGGGAATGTCACCTTCCATCGCGTTTGGCCAACAGAAGCCCCAGGTCAAGGAAATCAGCTGTAACCTTGGGCCTCATTACGATTCAGTTGGAAAGGCTCCGAACGGCATTCGGATTTTCCTAAGCTGTGTCAGAACCCATGTTTCAGACCGACTTAGAAACATTTCTGACCGACCTATTACGATATAATTGTACAGCTCTACGGACTGCGTATCCGACTGACGTATTACGATGTTGGATTCGGACAGCCTTTCCGAATCGGTCTGTCCGACGCGGAATGGCTGTCGGAAACTGACTTTGGGGGCCCGTAGAATGCCCCCCTTCACCCAGCGGCCTCCGGTTGGGGTCCATGGGGGTACCAATCGGACCCCTCTATACAACCATGCACAGTGTGGCAGGCTCCATTGGGTGCCTGCGATAGAGTGCAAGGTTTTCCGCAACCACCCCTTTTTTCAATGGAATCCTGTGTTGTGGGTCGGAACACAGGCTCCCATTGAAGTCAATGGGAGTCCGACCAAACAGTGTTCAGAAACATCGTAATCGGTCTGTCGGACTCGCTGAACCCGAGGAGGTCGGAACCGATTCCGACAAGGAATGCTTTCTGACCGACATCGTAATGAGGTCCATAGTGTTGTTTAGGTCACTTGAATTTACCTAGAGTGCACGCCTTCCAGGAATTCAGCAGAAGTGTGCAAGTACAGGTCGCCGGAGGCTGGAGGCCTAAATCCCAAAACATAGTAAAAAAAGGGAGTCTCAATGCATGCAGTGTGAATCAGCAGGCAAGGCCAGAAAGCAAGCACAGGAGGATGCGGCTCCTGGAAATATTTGATAAATATTAGCTTTGTAAATTGTAGAAGCTTAAAACTGGCATTATGGGAAACCATATATGGATATGCAAGGGCTCTAAACCCCTTGCTATCATGCACCGACCTCCCAAATTCAGCCTCCCTGGTGTCCCTCGGATGTTGGGGGGGAGTGAGTTTTTGAGTGCACTGTGTTTTGTGTAGCCAACTAATACAATGTTGTTGGAGCACTGGGTTTCCCTGTCACTTACTCATCACCATGAACAGGTTGATGGATCTTTGATGTCGACAGAGGTTTCAGGAGTTTAGGGCAATCTTAAACATTATCAATTATCATTACTTTAGTTCAGTTGATAAAGAGAGTGAAGTGTGAATTAAAGGGTTTTATTTTCAAATCTTTTAGTTATTCATTCTTTATTTAAGTATTATTTTCCAAGTTTCATTATTAAAGGTTAACATATTAATCAATCAGTATTTAATAATAAGATAAGTCAATTTAGCACATCAAATAAAGCATCAATACTGAAATGTAAAAAGCGTGTTCCATAAAGAAACTTCCCTATTCTAAACTTATTATGATTTGGCGGGAAAGGAACTGCCCAACTGTAAGTTGGCGGTTCCGATATCACAATTAGGATGTCACCGCCCATACGACGGTCAGAAACATCCATTCTACGATGGGGCTTATGAGACGGGTGGTTTGCAAACATCCCTGTACCGTGTGGCAGGCACCATGCGGTGCCTGCCACACGTTGCAGGGATGTTGAGGGGGCATTATAGGTGCCCCTGACCCCATTACAGAAGGCCTGGGGGAAGGAGGCCCTGCTGGGGCTCCCAATGTTGCTTTCCGACAGCCTTTTCATGTTGGAAATGCCGACATAGAATGTCTGTCGGAAACCAACATCATAATCCAGACGGCAGAACCACCATCATTAAGGGATTATGCTGTCATTCTGATGCACAGTGCAGTAGATGGCAGCTCCACCTGATGCCTCTACCTGCTGCATTATGATGCGATGGGTGGACCTTAGGGGCATATGTTGGTGGGTCTGACATTGATGTGCCATAGGTGTCTGACCCACCCACATCATAATTAGACCCTTAGTCAAGATCAATGTGAGAAGGATTAAAGGTGTCAGTTGAGATAACCATGAAAGGTCCTGATGATAGAATCAAGCATAAGACTTTAGCCAAATAAACTGGAAAGTATTCTCAGCTCAAATAACAGCAGACCAATAAATAAATTAAGACTTCTCATAAAAGGATGTCCAAGAAAACTCAATGAAAAGTCTCCTCTAATAGAGTCTAGGGAAGGGGAACAGAATGAGACGCTGCTCTCAGTCTATGGAAAGGTTGAATTAAATGTTCAATCAATCTGCTCCCTATCAAATCTCTCGTTCACTCGGCTCCTAGTTTAAGAACACTCACTAATATAAACATACGTTTTCTAGGTTCCAACATTAATATTCTTTCCTCTTCATATTGACCAATAAGATTTCAGCACACTCCCGGGAACAGGTCTACTCCTCATCTTTTCACCAGAGTACAATTGTCTTTTAACCATGTGTCCTTGAATGTTGTAGCACATCTGTTCTTGTTTTCCAACACATCTCCCCATGAATCATGCTCCCTGTCGTCGCCATCTTTTTCGGTGAGAACTTCACTATGAGTCGTCCGAATACAACAAATGTCTGTTCATTAACTAATAAACAGTGGCTGGGGGGGCGAAGCTTGCCTGGCTGCAAGATGGGCACTTACTAATATCTCTCTGCCGTCCCGGCGCAATATCCTACAAAATCCTGCAGTTTAATCAATTCTATGCACCGTGTTCACTTGCCTGCTGACTCCCGGTCCCTGTCCACTGTCATTGCAGCCAGTGGGGCTGCTCCGGAGTGCCTGTGGCGTTGGATGCTCGGTGGAGCCTGGTGGCTGCGGCTGCTCGATCCTGAGGTGCGGCGCAGGCTGCTGCGGTGGCTGAATGAGTGTCAGCCGGATACTGCATGGGGGTGGGGACCCAACCATCGCTGTCCTGATGCCTGTCGGAGGGCGCAGCGGAGTAGGCATCAAACTGATTCCCCAACCAGCCGTGTGGTGGGCAGCGAATGGAGCATAGCCCTGCCTGCGGGAGTCCAGTCAGGGCGTCGCCTCAGGCCTGCTCCGGACCTGAAGTCTGATTCGCTGGTTATCACCTGCTGGGCACTGCTGCAGCTGGGCCTGCTCGTGACCAGGTGCCCACGGAGGCTGCCTTGGACCCGGTCCTACTGCTCGCTGGGGAGCTTGGCGGGAGACCTCTGCCGGGCTGGTGCTTTTTTCTGACCCTGGCCGAGAGGCCTGAGGATTCTGACAGCATTCCCTGCTCAAGGTGAGTGCACAGACTCTATCGTGGCTGGACCGTCCTGAGTTTGGCATCCCACTGGCCCGTGGGAAGACCTCAGTGGGGGCTATATGACTGGCCTGAGGGCCCCGACCTTGCTGCAGCTGCTCCCCCTTGGATTTGGCCATCACCTTACTGCCCCATGCCCTCTCTAGCCCTCCTGCGCCGGCAGCAGCTGGCCCTGGGTCGCTGAGGCATCTGCGCTGCATGTTACAATGACAGGGCGCTCCCAGCCCATCGGAGGGCCATTTATTTAGCCGGGGCGGCGCGAAGGCCCTCATTACAGCTAGACTCTCTTGCTGGTGTCCCCTGTGTTCACTGGGGGCGAGCACCACTTTTACGCGAACTCTGGGCTTAGTGGCGTGTTTGGCGCACTATTGGGACATCATCATCATTATAGGAAAGTCACAAAAAATCCCAATATACGCTGCCATTGGAGCCACACAAATCCTTTAGGCAGATAGAACAGGACAAAAACGCTTCCGAATCAGTGTCTGAGGTGGGCGATTCACTCACGGACCCAGATATTAGGCAAATCTTGGCGGCTATGCAGAGCAGTGTTAACAAGATAGATGGAAAGATAGATTCCCTTTCCTTCCACATGGACAGGGTGAACGAGCACCTAAACAAGCACTCCGAACGCCTAGAAGCGGCCAAAAGAAGGGTCTCTGACGCCAAAGACACCTTGAGTTCTGCATCACTCTCCCACACTGCACTGGACAAGCAGCTAAAGTCACTGCAGGCTAAAGCCGAAGACCTTGAGGCCCGCTCACGGTGGAGCAATATACGTATTCCCAACATGGAGCTTTTTTTTTTTTTTTTAAACAGATTTTTATTGTCAGTTGCACAATAAACGCAGGGCTCTGCACCCCAGAGGCCGCTGCAGCATCAAGTTATACAGTGGCATGACCGCAAATGACTGTTTTTTTAAATATAAGAAAAACAAACACAATCTTGGACGTAAAGTGCCATTCCGGATACACACTTCAAACACCCCAACTCCCCCCCCCCCGAGTTGCTCACTTCTCACTGATGACTTCCCACCCGCCAAGAACCGAGGACCAAAGAGGAAAGAAACAGACATACTACCCGCTCCGAGGAAAGACCATTCCACTCTAGCACACACACCCCCCAGGCACCCCTCCTCCCCCCAGGCATCAGACCCAGCCACCCCATCTCTACCCTCATTCCACTGGGACATCCTCTGTTGCAGTCGAAGGCTCCAGCCACAGGCATCTATGGTCTGCCCACCGCTTCCATATTTTATAATGCTTACGCGGACAGCCCCGAGCCACAAAGATGGGCTGCTCCAGCCCCATGCAGAAGTCCAGGCCGTTTTTCCAGGCGGCTACCGAGGGAGCCCGCGTGTCCTTCCACAGTTTAGCAATATCACATTTCGCCAAAGTGAGGCCCAGCTGCATAAGATGCCGTTTATAAATATTGCCCCCGATACCATACATTACATGTAGCAGAGCTAGCTGTGGCGTGCGTGCGAGCATCCACCCCAGGACCTCAAACAGACAAGAAAAGACTCACCTCCAGAAACGATCCAGCGACGAGCGTTGCCAGACCGTATGCAGGAATGTGCCCTCCGCCCCACCACACCGGAGACATTCCGGGGAGGCAACCAGGCCCGCCCGATACAGCCGAACCCGAGTATAATAAACCCAGTGGAGGTACTTGAATTGGATAAGGCGGAGGTGCATCGCTATGGCCGCTCCCCGAGGGGAGGCCAGGGCCTCCCTCCAATCTTCTTCCTCCAGTGTACCCATGTCCTCCTCCCACACCTTCTGCAGCTTATCCAAGGAAGACACACTGTGGGTGACCAGGGACTGATATATCCGCGATATTTTTTTGGTTGCAAGGTCACCTATGAAAACCTTCGCCTCCAACGGGCTAAACTCGGGGATGGAAACGAGGCCCTCCAGACTGGGGGAAAGCGCATGTCGGAGCTGGAGGTACTGGTAAAACAGTGTCCGAGGCATACAAAATTCTTCCTGCAGATCCCAGAACGATTTAACGGACCCATTCCGGACTACATCACCCAGGGTGGAGATGCCGATAGCATCCCATCCGCTAAAACCTTGCAGGGCCACCAGGTCAGGCAGGCATCCGTTGTGCCACAGAGGAGTTTCCCCCGTTAGTGTATTCCACCACCTCATTCTTCTTAGAGATTGCCGCCAGACCTGGAAGACTACCCCTGTCACCGGCGGCAGCGCACCCCGCAACTTCGCTGAATAAAGGATTGTGAGTAGAGTGTACCGCCCCATGAGGTGCCACTCCAGCGCATAAGCTGGGACCCCCCTGTCCCCATACCACCAGTCATTGAGGACTAACAGGTGTGTGGCCTGGTAGTATGAAAGGATATCTGAGGTCGCCAGGCCACCACAGTAAGTGGAGACAAAGCATGTGCGCAACGCCACACGCACCGCTCCCTGCCCCCACAGGAACCGGCTCAGCGCCGAATTCACCAGTCGGAACCAGCGAGGCGCGATCGGGTACGGGTGATTCAGTAATTGATAGAGCAAGCGGGGGAGCGCAACCATCTTAAAGATCGCCGATCTACCATAGATAGTCAGCGGCATACGGGACCAAGTCGTAAGATCTGCATGTACACGCTCTCACACCGGTACCAAGTTCCGCTCCCATGATAGTGTCGGCACCTCCGACAGGAAGACTCCCAGATACTTAAGTCCTCCCTCTGTCACCTGTAGCGCCGACGCCCACGTGCCCACTCTCACCCGAGGTCCCAAGACCCACAGTGTGGACTTGCGGGGGTTCATATACAGCCCGGATGTTTCCCCAAAAATCTGCATTATCTCCAGTATGCGCGGCCCCGACCTGTCCAATGCCGTTAAGAAGAATAGGACATCATCCGCATATAATGCGATCCTGTCCGAAAGGCCCGGGGCCCACTCAAATCCCCTCAGCTGTGCATCTATACGCACCCAGGCCGCCAACGGCTCCATGCCGAGGTCGAAGAGATAGGGTGACAGGGGGCAACCCTGTCGGGTACCAGGTCGAATAGGAAAGCTGGACGAGACTGCTCCCGCCACGCGGACCAAAGCCGTCAAGTCAGTATACAAGAGCATCACATACGACAGGAACCGAGGACCGAGGTTAAGCCGACGAAGGAGGGCGAACAGATAAACCCAGCTCAGGGAATCAAATGCCCTGTCCATGTCCGCCAGTAGGAGCGTAGCCGGCTCCCCCGTCTGCCGGACCGCCGCCAGTGCCACGTGTGCCCGCCGTATGTTGTGCCGCGTCGCCCTCTGAGGCATGAACCCGGCCTGAACCAATGCCGAAATGTGAGGCAGGAGGCGATTAGCCAGGGCCTTGGCCAGAATCTTGGCCTCAACATTGAGGAGGGAGATAGGGCGGTATGAAGCATGCTGTTCCGGGGGCCGACCAGGCTTATGGAACACCACCACTTCTGCGTGCCGCCAGTCCGGTGGGAGCCGACCGGCCTCCCTGGCCTCTTCCACTGCTGCCCGATAATAAGACGCTAGTTGTAGATTATATCGACGATGGAACTCGCTGGGGAACCCGTTGGGTCCTGGTGCCTTCCCAGAATTGAGCTCACCCAGGGCCTTACCCAGTTCCTCCTCCGAGAGGGGGAGCTCCAACTGCCGGCGCGTCTCATCAGACACTGCTCTGGGTGGTAGATCCTCAATGAACTTGTCCATCGTAGCCTCCGGCAAACACTCCCTAGAGGCGTATAGGTCCGCAAAATAAGCGGCGAAGCTCTCCGCTATGGTCATAGAGTCAATTATCGGCGCCCCTCTCTCATCCAGTGACCTGGGCATGAAAAACACCCTGGCAGAGCCGATGTAACATCTTGCTCGACTTGTCGCCTCACTGGTAGATTCTGCTATGTGTAGCAAGCCATGCTTGGCGAGCCTCAGCCATCAGGAGTGAGGCGTAGGACTGCCTCGCCAACAGTAGCTGTCGCACCCCCGGTCCGCCGCCCTCCTCCCGGCATCGACGCTCAAGACCTTCAATCTCCGCCTCGGCCCTAACCAACCCGTCTCGACGCTTCCTACGGGCCGCCACGCACCATGCAACGTCCATCCCTCATAGAGTGGGCTTCAGTGCCTCCCAAAGTGTTGCGGCACTGGGGACCGACCCCGCATTGGCAACAAAGTAGTCCGCAATCGCCTCCCTCATAAGCTTCTCGTACTCAGCGTTCTGCAAACTCCACACTGCTAGTCGCCATCAAAATGGTTGCCGCCCCCTACCTAACCGCAGCACCACGAATACCGGCTAGTGGTCCGACAGCCCCTAGGAAGGATCCCAGCGCCCGAGGGACGAAAACATAGTCTAGCCGAGAGAAAGAATTATGGACCGCCGAGAGGTACGTAAATTCCCTATTGTCACCATGTACGTGCCGCCAGGTGTCCACCCAATCGAGGCTCCTAACCAGGGAGTGCAATTTAGTGTGCTGAGTGCCACCCAGGCCCCCTCCCGCCCTGCTCCTGTCCCTCCTCAAATCCATAACATCATTCCAATCGCCACCCACCGCCGTGGCCACATCCGGCATGTCCACTCACAAGGAGAGCAACCACTCCACCAAGGACCACTGCAAGGGGGGGGCGTATACACAGCCTAGCACAATAGAGTCCTCCCCAATCTTACCCCGAAGAAACAGGTACCGCCCCTGCGGGTCCAGCCACTGTTGTGCATGTACGTATGGGACCCTGCGATGTATCAATACCGCTACTCCCCTAGAACCCTGCATGAACCCAGCATGAAAGACCTGCTGGAAACCATATTGCTGCAGGCACAGTGCCTTGGAGCCCATCAGATGAGTTTCCTACAAATAGAGGATATCAGCTCCGACCCTTTTCGCCTGACGCAGGACTGCCCCTCGCTTAATTTTATCTAGGACCCCTCGCACATTCCAACTAACGATACGGAGGGTGCCCGGGGACACCCCAGTTTCTACCATCCCACTAGCCATTGGGCGACAAGCCTTGATGTAGTGCGGATTTAAGGTCCCAGCCACGGGTGTGTATGACAGAAGTGCACAGTGTGAAATCGCAACTCATATCCCTAACCAAACCCCTTCCCCATAACAAACCCCCTCCCCATACCTCAAAAACACTGAAGTACCTGTCGCGGCGGGGTTGGCACCATGCCCCCAACCGGAGGGCACAGGCTGCGCCCGCCAATGGATCCCCAACTTGCAGCCCATGTCACCCAGGCCCACCCCCCACAAACCCTGAGTTGGTGGGGATTCAGCCCTCCTAAGGGCTCCCTCTAGACCCTGAAAGCAAACAGTCACACAGTCCAGTGAAGGAAGCACCCCGGCACCAACCTATTCACAAGTATCAAGGACCTAATGTCTGGGGTTGGGAGGCAGGGTCCTCCCGGGACGGGGCTCCACGGGAAACAGAGCACCTCTGGGATCGCGATCTCCCTTGCCTCCTCCGGCGCTGTCCACGAGGATTCTTTGACGGCCCCTCGCTCAATGAGGAGTCTGACTGCAGACTAGGCGGCGTATTCACCCGCACCCGTACGGTTTTGTCAGTCCACTTAAAGACCTCTTCCGGAGAGTCAAAGAAGTGGGTGCGGGATTGAAAGACCACTCGCAAGCGGACAGGGAATAGTAGAGCATATGGGAGATTAAGGTCCCTCAGTCTGGCCTTTGCCGCCATGAACGATTGGCGTTGCTGCTGCACGAGTCTGTATTATCCGGGAACACCAGGATACGTTGGTTGTTATAGAGCAAAGGTTCTTTGGCGCGGGGCTGCTTCAGCACAGTGTCCCGATCAAGGTAATTTAGCAGTCTCGCTATCACTGGTCTTGGGCGAGCCCCCACCAGGGGCTTCTGTAGAAGCGCTCTGTGAGCCCGCTCCACGACGAAGCACCTGGATAGCGTATCCGGCGGGAGCCAACTCTCCAACCACTGCGTAAGAAAGCGCTCCATATTGCCATTCTAACAACCCTCCGGGAAGCCAACAAAGCGCAAGTTATTCCTCCGGGCCCGCCCTTCAGCATCCTCGACCTAAAGCGCCAAACCTCTCTGGATGCTCTCCAAGCCCGCCACCTTCTGTTTGAGAATGCTGACGTCATCTTCCTACCCAGAAATGCGGGTCTCTGCCTCCGTGATGCGGGACACCGCGTTCCGAAGGTCTTGGCGCAGTAACATAATGTCCGCTCCCACTGCACCAATTTTTGCATCCAGCATATCCCGGGATTGGGTGATGGCCGCCATCAGGGCCGCGTTGTCTGGTACGGCCTCTTGAGACGCCCCGCGGCTCCACCCGTCGCTCCCGGGCCCGTGAACTTGTCGATAGGCCCATGCTTCATGGATCCACCACCACCCTTGTCCCTCGTCATGGCGGCTTTCAACGGGCTCTCCGCACCTTCAGACCACGATGGACAGGACGCCGACACCAGGGCCTCCTCCACACAGGCACACCACAGATGGATCAGTCGCCTGGCCCGCGGGAAGGACGAAGGGTAGGAAGAGAGGCGGGAAAGCACCTCTGACCCGGGGCCCGCAATCCACCGATGTGAGCCTCAGTCCATGAACAGACCCCGCACCAACCTGCCAACCACACCAAGGCCACGTGGCCCCACCAGGGACGCTGTCCTCCGGATCCCAAGCAGCTCTACCGCCGTCCGAAAGGGCGCGACCCGGCGCGGCCGCCGATCACGAGCCCCGCCACCACAGCCGAGGCCGAGATGCTTTCACCAATGCTGGCCCACCAACCTGCATTCACGCCCAGGGCTCATAGGACTGCGACGGTCCAGCAAGATCCACCGTCCTCACCCTGTGGCCGCGCTGTCCCTCCTGGTCTTGCTCTGGCCACTGGTCTGTCACGGGGCACCCCCGATGGAGCACACTCCCGACCCGGCGACTCTCCTCGTCAGCCCAGGACTCCCCCAAGACTAGAAGAGCACATGGTCCGAACGCCGACCCCACTCCAGGGGACGACCAGGCAGCTCCCGTGGGGCCCCCCCAGCCTCACCACCGTGGCCCGATACAGCCGCCGATCCCCCAGCACAGTCACCAGTCCGGCAAGAGAATAAGGGGGGGGGGTTTGGCGGAAGGCCCCCCGCTCACCCTGCTGCTGCCGCCTCACTACCGCTGCAAAATGCCCTGGAGGAGGGTCCCTGGCTCCCTAGGCCCCAGGGACCTGCCTCACTCCTGGGCGCGGTATGCAGGCCCAATCTCTCTGCTGGCCGGGGCACCCAGCCTCACCGGTTTCCGCAGTGCAGGCTCCCGGGGCCGATCTGCCCCGCGAAAATCGCCGCCGCCACTGGGCCGTCTAAGCCAAAGGCCGCTGCAGGCTCACAGGGACTGCCGCGCAGCTCGCGTCGCCTCTTGGGCACGCCGGAATCGACTCCCCGGCTCTGCCTCCGAATACTGGGCCGCGCCTTGCAAGCGCGTCTGCCTCCGCGCTCCGCTGCCCCGATCACCACCGCAGCTCACCGAGCAGCCACCTCTGGTAGCAGGTGCCGTAGCGCTCCCCCCAAGACTGATCGCGGGTCCGAGGGAGCCAGGATAGATGACGGATGAGTGTTGGGCTGGACGGAGCTGACTAGCACGCGTCCGCCATGTCGGCCCGCAAAGCCACGCCCCAACAACATGGAGCTTTTAGTGAAACAATTGTTAACCACCATGCTGGGTATAGACTGTTTTTCCAGCATATTCGTTGTTGAGAGGGCACACCACTCACTGGTCCCTCGCCCGGTGCCCGGAGCGCCACCGTGTCCAATCATAGCGAGGCTCTTGAATTATAGAGATCGCAACAGTGCGCTTCGGAGGGCACGGGAGTTGCAGGAACTTCGCTACAAAGGCATGGCCCTCTCCTTAGATCCTGATTTGACCCAGCAGGGTTCACACCTCATTCCAGGGGTGTCCTAATATGGGTCAACCCTAAGTAAGATATTACACTTATTGAGTCCGCAGCAGATCCAAATGGGAGGCACATTATAGCGAAGTGCCAGTAGGAGGGTCGCACTTTAAAATTGGCTAATGTTTACGGCCCCAATTACGATGACCCGCAATTTTACTGTGAGCTGGGATCCTGACTCCTGCAAGACCCTAACGGGGCTTTGCTGCTGGGGGGCGACTTCAATTGTATCTTAGACCCTGACAAGGATCGCTCAAGCGGTCCCCCTAAGCGCCCCTCAGCCGCAGCTGGTGCTATTGTCAATTTGATGGACGAGTTGGGCCTGATAGATGTTTGGTGACAGCGCTCGCGGACATTGGGAGGATTTTACTCACTATTCCGTCCCTCATGGCATGCACACCCGTATTGATTATTGGCTGCTCTCTAGGAATTTGCTCTCTTATGTGACGGACTGTTTCCCACCTGTATGCACATATTCAGATCATTCTCCTGTACAATTAGATATCACATTTCCCTTCAGGCAGGCAATGCCTTTTACTTGGAGGTTCCCCCTTATTCACTGCTGGACCCGGAGTTGCCGCCGAAATGAAAACATCGCTAGAGGTCTATTTTGAAAAAAATATTGTCTCTGTTGAGAGTTTTACAACAGTCTTGGAGGCTTTTAAAGTTTTTATTAGGGGCATGGTTATATCTAAACACGCGAGGTGCTTCGTTCACTAAGAGATAGATTAACAAGATTGGAGCACAACATTTCCTCCCTGGAACACACCTTTCAAGAAACTAGGGATAAAAAGTTATTGGGGAATATAAAGACTGTTCTGGAGGAGTACCAGGAGACCACTTATGGGGAAGTGAAACACCTGGGTAAATATGCCACTGCCAGAGTGTACGGGGTGTACGGGGAGAGGGATCGACCTGGAGCTTCTCTGGCGGCACTACTGTGCCCTAAGAGGTATGCACATCTGATATTTGAGGTTTGTGATGAACAGGGCCTTTCTGTTTATGAGCACGCAGATATTGCTGACAGATTTAGCCGATACTGCTCTGAACTGTATGCAACGCAGGGGCCTCCTGACGAGGACACCATGCAGGACTACCGCAAGTATATTAAAATGGCGTGGCTCACGAATGAGCATTGGGGCACCTTACGGCCCCTTTAACTCCTGGTGAAGTTAGAGCAGCACTCAAGTCTATGCCCCGGGCATAGACAGGCTCACTGTGAATTTTTATAAGACGTTTCAAGAACAATTGATCACACAGCTGATATCCTTATATGAGGACATGGCCAAGTCCGAGGTAATGCTTCCCTCTATGCATGAGGCCTTGATCATAATGTTGCTTAAATCCGGTATATCCTCTATGGAATGCTCATCATATAGGCCTCTATCGCTTTTAAATGTTGACACCAAGATATATGCTAAGATCCTGGCGAATCGCTTAGCCCCTTTGATCCCATTGGTGGTTCGCCCAGAGCAGGCGGGCTTTGTCCCCGGTCGCAATTTGACCCTCAACAATCCGTACAACTTTCGGTACTATTCAGCAACTTATCTCTGATGTTGAAGCTGCGGCTGTCTTTTTAGAAGAGGCCTTTGACTCCGTGGAATGGGCGTTTATGAAGGGAGTGTTGAGGCGTATTAGAGTCGGTGAAATCTTCCTAAAATTGGCTACAGTGTTATACACCCTGCCCACTGCCAGGATACGTCTGAGCGATATGATTGCGGCCCCCATTGCTATTTCAAGGGGCACTCGGCAGGGTTGCCCATTGTCCCCTCTCCTTTATGCCCTGGTGGCAGAACCATTGGCGTGTGCATTGCGTGAGTACCATAGCTACGGGGTATTACAGTTCCCAGGGTACAGCTTGGTTCTTTTGGCATACGCTGACGATACCCTGCTGTATGTGGGGAAGCCAGGCCAGAATCTTAACCCAATCCTCTCTGAGGTTGTGCAGTTTGGACAATTGTCCGGTCTCAAAATTAATTGATCAAAATCGGTCATCTTTCCACTGACTCCGGTGACCACCCCTCCAAGATTAGATTTCCCTATGCAGTGGACGTCGGACCTCATTCGTTAATTAGGGAAACAAATTCCCACTAACTCCGACACAGTCCTTGCTGAAAAATATGGAAAGGCAATCTTCAAGTTTGAAGACGACATTTCTCGATGGATTAGGTTACCTCTTTCCCTTTTAGGTCGTATTTCTATCATGAAAATGGTTGTCCTCCCTAGGTTTCTGTTTCTATTCTTAAACATCCTCATGTTGCTGCCATGCCATATATTCACTACCATACGCTCCCTCATGATAAGGTTGGCCTGGGCTGGTAAGCAGTCGAGGATCAGATGGGAGACCTTGACATTGCCTTATTCGGCAGGAGGTCTCAGGCTCTTGACTTGGAACTATACTACCGAGTGGCTCAGGCGTCCCATGTATCCAGCTGGATACATGGCCCTCATGACCTGCTGCACGTGAAGATCGAAAGAAACACTACCTTCCCCAACACCCTACAGCAGTCCCTCTTTGGGCCCCTATAAGATGACACGGCGTTCTTGACTCTATAAACTCTGTAACACATCTGCTAGAGTCCGATATAACCGTGAGGGGAACCTATCAGCATCGTTCTCATGCACCAGTGGGGTTAGACAAGGGTGCATTTTGGCCCCCTTTTTGTTCTCCCTATATATTAATGAATTGGAGCAAGCATTACTTGATCTAAAGGTGGATTCCCCCAGGGTAGGATCTAGGCCAATCCCGGTTCTGCTCTACGCAGATGACGCGGTACTTCTAGCACGCACACCCAGGGGCTTGCAGCGTCTAATAGACGGTTTTGTTAATTTCATGGACACGCTGGATTTGTCGGGCAATCTCTCCAAATCCTTTGTCATGGAGGTTGGACGCAAACCCATTAAGAAATGTACTAATAAAATGGGTGACAATAGTATAGGGAAAGTACAACATTTCTCATACCTAGGCATTTTATTTGATGGGCGTTTAAATTTTAAAATTTTACTGGAGGAACGATGCACAAAGTTAGTCTCGGCCACAGGTTCCATTATGAATTATGGACGTAGGCTGGGACGGTGGTCCCTGGAGCAGATAGCAAGATTGTACACCTCAATTTGCTGTGCAAAGGTGTTACATGGAGCTGAACTTTGGGGCTGTAGAGAAGTCCATCAGCTTCAGACAGAGGAGAATAAATACCTGAGATCCCTACTTAACATTCCCCAAAGTACCTCGTCTTATATCACCCATGAGGAATTAGGATTGGCTTATATAGAGGATGTGGTTCATTTGAAGCTGATTATGGCCTGGATTAGGATATGAGCGAACCCAGAGGCTGAACTAAACAGGCAAATAATTATGGACAGCATCAGTAGGGATAAAGGGTTGTCCATTCCTTGGTTGAGATATGTAAAGTCCTCTCTTGAGTCTATTGGATGCAAAAACCTTTTTAGTACCCCCATGGTAATTACCCGTTTGGACAGGAAATTGGTGATGAAAAGATATTTTAACTATGTCCAATTGCAGAGAGAAACAAAAGAAGGGGGCAAGAACTCTGTGATAGCTTCCAATATGTTGAAAACGGTGGTGGGGATGGAACCGTATTTGACTCTTATGTGTAATGCTCAGGATAGGTTTTTAATCACCCGTTTTAGGCTCAATCTTTTACATCACTTGTTATCTGTGCCTCATGGTTTTACTGTTTCGGTTGAGCAGAAGGGTCCCTGTGGCTGCGATCTACGATCTCCTCAGGATACCCTTCATTTTGTACTGTTATGGCCATTTTATTCAGTGCCGAGACGTCGATTTTTAGTTGGTATTTTAAAACAGGCTACATTCAAGCAGGCCAGGGTCGCCTTGCTACACCTACAAATGGTAAATGACTCTCGGACTCTGTTTTTTGTGGTGAATTTCCTGAAGATGGCCTTAAAAATACGGAAAACAAGAGGGGTTTGCTGAAGCAAAAATTAGTACTGTATTTGATGTATATCAGCATGGATTTTAATGAAATTTTTTATTTTTTATTGCTATGTGCTTTTATGGTGTTTTCTAGATGCCGAATAAAGATTTTTGATTGATTGATTGATTGATTGACTCTATAAACTCAACTAGCGCCAAGATACTCCTCACGGAGTGATAGCTGCGCTTTATAAATAAACTATCAAATTCAAATTCAAATTCAAACTGTGCATGCTTTGCATAAGATGCTGGAGTACCAAGCTGGTGCATTGCTATATTCGCCACTAATTCCGCTGGAGTGGTGCTCCAGGTTCCAGACAGGAATGGAAAAGGGAGTTCAGAGTTCGCTTAATGCAAAGGGAATGCTTAAGGTTGGGGGCTGCTTTCATGATGGCGCTATTCTTGGCTGGGACGATATGCCCAAAGAGGGTTTGGTCTTCACGCCGTTAGATCAATTCCAGTACGCTAGGATCAGGCGCTCGTGGCGTGAACTCCTGGGAGACAACATGCTGGAGCCCACTGCAGCAGTTTCTCCTGCTAAGCTAGTGTCAACACTCTATTCGCTCTCATTAGCATACAAGTCAACACCATGCTCCAAGGCCCAGTTGGGCTGGCAGAGTGATCTAAGCAGGGTCCTCGATGAAAAGTGCTGGAGATATTGGTGCAAAGTTACTAAACACAGATCGTTAAATGTTAGGCACTGTCTAATCCACTTAAACCCCTTCAGTGCCCGCCCCTTTCCCCGCCCAGTGCCAGCCGTTGCATTAGCGGGCGGGGTCTATGACGAGCTGGACTCGTCATGGGCACAGCGCCACCGCGGCCCATGACGAGTCCAGCTCGTCATGGGCACTGAAGGGGTTAAATATATAAATAGAGTTTACCACATTCCCACTAGGCTGTTCCGCTATGGGTTAGCCAGTGTTCTCGCTGCCCGGAGCCGGAGGCTGGGTTCCTACACTCTGCTTGGCTATGTCCATATATTTTTAAATTCTAGAGTGAGGTCTTCGATGTCATGAGCAAAATCACGGGACATGCACTTGAGCCTGACCCCTGCTGGCCCTTCTTGTGTATGATATGGGTATAGATAAAAGCTACAGGAGGCTGGTGGCGATGGGTATGCTTCTGGCAAAGCGAAGAGTCGCTATGCGCTGGGCCAAGGGGCGCTGATATGCTATATTTTAATATGCAGTCCGACATATACAACAAGTTACTGCCCCCCCAGGGCTGCCCAAAGAACTATTGGGGGCTGTATACGCAATATCTAATATCTAATTGGGAGAGAAACTGCAGAGCAGATCATCCAGGGTAGCGACTCTGTCACCTGTAAGGAGGGGCGATAATTAACAGAGTATCTCTGGTTTCTTTTCCCTTCTCTGTGGTAGGTGACCCCCTTAGAAAGTCCCTGACAATTACACAAACCTGTGTCTGGTTTGAATTTAAACCATGTTAGAAAGTCTATGTAAGTGATAAGCCATTTGATGTGCATTGTATTCTCTTTTTCACTTTTAAGACTAGTCTGCCTATGTCTTGCCTAGGGATTGTTTTTTTGGTATGCCTTTCTTTCTTATGTCAGAATGTATTCTCAATATGAATATAAGTTGTAAATTCACAAATAAAATAAAATAAAAAATAAAGATAAACAGTAGATTTCAAAATTGTAATGTATGCAGCAAAGAGAAGGAAAAACCTCTTGCACAACGGTCGTTTAAAGATAAACACAAGCTTTTTTGTAATAATGTGCCTTCATGTTAAATCATGGAGCCTTCAATTATGTCTTCATTTCTGTGTTACAGGCCTAAATGTTTTGAGTATGGTTGCCTACTGCAATCTTTGTTTTTTGCCCACTTCATTTTAAACGTAAATTCTGCACATTGTATTACTTAATAAAGAATTTAATAAATAAATAAATGTGCGTTAGCAGTAACCCTGGGCGTAGTTCGCGAAGTAGCACTTCGCGAAGCTACTCAAAGTGCACTTTGCACTACGCGAGCTACGCGTAGCACTTCGCGAACTGCGTAGTACCTTGTTCGCACTGTGCCAGATGTCGTTTTCAATGATTGCACAGTGCAGACAAGCAACCGGCACTGTGCAATCATTGAAAATGGCATCTTGCACAGCGCGAGCTGTAGTTTTCTGCTGCTCGAGTAGATTTTTACTCGAGCGGCAGCTTTCTCAACGCGAACTGGTAGTTTCTCATCGCGAGCGGTCGCGAGCATACGTGACCACTCGCAATGAGAAACCTGACTTCCTCGCGTTGGGAATCTCGCCGGGAGGTTTATTTTCCATGCTCGCGATCGCCAACTTGATGTTGCTGATCGCGAACAAGGAAAAAGTCTCGCTGGGATGTCATTTTGCTTGCTCGCGGTCGCCAACTTGACGTTGAGGATCGCGAGCAAGCAAAAAATGACCGCAGCACTACGCAACACTACGCTACGCGTGTTCGCACTGTGCTACGTGCAATTCGCGTAGTGCGAAGTAGCACGAACTTCGCAAACTACGCGAGCGTAGCGTAGTGCTTTGCCCAGGCTTAGTTAGCAGTACCTTCCCACCCCTATGTTGTATAGCATGTGTGTCAGGTTCCAGGTCTGTGATCACCTACATATTCTGGAGAACGAGGACTATCTGGCTGTACATCAGAAACTGACCCACATGTAGGGTCATCTGGTCACAAAGAGATGGAAATGTCTGGAGGTGGCCATCCTGAAATAGGTCTCCCAGAGTGGCACCACTCGTAGCCTCCCACTGTGCCAGTTCCCTTTTTTCAGGTAATGCAACTGCATTGAAAGACCCAGCAGTGGGATATTCGGGGCATAAGGTGAGGGACATTTTGAGAATATTCAAAGGTGGGAAAGAGATTGAAATGCCACCAAAATCAGGAGAGGTACTTCGTGGAGGAGTTTAAATCCCAGAGGTGCCAAGTTGTTCATGTCGGTCTGACACATCGGTAGGGCAGTTGTGCCGGTTCCCTCCAAGGACGTCCCTGCTGATAGCCATTGGGCTAGCCAGTGGTGTAGGGTAGCCAGAAAATAGGCCTCAAAGTTTGGAGCTTAAAGGCCTCCGGTCGACCGGATGCCTCTGTGTAGTTAGGGCCACTCTCCAGAGACCTCCAGACCATCAGATCCCCCAAAAGGGAGTCCAAGTCCCAGAAGAACCACTGGGGGAGGTAGACCAGGATGTTGGGAACGTGATACAGCAGTCTGGGTGCCATTTATTTATTTATTTTGAAAGTTGTCTATAGCGCGAACATGACCACCACGGGTATCAGAGCGCTTTACAGTTTATACCTCAAGAGGGATGCAAACAATCAAAAACAGAACCAACAAAGCGAAAAATACACAGTCATGTAAAGCCAAGGCATTCTCGTGACCCTGGCAGCTGGGCCACAGATCTGCGACTGTGACCTCAATATCCAATGGAATAGCCAGTCAGAGGCAGAAATTTCTTCATCAAGAGCACTTTGACTTCCTTTTAAATGAGGACAATGGAAGGATTCACCCTGACTTCAGGGGGGAGGGAGTTCCAAATCCTCCGTGCCATACCTGAGAAGGCTCGATTGTAGGGTTTTTTTTCTTGAATTTTTGTGGTTTGAGCAATAAGGTGCTGGCGCTTCTCGAGACTCTCGAATCACATGAGAGCTCCAGTAGCTGAGCGAGGTATAGTGGGGTATTGAAGTGAATGGCTTTGTGTGTCATGCATGCAATTTTTAACTGTCTCTGAGCTTCATATGTAAGCCAGTTCAGGGACAACAGGTCAGGAGTGATATGGTTGTATTTTTTGGTGCCTGTTACGAGCCTGGCAGCAGAGTTGAGGGCATCCCTAAAAGGAGCAGTCTTCACTCTTGGTAGGCCGCAAAGGGTTGCGCTACCATAGTCCAGCTTTGAGATCACTAAGTATTGCACTGCCACCTTTAGGTCATGAGCAGGGAGATAAGGTTTGAGATTCTTTGGAAATCTGAGTTGGAAGTTTGCTCCTTTGTTGAGGGAGCTGGTGTGCTTTTGCATGTTCAGACTTTTGTCTAGCATAATTCCCAGAGAGGTTGCAGAATCAAGAAGGTGCGGCCTACAGTTAAGAGCAGTGAGATGATTCAACCATTGTTCGATGACCGGAGATTGCTTGTGTGGAGCGATTAGGAGGAATTCAGTTTTGAGAGAATTTACCTTCAAGTGGTTGCGTGTCAGCCAACGTTGAGTTTCCAGTAGGACTGAATTGTGGAACCAGATGTCCTCAAGGGAGGCGATCTTCAGGTACAGTTGGGTATCATCCGCATACGTGTGATAGTAAATGCTGGAGGATTTCAGAATTTCTGTCAAAGGCTCCATGAACAGGTTGAAGACCGTGGGTGAGAGCGTTGAACCCTGTGGGACCCCATAGAGGGACCGGCAAAGGATGAGACAGGAACTAGTTCACCTTGAAGCTTTGGGATCTGTTATGAAGGAATGAGGAGAACCAGTTTAGTACAGGCCCAGACAACCCCATCCTGTGTTCCAGGATGTCAATT
Organism: Triturus cristatus; assembly: GCF_964204655.1. Classification (NCBI taxonomy): domain Eukaryota; kingdom Metazoa; phylum Chordata; class Amphibia; order Caudata; family Salamandridae; genus Triturus; species Triturus cristatus. The sequence goes on along the minus strand of NC_140587.1, from coordinate 575,358,487 downwards.
AGGTTATCGTGTTTGACAGTATCAAATGCTGACCAAAGGTCGAGAAGGATCAGTAGGCACGATTCATTTTGATCCAATATCATTAGCGCATCATCGACAATGTGAGTTAACGCAGATTCTGTACTATGGCCTGGGCGGGAACCAGATTGGCATTAGTCCAGGAGTTGGAAGTGATCGATGTGGTTACAGGGTTGGGCGAGCACACATTACTCCAGGAGCTTTGCCCACGTGGGGATGTCGGAGACTGGTTGAAAGTTATGGAGGTCTGTGGGAACTGCAGATGGTTTCTTTAGAATCGGGGTAACTTGACTCGATTTTAGGCAATCCGGAATAGCACCTTGTCGAAGTGATGCATTGTTGATCTTAGTCCAAAGTGCGAGTAAGGAGGTTCTAACTTCGGAGAAGAGGTTCGATGGCAGGGGGTCGTTGTATTGATTAGAAGGTTTCAGAGTAGCCAGCGTTTTGCGTACAGTGCTTTCATCCAAGGTTTGGAAAAGGCTCTAGGATGCGTTGTTTTTGGGGAGGTAAGGCTGCGACAGGGACAGTGACATCCAACCCTGTGGGCAGGAGGGCGTTCAGCGGACTGATCAACAGTTGTTCAAGGGCAGAGCGTAGTTCAGCTTTGATCTTAGTGGTCCTATCTGTGAAGAAGTCAGCGAATTCATCACAGTTCGGCAGTGACCCTCAACTCAGTGCAGATAGATTAGGATGACTGTTATCTTGGGACTTGATGAGTTCTAACAGTTTTTTGCTTGCTCTAATTGATTTAGGAAGAAGGTGGCCTTTGAGCATCTGATGCGTTTGTTGTAGATGCTTCTTAGGGATCTCAGATGGTAGAGGTGTTCAAGGGAGGGATAGGATCGCCACAATCTTTCCGCAAGTCTTACATTCCTTCTTTCGGAATGAAGACTATCATTGAACCAAGGTTTGGAGAGTTTGGAGGACAGACTTTTAAGCTGTAGTGGCGCAACCAAGTCTAAAACATTGGCCATTGAGCGGTTATCATGGGCTGTAAGGTCATGGACATCCGACATGTTCATAGGAGGGGGCATATTGTTAACGCAGAGCGCATTCAAATTGTTCGAGTTGATGTTCCGTAGACATCTTTTCAGTTGTTTGGGGTTCTTTGGCTGGGCTCTACTAGCTCTTACCAACTCCAGGATGAGGAAGGTCATGCAGTAGTGGTTTGTCCAATCACAAGGGAGGATCGAATCCAGAAGGATGGAGTTGGGCTTACCAATGACAAGATCTAAGGTAGCTCCTTGAGTAGGGCTGTCACAGATTTGGATTAATTTGAAGTCCAGTAGAAAGGATTTAAGGCTATTGACCACCACATCTTTCTCATCGTTCCAATGAAGGTTGAAATCTTCCAGGACAATCTGAGTGCCATAGAAATCTGCGTTAGCCGAGATATTGTCCGTGATCTGTTCTGTGAAGGGAAGGTTGTCGCGAGGCGGGTGGTAGAACGTGTGCAGTTTGCATGGGTGATTGTTGCTACCAACCACTTCAATGCATAGGTATTCACAAGACGGCAGGAGGTCAGATTCCTGTGCTTTCACTGTTAAATTGCTATGATGTAAACAGGCGATGCCTCCACCCTGTCTGCTTGCTCTGTCCAACCGAATGTTATTATAGTTGGGAGGCACTAAAATGTCCAGGATGGGAGCAGCTGTGTCATTTAGCCAGGTTTCAGTCAGCATTACAAGGTCTAAGTTCTGTGCAAGGATGAGGTATGCAATGTCCACAGCATGTTTAACTGCCGATCTACAGTGTAGGAGCACGCTTTTGAGCTTTGTGTTGGTGCCAATTGGTGCAGATAGTGTGGAGATGACTTTCGTGCGGTTGCTCTCATTTAATGCTCTGGTGTTTAGCCTAGGTCCCCTGAAGGGATCAGTGGGGATGGATTCAATTTGTTGCAAGTTAGTTATGGTGGAGGAATGTGCCGGATCATATGAAAGTTGGAGAGCATGAATATCCCTATCCAACAGGGAGGCTCTACATCTGGAGGGCCGTGAAGGGTCGTTAGGATGAGGAGCGGAAGCTCAACTATGGGGTGAGTGGGTGATGTAGGACGGTGACCGACGATTTGCTGGGGACGTTGGGAGCCAGGTACACACTTTAGATGGGAGCGAGCAGAGATGGTGATTGGTCACAGTGGAGCAGCTTAGTCTGGAGTTAGCAGCCAGTTCCGCGGAGATATGTAATAGGCTATGTACCTCTGACTTAAGTTGTAGGAGGCAAAGTGAGATCTCATTAAGTCTGTCTTCCATTGAGGTGTGGGAATGGGATTTGGAGGCTAGGTTCAGGGGACCCTGCAGTGGTAGATACCTAGTGGGAGTGGGGGACAGTAGGGCAGGCGGCGAATGTATGTGCTCAGAGGGGAGGGATTCCAGGAATTGGAGCTGGGTCTTCGAGGGTTGGGTAGGATAGGGCAAAAAGGGTAAGACGGATATTTTCCCCTAGACGCCAGTGGGAGCAGGCTGGGATTACGGGAAGGGCTGGGGGAAGGGATCATGGGGAGAATTGGGGCAATGCTGTGAGCTGTGGGGCTAGGGGAGTTAGAGCTAGCGATCCTTGAGGAGTTGGGGGGCAAGCCGACTAGTATGCTGACTATACTGTCGCAGCTCATTCCCATTGAGCATTGAAGGAGAATTGTTCTTATGGGTAAAGGTAGTCAAAAGGGGGCCCTTCAGAGATAAGGTAGGGTCAGATGATGGTGCTAGAGGGGTATGGGGTAGATTTTGAGGAGACTGGGGGACCGTAGGGGAACCGACACCTCCGGAGGGGGCGTATTTGATGTTAGCCACTTTATTCAAGATGGTGGGGAAAAAATTGTCAAATACCACTAGGTTGTGATCTGAAGCTTGTTTAAGGATTGTTCCGTTTTTGTAAAGGGAGATGGTGGCTTCTGCTCTGTAAGCAAAGGAGGGCGCAACCATCAATCTTAGATCATGACTATCTTAGAAACTCCACTTGCCCTGCAACAGAGAGGGTGAGTGTTCTCCAGAAGGCCAGCTGGCCCTTGAGCACGCCCACCACTTTCTTGAGGTTCCCCTTTCACAAGTAATCTTCATTATGGTAGACATTAATGCCTAAGTATCGGAATGTGGCACTCTCCCATCTAATTGAGTTTGCATCCAGGTGAAAGTTCATCTGGGAGGCCTCTTGGCACAGAGGAAACAAAAACGATTTCCCCTTGTTAACCAGAAGGCCAGACACCATCCCAAAATCTTTGTAAGTCATCCTATAGCATCTAGGCTTGACTACAGAGCTCTTAAATATAGAAGGACATCATCAGCGCATAGGGAGGCTGACTGTGTGCCTTCTGCGGGGGGTATGCCCCAAACTCCACCTCCTCTGCACAGCTGAATAGGTAGAGTGGGTAAGTGTTGTAAGTGGGCTTCCAAATAATAGAGTTCTACATTGGGTAGCTCCAAACCGCCCCTGTCCCACGTTTGTTTAAGCATAGTCAACGCATCCCTTTTTTAGGTCTCGCCTGACCCAGAGCATGCGCTGGTCTGGCGAGACTTATTGAGAGGGCTCCAAAAAGTGCTACCAGGCCAGCCTAGAGCTACTATGCATGTGCGCGGGCGCGCGCGCCGTGCTTTACCGCGATTACTTTCTGTTTTGCGGCTGCACGGCCGCTTTGATGTTTGACCGTGATCGCGATCACTTTCACTTTCGCGGCCGCAGGGCCGCTTTGCATAGCCAATAGGTCTCGCTTTTGGGACCTTATAAGTATTTAGTTATGCAACTGTTGCATGGATAAACACTTATAAGGTCCCAAAGGCGAGACCTATTGGCTATGCCAATGCTTGTATTTGTATCCTTTCCAGTGCTCGGTGAGTAAGAAAAACTTGCAGAACGAACACATCTCGCCCCATCATGGAATGAAATTGGTGTTGCCAGGTCTCACTGGTTCCAGTCCACCCTCCCCCAATGAGCAGCCATGCAGGCATGTGATTAATAATACTGGGCCAAGTTGTACTTCCTGCTGACGCCGTACCCTATGCCCCCATACATCTGGGGTGCTGTAAGATTGTGAGGCGGTATGGGATATGGGATAGCATAACATCTGTGGTTACTTGTTTATTTCTTGTGGCATTGTACTGCTATACATACAAATACATGTAAGCATTGCATACTTATGTACATTCTAATGTGACTTGTATGATCCATGTGAGTCATGCCTCCTTGGACCCACCACCTTTATCTTTTCATTTCAGAAATAATTGGTTTTGCATGTTTCCATCAGTCCCAGTAGAGTCTGGTCGAAAAACTCCAAACATCCCATGTGCCAGGTTTCTATGCAAACCTTGCATTCAAAATGCACTTGACTTGCCCACGTTTTTAAAGCAATATTTTAATGCGTGCAGGGCATTATGGGTAAAAAAAAAAGCTTGTGCGAGGCAGCCAGATTACAGCTCCTCGCACCTCCTGGATCTGTGTTGTTTAGGCGGTAGATCTCCCTGGGTGCTGTGGGCCAAAATCAGACGTCGTACAGCTGGCCAAATGTATGTGAAAAGCAAGCGCCCAAAATGAACTTGCCATAGTTACAATTCTGTCTTGCTATTTCACCCATGGTATGCCCATTTACACACGTGGAGTTCAGCTTTTATGGGAAAGAGTGGAAATGCAGTCTAGTAGCACAATTTCTGTTACTATGTGTAATCAATGTAGCTGTTGGGTCTCATATGGTTTCAAGAAGGGGCATGTAGGGGGCACTTTTAGTCGGGGTATAATTTGTAGAAAAAAGTTACAAAGGTTTATGTCAAGAATACAGTATAGCGTTCGGGAAAATATGAGACTGTCTAGTGGTTAAAAGGAGTTTTCAGAGCAGCCTACGTGTGCTGGGGTAGTATGGATAAGGTTGATATCTAAGAGTAACCATAACCATGCTCCGACCTGTGGCCCACAATTATTTTAATGTTTGAAAGTGTATGCAACTTATTCAAACATTTCTAATTGGAAGCAAGTCTTGAGCTGTATTGCTCGTTTCTTGTAAAAACAAACAGCTTTGGAGCGGGCAAAACCTGTTAGGCGTGTTTGACGAAGTGTCAAATGCTGGAAGGGCCAGGTGGACGTGCAGTGGCATTTGTTGTAATTGACTCCCTGAGCATTCAATGTCCGGTAGAGTAAAATGTTTCAAGAACTTTATCAGGTGTTAAAATGCCAGTGGCAGGCATTCCACACTATGAAAAAGAACCTTAACAAAAAGAATGAGATACTGTTGGAAGGAGGGAGTGACTTGGAGATGATGAAGACATTCAACTCATGCTCAAGTGGCGTTGTAACTTGACTTTATTTGATTCATCTTGACCCTTAGAAGGAGTGAACTGTCTCCCACAGACCTCTGTGTGATCACCAATACCGAAAATCACCGTAACCTTCACAAAAATGTTTTCATCGTCATTAATTTTAGTGGGTCACCCTCCAAAATCACTCCGTCTCAAAATGTTGAGAGATTTGGATGTTGCACCTCTGGGAGTGGGTGTGGGGTTTTTCAAAACCGCCCTCCCCAATTCTTTTATTTTTTATGCAGGCTTTCTGCATTCATAAATTGACCAATCCATAGAGGAATTTATCATCTAACACTATCAAACAAACATCAGCAATATACCCGGACCAATGTCAGATAGCTGCTGCCTACCTCAAAATTTGCCGTGCCATAATTTATGTCTGGTGTTTTGCAGCGTGTATTTTTCTGATTGCTCGGAAGCTTTTGTAGGACTAATGTTGCATACAGATTTAGACATATAAACTGGGTAAATGATGCTTTTATGATGATTTATGACGTTCAACTTTTGAGCATTCAGCTAATAGTTGCACATCTGTCAATATGCTGAGCAACCATAGAAATAGTAGAAGGGCGCCTCTCCGCCAAGTCCTATGATAAAAGCGTGGAGGGTGGGATGTGAAGTCTCGTTTCACTTACCTCCGAATAAGATGATACATGTTGACATTTCTCAGTTGTTGGGACTTGCTGCCCTACCCACATCCTAATGTTATTGTATTTGTTGCATGTGGGATATGCTGCCATGTTGTACTTTGTATGTTAAAAAACTAAACAAACAAGCATTGGCATAGCCAATAGGTCTCACTTTTGGGACCTTAAGTTTAGCCATGCGACAGTTGCATAACTAAATACTTATAATGTCCCAAAAGCGAGACCTATTGGCTATGCCAATGCTTGTCTTTTTTGGGCCTATAGGAGGTCTGCAATCAGTCTGACAAGTTCAATGAAGTAATGTCGGGGATATCATAGAAAGTAGACTTTAATGGTTAAAGACACCTGGGGAGGACCACCATTTTAACAATTGCAGCACTGCACATTGATAAGAGAGGAAGATCCCTCCAAAAATGGATTAAGGCTCTGAGACCCATCAACAAGATTGAGGTCCAGAAAGGTGTGTTTTGTATAGGCCTTAGATGCATAGGTAACCTATTCCTTCCGTTCCCAATGGGGGACCCAAATGTGGAAGTGCCACTCTTGGAGTGCCAGTTAATCATTGCATCAGGAGGAGCTGAGACTTTGTAATGTTAACATACAGGCCCGAGACTTCTCCAAACAGCTTTAGGATATTGAGAAGTATAGGTATGGGATGATCTGGGCTCCTAAAATACACCAATGCTTTCTCCGCATATATGGAGATGACGTGTGACATACCTAACTACCACCCCCCTATGGTCTCATACCTGTCTTGCCAAGACTGCCATGGGCTCCATGGCCAGTGCAAATAAGAGTGATGACAGAGGACAGCCCTGGCGTGTGCCTCTTTATAGCGGGAATTTGCTAGAGACTATCCCCCCTGTACGCAGCCTGGCTCCCGGATCTGGATAAGGAAGTTTGATCCCGGCCAAATACCTCGGGCCTAACCCCTACTCAAATAAGTACTCACCATAGATATTTCCAGTTCACTGAATAGAACGCTATCACCAGTGAAAGTTACCGAATTTTATCGGGATAAAAGGCCTTGTAAAAAGTGGAATATCTGGATATGGGTGCATAAAGCACCAAAATCTGCATGCTATGTCCCATTTGTAAGAGCACAACATGCAATAGGCGATAATTATTGGATCTTTTAAATTCTGATCCTCGTGGTTTCAGATTTTAAAAGGTGGGATAATTATAGCATCCACAGCCAGGTCACTTGTAATGTGGAACTTGGCTTTCCTAATTTCACAGAAAAGTTCTTATCACTATTACATTGTGTATGGGAGCTAATGTCGCAAATGCTGAAAATTTTCATTGGGAAGAGGCACCTTTTTTTTAATAATAAATTTTTTTTATATGCATTTGTGAGTTCCAATGCAAAGCAGATAAACATGTTAGCACAGGATGATCCAGCAAACACTATTAGTACAAAGCCCTAGTATCAGCCTGAGGATTATCAAAGGAAAACTAACATCGAGCTTACAATGATTTACCAGGATATGCAGGGAGAGAAACCCTGCATTGATACATATTAGACCTCCCCAAATTGCGACTGCTGGGAACCCAAAGTCTTCTCACTTTTCTGTAAACGACTCCAGACTTCATAAATTGGCATTTCAAGCATAATACATACGCTTGCCAATGTTGTGTGGAGAAAGCACCAAGCCTAGAGGTAAGTAGGAATTTCATTCAACAGTCACAAATTCTCTTTAATCCAGTTCTAGAGACCATACGTATTCACTTAAAACATCCTCCAATGTTGGTAGGAGTGTTTAATTTTTGCATATATATTTTGCTTCCTTTTTCAAATCCGTACTCTGTGACCCATGCTTTACTTGTTTAGTACTTATAGCAGGTCTCTAGATATAAATTAAACTTCTGTAAAAGTAAAGACATCCATATATCCAAAATGTGTTCGAAAGGTTATGGTAGAAACCTAGGGAGCAAAGGATCTTCCACAGGCATTACATATTTAAGTACAAATTTGTCTCTGGACCCTGCTAAAACAGATTGTGGAAGATGGTCTAGTTGTAATCATACCCTGTGGGGAAAAGCACTTGGTTACAAAAAAGATTTAATACCAGAGTTTAAGATATGTGGTGAATTTTTATGACAACACTTGAATAAGTTTACATTTTTGGGATTTAATAAAGAATATAGGAAAAAGGGTTAATTTAGTTTGCCTGATTCAGACCGATACAAGGCAACTTTTTTTACAAAGCAAATGTTAAAATGAATTTTAAATGGCTAGGACAACACATGTAGCTGGATGGGGATAGAATCAATACCTTTAAAACTGTGGATATTTTTGCATTACTGAACACAAATAAAAGGTACCTCAACATTCAATTGAATGAGTCCATGTTGTAAAAATAAACCTCTGAAATAGTCATACAGCCACATAATTTAAACAAGTATTTATGTAGATTCTACTATCTGGGGACACTCAGCATTCAGATATAAATTATGTGTGATATTTGGACCTCCTGGAATAAGGCTAGAATAATCAGACTGGGTCAACCATCGAAAAAACATTTCTATTGGAATTTGGTCATTTAAGTTTCATTTAAATAGAAGCCCAGTATTGTGTAAGGAAATATCTTTCTTTGGAAAATAGCAAACAGCATCCCCACATCTGATTTGGTATAGGTCTTATGCCATTGTCTCCTTTACTTTTGAAAAAGGAGTAATTGTCTACATCTGCATCTATAATTGGGTGCACCTCATCAAGAAATACCAATTACAATTCTAAAATCAGTTTGTGTGTGAAATTGTTATGTATGAATTTTAGTTTCTCAGTTTACATGGGATTGATCATCATCAAGCAAATCATTATACCACTTCACCAGTTATGTCTGACAGACATGGATTAATATTGACCGTGTAAAACCCTATGCAGTGATTTGATACAAATGGTATATGAATGGCAAAAGATAGATAGATTCTGGAATCATCATATAGAAGGATTGTCTTTGGTGTTGGGAATGGAGGTCATAATGTCTTACAAAACCAAGGGCCTGATTTAGATCTTACTTGCCAGGTGGGTTACGCTGCCACAAACAGAGCAGGTATTGCATACACCGAAATACAAGCTCATTATATCCTATGGCACTTGTGAAAAGGGGGAGAGGATATTCATCACGTTTGTGACATAGTAATAGTCCTTCAGCCTCTAAATCAGGCCTTAATTGTTTTGGGTTATGGTGATAATCAGGAATTCTTAAAGGGATTTTTCTTTCTGCAAAGCTACAATAATTAATTAGGAAGAGTATTTAAAGCATGTGGAAAAGTAAGTTCTCTAATATAAATGAACAGCTTTTGAATGTCTGCTCTCATGTAGCCCATGAGAAATAACTGTATAAAAGAAGAGTAACTGACTTCATCTTTATATGTATATAGAATGAATGGCTTTAATTGAATATAGACTAATATTATTTAGACTATTGCTTATCCTTCCGTTTCGCCTCATCGTTTTCTTTTTCTTGAGTTACTCTTGTCTCCCTCATAACAGATGTTAAGGTGTTTCGATGAAGGTATTGAAGTTTTAAGGAGCTTTTAAATTAACCTATGTAAGTGTTTAATATACTTCTGTATGCATATCTCCCTTTTACGTACTATAAAATGGTACATATGAATTTACTGATTTGGATCTTCATAATTTAACAAAACGGTACAATGTGAAACTTTCTTTTTACTCTTCTTTTTACATATTTTAATAACTTGTACCATTCATTAATGCTGAAAACACAAGGACAAAATCTAAACAAAATCAAGCATCAAGACTGTTCATCAGCAATTTAAATGTGGTGAGCCAATGTTCACTGATTGTATCAAAGCATCTCATTAGGTAGACTGAACGCTACACTTTTGAGGCCATTCCTGGAGGGAAATGTTGGGGCTAATCCATCTTCTGGGAATCAAAACTTCTGTTAATTAGTTTGTGCTCTATTTGTAACAGGCAAGTCTGTTATATAGCTGTGTTTGTGATTGGTGTACCTATGCTGGATACTGTGTTCCAAGCAGGATTCATTTAAATATGCTGCAAAATGTCACTTCTCATAGGTTTTTCCTCAACCTTACTGTGTTCATTTAGGTTTTTTACTCAACCTTAGTGTGTTAATTTTAAATAATTTACTTTTGTTATGTTACATTCCTTCCTGCACTGTCCCACTCCTTTCTGCTGTAACATATTCTTCCTTGTGAACACCTCACCTGACACTGGCTCTGCCTCACATGGGTGTTTTATCTTCCTTGTTAGATATAAAGGAGGGATTCAACATGTTGCATCTGGATAGTCGTGGCAACAGAGACTTGTTTTGCCTTAGAAATCCATGTTGCATATATTGAGAAGTAAATTGTGAAGTTTCCAGTTGAATTTCTACTTGGGTTGAAATTATTGTTAAACTTAACTTTTTTCTGGAAAAATGTATTGAGGCAAAACTATTACAAAACATCATTTGGGGGTAAAAGAGTCACACCACACAATGAATCTGACCCTGACTGGCTAGAAGTTCATTTCAGGTTGATGTAATTAAAATGTGTATGCTGGGGGTTACCTGATACACTTATCAATACAAAGCTATTCACAAATTTACTCAGAGCTAAAGTGCATCCAAGTTGTGAGCTCTGTGCTAGCGGGCATCTCAGTGTTATTGTCAGTGCAGTTCAAAATTGTGCTTCTTACAATAGAAGGCTACTATTTAATTTAGTACTGTCCAAAGGTGGCCCTTATTGTCATCTGATCCTAGTTTCACATGTACACAACATTTCACTATCACTAAAGAGAAACTCTTTTACACATTTATATTACTGTTTCCTGAGGAAATGTATTTTAAGCCAACTTGTACACACATATTACACATAATCAGTTAAGCAATATAAATACATTCAGCCACCTTTATTGAAAGTTTAAAAAAAAAAGTTTTATATTTCTAATTGTTACAAGTATTATTTTAAGAGATGTCCACTTGGCAAATCATGCTAAGTTCACACTGTGTGAAAGATATTTGCCACCATATTAAATGTTTAAAAAACACATAATTTGTCATTAAATTTATTATACAAATGTAAAATATATATACACATATGCATTTAGCGGCACTTCTTCAGCAGACGCATTGTGATATTTTTGACTGCCAGCATTGTTTCTGTGCAGGTAGGTTTAATAAGAGATTCAGGAAGTAGAAAGCCATAATGTCCAGTGTCCCGCAATTCAAATGCAAATGAATAAGGAATCCCATTCTTGTACGCCCAATCCATTGAACTGCCAGAACTCACATCTGAAACAAAATGGATGTGTTGTAATTTTTTGCATGAATTAAATTTCATCATTAGAGTGGCTTGCATGGAAAACAATGGTCCAATCCACAAAGGCATTTTCTGTGTATAAGTGTCTCTCATTTCTTGAAATTGAGGAATAATTTAGAGTTGGATAGTAGTGGAAAAACAATTAATTTGTGGAGGAAGAGCTACATAACCAAACAACAAACCAACTGAAGAATTGTATCCATTATACTATTATTATGGGGGAAAGGCCTGCCTGTGAATTGTTGTCTTGATTTAGCATTTATAAGAAATCTGATGACTTGCTGTTACTACCCAAATCTAAATCAGACACTCAATTGCACCTTAGTGTAGTGACAACAACTCAATAAAAAAGCTTTGTGAAACTGGCCTAAAATCATTAGCACATTTAGAACTAAGTTCATATCAATGATGACTCTAACGATTCTGAAACACTAAAAATATAGACAAGGATAATGATAACTTGTTTTATATGCTGTACCTTACACTTATTTCTAAGTATTGTACCTATCAAGCATTTCTAGTAGATACAGAAGTAAATTAATAGTTACAACTGTGTTTAAGTGTCGGAGCCTTTACTATACTTACCAATGTTTAAAAATGTGATTCAACATTGTTTTAAAAATGCAAGGACATATATTATGAAATTGAGCTGAGTATAAGGTTATTTGTGTTACATTAAGCAAATCAGTCATTCTTGAGAAATATACTTTTGCAATTAACATTCATCTTGATTTTAGTAGGCCTCTGGCTGTAAAACATTTGCTAAGGGGCTTGAATTGAATCTCTTTAGCACATGCTTAAAAAGGCCCAACCAAACCTTATGCTATATTTAGAAAATAATATCATTCCAATGTCTTGAATATTTTTTAAGGTGTTTGTCAGGGCAAGACCTGCCAATGAACAAGCAGTTTGTATGAGGTGCAACTGTCTGTCACAGAGCTGTGCCTTTCTATATGACATGGAGAGATTCCATTTGCTGGCTAAAAGCAGAGTGTGGACACAAGGCTCATAACACACAAATTGTTTGCAGCTCAGACACTGTCAGAATTATGATCTGTCATCACATTATTGGCAGAAGTCAAAAGCTACAACTCTTAACCATAACATGTGAATTTGATTGGTTTCTCGGGTTCAATTCATAACCATAGTTATACTCTTTAAATGTTTTTTTTTTAAATGATCTGAAAATCATTTTGGAAATATGTTAGGTGTTATAATCAATCCAAACTGTAACTTTGCCAACGGTTTTTTGCAGTGAATTTCAGCTTTTTTGATTACATACTACATCCATAATCCATAAAAGTATCCCCAACCCCTCTGTCTTGGCACTACAACCAACTGGCTTTATTCAGCAAAGCCCTGCTGTGTGCCAGGCACTATGTCCAACCCCCTGCAAGTGACCAGCCTGCAACAGGCAACCAATCCTGACTGCGCATGGCCTTTGGCCATGCTTAGTGGGGATTGGCAGCAGCACCTGGCATGCAAGTCTCTTATTTGAAGCTTGACTATCCCATTGATGTAAAGCTCTTGAGTGTACCATTTTGTCCCCTCGTATTTCAGTGATCATGGTTCTGTAAGGGATTCAGTCCTCCCATCCCTTGTAAGTCAGTAAACCACTTTGTAACTTTTTACCTAATTCTAACAATAATTATATATTATATATATGTATTTCTAAATATACATACACTCACACACAAAACCACACACACACCAGACACATATATATATTTTTCCAGTTATCTCTGATCCTCATCTTAAATGAGAATGGCACTACCCGGTTGTTTCCAAAGATTTATTACTCAAGAAATGACATGTCTATGCGTTTCGATTGCTGACTGCAACCTTGCTCACGACAGCAAGCACCATTTTCTCTCTTTATTAAATCCATCAAAATGAAATAAGCACAAATGAAGGAATGTGCGGTGAAGGTCACTCCAGGCTGGTCAGGGCTACCTTATAATGTGCAAACATTCATATGAAAATACAGCTTTCACAAATTATCTTTCTTCTTAGTCCCCAATGCCCTCCAAAACAGTAGTAATAAATCAGTAATACAAATTCCCACAGTTGGGGACAGTAATTCATTCAATAAGCAGAAAACAAATTAAACATTCAATTCTACAAATGTCTAAAACAGTGACACATCATAAAAAAAACAATTACCGGGGGCAAGAATAGTAAATCACTATTTTGATCAAATCCTTAGGTCAAAAGATAAGGACACAAAATCTGATTATTATATCAAATCAGTTACACAATTACTAACTCACTAATTGTGGATAAATGTCATTAATATACCAGCTCTTACGTGATCAACTCGCCATTAAAGAGCTCAGTTGCAACCCATATGTGAAAATACAAGGCTCTCAGGAGACCACAATTCCTCCAATTTTACATCATGTTTGTGCACTTAAATAGTTTCCAGTATGAACTGTTATCTAGCCACATTATTTCATAATTGAATGTATAACAATATACGCCAACTCACCTGGTTAACATAATAGTACAAAAATAACAGGAGTGAAAAACCCAAGTGGGTGTCTGTAAAATCATTATTAAACCTTCAATAGTACACCAACATGAAGTTGATCATTCACTAATATGTGTGCTAGCACAAACTGAGTCCAATGATAAAATGTAAGTGCCCAACTATGTTGTTAAAAAAACGAGTGGCCTTGTAACTATCAGAGGAAATGTTGTGAAAAAACAACACCAATCCCTGAGAAAAGTGCCCAGAGGAAGTACTGTATAGGAGTATAAACTTTAGTAGAAGCAGGTGTATAATTCCTCATTAATATTAAAGCCATTTGGTTTCTTGCTATCCAATTTAAAAATGAATATTTTTACATTTTCATAGCTTCTTGTCCCTATCTCCTCCTCGCTTGTTTTTAGGGACTTGTGCTATACAGCTGTATCTCAAATCTGTGGGATCACTCCGATGAAATCTTTCAAAATACTGGGCTATAGGATAGCTATGGTCATTATTCACAATGGCTCTTATGTGTTGTAAAACACATTTATGTAAGGGTACAGTGGTACTACCCACATACAATTCTTACAGGTGTACATGGGAATGTACACAACAAAGCTTGTTTACAGGTCAGATTACTTTTGATCTTGATTACATTTTTAAAAGGTATATGTAGTGTGGTCAAATTCTCTCCATTCTTGCAAGCTTTGCACTTAGTGCATTTTTTGAATCCATTCTTGGGGGTAAGCCACATCTTTTTGGTGGTGTCAGTATTGGGATCACTCCTAACCAAATAATCCCTCAGGGATTTTGGTTTTATGTATGTGATCTGTGGGCGTATAGTAATAAGAGCACTCATAATAGGGTCTTCCCTAATCAGATGTCAATGCTTTTGTGAAGCCTGACGAACTCTAGCATGTTCAGAGTTATAAGTAGCAATACATTTGTGCAAATAATCTTTTTTAACTTTTTTATCCTCCACAGCTTTCAGGGGCTTGAAGATAGCCATTTCCCTGTTCTGCAATCTAGCTCTACTTGAGGCTGCTTTCTTTACCAATATCCTCTCTGTATGAATCGTCCCATCATCTCAGATTCAATCAGATTGTAGTCCTCTTCTGTACTACAAACCCATTCAGCTCAATTAAAGGGGCTGCTCTTTATCAAAGGAGCAGGATGGAATCGTCCGGCGTGAAGAATAGTATTACCTGTCGTAGATTTTCTAAAGATAGTGGTTTTCAACTTCTCATTCCCCACCCGCATTGATACATATAGGAATTTAATTGACATCGTGCTTGTTTTGCATGTAAATCTTAAATTAAGATCATTATTGTTTAACCCTGACATAAACAGGCAGACTTCTGTGTCAGTACCCCACCAAGGCACTAACAGATCATCTATAAATCAGCCACAGAATATTTCCAGACCAATGTTCCATTTCAGGACCCCCGAGCACCCATAACTGTGCCTCTCTATTGCTGAAATAACTGATTATTAAATACAAAGATGTTTTTGGTTAAACATTCCTCCATCTTATATATGTATATATGTATATATTGCCCAGTGGTGGTCGCCACTGGGTACTCATAGTTAGGTCAGCGTTTTTGTGTTGCTAACAAATTTGGCATTGTTTGACGAATCTTCACCAAACTTTCCAAAACGTGCTGTTTTTGCCTAGTTTGTGCATGAAAAGTTTGGGGTGATCCGTCAAGTGAGGGCCAAGAACAAAAGTGGGGTCCCAAAATGCAAAATCCCCATGCATTTTCCATAGATTTCTTAAGGCAGGACTACAGAAAAAACTGCTGAACAGAATGACACCAAATTTGTCAGGAAGATAGATCTTGGCACGCAGATTGTGCTTTTATGGTTTGGTGTAAATACATTTACTAAATTAAGGGGTAAAAATATTTGTATATCTGGATGGTTGAGTCAGTGAGAGGCTCGCGAGAGTCTTGCGGGAGTGCCAATTTAAAAATAGAGCGTTCTGGTTGTCCCAGGGAGCTTTTTTTCCCTTGGGCCATCTCATTTCACAGGATTCAGACTCCTGTGGGAGCAAGGGCTCTGATTGGCTACCAGCAACATGAGAAAAATTGTTGCTGGCAGCCATTACAGGACTCAGGGACTTAGACTTTGTCCTGGAGTTTAAGGAAAATATATGTAAAGGAGCAGGGTAGGGATAACCTGCCCCACCAAACCCAATAGTGGGGACCCAGATGGACTCCCGATGGACCAAAATAAAAAAGAAAATTGTGGATTTTTGAGCAATCCCAAGCAACTCCCGTGGGTTTACAGCAAAAACAAAAAAATTGGTAGGCGCCATTATTTATCGTATATAGGGAGGGGCGTGAGCAGGGCCCCCTTCCCTTGTCCATTTTAGGCCCCCGGGAAGCCCCTCCTCCAGGGTTCAATCAATATAACAAGGGGGGAGCTTGTTGCACCCATCCAAGCTGTTTTTGGCCCCAGGAACGCCATCCCCATGGCCCAATCAATTTAATAAGGGGTCCCCATCCCAAGAGGCCCAATGTGTGAAGGGGAGGGGGCATCGTAAATAGCAACTACCTCTGGGTGGGAGCAATGCCTGCTCCTGCATCATATGGGAAGCTGGCTGGGGCCACAGGCGCCCTGATGGTTGCTCCCCCCTGCAGCCTCCAAAGTGTGCATGGTAGGTGCCCTGGGTGGGCACCGGGGCTTCCATCTATTTAAAATGGAGGCCTTAGGATATATGGTTCCCCGGGCCAAAATAATCATGGGAATGAGCGGCCCAGGGTCTAATAAGTTTCAGGCTCTGGGAGGAGGGCCATGTCACCACCCTCTACTTTGAAATACATATGACCCTGAGGGATGTGGTACCCAGGGCCTAATGTGGCTTGGGGAGGGGACCATGCGGCCCCCCACTTCCTTTTAAAGTAAATACGACTTTGGGGAATGGGATTTACAGGGCCTAAAGAGGCTGGGGGTGCACATGGTACCCTGCTCTTTAAAAAAAACATTGTCCTGGGGGATGGGGACCCTGGGACCTACTAAGGCTCAGGGAGGAGGGTCAAGTGGCCCCCCTCCCCTTTTAAATAAGGCACGGCCTGGGGAAATAGGGTCCCTGGGGCCTATAAAGGCTCGGTGAGGGGGAGCGCATGCCCCCTCTCTATTTTAAATTCAATTTGGCCCCGGTGAATGGGGTTCCTAGGGCCTAATCAGGCTCAGGAATGGGGTGCTGAAGTGCTCCTTAGATGCCTAATTGTATTTGGTCCCAGGGGATGGGTCCCTGTGGCCCAAAAATGGATCTGGGAGGGGGCTGCATGCCCTCCTCCCAATAATATATATGTTTTAGCCTAAAGACAAACCCAATGCTGCACATGGCAAAGGCTGTGTGTAGCATGGGGTTGGCCACCTGTGGGGCATTGGAAGCAGGGCCTGGCTTCAACACAGGTCCTGCGGCTAACCCCAGTCCTTGCATGAGCAAAGACTGTGAGCAGCGTTAGGTTGGCTGCATCTGAGTGGCTACCTGTGAGGAATTGGATGCAGTGCCTGGCTGCAAGACAGGCCATGTGGCCAACCCCACACCAGGCGCTATGAAAGGCATGCACAGCGTGAGTTTACCTACCTGTGAAGAGGTTGGCTACCTCTGGGTGGGCTGGCCAGGCCTTGTTGCCGACCCCCTACTGTGCACAGCCAAAGGTCATGTGGTTGGCTGCCTGTGGGGGAGGGTTTGCGGCCAAATCATGCAGACAACACACCGCCGTGGTTGGCAGACAAAAGCAAAGGTTAAAGTAACATTATAGTTAGAGTGATAAAAAGATCTAAAAAAAAGCCATGGAAATTCACCAGTTATATTTAGCAGGGCTAACTATAGCTTGCGCCTCAGCCATGGACTGCTTATGACCTCAAAAATTACATCAGTCATGAAATTTTCTATGACATCACTGATGACATCTCAAATGATATTATTGATGACATCATCCAATGAGTGGGCTACTTTGTTCATAATTTACATAATGGTGACCTAACTTTAACGTTACTTTAACCCTAGTTTTTTTCAGTGAAAAAGTGACGGTTGCCAGTAGGTAGTTATAGTTAGGATGTAGTTTCCATAGGAAGTGCGTTTTTTGATTTGCCAATAACTTTGACGTTGTTTGATGAATCTTCACAAAATTTTCACAACTATTTCAACGCTCACTTAAGCTGCTGTCTTGAAATTTCGGGGTGACCCGTCTAGCGGGGCCGAGAAAAAGGGGGATCTCAAAACACTTTTTCCTCAAGTTAATTTCCATTGAGAACTTTAGATAAGGCTACAGCCTGAACTGCTGAACAGAATTGCACCAAATTTGGCAGGAAGGTAGATGTTGGTCCAGGGCAATAGCTTTTTGTGAAATGGTGTAAATCCATTCAGTAGTTGTGGAAAAATGTCAGGGCTTTAAGATGTAAAACTGGGGATCTAGAGTATCCGCAACCCCATCCGAGATCTCTTGCTGATATCTGATAGGCTGCCAACACTTCAAACCAGGAAGTGTTTGATATCTGATTGGCTGCCAACACTTCAAACCAGGAAGTGTTGGCAGCCATCTTGTGACTAGTTTGAACTGCGTCATAGGAAAAAACATTATGAAAAAGAAAAAAGAGCAGGGTGGAAACCCCCTAACCCCTTAGGCCTCTTGGGTGAAGTCCCACAGGGCCAAAGAAACATTTCTTTTAAACAAAATTCAGCGGGAGGCGCGATGGTTCCATGAATCCCTCCAGAAAAAAAACAAAGCACAGACTTCCGCGCTTTGTTGGTAATTAGCCCCCGGATGGGCCAGGTCCCAGGTGCACGGGCGCCCCTCCTTGGAGCCTTAAAGCCCTGGGGACCTCCACGCCACTGGGGCATTTTGATTAAATTATACGGAGGTTGCCCTACGCAAATCCCATGACCTGGGAACCCGCATCACCCCAGGGCAAATTATGATTTAAGGCAGGGGGGTCCGTGCGGTCCCCCCACAGCCCCGGGGAGTGCCACCTCCTAGGGACTAAATATGAGATATGCAGGGGGCCCCGCCCCTTGCAGCACCGGAGCCCGACACCTCCCCGGGACTAAATATGAGAATGCAGGGGCCATGCCCCATGAAACCCTAGGGACCACCACCTCCCTGGGGCTGTGTTCTGTAATGACATGCCCCCACTTCTGGAGCCATAGATGGCCCTGGGAAGCACCATCCTCCAGGGCTGGCTCCTGCTACCTCCCGGGTGCCCACCCTCAAGAGATAGCTGTTTGCTATGGCTTGGCAGAAGCTTTAGTGCTCCTGCCAAGTCATAACAAACTGTGCTCACTTGCTGAATTTTTTTTCACAGAGCTGGAGCTGCATTGTAGCAGCTCCCTCTCTGTCAAAGCAATGCCGGCTCCTGCAGGAGGAGGGGAGCAGGCAGGGACCGCAGGGCCTTGTGGTTCCCCCTGCTGTCCCCAACACTAGAAGGTGGGACCAGGGCACCCACACAAGACGCCAGGCCTGGGGGATGTGGTCCCTGGAGCCAACACCGGTCTGGGAGTGGGGCCGCTCGGCCCCATTCCCTTTGATAAAAAGAATTGTGAAAAGAAGGATGGAACCATGGGGATGTGGTCTCCGGGAGGGGGGCCACATGTCTCTCCCCCTCCATTTAGTAAAGGCCTGGCCCTGGGGATGAAGTCACTGGGGCCAAAATTGGCCCAGGAAAGGAGGGGCCAACCAACTCCCCTCCCTAAATATTTTTTGGGGAATGGGATTGGCAAGTTGCCGGATGCCCTACCCCTTTTAGCTTTTTACCACCACTCTGCAAATGCGCCTCCTGGCGCACGTCTGGTTGGGAGATGAAGTTGCCTTGGCTCCAGAGGGTCCTTGGGGGCTAACAAGCCCTCCTGTTACCTCCAATAAGTCTCACAGAGCGCGATTGCTGAGAGGACGTCTGAGGCCACACTCCCTTTCTCCACCACTGTGCAAACACGCCTCCTGGTGTACTGCTGGTTGGATTAATCCTCCTTGGCTATTTAGTGTCCTTGGGAGCCAACAAGCCCCCCTGTTACCTGAAGTAAGTCCCACACAGCGAAACTGTTGAGAGGTGTTCGGAGGCCACGCACCCTTTCTCCACTACTCTGCAAACATGCCCCGTGACGCACTGCTGATTGGGGGATGAAGTCCTTTTGAATTCTGAGTGTTCCTAGGGGCCCAGAACTGCTCCTGCTACCTCCAGTAAGGCTGACACAGTAGCATTCCTGAGAGCTGGTTGGAGGCCCCGCCCCCTTTCTCCACAACTCTGCAAACGTGACTACTAATTAAAAAACCATGGAAATTCACTCCAAAAACCAAAGGTTACAGGGAAATTATAGTAGGAAATAGAATTTAAAAAACCTTAGCAATTCACTTAAACAAGCATTTGCAATGCAATAGGTCTCGCATTGACATTAGTTTGAGTTATTGACATTGTAAATGAAAATGTTTTTTTTCAGTTTTTCTTTTTTAAAACATAAATAAAAGGCATTGTTATTCAAGTCAAGTCAAGTCAAAGATAGCTTTATTCGATTTTTAAAGTTAAAATCATAAAAGCACAATCAAAAGAAACATAATTAAAAACAAAATCGAATTTCATACAAGTTATGTTCATCATAAAAGGGGATAGCAGACGTAGAGACAAACATTAATAAAATTAATCCAAAATTAATCTACATCGGATTGCGAATTTTAAAAACTTGGATACTGCACTAATGGTTATTTCATCTTCCAATAGGAGTAGTTTTAGATACGCAGATTTGCACTGTCTTAGGCCCCAGATCTTAAGAAGGGGAATCAAATATTTCTTTCTTCCCCAAGCATAGTACTTGCAAAAGAAAAGACAATGTATTGAAGATTGCAAGGCAAGATCATCACAGGGGCAATTAATTAGATTAAAGGACCAATCATTACTCACTGGGAGTGTTATCAACCTGTAAAAGGTACCAGTTCTCAGGCGCGATAGCAACATTCTGTCATAACAAGGGTAGTCAGGAGACAGATAAAGCTGCAAGCCAGGGCCCTGGGCAAGTGCGTTATCTTGAATTACAGAAGACTTAGTCCTCTCCTCAAGCCATCTTTTGTTCTCCAGGTAAACAAGACAACTTTTCTTAAAAGCCTTTCTGGAGATCAGGGATAGCGAGGAGGGGTTATCAAAAAAAGCTCGATGGCCCATATTAATCATGAACTCCTTAACATAAAGGATCCAATGAATGTCTTTCCATCTCTCTAGTTTGAGACAATCATTCAAAATAGATCTATTAAAAACAGTTGCTTCTGAAGTCCATATCTTATGCCATAGGAGTAATGGGTTGATTTTAATAAGATCCGAAATATAGACCAAATCCAGTTCCTTATGGCATATATATGTTAAAGTCGATTTGGGGACCGCTAACAGATAGCGGAGAAAACTGTTTTCTTTTACTTGGATTTCCTGGGGGTCTGCTATACCCCATATGCCAGATCCATATAAAACGGTTGATATGCATTTAGACTTGTAGATATCCGTTAAAATACGTACAGGCCTGCCCCCTAATTTATTGGCAAACTGTCTAATTGCTCCTATGGTACGAGCAAAGGCAAAATTCCTGGCCCTAATTGCTGCTTTCCAAGTACCTTTTTGATTAAAAACAATCCCCAAGTATGAAAAAGTACTAGTAAGTTCTATCTTAGACTTATCGATAAAAGTCTTACAAGGCAATTTATTCTTAGACGAGCAGCACATGGTAAAGGTTTTCCCTATGTTTATTTTTAAACCCCTAGAACTCATAAAGAGAGAAAAACTGGTTAGAGCCTTTTGAAGGCCCAACTGAGTTCTAGCCATGATGACCGCATCGTCAGCATATAATAAAATAGGAACTGCGGTGCCATCAATTTGAGGATAGTCTAGTTCTTGTTTGATTAAGAAATCTGCCACTTCGTTTATATACAAGTTAAAAAGAAAAGGTGCCAGAATGCAACCCTGTCTAACACCTTTCATAATCGGAAATTTGCCAGTGCACTCCCCTTTATTTCCGAAACGCACCTTAGCCCCTGCCTCTCTATATAATGCTTTAATAAAAATAAGAATGTTTGAATCTATGCCCAAACCTAATAGAGTGTCCCATAAAACGTCGTGGTCCAGGCAATCAAATGCTGAACTAAGGTCAACAAAGGTCATAAAAAGATTACCCTTTTTTGCCTTCATGTATTTGCCAGTTATTAAAGCCAAGTTGAGCCCTTGTTCAACAGTACCTAGGCCAGCCTTAAAACCGTACTGGAACTTGGAAATAACATCACATTCCTCTGCCCACGTGTGCAATCTATTCAAAATGATTCTACCTGCCACTTTCATAAGTGAATCAAGTAGGGAGATCGGCCTGTAACATTTGGGATCAGTTCGATCTCCCTTTTTAAAAATAGGCACCACAATGGCTTCCTGCCATGTCGGTGGAAATCCCTTTATATTAAAACTGTTTAGCACGTTAGTCAACAGGGGGGCCCACAAAGAGACAGTATCTTTATGTATATCTACCGGGACCCCGTCAGGCCCGGGGGCATTGTTTCTAGCACATTCCTGTAAGGCCAATTCCACTTCAGAAGGGGAAAAAACAATCCCTAAGGGAAATAAAGCAGGAACAGTAGATTCGATCGCAGGCTGCTGGGTTAAGGGGTTAGAGGCTATGCTATGCAAAACATCTTTTTTTATAAAGCTCAGTAAAGTGATCCACCCAGGTTGATTCTTCTATCATAGGGTCCAACTTATCAGAGTTCCTTTCAACGAAGAAGGGGGCATTTACTGCTTTCCAGAACGCAATATTATCTCTCAAGGAGCTTGCCTTTACTAATGCGTTCCAGGCATTCTCCTTGAGCTCCCGCTTCCGTTTTTTTATCGATGTTTTATAAACTGCCCTGGCGGCTCTAACCTCTAGCATATCTTTAGGTTTTTTCTTTAAAATCTGCTTTAAGTTAGAATGTGCCTTAGAGCAGTCCGAGTTGAACCACCCAAGGGTTTTTTGGTAGGCCTTATCTCGTAGGGTTCCTGTTAACTTTTTAGCGATGGATGAAGAAATCTGGTCAAAGGCGCAAATGGTGAAGCTAGGATCAGGATGATCCTCTAGGCAAATCCTGACATTTTTATATTGATCCAGTATCAGGTTCTGGAGAAAATTAGATGGGTCGACCTTATTCCATTTTATGGCATATCCATTTTGTCTTGCCAATGAGATAGCATGGCGGGAAAGATTTTCCGCTACGTTTGGGACAGCTCTACTACCCCTATCGATATGGAAAATTGAGCTAATCGGAAAGTGGTCACTCATAGCAGTGTCTAATGTTTTAAACATCAGAACTTTACGGCTATGAGTAGTACTGACCAAGGTGTAATCTATAACAGACTCTAGACCTCGCCCGTTAAAGGTGGGTTGGAAATGGACCTGAGGCGTACACAGTTCGTTTGCAAACCCCAAGTCCCAATCAAAAATTAGACTGTTAAACATATTTCCCACTGCAGTATGCTCAAAATGTGTACATGGGTCGCCAATTAAATTGACCATTCCACATATACCAGAATTGTTATGTGGGCACAAGTGACAATTAAAATCTCCTGTCAAAATGATACAAGTATCATTTTGTTCCGAACCAATTGCACCGGATATTAAATTATTTAGATCTTCAAATACTTTGTTCAGATCATCCTTCGGGATATTATTATATAAATTAATTAGTATAAGTCGGTTTCCTCCTGCAATTGAGCAGAGGACCTGAGAAAAATTATGCCCCTCTATACTCTGTTGCTTTATTACCAGATTTACCATGTTAGAGATATAGGTACAAAGCCCCCCGAGTTTCTACCTCTCCTAGACTGTGTTGCAGGGGTAAAAAATGTGCGATACCCTGCAAAATGAGTCTCAACCTGCTCCCAACACTCCTGAAGACAGATGATGTCATTCTTCTCAATTAGGTCACAGAAGATGGGATCATCTACCTTGTTTGCTAGACCTGCTATATTCCAAGATAGAAGGGTAAGCTCTCCCCTTGCTATGACTTGTTGACGTTCCTTGTCAGGGGAGCAATCTGCACACGAGTTTAGTTCCATCACGGAAATGTTATGTTCAGTATCTAACTCCTCATCAGAAGGGTAAACCGCAGATGAATGTTTTTCTACCAAAAGAAAATTGTATTCCGTGTCGGGCTGTGCTATGGGACGGGCAATTTTTGGAGATAAAACAATTTTTAAACCGAGGTCAGAATGTGTAATTATTTCTGACTCTTGATTATCAAATTCGTCAAATGAAGCCTTGGATGTTGTTGGAGAATCTAACGGGTTTTTTATCCCGCCCTCACTAGCTTCTCTTTTGGGATCATTTAATGGGTAGTCTAAGCTTTTGTGCTTTTTATTGCTACTAAAACAATGGGGCGGTAAACTAATTCCAGTCTGATGGAGTCAATCCACCGTCTCTAAGCTACTATAGCGATTAGATGTAGGTAGTCCTCTCCAGGTGTCGCTACATGTTAAGCCCCTGTTAATTTGCCTCCCCCATTCACTTATGCCCGCTCTTCTATCACAAGATTTTACAATGACCCATTTATGATCATTGGGTAGGTAGGGATGAGATCTAGGAGGGTAGAAAAAAGATAATCGTTTAGTTTGGATAATCTCATTTATATGCTGGTTCCCCCAGGAGCAGATGTAGTCAACCGTTTCCCGGTCCTCAAAATTGACCAGGACACAGTCCCCCTGTATTGTTTTTCTTTCTGCCCCCACCCAGGAAACCCTACGGACCATTAGGATCTTACTCGTCCTGTTCGAGGGAAGTGGTCGGTTTGTGTTAAGCCAATATTGGGCCTTGTTTTTCAGGGATTCAAAGGATTCTTCTTTATCCTCTTTCACTCCAAAAACCAAAGGTTACAGGGAAATTATAGTAGGAAATAGAATTTAAAAAACCTTAGCAATTCACTTAAACAAGCATTTGCAATGCAATAGGTCTCGCATTGACATTAGTTTGAGTTATTGACATTGTAAATGAAAATGTTTTTTTTCAGTTTTTCTTTTTTAAAACATAAATAAAAGGCATTGTTATTCACAATGGCAATAGTTTAAAGTCTTGTAAATGCCAGACCTATTCCATTGCATTTACATGAGTTTGAGCTATTGGCATTGTAAATGATAATGTATTTTATTAAAGTTATTGTTTTTAAATAACATAAATATAATGCATTTACAATGTCAATAGCATAAACTCATGTAAATGCAAGACTTATTTCATTTGCAAGATGTTGAGAGCTATTGTGATTGTAATGACAATGCTTTTAATGTATGTGTTTTGAAAACCTGCAAGATGTGCATAAATATGCATTTTATAATTATAGTTGTTGCTTAAGAGAAGCAAAGCTGGCAGTGACTGCCCCTTTTGTAGTGGCAGCCTTTCTTTTCTTTAGCAAGGACTCCAAATAGTAAGTGTGTGGTTATATAGCTTGCAGGTTTTTACATTTTATAAATAAAAGGCATTGTTATTTTGATTGCCAATAGCTTAAACTCTCGTAAATGTGAGACCTATTGCATTGCAAATGCTTGTTTTAACTTGTATTTTAGAACAGGCCGCGGCTGTTTGCAGTGAGGTTCACTACCATCACGCTAAGAAAATAAATAAAATAAATACGGTTAGCCACATGCAAACAAAGGCACACGGTCGCCATGAAAGTGAAAGCACAGCTAACTAGCACGTAACAACAAGCGGCTGTTTGCAGTGAGCTTTTAACAACACGTTTCCCACACACCAAATTGAAGGAAATCAAAATAAAAACGTCTTGGGGATGTTTTCTTGAGTAGTGCACGTATTCGGCCTATTTTTAGAAAATGCGCTGAGCACATGATCGGGTTGTGGCACACAAAGGAATGGCGCCTTACCCTGTTTTTCTGTCTTTGTGTTTGAGTTTTATATCCATGCGTGTGTATCTATGGCGAATGTGTGTTTCTATGGGTGGTGTGTATGAGTATATCTGGCAAGGTGTTATTCAGCTGTACACAAATATATGTATGACTGTGTATGTGATGCTGTGTGTGTTTGGATTCCAGGCAACGTGTAGATAATAATCCTTTATGGAAATACAACTTCATGTTAGTTGCTGAGCTCTGAGACAGAGGAGAGTAAGAGTCACAAAACTGCATCTGTTTTCGTAAACAATCCTCGGAGCTGGGAAAACAATATCTCCAGAACAAATGATGCGCATTTTACTACCCGAATTCGATGTTCAGTAACTGACAAGTCACATTCACCACCATCACACCAAGAAATGTTGCATAAGAGACTGGTCAGGACTTATCAATTTGATAATATGATTTGTAACAAAAACATCACATGCAGAGATGGGAAAATAAAGTATTTGTAACAGCCACTGATTAATTTGTGAATAGCAACATGCACATCGATTTCCGCAATCAACTTCATTACGTTTTCAGTGGGAAGAAGCAGCAGAACTTTCTACCAACGGAAGGGGCGGAGGTGCAGGGCGCCTGTTAAATGCAGAAAGTTCAATTGGGGGATTAGTTTGAGGCTGAAAAGGAGGGACGTGTTAGCCGCTCTTTTAAATGCATTTGGGCGTGATTTTTATTTTTAGAGTGGGAGAAAGCAGGGAAAGCACTTTCCTTTCCTAAATGAGGATCAGATGGGTGGTGTGTGGGGAGCCTCCTGGCACAAGACCTCGCTTCCCTTTGGAACCGTGCTTGGTATGCAGTGCGCCGGGTTCCCATTGACTTACGCTTGCATTCCTCTGTGTGGGATGCGGGCGATGAAAGGTTAGCCACATGTAAACAAAGGCGCACTGTCGCCATGAAACTGAAAGCACAGCTAAATAAAGTAAATACAGTTAGCCACATGTAAACAAAAGCGCACGGTCGCCATGAAACTGAAAGCATGGCTAATTAGCACGTAACAACAAGCGGCTGACATTGCCAAAGCCGAGTGAAAGAAAATAGTGCTCACCCACCAGATAAAGCCCACCGTGTAATCTCCGCGAGTACACGATCGAGTCCGGATGGGCCGTCCAAAATGGAGACAGGCGGTAACCAAGAAGCCTCCTTTTCAATGGGAAGCCAGCGTGTAGCATAAACGCTGACGCGACCCAATGAAAATGATGGGCGGGGCTTAAACTAAACTTCCAGAAAATCCCAACTACAAGAAGCCTCGCAGAGCAAGCACCGCATGCACGCTGCAACGCTAGGCGAGACCTAAAAACCAAAGGTTACAGGAATGTTATATTTAGGAAATAAAATTTAAAAAACCATAGAAATTCACAGAAAAAAACAAGGGTTACATGGATGTTATAGTTAGTCTCATCTCACTTGTACAAAACAAGTGACATTCTGCAGTTATAGTTACCTGATCTAACTATAACTTATGACCCTGCAATGCACTGCTGATGACCTCACATATAACATCATTCATGACATGGTCAGTGTCATCACTGATGACACCTCAAATGACATCACTCATGGCATCATCCACAGAGTGGCTGTATGGGTCTGTGAATGAGTGTGTGAGAGTTTTTATGGGTGTATATTTTTTATTTAAGAAAAACAGTTATCCTACTTTTTGTGAAAAGACTACAGGTTAATTCTGACAGTTAAAATGCATCAGCTAAAGTGTAAGGCAGGGAGTTTCCTGTGCTGTTAAACCGGGGGAGAGGGAGATAGCTAAACAAGCCTTCTTGCCAGTGTGTCTACTACATGAAAGACGTATAATGGTGCGCAACTGGTCAATCTGCAAATGTAAAGTCTGCTTGGAAGCCGGTATTCGCTTTAATTGATGGAATCATATGAAGTTTCCAGATGACACAGGTTTATTCTTTCTGAGTGGTATTGCAAGGGAGTTACCAGCTCAGCTGTGAAGTGTGTGTGTTCAAAGGACAGTTATAAAAATAAAATTGCACAACGTACAGTCTGGGTAGTACTAAAATCTGTATTTTGGAAGCACTTTTTTTTATCTTAAACGTTTTAGCGCCTTTTTTTGGCACCCTATCTTATACTGTAGGTAAGGCACGTTCAAAATAAGAACTTACATATTCATAGTGCTTTCTGTCACAGACTGGGACCTCCTAGCACTAAACACACACAACTCACTATATTCCACTGCACCAACCAGAATTCAATTCTGTGGCTCTCACACACACAGATCTCTACAGTGCATTAACTACTAGAGGTTTCATAATGTACAATAGTGCATTTCACACTGATTAACTTAACTTGCCTTTATTTTTCATTCAGCAGTGCGTTTTTTATGTATAGTTATCAACATGAAGGTGAAAGACTGAAAAAAGTTACAGAATATTTTGTTTTTTATCCGTGTTTGACCCCACCTGCTCACTCACCCCGACCCCATTGCTTACAGCATCACCATACTTTTTTTTAATGCACTTTGCCCACTGATTTCGGGGAAAATTTAAATAACCATCATTATTGTGCTTACTTAAGAAATACTCACACAAAGTGCTGGATGCTGGTCCATACTTGTACCTCACACCGTATGCCGAACGAAGTGCACGTACTGCGTCAATAGCTGCAGATTCCTGCACAGTAAAAAACAAACCAATCAGAATTCCCACACCTTCATTCAGCATTCACTAGGCATCTGAAACCTTAAATGATAGGTTAATTCCACCTTGTCACTTAGTTTCATAATATTGATAGTCATGTTTTTGGAAGTTTTAGTTATTTCAATAAAAGGATAATTAGGCAAGTTATATCACAAATGCAACCTAAACTTGACTAGACTTGAGTTAAACTATGGCTGTGGTACAATATTAACTTTCCTAGGAAATGTGGTGCAGCTTTTTAAATTTCTTGTGAAATGCACAAGTCCATTTTCAATTATGAAAATAAAGTAGACAAGCGCACTCTGGTGTATCCCAAATGTAATAAAGGTGAGGAAAGGTCGGTGGTGCAGGTGGGTAAATCTTCCTGAGTGTAAGAATAAATAATAATGTTTCCTAAAGCGCGATCCTCTGATTTGAGGGGCGTCCCCCACTTGTATTCGTTTAAAGTAATTCAAGGTAACACTTTGTTAACAAAGTTCTTTTTCAATTGAATCTATTGAATTTTTTCATAAAAGTTCATGATTGATATTCATAATTCCATCATTATGAAGATTTTGTCACACTTCATTCAATATCACGGTTTACAACGGCCCAATTAATTTCGGGCTATGGCCCTTCATCAGGGGCGTGATTCCAATGTTTTAGAGGAAAAGTAAAGACAAAGGCATAAAATAAAGTATCTTCCGATCACAATATGCAACCTATATCACATTCACATCTAACAAAATGCATACAGTGTGATGTGTGCACAACATTTAATGATACTGGATATGTTGGTGTTTGTGTGTGTGCTACCTGTTCAAATCAATCGCACCGAGGATGTCCGTGTGAGGTAAAGAGAAAGCTGAGAAATAACGGGTGAACGAATCGAGGTGCACACATGCTGTTTGTCAATAACTGCGAGATAGAAAGAAATCAGTGTCAATTACAATAGACCAATAGCATAATGTCCGGTAAATGAAAAGAGCGTGAGTACAAAAATAAAGAAAGTGCTCGTGCGGTTGGGTAGAGGTGAAATAAAACGGATGATATTCTGGTCTTTTCTTACCTCTAATAAGTCGGTAAGTTACAAGTCCATTTTCAGCCATATTCTTTTTCATAGGGTTTAGTGTGCTGTATGTGTGATGGTTGGTGGCTACCTAATGAATACTCAAATCAAATCAAATCAAACCCATCTTCCCAGTAAATCAGATGTGACCCAGACTGATCACCTGCTGCCTGGTCCGCAGCCTGTTACCGCAAACCAACAAGAGTAGGGCACTCCAGCTGCACTCTGCAGAACTCCTCCCTGCAGGGACCTCCCTCCTGCTGCCAATGGGTCAGCTCAGGTAGGTCTTCCAGTTCTACCACTTGTTCCCCTGTAGGTTCCAAGGCATCCCTCTCAGGTTTTGCCTCCTCCTGGACCGTGGGAACGTCCTGGGCTGGTTTCCCACACCCCCTGCCCTTTCTTCTATTTGGCAGGCACCTGGGCCACTGTTTCAGGCTCCAGGTCCTTCTGATTACCCCACAGACCGAGTGGTCACACAGACCCACTGAGGCAGACCCAACATCTCCAAATGAGCATGGAGTTCCACCTCCTTCCATGGGGAACTCTCCAGGTCATTGCCAAGCGGACAGTCTACAGGCATGGGCAGACTAACAACGATCTTCATGAACCTGAGACCCCCCCCACTCAAAGGGAACTAGCATCAACTTACACGGGCGTTCCGAGTTGTCGGCTGCAACTACAGGGTGAAGTGCATTGGGAATAACCTGCTCCTCAGACACCCATTGACACCTTACAGATGTAAAAACAACAGGTGATGGACAGAATGCAGAACAATGTCATACATTCACCCCAGTACAGAGATCTGGGCCTAAATCCATAGTTTTTTTTGCTCACCATGCCATTCCAGTTTGAACCCAGCCATATGCAAATCAGTCTTGACCCTGTGCCTCATGGGAACAGTCCAGCCCGAACTGCCAAGCCAGGTCCTCCCTGGACTGGAAACAAGCATCCTAGGACCGGTTTCGGGGTTCCACCCCTCTTCAGCCAGGATAGCTTGATTCCAGTGGCATGGAGAGCACGGGACCCACGTCTGGGCATACCCTTCCCACTCCGGGTGACAAATGCAAAAACAACAGTTGATGGACAGAATGCAGAACAATGTCATACACTCTCACTCTCTCTCTTGCACTCTCTCTGTGACTCTCTCGCTCCGTCTCTCTCTCTCAGACACTCTCTCTCTCCTGCTCTCTCTCTCTCTCTCTCTCCGGTTGGGCAGGGACATCTCCCTCTACCCCCTCTCTCTCTCTCCCCCTCTTCCTCTCTCTCTCTTACCCCCCTCTCTCTCTTTCCTGCACTCTCTCTGTCTCTCTCCTCTCTCTTGCACACCCACTCACTCACTCTCACTCTCTCTTTCAGACACACACTCTCTCTCCTGCACTATCTCTCCAGTTGATGCCCCCATCCCTGTCTGGGCACCCCCCTCTCTCTCTCCCTATCTTTCTCTCTCTCCCTTTTCCTTGCTCTCTCTCTTTCAGACTCTCTCTCACTCTCTCTCTCTCTCTCTCATTCAGACTGTCTCTCTCTCTCTCTCAGACTCTCTCTCTTTCTCTATCTTTCACACACGACCTCTCCAGGGGCGTAACACAGGCCCACGCAGCCCCCGCGGTACGGGGGCCGCCCAAGCTCCAGGGAGCCCCCTCAGCACAGTGCTCGGGCGTCGGCCCGGAGAGCTCCTCATTGAGTCGGCATAGAGGCATAGAATTATCCACATCGTTGTTTCTAAAGGGGGAACATTTAAGTATTTTTCTGACGTCAACTCCCTGGATTGAAAATACTTCAGCATGCACCGGAAAACAATTAAACAATAATTGACCTGCAGATTAAAAAAACGAAGGTCCTTCACATTGCATCCATCAGGACGGTGAGACGATTTATGCAGAGATGCCGGTGGCCCTCATTGAAACAAGTTAGTGCACTCTGCATTTTACAGAGTGCTATTTATTTCCTTGTGATTTCCTTGTGATTTTCAATCCGGAGCGCAATGTATTTGCCAATCCTAATTTGTTACTGCAAATGTGTGTCCCAATTTGGTATTCACAGCTGAGACATGTTTTACAAAATGTATTTTAAAAGTATGCATGTTATTCTTACACGAGCGCAGCACATTTACCACTAATTGCCCATTTGCGCACCTCTCAGCCGAGTCCCACCAATTGGATGAATCTATTTTAAAAAAATAGACCTCTAAAAACAGCTATTTCCGGTCGCCTTACACTTCCTAGGCTCTGCTCTGTTTTTTTGTGTCCGATGATCATGTTAGTGCTTAGAAGCAGGCACTCTATGTCATGCATTATCCATGCTGCTCAGTCTTTCCACCAGGGAGTTTGAATCCTTCTTTCCCAATCAGCATGCCCCTTGCCACTTCTTTGCTTCCTAAGTGCCCCTCTATTTATGGTGCTTTGCAGAAGTTTTAAAATCTTCTTAAAGCTTCCCATTGCTCAAATTGGTTTAATTAATATGTTTCACTTGTCCTAATTGCTTGACGTATCACATGGGAAAGTATCACTCATAGTTGCTGAAATGTCACCCATAATTCCGCTGAAATTATGACAATGTCACACATAGCAATCTGAAACCTTGGCAGCTATGATGCGCTATATGGATGTGGATGGTAATTATAAAAGCAATTACCATCCTATTTTAAATTATATCAAAAGCATCGATAGACGTCAGGCTAAGTCGTCACAGCGTGACATCTCGGAAAGGGAGGGGTTGCAGCATTTGGAAAATGGCCTGACGTCAGAGCGGTCATGTGCTCCAAACAGTTACACGACACATACTTCTGTGCCTCTTGTATTCTGTTTAGAGCTGTAATTGAGAGGCGATTTCAGGAGTTGCAACTGGGCCTCATTGAAAGGGAGCACCGTGGACTGTTCTGCTGAGACACCGACACCTGGCAACATGACCACTAGTGACGAGTGAGTGTTTTTGGTCCTCCTTGGGAGTCGGAGTGTCTGCTTCACTTTCCTACCTAACCACCTTCCTCTCTTCCTTTCCCCCACTGCCCTTGGCCTGTCGCTCTCTCCTTTAACCTTAATCTCCACTCGAGTAGCAGCAGTGGGGACGATTCATTCAACTAGTTTAAATTAAGTGCTTTAACTGAAGTGTCATTGAGCACGTCTCCTGTGCTGTAACCTCAAAGCCTGGCAGACAGTGTGCCTTCTGCCTGGCTCACTCAAAGGTTTGTGGATGGAGGGGAGATTTAACAAATAAATTGGATGCTGGATGGGAAGGAGGACTGGGATTCAGAGTGGGCAAAAAAGCAGATGTGTGGATAGGGGTGCCCGCTGTCACCCCTCCTGTTTGCAATAGCCTCCATCCTCTATTCAACTATTTTCCTTCCATGTTTTTGTCTTCAAATCTCTCATGGCTTCCTCGACTCACTACTAGCACCCTTGAACTGTCAACCCTCATTGCTTTTTGTCCTCCACCTTTTTTAAACTCCATTTTTTCGCATGTTTCATATTTGCATTTATTAGGAAATACAGTACTTGTTGATTGGATTTATCAATAATTAAATTGCTGTCAGGTAATCCCAGTGCGCATACGTGAATTTGTGTAATTTCTGTTGCTCTCAATATTGCTTTTTCACTAAGTATATTAACACAAATAAGGCTCTTATGCTGCAGTCGCAGGTATGAATATCTCCCCCAACCAAGCCTATCATCTGGTAGTCTACTATTAACATCTAACACATGGTTAACTATTCTTGCAGACACAGTGACGTATGGCCTTTAACACTGGCTGCTTCACCCTAACTGGTTGTTTATAAGTAAACTATTTTATAGGTAACTGACTTAGTCACAACCTTACATGCACCCATCACGCTCGATGCCAAAACACATAGGTAAAAGACATTGTAATTTACAACGCCAATAGCTCTAACTCTCGCAAATGCAAGAACTATTGCATTGCAAATGCTTGTTGATTTTAACTGCAGCTTTCACAAATCCACATGTGAAGCAAGCTAAGCAGAAGTTATGGAATCCAATTGTAACATTAGGTCAATGGAAAATGTTAGATACACATTTTTCTACCTGTAAAGTTACTGTAAAATTTCAAGCCAGCTTGGTGCTTTATGAAGGGATTTTAGATTTTTCTGGTATGAATCAACTGGGCATGGGGCATGAGTGGTGAGACAAGATCAGAGAGAGAGTGCCTGCTTTAGCACTGATGGCGCCTGTGGCAATATTGTTTGTTGGCACCGTCCCTTCCCATGGTCCACCCCCAAAAAAAACCTTCTCCACAGATTCCCCCCACTACCACACTGACACTCCAACGTTGCCCCTTGTCTCTCCATAGCCCTTCTATCATGCAATTCTGTTTTATACTGTGGTAGTACACTGTAGTTGTAGTGTGGGCTAAGGCGACTGCTAAGGCGGTATATATTTCAAAGTGAAGTAAAGTTGAAGACCGATGGTACGCTAACCTATGCATATCCTGCTGTCACAATCATTACAATACCCAGACTCTAAAAGCCCACAACAATGGTTTCAATGCTTAGATGTTCCAAGTCGTTGCATTAGTTTTGTACACTTTTATATTTCTGGTCTGGATGTGTGACTCCTGCTGTGGTCTTTTGAATGGTGAACTAAATGAGTTCATAATATGCACATCTTCTCTTATTCCACCCCCCCCCCACATGGCATGGGATTTTCCAGGTAGAATATCATATCACCATCATCACCAGGCAGGCAATACGTTAATCCTAAAATTTCTTCTTGAATGCTGCTAGTTTGTGACCTGTTTAGTTGATTGTTTGTTAAATAAAAAAAATCTGTGAGGTACTCAGCATTGTATCTCGAAGTCTGTTATGAAGCGCTGTGGTTATACTGAATAAGCAGCTACCTATGTTATTATATGTTATCTCTTTATTAATGTAATAACTGCACTTTCACAATTGCTTTATTAACCTTCTTGCTTTCTCAAATTTGTTTGAAAATGCACCATTTTCCCACTCTTTTTTCAAAATTTGCTCGGTGGGAGAACCCCCCCGGATCCCCCTTAGGTTGTTCGGGTTCGCTCGCTCAACACCGTGCATTACAAAACAAATTTTACGCCCACCACTTTCAAATGTCACAAGCCACAACTGCAGGAGAGGGGTCCCTCCGCGTACCTTGCAATGGGGCCCCCATCAAGTTTCGTTACGCCAATGTTTTCAGCATTCCTGTAACCTATTTGATTGATACTGCGATCCAGCGAGTTGCAGGAACTTAAGAGTTTCAAAGGAAAGGAAGAATTTGGGAGTAACTGAGCCAAACTGGTTGTGACATGTTGTCCAGGCAGGCTGCAGTGGTACACATGTGTATATTCCTTCTTGTCACATTTTTCTGACTACTTAGATCACAGTTCCCTCCCACCGCTTCCTTCGCAATTGATCTCAGTTTTATTTTTTACAAACCCACAAAAATCTTTTCAGGGCAACCAAACATAGCCCGCTTACGGGCATGGATAGCACCCTACAGGATGTTGTATTAGGATTTGGGAGATCCAAACAACACACATGAAGCACTGTTGTATATCCAACGTGGTCTCTTTGTTTTGATAATGCTTGTACATATCATATTACTGTGTTACCTTGTGATTATATGTAGAAAGAGGACTTTTGGGAAGTCCCAGATAGGTATAGTTGTTTTCATTGTTCCATCCTGCGTCACCGACTATGCTATGGGTACATAGCTAATTCCCCAACGCCCCCCTTCCCCCTCTCCTTCTCAACGGTCCATAGCCCGGACACGACCATGGACAGTAGCATATAGGAATCTTATATAACTGTCCGTAGGTACATCCACCCCACACACAAAGAACTTCCAAAGAGTTGAGACCTAGTCTCTTGTATATCCCAGTGTACGAATATGCGTGCATTTACTCAATGGGTGACAAGGAAATTGTATGTTATTTGATGTTCTGTTTATCACAGATGTGTAATGTTGATTTTATCATCTGTTATGTGTTTTTATAATGACATATGTTGAATATGTATATATTTTTTATCATGCGTTCACCATTGTTTCCAGTGTCGCGTTCTGTGTTGTAACCACATATGAGATGTTCAGTAGTGTTTATTGTTTATGTTACTGTTCACAAAATTAGTGTATTTATGTTATTTATGTCATACTTCTTCCAGCCCTGACGAAGTTCAACCTTTTGAATGAAACGCGTTGGCTGATGTTTTGCACAACCTCTTGGATTTTTTAAATAAAGATTTATTTTCCCACAAAGATACTGATCGAGCTTCATTATTGAAAAATACTCACTTGGGAGTGCACCGCTCCATTGTTCATAAAGTACTATATATCTGCTCAGCAGTTGGCATCCCACAATGGCGGGTGCAGGAGCTGATTGTGCACACCGACCCTTATCATACTATTAACCACTACTTGGGGAACACATCGAAGAGGTGCGGCCACTGGAATCCGCCATTGGTTCTCTCTTTCCATTTCTCTCTGTGCTTGGATCTAGATTTTTTGTCTTGAAGCTATATTTTACATGGAATTTTGTGCCTCGACAGTCTGTTTCTCCCATTGCAGGACATTCACAGTAAGGGTGACTTGATGGACTACTACACACTGACAAAATTAGACTCATCTGCACTTGAAAATGTAGTTATAATTATTGGATATTCACAATCACAAATAAATCCCCCTTCACACGTCCGTCCTGCTGCAAGACGGAAAGTCACTTCCTTGAGGATTTTCACCATTGATTGTGTAAAACCTTAATTCTCTTTTCAGGTCATTTGCAGTTGTTCTCCTCTCTCTATGACTACTTCTTTAGACACCTTCGACTCTGTTTAGTAAAAGAAATGGGATGAGGCATGAGACTGAAAGAAAGTTAATGCAAATGTCTAAGAAAGATTAGGAAGAGCGAGAAGGGAGGAAGAGATTGAAATTATGCAGAGAGACACCTAATAAAGAGAAAGGTGAAAGGTAGAGAGAGAAGGGTAAGGTTGCCAAAATGAAATATACAGAACAGTAGAAGAAGAGATAGGTAGAGAGAAAAAGTAGAGAAATGGGTAAGGTTTTATAGTGAGGTGTAGAGGAAGAGAGATTGAATAGTGAGAACGAAATGTAGTGAGAGGGATATGGGACAATAAGGGCGAGGTCTAGAGAGAGAAATGTAAGGTAGAAAGAAGGGCGAGTTAGGGAGAAGTAGAGGTACAGATATAAAGGTAAACAGGTAGAGAGCTGATATACTTAAATAGTGAGCTGCAAGGTAGAGAAAGTATGATGAGGTAAAGAGAAAGGGCAAGTGAGAAGTGAGGTACAGAAGGACAGTCCATGTAAAGAGAGTAGTGAGGTAGATATAAAGAAAGTACAGGACAGGTGAAGGGTAGAAAGAGAAATGAGGAGCAGAAAGAAAAGAGGTGACACAGCTACAGAAGTGAGGTTGATGTAGAAGAAGAGTGTGAGGTAAAGATACAGTGTTAAAGTAAACAGAGGAGTGAGGTAGATAGATGCACAGAGTTTAGAAGTAAACAGAGGAGTGAGGTAGAGGGATGTATAGAGTGAAGTGGGGTAGAAAGGGTGACTTGAAATAGAGGAGGTATACAGATAAATGAGAGAGAACACGCATAATGATAGAAAACAGAGGTAGAGTACACAAAGGAGCAGGGTAGTGAAAGAGGTGGGGTAGAGGGAACTGAGGTAGCAAGCAGTGGCAGCCATCACAAAGAAAAGGTAGTGGGGTGGGGGAGAGGGGCATGCGGGGGAGAATTAAAAAAAAGTACCTTAAGTTGACGGCCGCGTCTTGCAGGTGCTTCCTCTTTGTGTCCCAGCAGGCACTGGGACTGCATCAGACTCCTTTTCCAATCCCTGTGCTGCAGAGCAGTGTGGGTATTGGTCTGAGCAGGCTGGAAAGACGCCCTGCTCAGACCAGGGAATCTGTGGGGTTTCTCAAGTCCGTCTGCTCAATGCGGCCGGGCTGGAGAAATCTAAGTGCGCATGTGTGTTTTGGTCGGCCATAGACGGCCGGCTAAACCCTCATGGGCTCTTAGAGAGTGCACATAGCACTCCTTCTACTACCCCCTCCCATGCCCCGGCAACACCCCTCCCTGTAAATGCTGCCTGAGCCAGCTGCTCAAAAATAAAATGATAATCAAATATCGTTTTATTTTTTAGCTGCTGGCTCTAAAAGTGGGGCAACAATCCTCTGCCATTGCGGAATAGCTCCCCCCCCCCCCCGCCTGGTAGCAAGAGAGGATAGTGGCTAGGTAAGGTAGTGAATACATGGTGAGGTAATGGAGCAGTCAGCTACTCAGATAGAGTAGACACAGATGAGATAGTGAGTGAGATGTCAGTTATAGGAAAAGTAAAGGGTTAGGAAGATTGGTGAAGTAGAGAGGAGTAAGGTAGGGACAGGTGAGGTATAGAGAGATGGAACGAAAGAGAAAGGGAAGTGAGGGAAAATGAAAGAGGATTTCAAGAGAAAGATGAAGTTAATGGAAGAGGGACATAGGAAGGTGAGATGAAAATAGATCGGTGAAGTATATAGAAGATCGGTGAGATAGAGTGAGACTGGCAGAAGGTAGAAATGTAGATGTATTGGCAGAGAATGGTGGAGGGAGACGTGAGGTTCTGAGAAAGCAGTAGAGAAAAGCAGCATGGAAAGAGGTAATATTGGAATTTGGGTATCACTTCTTCTGTCCCATCTTTGCCGATTTTCTGTCTCTTCCTTGTTGAGTGCAAAGCAGAGCGTGGTGTTGACTTTGATCTTGGTGCATCTGACATGTCTGGGCAGGACAGCCCAAGAATGGATGCCCATATACGCTGCTGAAGCTGGTGTCTAGGAGGCAGTGTCAATGCTGCCAGCGTGTCGGAGTGAATAACCGCAGTTGGGATGGTGGCATGATGATATTGATTCCACAGGGCTCAACTTGTTCCCCTTTTGTAACATATTGGTGGCCCCTTGCCCACCTCCGTCATGAAGCAGGTGCTCACTTCTATTGGGACGCAGATGGCTCCTTTTTAGCCTCAGCATGAAATGGAAATATGCAAGTCTGCGTTAAGTTGTAGCTAGTCCTGAACAGACTTTGTGTATCTGTCAATTTTCAAAAACTGACCCCACCTAAGACAGAGCTCTTGGTGATATCCGCTATTACCTACTATGGGAAGAGAAACTCTGGCCTCCTGTCTTGGGCCAGTGCCTGATCCGAGTAAGGTTGGAGCAGATCTACATAATCGAGACATTAAAGTTCATGTGGTTACAAGTTTTGCAGTGTTTTTTACTCCCTACTAAAAAGGCTGAGAAGGACTCTGCCATCCTGTGCCATGCCTTCACATAATTTTTATAATCATGTGGATATAACTACGGTTTGACTATCTTGCTGGTCCTGAAAGCTGCTGGAATGCTTAAACCAGTACAGAATGGAACGGCTCGCTTCATTGCTGGCCCTCAGAGAAGTGATCACGTCTCGTCCACTCTGAGAGCTCTACGTGGGCTCTCTCTCGCTACTCTTACTCACTTTTATTCTTATTTTTATTCTTCTTATTATTTTTATTCTCATTCTCACTCTTACTTTTATTCTTTTTCTTATTTTTGTTCTCATTCTCACTCTCACTTTTATTCTTATTTTAATTTAAATTGTTATTCTTATCCTTACTCTTATTCTTATTATTATTTATTGCTACAAATTTTTTAGGTTTTTCCCACTTTGGGATTGTGATGTGCCAACCTTGCTTCAGTGACAGCTCCTCATCAGGTGAACCCAGTCAGCAACGCGTTCTCTATTCCTACTGTCGACGCATGGGATTTTCTTCCTCTCTGGTTTTACTCTGAACCTGCCTTTTACATTTCTAAGTTTGATACAATCAGCATCACTGAGCTAGGCAATAATAAAACTCATAAGAGTGCCTTGAAAGTTCAAGCTGCTGTTGCGCTTCCTAAGCACAGACTAGTTCTTGTTTGCTGCGGGAGCCATGTCAACGAGCATGGCTCTTCATACTAATGCAGATGAGACTCCCTGAGAGGCTCTATGGTCTATCACAGCAATATTTATGTGCCTGCCCTCCCCCTTGTCTGTGTTTGGTGTGGCAGCCGAGAATGTACTCCCCTACACCACCCACCCATCCATCTATCATTGGACCTGCTTCCCTCAGAAAGTGCTTCCTTCACGTCCCTGCCACTGGCCCTTTTTCCATTAAATGTACCTACTACTCTTCCTTGTTATTGATTCCGATCCCCAGTCCCCCCCCTTTGAAACTGATGCACATCCAGTGCAAATGACATCACAAATGCAAACTCCCCGTTCGCAATGCATAAAAGTTCTTTGCGATTTGCAACTGTCTTAAACGAAATGGAGTGTGCAGACTGAGAATTGCAAAGGAAGATGGTGGCCGAAGAAGGTTTCCTCCTATTGCGACTTACATTGCTATGCACGAATACTTTACAACTAGTTTTGTGGTTGCAAAGCATGGACTGTTCAGCCTGGTGTCAATATTTGACTGTTAAACTGTAGATTTTCAGGCCTACATCACTGGAAGGAAAGGAACAAATAGCGGTCCACCGCAGCCCCTTGAGCCTTTGCATGCGTTCACGGATGTCAGATTGACAGTGTGACACTTCTTGTGGTATTGTGACCCCAGTCCCTTTAAGGACAGGGGTGGCACATCTGGCACACTGCTAACGCCAATACTAGGATATCTCTTTACTCTCAGGCATTTGAGAAACCCTCTGATCGGAGCTTTGTACAGGGAATGGCGCTGCTACCAGTCCCTGGTGCATCAACTCCTTTTATTAGGTCGAGCCTAGTGCAGCGCGCAAGTGCTGCCTAGGAGATGACCTCCTGGAATCGGTCTGTACTTTTTGGAAAACTCGCGCATGTACTGCACTGTTTCCAATGAGCACTCGTGCATGTAAGGCATCCACCTTGCGGGAGCGAGCAGCGCCGCCATCTGTTTCCAATTATCGCGCCCTTGCATGTTTACATTTGCCTGTCTAGTGGTTGCGTTAATTGGAAACAGATGGCGGTTGCGTTCACTTTTGTGGCCGTGCATTTCTTTTAAGGAGAGTGGCCTTCCACGAGTCAGGTTTTCCTTCAGTGGCGTCTAAATGCGAGAGGTGCCTAGAAAGGGTCATCCACTGCAGGGGCTGTTTGCTCTTCGGAAGCACCACAACATGAAAGCAATGCAGAGACTTGTAAACATGGTGAAAACATTGTGGCTACCACTGGCAGATATAAGTGATGAAAGTCAAACACCTAATTTGAGCATTCATATGCTCAGATATCATCCAGTTAAGACCGAGGCACCGACAGTATGAATACTTTGTATTTTCATATAGCACCCATGTGAGGCTGATTATCTTTGTGCAGCTGCCACTATTGCCGAATCTGGCATCACACGTCCTCTTACATAAGCAGAAGCTACGAACCGGATCTATTTGTTTGCGATCGCAGGAGCAGTCGTTCGAACATTTATTGAAATCGAAAACACCACTTCCAGCAGCCAGTGGGCTGAAATTCACATTTGGGCTACCCCCCTTTCAACTGAGCACTTCTGTTTGTATCGTGCCGAGAAAGTTTAAGGGGAGCAGAGTGTCTCTTTCAAAGGGAGTTAGTTGTGTTGACCAGAGGTCCCGGGTTTGGCAGGACAGTCACGACAGATTTTGGAAAATGTGGCTTATGTAGCGGTTTTCAGACAGAGTCCACTGAAAATAGAGGGGGGGGCGTTTCTGTGTGTGCCAAAGTAGGACTACTTAGCAGCTGTTATCAGAAAGCGGTTTAATTAACGGGCATGAAACTGGGTTTAAAAATTAACTTCTGTTCATTGCCTTAGCGTCTCGTCTGTGATTATATGATGATAATCATGGTCACTCTGTACCCCTCGGTGGATTACAATTATAGCCTTTATTTCGTTTTTGATTTTCAAAATCTGGTTACCAAGTGTTTTGCATTTTTCTTTTTCAGAGCTGTTTTTACATTTTCCATCGAGGATGTTTTAAATTTACAGACCTCTCCCCAGTCTACTTCACATGTTTTTATTATTTTTAGGTGCACTCCCGTTTGTATCCCAGCTAGCTATACAGCGTGGCCCTCACATTAATCACTCCCCCACCTCCCTAGTAGTTAAACATATACACAATACGCGTTGTTAAAGGGTTAAAGCAGGGCTGCATGGTTACCTTTCTCAAAGCCAAGCTTACGTGTTGTTTTTCCAAAGGTTAAAATTTGAAAATGCGCTTAACCTTAGTCAACTCGGTATCTTTATTTTATGTTGACTTATGCCTCTTTGGACGCAGCATCTTTTCTCTGTTGACAAATAGCCTCCCGGATTTCCCCAAAGTTCGTTCTGAAATCTTCTCATCAAACCAAACTTTTTGAAATGCTAATGGCCCATTAGGGGTGGGGTAGAAGGTTGCATTCAAACATTCTGTGTCAGTCAGCCCCGTAGGTATGTTAAACGCACTTTTACTATGGAGAGTTCACACGTCTTTTTAGGTCTCGGCTCGAAGGCTGCGCTTGCGCAGTCTCGATCCGAGATTTAATGACTTGGAGAAGAGGGGCTTGAACCCGCCCCTCTTCTCCCCTGTTCTCCATTGGCTGGCCTCTTCAATGCTGGCCAGCCATTGGAGAAGAGCTCCCGTCACTCCGATCAGGCCCCGTCCTTTTCGGATCGGGGGCGTGTTTTTTGCAGAAAGTCTAATTATCCCCTCCAGCCAATGGCAAGAGGAGATAAAAGCAAAACACGCCCCCGAATCCGAAAACGCCACTGCGTTTCTCCGAGGCATTTCTGCTCTGCCTCGGAGAAAGGCAGTGGTGTGCTTGCCTTTTGCTCTGCCTTGTTAACATAGCTCATTGATTCGGAGATCCGTACCTTCTGGCCGCTGTCCTCCGCCCTCTGTTACCCGCTGGGATGCACCGGCACCTCATCCCGGCTACATCTTCTCGCATCCCCGGCCTCCAGGTCCTCGGATGGTGCATGCCTCGCGCCGGCGTTATTTATAGAAGCGCGCGCCTAGACCAGCGTCTCTGCAGCAGGGCTAAAGTATCGCCGCTAAAATACCCAACCGAATAAAAACCGGGCGCTACTGGCTGTGCTTCCCCCGGTGCAGCCCCGCAGTGCTGTGCCCGAGCTCCGGTGTCTTCCAGTTACTGTCACAGACTGATCAGCCCTCGGCTTGTTATCCATTCATAATGCCATCAGCCCCTCATGGAGTCCTCCTCTCTCTCTCAATCCTAAAGAGTGAGCCCCCCAACAGCCCATACACACGTTAATAAAAGTTGTTAACCTTTAAAGAAGGCTGGCACTCACCCATTGCCCGGCTTCTATGTCTGTATTTCACCCATCACTTTCTCCTTCACTCTTCAGGGTTTCCCTCCACTGGCTGTCTTCCTTCTCCGTTTCTGTTTTCACCACTCTGCCATCCATTTCCTCTCCTCCCTGACACTTTCATGCTCCATCACGCTATAGTTTTCTCATCTTTCTACCTCCGTTTTCCTTTTTGCATCTCCCTTTCCACCCTATTTTCTTCCATTTAACATTATCGCTCCTCTCTCCTGTTTTTCTGTCACTGTATATAACCTCCGCACTTTCACCCTCATGCCTTTTCCGTTCTCTGTGTCCCCCCTGCCGTGAGAGGTGTTTTTACAGATTCCTGCGCATTCCTGCCTTTTAATGGGCCGCGGGGAACACGGAATAGTCGACCGTGTACAGAATGGGTTAAATATGTGCAGGGAGATCCCAGAGTCAGGGCTGCTTGTAGCGAGGGTGAAACAGGCCCGAGGGCACCAGTGCTGGACAGGGCCGGACTGGGAACCCAAACCGGCCCTGGCAAAGTTCTCGGCCAGCCCCGGAGGGGGGGGGGGATGATTGGGGTGCGGCTGAACTCTGTAGTATCGCTGCCAAGAGGCCCCGTCTCTTGAGAGGCACTTTCACTCTGTCTTTGCTACAGCCAGCAGCACTTTGCATGCTGCGGTGCTCATAACTGTTTTCTTAAAAAAAAAATAAAAAAAAAAAAAAACACGCGCACACCCATTTCCCACAATGCAATGTTCAGTTGGCTAAAAAGTCTCGATTGGACGAAACATGACATGGGGGATGGGCTTAGTAGCCGTGGGACATGTGAAATCTCAGCAGAGAGGCCAAGATTCTGAATGGGAGTAGAGTGACCAACTCTCTGGCCTGCCCAGGAAGGGCGTGTGCGTGCTGGCTGGCGGCTGGGGCTGAGTGTAACACTTCTCAGGAGAAAGTCCATACCCGAGTACCTCAAT
The DNA here is from genome assembly GCF_964204655.1 of Triturus cristatus. Taxonomy (NCBI): domain Eukaryota; kingdom Metazoa; phylum Chordata; class Amphibia; order Caudata; family Salamandridae; genus Triturus; species Triturus cristatus. The sequence goes on along the minus strand of NC_140587.1, from coordinate 575,314,960 downwards.
CATACTTTTCAGCTGAGAGTATAGTGCATATGTGACACTGACTACAAGTCACAAATTGCAATTATTGCAGGGCAGACTCAGCCTTTCATCCGTCAAAGTGGGTAACATAGGTAACGCTGGGGTAATAACACTTCGGTTTAAAGATGTGAGTATATAAACGGCCGGTGTGACCACAGGTTGCAGCTGTCCCCTCACAGCTTCACTAGGCCTCTGCTTCTATATAGGCCACATGCAGCCCCCCCCCTCCCACACACACACACACACTGGGAGCTCACCCGCCTTAGCGCCCCTGACACCTTTTAATAAAGTGAAGGTAGAATGTGGCTTCCCGTGGTGCTCTGCGGCTCCGGGAGGATTTCTTTGCAGGCGCTCAGTGTAGCGCGAGGTGCAAGGACTCACTGAACGCCTCAAGTTTGTTTCCAAATGGAATCGCTAGCACGTGAGCTTTCGGCACATTGGAGGCGGGAAGCCGCTCAGTTTGATATAGTTTTATTCGAGAGTGACTTCAGATTAAGTTAAAACGCCGTGACATGAAGGCCAGCCCAACCCCTCAACAACAAACAAAACAAGCATTTACAATGCAATAGGTCTCGTATTTGTGAGAGTTTAGGCTATTGGCATTGTAAGTGGCAATGCCTATTGTTTATCTGTTTTGCTAATTAAAACATAAATAAAAGGCATTGTCATTTACAATACCAATAGCTCAAACTCTTGTAAAAGCAAGACCTATTCAAAGAACAGCTATCACTGTCCTGGGCTGCTTGGAAAGTTAAAGCGCGCATGGCGCTCTGCAGGCGGGCAACTAGAGCCAAATTTAGGGGGGGGCTGAAAAAGATTTCGGGGGGGGGGGGGCTAAGTCTTCCAGCCATAGGCAGAGTGGCTGTAAGAAGGGGTGAAAACACAACAAAAGCCTCATTAACGAGTAAATGGTCTTTTAAAGACCTGTGAAGTACTCGGGTCCGGCTGCAATTAGAAGGACGCCAGCCCGCGAGGCTGTCTCAGCCGGGCTGACACACATGACGGGGGGGGGGCTGAAGCCCGGTGAGCCCAATGGGTGTTGTGCGCCTGGCGCTCTGAATGTTTCAGGAAAGCATGTCGTGTTTGCAGTAGGAGAAACTCATTCAAGAAAATAGTGCTTACAGACTAAAACAAGCATTTACAATACATTGGTCTCGGCATTGGTAAAGTTAAAGCTATTGGCATTGCTCATGACATTATTTTTGTTTATGTTTTTGTTTTTAAAACATGTAGAGAAACGGCATTGTTGTTTACAATGTCAATAGCTTAATCAGTGTGTGTGTAGGTGGCTCTGTGTGTGGGTGCAAATGCAATAGGTCTCGCATTTGAGAGTGATTAAGCTATTGACATTGTAAATAACAATGCCATTTCTTTAAATATTTTAAAAACAAAAACACAAACAAAAATAATGTCATGAGCAATGCCAATAGCTCTAACTTTACCAATGCCGAGACCATTGCATTGTAAATGCTTGTTTGGTTTTGGGATGGTGCGACTAATTAGAGACAGACTTGCTGTGACTAGATACAGAGTTACAATGCTGTCTCTGGCTTCCAGTCGGCTTTGTTATCCAACGCAATAATAATTAAATGCTAGCATATTACTCCCCTTTTTACAAAGAAACCTGGCCAGTTACAATCACTCCGGTTCTTTTTTATTCCGAGGAACTTTCACTTATAATGCGCACAACTGCGTGCTTTAATGCCTCCTAGTTTCATCGCTAATATTTTCAACCGAGGCATCTTTGGATGCTGCGTTTCCCTTGTGTTTACGAACACAAACCGTTTCCAACGTTTCCTCAGTTTATTTTATCATGCTTCGTGTGCATTTTAAATGTATTTATGATTGTAGGGCTGAGTAGTTTTTTCTTCCCAGCAAATAGTTTCTCAGCTTAATGACTATGTTTTTTATAGGGAATTTCACATCCAGCTGTTTAAGGTACAGTATTTAATCTCTATTCAGCACGTTACTGTAATAAAGAAAACAATCTTTACCCTCAGGCCACTTGTACTCTCAGTGTCTGCTTTCAGGAGAAGTGCAATTAAAAGGCTACACCAATCCAGACTCTTTGTCTATTTGAAAAAAATTGTAAAAGTGTATTGTGAGCAGCTTTTCTGGTACAGCTAGTGTAAAGAGAACGTGGCATTTGCAGATGTTTTTACATTAACCTCTTCAGTGCCCATGACGAGATAGTCTCGTCATGGAGCACGGTCGCGCTGTGCCCATGACGAGACTATCTCGTCATGAACCCCAACCACTAATGTAACGCCCGGCACAGGAGGGGGAAAGGGCGTGGCACAGAAGGGGTTAATAACCAGTTGTGGTTATTTGCAAACACTTCCTTATTACTAATTTAGTTTCTTATATAACTAAAGTTTTTGGTGTTACCAAGGGTTTTGCATTTTATCTTCCAACTGCACAATAGTTATCCTTTGTATAATTCGTCTTACATTTTATTTCTATGTGCCTTTTTCCATCACATCTTCATAAACATTCATCTACAAAGGAGTGCTACAGTGTCTAAACTTACCAACAGAGGCACTGCTATTCAGCATCAGTGCAGCACCACATCAGCATCACTTCAGCAAACCTACAACTCAGCATCACTGCACACTCCACTACACCTAAGCACCAATACAGCACCACCACCTCAGTATCACTAAGCATCATAGCTTAACCCCTTCGCTGCTGCGGACATTCCGCTGCAGCGCTGGGGGGGGCAGGGGGGCAGCGCGGTGGGCCTGTGCTCATGACGGAGCCGCTCCGTCATGAGCCACAGTTGAGCTGTGCTCATGACGGAACGGTTCCGTCATGACTCCGCCCATTTGCGTTGTCGCCCCGCACAGGCGGGGAAACAGCGCCGCGCAGGCGGAGCGGCCGCCGACAGGATTGTCATGACGGAACCGTTCTGTCATGAGCACACGACAACCGTGGCTCATGACGGAACGGTTCCGTCATGAGCAGGGAAGGGGTTAAAAACATTGCCAAAGCCAATAGATCTGGCTAAACACTTATAAGGTCACAAAGGCGAGACCTATTGGCTATGCCAATGCTTGTCCTGCTTGCTGCACAGACCCCAGTGCCCTCTTCCTGGCCCGGATCCCGCTCGCTGGCCCGGCTCCTGCTCACTGGCCCGGCTCCCGCTCACTGGCCCGGCTCCCGCTCACTGGCCCGGCTCCCGCTCACTGGGCCGGCTGCCTCCCCCTGGCCCGGCTGCCTCCCCCTGGCCCGGTTCCCACTCGCCGGCCCGTGTCCTTCTCCCTGACCCGCCTCCCTCTCACTGGCCTGGCTCCCACTCGCTGGGCCGGCTCCCTCTCCCTGTCCTGGCCCCCGCACTCCCCTCCTCTGCTTGTATAAGGTGCGCTGCCTCAGTATGCCAACTGTCGACATCGTTGCGTCGGATCGTGTGCTGCTGGAATATTCCATTGATCTGAGTTTGTGTTGCGACTGATAACCGGACAGCAAGATAAAGAGGAAACTCCCAGCAATCCCTCGGCTGTCCCTCGGCTCCTCTGGGTCCATTGCCTTCCTGTCACTCAGCTCCCCGTCAAGAGTAAATGCAGTCAGCGTTGACTCCATCTTTGCAACTCAAGAAAGGGCAACTAGGCCAGGATAGGGAGCGGCGGGCTTTTCTAAAGGGCGATGCCTCAGTGTTTGTGGTGTCCCAAAATAGGCCATATATATTGAGCATCTGAAAACATGCCCAGGTGCTCTGGCGCGCTGACAGACACCTGAGACGGCCGAGTGTGCATGCTGCTGCCGCGTGGCTCTCTAGTTTCCATCAGTTCTGAATTATTAAATAACCAAATTAGAACCATTACAGTAGACACAATTGTATGCTCAGCAGCACGGAACGAGCTGCAGCGCATATCAACACGTGCTACAAAATTGTGCTTTGCTCTATGCTTGCGAGGAATAAATCTCCCAAATCTGTAACATGAGACACACAGGGAAAGGCGGCACTTGTCTGACGCAGCTGCAGGGTGTTAGGTTTTGCTGATAATCCCTGCCCGCGCATATCATTGAGTGGATAAAGAATTCCAGATTATGAAGACACCTGGGCACAGCATCTTTGTAACAAACACAAAAGCCTGATTTGTAAAACTGTTTGCATGTGCACGTTTAAAGTATCATTGTGAAGAGACTTTCTTAAGGGTGCAAAACCACATTTACTATTGTCAAAAATTGATTTTGCAACTCGTTGAAAAGATGTACCCAAAGATGTTTGTGTAAGTGAACCTATGAGCTGAGAAGCGGGCTGGTAGGGAGGTGTTATAGGCTGAAAATGAAGTCTGTTTTTATGAACATCCTCAAACTTGGGTGTTCACAAACTCCTCCACGACCTTCTCCTTCCATGTAATTCGTTTGGGATTTAATCCTGTCAAAGGCAAGAGTAAAATCCTTTCCAGGCTGGGAGGAGGAATGCAACATCAACAAAATTAGCGGATGTTACAGGCAAGGTGTTCTCTGCGTGGACGGAAACATGAACATTAAATTAGCAAGTGCATTTGCACTTGCTTGTTCTTTCGCACATGAGCATATATGTATGCTTAATCTTGTATGCAAAAATGGAATTCACAAAAGTTATTTACAAGTATGCCTGGGAACCCCGCAGGTATCTAGGCATTACCTCAAAAATCATTATAAAGCCAAAAACACTGTAAACCTACACACATTTGAGGTAGGAAACATGGAGGTGCAGATATCTTACTTTTTAAAGAATCAGGCTTTTGGGTCCCTACGGGTTCGATAAGGTACTCCTGGAAAATCAAGCCATTTTATACACACCTGTTCTTACCAACACCATGCCTCACTATGTAGCCAATGGTACTTGGGTAGAAGGTGGTGGGGGAACCTGCATGGTAGAAAGGTTTGGTCAGGCCTACAACAATCACATTTATCACTAAGTGGTGTGTGCTGTTTGGTAGTTGCGTCTGTCCTGACCACAGATTAAGTTGACCCCTATCTCTTGATATTGTTGCTGGACCTCTCAACGCCTTGAGCACTTTCAACCAACCCACGTTCTTCCACACACTAAAGTCTGAAATGAGATTCACTGGTAACGTCAGTGACTGGTTCTCCTCATACCCATCCAACCTATTCCAGTTTTTTCACATGGGAACTCCAGGTACCAGAAGATCCCCACAGCCTGTGGGGTCCTCCAGGGTACCATCCTGTCCCCCACCATTTTCAGGTAGTCTCTCCACCCCAATCCACCTCATTGGCCCTGTTTCCCTCGGAATGTATTTGCTTCAGTCCCCTGTCACTGGCCTGGATTAGACCTTTACTCATGATAACAGCATCAAAAATCGCCAATATGCTGAGAATACACAATTCTACTTACAAATCTCCTCCACTTCAGACAGCCACCGCCGGAACACTACCCGCACCTCAACCAGTCCTGGATGCCCAGCACCTATCTGAAACCCATCCCTATCAAGATGGAATTCCTGGTATTTGCCCGACCGAGCAGAAAATATCTTAAGTCTTTTTGTGTGTGTACTGCACACACAGGAAGTGCACTGGGTTGTTGAGCGCTGATTGCATGTGTCCACTCCTCAAGCCAGGACTGGCTTTTGGGTGGTGCGATAGGTGTGGCTTCACTGGGTGCTGATCTGGAGGGGGGCACTGGCCTGGAGGTGGGGGGGGCGCTGTGCTTAGCAATAACTTGCAATTTAAAAGCACCCGCTGCAGAGTTGAGTGTGCTTCCAGATTACAGGCAGCAATAATATAATGTCAAGATACCTCTTGTGATTAATGTTCCTGCAAGAGAGAGAGATTGGAGTTTGGATAGTGACAGTTTTGACTCGCCATAGTAGCACTCGGGGTTAATATACCTACTGGAAAGAACAGATCGTATTTAATGTGGCTAACTGAGTGAATTAGTAAAGCCAGCCTTTCCCAGCTCTTTAAAACAAATGAAGCATATGTGAGAGAGGGGCTATGAAGAGATGAGTGGCTCTTTTGTTGGATGGTAGAAAGGAAATCCGAGGAGGAGGTCATGGGGGCGCCAAAAAGATTGTTGCACCAGGCGCCACCAGCACCAAGGCCGGCCCTGCCTCAAGCTGCACCAAGCAAACAGTGCAACAAGCAAATAATAAAACCAGGGCCAATGAAATGAATCCTGACAGCTTCTAACCCCAACTTTCACCCAAGGGCAAGTCACTTGGATTCATCCAGGACAACAACTTCCTCCTTCTGGAATACAGTGCCAAAAAACACAAAGATAGCCTCTGTACCCTCTCTCTCCATCAAAGAAAAGTGACGCTGGTCCTCCCAGGGAGTGACTTCAGAGTAGCTTTTAAAACCCTTGGTCCTGAAGAAATATGATCATATCACCCCATCCGGAAAGAAGCGACTGATTACTCCTGCAGGCCTGCACCATGTTCAAGAGCAACTGCATCCTTACAAATCTCTCACAACCCGCACTCTGCCTGTCTGACTGACACATTCATCATCTCTGAAACCAGGACACCATCAAACTAGAGACAAAGAAGTGTAAAAAATAAAGCAACAGGCCTTCGCGATCAATGCACCATCCAGTATTCATCAGGAGCGCCTGAACCCAGCTCCAATTTAGGAAAGAGTTGAAGATTCACCTCTTTGCAGAACACTACATCACGACGCTGTAACAGGACACTTTTGCTCCCTTCCACTTAGGGCGACACACTAAAGTATACAAACTAAGTTGGTATGGTGTGCAAAGTAAGGATGGATTAGGATGTGGCCGAGTAATTACCAGTGGCTGAGATTAATTCAAGCATTCCATCCATCACTTTTTTGCATCCTTTGGAAGATTGCTGGCAGCTGAACAACATCGCTGAAAGGAGGTCTTTGTGTCCCAGGTGGACCAACCCAAGTGCAGTTGTCTTTCTGCCTTTGCTGCATCCTCCCATGGCACAGATTACACCTTGCATGATATTCTGTGGCATCATCTTGCCACACGATGGCGAGGCCCATGCTGCATCATCGCCGTTCCTGTGCCCCAAGGATTCTAGTTAAGATGGGGGACAGAACATGTGCGCCAGTAGTGTCAATGTAAACTCTCTTCATCTAGATATGGCTGTAGCCCTTGTTCTTGTAGTAAGGAGTGACCCATTAAACATGAGACATCCTCCACAATGCAGAACATGTGTTAGGGCCAGTTTAGGTTGCCTGGTCTTTTTTTGTGGCCCTGACTATTTGTGGGTCCTCTGCCTTTGATAAGACACTGTTGCTTCCTTTTTGACGACTATTCCCATACAGGAAGTGTAGTGATATTTAATAAGTTTTAATTTATAGTGTTTGCCTGTCTTGTTTTTTTACTACTGGGGGTACTGAAATCTGGTGGTTAATTTGTTCATTTTCCCTCTCTTGCCCAGAGTATGCTCCCTCAAAGCTGCCTCTGTGGTAACAAGACTGATATCAGGCATTCTGCAGTCATCCCCTCAAATTCTACCCAATTCTTCAGGAGCTGTTTCTGAATTAAGAAGGTGGCGCCATTTCTTTTTGACATTTTTACTCCACTCAGCTTAGCCCTTGGAATTTTCAACACAACTTGACTGTTTTTTCTCAGGGACTTCTCTGGAATATAGCCAGCCAGCTTGCCCTGCAGGTAGTTTAGGGCAGTGCTGTGAGGTCATTTGTACGTCAGACGTGCTTGTTTGAAATGAGCACGATTCTCTGCTGGTGGTCAGTGGGGCAACACTTTATTTTTTCAGAGAAAGTAAAGACCTGAAGAAGGAGTTTGTTTTCTCTGAACAAAAAGGATATTGGCCCGATGCACAGGGAGCTTTATACATGCGTGTGGTGGGCGAATTCACATTTTCCTTGCCCGTTTCAACCATGCCTCACATGATGAAGATGAACAGGGCTTATGTATCTCTAGCACACATATAACAATATACATAAAGAAGCTCTTGTATGTGTGTCAGCTGAACCCTGCAACTGAAGAACTGCAGTGGAAAGAGAGAGGACAGTGGGGCGGTGCATGTTCCCTTCTGCATTGCCTTGGTCCAATACTTGTTGGTTCCGGCTTTGAAGAAAGGAGCAGATCCATGCTGAGGCCTTCCTTTCCCTTCATTGAATAATTCCAACAGGATCCCATGAACACAATAGCCCTTCTGACCTCATATAAAGTAGACAGATAATTCCAGAGGAACGTGTGCCAAAGTATGGAAATGTGCTCGAGGAATACAGGTGTTTAAATAAAAAAACAGATCAATCTGAGGTGTCTTGGATTTAAAGACAAATCGCCACACATCATTTATACATCCCTGAAATCACCACAAGCACTCTTTTTTGTGGACTTACCACACAGTTGAAGTTTGGAATTGTTGCATACTTGTAGGAGTATGGGTAGAGCAGCATCTGGGCATAGGCATGGAAGGACAGATATGCCTTGATTTGCTTCCGGTGCTGACGAATGAAGAGAGCTGCTGCTTTTACTTCCGGTTCGGATTCTGGACGAGGCCCACAGTAAGTGTCATCACAAGGGTGTAGAGATGCACCTTCATCTTCAAAATGAAAACATTGCATTTCAGATTAATTATTACGAAAAGCCTTGTCAATCTGCTCAACTCAGTGGTCTACTTTTACAAAAACACAAACTGATGACCAGTGATTTTTCGCATCACACGACGTAACAGACCACAGGACCGTACTTGAAATTTAGGAGCATGGGTGCGACTGGAATGATAGTACCCCTAGCCATGTCAGTTGTACGTGGGACACAGCCAGAACTACCCTCTGGTCGGAGAAAACCCTGGAAATCTGACCAATCCGGTGGAATGTCGTGCCACCTCTAGTTCTGCTTGATGAAAAGTTGTTTATGCCTGGCTCGAGCTAAAAAAAAGCATGCTGAATGGTGAGTGCAGCAAATGAGCAATGACCCTAAGACAAAGTGTGTTTGTATACATATGTTTATGAGGCGGGGCCTGAGGTAGTCTCCTAAAATACTGTTGCTAAAGTGAGACTCAGTAGTATGTAATGACCAAAGGCCACTGGAATTATGCAATGCTTTGGTCGTTGCTTTTTTGGCATAATTATGGATTCACTGCATTTGCCACATAATCCATCATCTGCAGCATAATCTGCAGATTAAAAAAAAAAAATTCTAGCTCAAACAGATTGAAAGTTACTAAAAACATGCCAACATTGTTTACGCGCAGTGGAAGGCCTTTCGTAAATGTTAACTGGTCATCTTTCAGTTGTGCATTTCTGTATTTGGATGTCAAATTGTTATTATGAGGTAAAATCTTTACCCAGACAATATTACCATAGGTTAAAATTACAAAATAATGAAGTAATACTATCAAGAAAATGTCCTGCATTATGCTGCATAGTTCACATTATCTTACCGCATAATTAAGTCAACCCTGCCATATAATTCCAGTGGCCCTGCATATGCCTAACTGTATGGATGCAGCACATTCCCCAGCAAAATTATATCTTGGTGCTAGTAATAATAATGATAAATAACTATTGGACACCCACCTTAGTTGCTCACTTGGAGAACAGCCAGATCTGAAAGTTTTTCAGAACCTATGAAGATCTCACTTAAAAGTATGTGGTAAAGACCTCATAAATTTAATCGGGCACCCAATGCATTATTCCTCTCCTGCTCAAAATGCTTTTATATTTCCATCAAAAACATTTTTTCTTAGCTGATACCATGGAAACGCTACAGGTATTTGTGTGTGACTGTCAAAATTGTTCCACCTAAAATGTAGCCACAGCAGATGAAACATCTATCATAAATAAGATGACATAAAAAGGGTAATAATTTCACTCGAGGAGGCAGTTCTGCTCTCTAGTACCGAGCTTTCAATGCATAAATTACTTGATGGCTTCGAAAACGACGGCACCATCAGGAAACTCGTGATAAACATGACAAACACCAAATGAGTGAGGGTGAATCAAAGGAAGTCTCCGAAGTCTGCTTTTAATATCGTGGACAGCCCTTGCACTCTTTTGACTGGCTGCTGATTCGATTCGACGAGAAGTTACCTTGGACCGCACGATTATCTTAGAGTGAAGGGTCTCTGCTTCACTATCGCCGTGCATTGCGCTGACACTTTGTATAAATGCAGTCGCAGACTTGTCTCACCAGCACCCCGCCCATCAAGTGAAAGCTGTGGCAGCAAGCACCTTTAGGTGGAACTCTGGGGATTTAAAAACCCACATTGATTTGGCAAGATGGAAAATAAATGTCCACCTCGCCTTCTCTGCTTGGGGCCGGGGGCCCTATGGATGCTCTCAGTTTGGAGCTCGGTTGGAGGCCAATCAAATCACTCTTAGCTCTGGAATCAGTTCTATATTGGGCAGGAATCTGGAAACCCCCAACTTAACCATCTACTGAAAAGCCATCCACGAAATTTGTCCAAGTAACAGAGTGAGGAGCCTTCCATGGTTTAACCACATCTCAAGAACCCTTCCGTCACTAGGATACGAAGTTTACTGGAATAATCCGTCTTCAGCCCCGCAGCTACCCATGGACATGTTTTGGGCGTACATAAGAGCCGAAGTGGGAGGCCCTTAGACTATCAAATTTCTGACCATTAAAGCAACTGCATTTTCCGAATCTTATATGCAGGGCCGGCTTTAGCGCTGTTGTTGCCCGGCGCCACAGTCATTTTTGGCGCCCCCCTCCCCATTACCTCCTCCTCGGATTCCCTCATAACCACCGGGCAAAAGTGCCCCTCATCTCTCCATACTCCCTCTCTCACATACATTACATTTTTTTAAAGCACTGGTAAAGCTGAATTTACTAATAAGAATGTCTATCGACCCAAACAAACCATTATTAGCAAGCCAGGGAGAAAAATACATAATGCCCTAACCTATTGTATGCAGTTTGCACGCAGCAGCTCTTTGATTACAGATCGTAACAGTCACTGTTCTATCACAGGGTTGTATCTTATGAACTGTGCTAACAAAAGGATCTCTGTGTACTTTATAGCAAGTGAAAACTACCCCTAGATAAAACTCTGATCTCTCTGTCTCTAGCAAAAACATTCATTACAAGAATTATCTTGACATTTATATTGCTGCCTGAAAACTAGACGCAGGAGGAACGCTGACTAAGTTATTGCTATACACAGCGCCCTCCCCGGAGGTCAGCGCCCCCCTCCCCAGGTCAGCGCCCAGCGCAGCCGCACCAGTCGAACTGCCCTAAAGCCGGCCCTGCTTCTATGGACAATGTTTTTCCAGCCGTGAAATGGTCACTATTTAATAAATTTAGATTGGGCATGCGACCGGTTAAAACTGTACTGAAAAGCTGTCAAACCGTCTGTGACTGCAGAGAAGGTGGAGAAAATCCCTGCTCCACTTCCTGCTGCTATGCACTTTGCCTGCTAGGAAGGAGTATCTTAGACCGATATTTATGAAGCATATTATAAGGCACTCTAATGCAGCCCTGTCATTTTGCCTCCACGCCGACTTCCATGGCCTCTATAGGCCATACGTCTGCACTGCATGGAGATCATCGAGGGGCATTATTTAGAAACCAATTTTTCACCCAGGGCTGGAGGCGGCTAGCCACCACCTCCATGTCTCTGCACCTGAAAGAGGCTCAAAATATAATCCATCTAACCACCATGAGTTTGTTTCTACTGCAATTTTGCACACATCCTAAGATTACTACCTTCCAACTTTTGCACCTATATTTTTAATCAAGCTATTTCCCTTTCCTTGATTTTATCAGTCGGAACGCTCTTTTAAAGGACAGTCTCGGACCAGTGCTTTATAGTAACAGGACCAATAATGAATTATGTCAAGTACACTATGTCTGAAACAAGTAGATAATTTATTGTATTTGATTAATTAAAACCATTGTTGAAGCATGCGATCACAGTCTGTCTCCGGGTACGGATCCCGCGAAGATTACATTTCGGTTGAGTAGGCATACCCTTTTGTCCTTTAATTTGGGGCAGGAGCAGATTAAATGGGCCATATCCTCGATACCATTGCTGCATAGCCGACACGTGTTAGCAAATTGCCCCCTCAGTCATGGTAGAAGGTGTGGAATTGCTGGCAGCAATCCTAACCTATATTTTAAGAATTTTTCTTTTGTCTTCCTAGAGTACCCCAGGTTGAAATATGCCTGTGTACCTAGTGATTTGTAACCATTCATTGTCATTCACACATGGCTTCTTCCGGCAAAGGCGGCCTTGTCTTCCACAAGAGAGAGTTTCTTTGTTGCATTTTTGACTACTTGCTTGAAGACTGTATGGGTGGTTTGCATTTCCCAAAGGTCAGATAAACCGGTGAGCACCAGGGAGCCCTTTAAGTATTGTCTGGCCGGCGAAGTTGATCCATACCAAAGTTTTTGCCAAAGCTGGTGGTTCAATGTATTCGGGGGTGAGATCCTAATTTTGTGCCAGCAAATTATATAAGAGCCTTGCCTTGCCAAAAGTTGTTTGGTTAGGCCGACCTCTAACCGGGTCTGGGAGGGTGAGGCGTAAATTGGAATATTAAACAAAAAGACTCTGTAGGCCCTGTCCATTGTGGTAACCAAAATGTATTTTTGAGTCCTTACCCCTCATGGCTTCACTGCTGTAGGTGATGGTGGGTACCAAGTGTGGGGCAGTCATTTGCCGTTTTTAATTGTCAGGGTTTTTGTTTTTTCAAGGTTCACTTCTAGGTGGTTTTCTGCTGCATACTCTTGCGTTTTGTCGAGTAGGCTTTGCATACCCACCTGAGTATGGCTTGCCAGGACCACATCCTCAGCATATAAGATGCTAGAGATGGATTTGCCGCCAAGTCGAGGGGCACGGGCATTGCAGGTGCTTAAACGTGATGTAATCTCTGCCATGTACAGGTTAAACAGGGTGGGTGCTAGCACACAACCCTGTTTGAGCCCCCTAGCCTGGTTGGACGCAGATGCCTCCTGGGAGAGGTCCCTGCTGGCAGGTACGTACGGGGACCGACAGCTCGGGGCATTGTTGTGGCGGGCCGGGGGGCGCACGGTGCACGGTCCACCTTTGGTGCAGCTTGGGGCTGCAATTTGGAATCATTCAGGACAGACCTTTCGCCCCGGAGGCGGACCTCTGGTAGCTACCGCCCTTTGCTCAGATTGACCAGGTGATGTCAACAGAGGCATGGAAGGCGGGGGGCTGCCTGATGTTGTCAGACCTCTGCCCAGACGGTAAATTTATCACTTATCAGGAGGCAGTGACTGCCTTTGAGTTAAGGGCAGGGCAGTTTTTGCAATATGCAAAAATAGCGGCAACGGCACGGCAATTGTGGCCTACATTTCCGGAGGCCCCGGGGCACACCCAAACCCTGGTCACTATGATTGCCATGGTGGGAGGGCGAAAGTGTGTTACTCACCTCTATAGGGCGTTAAGGGACGATAAAAAGAACGGCCCCCTAAAAATAGAAGACAAATGGCAGCAGGTGTGTCCACAGGAGGTTACGTCGTGAGATTGGGAAAAGATACACAAGAGTGTGCGGAAGGTGTCAGTGAGCAATCGCTTTAAGCAAATCCAGTACAACATAATACATATGATGTACCTCTCACCTAGAAGGCTGCATGCCATTGATGGCTCCAGAGGCTCCCCCTGGCCCAGATGTCGCTATGATCCGGCAGATTTTCTGCATATGGTTTGGACGTGCCCAACGATCCAGACGTATTGGGGGGCGGTTCTTGGAGATCTGACCCGGATAACGGGATGGACTATAGCATTGGATCCCCACGCGTGTCTACTGGGCTTGATTCCTCGGGACCCAAAACGCAAGATAAGCAGGCAGTTCCTGATCCTGGGGCTAGTTATAGCCAAAAGGCATATTGCGATCCACTGGTTAACTCAGCAAGGACCGCTATTGGCAAAATGGAGGACAGATTTACGGGAGTGGGCCCTAGCAGAGGAGGGGCACATACAAAGCACCAGGAGGGATGCCAAACTGCCCGAGGTGTTAATGGCATGGGGAGCGATGATGCATCGAGATAGCAGGACAGGCCTCCCAAGTCACCATAGCCAGCGCAGTTGAGACGTCCTTCGTAGAGGGGGGCCCCAGGACAGGGGAGGGAGACAGAGGGTGGCCCCACATGATTACTTCGATACATGGACCTCGAGTTACATAGACCCGGGGTTAGGTACTAAGGTCTTGGCTATCATTATAGTTGTGTTAGAGTGGATTGTCTGTGCTGGTGGTGAGGCTGTGTTGGATCTTGCCTTGTAACGTGTGTAAGCCCCGTGGCCCATCGGGTGTTTATTTTGAGTTCTCACCTCTTTGCATTCCTGTGTTACAGGTAGCTCCCTTACGCCTGGCATGGGTGAATCAGGGCAGTGGCGACAATGCCGCTGAGGCTGTGTTGAGTCTGTATTTTTGATAACTGGTATGTAAGTTAAGCCGCCCGGTACCTCTGTAGCGGCCCTGCTGGGTGCTAATTGTGGTTGGTTGGCCGTCCGAGTTGTAGCACCAGGGATGTCAGTTGACTGGTTGGTTGTTTCGAGTTGTGTTGTCACCTGAACCTGTTGTTTAATGTCAAAGAGGGGGTATTCTGCTGCATGACTGAGGTTGGCTGATTATTTGCGGCCTTACCTCTGAAGTTGTCATCTTTGTTTGGTGTTTTGAACTGTGATTGTTTTGCCTTGTGTTTGTGTTAGCGTATTATTGTGGTCTACCCCTGAATGACTCCCAGTTGTTGAAAGGATTAGGCTTTTTACAGCGGCTTGCGTTGCAGTTGGCTTATTGGATGCTTCTTTTTCTAGTGGGACAGTATTTTTATTGTTCTTTGGTTCTTTATGTAAGCCCTCAAGCAGGGTGGACAAGATTGAGGGCAGTGAGGATAGTTTGTCAACAATGGGTCCACAACTGCAAGACAATCTGGCCTACTGTTTGGTTCGGCTGATATGTGAATTTAAATTCTCCAGTTTTTCATCAACCCCTCCAACAAAGAGAGCTAAGGTGTTAAGTAGTGTCAGTTGGAGGTCCATGTTGTCAGACTGATATTGAAGGGCGTCAACTGTTCTTTGCATGGTGTTTAGTTAGGTATCCCAAATGGTGGTTGATCGGCTCGGTGAGACCATGGTATGGGTTGTGACCCTGTGGTTGGTTGATGATGTGCTGTTCACAGCATTGCAGGCCTGGCCTTGTTCTGCATATTCACTGTGTAGGTGTGGAGCTGAGTTTATTGGGGAGTCCGGAGTGTAGGAGACAACCACATCGGCCGACTCCTGAGACCCTAAGTCTGAAAGTGCTTCATTTTCGCTCCCCATGATTTCTAGGGCTGCATCGCCCCCCTCCATCATTGCTTCGTAGTGTTCCGTTGCAGCCATGTTTGTTTGCAGTTGTGACTGCCGATCTGGGGTATGCTTTTGGAAAGAAGATGAAAGTGGCGAATTTGTGTAGTGTTCGCCAAGAGTGCCATGTTTTTTTCCCTTCTTCTTTGCAGCTGCTTTGTGAGCGATGGAATGAGCTTTGGCGCATTCTTCGGAGCTGTGTACTTTAAGTCCCAACTGATGATGTATGGAGAGTTGAGCTGTTTCCCAGTCCTGATTGGTGCTTGCTTGGATGGGTGAGTGGACTAGTGTACCCCGTCCATAGGCTGATTGCTCAGGGGAAGGCTGGGAGGACTGGGAGAAGCTTGAATATTTAATTGAGTAGGGAGAAGGGGCTCCTGAAGGCCTTGGGTTTTACCACTAGGGGAGAATATGGAAGAACCTGCATCCTTAAGGAAGTGGAACTTAGAGTAAATTTTGGGTTGAAAGAGGTGTGTAGTAGGCATCCCCCGTAACAGCACCTACTATCGGGGCTCCCCGGTGTCTTTGCCGGGGGGCTCTGTGAACCTGAATCTGGGGGGGGGGGGTTACGTCCACTAGGGCTTCGGGAGAGGTCGCTTGGTCAAGTTTTGTTGCCCTGGTCTTCCTTTTGCGTTTAGGTCCCTGCGAGGGGGGGAGGGGTTGGTCCCTATTCCTTCCTGACCTCATAGTGGTGGACTCCCACGACCTCCTATGGGCTGTGGACTTTGTGCCGACTTTTGTTGAAGGGGTTTCCAAGGCTGGCTGAGTAGGCCTGCTGGCTAGATGGATGCTGGATAGATGCTAGGTGGTCCAATGCGTACTGGAGGAATCAGTATGGTTGGGGACTTCCTTATAGTGCCCTTCTGCAGTGTTAACGGTTCCTTAATGGCGTAATAGGCCTTGTCAACCTTGGGAACCTGGACCAGGGGCCCAGGGCATGGTGCACGGGGAGAGAGAGCGGGGTAGTGGGGTGTGAGAGATGGAACAGAGGTGGCGACCCCAAGAGGCTACCCGAGGCTCAACCTGAGGCTTAACTACTGCTCACCCCTACTCACCGGAGTCTGCTGTCACTGCCAATCCCCAGGCCCCCGCTCGCTGTTGCTACCTCTGCCTCGGTCTCTACCGAGAGTGCACTGTTCCCTCAAGGAAACTTGAGTGAGCTCCTTGCCGCGCAACGCCACCTCGATGATACTGCTCTCGGGTGAAGCAGGGGGCGAAGCGGGGCAAGCAATGTAGATGTCTGGAGGAGAGGGTGAAAGGCTGAAGGCTGAGAAGGCCCTGTCCTGGGCGCTAGCGGGGCTCACTACAGGGGCCCACAAGCCGCACCCGGCACTAGCAGGGCTGCCTCCGTGGAACTTCTGGAGCTCTCACTTGGCTGCCACTGAGTACAGCTTCTGCGGTCACTCCCAATACGTGCCCCAGCCGTCTTGCTGCACCTTGCAGCCGCTTGCAGTGTGACAGTGTGGCAGGGTGGCTGTCGCGGGGGTGAGGTGCATAGTGAGCAGGGTGGCCAGATCCCACCTCATTCGGCTGTAGGAGTATGGCTGTAGGGATATGCATTGTAGTTCCCTCGAGTCGCTGCTCAGCTCAGCAGCCGCCAAAACCATGCGCCTACCCCGCGGGAGAGGCAGGGTCTGGTCAGCAAGGTCCGGTCCGTCTGGTCTGGTCGGGTTGAGCATGGAAGAGTAAGCGGGCGCAGCAGTTAAGGTCCTCTCAGTCTCGGCGTGGCTTCATCTCCAGCCCCTGCTCCAGCTTCCGGCCTTATGTCTAATTTATTCCGATTTTTTTATGCATATTATGGATCCATGAACTGTACTCACGAATAATGTGGGGTAGCATTTCCTACGTTTAACCTGTGTTCTGGCGCCCCTATGATTTAATACAGGTAAACTGTTTTTTACCAGATCTATGTTTGTATGTTTTTATGCTATATTGTATGGCTTATGCATGATAAACTGAAACAATACAAAATAAAGAGCACTCTGTGGTTTATATTTCCAAATGAACTGCATCACACCCTTGACAGTGACGGTTAGCTGCATTCTGCACACTTCTCGGCTCATTCAGTGAGTTTTACAGATGTTCTGTTTTTCACTAGGTAACCTGTGCTCTTTGATGATGCTTGCTCTCTCTCCTGTCTTATACCAGAAAGAATTGCACCAAGGACATTACTGCCTTCAGGCATCCGTACTAGTTTGTCCACCGTATAATACCCCCAGATGCACACAAATGATTCTACAGTCCTGAAGACGACCAGTGGATTAACAAGCCTGGGTCGAAACGTCGATTTACCATTGTACAGATTTTATAATTCCACAGTTCTGTGTTGAATGCGGCCCCTTTAAAAACATCTCCTTGCAAGTCGACTAGCTTTTGAAACCATTATATCATTTTTAAATTCGGTCTCTTCGCCACATTTTATAGTTTTTTCATTTATTTGTACCGATCACATTGCCACACGTACGAAATGGTCATTTGATGCTTCCCCATGCAACACTGTATGCTGAGATTCAGCTACCTACTGTGGGTTTGGCTTTTTCTTCCTTCCATCTGCATTCATTCAGCTGACACAACAAGTCAGTGTTGTTTGGGTTGAAACCGAGTAGAACCATCATTTTTTTTATAATTTCATACTTGTGTGCAGGTTCCACAAGATATTTGGTTAACTGTAATTTTATATAAAAAAAATGACTGGATGTGATCGTGCTCATCAGGAATTATGTATTATACCAGGATTGATAGTGGCATGAATACTGTGTATGAGGTCAAAGTAATGCACGTCGAGTTTAAGTGGCCTCATTATGGACAGTGTCTCTACTCCTAGGTTTTCATTTGCCAAACTAATGCATTTTGGGTACTGTAGTCTTGGTTCCCTTTAGACACCTGATAGCAAAGATTAGTTTATGAAAAGCTCAGAAATGGAAACAGTGTCTGTGGAGACACGGAGGGGCATATTTACAATAAAGTGGTGAAGCGTGTCTTTAAGCCAAGGAGGCTAACGACACGCTTTGTCACTTTAGAAACGCAGGGCTGCACCATATTTACTAGGATATGGTGCAGTCCTGCGTTTCCCCCTGCGCTGACACCAACTTTAACTGCCTACATAGTGCAAGGGTGCCTGTGTTGAGGGGAGATTGTTTATGTGCAGGAAGGTCCACCTTCCTGCACATAAACAATCTTTAAATGCTGTTTTGTGACTTCTACGTGTGCTACTTAATGCAGCACACATAGAAATAGCAAATGTGCATTTTTTCAAAATGATTGCTATGTGCAGGAAGGAGGACCTTGCAGGCACCCTTGTACCATGGTGTAAGGGTGCCTGCTTTGTGCGGAGGATTGTTTTTGTGCAGGAAGGGACACTTTCCTGCACAAAACCAATCACTGGTGGTGTTTTCCTCCTTCTATGTGTGCTGCAGAATGCAGCATGCATTGACAGAGGAAAGAACTACGACAAATAAAAGTATGTTTCCTCGTAGTGCCTTCTTATGCTTCCCCTGGCGAGCAGGATTCTGACGCATTCCCAGGTTTGCGAAATGTTGTAAATCAGGGAATGCTACAGAATCCATGGGTGTTGCGTGTGCACACCGACAGCAATACCCATGACATGCCCCTTTTATGCAAGGTAATCTGTGAAAAGGGGCCTTATGGGTGGCTTTGCATGGCCTTGTAAATATAGGCCAGAACACTTCGCCGCCGGTGCGTTAAAAAAAGTGACTCACCGGCGGTGCAAGAGGCTTGTAAATATAAGCCCCTACATTTGATAGAACCCGTACTCAGTGAGTGATCCTCGAATGATACCCAGTCTCATCAGAACTCTGCACTCAGTAATACCAAGAGTTTACCGGAGAGCTGGTCCTAATACACACATTTACTCAGTTTTGCTCTTGATAATACCCAGATTCACTTCTTGATAATACATTTTTTCTTAACATCTTTATTTATATTTCAGCAATTTAACATGGCAACACCATAAGTCGACATTAACATGCTCATGTACATAAGAGACTCATTTCCAATCCATTTCCTGCACTATCTGCATCAGGTCACATTTTATATGAATTATTTAAACTGTGAAGTAGTTGCACATTTCTTGCCTGTGTTATCCCCCATGCATGTAATGCGCCCTTTGTTATCACGTGGTATATTATTTCGTTATTTATTTATTAGCCCTTTCCCAGTGGCCCCTTGCAGATTTAACAATGTGATAAAGGTCTAATGCACCTCCCCGCAGCACACTAATGTACCCATTGATGGTGCTCAGTTATGCATACCTCACTCATCTTCATTCTCCTGAAGCCTGTCACTTCACCTGTCATTTGCTCCCACTCACTCAGGTCCTCCTCAGCCTCCTCAGCCCTCTCATCCGTCCTGATGCCTTTGCAGCTTATTTCTTCTGAGACACTCCACTCCATCATATATTTACCCTTTTTTAACACTGTGGGGCCCAGTGGCGTAACAAAACTTGAGGGGGGCCACCTGCAAAGTACATGGAGGGGCCCCCCATGTTCCAGACCCAGTCAGGAGCTCTCAGGACAGGGGCCCGTGCACAGTACTGGAAAAGGGCCCCTGGAGCTCAGGGGGCCCCCAGCACCTCAGGGGCTGCGGGGGCCATTGTTTTGCCACTGATGGGGCCTCTGTTGATAACCAGTAAATTGCTGAAACACTTGGTGAAAAGTAGAGCCAGTGTTGCAAACTTGCGCTGCATTTTTTGTTTCTTTGGCTCAGTTATAATACTTCGTAAGCAGTGCTGTATTGATTTTTCAACTCTAATGCAAGTCACTTGCATAAGCCCTGATAGTATCTCAGGGGCGGCTACTTCGTCATGGCGGAGGAGCGTCGCCCCACTGAAATACCCAGAGACGAAAAATAAAATGCTAATGAAGCTAATTCATTACCATTTTATTTTTCATCACCCCGTCCCGAACTGAGTGTCAGGACTGAATGGCAGCAGCAGGGAGGAGGGTGAGCTGCATTTTGGACTTGTTTAAAGTTCGCATGTCTCTTTGGCTGGCCATTTAGCGCTGGCCAGCCATGCAAGGCAACTTTAAAGGATTCAACCCAGCTGTCTTAAGACAGGCATCCAGTGCCCTCGGGAGCGCCGGCAGAGGCCGCTTTCTCCAATCAGGGCACTACTCTCATGAGCATGAGAGCAGCGCCAGGATTGGATTGGGAGCCTGCCAGGATGATGATGGAGGACTTCACCTCCTTGCAGGAAGGTATTCGTTTTATCTTATTTATTGTATTTTTTTCCCCACCCACCTCACCACCGTCGGTACATGCCAGCTGCCACTGTATTATCTCCTCCCAGTACTCCAACAATATCCTACACTTTCATGTCATATGCAGGAACATTGTGGCTTGCTCGTCACATCTCAAAATGGTTGAAGTTCTAATGAGGTATATTTTCTTTAGCCAAGTAGGTGTTAGGTACCTTTGGTGGAGTTAATTAAAGTGCATCAATCTGAATTTTGCACTGCTTGCAATCTCTTGCACCTGCATGCAAGTTCTTGCCCAATTTGTGTCTGACAAAGGGAGCGCAAGGTCTCCATCCCACACTTGGCTAGCTTTTATTTTTATTGAGGACCTGTTGTCCTTTAATACCTTATAAATGCGTGAGATATGTTTCTTCTCCCTTCCGCCCTGCAAAAGCACCTCTTTGGTAAGGGAGGATTCCTGAGTAGCTGGGACCCCTGTCCAAACCTCTCTTGCCCTATGTGTCAGTGTAGTAAATTAAAGAAGCAGCCAAGCCCTAATCCCACACGTCTCTTGAGCCTCCTCGAAAGTCAGAAACATATCTCTTTGGTATATATCTCCCTGTGTGGGGCAACCACCGTCTCTCCAGTCTACTGAGAACATGCTATCCTGTATTCTATGGAATGGATGTAGCCACTCAATCGGCAGGGATCAGCTGAAAGGTGGGCACTTTTGTACTTTTTTAACAGCCAGCTTTTAGGCTGTGGCCACCAGGGGCCGTATTAGACATGCGGCGCGTTTTACTTCATTGCATGTGGTACATCTTTTAAAAGGTGTGCCTGGCACAATGAAGAAAATGCACCGTATTATGATGAATGCTCTGCCCCCAGGGCAGCCACAAACGTGCGCTGCCCTGGGAGCTGCACATTTGTGTGAAAAACAGAGCGACTGCTTTGAAGCTGCTCTGTGTTTTCACAGTGCAGGCGGCAACCTGCCTGCACTTTGAAGTGGGAATAGAGATCCCCTTGCAGGCGGGTGCCGTGAGTGACTTCACCCGCCTGCAAGGGAATGTCTGGGGGGTCCATGGGACCCCCTTATCACCCTCCAGAGGGCTGCCATCAGGGGGCGCACTCACAGTGCGCCTCCTGAGAGCTTCCTTGCGTCTGTGCCCACATCTGTGGCGAAGGGATTCCCTCATTTGCATAAGGTACACCCCCATGCAAATGAGGAAATGCCCTCAGAAGATAGTGCTGGCCCTTTATGTGCACCAGTGCTATCGGTATTACAGAAGGGACCGCACAAGCGTCTGCGGCCTCTTCTGTAATACCAAAGTGTCCAAAGGGGTACAAAGTAGGCGCTACTGGGCACTTGTATAATATGGCCCCAGATGGTCCATATGCACTAAGGCACCCATTTATATCCCCCATAGTCTCTCTTACTACTCTTTGGCTATTGGATATTCTGCTTCTCGATCTGACTCTGGTGACAGGATTCTTATACAGGAGCCTCACCCATCACAGGAAATTTGCTTCAAATCGCATCTTAATGAGGACCTTGAAAATGTACTTCCAGCTGAGGGAGTCAGATGCCCTTCCAATGTTGTGCACCACTAGGACACAGTCTGTCTAGGCAATTACATGGTTTAGGTGTTCAATGTCTATGAGTGTATTGCTGCCCTGGATAAAGCGACATTGGTCCTCATGGACCGAGACCCTGATCCTGGTTAATAATTAGCTAATATTTTTTAAAGGATCTTTGTATCCAGATTAGACAATGGCTGTATGAGCCAAGCTCCACTGGGTTTTTGTCAGCTTTGAGAACTGTTTTAATAATCGCCCCTCTCATAGGATTTTGCAGTGTCTCTCTTTTTCACTTCTAAGTCTACCTCTAGGAGACTGTCCACCACTATTTCTGCATATATTTGATATACACTCTGAGGGAATCTATCCCCCAGGAGGCCTTATCTACAAGAAGGCTGTGAATGCAGAGAGTACCTCCTCCATACTGATTTCTAACCCCAGTCATTCTGTCAATTTACCAATCAACAAGTCTTCTATAGTGCGACTTGTCACCCTGGGGGATCTCCAGGTGCTGGGGTTCTGTGAGCCTCACTCGGGTGGCCCGGAAGACTTCAAGAGAAGGGGAGGTGCAGAGGTGGAGAGGGACGCAGGGGGTTCGATGTCCTCCCAAGGTAACGTTAGGAGCTCAAGGGGCTCCAGGTATATCTCAATCTATGGTGCATCCAACACCTGCAGGCTTTCATATAGGCAGGACAGATATACTGAGAAGGTGTTATCAATGCTAGATTGCATCACCACTGTTGACCCATCTGGTCTATTCAAGGTTTAAATCAGGGAGGCAGGGCATTCTTTCTTAAGAAGCCAGGCCAAAAGATGTTTCTGATTGTCCGCCTTCCTGTGTAGTGTTTTGCTTGTAGTCTGTCAGTGTGTATTTATCTAGTGCATTCCAGATGTCTCCTATGTCACAACTATATTCCAGTCTGGCTAATGTCTCAGCGGCATCAATAACTGAGTGCACTTGAACCTGTCCTAATCTAGTCTCCTGCTGTGTCAGGATGCATTGTAGATGCTGCTTTATGCCATTTGTTTTTGACATGTGTTCTCCCCTGAGCACTACCTTTAGGACCTCTCCATCCATTGCATGGGTAGCCATAGATCCACAGTTGTTTTTTTAGATATCGCTCCAGGATTGCCCTGATATCTGATCTGAACATGGTGCCAGTGAGTGTCACGGGATGTAACTGCCATACTGGCATTCGTCCCTGTCTCTCACCATAGCTTAACATTAATGGATAACGGTCAGAAAGGAACCTGTTTAGATACTGGACTTCCCGCATCTGGGGACCAAACTCCCTAACTACTGATATATGATCTAGTCTGCTTAAAGGATTGTGGGTCAGCGAATGACAGAAGTACTGTCTGCTTGTGGGGTGCATGATTTGCCAGATATCAATGCAGTCCAGTTTTGCCATTACCTCAGAGAGCGTGGCAGTCATCCCTGGTTTGGTATATTGCTTAGAGAGGTACCTATTCATATTACCATCTAATACACAATTAAAATTGCCAGGCCAAAACAATGGTAAGCCTATATATGGGTGAATAATTTGATATAGTGGCTAAAGGAAGTTTTTTATGGTCTGTGTTGAGGGCATACATGTTTAACATACAGCCCTCCACCTCATCTAGTAACCCCCGGAGCACTACATCCTGATCGTCCACATCCGCACTGGAGTGCTTGTGTTGAAAGGGTACCACAGTAGTCCGGCCACATTGTGACCGGTTTAGTGTATGAAGACTGTTTAGAAGAGAACTTTTGCCCTCTCCATTTATTTAAATTTTACCCACCTCCTTATCTGCCAGATTACTATCTTGTAGCATAGTGATTCTGATACCATGTCGCCGGAGGCAAGTGTGCCTGCACTATTTTTCCTTAATATCATTCAGTCCATGGATATTTCACGTGGCTATCTGTAGTTTTCTAGTCGGGGGAGTACTCATTTACATATGCAGGTGTTTGTCCGAGGCATTGACACATTCACTTCCCATATATGATGCAATGTGCTGTCAGCAAGCATATGTAGCAATGTGCAGTGTACACTGAATGTAGTGTCTTAAATGATCATATGTGTCTGAAAATAAAACTTTGGACTGGGTGAGGGGCAAATCTATCTCAGCTGCAAAGCATTCTCAGTGGCTACAAAATCTAGACTTATCCTTCTCTGAACTTCTGATGTCAAAGCCAACGACTTGAGCAGGAACTCAATGACAATGTATTTGACTTCAATTGACATCTGTTCCGCTCCATTGCAGTCAGCCTGAAATTATGCATAGGTTCCAGTCAAATTGAAGCAGATATTTCTCATTGTTGTTTTACTTCGTGTGGTGTTTTTTGCCTTTGATGTAACACGATTTTAAAAATCACAATACTCAATACATGTATTGATTAAAGACACAAAAAGCTGAAGGTGCACTTTCACATGTAAGACACAGTGCCACATGAAAATGAGACAAGTGTAGTAGAAGCACCGCAAGAGCGGGCTTTTAAATGTAAGATGAAGAAAACATACATACAAAGCAATACTAATACATATCAACGAGCAGTACTACTGAGAGTTTCTTACCAAAATGTTGATTATTAACGTTTACTGATGAAATAAAGTGACCTAGTGTTTTTAATGCTTTTTGTTAGAATACACCATTTAGAAAAGTCAGTGCAAAAATGTGTGAAACGTAGGTACAGTCTTGAAATTTTGCATAGTAATACTAGAGGTTCTATAGTTTAGGAAAAGTAAAAAATGAATTTTTGTGATGTGAATTTAGAGAATTATACACTTATATGAATGTTGAGAAAATTTGTGGTTGTAGGGTATTTCTAACGTTAGCTATTTCCATGTAATAATGACTGGTGAAAGTTCTACATATTCTCTGTTTGAATTGATTTTATTAAACCTATATTTGATATGATTTAGAGCTTATTTAATTTAAAACGTGTGATGCTAAATTTAAAGCTTTTTCCCCCAAAAATTCTCTAATTGTGACCTTTCCCCTGACTTAATACAATGGACCATTTACCACTAGTGACATTTTGCTTTATTTCTTCTGTACATGTATAAATTCGACATCCTGAATGTTTCTTCTATGTTCACAGTGAAATATTCCTGTGGGAACAGAATTTCAGCTATTGCTATAGATCGTTACTTTGTATCTCTTTTCCATCGATCTTAGGCCTATGTGGACTTTCAAATCTTTTGTTTCTCATGACCAGCATGGGAAAGCATCTCACTGTTGGAAGTGTCCTGGGTGACATTATGTGAATTTGAGCATACAATAGCCTTTTGATGGTTATGTGATGCTACATCACCGGGACACTGTTAAAGACTTTATAAAAGAAGAAACCCCAAAGGAGGGGCATTGCAGACGCCATTGATTTTTGCTCTATCACAAAAACGCCATTCTGATTTTTCCTACTCTGAGACCCCAACGCTATGCTGATTGATCTTTGATGATTGCTAAGAACTTTTCCCTTAGTTTGGACTGCTTTGCTGATGCTACATTCGGTAATTAACAGACTGAAACATTTTAATTTTTCCTTTCCTTCATTTCCTTATTTATACTAATGGACTCGCCCTTAATGGAGGTTAAATCTGAACCCTTTCCCCTTCTTAGTAGGATTTGAACTGTTAGACAACAAACTATCCTTCTGCCTTAATGGTGGTGGGACTCAGTAACTCTGCAAACTGATTTTATAATAACCATCTGATAAAGCCTGCCTAAATGTTTGGCATTTTTATACAAGCTCTGATATTCTTAACTGAAAATTCTCAAGAGATTGCTCGTGGCAATGAACTTTGAATCTATAATACAATAACCAAATTAATCTAATTTCTGTCTAAGTCTAATATTGAGTCCTGGTTGGTTACTCCAATCAAACTGTGCTGGTTACTAATTACTTAAATGTGTCATAGAGAGAAACAGCAAGTTCTGTCCGAACATCAGGTGTTACTTCTTTTGTTTTGAGTTGCTTTTGCAGAGCTTTCGGTCTGCATAATCCTAAATTGACTTAACTTCTTCAGGAGTTTGGGTCTTCCCATTGATATTCTTTATTTCTACAGCATGGTTTTAAGAGTGGTGTACCTAAATCTGATCTCAAATGTGTTAGTTGGCTGTCCATTTATGATCCTCATTGGACAGCTAATGTGGTGCTTGGTTACCTTAATTTCCACCCCTCCGGCCGAGAAAGATTTGTGAGAGAATCATTGCCTCTGTGGTAAATGGTAATGCTGCAGATTGTCTAATCATAAAAGACCCAGTACGGTTAGAATGGTAAGGAGAGTAAGTGTATAATAATATAACAATATAACTCTAATTTTTTTAATTGGTTTGTATATTTCAATATGCTAATTTCTTCACTTGAAACGTATTGGTACTTATTGAGCTTAATATTCTTTTCTTTGGGGAATTTCCTGTTGCTCATGCTACAACTATCATGGGTTATGTAGAGAATCTCTAAGAAGTATGTTTTTGCCTAACCACACTGTGTTTATTAAGCTGGCATGGACAGCTCCTCCTCAAATGAATAGCCCACTTTCTGACACATACCAAACATATTTCCAGTATATACTGTAACATGCATTCTTTATGTCTGAGTTGCAAGGATATGCATATCAATATTTAAAACTTAAATTTGGGTCCTGTTTTTGACATATGTATTCCTCTTAAATTCCAAGTGTGGAATGATAGTGTACTCTCCCCCTGCTTACATTCGAAAGAGGTACGCTCCACAGGTGTTATCTGCCCTTCCTGTTATTATTTCCGATGGACAGTTTACATTTGGCCACATGGATGCATATAACGGATTGATGTTAGGATTTTATTGGACGGGAGAAAATAAGATTAAGAGTCAATATATGTTGATGACCTGCTTTTATATGTGAGATATCCCAGATAATTGGGTCAAAAGCTCATGGAAATCCTAGAAAAATTTGAGATGATATCAGGTCTAGTAATTCAGTGAGAAAAGTCTGTTATCTATCCACTGCAGGAGCACACTCTGATGGTTAACTGGTAGTCCTGGCTCGCTACGGGCTGCCAATACGTAGTTATGGCGGCGGGGACGTCCAAGGCAATTACCTGTCTCTACCGCAGACTGTCGACCGCATGTCTGCGGCCCCTAGATGCGCTGAGGGCTAGATGGGAAGCGGACCTCGAGAAGCCCATCCCTGAGTCGACATGGTCCACGTTGGTGCGGCGGGCCTGGAAGGGAACGTGTAATGCCCGGTTCCAGCTGGTTCAGTTTTTTACACTACACAGGGCCTATCTGACGCCGGTTAAGATCTTGCAATATTTTGGGGGTACACACTCTCAGTGCCCGCGTTGTGGGGGAGATGGGGCTGACTTTCGCCATATGTTTTGGTCCTGTGCGCAGTTGGGTGACTATTGGGAAGAGGTTATGGATTGCCTGAATCAGGTGACGGACCACACTATCGCCCGGAAATGGGGGCCTGCCTGTTGCTTTGGTTTCCCCACACCCGCCGAACGAAGATTACTAGTAAGTTCTACGACTTAGGGTTGATCATGGCCAAGAGGGAACTGACCATGCATTGGAAATCACGGGGATGGGCCTAGCTTTATGAGGTGGAGGACGGCGTTTGCGCGATGGGCAGGCGCAGAGGGCACACTCCGGTTGCAATTAGCTCTTAGGAGGGAGACGAAAAGGCGCTAGCGACGGCCTGGGCATGGGAGGCGCTGGTGGTGGAACTTCAGGGGCTGATGTCTGACGCGGGGGGAGAAGGGAGCACATCCAATCGACAGGAGGAAGCGGTGAGCGGGGACTAGGAGGGGAACTGTGGTGAGAAAGGGACGCATGAGACGCAGTTAGGCATGGGGGAAGCTCAGGCTGCCTAGGGAAGGTTTGAGCACCCTTACACGATTCATGGCAATGGGGGGGCGCACCAGGAGGAGGGCAGGCAGAGGGGGGCACACTGACATGGGTTGTGGGAGGGGGGGCTCCACGGGGGATGGGCGACTTTCCGGCTGTACAATTGGTGGTATGGTTAAATGTACAACTATCCGGGGAAGGGCAGAGGTCGTTGAGCAATTGTATTGTGCTGTTGGTACGAAAATAATAAAAAAATGTTTTAAAAAAAAACTGGTAGTCCTGGCTGTCTGCAGCACAGGACAGTTTGAAATATCTGGGAACGTATGTTGCTAGAGATCCACAGTTGGCACATGACTTCAACATAGCACCATGCCTGAAAACAGCCCAATGCAACTTACTCCACTAGAACACTCTCCCTAAATTACTTGCTACCAGTATGCCTATATTTAAAATGATTTCAATGCTCAAAATACTTGATGGTTTTGCCAAATTCCCACTATGAAATCCCACAGAGGTTTTTTCCAAAAGATACAAGAATGCTCTTGAACCTTTCGATGGATGCACAAGATACACATGGTGGCCTTCGACAAATGTTCACAGTCAAGGTGTGATGGTGCTCTTGGAAAGGTCGACACTCAGTTGTAATTTTTGTTGTCCCTGCTGACTGACTTCAGCGAATGGATGTTTGGAAGCAAAGATGACCTGGGGGTGAAGGTGCAGGTTCTGGAACTCACAGAGCCGATAATACTTGGGGTGCTTTATAGGATCCAAAAACATGAACCCTATCCCTGGGGACAAAAGTGATTCTAGACCGCTGGCAAAAAGCACTTAGACGGGTGTGCTGGAATGGGCGTGTGACCTATGTGACAAACCTCTGGCATGGAACATGCTAAAACAGGTGAACAACTTGTGCGGCTGCTCAGGCTGGGATAATTTTGGTATCTCAAGAGTGTGCAACATTTGGGAAAATGACTACATTAAGTCTATCACGAATTTATCCAATGAGTATGAATTACACATGTCCCAAGATTATAGATTCCTATGGCTGAGGCATGCGCTGAGTAGCCATTGAGTGTCCCTGGGATATATCCTGAAATATGGCTCACTATGTGAAAAAATGAAGGGGAAGAAGACGTACATATGTCTTGTAAACAATACGCCAGTTAGACTGGTAGATGTTAAAGCGGCAGTAGGTGCTGCTACCGGACTCGGGTGGTGGGGCGGGGATTTTTATTTTTGGTTAAAAACACTTACCTGTGACGGCCTGCCGCCTCTCCTTTATCCTCTTCTTGCTGCTCCGGTCCTGCAGCATGATACAGGAAGCAGCAGGAAGCACCCAGCTCCTAGGCTCCCGATAGCCAATCACGTTTTTTGTTCTTGGTCTGAGCGCCGTGGATCGGCCCTCAGCATGGGAATGGGGGCCTGGACATGCTCTCCATAGAGGCTGTAATGAAACCTACATGGAGAATATTGTAAGTGTGCATGACTGTGTTGGGCAGCCGGAGAGGGCTGACCAACCAGTCATGTGCTCTTAGGAGTGGGGAAACCACTCCTCCCCTGCTCCCCTGCCTCAGACAGCCCCGCCCAGTAAGCTGCCGCAGCAGAAGGAGACATAAAATAATAATAATGACGCAAGTTATTATCATTTTATGTTTCCTGCAGCGGGGGGACGCTTCTCCGCCTTCGCGGAGGAGCCGTCACTGTAAAGCGGATGTGGGCACCCTTGACGAGAGTGACTGGCGTGAGATTCATCCAATTTAGGCACATGCTCAGTCTACTATACACAGCTGCTCCTGTGGAAAATGGGGAAATTCCCCTCCTCACCGTGTCTGAGGTCCAAGGCAGAGAGAGGGTTCATGTGACATGGTTCTGCCCAATGATCTAGAAACATTGATCCCCCATATCTCTGATTCTATCGAAAGTGCTCGAAATCCCTATCTCCCTTTCTCCCAAATTACTGCTGCTTGAAAGAATGGAGGAAGAGGGCTTCCCAAGATGCACCGACACGATTGGGCTGGCCGTATTATTAGCCAAATGTGGCATCACACTACTGGTCTCTGATGATCACACCGGGGTGAGAATGGCTCCAAGTGCACCATTGTGTGGAGATAATTATATGTGATGAGAGTTGTCCCCTCAAACCTGGGGTTCCAAGACTTACCACTTTGGATTATGTAGATGAACTATATAAAAACTATGTTGGTACATAGCCAGATCACACACGGTTAAAAACACATGACCACAGTAAAGATGCTTGTGAGACTAGCAAAGGCACGTGGTATAATACTGTGTCACAGTAGTTATCTTGTAAACATGAAAATCGATAAAAAAGCTTTTATAAACAAGAATATCCCAGAGTTTGTCAAGATGCCTCATTTATGCTTTCTTTAATTTGCTTATAAAACCGAGTGCCTGCATTCCCTGTATAAAAAGCTCGTGTCTAATTTCACTAACAGGTGACTTGTCACAACCCTAGTCGCCTGTAATAAAGGAACGAGGCAGCTGCTCAACTGTAATAACTTATTACAGTTGAGTTCTGACGTCACAGTGCCTGCTGCTGAGCCAGGAGCCAAGGGTAAAAGGCAGGTCCCAGAGCATAATTAAAGCTGCACTTTAAAAAACAAAACGAAATGTGGTTTTTCTTACTTCTACTCTGTTCTAGATGACGAGTGATAAGCAGAAAGGAAATATTTATGGGAACGTTTATTAATTATAGGAAAAACAGAATTTCCGTGCATATTTCTGCACATTCTGAGCTACAGCGGTTTTTAACATTTGACTTGTATTTTAGAGATTCTAATATGTTTTTCTAACAAACATTTAACTCCGTTTTGGTGTGTTTTATTTTCCACTAGAAAATGTATTTTGATTTCGTGTTTGGAAACAGCCTATCTCTTTCACGTGAAAGAGCAACCCACCAAGTATTTAAGCTTTTTGTGGGATGGGTGATGTGTGGCTGTGCATTGTAAGGAATAAAAAAACCCTGCTGTACATAATAAGGATATTACAAGTTCCTTGGAGTTCCATTACCTTATATAGGAACTCCTTGATGACTTGCAATGTACATAAGAGGGTAGTTTATCTCTTATAATTTACACATTTTAATGTATCATATAGCGTTGTTCATGTCTGTAACTTGTGGAGAGATGTTTACGTAAATGGCCACATGTGGATTTGGAATACAGTTCACTAGTGTTTCACTTGTTTCCACAATAGGCCTGCAGTGCCTGGCGCAGGCTGCACTCTGCTTAGAAACAAGACAGTGTTCAGCGAACAATGGTCATTTATCTGCTGCTCTATACATGAGCCAAACATAGCATGCACGTTGTATATGATCCGGCATTTGCTTTTAATAAATAGAAACCGGTTTAGTTTGGATTGCAGCTATGACTTGGTATGTTTGAAGAACTTTATCTGTCACAGATTGAAAGAACGTTTTAATAAACTAAGGCCCCCATTAGAAGATGTGCAGTAATCCTGATTCAGACACAAATGGGTAATTTGCTGCTGAATTAAGAATACAACCAGTGCACAGATAATGCACTGACCTGTTTTGTTTCCTTGCACAAAGTCGACCAGGTAAAACCAGGCAAAATTTGTGTTGCGAAAAACCACAATATTCTGAGATTTTAAGCATCAAAAAGGGAAAACATACAGTATTACAGTTTTCCCCCATTCCGTCCTGTGGAACTTGGAGGTAACATGGCTCCTGTAATGAGTGCCTAGGCCGCAAAACTGCCCACAGCAAGTTTTCATGTCAGAGATCGTTTTGGGGACTGCTTCCGGGAACAGGTCTCTTCAGGTGAGGCCAAGGCATATAATATCCAGGTGCACCATCTGCCCTGTGTGTGTCGGATACTTGATGCTACCCAATCTTTGTTATCACTTTCCGGGAGATTTCTCTACCTCCTATCTATGTTTCACCATGCAGGCCTGGGTCTCCCAAAATGGAACCCAGGGCTCTCCATGTATTGTATAATCCACAGGCACCCATACGCTCAGTGTATGTATAGAATCTACACACACACACTCACACACTGTACAGCACTGTATCCTTTATGTACTGTTCCACTCATAGGCATACATACATCCAGAGCATACATTTAAGATGCACGCACTGCAAAAAAGTGCATTCTTCATGTACTGTTCCACTCATAGGTGTGCAGACATCCAGCATATACATTTACCATGCACACACTTCACAGCACTACATCCTTCATGTATTGTACTACTCATAAGCACCCAGATATACAGCACCTGCACTCACCGTATAGGCACTACTCAGTATTGTATTACCCCTGTACTGTACCCATCTCAGACATACATACACCCAGTACAGATACATCGCTCCTGTGCTGCGTAGCACTTCACAACAAACCGGTGTAGGCCAAGGGTGAGTTAAGCACAAAGCAGCTGAACTTTACAAATGAGTACGCCTGTAGGGCTTGCTCCAGTGACACAGGTTAAAAAGGACCCGTTCACTCCTATTGATCACTGTATGGTATGCTGCCACCACCGTCCTCATGCTGCTTAGCCTTCCACCACTATGAGGTTAGCACTTTGGGTGCCCCTCCCGGATAAACAAAACTGCAATCCGTGAGACAAGCCTATGTCATGACGCACACGCATCATCTATGTTTGCCTATGAAAGCAAAAATCAGCATTTGGGATCCAAGCATCAGTGCAGTTGTGCACTCAGGTCGGGGGTGCATGTCCCTTACCATGCAGAGGACGTTTCTGTCCCAACAGACGTACCTCCCAGATCAGAACACCCAAACCCACTCCAAACCTGCAGAGCTTGGGTAGACAGATGTGTAAAACCAGCTATGTTCATCAGCATTCCTGTGGCTCAATCTGGCTCTGTGCCCACTACAAAATCTAACCCTTGCAATTAAATAGCCAATCTCAAAAACTTGGGCTTCTCTACCTTCATAGCCATTAACCATTTAATTGGTTTATTAACCGTTTGCACTACGAACTTAGTGCAAAACAAATAAGTGTGAACCTTACGCAAGGCTTACACTATAGCAAATCACTTCGTCTCAATAGCTGCCCAATTCTGCTCTCCTACCAATAAAGGTTACTGGATGCTTTCTACCTGTGTCATCCAGTTGAGTCAACACAGCTGCAACTGTTTTGTCAGAGGCATCCGTCTGTCCAAAGAAAGGCTGACTGTAGTCAGGTGCTTTCAGTACAGGTGTAGTACATAGCTCCTTCATGATTTCTGACACTCCACAGTCCAAGTCACTTTTCTGGACTGCTTCTTAGAGGTCAAAGCAGTCAATGGGGCAACTATAATTCCATAATTGCCACAAAGTTCCTGTAATAACGTGTGAGCCCTAAAAAGGCACTGACTTCAGTCTGGCTAGTAGGCCCTTCCCACTACGTTACATACTGAATATTAGCATCCAACATGCTAATTGTCTGGTTCTCCACCTCATACCCAAGGTAGACTACAGAGGACTGCCCCACCTGACACTTGGTTGCCTTGATGGTGAATTTCACCTCCTATATCCTAGTCAACACCTTGCCTAGGTGCCGCAGGTGGTCCTGCCATGAATTGTTGAACACTGCAATGTTATTCAGGTAAGCCATGCAGAACTCTTCCAGCCCTGCAAGAACATGATTCACCAGGTGCTGAAAAGTGGCAGGAGCATTCTTTAACCCCCACGGGCATCACTGTAAACTGATACAGACACATTGGCATAGAAAATGCAGTCTTCTCCTTGGCTTTTAGCACCAAAGCAATCTGCCAATATCCACTGGGCAAATCCAAGGTGCTCAAGTCCTCGCAGCACCTAACTGATCCACAAGCTCATCCGCTCTTGGTTGGCCATCAGTTTTGGCTTCCTCATAGAGGGGACGGTAGTCCACACAGAACTGAAGTAAGTGGACCTTTACTTTGGTACTAGAAACCTAAATGATCCCCAGGCCCAACATTTTAGCAATGTCTTCCTTAATGCACCCCTGAACCCGGTCATACATTCTGTACATCCTGCCCTTTACTGGCAGACTTACACCTGTGTCTATGTCGTGCACATAGATAGGTGCCAACCTTGGAGTCAGCGAGAAGAGGTTGGTAAACTGTCCCAACACCTCTCTACAGTCTCTCGGCTGCTAGGGTGTTAATTCAGGAACTGATAGAACCCCTTCCACATGCCACTATGCAGCAAGTTAGGAAGAGGCTCACTGTCTTCCTCTGCTTCCTTTGCCATAGCCGTGGCAGTCACTGTGTAATCTCGTCGAGGTAAGGCTTCAACCCGTTTAAATGGAACGCCCTCTTGGGTTTCCTTGTGGCACCTGTGTCCACAAAGTAGTTTACCTCAGAAACCTTCTGAACTACCTTGTATGGCCCACACCATTTGTCTCCCTTCTCCTGATACCCAGTGAGCATAGCTTTCTGGTTGTACTATTCCTTCATCAATCCTTTGCCTGACTCATGTAGTGCACCCTCAACTTCCTGAGGCCAATCACATAGTCCACCATGTCTTTTTTTGGAGGCTCTGAGGTTCTTTCCCACCCTTCTCTGACTAAAGTGCGTGGACCCCGTACCGGGTGTCAATGCAGAAGCTCAAAAGGACTAAACCCTACCCCCTTCTGTTGAATCTCTCAGTAGGCAAATAAGAGACATGGCAGAAGAAGATCCTCTTTCATCTCTCTGAGTGCCAATCATGCTCTTCAGTGTTTATTTAAACTGCTCCTCCAAAACCATTGGTTTGAAGGTGGTATGATGTGGAGAAGTGGTATGCCACACCAGCTTCCTCCCACATCTCTCTCATGTAAGAGGAGATGAAGTTGATTCCCCATCATTTATTACCAACCATGGAAATCCGACCCTAGAAAAGATCCTCAGGAAAGCTCTTGCTACCACCCGTGCAGTCATGCTCCTCAGAGGTAGAGCTTCAGGGTACCAGGTGGCATGATCCACCACACCAAGATATACTTGTTGCCTGACTATGAAAAGGGTTCGAATGGACCAATTAGGCCTATTCCCACCTGCTCAAATGGAACACCTAAAGCTGGTAGTGCCTTAGTCCTCCCTCCTGTCTTATCACTCATCTACCACTGGGACTGGTTTTACAGAACCTCTCTGTATTTATGTGCATCCCTGGCCAATAGAATGGAGGGTACAACCTCTCCTGGGTTTTTCAAATCCCTAAGTGTCCTGCTAAGGCAGTTTGGGGGCCAGTAACAACAGGATGTTCCTGTGCACTAATGGAACCACTAGCCTCTTAATAGTTCCTGGCTCAGGATTTGCAGCTAACTGTAAAATGGGCCTTCCTCCCAGTCAACATAGTGTTTTCTGATCACACCTTTGCTGGCCTGTTCCTGGGCTTCCTTCCACAATCCCACCAGTGTAGGGCACACCTCCTATG
This sequence comes from Triturus cristatus, assembly GCF_964204655.1. Taxonomy (NCBI): domain Eukaryota; kingdom Metazoa; phylum Chordata; class Amphibia; order Caudata; family Salamandridae; genus Triturus; species Triturus cristatus. The sequence continues at coordinate 575,279,748 of NC_140587.1, read as the reverse complement.
CCTTGCGGAAATCTTCCGATGTAGGCCCCCCAACAGCTAGCAAACTCTGCTGTTCTGGAAGTGACCAAGACTGGTCTAACTCAGGAGCCTCATCTTCCTCTCTCTCTGAAGCAGAAGTGATGACCGCCACAGTCATTGCCTTCCTGGAGTCCTTTCCTGCAAACTACCTTGTCCAAATCAGGAATTAGCTCAGCCCCACTCTGAGACTGATGTGCAGCCTATGCTCTGGTCAACAAAGCTGACGTTCTCCAAGTCAGGGGCAATCAAATAATTTCTCAAGAGATAGCCAGCACCTTTCTTTTTCCCTTACCCCGACATCAATCAAGGGTGCCTTGACATTGAGCTCAATCTCAACCCTGGCAAGTTGGTTTTCCATGCCCTGTCCACTGGCTTCCAAACCTGTATTCTTGGTACCAGGGAGTATCTCCTCAGGCATAAGGTACTTCATCTCAACCATAGTGTGGAAGGCTCCAGTATCCCTTAGGGAGGCACTTTCCTCGCATTGATACTAACACACCCCATCATGTTAGAATTAATGTGCTTTAGAGCACACAGGTCCCTCTCCGAAATGCCCATAGCCACTAGGTTGAGTGCAACCGGGCTCTCTCTGATATCTTAACCTATGTATAACATTCTGGCTACCACAGGTGTTGCTGGGTCAGGATTTTTCACCTGACAATTTTTCTTAAAGTGTCCTACCGGGTGCCACTTGAAACAAGTCACCACCTTGGACTTGGAACATCTTCTTAGTCCTCCCTTTTTTTGATGCCCATCCTGGAAACACCATTACCATTCCTATGTTACCTGGGCCCTCCTTGAGACCCAAGAGAATTACCCTGTCTCGTACCCTCTGGTTTACTCCCAGTCTGTGAAGAGATCTCTCCCACTTTGGCTTAGAACCTACTAGCCCTTTGTGAACCCTGTTAGCTAACCACCTGTCTGCCAAAACACTAAGCTTCTCTGGATCCCTCTGTCAAATCAGACAGATATTGCCTAAGTGGGGTAGAGCAATCCTCCTTGAGTCGCTCTGTCTCGATCAACTGGTTAAAGGAATGAAAGTCCTTGGCCTCCTTCCCTCTTACTCACACATTCCAATCACACAATACAACATGATTCCAAGTTTCAAACAGAATACTGTCTGCTCTCTTGCAGTCCCGGAATCTCTAAAGGTACTGAGCTGGCTTCAGCCCAAACTACCTAATGAGGGCTTCGTTCATGCGCTCAAAGAGGATCTGGTCTGCCACAGGCATTCTCCCAGTGGTGGTTGTCCCTTCCAGTGGCATGTGTCCCATTAAGGCAGCTGCCTTGGGCACCTCATTTAAGACTTGCACCTTACAAGTGACTTCCAAGCTCAGAAACCATTCCAAAATACCCTGATCTTCCAACATACTCATAGTACAAGATCTTTTGGAACGTTGGCCATAACTTGGTCTGAACTGGATGTTGAGTTACGTATCCCAGTTGGAGTTGTCATTGTTACCATCCTAAGTTTCTCTTGCTAAAGGGCTATCCTTTCTCTTTCCAGTAAGCTTTCCTGTCCCTTCTGTTTCTCCTCCCACTCTCTGTTTCTCCTCCCTTTCTCTCTGTTGTCCTCCCTCTCTTGCAATTTCTCTTCCCGGGCCCAATCCTCTCTCTCTTGCCTCGTCTCCTCTTATTCCTGATGAGTTTGTCTTAGCTTCTCCCTCTCAAACTCTCTGGCGTTCTCATCTTCCTCAGCCTTAGGTTTCTGAAATACCAACTGCAAGCTCAGGGACTCTATTAGACTCAATCCACCTAAGGGATTTACTCCTGGAATTGGTGACAGTGGTATCCTAGAAAATCGAGGTAGTGTACACGTATAAAGTATTCTATAATCTAATGGTGGTGAGTGTCTTGGTGAAACTCTGTGAAATGCATTAGAGGACATACTAAGCATGTGTCTGGGATAGATCTGTGCAAAGGGGATCCTAGAGCCTGAGTCCACAGCACTCTTTTCTTGGGTTCCTACCATGGTTCCCTGCCCAAAGTCAACTACAGCTTCATCCCTTTCACCCAGTATCTCAAGCTGGTCCCTAATGACATAAACAAGGCACCCTCTGCCCCTACTCCTGGGAATCCTTCACCGTCTGTCCCTCCATAAATTCTTTAGTTTGGCACTCAGTGCAGGTCCATTACCATGCAGTGGACTATTCTGTCTCAAGAATGGGGTACTAGATTTGTTTAGCCTACGGGTCATAAACTACTCCTTAATTAACTTGCAACAGATTACAGAAGGATAATGAGAGCGCATTTAGCGAGACTGGCTGACAAGTTACAGTCCTTCCAGTATCTTATAGAATATTTTCAAGGAAAAAGGAATGTATGCGCTGATCTAAGGTCTAGATTACCAATTGAGGGTGGTGATTGTGAGTGTGATCAGAAAAAGAGGGAAGTAGTTTTTGTTCTGTTTTTTTAATGCATGGGTAGACACTTTAAATATAATAAGTCCAGAAGAATGAAAGAATTAATTTACAAGGGATAAAGTAGTTAATTGTATGTTGAAATTATTACGCGTGTGGTCTCACAAGATTCTACTTGGGTAGGGCTCTTCAGCATATTTAAGCAGAGAAAAGATTGGCTAATAAACTCTATCACCATGGTGCTTATACAGCCACACAGTTGTCATATCTGCCTTATCCATGATTCTGACTATCTTCCACCTAGAGTAGAACTTCAGGCATGTTAAACCTAGATTACAACAAAGTGCAATTTATATGAATTCATATCAGTCCCCCTGTTTTTAATATACCTTCCTGATCTGCTAACATTTCTAAAAAGCATGCAGTTGTCCTTTAATCTCAGTCACTGATAATTACTCTGGACCGTATTCTAGTCCATCATTATTTTGCACGCCATGACACCTAAGTTTGGATCCGGCCATACCTAAATCAATCTTGACCCTGCTCCAAAAGGAAAAACCCACCCCAAACTGGTTTGCAAAATAACAGCGATTAGGATGCAGCCGTGGGTAATTACTAGTGGCTGTGATTAATTCAAGCATTCCAACCATTATTGTTTTGTATGCTTTCATGCAAATTTCTGATATTAGGCAAAATATCTTATTAATGAGTGTTAAGAGTTATAGAGAGAGTGTGAGGTAAGGAACAGTTTGTTGTAAACGTGAATAAGTTGAAGCATCACAAAGATGTTGTAAGTAAAACATATACCCAATGAATGATATTCAATTTAAGACTCTTTTAAAACTTACCGCACCATTTCACTCTCCAGTTCCGGTTGGCATCCACTCCATAACAATGAAACCTAGAATGCTTGGACCTCGTTTTCCTCCAAAAGCGATCCTAATAAAAAAAATTAAAAAAACACTGAAAATCATTTACAGCTACCTGTTTCAGATCACACAACTGCAAATATGATATTTTGAGAGCCTGGAATATATGTAAATTGAAGTCAAACTGAGGAAAATAAGCCCAACAACTTTGCTGTTATGGCACTGCATATTTTGTAATACTTGAAGATTACGATGATCCAGGTGTATTTCAACAGGGTACTGAGCACCTCGTAACAAATGTCGCTCTTAAGACCAGGCTTCTTTCGTTGTGAGTCATTCTTTTTCAACAGCAGAGTAATTAATCTTGCAGGTAGACAAGAACACTTGATGTTCAACAGAATCCTCTTCCTGTTTCTAAAGGGCAGCACCCATAGCCCTTCCAAAGACATTGGTTTCTACAACGAATGGTTGACAATGATCGTGATGATGAAAAATGGGAATGGATATAAAAGTTCTCTTCAAGTCCATAACATTCTCATTGAGTATAGCTGTGGGTTTGCGAACAAGTAATAACCACCTGCGCCAGATAACTTTGCCGGAGAGTAGCAGCACTTTATAAATCCTGTTTGATTGAGTGATTTATTGACTTGTTTTGCGCAAACCCACTGTGGGTAACATAATTCTCTACGCTCTCAGTGGTCACCCTGACCATCTCAAGTGGAGCATTCCCTTTTGTGAACTACTGAGAGCCAAAAGAAATTGCAGCAGGAAGGATCTGTTGAAAAGGAACAAGGGAAGATCCTGCAGAGATTCAAAGAGGCTACCCCAGTTGGGAGTTGGAAAAGGCCATCAATGGGGTAAATCTTAAGAACAGAACACATATATTATTTGATCAGAATATGGTAAGAGAAAAGGACGAGAAGAATGATATGAGGTTTATCACCACCTATAACAAAGAATCCCAGGCTGTAACTAAAATACTGGGAATGAATTGGGACTTATTATTATGTGATTCCATAATGGAGAACTTGATAGGAGAAAAACCCAATAACACTTAACCAGTGAGGCAAATCTCTGAGGGAATATCTACTACATAGTGAGTATAGAAAATGATCCTCCACCAGTATAGCAGGTTTAAAGGACTTTTTGCCACGTATAGGTTGTAAAGCATGCAAAAACAGCTGTGTCACTAAAGAGTACAGAACACCATATGGAAGGGGGAGCAAACCCATCATACAATTCCACATTCGTAATCCAAACAATGTGGACTATGTCCTCATGAGCCTTTGTAACAATCGTTATATGGGTAGCACCATCCATCCTGCCAAAAAATGTGTCCTTCAACACATGAGGGCAATAGACAATGATGATCAATACCACCCAGTCGCAAGACTTCTCAATGAATTCCACTTTGATGACAGAAATCTTCTCAGGTTCTGTGTAATTGAGCAGTTCAAAGTGAACTATAGAGGTGGCAACAGAGCACTCTTATTGAGCAGAAGGGAAACAAGATATGCGATGGATTTGGAGCCCAAAGTTCCCGCAGGTCTCAACATAGAGGAGGAATTAAAAGTACATATAGGAGATTAAGGATACAATGACTGTTTCTTTGTAGAACAGCTAACATGTTTAACTGGTTTTAAGACCTTGCTTTTCTATTTTTGCACACAGAAGGTAAGGAAGGGACTGGTGAGGAAGGGACTGTCCTTCATTGAAGTGAGAAGCGGTGGAAGAGGACTCTTCTTTTCTTTGCAAGTCACTGGAAGGTAAAGTCTGGTCCTGCTGTGCACACGTTTTTCTTTGCAGTAACAGGCATCGCGTCAGCAGTTGGTCTTCACAAGGGGTTATTGACTCTTTAATGGAAATTTATTACTGTTTTTGTTGACATAAGTCTACGTACATTATAGGATATTAACAGTGCAGGAATATGACATTATTCACCTTGTAATTTGCTTTTAAACAAATTTAAAGAAATTCTAACTGGTGTGGAGGTATTCAAATTGGTTGACGTTTGTCTCATTGTTTTACATCTTATTTGCTATTGTATTATTTAGAATCCAGAAAGAGATACGAAATGCAGAATTTTACATCTCCACAGTTTTTTCTATCCTCTCCAGGAAAAGCTTTCATCGGGTGGCCTAAATGGAAAAAGGTTTTTGGAAACTATGCAGGTTTGTGTGGCACTAATCTGAGCGCAGAACGAAAACATGCATTGGTATTACATTGTTTGGGGGCAGAAGGTCAGGATGTTTTAGAAAATCTACCTGAGCTTCCGCATGCAGAAGCTCGTGATTTGAATGAGTTTGAAATATCTATAGCTAAATTAGATCATCCTTATTTGCTACGGGTGAGTACTATTTTAGAAATGTACCACTTTGGTTTGAGGAGTCCAGGATCAGAATCAATCTGTTGAGGAGTTTGTGACTGTGTTGAGGAAATTGGCTTCAAAATGCAATTTTGGTGGTGCAGTTGAAGAGAGGTTTGGAGACCTGTTTGTGTTATGATGCAACAGTTGACCGCCAGATCAACTCCGTCTCGTCCTCCTGCTTCCACACCCTCCGCCTCTTAAGTAAGACCTTCAAATGGATCCCCCTCGAACACAGAAAGACTGTCACTCACGCCCTGGTCACCAGCAGGCTCGACTACGGCAATGCACTCTATGCCGGAATAAACAAAAACCTCACCGCAAGCTACAGAAAATCCAAAACGCCGCCGCAATACTGGTCCTCAACCTGCAAAGACACTGCCACATCTCCCAGCACCTGCGAACACTCCACTGGCTCCCCATCGAAGCTAGAGTCAACTTCAAGATGCTAACCCACGCTCACAATGCCCTCCACGACACCGGACCAGCATACCTGAACAGCCGACTCAAATTCCACACACCCCAAAAGACCCTATGATCAGCCCAGCTCTCCTACGCAGTGGTCCCCCACACCAGAAAGACCAGATCGGGAGGCCGCTCATTCTCCTTCCTCGCGGCCAGAGCCTGGAACGACCTTCCGCTCCACCTCAGAAAGATAACATCACTCCCCATCTTCTCAAGAAACCTCAAAACCTGGCTCTTCAACAGACCCCCTCCTTGATGGACTGGAACCTGCGAACCCCCCCCCCCCCCACGCCCCCAGCGCCTGGAGACCCTTACGGGTGAGTAGTCACACTTAACAAACACCTGATTTGGTTTCATTTGATTTGAGTGACAAAATACGTGAGGAATTATGGATGAAACATGAACCTCCTTTTGAGGAAGAACTTATTGTTACGAAACAGGTGGAGCACATGATGAAGTGTGTGGGAGAACTCAACGCTGGGAAAGAGGTGAATACCTCAGAAAAAGAAAACGTGACAGTAGTTAATGCAGTCAAATCTCAGAGTGTTCCTGAGATGAAACAGAATTCTGAAGCCAAAAGTGTCAAGAGAGCAGAGCAGAACTTCAAAGTAACTTGTTTCAGATGTGGGTTTGTAGGTCATAGAGGTAATGATACATCCTGTCCTGCTTTATCTCAAGTATGCAACTCTTGTGGGATCAAGGGACACTTTAGTAAATGTTTCAGAAACAAGTATAAACAATACAACATGAGTGGAAGCAAAGAAGTGTGTCAGAAAATAGTGTTGCAAGTTGAGGAGTCTAACAAATTGTTTCCTTCTGAAGCTGTAAACATTGATGGTAAGGACATTTTGATTAAATTTGACTCGTGTTCACGTATCACTATTATATCTGAGCAAATGTTCTTAAGGATGTTTTCCAACAAAAAGGCACTCACTAAAATGGACATACAACCTGGAGGTTATGGTGGATGCAAGATAGATATGTTAGGGTATTTCGAAGCTGACACAGGTGTGTGTGGGAAATGTGCATGTGGAAAGATATATGTTTCTTGTCATGGTGATGATCTTTTGGGTTGGGGCCATCAGAAGGAATTGGGGGTTAGTTTACATTCAAATAAAATTCCACAAGTACAAATTGATGACATTGAATGTGGTCAACACAAATTTGTGAAGGAATTTAATGAGTTCTTCCAAAGCAAACTTGGTAAGGTAGTTGGCTATAAACACAGAATAAAACTAAGACAATATGCAACTCCAGTGGTGACTAAAGTAAGAAGGATTCCCATACATTTAAAAACAGCAGTAGCTAGTGAACTCTAGAGATTGGTGTCTGCGGGGTCATTGAAGGAGTTGAAGCAATGGATTAGTTGGCTCCAATTGTTGTTGCGCACAAAGGGAATGGTGACATTTGCCTTTGTGTGGATTTGAGGGCTCTAAACCGGGAGGTTGGTGTTGACAGATTTCCTTTGCCGAACATTGAGGAAATGATCACTACTTTTACTGGTGCAAGAGTATTTAGCACGCTAGATCTAATGTCTGCTTACCATCAAATTGAACTACATGAGTGCTCGCAGGATCTCACTGCTTTCACAACTCCTTTTGGCATCTTTGTTTCAAGAGAATTCTGTTTAGTTTAGTTTCTACTGCGGCAGTTTTTCAAACGATTATGTTGGACATCTTGAAAGATCAAACTGGTGTGAAATGCTATCAGGACGACATCATTATTTTGGGATCTAACAATGAGGAGCATGATCAGCGAGTTTGTGAAGTGTTACACTAACGTCAAGTGGCAGGTCTGACACTGAAAGCTGACAAGTGCAAGTTTGGTGTTAGTGAAGTCAGTTACTTAGGATACAAACAGGGATCAAACCAAAAAAATTAAAAGCTCTGCAGGAACCTAAATCCAATGAGCAGCTTTCTTCTTCTTTTCTGGGGGTGGTTGAATATTATAGCCGTTTCATCAAAGACTTTGCGAGCAAGACATTTAATACGAGGAAACTTTTTTTAAAAATACTGATTTTGTGTGGGGAATTGAATGCTCTCAGGAATTTGCAAATGTTAAACAAGAGTTGAGCAATGCTCCTTCTCTTCAGTCTTTTGAAGCTTTGTGTGACACCAAGATTGTTTGTGATGCCAGTGGAAAAGGGTTGGGAGCACTACTTATTCAAATGAAAGATGGCAGGTGAATTTAATTGCATACGTTTCAAGAACTCTCAGAGATGCAGAACACAACTGTTCTATTATTGAGAGAGAATCTTTAGCTGTGTTTTGGTCTGTTATGAGGTTTAAACAATTTCTTTGGGGTATTAAATTTGGTGTACAGACAGATCATAAACCTTTAGTTGAGGTATTCACCAAGAAAGCCCTTGATTCAATTTTGTCTTTCATACGGAGATGGGTTGTGGGTTTGCAAGATTTTTGTTTTACTGTTCTGTACATTCCAGGAGCAAGCAAGTATTCCGCTGATTGTTTGCCAAGACTTGTGGATATGTCTGATTCGCAGATTGATGGTGGTGGTGAGCTGGATGAGGAATATGAAGTGAGTGTGTGTGAAGTGACAGAAGGTACCATAGGTGAAGAAGAGTGGTTAACTGAGCTGAAGAAAGATGAAATCTTGTGTAAGGTTAGGAATATAGTGAGTTTGGAAAGGAGGAGTAAAACGGAGTTCAAAGACGGTGATGAGGATGGGAGAAACTTGTGGATGAACTTGCGGTGGATAAAGGATTTTTATTGAGAGGTACAAGATTAATTCCACGTTGAGAGCAAGGATTTTACAATTAGCTTATGAAGGCCACATGGGTATTGTTAAAACAAAACGGGGACTTCGCAGAGTTTTTTGGTAGCAGGCCTTGATCATGATGTGGAACACATGGCCAGGGATTGCACGGAGTGCATTTGTTGTGATAAACGGTTGAAAACCAGTCAGGCGCCCATGGTCTGTAGAACACTCCCAAAATATCCATGGGAGGCGGTAACAATGGATATTATGGGACCAGTGAGAGGAGAGCATTCCACACCCTATGTTCTAGTTCTTATGGATCTGTACTCCAGATGGGTGGAAGTGTCGTGTGTCCATAACATTTCTTCCTCTACTGTGATAAAGTTTTTGGAAAACATTTTTAGACGGGAACGTTTTCCACGTTACATTTTAACAGACACTGGTGTACACTTTTGTTCACGAGAAATTGTATTCTTTTTGAAAGGTTGTGGTATTGTTCACAAAACTTCTTCCTTACATCATCCTGAGACCAAGTGATCAAAACACTTAAGGAAGGCATTCAATTGGCAAGGGTCAACAATTTAGACTGGAAGAATTAATTATCCAAGAGGTTATCTGGGTATCGCATGTCACCACACTCAATCACCACCGACCAATCCCCATTTGAATTGTTCAAAGGAAGGGCACCTTCAACCAGGTCAAGTCCTGGTTGGATGCATTGGTCAAAAGGGTGTGTGGACAACACAGTGGGTTAGTGGAGAAAGAAAGAGTTAGCTGCACAGAAGAAGTGGAAAGAGATTTGTCAAAAAAAGTGAAGAGCGTATCAGTTAATGTGGGTGATTTTGTAAAGGTGAAAGCACCAAAAGGGTGTGCGGATTGATCTAAGTTCACCAGGAGGTTTGAAGTAGTAAAATGCTTTTTAAATGCTGTAAGAACACATGATGGGTGCATCTGGAACAAAAGCAGAGTGGTAGTTGTTCCTGGTCCCAAATAATTTCCTGTTATTAACCACTATGGTGATCAAAGGTCGAACTATTTGATTACTGATCGTGCTCTCAATAATCATCAGGGAGGTCAAGTGGTGCAAAGGAAAAGGAATAGAGTCATTAAAATACCAACATATCTTAGAGATTTTGTAGAATGAACTGTAGTTTTCTTTTTAACTTGGTTTTTCTTACTCTTACATTGTTTTTTTTTTTTTTTTTTGTGAAAAACTTTTATTGCACATAAAAATCAATACAAACATGGGCCTACAACCACCAGGGCCGGCCGCTAAGATGCACATGTTCAACAACATCTAGGAAGCAATGGGCCCCCTGGGGCTCAGCCGAATTGACAAAGTACTGAGTGCACCGCAGAAGTTATCCGGAGACATAAATTTTAGAAATACAAACAAAAAGGAAAAATAAAATAACACCAAAAGACAAGGCGGAAATCATCGAAAAAGAGGCGTCTAACCACGGCTGGGGGACCACACAGTACCAACTCCACCCTCGGGTGGTCAATGAGGATGATCAAGGGGGAGGTGGGGGCGACGGGAAAGCCAGAACCATCTACAGGTGAAATGCAATAGTCCGGGAACCCCAGGATCAGGGGGACAAGGCAGCATCAGATGAGTCCACGAGGGGGGGTGTGCAGATGTTCCCACGGTACGCGTTCCACTGGCCCCAAATTCTACCCCACGCCCCCGGCTTGCCCCGGGCCACATACACAGTCTTCTCTCTGAACATGCACCAGTCCATGTTCTCCTTCCATACTGACACAGTGGGAGGCCGCCGGGAACCCCAAAGCTGTGCGATGTCCCTCTTAGCAACCATGTTCCCAAGGGCCGCCCACCGAGTCTGAGCCGCATTATAATCGTTAGGCTCCCACACGTTCAGCACACATCGGCGAACCTCAGGCAACAGGGCGACCCCAGTGACACATTCCATGACCGCATGCACCCGGCGCCAATACTCCGCAACCTTACGGCACTCCCAGAGAACATGGAGAAAAGTGGCGCTGAGCCCACAGCCGCGCCTACAGAGCCCGTCTTCAGAGAAACCCATCAGAACTAAACGAGGGCCCGTCACGTAGACACGGTGGAGAATTTTAAGCTGGACAAGACGGAGACGCGCGGGTATAGCCACCTCCTTAGGGGAGGACAGCGCGGACTGCCAGTCCTCGTCGTCCAGTTCCACCCCATCCCCGATCCACGCCTCCCGCAGACGCACGAGGAGATCCGCCCGAATGTTTATTAGTTTTTTATAGATAAGGGAAATAGTACTGTCGGGCAAGTGACCGTCGAGTATGCGGTCCTCGAGTGGCGAAGACACAGGGACTGCAGTCCCCGCCTCGATGGCCGAGAGCAAAGCGTGGCGAACCTGAACGTACCGAAAGAACTCCCTCTCACTCAATTCGTACTCACTCTGCAGCGCTGCGAAGGATTTAACCGCACCCTTCACCCAAAGGTCACCTACTCTGCTGATGCCAATCGTGTCCCAACGCTCGAATCCCTTCGTCGTCCAAAGGCTTCCCAATCTGTCAGACGCAAACAAGGGGGTCGCGCCCGTCAAGCGATCATTCCAGCCCATGGCCACATTCGCAGCCTTCCACAAACGTACTGCAATCTTAGTGGGACCGGTTAAGGTCCTCCCAGCCGATCGAGAGTAAAGCGCTCTGTTAAAGTTGCCGCCAGGCAACAAAAATCTATCCATTTCGAAGGCCGGATTCGGACCAGGTTAGTAGGTGGCATGGTTAATAGCAGATAGCTGGGAAGCCCAATAGTACCTCCTGATGTCCGGGAGCGCGATGCCCCCGTCGTACCAGGGGAGAGTCAGTTTTGCAAGAGCAATACGTGCACGACCGCCCCAAACAAGTCTCCTTTGTAAGCTCTCTACTTCCCGGAAGTAGGCCGCCGGAATAATATCAAAGGAGTTCTGGAGTGCGTAAAGAAATCGGGGAAGAGATATCATTTTAAAAAGTGCCGCGCGACCGAGGGGGGACAAGGGAAGCTTACACCAATGGGCCACGTCTAACCTCAATCTCCGAAGTGGAGAGAGGAGATTATGCTCGTAGCAGACAGCCGGATCCAATGAGACGTACACCCCCAGGTACGTAAAGCCGGCGCTGGACGCCTTAATGGGAAAACGAGAAGGCAAGAGAGGAAAGTCACCGGATATAGCATAGACACAAGATTTGGACCAGTTAATGATCAGACCAGAGTTCTTGCCGAAGGAAGTGAGGATGTCAAAGAGCACATTGAGTGACTTACGTGGTGAAGTGAGGTACAAGAGAATGTCGTCCGCGTACAACGAAACACGATCCTCGAAGCCAGGGGCCCACTGGATCCCTCTTATCGACAGTTCCCAATGGAGCCAAGCAGCGAGCGGTTCCAAAGCTAACGCGAAGAGCAGGGGAGACAACGGACACCCCGGCCTAGTGCCCCTCCCAAGAACAAAGGGCCGGGAAACCCTCCCATTAACGACCACCTGTGCCAGCGGGGCAGCGTATAAGAGTTTAACCCAATTAATAAATCCCGCCCCGAAGCCAAACTTTGCGAGGGCGGCCCAAAGATACGGCCATTCTATCGTATCGAAGGCCATCGTGGCGTCCAAGGAAACCAAGATGGCCGGCCCTGAAAGATATTCCGCCCTTGCAAGCACGCCATGTAGACGCCGCAAGTTAAGGGCCGTATTCCGGTGCGGGATAAAACCGGATTGGTCCGGATGCACCAAATCACAAATAACAGTAAGCAGGCAGTTCGCAAGAACCCTGGCAAGGATTTTCGGCTCTGCGTTCAGCCGAGAAATAGGCCTATACGAGGCACAACGGTCCCGAGGCTTACCGTCCTTGGGAATCACGACGATAGTGGCCAAGTGTTGGTCATCAGGGAGAGAGCCGAGTTCAAGCGACTCCGAGAACATACGACGAAGAAATGGCGCAAGTTTATCCGGTTGCAATTTATAGAGTTCAATCGGGAGTCCGTTGGGGCCCATAGCCTTGCCTGAGCGAAGGGAACGAATCGCAGTTGCAATCTCGTCAACCGAAAGTGGGGCATCCATCTGCTCACGCTCCTCCACCGACAAGCAGGGCAAAGCGATATCCTTCAACAAGTGACGAGAGTCAGCCTCATCTCTAATAGACACAGGGGAGTACACAGCACAGAAGTAGTCCGCAAAACACTCCACAATCTCACCAGGGTCAGTCACACTCACTCCCTCCGATGTCTGAAGCACGGGGACCACTCGATTCACTCTCTCCTTCTTATCAAGCCAAGCAATCAATTTTCCCGCCTTATCCCCAGCATCATACAGTCTACCCTGCTGTTCCCTATACATTGTCCGAGCAGCATCTGTAACAAGGGACTTATATTCGAACTGCTTCAGGCTGAGGGCATGGAGCCCATCCTGAGTGACACCCATCTCCAAGGCAGCCTCCAACCCCGATATCTCAGCCTCCAATGCAACCACCTCCCCGTTCTTAGCTTTCTTGGCCTCCACGATCAGGGATAGGGCGTGTCCTCGGAGGACCGTTTTGAAGGCCTCCCACAGGGACACAGAGGACAAGACGGACCCCTCATTCTCCAGAAAATACTGATCAAGCGACTTAATAAGACCCTTGCGAATCTTGGGGTCACGCAAGTACCAGGGGTTAATGGGGGCGATCCGCCCAGCGGATCGCGTCCCGGTGTCGAAGAGGAGCCACAATGGGGAATGATCGGAGATGCCCCGGGCCAGGTGCTTAACCTCCCGGACCCGGGTGGTCTGGGCCGCGGGCATTAGAAAATAATCTAGTCTGGAAAGACTCCCGTGGGCCCCGGAGTGGAATGTGTATTGACTCTGTGTCGGATGTATCAACCTCCAGCAGTCCACCAGACCGAAAGTGTCCAAGAACCCGCCGAGCCACGCCTGGGCAGCAGAGCGGGCCCTGGGAGGGTAACGGTCCAGCTCGCCAGAAATCACGGAATTAAAATCCCCACCCACAATCAGGAGACTATCAGGAAGTTCAAGTAACATACGACCCACATCAGAAAAAGTGGAGGTCTGGAGGCCCGGGGGAACATAGACCGAAACCAATGAAAGAGTTTGCCCCTCCCACCGCCCAGTCAAAGACGCATAGCGCCCTCTATCATCAAGAGTAACTTTGTCAATCTCAAGCGGGAGGGAAGAGCGCAGTAAGATGCCCACCCCTCTGGAGCCAGTGGTGAAGCCAGAGTGTGCGACCAGTCGGTAGCCCCCCCTGTTCATAGCATGACATACATTTCCCACCAAGTGCGTCTCTTGAAGAAATACCACGTCAGGGGCCAATCGACGCAAATTTTGCAACACAACCCCCCGTTTGATACGGTCCCCCAATCCGTTGACGTTCCAAGACATCAGTTTCAACCCGCCCCCCCCCCATCTCAACACAAGAAGCTGGAACCCCCGTGCACGCAGCCAGACACCTGAAACTGAAAGAAAACAATAGCACCGCCTTGAAAAGAAAAAACACACAACCCATCCACCACTGCCACCCTCCCACCCCCACACCATTGCCACCCCCCCCACCCTGCACCCCTGCGGACTATACAGCCCCCCCAACTTGCAGTGTGCCTGTCGCCCTAACAATCCCATGCTACAAAAAGACCCCAGAGGAGGAAAGGGACCCGTCCCCGCCCGCACCCAGACGAAACATTAATAGACAAAATATACAGTTGAGGTAGAACCTGGCTGAGCACAGAAGGAATTGTCAAAGTGGAGGACCAAGAATTATTCCTGCAGAGGCCCACCACCCTCGGCACCGCCAGTACGCCCAGTTCGGTCTCCCGGTTCCGGCAGGGAATCCAACCAGTCACTCACTGTGTCGGGGCGTTCAAAAAAGAGAGTCCGCTCTTCATATTCCACACGAAGCCTGGCAGGGAAAAGCATAGAGTATTTGATGTCCAGATCTCGAAGACGGCGCTTCACCCCCTGAAAGCTCATTCTCTGTTTCTGAACGAGTTGGGTGAAGTCCGGAAAGAGGTTGACGGAGGAGTTCTCATATTTGACTGGGCCGTGTATCCTCGAGGCCTGCAGGATTGCATCCCGGTCTCTGTAATGAAAGAGTTTTGCAATGATAGGCCTCGGGGGAGCGCCTGGTCGAGGCCTACCGCCCGGGACCCGATGGGCACGCTCCACGGCGAAGAACTTGCTCAGGCCGGAAGGAGCAAGATGATTGAGGATGAGATCCTCGACCATAAGGTCCACCGGACGATTGTTGGAAGTCTCCGGTACACCTATGACACGGATATTATTGCGTCGTGCCCGACCTTCGAAATCCTCCAGCCGCCGGGACATCGCGTCGTTGGCAGACTTTAGATCGCCAAGAGTTGCCTGGAGGTCTGATACATCCGTGACAAGAGTGGATGTCCTCAAGTCCAGCGATTGAACCCTCTCGTTAGTCTTAGAGAGATCCGCCCGGATTAACGTAACATCAACGGCAACAGTGTCAATTTTACGGGCCAGAGCCTCGTACTGCTGGGCGATGGTCTCCTTTATGCCGTTGATGGCTCCCATAACGTCCTGCAGCGACAGTTCCGTGGGGACGGACGGACCCCCACCGGAGTCCTCCATGACGGCACCCGCCGGCCCGGGGGTCCCTTTACCCTGGGTATAGCGATCCATGATGTTACTCTGGACCGGCCCTCCACGCAGGGATGTCTTGGTCTTCCGTTTCTCGGGATCCCCCTTGCCCCCCATGTTGGGCGATGGTCACCGGCGGGTACCGATAACAAAGGGGGCACCAGCAGAGCAGACACAGACTGTCCGAGAGCCCGCTCGGGAGAGTTGAGAAAAAGGCACAAATCAGTCCAGTACCAAGGCCGGAGGACGCCCCAGCCGTGCAAAGTGGCTCCTCGATCAGGACATGCAGAAGTGCAAAAGCGAAACTGAAAGTGGGGGCGCGGTCATTGGCAAAGCTCCGATGCCGTTGTTGTTCAACTACTCCCCGGCCCCACGGTTCACCAAAGCACCGGGCACAGCTCCCAGGTGGGCCTCCAAAATGCAAGACGCTGTATTTCAGGTCTCCCCGGTCCGATTTTCGTTCTGAGAAGAGTTATGGGTTCAGCCAAGGTTCATCCTCCAGAATCAATCCACAAATCCAGGATAATGTCAGGATAAGTTACGAGGAGCGGCAAGGGTCCGGGGAGCCCTGTGCTCATGCGACCATCTTGGATGCGCGCGAAGCTCCTCTCTTACATTGTTGTTATATACATATATTTTTCATTCTTGATGTTCAAACAGTACTTTCTGTTGTGAATTAATTCTAAGGACACCTTTGTTCCTCAAACTCATCTCAAAGTGTTATACTCATCTTTTCTTTGATTGTTTAAACAAATGTATTTGTCTGGGGAGGGAGAAGTGTGGTATTCTGTCTACCAATGCCATCCTGCCTCTCCCGTAGAATGGTATGTTCCCAGAGGCAGTGATGATGCATTAGAATCTTCATGAGAGCTTTGACAGTTGAAGATTCGTCGTTGGTGAAGGTGCTTAATAAAGTGTACCTCTTACCTTAAGTTGACTCTGGCTCATCCTTAAGACACCACAACCCCCTAACCTTTTCTGAGATCCACAGATGAATCGTGCCATGACACAGGTAAGATTCTTTTTGGTTTGAGATGTGTGGGGTAAATGGAATTGTTGAGAAGACGTGGGCACACAAAAATGTAGGGTGTGATATTGTGTTTGATATTATGTCTGTTTTTGGAAATTATGAAATGCAGATGTAGATACCCAATATCGATCTGGGAAGAGGCAGTATGTCTGATTCATGTTTTATGGTACATCCTGACTGCTATTTGGGAATCATTTGATATGATGTTTGTATTTTAAATACTAAGACATGTGAGGAGATGTCCTTGTTCTATCAATGCTAAGGGACTTTGCATGATTTAAGTTCTTTTGTACTGCTTGACTATTATATGGCCTGCTTGAGGGCAAGTTTGAGAGGCCATTCTTCTCTTCGCACACAAACTTTTACTATTTTAGCAACTTATTAATGAATAATGAACCATGTTTGAGTAACCATGTATTTTAGAGTCCGGACACTGTACAATTAATTGAGCACTGCAGTATTATGTAATGTGGATTTACCTAGTGACACAGACATATGATGAACCCTGTTACACATAGATCTACACTATTTGTTTCCTTCTACGCACTATGAGGCAATAGTGTTCTTATATTTACCCTCCTGTTACAAGAGAAGCTCTAAGAGTCATTCAGTCTGCACATTTCTCTGTATTTTTTACTTTGTAAAGTACTGTATATGGATTTTCCCATGATTTCAAAGAAATGACATGATAAAAGATGCCGCACATAGCTATGAGTAGTAAGTTAGTCCGCTTTTTGTTTTTAGTATGTTAATGTAAATGCACTTTTCTAACCAGGCCATGCACGTGAACAAGGCCATTATGATGCAGCCGAAATGCGCTATAAGCCATTTTTCTGGAATAACCACCTTTGTACTGCTGGAGCCCCTCAGTCATGTTGTTCTAAGGACGAGGAGGAGAAATGTTTTATATATATATGGCCGGATTAATTTTGAGGGGTCGTATAAGCCATGCAGCGTGAAAATGACATTGCACATTTCATCTAAACAATCGTACATGAGAACTCTGAAAAACAAAATGCTTTCCATCAGGCTGTGAAGAATGTAACACACGCAAACATGGCAGCCGGGAAAAGAGGTATTTGACCTTGAACTGTGTTTGTCCCTCATCACTGGCTATGATTATGTGCCTCTCCAATGAGATCGTTTTGAAATGTATTTAAACCTGCGCAATAGTTAATGCCAAGTTGACATGCACTGAAGAAGGCAAGACGCCGAAATGCATTTCCAATAAATTATTTCAACAGACTGCATCCCGTGAGTGCTCCGCATTTTGTAGCCTGAATATTTCCGTGTATTTTTTTTTTTTTTTTTATTTATGTATATATATATATACCCTTCCTCAATAAACGTCCATTTGACAGTGGGAGCACTTTAATCAGCTGGTGCCCGCGTCGAGACCAGGACAGGGTCTCGCAAAATTAATTTTCCAAAGAAAGATAACGCGGCACTCCTCCTGATGGCAAATGTTATTTTATGCAAATCGTGACTTCCTCCTACGCATTTCGAACCGAAGTTCCTGATCACGGTAGAGTGTTGTTTTAGTCCTTCTACAATTTCTAATTATATATATTTTTCTTTAACTAGTGCATTATGGGTTTGGTAGTTTTTCATATTATTCAACAAAACTTTATTATACAATCCGCTATATTTACTCTGGCTTGGTTAGCGAAACTGAGCGTTACAAAGCAAAGAGTGTTTTTTATTATTGTTAGTCTCAAGCCATATTACGCTTCAGTTTGAGCTTCAACCGCCAATTTGTAAGTGCGGGGAAGCCTCGAATTTCTTTGATCATTGCTGTGTGTTTCACAGTTGATCTATCATGGGATGAGTTTAGGGACTAAGTGTCCAAATATAGATATGGGCTGAGTGCCCTTAGACTTTGATTTGGCTACTCCCTTCACCAGCCAGACAGAGAGCATACATGCAACAATACCAGTTGTTATAAGTTGCTTATTCTTGGGCTGATTACAATGTCTGTTTATGCTCTTCATATTGAAATATTTCACACATGGAGTTCCGTCATACACGTTTTTTCTTCTTATTTATACCCTTACACGGTTTCATGGTTTGTTGTTTTCATAAGAGTTCATATGATTAAGTACTTAAGTTCCATTGGGTTTTTTGCCAATTGTTCAACGATTGTGACTTCCTCTTTGGATTCATTTCTTCGATTGTTCATGGACTTTCAAAGGTGAACATACATCTCCTCATCCCCATTCAATCCCAGAGGATGTTTCGTTTTGAATCTCATAATCATACGAGATTCCAATCTGCGTAATTTCTGTACTCGATTGCCTCCACGTTCATTCAAAGGGACTGTTATTAGTCCTGAATATTTGATGTCTAGCCATGTTTTTTCTTTGTGGGTGGTCATATGTTTGGCAATGGCATATGTATTATCCATATTTTGTATTGCACGTATATGTTCTAGTATAAGTTTTTTTAGGGGACAGATTGTACTCCCTATGTATTGTTTTCCGCAGAAACATTGGAGAATGTATACCACATGTGTGGATTCACATGTTATGGATTCCTTTATTGCAAGTACCTTGCCGGTGGGATCTGTTAAATTCTTCAAGTTTTTTCCGATTTTACAGGCCTTGCAGGATGTACATTTTGTGAAGCCTTTGGACCTTGACTGTAACCATGATTCTGTTTTTTTATTTTCAAAATGGCTTCTCACCAGATGGTCTGTGAGGTTGGGTGCTCTTCTGAATGAAATCAAGGGCCGATCTCCAATAGAGTTGCCTATATCCGGATCTTTTTTCAGTATATTCCAGTATTTGGTTACTGTTTTTTGTATTTTGTAGCTTTCTTTGCTATAAGTGAGTATCAGCCGTGGTTGATTGTCATTAGATTGTATTGTTTCCTTGTCGATTTCTGAGTTGTCACCTATGTTTATGCTCTTTTGTTTCTTGCTTTCTTTCTCTTTTTTGGTCAGTAATGTGTCCGCTCTACTTTTCTGTCTTGCTTTCATTTCACCCCGTTTTATATCTGCATGTTTGTATCCACGTTGTTTGAAACGTTCTTTCGTTTCTTCAAATTTCTTTTCCATTTCTTGTTCCTCTGAACAATTTCTCTTCATCCTTAGTAGTTCACCATGAGGTATACTCTTCTTAAGTGCCTGGGGATGGAAACTTAATCCATGGAGCAGACTATTCGTCGCTGTCTTTTTTCGGTGTACTGTTGTGTGCAGCTGATTGTCTTTGACGTAGACCTTGGTGTCCAGGAACTCAATCTCTTTGGAACTCAAATTATATGTGAATTTGAGACCAATGTCGTTCTCATTGAGCTCAGTGAAAAAAGCCTGAAATTGTGTTTCAGTTCCCTTCCATAACAGGAACAGGTCGTCTATAAAACGTAGCCAAAGGGCTACGTTTGTCATATGATGATCGTTTTCTTCTCTCCAAGCTATGTTCTTCTCCCACCACCCCATCATGAGATTCGCATAGCTTGGAGAGAAAGAAACTCCCATCGCGGTACCACAGCATTGTGCATATATCTTCTTGTTGAATAGGAATATATTGTTATATAGGCACATTGTGATCATGTCGATCAACATATTGGAATGCTCTAATTCATTCATTGGTCTTTGCTTGAGAAAGTATTGGATGGCATTTAATCCCTTTTCGTGGTCGATTGAAGTGTACAGTGACACCACGTCGATTGTCACCAGTAGGTAAGTTGGTTGCCATTCAGTGTCCATCAATATACGTAAAAAGTCCCCACTATAACGTGTGTGAAACCTATGGTTTTTTAAGTGAATTTGTACGGTTTTTTATATGCTAAGATATGTTTTTTTTTTTTTTTCAGGTTTTACACCATCCCCCACCGTGCGCGCTCTGTGGGCACTCGGTGCGCTTTGCGCACCGAGCGCCCACGTTTCACAGTGCGCGCTGGGTGCGCGCACCTCGCGATTTTTAAAAAAAAAAAATAGTTTTTTTTCCCCTTGGGGGTCCTTCTGTGACCCCCTGACCAAGGCTAGTGGGTCAGGAACTGTCAACTCTGCCCCATTTTCACGTTCTCCATCTTTGATTTTCACCCCCTCAGACTGCGAGAGACAAAATGGCGGCCGACACTTCCTGGTTTCGACCGATTCGAATGTTTACCGACAACTAACAACCAATCAGAATTGTGCTCGCGCACGGCAGGGTGCGCGCACCCAGCGCGCACGGTGCGCGCGTATAGATATTGATATGCTTTTAAATGCTAATTTCTCAGGAAATACTGAACAGATTTACACCAGACCTGCGAAAGGCACTTCCTTGACCTTATGGCTACCTCTCTGCCAAATTTCAAATAATTGTGTTCAGCCGTTCGGGCTGTAGCTGTGTCTAAAGGTCCGATGGAAAAATGCATGGGGAAAACGTGTTTTGGGACCCCCCTTTTTTCTCGGCCCCCGCTTGACGAATCACCCTGAGACTTTCAGGGTAGGAGCTGAACGGAGCGCCCCATTAGTTTTGAAAATTTCGCGAGGATTCGTATACATATATATATATAGCTACTTTTGAGGTATGTAAAAGAAATGCTGTGGTAACGTGGCCCTCAAAACTCGAGGTTGACGCAAACAGCCCTGGTTGCCAACCCCTCTTTTGTCAGCCCTGCATTCAGTGTAACCAAGTGATAACCTGTTTAAAGAATTGAATAAAGACTTTTCTACATTGAGTTATTGAGTTGCATCTGTATGTGTTATGGTGGCCTAAGCCAAATCCAAACCTAGAAACTTTTTTGTAGTGTTAAATACTCTGCAGATGGCGCCCCAGTTCAGATGCCTTGAAAGGTGAACTGTTTACTTGTTGCGAGATGACTTTTCTGGCAGTATGAGAGGACTACTTACATCGGTCCAGCTGTAGTGATACCCGTCCACGTTAAACACCGGCATGATGTAGAAATACAGCTGGTTAAGCATCTGTTTCATGGCAGGGTCTCGCTGATATGTTTCAATTGCCTAAACAAAAAAACAAAAAAAAATGTGTTAACAGGACACAGAAATCCAAGGGCATATTTTCAAATTTAACAAAGTCATTTTTATGTGAGTTCACAAATACTTCACATCTCCGCACTCCTAGGAAGATGTTTGCTTGTGTAGTCTTTCAAATGCAGCATTTTCTGTGTTGTATTTCATCCTGCGACAGACAGGCTGGAATACATCACAGAAAATGCTGCATTTGGGGCTGTCTCAAAAGCAGACCTGCCAACTCACACTGCCACCGTGTGACATACGATATAGGCTACCTTCACACGGTCACCTGTTGAGGAGCCGATATGACACAGTGGAGAGAAACCAGCTGGAAATCCCTGTTAACTTTGGATTTCCATCTCGTTTTCGGAGGCTTGGAACTGCTGATGTCCATAAAGGGGTGTGAAAACACCCCAGGACATCGGAAACAGACTCAGCAAGCTTTTCTTGTTTCTTTCGGAGGAGAGGGTTTGTTGGCTGGGCGTGGCAGGGCACAAGTGGCTCTTAAGTACTTCTCAGCCCCCCCCCTCCTCCAAGGCCTCACCCCCTGCTGACACGGTGACATTTTTGTTTTTGGTTGGCAGGTCTATTACAAGGCATTTTTCAGGCATATGTCAGACTTAAGCTGGGGCATGGGTTGGTCAGTAAGATGGGGGTGGGGGGGGTGGGGGGGGGTGAGCTTTATATTTTTTGGCAATCAGGGTGGCCTCCACCAAACCCCCTTGAAGACCTAATGTGTGAGTAGCTCATTTTATACCTTGATACTCACTGCCTCATGTCTGTTACTGCCCTGATCAAACAAACTGTTTGCTCCTCAATGCTGGCTGACACCGGTCCCCCGATCTCTGTGTCTGCCCTGTCTTACTGCCCTACGGTGAAATACTTGTTGCAGGATACCTGGCACCATGTACCTTGTACTCTATCTGAGCTGCTCCTATCTATATACCGTTTCTCACTCAACCGCCTACTGGTTCCTATTTTTCTTTACTTTATTATTTCCCTTCTTATTATTTGTAAACTTTTTGGGTGCTGTATTTTATACTGCCTTGATTTGTTGCGACCCGCCCTAGTTTTGATATACGTTAATGGTTATTCTACGGCAGCCTCCTAACCCGGTTCCTCTGTACCAGTCCTAGGCTCTTCAATATGCATCTTTTTGTATTCCTTTGCTGTTTCTCCCTCTCCTGTTCATTTGTTTTTGAAAATGTTCAAAAAATCTTCTGAAATAAAACAAAAACCAACATTATACGACAAGCAGAGTAAATCAGAGAGGCCTAAGGGGCAATGGAAAGGTAGAGGAATGCGAATTAGTAGAAGTACTAAGAGAGAAAATACAATAATTTGTTAAATAACCAATATTTTTGAGGACTTTCAGAACAGAGAGGGAGAGAGTGTGTGTGTTTTTTTCTGTGTATGTAAAATTAGTGGTGAAATGTAACTACAACTCACAATACCGGACTGAAAGCACCTGTACCAAACTATCAGAAAATGCATTTATTAGGGGGGCTGTAACACCCCAAACACGCTCCCTGAAGCTATGCCCCTGGACTTAAGACACCATAAAGCTGAAATCTATGACCGCACAACATTTGCAAGATTTTCAAAGGCAGTTGTTCCACAAATTAAATTCCAAATGGATGTACAAAACGGGTGTCCCAGGCGACCGTGAGAGTGGTGGCAAAGGGCATTACACAATTCGTGTGAACACTCACTGTAGTAATTTTTGGGGTATGCACAAACCTTCGGACATACATTTATTATCTGAGTGCCTAACTTAAACGGAAATGCAGATGTGCCGAAGGGCAATATGATGCAGTAGTGCATGGAGTATTTTGAAGGTGTCTCTGGGGGAGTACACCAGGAATATTTCGTTACTCGGAAGAAAAGAAGAGTTTTTTTTTTAAAGTGTGATCATTCTTGCTTTTTCCTATCCCTAAATGTGGAAATGTGCACGTTGGGCAAATATAAACGTGTAGGCTTAAGGAAACAGGTTTCTACCACCAATGTACGTAAAATGTCATTTCATGACGGACACCGCCATCAAGAGACTTCGTGGCGATAAATATTCAGCACATGGCAAACAAACTGGGCTATAATTCAGGGCAATCACAAACTAAAAGACTAGCCACCCCCAACACCTGTAAGAGGCGTTGTTTTCGCCTCCTACGGAGCGATGAACCATATTCCAGCGACCTGAACTTCCGCAGAGGAGAGTTCCAGACACCTGGGAACAGGCAGCAGACAGACCGCCCACATGTCTGCCCTTCACAGTCGACTGTCAGCTGGCCTCATTTGACAATGCAATCATGGGGAAAAGATATAGGATTTTAACGCCTTAAGTGATCACAGATTTTGCACATGTAAAGGCGGGTACAGGTGACACACAGGGCTCTGCATCGGATGCTCTGCTCCCCCGCAGCCTCTGCGGCTCTTGCCTGCGCCCTGGGATGCAGACAGATTTCCAAAGGTTGTGCAGCACCCTTAGCACAACGTCCTGGATCATTTGGACCATGTAGGATATGCAGGCGTTTCCAAGTAGAGGCTGTTACATGTGTCTTGCCTTAACAGAGCACACGCTGCGTCTGCTGCACTGTGTGTTTCATTTGGGAGAAAGGGCACGTTTTTTCGATTTCAATCCGTTTTAGTCGTGTGTGGCCCATCTACTGATTGACTGCTGTCAGGCATGGCCTAGTGTGTCATGCTGACGTGTGAGCTGGCCACATAGTAATACGTGTTTGTTGACATATGACAGGGCACAACAGCCAAAGACAGGATCAAAGAAAACAGAGGCCAGACAGACATTGAACAGGATTAGTGAAATATATTATCTCTGGGGCCTCCGGTGGACACCTCCAACTTTTCTGTAAACCAGTTCACCACTACCCCCGCATGCCTATGTCTTGCAATCACTGCAGCATTGGCCATGGCCGACTGGATCAAATGCGGCAGAGAAACCCAACAGGATCACTCCTATTGCATCGCTCGGGCGCAGAATCTTCTTGATTTCGACCGAGTTGGACACCAGCGTGGTCTAGGTGCCCTCCCCTGGACGGAGGTTAGTCTGCCAGGAGTCTAGGATATCGGTCGTCTCAAGATAGTTAGGAAGATGCCTAGCGATCAAATGTCCCAACATTTTCCTCAAGTGGGAAGGAGAGTCATTGGTCGATTGGTGTTAGGAACAGAGCGGTCATGGCTGTACTTCTTGGTCAGGGGTGACACTACCCCCTGCGTCGAATCACCTGGAGCCACCACCCTGGTGACGAGGCTGCTATCATAAAGAGTGGTTACTGCCGCTTATAGACTCTGCAGGTTTACTCAGTACTATCATTGGACAGCAGTCCTTCGATTAGCGTGACTTGAGCGTTTGAATGGGGGCCTCATCTTCCACCAAAGTATTAAAAACACGTTTCCCACAGCAGGCCCATTCATGCTTTATCATGTGGGCAGAGATGTGGGCACTGCAGAGCAGCTTGACCTTTGTTGTTCTAATATATGTCAGATCTTTGTGGTAGAAAATGCAGCTAGCTCATCATAAATTCTTGAGACCTTGGAAGAGTCTTGCTAGACATGGCGATTTATGAACACTTTTACAGTGGCAAACACTTAGTTAGTACACAAAGTTAGCCTTTGATTTGTTTCTTAAAGGCGGCTTTATCCGCCCCTAGTAGTTTTACCTTTGACTACTTTCTGCTTCACTGGTTTGCAGTTTTTGCCGCTCCAAGAGCATCGGAACACCTAATCTTATGCATTTATTCTATGCAGTGTATTAATTAATCACAAGATGTGCCTTCATTTACATGAATCTGTGACTCCGCCCCTTTGTCTTCTCAACGTATCACACACAGCACTGAATAGAAGCAAATATATCTCTTGTAAAGTAGGGCCACAGATGCAAACATAGCCAAGATGAGCAACGTAACAGCTAAAAAGATGAACTGACCCTGCACAGGTTCCCAGGGCTGCCTTGTTAGGCAGGTGGGCATTCTGGAGGCACCCTAGATGCTCTCCACATTTCCCTTTAGTTTATGACTACAATGGTTCACCCGTGTCTTCCTCAGGCAACATGGGCGCCATTTTTGTCTGCACCAGGTTGCCCTTGTCCGTGGAAGCAGTTGCAAGCTGTTCCATGAAGATGTATTTGGTAACTGTATTTTTACTCTCTCCAACTCTCTTCACGCTTAAGTCAAGACCCCTCCTCCTTGTCACTTTAGAACTGTTGCAGTGATAAAGGCTTGCTTCTCAAGCTCTACGCATCTGGTTGAGATACATGGATGCTTAGCACGTCACGAGCACTTTCAGTGACGTAAATGTAGCAGATCACAGTCACTGGCGCAATAAAGGTGAAATGGACCCTAATGCAAGCAACGAACATGGGTCCCTGTAGTACAAACCATCTGTATTTGAGAACAGAGTGGCCTTCACAGCTCTGGGGCCAGGTGCCACTGCACCTGCTTCACTACTGATAGCTACGTCCATGGCTGGGGCAGTTTCCGTCCTGTCCACTAAGCACAGCGTTGGCAGATTTGATTATTTCAGATGGCACATCACTGACCGCTTGTTTCATTGCCAGGTTGCACGTCCATGCCGAGTTTCCATTATACTCTCTTATTTCTCTGTAATGCTCCGATGGAAGATGAGTCCCAGCCTCGACTATCGCCAGATAGTGAGTGCATAATGCGCTCTCGGTTGTCCTCGAGTATCGCAGACTGATAGTTTCCTTTATGCACAGTTCGCGCCCGGCAGCCGGGCTCTGCGATGCTCTGTTGATAAGCTGTGGTCGGTTGTCTGTTATGCTCTGTTGTCGCATCATTGACAGGTACAGTATGCACAGCCAGCACTCCCTGACCGGCGTCCACAGCGCCCATTTAATAACTTATTGACAGTTTCAGACATGCCCAGTCAGCATATGTTTGGCCCCTGCACCTAGGCAGGGCTAGAGGCCTCCTGCCCTCCAGATGGCCACATCCAGACCCCTGAAGGGACTCCCTCACTGCTTCACCACCAGGACTCAAGGGGCCTCAGTGCAGATACAACGAGCGGGTTGTTTCCATCAGGGCACAGTGGAGACAAGGCTGCAATGCACAGGCTTCCTGGTGCCCACATTGACTGACCTCCAAGCTTCATGTGAGCTCATAGGTGCAGAGTCTGACCCTTAGCATGTGCACAACCCCACAAGTGCACTGTGTGCACAGCCTGAGCAGCGTTGATGTCTGTGCAGATGCTACACACCGATGTCTGTGGTGCCCCACAGTTGCATCTGCTGTACACATTCTAGCGGATTGGTTTATACAAGGTGAAAACCAAGGGTTTCCGAAGGGGCTACCTGTCAGATTTTGGAACTGTAGCACTTACACTAACACTACAGCACCCATAGGAACAATAGAGTGAAACTCACTTACCCGACCAGAAAAAGATCTAAAACTTACAAAAAAATTCTGGCTCAACCGTTAAGTTGATCATAAAAAATGCATCAGCCAATTACACTCTACTACCAATATACATCTGTATGTCGTGTGAGAAATCATACAAATACCACTCTTTACTAAATGAATCACACTATTATATCTTAAAGCGCTAAGGGACCTCAAGTCCGGCTGTCCAGAAGGTCACCGGAACTTTTTCAAGCGCCTAAAAGCAGCTGCCCCATGACACCTTAACACTTATGTCACAGGAACCGATATCTAAAATATAAACTTCCAAATGACCCTCAGTGTGACGCAACTCGAACCTAACCCACACCGCACTAGTTATGGGTTCTCACGTGCTGGTGCCCAAAGAGTACCAAGGCCCACTCTGTTCACTGCTGTGCAGTTAGCACTTAAAACCCTAATGATTCTGCTGGTCACTTCTCCCCTGCGCTCTCTCCCTTTCTACCATGCTTCCTCAATATCTCCTTCTTATCACTCATTGGTTCAGAGCGTATGAGTGCCAGATGCACGACCCTTGACTTGGCTGCAAGGAATCTCAAGTTTCATCTTATAAACCCCTATTTCAGATTTTTCACTCTCACTTTGCAGCAATCATATGGTTGATCTTCCTGTTGTCTCCAACTAAACATAAGCATTGACCAAGCCAATAGGTCTTGCCTTGGCAACCTGACTTGGCTGATTTTTCATTTTGTTGTTGAAAGCATACACCGCAAAAAAAACAAAAAGAAGAAACAAATGCCATTTGCTCAAAATTGTAATTCTAATTGTAAACAGTGTTTATGTAGCCCTTACTAAACTTGGCGAGGCTTTGAGGCACTTTGCAGCGAGTAGCATGCTACTCCGGAACCCCAGGGTAGCGGTAAATAGGTTGTAAAATGTGCTTCCTTTTTCTTGCAGGATTAATTGTGTTAAGTTTATGCTTTCGGCATGTCATACATTTACTTTAGTGTTTTGAATAAGGATAGATTAATTTTAATGGATTAGTAAGGATAGATGTCAAATGTTATTAGGAGTGGCAGACATGTGCACCTGTAAGTTGATTGATTAGGTTGATGGGAGTTTAGAAAGTATGTAGGAACTGCATTGTAGTCAGAAAAGATTGGGTTGTGTCAATGAGTGGAGGAAAAAGGAGACGTGAATGTATTTTTCTTAACATATTTATACATGTATATAGCATAGCCATACATACACACACATACATATACAAACTATACCTAGTCATATTACTATAAAATTATAAACCTATATTATATATGTGAGTTTATATAAAATATATATAATATGTTGTGTTACCCAGTGGTGATCACCACTAGGTAGTTATAGTTAGGATTGTGTTTCCATAGGTGATTTATTGTTAATAACTTTTGCCCTGTTTGACAAATCTCCACGATACTTTCCCAAAAAGTTCTACTATTTGACTAGTTTGCGCTTGGAAAGTTTTGGGGTGATCCGCCAAGTGGGGGCCAAGAAAAAGGGCGGGTCCCAAACACGTTTTCCCCCTTCATTTTTCCATTGGAACTTTAGACACAGGTACAGCCCAAACCGCTGAACGAATGCACACCACATTTGGCAGAAAGCGAGATCTTGGCCGGAAACAGCGCTTTTTGTAATTTGGTGTATATCTGTTCAGAAGTTTTTAAGCAATTAATGCTCAAAATATTTGTATATCTAGGGACGTAGAGGATCCGCAGAGCCAACAGCCCATGTCAATTCTCAATTACCCAGGATGTATACGCCCGCTCCATTGTTCCCAAGCATGCCGGACTGGTCATGGTCCCAACCCCCATCCCGTAGTGCTACCAGCGTGGGCAGGCGTGCACTGCTCCAATCAAATCGTGACTCTGGTTGCCGATAGGTCCGCCACAGTCACTGGCAGTCCACGGAATGGGTATCAATCTGCAGCCCGGTGAGATGCAACACCTCAGCCGTCTGCCCGTGGAGTACTGTCAGTCATTCATTGCATCCACCATCTTAAGGACGACTTTCACCACAGGACCCTCGACATACTGTGGTTTTCCAGCACCGCTAGTCCACAGATGGCCACTGCCTTCAGCTACAACTACTCATCATTGTGGTGATCCTGGTAGCATTAACTGCAAAGATTGAGACTAATTTGGAGGCGACACAAGAATCTCATAGGAGTGCGGCTATCTTGGAGCCAGGCACCCCCATGTACAATTAGTTATGTGAGCAGTACCTTGTACATTTTGTAAACGGAATTGTACTGCCAACACAGTATTTGTGGTACAACCAGTAAAGACTAGGAGGGCACTAATTTGCGAGTACATTATCCTTAATTACACAGTCAATAAAGGATGTAATGATGCAGTTATGAATTGCTACATTCTAAAACAGATACAATTAACTGAGGAATAGCAATCATCATTCTAAAATACCACAGAAGACAATATTAAATTGCTCACTCAGATCTATAAATATGTATATAACTTGTTTTGCAGCCAGATTGTTATGGAGTATGAATAAAGAAAATGGGATGAAAATCAAAACATATTTTTGGAACAAATCAATTATCAGGTGTCATGTCAGTGCATCCCTCTCTCTAAAATGTCTTTCTCAAAACAAAAGTTGTGATCAGATGCAAAACTAAGAGTCTTTCTTTTCGGATAAATTCTTCAAGATAACAAGCTTTTGAAATGATGTTTATGCACGGTGGCTCAGTGAGTTAAATACTCACCTCTTACAAGTGTGAACAGCACCATGCTCATCACCACTTAATCGTTTTAAGGTCAGTGCAGTTTTAAAGTATAAACGCCCCCTTATTTATAACCATCTTTATTCCATGTTCTCTTGTGCCAATATTGGTTTCTTTAGGTTTTAATGGCTCTGATGGTTTAAGTAGATACCTTAGAACAGGGGTCTTCAACCTTTTCTTAAATAAGAGCTACTCATGTTCAGTGAAAATCTTCCCGAGCTACTAATATCATTAGCGATGTAGTAGTTACCACATCAGAAAAGATTACATTAGTGGTCACCATATGCTTGATTACCAGCAGTGCTCACCTTAGTGCTTCTGGCGTGGTTGTCAGCATTAATTTAAAAAAATGAGGAATGCGTCTACATGGGTAATGTGAATGTATGACGTTACAACGCAAACATTTACAACACAGTTTTTACATCGCAACATCATTACAACGCATTATTTTACATCGCATGCCATTACATTGCATTTTTAGAAACTACATTTACAACGTATTCGATTACATCGCATTATACCATTACAACGCATACCATTACAACGCATACCATTACATTGCATATAAGGTAAGTGGTGGATAGTGTAGGGGTAAAAATTACTATTCTAACTCCAGTGAGTGCAACAGTAGGGTAAGTGTTGGATAGTGTAGGGGTACTATGTGTTGTAATGGTATGAGTTGTAATGACATGCAATGTAATGCCTGCGTTGTAGTGACATGCGTTGTAATGACATGCGTTGTAGTGACGCACGATGTAATGGCTGCTTTGTAATGACATGCGATGTAAAGGATGTTGCGTTGTAATGACTGCGATGTAAAGGTCGTTTCCCAGGTAATGCATACTATAACGGCAATGCCCTTAGCACAAAGTTAATGAAATTAGTTAGATTTTTATCGCTCAAATATAAGCTTTAAATCTATATATTGGAAACTCAACCATTTTGCTCTAAACATTGAATTCTTAAAATACACACAATTTAATTTCAAATACGTGTGTTTCAATTTTGGCATATATACATTTAATTCAACCAAGCAAAAGCTTCTAACTTAATTCACTGGGCTGCACGCACAGGAGAGCTACTTAAAAGGTAGCTGAAGAGCTATACAGTAGCTCACGATCTACTCGTTTGAGAAGCCTGCCTTGGAATCTGATCAGCCATTTGCCTTCCTATATCAGCAATAACTGATGCTCGTGTCGCTACAGCTCAGTGGAAAGTGCTTTACTACCCCACTTGTGCGCAACACGTGCTTACCTTGCGTTGCAGTGGTAAACAATACCCCCCTTCGTGGCTGTCTTTCCAATTTGATACCAGCAGTTAATGTGTAACATTTATAAATATTTTAGCTCACAACCTGCTGTCAGCCCAAACAACATTCTGCGAAAGTAAAATGAAGAAATACCTTGTTATTTTAAAATGAAATTGAGTGTGAGCCAGCATACTCGCGAGGGTTCAGGCTGCATTCACAAAAAACAGATGCTGCTCGCCAGAAAGCAGGTTAGTAAACCCAATGCTGCTTTGAGAGACGGCGTTATCTGCTGACGGGAAGCAGACCAGAAAGAGGTATAGTATAAACAACAAAGAAGACGCAAACACCAATGCAGCGGAAGGTGGAAAGACCCCTCCTCTCATCTTGGGGAGGGGATATGGTCCGTCGGCTAGACTGCCGACTTTGGTGCTGGAAACCAGGGTTCGAGCCTCGGGGTCGCGTCCACATCCTGTGATTCTGGGCAAATCACTTAATCTCCCCGTGCCTGAATCTGTAATGTAAATACGGTGCTCGTGTAAAGCGCTTCAATACCTTCGGGTCGAGTTCGCGCTATATAAATATGCAAAGAAAAAATCTTCATCATGATGATGACTATTATTAGTATTAGTCTCACCTTATCAAGTACTAAAACATAAAAGGAGCTTCTCCTACAGCAATCAATCAATTAGGGTTTGTAAAGCGCGGCTACTCACCTGTGAGGGTCTCAGCTGGGGAAGGAGGGGCGGTTGCGGATCAGACTGAGTTAATCTGAAGAGCCAGGTCTTGAGGTCATTCCTGGTCCTTGTTTTTTGGTCAGGCTACCCCATTCAATTCAATTTATTTATTATGTTTTGGCACTACAAAGAGGGCCACACAAACAAAATACACAAAATACATATACATATTCCATCATAAAAAGAAAAGATAAACAATTACAACATTCTCCATCAAAAAGGGCATACTACGACACAATCCTCCTCATTTCATCAATAAATATCTAAAAAACCTTTAAAAAAGTTAAAAATATTGAAGCAAAACATTTCATTGGGAGGGGTATATAAAGCTTTTAAAAAGGAATTCGCATCAAGGATTCCTAATTGTAGACAAATTGATTTTAACCACCTTAAACGAAGTAAACGCAATGCAGGACAAATAAACAATACATGAGTACGATCCTGTGCTGACATATTACAGAGATTACATAGGGGGGAAGACCCATACCATTTAGCCAAGAGGGAATTAAGCGGCAATAAATCTTGCCTCAAAAGAAACCAAAATCTCCGAATACCATGTGTTAAATTCCAAAATACGTAAGGTTGAACAAACTTCCTAGAGTAAGTATTACACAGTAGGGCACTTCGCTTCTTAGCTATCATGGATTCTTTATCCCTCCTGAAGCAAAGAGACCAGGAAGCCTGTTTCAAAAGAGATTTTAGTTGGGAAGAAGAAATAATAAAAATAGAACTCTCATCTAATTCAAGAAGTGCCACTGCCTTTCTGAAATTCTTAACAATTTGAGAGTGCTCTTTAAAACTTCCCAATAATTCTCTCTTGAGAAGGGATCTCAAAGTCCCCATTTCTCCTCTGGCGAGGCTGGCGACCCAACGTACTAATGCAGACAGGCCCTGTACCCAACTGCTACGCAGACCAAATTCTAGTCTAAGAGCAGCTGTAGAGCAAGCAGAATTCAGGGAGGTTAAAGACCTTAATAATTTTCCTTCAATCATATGAAGGAAGCCCCAGTGTTTTAAATCCACCAATTCTATTCCGTATAGGAGGGTTGAGGGGATTTTTGCCTTATAAACCTCCCTGTAGCGGAATAAAGAGAACTCAACCTTTTGCCTTGAGACAGGGCTTTACGAGAGTTGTTATCAATGTGTTGCCTCTCGCTCAGGTTTGCTGAAACAATTCTTCCTAAAAAGGTATATGATTTAACCACTTCCAATTTCTGCCCACCTACTGACCAACCATAATTCTCAGATTTGGATTTTTTCCTCCCTGTGATGCACATAATTTTACTTTTTGAGGCATTTATCTTCAAAAAGTGGGACTCAGCAAAATCATGTAAAGCCTGCAGATGATTAGCTAAGCCTTTAGGAGTTAAATCTAAAATTAAAATATCGTCAGCATATAAAAGGCAGGCTATAGTATAACCCCCCACTACCGGGGCTATACCAACACAAGATGCGAGCGAGTTTGGAAGATCAGCAATATACAGGGAGAACAACAGAGGAGCCAGAAGACAACCTTGTTTTAAACCATTAGTGGAGGGAATAGCACACGAGAGTCCCCTTTCTCCACCCTGTAACACTCGACACCAAGTGTCCGAATGTAGAGATCGTACTAGGTCTAATAGAAGAGGGGGCATACCTAATATAGCTAGCTTTCTCCACAGCAGAGGACGATCCACTTTGTCGAATGCTGTAGAGAAATCAATAAAAGCCGCATAGACTCCTCCACCCTGAACTCTTACGTATTTATCCAGGATAACCTGCAGGGCTGTAAGGTTATCCAAAGTACTATGCCCTTTGCGGAAGCCCGTTTGTTCAAGAGGCAAAATCTGATTCGCCTCGACCCAATCAGTGATTAAAGCTAGAAGGCATTTGGAAAAGACTTTTCCAATAGCATCAAGGAGAGCTATCTGACGATAGTTCATTGGATTATTCCTATCGCCCTTCTTGAACAGGGGCACCAAAATGCTCCCCTTCCAGGAGGATGGCACAGTCTTACTTGAAAAGCAAGCACTAAATAAAGGAAAGAGGATTTTACTCCATAGAACAGGATCTAACTTTAGTATCGAAATGGGAAGTTCATCGGGCCCCATAGCTCCAGAGGAACGCATATCCTTAATAGCCATTTCAATGGTTTTCTCTGAAGGGGCTTCAATAGAAAGCTCAACATCTCTCGGAGCTTCTAAGGAGCACTCACCTTCAAATGTTACGCCATTCCCAGCATAAAGGGCGGAGATAAACGACACCCATAATGATTCGGCAATAGGAATAGGATGAGGGCTGACTCTAGCTCCACAACCCTCTCCGATGAGAGACCAAAATTTTCTAGTATTGCCATGAATAACCGCCTCCCTTAATCTGATCCAAAGAGAATCCTCTTTTTCCTTTTTAAGTTTCTTCTTGATGCGACTTCTCCTTCTTTTTAACAAATATATTTTGTTTTTTAATTCAGTAGATCTACTCATTCCTGGTCATTGCATGAGCGAGGGTGATTTCCTGAGGTGGATGGGCAGGGTGTACCATGTCTTGGAGGTGAGGTAGCACAAGGACATTCCTCCGGTTCTGGTTTTGTGGATGGTAGCCAGGGCGGAGCGGAGGTGTCTGTTGGGTACGAGGAATGTGAGGCAGAGATTCAGGTATAAGTGTCCGGCATCATGATGGGCCTTGTATGCGTGGGTAAGCGGAGGGGGAGGCTGGAAGGCTCACAGGATGAGCACTTCTCTCTTGTCCAAATTGAGCTTCAGGCAGCTGTCCTTCAACCAGGTGATGAGTGCTTTCATTCCTTTGTGGAAGTTGTTCCTGGTGACAGTGCGTTCTTTGGTGAGGAAGAGGATCAGCAGAGTGTCGTCAGAATAGGAGACAATAGGAGACAATGTTGAGCTTGTGGTTCCTGACGATGGCTGCGAGAGGGGCCACGTAGATGTTGAAGAGGATGGGGATGAGGGAACAGTTCCGGCTGACTCAGCGGAACTCTGTCAGTTTTGAGACGTACGGTGGGAGTATAACCCATTGTGTTCCGCCGGTGAAGGAGGAGCGGCTCCAGTTGAGGGCCTTCTCTTGGATACCAGCGTCATGGAGTCTTGTGGCAAGGGTGAATTGGGAGACCGTGTTGAAGGACGCCGAGAGGCTCAGTAGGACGAGGGCTGTGGTTTCACCCTGGGCGAGGAGGGAGTGGATGACGTCAGTGGCGGCAGGGGGCAGACTCGGTGCTATGATTGCTTCGGAATCCAGATTGGGAGATGTCCAGGATGTGGTTGGCTTTGATAAAGTCAGCGAGCTGGGCGTTGATGGCTTTTTCGATGACTTTGGCTGAGAAGGGGAGCAGGGACATGAGCCTGAAGTTCTTGAGGTCTGTCAGGTACGCGGAGGGTTTCTTCAGGAGGGGGTTGATCTATGCATCTGTCCAGTTGTCGGGGAAGGTAGCGGTCTCAAGTGAGCGGTTGATGGTTCAGCATAGCTTGGGTACAATGGCTGAGGCGGCTCTGTGGAAGATGCGGAGCGGGCAGGGTCTGTAGGTTCTCCGGAGTGGATGCTGTCGTCCGTGGTGAATGGGGACCAGCTGTGCAGAGTGGGCTGGGGGGGTCGTCAAAGGTTGTGGTGATTGCTGGCACAGTGGGGTGGTCCTGGGTGTTGAAGAGTTCCTAGATAGTCTTGATCTTGTGGTAGAAGAAGGTGGCAAGTCTGTTGCAGAGGTCTTGGGAGGGTGGAACTTCTGTGGCCTTGCTGTTTGGTTTGGTGAACTCCTTGATGATGCTGAAGAGTTCTTTGCTATTGTGTGCGTTGTTGGTGATTCTGTCTTGGAGGGCCTTCTTCCTTGTGGTTTTGATGAGGTGGTGGTGTGTGGTGGTGGCTGCTTTGAAGGCAGAATGGGCTTCTAGGATTTTGTTGTCCCTTCATGTCTTCTCAAGCCGTCTATAGGTGTGCCTGGACTCTTGAAGCGCGGGGGGGAAACAGCTTGCTTTCTTGATGTGTTGTTTGCCAGTGGCAAGGGTATCGACGCAGTTTGTGATCCATTGGTGGAGGTTGCGTGCTGTGGTGTTGACATCTGAGGATATTGGTGGTGATGTGTCGTTGAGAAAGGTGGTGAGCTGATCTTCTGTGACTCTGTTTCAACTACTGTGGGGTAAAAGGTGGGCGTGCTGTGTGCGGTGGGTTTGTTGAAAAAGAAGTGGATGCAGTGATGGTCGGTCCAGAGGAGTTCAGTGGTGTGGTTGTAGGAGATTCTGTTTCCTGCGGCGAAGACTGGGTCGAGTGTGTGTCCTGCTGTGTGCGTGGCAGCGGTAACTAACTGTTCAAGTCCTATGTTGGTGATGTTCTCAAGGAGGGAGGAGGAGCTGGGATCGTTTTGGTTGTCCAGGTGGAAGTTGAGGTCTCCGAGTAGGATGTAGTCAGTGGATGCGAGGGCCTGGGGTGCGATGAGGTCGACAATGAAGTTGGTGAAAGAGGCTCGGGGACCGTAGACGAGGGTGCCGCAGAGGGTAGTTTTCGGATTTGGTCTGGATCTGGAAGTGGACATGTTCCAAGTGGGTTGTTGGTTCCTCTGAGTGGGTGGTCAAGCGGAGGGAGCTTTTGTGGATGATGGTGATGCCTCCTCCTGGCTGAATAGGATGGTCCTTGCAGATGATCTTGTTGCCGTCGGGGATGGCGGTGGCAATGTCTGGCACTGAGCTGGAGTTCATCCAGGTTTCCGTCAGGAAGGCAATGTCAGGTGAGGCGGCGTCAAGGAGGTCCCAGATCTCTATGGCGTGTTTGTGGAGGGATTGTAAGCTGAGGAGGATGCACTTGAGAGGTTTGGGTGTGGTGAGGGTCAGTAGGTTGGGTGAGGATGCCGGGGTACAGAGGTGGGTGAAGGTGAGGCAGCAGTGAAGGCAGGAGAGCAGTACAGATGTAATCAAAGCTAGCAACTGTCATCACTATTGAATTGGGTAGATTGACCATAAAACCGGTTTACCCTGATCATGGAGGGAATAGCCAGGGATCTTGTAAAATGGGTGATCCTTCTCTTGGGATCGACACAATTGAGGGCAATGATGAAATGGTTATCAAATCTAAACTAGTGTTCACTATGGTTTTCAGGGGTCTTATAACCCAAAGTCCTCAAAGGAACTTAAAATGGACGATCCAGCTATTGGAATTTTTTCCTTGAATGTGGCTGGATTGAGTTTAAAGCTTACTGATATTTTATGGGTCTATTTAATTGAGAAATTTGATATTTGTATATTTGAAGAAACCTGGGCTACCGCCCCAGTATTCTGGTCATGGCGTGCGACTTTTAGTGAGGAAACCAAAGTGCCTGGTGCGGGATGACCGTTGAGCAGACTAATTTAATGAGTGAAACTCACATTGGACTGCAAGGCTACAAAATTAGACATACGGTTGCCTGATTTGCTAGGATTAGTCATTGACTTTGGTAAAGGCTCCTCTTTGGAACTTTACAATATTTACAATTGAACTACCCCTAAAAGAAATCACCCTTAGTAAGTAGCCTCGGGTAATGGTTGGATAAACACACTGCCAATAAGCAAATACATCATATTGGGAAAGAATTCAATGCCACTTTGAGCTGATTGACAGTGTGACTATCCTGTCTGAACATGAGGACGAAAAATGGGGACTACCACCCCTAGCAACATCCCCATTGAGAAAATGGACAGCCAAATCACTTCAATTAGCTGACCTGACTCTGTCCCATGGCCTCATGGCCTGTAATGGTTGTACACACTCCAGCAGAAGTGGGCATACACATTGAAAAAGAGGGGGCTAGTTTAAGAAAAATGTATGATGTTATAATAGACGTACGATTATGGCCTAGCCTTGTAGATATGAAAGTAATTGAAAGACATGATAGTGACTATAACACACTTTCTTTGACAATGAAAGGGGACCCTTTTTCTAATATGAGTGCCCTAAACCCAACTTCAGCGCGTGATGCCGCTCTGATGGTCCGAATATTCACCATTACGTAAAATGGGCAGCCATCCAGAGGAATCAAATAGCCATGGCAGGTGTATATAAAACTATGGGCACCACACTAGAACCCTAGGAATACATTCCCTCAGTGGTGATCCCAATTGTTCGTCTACTTTTTGACAAAATCTAGGAGTTCTTTCTGAAGCAATTTAAAGCTAAAATATTGGGATCATAGTTTCATTATGATTTAAGGCAACTTGTCACACCATCAAAGCCCTCAACCCGGAAATGTGATTACTTCTGGTTTTTTGCCCCCCACTATTATTTGCTAATAGCCTTGCATTCAGACCATTTTCTCCTTTTCTATTCTCACTTTTTGTATTCTTACTATTGCTTGATGAGAACATGTTATGTCTTAAAGTAAAGCCCACAAGCTAAAGCCCTAAGGGTGTCATTCAGCACACTCCAAGCCTTATCTCGCACACTCCTCGTTTGATTCCCCAACGGGTTTTAGTCACTAAGTAAAGCTCAATACTCACTTCCTCCCCTACCATCCCTTCTTTCCCTACATCCTTCCTTTAGGCCACAGGAGGAAGCTCCTTTTCTGCACAATATAAAAATGCTACTCAAATATTTGCACTGTTATCCGGGACAAGGAAGGCACTCAACAACTAAGAACAGTTTTCATTAAGATTATTCAAGGCCTAAGATGGTGGAGGGCAGAGCTGCCCTCACAATGGCTTGTTAAAATCACAATACAATTGGGACAGGAAAGAGAGAACCAGGAGACGTGGGGTGTACTCCAGGAGCACCTGTCTGCTGCCATAGCTTGTGTTGCCCTCAGCCCCGACCCCCACGGGACACACGGCTCAACCTCAGTCACTAAAATAGACCCAAAAGTGGTCTCTCTGGGGATAAGAGAATTTCTCGAAGACCCAGGCTTTATTTGCAACTGCAATGCTGTGCCTGTTCTGTGTGAAAGCAAAGCTTGTACTGCTGCTGCCCAATCCGTCATTTGATGTAAAAAAACATTGTAGCTCATCTACGCAGAATTTTAATAGAAATCTGACAGTTTAACAAGGAGAGAACATAACTGCCAAAATAAGGGTTTATGCCCTTTAACTCCTCTCACTCCTTCTATAGTGTGTTAGCTACCTGTGTTGTACTTTTTGTTGTGTAAGAGACTGTGGGATACATTTACAAGACCATATCTCCACCACAAAGTCACTTTTAGTGACGTTGTGGTGGCGATAGGGGCTTCGCCTTATTTACAAGGCAGCGTTAAGCCACTTAACATGGCTTAACGCTGCATCGTAAATAAGGCACCCTTTCACGCGAAGGGCAATGGGTGATGTGGTGGGCGTAACACCGCAATTTATTTTGCTGCTGCCCCCTATTTACAAGGGTGGCGTAAATAGGAGGCAGCACCAAAATTAAGACCAGGGAAAACCTGGTCTTAAACAGGCAAAACGAGGAGAAATGCTTTATTTCGCCTCATTTTTGCTGTTTCTATGTGTGCTGCACAAACATAGAAACAGCGAAACACCATTAATTGTTTATGTGCAGGAAGGTGTCCCTTCCTGCACATAAACATCTTTTTTTTTTTTAATGACGTTTTGCAACTTCTATGTGTGCTAAAAACCATTTTAAAGATTGTTTATGTCCAGGAAGGGAGACCTTTGTGCACATAAATAATCTTCCCCTCAATGCAGACACTAACCATAGCGTGAAAGGGGGCGTTATGTACAAGGTGACGTTAAGCCACGTTAAGTGGCTTAAGGCTGCCTTGTAAATAAGGCTAAGCCCCTAATAAGGCTAATCCCCTATCGCCACCACAATGTTGACGTTGTGGTGGCGATAGGGGCTTGTACATATGCCCCTAAGTGTCAACAAATGATCGCAATTTTAATTATCGCAGGGGTGCAAGAGGGCAAGTAAGAATGGTTGTGAGTTAAACATGTCACATATGGATTAGAAAAGCACTGCTATGAAGCATCAAGTAGTATCCGTAATACAACATATTCTCCTACACCTACTCTACTACACCTTAGTGAAAAAAGTACATTAAGTTCAACCCATAAGTTTATTGTTACTCAGAGTTTTAAAAAGACTTTCACATTAGCACCTCCTCGTGGCAATATGAAGGTAGTGCAAGAAGCTCTTTTCAGCACTTCTTAAACTTGAGGTGTTTGCAAGAGATTAAAGGCTAAACCAGTGTTACTCTGTCTCCTCCCTCTCTCTCCCTCCCTTCAGCCTCAATAAAACCGGTTAGAAATGTCAAGGCGACTTTGCTTTTCCAGTTGTGAGATCTTAAGTGGTTTTCATCAGTGGAAAGTGGAAAATGTTTTCCTTGAAGCCGAATGTTTTTTTACAACTAAAGATCCAGTGTAACTTCAGACCTCATAAAAGCAATTCAAAACACATTTATATAAATGTGTCCCCTAATGTTTCTTTCTTTTTAGAATTACTTTTAGCTGCATCACTTGCGGACGATGATCAAATTAGGAAACAATATTCAGGAACGAGAGTGACTGGGAAAACTTCAGGTGTATGTTTTATTTATTTATTGAACGATTCTATAGAGCGCCTTAAACTATGGGGTATTAGTGCACTGTAGAGGAAACTAGAAAAGGGAAGAGCAATAGACGACAGTTTTGCAAGAAACAAGGGTGCGAATTGAAGCAAGTTGAAATAAACGCCATGGCGTGGTAGACATGGGGCACACCGTGGGGGCTTGGGCGCCTGGGTAGTCCTCTGCTGAGCGGCAGGAGAGTGGGAGTAGTTTGTAGGGCACAGTGGCGTAGCTAGGGTGGGGCGGTGGGGGCGGTCCGCCCCAGGCGGCACTATTTTGGGGGAGTACAAAGGCATTCAGATAAGGCTCGGCTTGCTTTCGTGGACGTTCGGGGACGGGCAGAGAAGGAATAGGACTCGGGCAATGTCCTCTTCTTTTTTGTGCTGGCAGCTGTCCCCCCCCTCTCTTCCTATTATTCCCTCTCTTTCTGTTTTGCTCCTCACTTACTGAAAACCGTGACTTGAAGAAACGGTTCACAACCTCTCTTTCCTTCTTTCATTTAGTTGCTTCCCTGTGAAATGGATCCAAAAAAGAAAAACACTCTTGCGAGAAATGCCCTTTTTCTGACATTTTTCTATTCCAAAGTGCAGCGGGATGGAGAGAAATAGAAGGCTTTAAATATGAAAAATAAATACATAACTAAATAAAGCAAGACAGAGGGTTTGCAAAGTGGCCAGATTGGTTTTATTTACATCCAAATACATCAGCATCACTTTACAGAGTTTACCAGTGAAGCGCTATTTTTGTTTTTTCGTCTTTCTTTGAACAGCATTGTTGTTCCCAGGTGGGGAAGTGCACCATTCCTGGAGGTACTGCAATACCTGGTTGATGGGTGGATTGAAAACACAATGTGTACAATGGCTCTGTGTTTATGGATGTGGTCTTTTTAAACCATACTGCTTACATTTTTTAAGGATATAAGCAATGGACATTGAAACGGCTCCCTTCAGGGCCCTCTAGTCATGTCCTTAACTTTTCAGGTAAAACCACTCACTGATTTCTGAATAGTGAGTGAGAGATCATTAAGGTAACCATGTTGTTTCTGCTTACATTTCACATGCTTCATCTTGCATTCCCTATGAGTGGTTGCTTTTACTTTTTTTTTTAGGCAGCATATTACTCTAATCAAGTGCATAATTTGAATTGAGCCACATCCAAGTGTTTATAGCAGGCACAATTAGGTTATAGCTGAAGGCAGTGTGAGTTTCTCTCAGTGGGGAAGTATGGTGTTCAGTGGGGGAGAGGATGTGGCACTATGGCCAGAGCTGTCGAATTTGGAACTGGGGAACCGGGTTCAGCCTTTATGACCAGTCCACCAGACTACTCTACCGAGGGAGCACATTCCCATGCTAGACCTTAGAAGGCCCCACTAGACCTTAGAAGGCTTGATGTCTTAGCACAAGCAGGTGTACCCTAGTGGTGCCAATTGTGGGTTAACCTTGAAGGCCTGCCCACCATAATCCATACTGAAGTTCATCTCCAGTCTTGCGGGCAGGCCTACGAAGCAGCACACCCTAGAGCAACAGTGAACCAGTCGCTGTGACTCTGTCACTGAGGTCACATGAACCTTGAGCAGATTAGGGCGATGCGAACGGTGTGACCGCACTGGGCACCTATTTCGGGTGGGTGTGTAGTGTTTGCAAGTATATTATGGTTTGAAAAAAACTTGCTGCCTCCTTCCTGGCCTCCAGCAATTTTCAGAAACAATAAAAATGTCATGATAACTTTGGTGATTAATGTTCTTCCTAGAGAGAGATCAGAGTTTTGTCTAGTGGAAGGGTTGACTCCTGGAAAGATAGCACAGAGGGTTAATGTGCCTGCTGCAAAGAACATGTACCATGCAGATCACAAAGTGCACTGCTTTAATGGGGGGACCATGATGAATGGTCATTTAATGTCAGCTGTAGATGATGGATCCTTGAACAGTGTCATGTATGTGCATGTTTGCATTGTGCTGAGGGGATTACCAGTTAATTATTCACGCAGCTTTCTGATGGATGTCACATGCGGTTTTTCTGAGTTCCCAGATAGATCATGCAGTCTGTGTGTTCTCTTTTGTACTGCCAGTCACTGCCAGTCACCGGTGTATTCAACTGTGTAGCCTTGGACCGTGTCATGTATGTGCATGTAACTTGCATGATCGAGGTAACTATTAGCGGCGATACTATGTGTCTCTAGGACCTCTTTCAAGTACTGGCCGTCCTTTTTCCCCAGCAACACCCCCTCCCCAGGGGAAGCAATCTGAGAGATAGCCCCGGGCGCCACAAGCTCTAGCTACGCCTCTGGTAGGGCCGCTGCGGGGGACAGTTGAAGAATGATGGTGCAGTACCTCAGGGATAGGTTTAAAGACTTGAGGCCTTAGGTTTACGTGTTTCCTCGAACCGATCATTTTTTACCAACGGTTGAGAAGATTTACCAATAGTGCGAATAGCTCAGCAATGTACGTTCCTTTAGGTGAAGGGCTTTACAGTTGACGCAGCTAATTTTGAAATGAATCCTCCCTTCGGTGGGGAGTCAAATTATTGGTGGGTCACCCCCAGGTCATACGAGCAGCTCCACAGAGGCAAATTGTGGAGCTCAGAAGCAACCTCCTGACTTTATTAGCAATCTACAAAAACAACATGTAGGCCAGTGTTGGAGAGAATAATAATTTACATTGCACCTTTGTCACATGTTATCATTACAAGTTGATGAAGGACTTTTTGGTGCACTTCAATCATCTCTCTCATGTTATGAAACAGAATACCTTTGGCAATTTGCCAAAATCCCCTATTATATGACTAGTAATCAGATGAGGTTTGAAAAGCCTGTATTATTAAATGGTTAACTCTATTGAAGGTTGACTTGGACAAGTGGGTCATGAAAGTTCCTCAGCTTATATCCCCTATGTTCGATAATGATTTAAATTCCAAAAGCCAATCGTATCCATACTACACATTTCGAGGGTATTGGACCATTGGTGGGCCTTTCAGGAGAACCATGTCTCTGTTAGATGTAATAGATTCTGAAGTCACCCAAATAAAATTCTAACACCTGAATTAGCTAAAAATGTGCAAACCTTGAAGACGTTCTATAGGAGTAGGTCACTTAGCCAATAGATATCTATAGAACAAACAACTTGATCAACAGGTTTTATGTTTTAATAAAGAACACAAGTGTTACATTTTTCAAGGGAAAGTGGGTTTCATAAAGCCCGAGTGGTCACCGATGTGAGCCCAATTTCTCAAACAGCTGTAAAGATTTTTGGTGCCTGGAAGCAATCTGTACTGGTGAGGTCTGTGAATGATCCCAATGTGAATGTAACATCTAAAAAAAAGGGGCCAAGGTTGATGTCATCCCATTGCTGACTATCACATGGTGGGCGTGCGGGCTTCCTCCCCATAGTATCACCCTGTGCCCCTCCCCCCCCTTTTCGTTTTCTTTTAAGGATATGATGTGTTCCTTTTGCGAATTTGTATATGACTATGTTGTATAAACGCATACTTCTAGCCTCACCGGCTGGTGGTTGAAAGGTGAGAGTATTTGTGTATTACTTTCCTTTGAAGTTATTTTTTGAAGTACCTTCCTTGTTGAACTTCTAGAAATCAATAAAAAGTCTTAAACATAAACATAGATATCAGAAGAGCTAATTGTTAAGCTGATTCAACAGGCCAATTGCCCTGGCATGAACTGGCTATCAATTTCTGTGCTGAAGCTCCAGCCTCAAGTGTGAGCTTCGCTGTCATGCCCCACTTTCATTAAGATCTCAACATAGGGGATTTGCCTGTCTCTGAGCTGGGTTCCTTAATCTTATTGTGAGTTGTATCCATCAACAAAGAAACCCTTTGCAACGTATCACTGATTGTCCTACTTGATTGTGATGGTACATTGTATGTCAGCTTAATATTATTACATCTTTAAGAATGAATATCAATATATGACTTCCCATTGAGCACGCAAGATTCAGGGA
Organism: Triturus cristatus; assembly: GCF_964204655.1. Lineage (NCBI taxonomy): Eukaryota > Metazoa > Chordata > Amphibia > Caudata > Salamandridae > Triturus > Triturus cristatus. The sequence goes on along the minus strand of NC_140587.1, from coordinate 575,235,829 downwards.
GGGCACATCTACCACTGATGAAATCACGGTTTTGTTCAGTCGAGCATTCAAGGCTTTACACACAGGTCAGAACTTTTCAAATTCATTCAAACTTTTCATCAAAACACCTGGTGAAAGGTAGACTATGGTAAGGAGCAGGCCAGTGTCAACAAGATCATACCTGTTAATGGTTTAAAGCTGGGTTGTGTGCTGGCTGGCGCCCACTACCTTTAATTGGTACCTGGCTGACATGCCCACCTGCTAGCCATCTCCCTACATTAGGAGGATCCTTACTACCTCTTACGATGTAAGTAGATTTCCAATACCAAAAATATCAATTCCCCTTCTCCCGTTTATTAACAAGCCTTTTATCATATAGTTCCGACAATTTTTTTAATAAAAACCTAAAAGAAAACTAAAGTCTTGCTGTCCAGAAGAAGGAAGCGTACATATTCCTGGTGGATCAGGGGTTACATGTTGAACATGTTGAACAAGTAAGGTCATACAGTTATTTAAGTATTCAATATAATTGCACGCTGAATTGGGGTCAGCAGCTGGCTGTCATGTCAGATCAGGTACTTTGGTCACAAGTTGGGTGAGCGAAGAATTCCGCTCCACCGGCGGAGTTCGTGGAGTTTTGCGCACTCCGCAAAACTCCACGAAGTGATGGGTAGCGGAGTTTTTCTCTCAAACAGCTCACCAATATTAAGTGTGCAAGTGATCGCGAGAAAAAATCACGTACTAGACCGCCTCCTCGTGAGATTTCTCAATGCGGGTGGTCGTGGCAGGTCGCAACCGCTTGTATTAGGAAATCTGCCATTCACGTTGAGGAAGCTGCAGCTCGAGTAGAACATCTACTCGAACAGCAGAACGAAGCTGAGCCCTCTTGCACTGCGCATAGTGCTTGCTATATGCACTGATTTTACAGTGTGGGACAAACTCTCGGCGCTAAAAATCAGTGCGAGCAGTGCTACTTGCTAAACTCTGCTGCTTGCAGAACTCCGTGAGGCACGGCAGAATTTTGCGTCACTTCACAGAATTTCACGGACAGAACTCCGCTAACTCCGCCCAGGCCTGGTCACAACTGACCGACAGCTCTTGTTTGTTTGTTTCAGGGTTTCTCATGGGAACCCCTGCTTCATGCATTAACATGTAAACTGACAGCTTTATGCTGTTTTTTCAGGTAGGGCCCATAAATCATGAGGTCTTTTTATATTGTACCTCCCTACGACTACTTTATAAGTGAGCAAAAGACTCAATCAATGATTATTTCAGAGCTGGGGAGTAATACATTGGGTTTTGTGGTAGGTAAGGGTGATCAGCTTATCCAGGTAGGTTCTGAGACACAAACAATAACCAGGGCCCAGTTTAGTCTCTCATTTGCTGACTCAGAGTCTGGGTTCCCGGGACTACTGGTAAAAGGAAGCATTGATAAAATCAAAAGGTCTTGCCTTGGGGTCCTATTAGCTTTGCCAATGTCTTTTAGAAATGCTGTAGAGCAACGGCGAGATGCTGCGCAGCATGGCCAAAAGACAAAAAGGTACCTGTTTAAATCAGGTCCTAAATGGGAGTAGGGGATTCTGTGGGGGCAAGGGTAGACGAGGGAGGTTTGAAGAATAGGGGAGGTAAGGAAAACTTAGTTCTGACAGGGGGTGCATTGAATGCTTTATCCCTACCCCAGAAAAACGTCAGATTAGAGCGGTGGACCGGGCTTGGCGGCTGTAGCAAGCAAAGCTGCATGCGATTCTACCGGTCCTGAATTACCAACTGGTTCTGATGTTCCCTGAACTTGGAAATCCAGGTGCAGTAACACCCGTAATCAGGTCCTTTATGTATATAATCTCTATTTGCAGTGAGGCCTGGTTCATGCTATGCAAAACTATGTAAACAGATACATGAATAATATGCTGGTGGACAGAGGGGAGATGGCTGACTAAGCCGTGTTGGTATTGGAGAGAGTGTTGGCTTAACGAATGCATGGGCACGCTGGGAAGTTGCCTGAGGGTCTCACGAGCATAGGGGCCCCATGCAGACCAGAATTTAACACACATTTTCTGTTAACATTTTTTATTCCTGTCAGTGGTTGTGTAGGTAAGGCCCAGAGAACAACTTTGCCTGGGGGCCTATGATGCTGTTAAAACGGCCCTGGTTGGAGATACCTCCTATTGCAGCCATGACAATCACCCAGGATGAAATCAGGAGTGGCTCGTCTACTCTAATTTTGGGTAATTTTGTCCTTAGCTTGGCTGGCACTGTGATCCAGTGTGGGATTACCAAGAGATGGAAAGAGAGCAAAGGCCTCACTTGTCCCCACGCAAATGTGTCCTGCCAGTCTAGCATCGAGTGCTCTGTCGGCGGGAGTTCCCCGCTGCAGTACCCACCGCTCACCCTACACATTCATATTTGTTTATTATCATTCCATTTAAATATAAAGATTCTACATACATCCTTTACATATGTACCTCTTTTACAAACCACTGGCAAAATGCGGGACCTATCCATTCTCTCGCGTGAATTCCACAGTCGATCCAAACAGCTTTTTTGTTTGTCTTAGTTTTACTTCCCAGCTGAAAAACATAAGAGTCGCCGTAAATAAGGTACTTCTTTCTTCAACTGACGCATCGTTAAAAATACTTGTCCTTCTGGTTACACTGAAACACACTGAAACGGTTCACCATGCATACCTGCACCTCCGTTATTACAATCTGCATTATAAATTACATAATTTATAACAAATCAGACAAGAACCACAATTTACACCACTGAATGTAAAATCTCTGCTTCGGAGTGATCTCAAACTGCACCACAGTGTTCACAAACCACATCACAGTGCACACAAACTGTGCCATTGTATAAATTAGTGCATCGTTGAAGCCGCATCACACGATCCACCGTTGGCCCCACGGTAGAGGCCGGAGGTTTTTCATAAAGACTAGAGCGCGCTGCACAGAGCATGGAACCATGGGGCACACCTTGAATGGCTGCAGAGACTGTTTACCAGTGTCAAGTTTTGACTTCAGTTATAAAGTTGTGGCTCGAAAGAGAGGACGATGCCTTTCAGCCCCATTCTATGGGGAGAGGATGTGGTCTGACTGCCGACTTTGGGGCCGGTGAACCAAGGTTCGAGTCTTGGGTCGACTCCACATCTTGTGATTCAGGGCAATTCACTTAATCTCCCCGTTCCTACCAAAAAAATGTATATATAAAAAAGAATGTGTCCTTGTGTAACGTAACTGGTGCTCATGTAAAGCACTCTAATACCTTCAGGACGAGTTTGCGCTATATAAAACTGCAAAAAAAATAAAAAAATTCTGTCATTCAGACATTTCAAGCAGTAGAGTGATTGGCTGTCAAATGTGGATGATTGGTCCAAGAGGCAGGAGTTGCCCTTGTTTAGAATGGAAAGTCCTTCACCAACAAACTTTAGAATTATATTTCCAAGGCTGCCAGTTGATATGAACTCATTCTGAAACACGTTTAGGAGAACATTTTCCATTAGGAACATTTTAGTGCCTCAATGCAGCTTTCCAGGGTTGTCTAGGAGGTATAGCAGCACATTAATGCCAGAAAGGTAAGGGTGTGTGTGGGGGAGGGGGATACAACAGTCCCTATGAGAGTACTTCCCCCCCTTTTCCTTAGCCCCCTGTATAATAGTTATGCTAATCTTGCTATTGTAATTGAGCAAAAGATATGAACCCTATCTCCCCACCGCTTACCATCCACTGTCCTAACTGTGCTGAGGAAAAGCGGTATGGACAGTGATATAGTGAACCCCGAAATAAGGTGAGTGCTGCCAATAGGCCAGTTGGCCAGCCAGGTGTGGGTCACACTAAAAGAGGAATGAGCGCTTTATAGTCCCTGTTCTGTTTTGCAGATCTGCGGATGGAGGCTCATGTGTAACAGGAGTGACAGTGCTAAGTGGGGTGGGGGAGGAGAGTTGACAAAGGATCTAAGTGCAGCGATGAGACAGTGAAAGGAAAATGATATAAAGTGGGAAGCAAGGCAGCGGGGCAAATAAAGTGAGTAAAGAGACTGCAATGAAGCAAGGAAAAAGTTTTAAAAAAAAGAAAAAAGGGGAGGAAAAAAGGGGGAAATGTAAGAAAAGGAGGTAATGAAGGAAGCAAGCCCAAAAAATATACAGGGCAGGTCTTCATCATCACACTGGCAGTACTTGATTTTTTTGGGATTATTTAATGAGTGCCACTTCAGAATCGCCATGAAGTCATATCACTATTAAATGTATCGATAAATTCTATATATAAACAATAAACTGAGCCCTAGTATGCTCACTTCTCTATAAACAATCACGTTTAATGTAATGATGCAGTCCCAAGTACTATTTAGAGTTCTAAAAAATACCTGAATCCAGTTTAATTTCTGCTTTCTCTGCAGCCACTCCTCAATGGTGTGTAATAAGAATTTAGTGAAGACCTCACTTTCAATGTCCAACATGGCTAGAAGGCAATACTTTTTGGCATCTTGCTCGATCCTTTACACTGGTATTAATATGGTCCCTATCTAGGAAGGAGGGATATTTCTGGTCTTCGGTGCATAAATAAATAATATTTTGTGTCGGCAGGACCACAAAGGTACATTAGGCTTGAAAAAGTCACAGAAAGACCATTCAGGCAAGTTGTCCTAGAATTGTTGTCAAATCAAAAATCAGGTGTTTGTTAAGCGCGACTACTCACCCGTAAGGGTCTCAAGGTGCTGGGGGAGTGGGGGGGGGGGGGTTCGCAGGTTCCTGTCCATCAAGGAGGGGGTCTTTCGAAGAGCCAGGTTTTGAGGTTGCTTGCGAAGACGGGGAGCGATGTTATCTGTCTGAGGTGGAGCGGAAGGTCGTTCCAGGCTCTGGCCGCGAGGAAGGAGAACGAGCGGCCTCCCGATCAGGTCTTTCTGGTGCGGGGGACCACTGCATAGGAGAGCTGGGCTGATCGTACGGTCCTTTTGGGTGTGTGGAATTTGAGTCGGCTGTTCAGGTATGCTGGTCCGGTGTCGTGGAGGGCCTTGTGAGCGTGGGTTAGCATCTTGAAGATGACTAGCTTCGATGGGGAGCCAATGGAGTGTTCGCAGGTGCTGGGAGATGTGGCAGTGTCTTGGCAGGTTGAGGACCAGTCTTGCGGCGGCGTTTTGGATGTTCTGTAGCTTGCGGGTGAGGTTTTTGTTTATTCCGACATAGAGTGCATTGCCGTAGTCGAGCCTGCTGGTGACCAGGGCGTGAGTGATGGTGTTTCTCTGTTCAAGGGGGATCCATTTGAAGGTCTTACGTAGGAGGCGGAGGGTGTGGAAGCAGGAGGACGAGACGGAGTTGATCTGGCGGTCCATTTTGAGCTCTGAGTCCAGGATGATTCCCAGGTTGCGTGCGTGGTCCATGGGGGTAGGCGGGCTTCAGAGGGCGGGGGGCTACCAGGTGTCATTCCAGGCATCTGGGTTTGGGCCCATGATGAGTACTTCCGTTTTGTTGGTGTTTAGTTGTAGGCAGCTGTTTTTCATCCATTTGGCGACGGCTTCCATGCCTTCTCGAAAGATGTATCTGGCGGTGTTGGGTTCGTTGGATAGGGAGAGGATGAGCTGGGTGTCGTCTGCGTATGACACAATGTTGAGTCCGTAGGTTCTAACGATGGGGGCGAGCGGAGCCATGTAGATGTTGAAGAGCGTAGTGCTGAGGGAGGACCCCTGGGGGACTCCGCAGGAGGTAGTTGTAGGGTCTGAGAGGAAAGGGGGGAGTCTGACCCGCTGTGTTCTGCCGGAGAGGACGGAGCGGATCCACTCGAGGGCCTTGTCTTGGATCCCTGCATCGTGGAGTCTGCGTATTAGGGTGCGGTGAGAGACTGTGTCGAACGCCGCTGCGAGGTCGAGGAGGATGAGGGCTGCTGTTTCTCCTTTGTCCAGTAAGGTACGGATGTCGTCTGTTGTGGCGAGGAGGGCGGTTTCCGTTGTGGGATTTTATAAATAATTTTTATTTCTAGTAACGTAATGGTCAAGCAATTGGTCAATTTGTGAGAGAAAGTATTGGCAGTTGTCTTAGAGGTGATGTCATATAACTAATTTATGAGTGAATGCCAATCTTTTTTGCTGATAGCAAAATCGAGGCAGGATTTCTTAAATGTATTGGTATCAACCACATCCCAAAACAATTTGATATTGTTTCTTTTACATATATCGAAATGAAGAGCCCATTTATATTCTGCCTAAATGAGTTTGGATTGGTTGGCAACAGATTTGTATGTCACCCTGCAAGCACTGAGGGCATGCTTTAGTGGGCTCTAATTAGGGCATTTGTTAAAAGCATGTAGTGATTCAGTGTAGAGCTTCCATGTTTTGGTGCAATCCTCATTAAACCAGAGTTCATGAGATGTAAAGTTTGCGTTGAGATTAGTAGCTCATCTAATTTTAGGTTTACATATTTGCCAGACAAGAATAAAAACAGTGTCACACAACTCTTCCATGCCAGTTCCTCATTTCGGGCGTTTGCAGTGTTTGGGCTGATCACTGAGCAGTGCGGGATTTGTTCCAGGTTTACTTGCGTTCAATTGATCAAAGCTTTATTGTAAATATTAGTCGTCACGAGGATATGTTTGGAGACACCTTGAGATGCCTTGCATGGCGACCAGGCTTACGGCCCAGTTGGCCAATCTCCTGTGTCCACTACCATTAAAAAGTAGACTATCTTTGACCTCTTTAGTAAGACCCTCATGAATCTCGGTGTGGTGGTCTTCTGGAGAAAGCTGGAGGGGCAGCACTTCATACATCAGCGATGCCTTGCATGTATCTGAAAACTGTGGTCCAGATATCGCATCCCATGCTAATTTCCACAGCATCACTGAGCATCTGGCTGGATTTGCATAAGAAGCAACTCACTGGCAGACTCTGGAAAATATATGTGGAGCAAAACCATTTCCATGCGTGCCTGACTTTGTCTAACTCGCTCCAGCAAATTAAGCTGACGTTTAATTGCTCACGAATGTTAATTAACTGCCTATTAGAGTCTTGCCGACAAACGGAAGCCTTGATTTCTGGAGCACGAGCCTCATTTTCGGGGGCCACCGCTGAGTTTTACTGCGTGATCCAGGCATCCATGTCTTTCTCTTGCGTTAAAACCTCGTGCCCTGAGGAAAAAAACTCAGGAAAGATCCTTCAACTAGTGACTGTCGGAAAATATGCGCCAATTTACGTTGAAGTTATGTAGAGGAACTCTTGGAGGAATAACTTCAAATAGCCATATTAGGATGTTAAGGAGGCCGTTACAGTTATTTATTTTTGCGGTTTTATATATTACGAACTAGATCCTGTGGGTAGCAGAGCACTTATCAGGAGAAGTTTCAGACTGGGTGGCAGCAGTTTACAGAAGAACAGTAACAAGCAGCGACATATAACCCAGTTACAAGTTTAGCAACATTCAGAAATTTTAATCCACATTTGCATGTATATCAGTGACGTTTGTTTCACTTTAAACAGATCCATATATGGATTGCTTCTCAAAGCAAAATTAGATAGTCCATAAAACGACAAGCAGTAGCCCCAGAGAAAAGCAACGTGTGGCTTTCTCCATTCTTCCAGAAGTCAAGAAGCTTACCCAACATGTCTGCCCTGGTAATTGGCACATTTCAGGATGCGGCTGACCCGTGCAGTCTAGTTGCTTCATCACAGGTGCTGGCCGAGATGATGAACTTGGGGATGAGTCTCAATCTCCTCTTAGACCCCTCATGGTTCCCCTGCTTTTGCTCACTGGCAATTGCATTGCGTGGCATGCTAGATGTGTCCTGATGAACCTGCATGGAACGTTGGGGTTAAAAGTACACTGGCAGCCCCATGCAGGTAGACCCAACCGCCCAGTGGTTGGAGCATTTGGCAGCTCTACCTGCACGTTGCTCAGGTCACCACATGGGAGGCGAGCATGCAATCTGCACCATTCCTCCAGTCCTTCACCTCAATCCCGGATAACATGCAAAGCATTCTGCAGGCGGCCTCAGAGGCGAGGGGGGATGGTGGATAAAGCGGGCAGAAGAGGTGGCCTTTTTGGTTTATGCAGCTGCTACCTCCTGGCAGATGTCTAAGGGCCCCATGGCCCTCCAAGGGCAAGAGCTACCCTCCATGGATACCCAAAGCAGCCACCCATTGGACCATGTGGATGGGGGTGAGGAATGCAAAACACCACATATGTACTGTAGTTTTTCCTGAGATATGTCATAAACATCGAAACACATTCTCCGCCCACTTGCAGGCATATTCATTTTTTACCTTCCAAAAAAATAATAACTAGACATACAACTGGACTGGGCCTGATAGATGTAACGTAGAAACACGTTAATGATAACAATTAGTGCTATTATATAATATTCAAAACGTTTAATACCCTGTGACAAGTATACGTTTTCTTTGTTACAGCTACTATAAAGTTTAGAGAAACGCAGTACAGTGCTAGCATGATCTTTGTAATAACTCTACTTAAGGGATGTGTTTGTTGTACATTATCAGTTTCACCGCTGCAACCTCCTTTCACCTTCAAATAATTTCCATATGGATGCATAAGACGCCAAAGCAGGATACTATCTGTTGTGTGCCAAAAAAGTAGTTTAACCATAGGGCAACAAATGTTGCACCTACAGGCTGGCCGTAGATCAGACACTCTAAGTTAAGGTATTTAATGCTGAAAGGTTGGGACTGAAAAAGATTCAATAAAGATTTTTTGCTGATATAATAACGACCCAGCACTGCATGGGAAGATGTATTATATGCATTGTGTTGTGTTTATATGCACATCCCCATTAAGTGCATGTGCGCAGCTCATGCCAAGAATGCTCACAGTCTCCATGGAAGAATGTTCTATTTGGTCAGTTGGAGATTGGGCGCATACCGGCAGGCTGCGCTGTTGGTGGTGTGTCATCGGGATCAATAAAAGAAGTTGAGAAGCAGTGACAGCGTCTTCTTTTAACACTGGCGACGACGGTGGGACTTTCAACACAATATCAGGACATACATCCTCTGTGCACATACTACATGCAGCTACAGTGAGGCATAGAAAATTCCAAGGCACTGTCCTGTTGGTTTGTTTTGTCTGGCCTGTGGTAAGTTTTCTCCCAGTGGAATCCACAAGCTGCCTGGAGGTTTTCCATGATCCAGACGATATTGGGGGTGTACCAAGGGACCTACTGAAAGGATGCAAGCAAGGGGTTTGGGATGTGGGTTTCCAGGCACCAAGGGGGTGGTAAAGACAGCAGTAACTGGGGTGCAGTGGGCCCTTCAGGCTTTTGCTTCCCAGTCTGACTGTCAGAAGCCTACACTCCATCTGGAGATCTCATTCTTACCAGGCTAGCTGCCATAAGTACAGTGTGGTGCTACATATGGTTGGCGTGTTTAGGATAAAAAAAACACTGCATTGTGTGTGCTGTCCATGGAGCATGCAGAATGGTCAGTTTGCATTAAATGGTGGATTTCTTTTCTGATTCCTCTTGTTTTATTTGTTCCCTGGAATGGCATGTGTATTGAGGACTCGGGAACTATCTACGGTTATTTCCCTGCCAAATCACTTTCCTCCCCTATATCTAAAACCCATCTCTCCCCTTTCTTGTGTTTTGCTTGGAGTTCCCTAGAAATCAGGGGTTGTTTGATGAATATGGACAATGTATATTCAGCCTGATCCGTTGGAATCAGCCGTCTCTTCCTGCCACCCCAGATAGCCTGGAAGGATGTGAAAAGCCGCGGAATGGTACTTCATCCTACCTAGAGGAAAGTTGAATTTGAAACAAAACCTGCTATTTGGATGGCTGTGGCTTCTTGTCAGTGCTCCCAAAGTAAGGTAAATACTTAAGCAGAAACTTTTTTGCCCTGGACTCTAAGAAAACTCCTGCCAACCCTGAGAGTGAATATGATCTTACCCGGGCACCCTGCGTAGCCTTACAGCCTGTGCAGGAGAGATCCTAGAAACTCCCTTGACAATGCCAGAGATGAAGAAAGTGATCCAGGAGATGGCCACAGGAAGTCTCTGGGAGAAGATGGATTCCCGGTCAAATGTTATAACGTTTATATTAATAATCCCCCTAACCCTCCAGATTGACAGAAATGCATTCAGTTGTAAAAAGACAAAGTCGACTTCAGGCCACAACTAGAGAAAGCTTAATGGTATCTCTTCTAAAGCCTGGGAGAGATGAGACAGATAGGCAATCCTTTTGTGCTCTGTGCGTTTTAAATACTGACTGCAAAATAGTTAGCAAAGCTATAGGCAAGTGGATCATCTGGCACCTTCTATTGTTGGACCACGGGTACCAATGTGGAATTATACCAGGACATATAACCTTATTGAATATCAGGAAACTCTTCCACATATTGGAGGATACCCCAATAGCTGCACCAAAACTGGTGGTGTTAGCAGCAGATTTAGAGAGGACGTTTGACAATATCGCCTGGAGGGATTTATTTGCAGGTCCCGCAAAATAGGGTATTGGGTTCAGAAATCCTCTAATGGATCACTTTGGTGTATGTGGGACAGACTGCCAGAATCCGCACTGACAAGGTGATTACACAGACATGTTCCCTGGAAAGGGGGACACGCCAGGGATGCCTGGTGTCACTTATGATCTTTGCTGTGCTGATGGAGCCATGCACCAATGTAATAAGCCAAGGAGGGACAGGACAGAGGTATTCAGTCTGGATGAATAACACACACTATCAAAATATATGTGGACCACGTTTTGTTGCATTTTAGAGATGCACAAATGGGACTTGAATCCAAAATTGCAAAATTGGTAAAGTTTGGGAAGTTATCTGACTTGTTGGGATCTATACACACACCACCAATCGAAAGTTGTGCTAATAGATGGGAAAACAGAACATTGCAATAGCATAGGGAACAAATATCACATACAAAGTCAGACGTAATAACAGCCCTCAGCTCTTAGAGGGTGCATTTCATTCTGTCCATCATGGGAAAAACTATCCTAGGCACAATGTTTTCACTTCCAGGGTGCCTGTATTACTTTACAGCTCTGCTGGTGCAATTGCTCATCTCACATTTCAAAGGTCTTGATTCTATACTGCTTGAAATATTATGGGGGCCTGGGAGACACAAAGTGGCCCTCCGCGAGATGATGTGACAGAGGAAAGTCTACGCATCCCAGATTATGAATTTACAACTCTATGAGGCTGTAAGATGGCTCTCGCAAACTTCATCTGCAGAAACAGAATCTTTGTGGACCCAATATTGTGAGGGATACCTGTGAGTTTATTGACTACGTTTTAGAGCGCGAGAGGAAAATGCTGAGTTAAATATTATAGCCTGCTATTGGTGGGTCAAAAGTGTGACAAAAACCGATACAAGAACAGCCTATGCGCCTGACATCCCAATATTGGGACTGATCTGGTAGAATGGTCAGACAGATTGAGACAGCTGAAACTGCGGGCAGTAATGGATGTTAGGATTGTAGGGGATTTAAATGAGAACAGGGTTAGGGAATATCGTGCATAACTATAATGTACCAACAGGTCACTTTCTTTTATCCACTAAGATAATGAATGTTATAAGATGGGTGTGGATATGGGACAAGTAGAACCTTCTACACATGCAATATTGCTGTTGCTATGCTTTCTGGGAAGGAGAAGAATGGTAACATTGGGATACCAATCAATGTTGGATAACTCAACATCTTCTTTTTTTTTAAACGTCTTTTTATTAAACATACGTCAGCATCAAAATATATCATTATCATGAGTCTCATATTCTATGCATCCTCAGTACAATAGTGCACAATCGGCAATCAATATTCATATATGACACCGAACATGTTACAATCAGAACCTCAGTCTAACACAGATCTCTTGCCCTACCCTCTCCCTCATCTAGTTCCCAGGAATCTCCCAGTTGCCCCTATAAGATTCCCACTGTTGCCATACCTTTCCCCATTTCTTCGAACATCCCCTACTTTCGTATATAGTCTTTTCTGCGGTACAGCACCAGTCCATGTCTCGCTTCCATTGTGTCGCTGTTGGCGTTGGCGTGGCCCCCCAAGCTCTGGCAATGTTCCATTTGGCAACCATTGCAGCCACTAATAGACATTTTTTGTATTTAGGCCATGCTTGTTCCCCTGATACACATAGTACATGCCACTGGGCTTCAAGAGGAACCTCCTGTCCCACCACCTCTGATATTATGCATATCACCTTCCGCCAATATCGCTGGATGAGTGGGCACTCCCACACCATATGAAAGAAGGTACCTCTTTGATTACATCCCCTCCTACATTGTTCCGCAGGAATGCGCCCCAGCTTGAACATGAGTATATTAGTGGAATAGGATCTGTGGATTATTCTTAGTTGAACCAACCTGATCCGTGCTCGAATCGCCACCTCCCTGGGGCTTTGTATCACCTTCGCCCACTCATCATCTTCTAGTAAGTGTACATCAGTTTCCCAGGACTCTCTTATCTTTCTGTAGGTGCATGACAGTGCTTTTTCCGGTATTGGGTCCAGTAGCAATCTATCTTCAAGTGGGCTATATTCGTTCATCTGTTCCCCCTCCTTTAAATATTTGTTCAAAGCATGTCTCAACTGTAGGTACCTGTAGCGTTCTGTTTCCGCTAACTTGTAATCAGTCTGTAATTCAGAGAAAGTAAGCATATGTTGTCCCCGCCACACATCTCCCAGTCGTATTATTTCGATCAGTTTCCATTTCCCAAAGCCCTGCAGGCTACCTACTTCCCGGAGCGTATCACTATCCCAGAGAGGGGTCTGTTCTGTTAATTTGTCCGCCCAGCCGAGAAACCGGTTGGCGTTTGTCCAAAAATCAACGACTATCTGAGTATGTGGTGGCCTGCCTCCCGGATTTTTCCGACGATACTGTGCTCTTAAATGACCCCTGTCCCATTTGCCCAGTGGTCCACCCTATACGCTGGGTCATTCCTATCTACGAACACCCAGTCGTTAATTACCATTAGATGTGAGGCCCAATAATATTTTTGTAAGTCTGGAATAGCCAGCCCACCCTCGCAGACACCCTTCTGCAGTTTGGCTAGCGCGATTCTTGTACCCCCACCATTCCACAGCAGCGTCCTAAATTCGCTGTCCACTTACCTAAATAATTTGTCTGAGATTGGGCACGGGGTGTTTTGTGCTACATAGAGTATACGGGGTAATGACATCATCTTATATTGCACCGCCCTCCCCATCAGGGATAGCGGCAGCTTTCTCCAATGAGTAATGTCCCTCCTGAGGCGCTCCAGCTGTGGTTGTAGGTTCTCGGACAGGAAGGCTTCGTCAGATTTTGTTATTTGTATACCCAAATACTTAAAACTATCTTTAACCGTCAACTTTGTGTCGGCACCAAGCCGTGGAGGTGGTCCATCTGATAGCATGTACAAGAAGGACTTATCCCAGTTAATTTGGTACCCAGAATACCCTTCGAAGAGTTTAAAGATCTGCAGCAGTCGGCTTATTGTAAATCGCGGTCGTGCCGCATAAGGAAGGACATCATCAGAGTAGAGTGATATTCGTTCCTCCCACAGCTCCCCCCCCAGAATACCAGCAATCACCAGGTCACCTCTCACCCAGACCGCAAGTGGCTCGATAACTTGACATTTGACGTAACAGAATTTAAGGATCGAGGGGTGAATGGGAGGCAGGGCACCAGTCAAAGAAGATTTGAAGTTGACATTGTGATGCAACCTGTAAAGTGTCTAGGAATGCATGATTTAAAATGACTGTATCTACTTTCTCCATAGAACCTACCTTATTTGAAGGAGAGAGGGCGGATCTATCATAATGTTATTACCTCGTGCCCTAGGTGAGCACTAGACTTGAGATTTTTTCATGTGGCTTGGGAATACCCATCATTAAAGAATATTTGGAATAACTTACAACATGAGTGACAGATGTGATAGGAAGAACTGAGGTGTTCAAGCCGGATGGATTTCAATTGTGGTTAATGCCCCGCCCTAGCAAAAAGAAACCTGGTAATATATTTAAGGACTTGACTTTAACCCTTCTGAGGAGACAGACAGCGATGAGTTAGAAATACTATAGAGCACAATAAGTCTCCAAGTGGCCGAGTGAAGTAGTAACATGAGCTGAGTTTTAAAGTGTGACACTGCAAATGGAAAGAGGAAAGGAAATGCATCACTAGCTGAAGCAGGCTTTGAAGTGTGGTAGGCCTTGGTAGCTAAAAGAGAAATGCCCACAGAGAGTAAAGGTGAAGGGTCATGATCCAGAAATAGTAAGGTCATTGGCCAACCGAGTGAACCTGCTTGAATTACATCTTGAGATGTTGACTGGCTAAGGAGTATAGAGGACCTACGAGCCCCGCTGGCCAGAATGACACTAGAAGAAACAGTTTGAAAGAGCTGCAGAAACTCTATCCAGGACAGCAAACTACACCATGCAATATCGCCATTCTTACTGATGCCCCCATCAACCCAAATGCAGCCTTGCCGGGGTGTAAAGGCTGCTCTTGGTTACCCTTTGTCTTGGATATTATTAGCAGACTGCGGCTGATTACTTTGGTTCTGGAACCGTTAGAACATTTTCCTAGATTAACAGCTTTTAAAGTCTTTATTGGCTTCTAATTCTTAATAACATTTCTTATTTCGTTGTACGTTGGATTAAGCCTGTGGATGCACTGTGTTCTCTTGGTCCCATGAGTACCCACACACCAGCCAAAAATGTCCTCTTTGACCAGGCAGTGCCCTCACACAGAACCAAGGACATTTGGTGAGCAACAAGGCATTGACTCCAGCCAGCATAGCCACCCTGCAAAGCCCTGGGGCGAGTTGTTCTTTAACTGGTCCAGATCCCATTATCTGTTTGCTATGCCTTGGATCTTCTCACTTTCCAAACATATGTTGAGCAAGACATTTGTACAGCATTTGTGTAATTGCCTTTGACACTCTGAACTCTTTTTTTGTTCTTGGGAGGGGCATGTTGGGGTTTGGGTGAAGAGTTTTTGCGTTTCCGATTTGCCTGCTCCGCAAGTGATCTGTAGGTGACAGATACATGCCCCTGCGTCAGCTGCTCACAGGTCTAACCAGTGTCAGGTTCCTGCAATGCCTACCAGTGCTAGTGCCGTCCACTACTCATCAATGGGACCATCTCACACTGTCCATCGGTGCAAACTCTTCACATAACCCACAAATGTTAGGTCCTTCTACTGTCTGTAGAGTCCACTTCTGAAAACTGTTATCTGTCCACACCGCACACGAGGGCCAGCTTCCCACATTGCCACCAATGTGAGCTTCTCACACTACTTACAAGTGTCAGGCAACCCTTAATGCAGCCTATCACTGAATCCCTCTCACACTGCAAGCCATTGTCTACTTCTGACCCTATTCCGGCCAACCAGCGCTAGCTCCTCCCACTGCAGATGCATTCTTCTGGATGATTCAACCTCAGGGGCAACCTCTGTCTTCCACTTTAAACTTGTCACTCCAGCTTGCAATAATGGCACATAACTTCAGGTGTCCTGGACTCACTGCTAAAACACAAAACACTAGTTGTCTGCTTGATCGACTACTCGGCCAGCAAGTATTCCTAGTATAACTGTAACTTAGAAAATTTGATGAAGTTTGGTCCTTTAGCATTATTTTTAATATTTGACTTCAGTTTCGATAGCCATGATTCAGGCACCTCAGCCCTCATAATCATCACACTAGAGATATCCAAGATCTCTTGATCATGAACAGCCAACCCCACTACGGTCTCACAAAAGGATATTTGCCAAGAATGATTGCAAGATTTGTATATATCCAAGGTGTGTGCAGAAGAATGCTGGGCTGTGCTAACCCGTGTTACCTTACATTTAGTATGTCTGACGCACAGATGTTTTCAACATCTGCCGTGGCGCTAAAAATGCTGTTTGTGTGATTCTAAATACGAGTCAGGATTGCTCCACATCACAAAAGCAAGCAAGTGATAACTTGCATGAGATTTGTCCTTGAGGCACACTCTCCAGAATACATCTCTACTTATAGAGAATTATTAATCGGTAAATAGTGTAACAGTTACTTTACAGAAAAAATATATACATTAGCCGTGAGAAAATCATGCAATTTTCCTCAAACCTACTGCTTATGGCAGTTTTCATTAAGCTGCAGTAATCCACATAAAGCCGGGTTGCGCTACCTCGTGTGACTCCAGTTGATATGATTTGTACCCTCAGTAACACATAACATTTCCCATGAAATACCATCACCCATGAAAGCAGAGCCAGCACAGTCGGACCAACTAATCCTTCTTATAGGCTGGCGGGCTGCAGTCAGAGCAGGGTGGGCTGCCATAACCCAAGCCTCATTCTAGGACGGGTGGGGCCAAGAGAGCAGTTCCACGTCCTGGAACTCTCTTGATATTCCCCTGACCAGTTACCTAGGGTGGTGTAAGAAGCAGGGTGGGACAGAGATAGGTCAGTTCATCTGCTCTGAAAAAGTGTCCGCACACAAAAAATGTAATATAATACAAAATATAATATGATGTAATATAATATGATTGGTATGATATGATATGTCATGATATGATATAATATAATATATTATAATGAAATATATTTGTAAAGTGCAAACTGTTGCCCAAAAGGGTGTCCTACCGTAGAACCAACTACAGATGAAAGAACATCAGTCCCAGACTTGATCAAAGATTTCCTAAAAGCAATAGATTTCAGGGAACACGTGAGGGCATTCCAGTGTTAGGCAGACAAAAGCTCAACCCCACAACTTAATTTATTAAAACAAGAGAGTTTCAAATTTATGGTTCAGAGCGAAATGCAGAGAATGGCTTCCACAATATGTCTGAAACTCTCCTGCAGCCAGAGAGGACCCCGTTTATACAATGCATGTTGAACCAGAGAGGGATTTAAACATAATTCTCTTTTCTACAAGAAACCAGTTGGCATCTTTCTTTGAGGCCACAAATTAGCCCAATCGGGTTGTTTTGGAGTGATTACCGCTTGCAATGAATGCCTTTGTGGCTCTCACTTAGAGACTGTTACAACAGTCACTTCTAGAAAAAACATAAGGCCAGAGAATGCAGCTTTTGAGTACCCTAAGGTGAACATGGGAAGATTGCTTTCAGTATTTTAAGGTGGTAAAATCAAATAGACATAGTTTTATTAATCTGAGGAGACAATGTACGCTTGCCCTCAGCACCTAGATTTGTTACCATACTTCTTGGTGTGGGCCCAACATCACCAGGCCACCAGCTCTCATACCAACTTGTCTTGTTATAGCCAAAGAAGACATGTATCTCAGACTTGTTAAGGTGCCGCGCGTTATTAAACACCTAATTAGTAGTTGTGGAAATACATTCTTTGAAGGTTGTGTAGCTCTGATCTGCATCTAAACAAATGATAAGCAGATTACCAACAACATGCATCACAAAGTGGTTCGCTTCTGCATGGATATATATTGGGCGGGGTGGGGGGGGGGGGTGGGGGGGATGTTAAAAATAGTTGGATTTAAAGAAGAGCCCTGGGGGACTCCAGGATTAACGGGGAAGACATCCGACAAAGATAAGTCAATCATAACTCTTTGTGCTCAGCCATGAAGCTGAAACAGCAGCCGATGTACAGCCCCTCCCAAAAACAAACTCTGGAAAGATGCGTGTGTAAATAGTTAGGGGCAGATTTAAAAGAAGTGACGTATCGCTGCGTTAAAGCAGCAATGCGTCAGTTCTTTTGCGGCTGCGGGTGAAATTCTTGCGCCACCATGGATGTGCCGTATTTACAATACAGCGCATCATGACGCAGGGTTTTTTGGTGCATTGCTGGAGTTGGCAGGAAAACCGATGGAACTCCAGCAATGCGTCAATTAGAGGCGATGCGTCAGTTTTAAATGACGCATCGAATACTGAATGGGGACCAATGTGTTAGAGCGTAAATAGGTGACAAAGTAACTTTGCACTCAAACATATTGGCCCTGGATGTGACGCATACAAGTGGGCATAGTGGCCACTTGTATGTGTGACATCAGCACGTAATGTCACACATTGTGACATTACGTGCATATACTTACCTTCTGTGGCCCATTTACCTCGTTACTTCATTGCAGATTGCAATCAAGTCACTGCAGCTGGTGTGGTCCGTTGGGTACAGCCAATGCGTCATCCCTACGCCTGGGTTTAGCAGGCGTAGGGATTGTGAAGCATTGGCAGCGCAGCTAAAGGCTGCGCCATTAAAAGGAAAAGTAATAAATACCATTGCGGCATTTTCAAGGTAGGCGTTTCCAACGGAACGCCTACCTTGCATGAATAAATATCTAAGGCGGCGTAGGCGATTTTCACGCAGGCGAAAAATGACACAGCCTGTCGAATAGTGACGCATCTGCAGCGATGTAAACACGGAGCAGATGCAGCGCTGCCGTTGCGTCCACAAAAGTGACGCAATGGCGGTGCAAGGAGGCACAAGTGGCATGTAAATCTGCCCCTGTGTTTCCTATGACGAAGAACCCAAGGCGCCAATAGCTCACTGAAAGCCATGTGAAGGATACTCGCTGGACAAGGTTCACATGAGGGTCCAGATTTTACAGAGTGGGAGATCTTCCAAAGAATCCATACAGAGAGGGGCTTAAAGTTGGATAATAAAGCATCATCAGTTGGATTCAAACATACTCTGCTCTCCATCCTGGAGGGAGCCACATTACCAGGATTGTTAAAAGCACGGCACCTCTTATTAACCTCGTCAAGAATAGGGAAACATTATTGCAGGTCCCTTTACCATCATGAACATTCTTACTTAAACTACTGGGATTAATAAAGGAATGTCGAATTTAGAGGAGGCATTTTGTGAGCTGATGTTGTACATTCAAAATTGTGATGCATTCAGAAGACCAATAAAAATAAACAACAACTACTGAGACAATGAACAGGGTTGTTCATCATTTCATATTGTTATTTTAGAACTCTAGGGGGAGAGGTGGCCATGGTGGATTGAGGAGAGGGGAGCTTGTCTGCAGAAGACATGTCAGGGCGGCATCATGGGAGTGGGCAGACATATGTGACCCTGGTGGGCGGCATCATGGGAGTGGGCAGACATATGTGACCCTGGTGGGCGGCATCATGGGAGTGGGCAGACATATGTGACCCCGGTGGGCGGCATCATGGGAGTGGGCAGACATATGTGACCCTGGTGGGCGGCATCATGGGAGTGGGCAGACATATGTGACCCTGGTGGGCGGCATCATGGGAGTGGGCAGACATATGTGACCCCGGTGGGCGGCATCATGGGAGTGGGCAGACATATGTGACCCTGGTGGGCGGCATCATGGGAGTGGGCAGACATATGTGACCCTGGTGGGCGGCATCATGGGAGTGGGCAGACATATGTGACTCCGGTGGCTGGCATTTGACAAGGAGACGAGTGTCCAGATGGGAAGCCGGAGAAATAAAGACAAAGGAGGAGAAATCTCCATCTGCCACTGAAAGATTGACAGGCTGATAATACCAGTCTTTGACAGGTAATGGCCTGGGGAAGGGAAACTGTTTTTGGGCAGTGTAGGTGAGGACGATATGGAAGAAAATCCCACAGGCCACGCTTGTGGTAGTGCTGAGACTGTCAGTGCTTACAAAGACACCTGCCAGGGTACAGAACAGTGCCATTAGATCCACAATTCGGGTTAATTTCATTAATCTGTGTCTTAGGCCCTTAGGGCTTCGGAAGAATAAAACAATATAAGGAAGAGAATCAAAACAAATGCCCTATCAGGGTCCTGACAGATGTGGTATGGCACCCT
The DNA here is from genome assembly GCF_964204655.1 of Triturus cristatus. Classification (NCBI taxonomy): domain Eukaryota; kingdom Metazoa; phylum Chordata; class Amphibia; order Caudata; family Salamandridae; genus Triturus; species Triturus cristatus. Next base: position 575,216,150 of record NC_140587.1, on the reverse strand, counting down.
TTTACTGAGGGGTAGAAAGAGCCTTTTGCCAGGGGCAGGAGGATACCCGCCGTCTAGGATCGGAGTGTTGCCCAGGGTAAAAATAGGACGCAGGGCAGTGAATAATTGTTCCACTCTTGTGATCAGTTGTATAGTACTTAAAACAACAGTTAAATGTGCTTAATGGTGCGTCAGAGGATGCGAATGATGCCCTGTCCTTACATACCTTCAGCACAAGTAAGGGCCTCCCTTCATAGGACTTCCCAATGGAAAACATGGAGATGAGGTCTCTGTGGGTTTTATTCATGAGGTGCATCCAGGCTTGGATCTGAAAGCACAAAGAAAAAGACTCATTTATTATAAACAGTGTGTTCAAACAAATGGAGCAGAAATGCAGCAGGAAGGTCTTCAATAGTATTTATTTATTTCGTCAGAGTACATGTGCAGAATACCTTTTAAATGAGTCATACTTACACACCAATGTATTCCTTCAGGAGTTAACCGAGTTAGAGTTGCCCATCCGCAATATATAAGGCAAAAATGTCATGTGACTTTTTTTATTTTTACCTAGTAAATCTCATCACAGACATCATGAAGATTCATTACAAAACAAGAATTCACAAAGCCAATAGTTCTCACACAGGAAACCTTTTGATTTTCTCCAGATGACCGTTGTCCTTGAGTGCGCATGCAGGCACGGCTGCCATTTTGAATAGTATTTTGTTTTTGCTTTTAGATCAGCAGAGAACGGCTAGCATGCGTGAGTGCACAATTGCAGCAGCCAACCTTGAATAATTTTTATTTAACCAAAAGAAAAATCATTCAATCATTGCTGCCATGCATGTACACAAATACCGGATAGCCGTCTTTTTACTTTTAATTGACAGTCATTTTGGAAAGGTACATTTTAAAAAATCAGGAAGCACATCCTCCGTATTGGTAAAAATGTAGGGGCAGATTTACAAGAAAGTGACGCATCTGTAAAGATGCGTCACTTTGCCTGCGCCACCCTTAGAAACCCTTGCGCCACTATGGATGCGCCGTATTTACAATACGGTGCACCATGGCGCAAGGATTGACAGATGCGTCAGAAATTCTGACGCATCTGTTGACGTAAAAGTCACACATTGCTATAGTCGTGTCGCAAGCACGACGCAACTCCAGCAATGCAGGGGCAGGCCTATCCACATTGTGCTGTGTCACTCCTTACGCCTGCTTCAAGCAGTCATAAGAAGTAGAACAGTGAAATCTTGTAGATTTCACTGTCACTTCTGCAAGGCTTTTTTGCATTGGAACGCCCACCCTGCATACATTACACCTGACGCAGGTATAATGTGACGCAGGGCTTTACAACGTGACACATCTCCCTAGATGCGTCACGTTGTAAATGGGCCGCAACTTTTACACCTCCGCTGCGTCACAAAAGTGACGCAACGGCGGCGCAAAAGTGACGCAAGGGACTTGTAAATCTGCCCCTTAATAGGCTGGTAGCCTTGTACCAATACTAGGCTTTCAGGAAAAAGTTATTTGAGAAAGCAGGGTGCAGGTGGCCCTGAGGTGGGCGAAGATGATAGCGCAGATTGCGCAATTAGCGCAGGCCCAACAGCAAACAGCCCAGCAGCGGCTTGGAAGTGTGACACCTTCAAAAATTAAAAAAGAAGAAATTATTAAAAAGAAGAGGGTGCAGGAAAGACAGCAATGGGAAACAACAGACAAGGAATCAAATGGCCTGGCAGCAGTGAGTAACTTCTGACACTCACAGACGCAACATTATAAAATGAAAGAATACAAAACTAATAATGAAACTGGGGTTGGGGATCCGTTGAAATTTTGTGAGCAAAGAGGGAGAGAGGAAAGCAATGCACTAGCACGGAGTGCAAAACCACAACTGAAAAAATAGTCCCCTCAACTCTGCATTGTCTTCGAATCAGAAGTGATAAAAATAAGCTATGCTGCAGGGGTGTGACAAGCACAAGAATTGGGAGGAAAGCCATTGAATAAGGAGCAGGGGAATGAGATAGACAAGAATGGAATACAGACATGGACAAGGGGCTGCGATACTCTAACATTTGTAAGTTCACCCAAAAAGATACTTCGAGAAATATGCATATATCTTGGGACCTGTAGAAAAACCTTTAGCATCTACTCTTCAGAGAGGTGAGAGATACCTTACGAATGAAAGGGAACATGGATCTCTCATTCAAGCATCCCATGTGCAGCTGACTTCAGCTCTCTCAGGAGCAATTGCCACATTGACCTTTTTACAGCAATGATAAATTTGGTCATCAACAGCAAAGCATGCCAGTGGCCAAGCGGGCCAGCTGGCGCAGTTATGTCCAATTATGAGGCCTAAGCTGACACCACTCACTAAGGCAGCAAACCCTTTTAAGGCAGTGCTTCCAGATTATACTGGCCCACTTCCTCCACCCATCCAGTATAAATATGTATTGGTGACTGTTAGGAATTGGGTTGCTGGTTGACTGGGGTATGAGCCCTGGTCAAGCAGCAGCCACTGTCCTAGTCAGGGTAAGAGGCAGGCACACCCTAAATTAACCTGTGCTCATCCTCTGGTAGCTTGACACAGAGTAGTCAGGTTTATCTTTAGAGGCTGTGTGTAAAGTATCTCTGCAAAACTTCAAACAGTAAAACTGTGAAAACACCTCAGAAAATGATGCCACATCAAGTTTGAAAAATAGATCTGACTTTATTAAACAAAACAAGAGCAAAACAACAAACATCCAATTAGTAGAATTGAAGATACTGATTTTTAAAGTTTATAGTGAAAAATAGTGCCAATAAGGAAAAAGAAATGTTCGAGCTATCTGGTTGCACCGGACCGGGACAAAGTCACAAGTTCAGGCCAACCGCGATGGAGTGAGGCCGGCTACAGGGACCCAATTAGGTCCACTGAGAAAAGTACCTTAAATCCAGGTTGCGGAGCATTGCTCGGATCCACATTGAAAATGCATTGTATAGCAGAGACAATGTGTCTGTTGCGAGATGCGATGGGGCTGCTGTGTGGCGGTCCTGTTGCACTGACGTTGAGGAACCTGTTGAATGGGGCTTCTGATGTGAAGTCCGATGTCGGGCATGCGAGGCGCAGCAGAGGCGATGCATAATTTCCTATGAGCAGGTGAAGCTGCGATGTGGAGTTTCAGCGTTGCCGTTGATGAAGGATGCAAGGAGCTGGGAAAAGCCTTGCGCAGCAGCAGTTCTGAAGTGATGTATCTGTCCCAAGATGCAGGAGGTGGTGTTGTTGCAAGTCTTTTGCGATGGGTCCAATAGATGCAGCAGGAGCGATGCGTTGGTTCTGCTAGGAGATGTGCCACTCAGTCGAGGAGATGTGTCAGTTCCGCTGTCAAGCACATTAGCCCCATTTCCAAGGGTCCAGGACAGAGCTGGCACCAGTTGGCCGGGTAGAGTCACAGGTGGCAGAGTCCAGGTGTGGGAATTGGAAGCCTGTTATGTCGTTGAGGCTTCAGATCAGGAGGCCAGCCAGCTAGCCCTTGGACTCACTCTGGGTTCTGGGGTCAAGTGATGTAGGTCCAGTCCTTCTTACTCAAGCATGAGGACAGCAGGCAGCAGATCAGCACTGCAAAGCAGGAGTCCAGCAGAGGGCAGTCCAGGAGAGTGGTAGTCTTTCAGCAGCCCAGCAGTCCTTCTTTCTGGCAGAGTATCCTTAGGTCCAGAAGTGTACTGAAGTGGTGGTGGTTGAGGTCCAGTACTCATACCCAGTGGTGCCTTTTGAAGTGGGGGGAACTTCAAAGACATGGCTCTGAAGGGTGCAGAGGTCTTTAAAACAATGGGAGGTGCGTCAGGTGATGAAGTCAAGGCAGACACAGTGTTTTTTAAAAACCTTTATTCATATTCTTTTTTCAAATGTAATTCCTTATTACAACAAAACAGCTCAACCAACGCGTTTCGTTCCCAGACGTGGGAACTTCATAAGGGCTGAAAACCGACTAACATAAAAGCCTAATCAAAAAACACGTACACAAACCAAACGAAATGTATGAATACAAAAGACATTATAACCCACACAGGACAAACAAAATCGTAATTTTTCCTTGTACATTGCTAGTCAAATGGCGGAAAGGATCCCACCATATCCCACTCTTTTCTCAGGTTGGTAATGAGTAATTGGTGAGGATGGCTGTAAATGAGATTCCCCTTCTACGCTCATGCCATCAGACACTTGAATTCTATATGTGCACAATGTGACGTGATTAATGGGAGAGAAGCACCCATCTGCCTTGACTTCATCACCTGATGCACCTCCCATTGCTTTATGTAATAAAGATCTGGAAAACAGGGGCATCGTACAGCAGTGGGTGCCTCAGTAATTGTGCGCAGGTCAATTTACAGAAAAATGAAACTAGCGTGAGGTGCAGATTGGAAAGTCCGCCGTTGGGCTCGGTTCTATGTACAGAGGTCCTACCTGCCTGCCATGGGTCAGACTCACTACAGGGGGGTACGCTGCCCTTTGGGTGTGGACAGGACACAACCTATTCAGGTGTGAGGGAGCCTGTGCCCAGCTCCTTCCCTCCCGTCTTGCCATCAAGTCACATCTAAGCTCCCACTGTGTCTGGCTGTCTAAGAGGAATACACAAAGCCTAACTGCCAGCTACTTTTAGTCATGTGATCAGAGACAGGCTACAGGCACCAAATGGCTAAAGCAAGAAAATGCCAACTTTCTAAAATGTTATATGCTGGGCGGTTGGGCCCTATCACTACCAGCCAGAATAGGCCCCTTCAATTTGACTATATAACATAAGAGTCTGGCTGCAATGGTTTGAAAACACCTATTTTGGTAGACCCAAGTCAAATTAATTCATTACCTTGATCTGTGTATTTATTTCACATTTAATTATGCAATTATTCACACATTCATTTATTGAAGTTGGAGTACTCATATTTCAAAATGGCTACAATACATTGATGACTTATGGTGTATATAGAATGGAAATGAGGACCAACTAAATTAATTTTTTGATTGGCTCAATAACAAATCCCCAGATATAAAATTCAGTTTTTAAAAAAACAGATCGAGCATGACGTTTTTGGACTTTGAAGTTAAGATCGAAGAAAATGTTTTGATAACAACTTTACACAAAAAAACAACAGAGATGACTAATGCTCTGCATTACAAAAGTCATCATCCTCAGAATCTAGAATGATAATTTGCCATATAGGCAATTTTTAAGAAATAGAAGAAATTGCACTAAGAAAGATGATTACTTTCTCTATGCGGCAACTTTACTTGATGAACTCAAAGAAAGAGGATATCCACTGAAACTTCTCAAACATTCGATGAAAAGGGCCTGGTTTACGCCAAAAGAGACTTTGCCTGCAAAGGAAAAAAGAGAGCCAGTGGAGAAACTAATATGTGTGTCAACATATTGTCCTCAGACTGACAACTTCAAAAACATCATCAAAAAGAATTGGCACGGAATAAAGAATTCAGAATGTGGATTTGAGGTTCCGTTGTTCGAACTGAAGAAACCTGCCTGTATAGGCACACAATTGGTTAGAGCAAACAGTAATCCATCAAATAAAAAAAGAGATCTGGTTTCCCAATGGAATCTCAAACCAATTCAAGGACATCACAAATGTGGCAATTGTCTTTCTTGTGCCCAATCAATTGAAGGTTCGGTGTTCATCAAAGATAAACTCCAGTGGAAACACAGAAAATTTGCTAATTGCAGAACAAAAAATGTGGTTTATACAATAATTTGTCCATGTGGGAAAATACATATTGGAAAAATGAATCAAGAAATTAAACAACGGATTGTCCAGCATAAATCCCGGACTAAAACAAAGACAATTTCAGTACCACTTGCCAGCTATTTCATGAAAGAGAACCATACAGAAAAATACTTCAGATGGACAGTTTTAACTGCCATTAAGCCTGATCCTAGAGGAGGCAATTTTGAAACAAGGTTGATGCAAAAAGAAGCGTATTTAATTTTAAAATTCAATACTGTAAATCACTGACTGAAAGAGATGTTAGAAACCAACAGACTACAATAGCCAAGAAAACATATGACTGTGGTTCAACAAGTTCTACTTTTACATCATTAGGAACTTCAAGTAAGGATTCGATCTTGATTGATTAACCATGTCTTGGAATTTTTTTTTTCAAGTAACGCCGAGCACGAACGGTTTGATGTCTGACTCGAGACGGAGTGGTTGGCTGCGAAAACTGGTTGTTCACACACAGAAGATTGAAAGTAAGTGAGACTTTGTTTAGTTTTTATCCTTGCAACAACGTTGCCCTGAGTAGAAATACAGTTGCTTCCCCCGTTGCTGGTTACTTCCGAAAGCAATGCTGTTAATTTATTTTCTACAGAAGGGCCCACCCCCTGCAATACTGATGACATCACTGGGGCTCCTGCTCATGTCTCATTTCTGTTTTCTATTGTACCTTCCTCATTATTGCTCTATGATTCTACCCAGTGTTGTTTATGTTCGAGTGGTAATAATTAATTTGACTCTCCCAAAGTCCACCACATTCCCCAATGTTGCTTAGGTTGAAGTGTAAATAGTCAACCTAAGTAGTCCAACAGGTTCCCTCATGTTAATTAGGTTGGAGTGTGAATAGTAAATCTGACCACAACCTGCATGTGCTTCTCTGACTCCTTTTCCCCCCAAAGTCCAACATTTTCCCCTATGCTGTTTGAGCTGCAATCGGAATAGTAAATGTGATCCACCCAAAGTCCACCGCTTTCATCAATATGACGTAGGTTGAAGTTAGAATTGTAAATATGACCCACCAACTATTTACATTGTCCCCAATGACAATTTGGCTGGAGTGAGAATAGTAAATCCCCTATGAACATACACTATCCTCAGTATTCGTCAGGTTGGAGTTAGGCTGGTTAGTATCACCCTAGCTATATTTATTTTGCCCAATGTTAGTTAATAAGGTCAGATAAGTATTTGAGAAGTTCTTCTTTTGTTTTGTAGGTAGTTAGAATAAATGTTATTTTATAAGTGTTTACTTTCTTATTAAATAGTACTTTGATGGAATGTATTGCACATAATGTTTTGTTGTTAATTTAATTTTCTAATAAACATTTAATTACTATGATATTTTATTTTAAGTGGAATATAATACAAGTAATATATTTTTAAATAGGATGAATTTATTAAACATTTAATTATCCTTACCTTTTAATTATTTATTTGTTCAAAAACATACACATTTAAAATACATTTTTATGTTTAAAACGTTTTTATTGAAACAAAACAAACCATGGGGGAGGGGGGTAGGAGGTTAGGGTACATTTAATACAATCAAAGAAAAAAGGTGCCACTCAAGAGGGTTGGCGATGGATAGGTCGATGGGCCAGGGGAAAAGCACAGTAAATGAAAGGCTAGAAATGCAAACTGTGGAATCCCTGCGTGCATATCCAACACCCCAAATCTGAGCAATGAAAACCAGCAGCAACTCAACAAAGCACAATCCACCCCCCCCCATCCCCCCAGTAAAGAAAGGAAGGAAGAAAAAACAATACCCCACCCCCCCCGTCCTATGGTCCCGCGTCAGATTAGTCCTCACCAAGAAGCCCCGCACCCCCCCCCCGAGGCCTCTGTCTCACATGTGATCTAGTCCGCCGGGATCACCGGCGGCATCAGCCTGAGAAGCCTAAGATACCTCGGACAGGTGAGCTCCCGGAATTCGGTGGACAGCAGCGCTAGAAAGGGTTGCCACAGCTCTTCAAATTGGTCTATTTCCCCCGCCACCGTGAGCGACAACTTCTCCATTCCCAGCACATGCCAATGCCTATGCAACCAACCCGTGATGGAGGGGACAGTGTTGGTGCGCCAGTGGATAAGGATGTTCTGGACCGCAGACCTCAGCGCAATCGCGATCTGCCTGCCCCTGCGGGACTTCAGTGGGTACATTAGGTCATTGGGGAGGCCCAGCAGGACATACGCCGGGAAGCGCGGCAGCTCTATCTCAAAGTGCTTATCCACCTCGTCCAAAACTTCCTTCCAGTAAGCGGTCAGCACGGGGCAATCCCAAAGAATGTGTGAGAGGGTACCCTCCTGCCCGCAGCCCCGCCAGCACCCCTTGTCAGTGTATTTATGCATTTCATACAGTCGCTCCGGGGTGTAATACCAATAAGTGGACACCTTAGTGAAGGTCTCCGTAAGGCCCGTGTGATATGCAGAGTGCCGCGCCCGATACGCAATTTTATCCCATTCCTTGTGGCTGAGTGTCCTACCCAATTCCCTGTGCCAGCGCTCCCTCCCCGGGTTGTAATAGTGAAACGGCGGGGGTTGTAGGTACTTGTACAGATCGGTAATTAGCTTAGCGTCGGAGGTCCGGGTAGCCAGCCACCTCTCATACGGTGTAATTTGACGAGCAGCGGTGTCACGCACCTGGGGCTGGAGGGCCCAATGCCGAACCTGCATGTAGCGCAATCTGTCCAGCTCCGTCAGGCCGAACTCCTGGCGGAGTTGCTGAAACGGAATCACTCCCTCCGGGCCATAGATCTGGAAGAGCGCCCTGCAGCCCGCCTGCACCCAATGGGAGAAAACTCCCGGCTCCATCTCTGGGGAGAAGTCCGGGTTGCCCGCTATGGGTGTGAACGGCGAAGGGAAGGTGGTGAGGCCCCGAGCCTCACAGACTGCGTCCCACACCCGCAGGGGGACCCGCGTAATAAAAGAAGCGTAAAGGTTAGGGGGGCGATGCGCGCGGCGCAAGAATGGAACCTCTTGTAAAGTGCGGCCCGCCACTGCCTGGTCTTGAAAGAGCCAGTGTTTGTCGGACTCCCACCTGCTCCACTCCACCAAATATCGCAGCTGTGCCGCCTGAAAGTACTTACGGAGGTCCGGAATACCGAGGCCCCCCGCCTCCGGAGCAAGCGTGGAGAGGACCTTCTTCATTCGTGGCTTGCGGCCCTGCCAGACAAAGCGGGAGATGTCAGCCTGCATTTGTCGTATCCAGCCCACCGGGGGCTGGAGAGGGAGGGCCCGGAAAAGATACAGTATCTGGGGCAACACCGTCATCTTAACCGCCGCGATTCGCCCCAGCCAGGTCAGTAGGCCTTTGCTCCAGCGACCAAGCTCCTCCTTGATCTTCCTGCTGAGGGAGGCATAGTTAGCCGTGACCATCTCCGGTAATGTGGGCGCCAGCAGAATCCCCAGGTATGGCACCGTGGAGGAGGACCACTGCATGGGGAAGAGTCGCTGAAGGTCCCTCCTGGTGTCCGCAGCCAGGGACACGTCTAACGCCACCGACTTGCTCATATTCATTTTGAAGCCGGCCACACAGGCAAAGGCGTCTAGTTCCTGGAGGCAAACAGGCAGCGACCTCCTAGGGTCGTCCAAGGTCAACAGGACATCGTCCGCGTAGAGACTGACCGTGTGGACATACTGGCCCATCCGGACCCCAACCGCATCCGGGTTATCGCGAATCCTCTGAGCAAACGGCTCCATGTAGAGGGCAAACAAGAGCGGCGAGAGGGGGCAGCCCTGCCTTGTGCCACGTTCGATGGCAAATCCACCGGAGCTACACCCGTTGACCCGCACCGACGCTGAAGGATGCTTATAACAGTTGAATACCATGGTGCGGAACTTATCCCCGATTCCCAATTTCTTGAGAACCAGCTCGAGATACGGCCAGTAAACTCTGTCGAAGGCCTTCTCCGCGTCGACGGACAGCAACATCCGCTCCCCCGGGATCCGCGAGGCCTTCTCCAGAACATGCGCCACCCGCTTGGTATTGTCAACCGTCTGTCTGCCGGGTACAAAGCCAGCCTGGTCCGCCTCCACCAATCCGGGGAGGTGTGGACCCAGCCTGGACGCTAGAATCCCTGTATACAACTTGGTCGACATTTAAGAGCGAGATGGGTCGATACGAACCGCAGAGGGCCCGGTCCTTCCCAGATTTCGGAATTACCGCGACCGTCGCCCTCAGGAGATCCGGTGGGATGGCTCCCGGTTCGGAAAAGGAATTAAATAGCCGAGTAAGGACAGGGGCCACAGCCGTGCAAAAAGTCTTGTAAAACAAAGACGTGTACCCGTCCGGGCCCGGGGCCTTACCATGCTTCAGCCGCGCGATAGCGGAAATCACCTCCTCAACATGGATATCCCGCTCCAGGTGGTCCGCCCGAGCCGGATCCAGCACCGGAAGGGTCACCGACTCCAAATAGCCTTCGGCGTCCTGTGGCGAGGAGGGTTCCTCCGCATACAGCGCCTCGTAGAAGCCGCGGAAAGATTCCGCTACCTCTGCGTCCCCGGAGACGACCACCCCGTCCGTGCCCACCAGTTCCCTCACGACGCCACGCTGCTGCGTGACCCGGAGCCGGTGTGCTAGGAGCTTGCCACATTTGTCCCCCCCAGTGTAGAAGGCGTGTTTCAAGCGCAAGGCGGCATACTCTGCCCTATCAAGATCCAATGCCGACAGGAGCTTCCTCGCAGCCTTCAACTGCCTCCACACCCTTGGCGCCCCCGTACGGCGGTGGACCTGCTCAAGCTCCCGGACCTGAACGGTCAGCTTGTCCCTCTTCCGTTGCCGCTCCCTATTTTCGGCTGCGGAGATAGAGATAAATTCCCCCCCGGAGGACTGCCTTCAATGCCGCCCACTGTGTCGCCTGCGAAGTGTCGGTGTTGCTATTGTGAGTTAGGTAGTCCTGTATGACCTCCCCAATGCGCTGCACTACAGACTTTTTGTGTAGAAGGGTATCCCGGAGGCGCCACACCCCCCGAGAGGGGGAAGCCGCCGGCCACTGGAAAACGCCGGTGACTGGTGAATGGTCAGACAAGGTCAGGACCCCGATGTCCGCCGCCGTGGCAGCGGCATGCATCGGTCCACTCACCAGAAGGTAGTCCAGCCGTGAGTAGGTTCGATGTGCGTGTGAAAAGTAAGAGTAGTCCCTATCCGTGGGGTGCATGGAGCGCCAAAGGTCGTGTAAGTCCATTTCCGCAATCCGGGCCTTCACAGCCTGGGACAGTTCCCCCGTCTGCGGGAAGCGCTGCGCCGATCTGTCCATCACAGAATCAAAGACAATATTAAGGTCTCCCCCCAGAATGACGTGGCGGTCGGGGGAAGCAGTGACATCCACCAACACGGAGTCTAGGAAACGCTTTTGGTGGTCGTTTGGGCTATAAACGGAGCCAACCGTAAACGCTATGCCTCCTAAGCGCATGCGATACGCAAGAAGCCTCCCCTTCTGTTCAGCACACTTATACAAAACCTCCCCCCTAAAGGAGCTCGCTAGAAGAATGGCTACCCCCGCCGTCTTGTTCGCTGCCGAGTAGAAGAACTGGGTAGGGAACTTAGCAGAGCGCAGCCTATGGCAATCCCGGGACAATAAGTGGGTCTCCTGTAAAAGGCAAATGTCCGCCTGCGTCCCCTCCAGCAAAGATAAGATCGCTCTGCGCTTCACGGGGTTGTTCAGACCCTGAACATTAAGGGTCACTACCTTTAGGGCCGACATTCCTCTCGGGGATCGGGAGCGCCGTGCAATGGGCAGGGGATCAGCGGGTGGGGCGCGCGGGGCAGCCGCGCAGGACAAGCCATAACAGACCAAGCGTGGGCATGGACAACATCGGACGGGACCTCCCCAACCCCAGAACAACCCCTACACCCACCCAAAACACAACCCTGGCAACTAGCCAAACGCAAACTCAAACACCCCATTGTCCCAGTCAAGCCCCAAAACGGGCAAGTCCGTAGAAAGGAACGAAGTGGACGTCCAGCCACTCACCTCCAGCCGCTCCCCCCCGACCCCCCCGCCCTGAGCCCAGCAGTTAAAGAAGCTAAAGGCATCTCCCCCCGGAGTGAGTGTTAGGCCGTCAAGGCCACGCCAGTGGAGCCGGCCGAGTCCCTGGCCGCCGCCCTCAAAGCGTCGGCCATGTCCGCCCTGATGGTAGGGGAATCAGGACGCCCTGCGCTGGCCGCTGATCGTCGCCTCGCCGACCTCCGCCGGCTCCGTCTCTCCGAGGCCCTCCACGACGGTGTAGCTCCTTCCTCCTCCGCCGCCGTAAGCCCCAGGACTCCACAAATGTCCTGCAAGGAGCGTAGCTGGTGTAGCACCCCGTTCCATCGGAAGATCAGGCGGAAGGGATGACCCCAAGAGTACGGCGTCTCGTGCTCGCGCAAAAAGTCAGTGGCAATCCTGAAGGACCTGCGTTTCTGCAGCGTGATGGCGGAGAGGTCCTGGTAAAGCGCCACCGGCCGCTCCAGGAAAGTCAGGGGCTGTTTCCTGCGGGCCTCAGTCATGATGCGTTCCTTCAGCGGGAAATCGGGCAGGAAGGCCAGAATGTCCGGTGGAGGTGCCGATGATTGGCGCTGCCTGCCAACCCTATGTGCCCTATCAATGCTAATGGGGAAGTCTGCAGCTTCCCCCAGGATCTCTCGGAACAGGTCCCGCAGGTAGCTCCCCAGATCGGACCCCTCATCTGCAGTCGGCACACCACGCACTCGAATGTTGTTCCTCCGTGATCTGTTCTCAAGGTCCTCAGAGTGGGCCTGGAGCTCAACACACTGCTCCCGGAGGCGGAGAACGTCCTGTTGAAGATGGCCTATCTCCTCCTCCCGGCGTTAGGCCTCCGTCTCCACCGTTTCAACGCGCTCGCCAAGGCCCTCCACTTCCCTGCGCACTTCCCGGACCTCGCTGGCCACCTCCCGCTTCAGTGTCTGGAAGTCCTCCCTGAGGGAGCTAAACAGTTCCTCCATAAAGGTCCTCGTGACGGGTGGTTCCCCCCCAGTCACGTCCGCCGAGGCCCGGGAGGTCCCCGGCGAAGGCTGTGTTCTGTCCCTCAGTTGCTGGGCCCTGCCAAGCATGTCCGGCAGGGTGCGGTCCCCCTTCTTCGAGCCTCCTCTTCCAGACATCGCAAGCACTGCGGTCGGGCCCTGGTCCAGCCGCCCCAGGGATGCCCAGCTGCTGGCAAGCACTCGACGTGGGTGTCCCCCCACAAGCAGGGTCGCTGCGTCACAGGTGACAAGATGGCGGTCCAGTCCGGTCACCGCCAGCCGCGGATGCCCATCCGAGACAGGAATGGAAGCTACAGTGAGGGGCTCCTCGTCAGCACATCCCCCAAAAAGTCAGCCCAGCAGCCGCGGCGGTCACATACATCCACCAGCAAGGGCTCCGGTGAAGGCCAACACCACTGATCCCACGGGGACAAGATGGCGGCAGGGCGAGGCAGGGCAGAGCGACCAGGCCCGGCGACACCACCGGGGCCCCCAAAACGCACAGCAATCAAATAGGTTCCACCGCCGGTGTCAGTCTGTCACACGCAGGGGCCCAGATGGTCCGACCCCAACAGAGAGTCCGCCGTACTTCGGCCAAGGGACAGGGGCCTACACAGTGCGAAGTGTCGCCGACACAGGTCTGAGTGCCAAAGCACCCGTCCGAAGTCTTCCGCACCGTCGGGTCCCCTCCCGCAGGGCTCCTTCACCCTCCGTCGAGCGACGGGCCAGATTCCTTCCAGATCGCAACTTTCAGCACCAGGCCCAGCCGAGGCGCCCGGACAGCACTCCGATGCGCTCCGCCTCTCAGGCCCTCCTTCGCTCCTCGAGCTCGATCGGACTTTTTGGGGGCTTCCCCCGAGGCGATCAGAACCAAAACGGCAACAACGTGCGCACCAGGTGCTCCGCCACGCTCCTCTTCCACGCTGAGCCTCAGCGGGGGGAGAAAAGCATAAGAAAAGGGCTCAAGCTTGGCCGGGCCGGAGGAGCTACGGGAGGAAGCGTCCGCTCACCCCGCCATCTTGGCCACGCCCCTAAAATACATTTTTAATGTTTTATTTAACAACAAATAAGTGTTAATTGCGTAATATTGTTAATAACATAAACCATTAATGCATTCTATACCTTAGATAAAACAAACATAACATTATTTACATAGTGTACACAATTCTTAGGTACCTATATAGTTGCATAAACATAAAGAGCATTTTTTTTATAATTTAGTACATTTTTTATATGTATTTACATAAACATTCTAAATATTTGTTTACATATTTTCTTACATTTTTATTTCCCAATGAGAAAAAAGTTAGACTTTTGAACATAGTAGAATATTGTATAACATTTAACGTTTTAAACATTTTTTGTTAAGATTTAGTAACATTTTTAACTGTAAAAATGTTTTCCCATTTAATTAAGGCACCATTTTGTTTACCACGTATAGTATAGTGCAGTCTTTCTTATTTTTCTTGAGTCAACAGCGTTTGGGGCAGAGAAAAGAGGTTGGATTGCATCCCTTCAGATCAAGTAAAGGTTCATTTAAAGTTTGTTTGTACTAGATACTTAAGGTTTTGTGATTTCAATATTATTTTAAGTCTAGTATGTCTTTCCTGTTTAGAATTATTTTAGGACAATTTAACATTTTGTGAGTACCATTACTCAGTCTTTCAAGGGTAAAATACTGGCACTTCTCAGGAGGCTTTTCCCAACGAATCAGGCAATGTGTGATGTCACCTAAGTTAAAGGTCACACAAAGTAATTTTAGTGATTTCATCCCTGGAGCCTGTAAGTGATCCAATTTGAGACCTGTAAATACCTTTCTCGCTTTCCTCAAAAATAAATTTTCATTTGCACTTTTTTTCAGAATAGAACAAGCTATTTGGTTTAGTTCATGTATAGGATCACACGGAGTTAGTGTCTGGCGCCCATTATTTGGCTGTACACTTCTGGTTTAATTTTTAGAGAACAAGCCTGGCAGCTTCTAAATGCATTTTTGCTTCATTTTTGCCAAACGTGAATTTATGCCCTGTTCAGTTTTTTTTTATTGCACATGAATTCTTTATTGAAAGTTGTATTTATTATTTGTCTATGTGGATTGATACTTACTCCTATGTGCATTTCATTTTTTGTGCTTTTTAGATATTAAACTAAACTAACATATGCATGAAAAAGCATGCATCTGTTTTCCCTTGCGTGTGGATGTTTTAAGGTATATGTTTAGCATATTATTAATGGTTTGCTTTTTTTGCATATGTGCCTTGCAGATTACTCCCATTTGTTCTATTTGTACTTTATGAATAACAAACTAGGCTAAGCTACTTAGATGCCAAAATAGGCTACAGAGCATGCCCCAGTGTTCGCTTGCAAGTGGATTGCGCATTCACATACACCAAACTTTAGTCCCTGCATACCGGCCCTAGAAACGAGAGCTCAAAGATGATCTCCTGTTGGCAGATGCAAAGTAGAAATCAACAAAAACTCCACTGTAGGCCCTTGCAGCTCGTAAGATAAGACACCATTTACAGTGCTCCTTTACTAGCTAAGTGGCTTATAATTTCAAGGTGCCAATGGTTAGATTTGAGCATTAGTAAGGCAGACCTGCAATCAAACAGCAATCTTCTTCACTTACCTCTTCTAGAGAGTGGTACACTTCATAATTATGCCATGACAACGATCTCCGATTACGAACAGGCGTCTGGTTGCTTTGTTTTTCAATTTCCTCCTGCAGATTTTTGATGAGAACCCTAGAGAAAATTGCACAACTTACAGTGAGAGATAAATGCTGACATCAATAGAGAGGCAAACATATGCAAATCCATCTGCAAACACAAACTTCAGGCCTTCTTCAACCAATGCCTCGTATGTGCTTTATATTTTTATTAATTTTTCTATTTGACTTCTTAGTTCAGCGATACCTATTATGGAGTATTTCCTACAGCAGACATTCACAATTGTTTTTGACTGGAACTCCATTCCTGATTTTTACACACCAGCAGTATCTAATGAAGGCATTAGGAAGTCCGGGGAACTATATTTTTTGGGCAGCCTCCAATATAGATATTTGTTATTAAATGTATTTTTAATGAGTGAATGAATATATGAGGTCATAATCAATGCATAGCGGAGCACAAGTTGTAGTTAGCTCTGGTGAATTTATGTGTATTTTCTTTAGATCAAAATGTTAATGTTGCCACTGACATATTCATCTAACTATAACGCTACTGCAATCTTTGTTTTATTCATTGAATGTTCAAAGAATTTCAAAAAACAGATCTTTTTTATCACACTTAATATAACGTTACTTTAACCTTTGTTTTTTTTTAGTGAATTGCTAGTTTTTTTTAAGGTAAAGTAATATTTTATTACCATATGTAAATCCAACCCCCCAACAGGCCATGCGGCCAAATCCCCAGCAGGCAGCCATCCCCACACTACACGCGGCCTTTGCCATGCGCAGCATAAGGATGGACTTCGGGCCCTAGGGACCCGATCCGGGGCCAAATGCAAGAAAAAAGGAGAGGTGGTTGCACTCCCCCACCTCCCGAGCCCTATTAGGCCCAGGGGATCCCATCCTCTGGGGCAATACCAATAAAAAAGGGTTACGAGCCATGTCGTCCCCCCTATCCCTGAACCACATGAGGCTCTTGCAAACCCCTCCCCAAGGCATTATGTATTTTATAGGGGAGGAGGGCCACGTGGCCCTCCCCCTGAGCCTTGTTAAGCCCTAGGGACCCCATCCTCCAGGGCTGTATTTTTTCTAAAGGAGAGGGGGGCTGCAGGGTCCCCCTCACTTGAAACAGCCCTGGGCACCCCAGTCTCCAGAACCGTGTTTATTTAAAGGGGAGAGGTTCCATGTGGTCCCCCTTCCCAAGCCTCATTAGGCCCTGGGGACTCAATCCCCAAGAGCCCATGTATTGTAAAGGTGAGGGGACCACATGGCTCCCCTCCCCAAGTCTTATTAGGCCCTGGGGACTCCATCCCCCAGGGCTGTATTTTTTAAAGACGAGGGGGGGGGGGGGCACGCAGCCTCCCTCCCTGAGTCACTAGTAGGTAGTTATAGTTACGAACGTAGTTTCAATAGGACAAACGTTTTTTGACTTGCCTATATCTTTGGTGCAGATTGACGAATCTTAACAAACTTTTCCCCCAAAAGTACGCATGTGATTGTTGTTGCGCATGGAAAGTTTCGAGGTGATTTGTCAAGAGGGGGCCGAGAAAAAGAGAGGGTCAAAAAATGTGTTTCTCATGTTAATTCCCATAGAGATTTTAGTCACGACTACAGCCGAACCGAATGTGGCAGAAAGGTAGCTCTTGGTCCAGAAAGAACCCCTTTTATTTGGTGTTAATCTGTTTAGTAGTGTTGGAAATACTAAAGGAAATGTAAATTCGTAAAAATAGGGTTGCTGATCCTCTGAGGATCCAACAGTCCCCATGCTGAAATGTGCTTGGCTGGCAACACTTCAAGCAGGAAGTGTTGGCAGCCTTTTTTGGGACTCGGGTAGGAATACCCTGACCCGTGGGCCTCTTGGAGGGGTCTTGCAGGACATTTTTTATACATATTTTGTCATAATTTGCACTGGATCCAGGGCTCCCGCCAAAAACGTTTAAGAAAAGGAGCAGGGCTCCCGCACTTCTCTACTATTTAGCCCCCATGTGGGCCAGGTCCAAGGGGAATGTGGTTTACATTAAAGTTAAAAGAGTGGGGCTCATGGGGCCCCACTCCTTGGGCATTCTTATGCCCCAGGGTCCACCACCTTCCTGGGGCTTATATTGTGTAATAGGGGACTGTGCTGACCCCCCCTCCCCCCCGGATCCCGGGGACCGCCACCTCCCCAGGGCTAATTCTAAATAAATTAGGGGGCTTCATGGACCCCATGCCCCGGGGGACCACCACCTCCCCAGGGCTAAATTGTTTGTAATGAGGTCCTCATGGATCTCCTGGGCCCTAAGTACCACCAACTCCCTTGGGCCAAAATACAATTTTTAAAATGGGAGAGCCATATACAGACCGGGAACCACCACCTCCCTGGAGCCGGCCCATGAACTTCAAATGAGGGGGCCCTGTGGCCCCCCTCTGGAGCCATACATGTTCATGGGGACCACCACCCCCCAGGGCCAACTCCTGCTCTGTTCAGGGTTGACCACCTCCGGGACATAGATGTTTGCTGTGACTTGGCGAGAACTTTGACAGCTCCATGTCACAGCAAACACTCCGCTTTCAGCAAGCGAGAGCTGACAAAATGCTCTTGTTTGCTGGAAGCGGAGATTTCATCTGTTTCCCTGCCTGCTGTCAAGCGGGCAGAGAAACAGACTAAAGAATTGCTCCTGCACGGAGGGAGCTGTCTTTCAGCAGTTTCCTCTGTGCAGCAGCAATGCCAGCTCCCGCAGGAGGCGAGTAGCCTGCAGGGACCCCAGGGGCCTTAAGACTTTCCACATGGTCTCGAGACAAAAGAGCAGCAAGAAGCAAAATAAAGGTAAGAAACGAGCAGAAAAAGGAAGAATAATGGACAGCAATGAGCAGAAAGAGGCAAAATAAAGGTCAGAAATGAGAAAAAGAGGCAGAATGAAGGTCAGAAATGAGCTGAAGAGGCATAATAAAGGTCAGAAATGAGCAGAAAGAAATAAAATAAAGGTATGAAATGAGCAAAAAGAGGCATAAAAAAGGTCAGAAATGAGCAGAAAAGGGTAAAATAAAGGACAGAAATTAGCAGAATGTGGCAAAATAAAAGTCAGAAACAAGCAGAAGGAACTCAAATAAAGGACAGAAACAAGCAGAAAGATCAGAATAGAGTTCTGGAGTTGGAATAGTAAATTATAGTATTCCAACATCCAGCGCCCCCCTCCGCAAGTCGTTGTTATGACTTGCGGGGTAATGGAATGCATGGTAAAAACCGCGCTGTAACAATATGCGAGGTGACGGGCTGCGGAAAAAAGAGGCATATTCAGTGGAAAGAGGCATAATACAGATCAGAAACAAGCAAAAAGAAGCCCTCAATGATCCTCAGCAGCTAAGGTGACTTCATCCTCCTACCAATAGTGCACCAGGAGGTGCGTTTGCAGAGTGGTTGAGAAAAGGGCCGGGGCATCCCACGAGATATCGGCAATCCTGCTGTGGGGACTTACAGGTGGCAACAATAGGAGTTCTTGGCCCCCAAGGACCCTCAGCAACCAAGGGGACTTCATCCCCCAACCAGTAAATTGCCAGGAGGTGCGTTTGCAGAGTGGTTGAGAAAGGGGGCGGGTCCTCCGACGAGGTCTCAGCAGTCCCGCTGTGGGGGACTTACTAGTGGCAATAATAGGGGAATTTGCCCCCAAGGGCCCTCAGCAGCAAAGGGGACTTCATCCCCCTACCAGTAGTGAGGCATGTTTCAAAGTGGTTAGGAAAGGGGACAGGGCCTTCGACGAGATCTCACTAATCCCACTGGGGGACTTACTGGGGTTAACAGGAGAGGTACTTGGCCCCTAACTACTCTCAGCAGCCAAGGGGACTTAATTTGGGGGTGGCAAAGCAATACTCTGCCCACTCATGGAACTCTGCGGAATTTGCCAGAGTTTTTCGGTAACTCAGCGGAATTCCATGGTGTGAAACTATGTGAGCTCTGCCCAGGCCTAGCAGAAAGAGAATAAATAAAGGCCAGCAATGAGCTGAAAGAGGCAAAATAAAGGTCATAAGTGAGCAGAAAAAGGAAGAAAATTAGCAGAAATAGAGCAGGCAACACTCAGGCACTCATGCACCCACTCACAGAACAACTCAGACACTCACACACCCACTCAGACACCCCCTAAGACACTCACGCCCCCTCACAGAACAACTCAGACACTCACACACCAACACATATACCCAGTGAGACTCTCATGCATACACTCACACACTCACTCTCAAAGGATCCAGGTGACAGGAAATAACAATAAAAAGATGTAGAAATTCACTGAAAAAAACAAAGGTTACAGGGATGTGATAGTTAGGAAATAAAATTAAAAACTCCGTACAAATTCACTGGAAAAAACAAAGGTTACAGGGACATTATGGTTAGGAAATATAATTTAAAATAACCTTAGAAATTCGCTGAAAAAACCAAGGTTACAGGGACGTTATGGCTAGGCTCAGATTTCCCTTGTACAAACCCAATGAAATTCAGCAGTTATCATTACCCAAGCTACCTATAACTTCCACCCCCGTAATCCTCTGCTTATGACTTCACATATTACATTACTCATGACATGGTCAGTGACATCACTGATGACATCTCAAATGACATCACTGATGACATCATCCAGTGAGAGTAAGTGTATTTAAGAGTTCATGGGTGTTAAACATATATACTAACCTACTACAAACATTAAATTAGTATACTAGATGCACTACTGCTGAGGGATTCTACTTCTAACATATATTATGTAAGTGGCTGTGCGACTGTATGTATCTTTGTGTGTATGGGTAGGTGAGTGGATGTATGGGTGTCTAAGTGGGTGTGTGAGTAGGTGTGTGGGTGAGTGAAATACTGTGTGAGTGGCTGTATTGGTGAGTGAGTGCGTGTGTTAGTGGCTGTATGGGTGAGTGAGTGGGTGTCTGAATGGCTGTATGAGTGAGTGACTGGCTATGTAAGTGGCTGTATGGGTGAGTGAATGGTTGTTTGAGTGGGTGTTTTGTTAAGTGAGTTGCCACTAGACCCATCATAACGTGTCCATCTCACAGTATATCCTCTGTAATAATTTATCTATTAAGAATGTTGATTTGCTAATTTGTTTACTTGATTTAGGACCGAATACAAAGAATAAGGACTTAGCATTAGATACACAATTCGCTACAGCAATGGAGCATTTAAAAGCCAACAGAGAAAGTAGTTTTAGGTCAAAACCATAGTTTTGTCACCAAGAAGGGGATTCACTCATCTCCATATTGGGGGAACATCTCTTTTCTGAATCCATCTTGTCTAAATGTAGGCATATGAGTGATGTCACAATAATGGTGCAAAGAGCTTTAACAAATGACACGTCCCGCATTATAAAGACAAAAGATAAGGGTGGGAATAGTTTGGTATTATCTAGAGAACTCTATCAACATAAAGAATATAAGTAACTAAAGGATAGGAGTTGTAATATCAAATTTAATTATTATTTCACTATCCTATTGAAAAAAAGTTAAACTCTCACATTTTAGGCTGATCAAATTGCTATGACTACTGATGAGGGCAAATATTTGAAATGTGACATTCCTGATACACTAGCTTTTCACTTCCTTCCTAACACCCAAGACTCATATACCTTTACTTACCCCATCAAAAGATCCATTGTTAGATGCATCAGTGGTCTCACAGATACATTTTTAATGCCTTATGTATCAGCACTGACCTGCTGTATAAAAGATGTAGTTCATAAATTGGAGTGCCTTCCATTTCAACTTGATTGGCTTTTGGTGACCTAAGATGTTGGTGTTTGCTCTTTTTAGATACCTCCATTAACTGAACAGATATTGCGGCACCCAAATATTTTTTTCTGACTGGTCGGCTTTTGTCTTTTAGACACACAAATGCTCATTATAGTAAAGTGCCTTTTCTGGACATGGTTAGCCCCCACTTTTTGCCTGTAAAACGAAGTAATTTAGACTGGAAGTGCATAAGGTATCTGCCAACCAGGTCCCCTGTGCCAGATCTCCTTCCCTAATCTGTACCTTTTTGTTTCCACAATTGCCACCCTAATAGCTCACATAAGTCCCTCATAAAAGGTACCCCTGGTACCAAGGGCCTTGTTGTTAAAGAGGGTCCCTAAGGGCTGCAGCACAAATTGTGGCCCCCTAAGGGGCCCCTCACCGAGCACATGCACCCTGCCATTCCAGCCTGCATGTCTTGGTGCAGACAAAACTGAAGAGTGCCCACAGACACTGCATGTGATATAGGTAAGACACCCCTTCAGCAGGCCTTAGTCCTAAGGCAGGGCGCATTATATCTCCTGTGAAGACATATCTGCATGATCAGAAATGTCCCTGCAATATCCTTGTTGATTCCTGGATATTGTAAGTGATCAGGGAAGCTGTAGAAAGTACATGGGCTGGACACTCATCATTACAAGTTCCCCAGTTCCATGATGACTTCACTGAAGTATAGGATGTTTGGTATCAAATTTATCAGCGTACAATAAACCTGCACTGATTCTACTGTCAGATTTATTAAAAATTGCACACAGAGGACTCCTTAGATGGGTCCCCTGAAACCTACCAATCCTTAGTGTGGTCATCAACTGGCCTGAGCCAGCCTTCTACCACCAGACAGTGTTCTGACCTCACGGGGAGAGTGCCTGCGCTCTCTGAGTTCGTGAACAATCCTTTCCTGGGTGGAGGTGTTCACACATCACCCTGGTCAGGAAGAGCCATCCACGGTGGGAAGCCTCAAAGAACACTAAGGGCCCTATAATGATGTCGGTTGGAAAACCTCCGACCTGTGGTCGGAGGATTTTGATCAACATCATCGGTTTCACTTTCGACTGCCGTATTACAATGACGGCGGTCAGGAGAGAAACCGGGCAGTCATTCCGTCTGGCTCACCTTTTGATCTTGAACCAACGCGGAACTGCACCAGGACTCTCCTTGCCCCACCGACGCTAGTACCTCGCCGGACCCGCTGCGTCCATCAGGATTTGCGGAAACGGTTTGGAGCAGGACTGAATAGAGCCGGGTGTGCGTCCGCTGACAGGGCTGCAAGCAGCAGGGGACTCCATTGCCCAGGAGCCCCTGCGCGCCCAATTGCTTACACCTGGGCAGCTCTCCCTGGAAGACACGCCCCCAGCTGATCTGCAAGCTAAATCTGCCCTTCCACTTGGAGCCTTTGGGACTCACCTTTTGATCTTGAACCAACGCGGAACTGCACCAGGACTCTCCTTGCCCCACCGACGCTAGTACCTCGCCGGACCCACTGCGCGGGTCCCGCAGCGTCCATCAGGATTTGCAGAAACGGTTTGGAGCAGGACTGAATAGAGCCGGGTGTGCGTCAGCTGACAGGGCTGCGAGCAGCAGGGGACTGCATTGCCCAGGAGCCCCTGTGCGCCCAATTGCTTACACCTGGGCAGCTCTCCCTGGAAGACACGCCCCCAGCTGATCTGCAAGCTAAATCTGCCCTTCCACTTGGAGCCTTTGGGACTCACCTTTTGATCTTGAACCAACGCGGAACTGCACCAGGACTCTCCTTGCCCCACCGACGCTAGTACCTCGCCGGACCCGCTGTGTGGGTCCCGCAGCGTCCATCAGGATTTGCGGAAACGGTTTGGAGCAGGACTGAATAGAGCCGGGTGTGCGTCAGCTGACAGGGCTGCGAGCAGCAGGGGACTCCATTGCCCAGGAGCCCCTGCGCGCCCAATTGCTTACACCTGGGCAGCTCTACCTGGAAGACACGCCCCCAGCTGATCTGCAAGCTAAATCTGCCCTTCCACTTGGAGCCTTTGGGACTCACCTTTTGATCTTGAACCAACGCGGAACTGCACCAGGACTCTCCTTGCCCCACCGACGCTAGTACCTCGCCGGACCCGCTGCGCGGGTCCCGCAGCGTCCATCAGGATTTGCGGAAACGGTTTGGAGCAGGACTGAATAGAGCCGGGTGTGCGTCAGCTGACAGGGCTGCGAGCAGCAGGGGACTCCATTGCCCAGGAGCCCCTGCGCGCCCAATTGCTTACACCTGGGCAGCTCTCCCTGGAAGACACGCCCCCCACGCATCCTATTTTAGTTGTTGTTATCCCGCAGCGCGGGAGCGCGCGGGAGTGCCCGGGGCTAAGCTCGGGCAAAGGGCGGGCCGTCTGAGGCCGTCAGAGGCAGGAGGAGGCTGGGCTGGGCCCACTCTCTAAGATCTGTTTGCCATTACTCCATTCCCTGAGGTACTACCTGTTTACAAGCGCATGTTAAAGGGGCACACACATATCATCTAACGTAGTTGTTGTTTGCATGCCACCTGATATAAAAGCCACGTATGTCATTTATATTGGTGGTATAATTTTGCCGTGTGTAATCACTGGTTTGGGCCATTTGTGCGTCTCCCACTATGGCTACCTGTACCCCATCACGTAAATTATCCACGTTGGGAGGCTCAGTCAGAGGCACGCTAGACAATTTTATTACAAGAGCTACCTCTGTCCTGGAAAAGGAGATAGCTATGGCAGAGCGACGTCTATCGGCCGAAATCTTACAATCTAAAAGATCTTCTCTTGGCCCTATCCAGTTGGTTGTTTCACCGTCGCCGGCCCCACCTATCTCTTGTTTACCGGTCAGCCCCCTTGCTTCTACATCTTCTCTGACCATTCATGTTGACAATCCAACGTCACCTTCTCACTCACACCCAACTTTGTCTGATCCTACCCTCCCTATTAGTCATCCTAGGGGCTTTACACCTCCGACCACATCTGTTCCTGGAGCCATATCCAATTCTAATGCTGTCAGCCCGCAAAAGTTGAGAGGGAGAAGCAACATCATAGCCCCCCCCCCTTCCAAAAAAAGAAAAAAAGGAGGGAAAAATCTTAACAAAACGAACCATTTGGGTATTGCTAAACACATTGCGTTGGGAAACATCGCAAAAACTTCTATCCCAGTAGCTAAGCAGCCAGCAGAGCAAGCTACGGAGTCAGATCACTGTAAATTTGATCTTCTATCAAACAATATGATGTCCCAAATTGAGAAAGTTCTTAAATCACTCCTTCTTCCACTAACAGAAAGGATAAAGAATGTGTCCAACCAACTAGGGCTATTAGAGCAAATGATCCAGAAAAACACTGACAAATTAAACGAGCAATTCCCAAAGGCCTTGGTATCATCAAATAACACTCCTGCTGTTAACCTATCTCCAACGCCAGATGATAGGCTAAGCAGACCAGAAATAACTAATATCAAAATTGTCCCACGCCCATCAAATGTACTTAACCTATCATCCTCTCGTAAGACAACTGTTATTTCCCCTTCCTCTAGAGGCATCCTCCCTTCCACAATCAACGCCCTTCCCTCCACTGTTTCAAATAAAAAACACGACGGTAGTCCTGACCACATAGACCTCCCACCAGAGGCAACCCCCTACGTTGTACTTATGACATGAGTTCCTGCACTAGAGGCAGGCAAGAAGGAAGGTTATTATGACCTAAAAAACAAAGTTTTACACCGGTTGGGAAAGAATAGGCCGTTACCTCTTAATATAAATGGCGAACTTTTGAATGTCGGTAGGCTTGGTTGGGTGGGCCACGGCCCAAGGACATTGAGGGCGACGTAATCGTTGTCAATTTTAGAGATGTTAGAGCTACTAGACACATTGTGAATTGGTCCCAAGCTCCATACCAGAGCCCCATTAGAACCCTCGATCTAACCTATTTTTATCCGCAGTCACTAATTAGGAATCCTACTTACCCCATCATCCCAACTCGGCCACAGGCAGGACCATCTCTTTTTAATGTACCTACTTTTAATCGCTTCTCCCCACTTAGAGGATTAGAGGATATCGATTGACGCCCCCTAGTACATTATACTCAGCATCCCCCATATGGCTCAACGAAGAGACACTTACCCAAAAATTATTCCCCCGTACCCCTGACTAATGCTATACCAGGTAGTGGGAAGGCCAATTCGGGAACAATCCAAATACTTTTGTGGAATATCGCAGGCCTTAAGAAACACCTGGCCAACCCGGATTGGCTTGACTTCGTCAACCAATACGATATTTGCATGTTCCAGGAGACCTGGAGTTTAGACCCTCTTTATAAGCCTGGTTATTCTACTTTTCATATCCCGGCAGTCCACCAGGGTGTGGGCCGACCTTCGGGAGGCCTACATATTTGGATTAAGGTCGCTCTGAATTTGGACATTAAAATCCACAATGCCAAGTCAGTAGATCTTCTTCATATATCTTTCAAACGGCCCCGAAATGGCTCTAGAGTCGACCTCCTCAATGTATACGCTAGAGGAGGCCCTCCCACTCAAAACTCTGCCACCATCTCCATTCTGGAAAACGTTTTGTCAGGTATCCCACCACTCTCTAATATCATTATAGGTGGTGATCTGAATTGTACGTACGAACCACTAAGAGATGCTGACCTTTTAGGGCTCACTGAGGAAGACAGTAAAAACTGTATCCCCCCTTTAAATTTGAGTTCTACTATGAGATGGTCAGCAAGGGCACTTCAGATGACTGGTCTCACTCTGGAATTTAACCTCCGTGCCCTAAATGGAAGAACTCTCTCTGATCCACATGGGGCTATGACCTTTAATAGATTACATGGGCCATCGCGTATCGATTACATTATCATAGATGCAAATTCTTGGGACCAGGTGGTTGATATGAAGGTAGAACAGATGCCAGATAGTGACCATAATCCCCTCTGTGCAGTTTTTAAATGGAATTCAAGGCCAAACTCCTTAAATTTGAATTTGGCCTACAAACTGCAATAGAAGGTTGAAATGGCACAAAGTATCAGGTCACGAGGACACCCTAACCTCCATAAACCTCTTAGTGGCCTCTAAGGCTGCTGAATTTGCTCACCTCAATGCAGGGTCGCTTGTGACAAACCATGCTAACTTTATTAACACTTATAAAACCCTCATGGAGGACATAGGCTCTCATTTTATAATAAAAGGTCCAAAAGCTGGCATAAATCATCAACCCAAGAGAGGCAACCCATGGTTTACCAACGAATGTAGAACCCTGAGACAGGAGATCATACTTGCACTTCGGAATAAAGATCCAATAGCTGTCAGGCTGGCTAGGCAAGCTTATAAAAAATCCATAGCAGCTGCTAAACGGGCTTGGGAGGAGGAACATTGGCAAGCACTTAAGTACGCAGCCTTTTCAAAAGACTCTAAAATCTTCTGGACCTTAATAACTCAACTATCCAGAAGAGACTCTGAACCAATCCCCAACAATATAACCAAACAGCAGTGGTCTGTGCATTTTTCGAAATTATATTGTAACAAGGTAGAGCCCGACCACCTCACGTCTGATAGTCCAGACCTTAACCCAACCTTTTTACAGCCTGATCCAATGGACCTTTTTACCTCTGGGGAGGTCCAGATCGCCATCAAAAGCATAGCTTCCGGGAAGGCGGCAGGCCCTGATGGCCTTCCAGGCGATTTGATTCTCCATGACCCCCTAATATGGGCAGAACTTATCACTAATGGGATGAACTTACTGCTAAGAGGCCATGCTATCCCTGATTCATGGAAGGGTGCCGAGGTAGTCACAATCTATAAGAAGGGGGTGAGAGAGGACCCTGCCAACTACAGGCCAATAAGTTTAATCGATGTCATCCAAAAGGTGGTTGGCAGGGTTCTCAACTCGCGAATGTGGACCTGGCTTGAAGAGGGAAACGTCTTATCACATTTACAAGCAGGGTTTAGGAAGAAAGTGGGCACTATGGACCAGGTGTTCAGATTCCTCGCCACATATTGGAAGACTGTCCTGATTGGCGGGGGTTCTTTATACCTGGCCTTTATTGATCTTAAAACTGCATTTGATCTCGTTCCCCGGGCCAAACTCTGGCAGGTTCTACATGGAATGGGGTTGCCACGATACCTTTTGGAGTTTATCAAAAGACTGCACGAGGACACATATGCAAGAATTAGGTGGGGGAGTGAAGGCCAATTGACTGACCGTATCCCTGTCCAGAGGGGGGTTCGCCAGGGATGTGTGATGGCTCCGACACTGTTCTCCCTCTTTATTAATGGGGTGGTAGACCATTTGAGGGAGGACCCAGCGGATGCCCCCGCCCTGGCGGGGGAAAAAACACCCACCCTCCTCTTTGCAGACGATACACTCCTCATGTCTAAGACCCCTATGGGTCTTCAGAAACTGCTTGACAAGTTCTGTATCTTTTGCGACAATCGTGGACTTACCATCAATACTACTAAGACCAAATTGATGGTATTATCTAGAAACAAAAAACTTTAAAAGAAGAAGTGGATAGCTTTGATTATTTGGGGGTCAGGATAAACTCTAGAATGAAATGGGATTCGCACATTGCCAAAATGACTTTAAATCTAAAGAGATTGACAGGAGCAATCCTTTGAGACCACCGTTTATCATCAACTAAGCCTATTAGCCCTGCCTTATTAGTATACGAGGGCAAGGCATTGTCTGCTGCTGCTTACGGATCTGAACTGTGGGGATTCGAAAGAGTTGCTGATTTAGTCTCTGCAGAACATAAATTTATGAGAGAATTAGTGGGTCTCCCAGTTTCCACTCCTATTAAGCTGTTACTTTATGATTTGGGACGCAGTTCCATTAAAGACATTGTTGGCCTTCGGCCCGTTTTATTTTGGGCCCGGCTCAGGAGAACCCCGGAACTGAGCAATTATGCAGCCGCCCTTGACGAACTTATTGCTTTAAATGGTTTCAGACTAATCCCATGGTTGAAAAATCTGAGGGACATGGTAATTAAGCTAGGGCTAAAAGAAGAATGGCTCTTGCAGCAGCCCCCGCAAAAAGATATTATTAAGAAACTATATTGGTCAAGCGTCGAGGGAATGGCTTTGACAGACGCAAAGTTGGGTGCTCTAACTGATGCATTCATGACCTGCAAGCCAGCTCCGAAGCTGGAACCTTTTTTAGATTTCATCTCCTCACCAAGGGACAGAGCTTTGTTCCATTAATGATTTTACAAATAATTGGAAAAATTCTAAATCCAATCACACAGCTTGCCCGGGATGTTCTAATCCTACTGAGTCACTGGGGCATTTCCTGTTTGCCTGCAAGGCGTACAGGGCACCTAGAAAGCGCTGGTTAACTCCAGTTTGTAGTAATCTGGGTACCAGGCAGTCATCAGTGGCCCTCCGTATTTTAACGACGGACACAACATCCTTGCTGGTAGTTTGTGGGGTAGCCAAATATCTTGGAAAAGCTTGGATATTACGATCTAAGCTGGTTGAAGCAAGCTCTGCTTAGATTGCCATCTTGTCTCTCTTTACCATCTACATCAAACAATTTTTATAACTGGATATGTATCTCTCGCCTTCATTCTCTTACTCCTCTGTTTTACTTAATCTCCCTTTTTTCTTTTTTTGTTTTTCTGGATGAAATTTTTAAATGTATATTTTTATATGTTATCATTCCTGTGGTCGTACCTATGTTGATTCGAAATGTAATTACTTTTATGATACCTTGTTATCGAATAAAGTATAAACACACACGCTACCGACGGGCTCAAGGAGCCCGTCAGACAGTCAGAACCGGCACGTAATCCCTTCAAGACGGCGTTTCCGCTATCGGGATTACGATGTCGGTTTCCCACAGGCTTCCCATGTTGGGCATTGCAACATGGAAAGCCTGTGGGAAAGTGACTTTGGGGGTCCCAAGCAGGGCCCCCTTCACCCTGCACTCTGCAGTTGGGGGCCAAGGGGGTACCTATGGTGCCCCCCTGTTAATCCCTGCAGCGTGCCACGAGGTGCAGGGATTAACAGAAACTTCCATTTGTCTATGGGAGCTTGTGCTACAGCCGGTTTACGGCAGCAGCATAAGCTCCTATAGAGAAATGTGCGGTCGCATTGTAATAGCAGTGATGGGACCGCCGACCGGAGGTCGGTCGGTCCAGAGACCGCAACGGTGTCCACCCATCGTAATCAGGCCCTTAACATTAAAATCTTCAATATTTATATATAATTACCTTTAAAATGTTTACAATGAACATGCCTTTGCCAATCATGCCTTTACAATGAAATCCATCATAAAGGGATGCATGGTAAAGGCATATTCATTGTAAAATCCTGCGTGGTAAAGACGTGCATGGTAATGTCGCCTGAGTGGTTCAGCCTGCGTGGTAAAGGCATGCGGGGTTCCGCCTGCATGGTAAAGGCTATTTCCTCCTTCCTGTATCCTTATTTTGTGGTTCAAGCTCATCAACTTTTCAAGTTTGTCTGCAAGTATGTATAGAAATGTGCATATACAACTTCATTTCATTATTCCACTTACCCCAATGACACCTATCACTTGTCCTGAATGGTTAGAATCTTATGTCATAAAGAATGTGGCGACGGAACAATTGTTTTTAAAGATTAACATCTTGTTAAATTTCCTTACAACTTCCATTGACTTCCTGATATGTACAAAAATGTTGACTCTGAATTTTCTAAGCTTCACCTCTGGAAGTTCTTTCAACCTTTCTACTCCATTTAAACTATATGGTGATTCAGAAACCATAATCGAGTTGCAATATGGTGCACTTGCTCTTGTTTCTTCAATGGACAAAATATAATCCTTGTCTAGTCATCTTGTATTTCCTCCTCTGCCTTATCATTTATAGTAAGGGCATTTATACATTTTTTATCATTAAAACCTGCTTTACATATCCAAGGGAAATCCCCCTTTTTACCACACTTACAGAAATAGGACTGTAGATTAACAGTCTTTTTAACAAAATTAATAAGAGGCTGAGTTTAGAGAGAATTGTCCTACCAGAGTCTTTAGGTGGTGTTCCAAAGTAATTGCAGCACAATTGCAACTGTTGCTGCTTTATATGCAGCCTCTTGTCAGCTGCTCACTGCAGGAGTAAGGTCCTGCTGCTTCCTGAAGTATAGTCTCAAGCTGGTGGGTTATGATTTTTTGTTGTTAGGCAAAATATAGTCGTTACAAATGGTATCAACTTCTGCTACATGATTTGATGATACAACCTGGTGATGCCAGCTGGGTTTGCACCGTATCACAGACGCCAGGCAGTATGTCGCTGGCAGGTATTCAAAATGGCATCTAATTTGATGGAATGGTGCAGTGCTCTAAAGCTGCCTGTGCTTAAGATGTCAGGACATCGTACATGCCTGTGCTTAGCTAGTGCATCAGCAGTGACCGCTCACCTGACAGATAATGTTCAGCCAACTTGTTCACTGAGACCGCTCTTCACGCCCCACCAATATCAGCAGTGGTTTGCTCTACTGCAATCAACAAGTGGGCAATTATTACAGAATTAACACAGTAGTTCAACAATAGTGCTTGCCTTCCTGCTGAGGTCCTAAGGGCCTTTAAAGTGTGGCCCGCACAGGCACGAGTAACAAGAGTACCAGGGGTGGGTTCGACACTAGGGCGGAGGAGCTTCGCCCCACTGCTTTCTCGCAGTGCGAGAAGCAGAAACATAAAATGGTAAAACTACCTTTTTATGTTTCTGCTTCTCACACTGCGAGAAAGCAGAAGTGTTTGGTTGCGGGTGGGCGGGGCTGCTTTAGGAGCAGGGCTTGGCAGGGGAGGAGTGGTGTGCCCACTCCTGAGTGAGCAAGACTGGTTTGTTGGCGCTCTGGGGCTGCCCAAACCAGTCATGCACACTCTGCCCTTTCTCCGTGACAGTGACAGTTGATGGCTTACTTTTAAAATCCCTGCGTTCCTGCATTCCCATCTCTTCGTTCTCCGTGTTCGCATTCCTGGCGTTCTCGCGTGGTGAAGTCTCTTGTTCCCTACATTCTTCTGATCACGTTGTGACTCTGACACTGGACGCACGCGTCGTTTCACGCTACGTGCAACATGGCGGCCATCTTGATAAAGGGAAGAAACCCTTCAACAGTAAAGGCACGCAATGCATCTGTGTAGTCTATGAGACATGTAAAAACGTGAGACGTAAAAAGAAGGATAACGATCTCAACGATCATAAAAATGAACAAATAGATTGACAATGTGCTGATTTACCTCACGGTGAGAACTGTTTGTTTTCCCTTTTTTTTTTTGCTTTTGTGTGTGAGTCATCCTAAGGCTATTATTTTTTTTGTTTAAGTGAGACTTGTTTTTTCTTTGTCACTCATCATCATGGCCACATCCACCAGCATGTCCCAACCCCCCGCATTTTCATCTGAAAAAGGAGACCCAATTCTCCCATGGAAAAGATGGAGGACCTTATTTGACTCTTATATAGTAGCTATTGGGAGAGAAAAATTCTCAGCTGTCAGAAAACAAGCCATCCTGCTTCATAACCTTGGCATTAAGGGCAGGAATATATATGACAGCATGGACCTCATACCAGTAGGCAATGGCGATGGTGAGCCTACTGACATTTACGAAATGTCAATGACTATGTTAGAACATTACTTTGGACCTCGTATCAACGTGGTCCTCGAGCATCACAGATTCTTCACTAGAGTCCAAGGTCCCAGTGAACGTGTGGGCAGCTACGTTGCTTCACTTAAGACCTTGGTACGGACATGCAAATTTGGTGAGCTTTCTGATTCCCTTGTGAGGGATCAACTCGTAAGGTGTACCAACAGTACTAGAGTACAAGAAAAGCACTTGTCCAAAAATCCTACATTGACCGAGGCTGTTGTGTTTGTAGAAGGAGTGGAAAATACTTCCTCTTGGGTAAAAGAGATAAGGAAGAATCGTGAAGATAGTAACCAAAGCCAGAGTGATAGCGTCAAAAAGAGCCAAGAAGGTGTACGTGCTCTATCTGATGCTGATATTTGTGAATAACTTATTGACAATGTTGCTAGGGTGTCACATGATCCCAAGAACAAGAATGTTTTAAAGAACACTCAATCTCAAGCTACAGCCCATAGGGATAACCAACCACACACTGAACGTGATCTACAACAACAGCGTTTTCCTACTCGTAACAGGAATCCCAATGATAGTCAAAGGGGACGATGTTATAGGTGTGGAAGTTATTCCCATTCCTCTGCTTATCCCAATTGTTTTGCCCGAGATTCTGTGTGTAACAACTCTGAGATTAAGGGGCAATACGCCCGAGTTTGCAAGTCTTCCAAGAGGACTCGCGGAGTTGAAAGTGTTCCTGAGACAGTTCGCACTGTAATTGTCTCTAGTATTTCTGAATGCGATGGGAATGTTGATTCTGAGAAAATTACCATTCCATTTTGTAACATATCTGTGGACGGGAATGAGTTTAGCGTCATGGCAGACTCAGGTTCCCCTTTCACCTTAATAAGTAACAAACTATGGGATGAGAAAGTAGCGCTTGAGAATGTCACACAGCTGCCTCCGGACATCTCCCCACTTAGTTATGGTGTATCCCCCATAGACATCATTGGGTATGTAGTTGCGAAAATCTAGTGCAAGGGGAGGGAGACTGTTGGGAAGGTATATGTGGCTAAGAGGGGAGATAATCTGCTTGGGTGGAGGCGCCAGCGTGACTTATAATTTTGAACCCAAGTGCCAAAAATCTGCAAGACCAAGTCATGTTGATTGACAATGTGAATAATACTAATGAGTATTTGGAAGATTTTCCTGAGGTGTTTACTGACACTCTTGGTTGCCTCAAAGGTTTTGAGCATCGGATCATCGTGAAGGATGCAGCTAAACCATGTGTGCTCAAGGTGCGAAAGGTGCCGAATCTGATGGTTGAGCCGTTGAGGTCTGAGCTTGATAGGTTACTAAAATGAATGAATGAATGAATACACATTTATATAGCGCATGGCTACCCAAGGGTATCCCAGCGCTTAATGTGACACCTTCAACACAGAGCCGATCATGGAAAGAGCAAAGTTTTAAGCTGTTTTCTGAATTTAAGATGGTCAGATTCTAGCCGTAAATGATCTGGGAGCTGGTTCCAAGACTTGGCTGCATTATGTGAGAATAGCCGACCTCCAGTTCGTGAGCGCTTGATCGTAGGAATTGCGAGTAGTCGTTTATTGTCAGATCTCAAAGTCCTATTAGGGAGGTATAGTTGCACGATTGAGTGAGACAATGGGGGACCCTTCCCAGAAATAGATTTATGGACAATGCACATTGCCTTGAACCTAATTCTTTCCTGTATGGGGAGCCAGTGCAACATAACAAGGGCTGGTTTGACTGAGCTACGTTTGGGAATGCACATTAGAAGGCAGGCTGCAGTTTCTTAATTGTCCCTTGTGGCACTCCCAAATAGACTGCATTCGCATAGTCCAGCCGAGACAATATGAGTGCTTGGACTAAAATTCATCTGGCAACAAAAGGAAGGGGAGGGAGAATCTTCCTAATAGTCCTAAGAAGTCCATAGCAATTGGCTGCGACTTTACAAGCTTGTAATTTGAAATCCAAGTTGCAATCCAACCAGACTCCCAAACTCTTGATCTGTTTTTTTGGTGCCGGTGGGGGACCTAGACAGCTGGGACAGAAAAATCTATGTTTGCGGGCGCAGAATAACCCAGGAGCATAAGTTCTGTCTTTGCTCCATTGAGTTCTAAGAATGACTTGTCCATCCACTCAGAGACCTTCACAAGACATGATGTTAAGCCAGGCTCAGATTTATCATGCTGACTAAGGGAAACTAGCATCTGGGTATCGTCAGCATAGGTGATGATCTGGATCCCCCAAGGAAGTACCACATCTGCAAGGGACCTCATGTAGATGTTAAACATGGTAGGACTTAAGGATGATCCCTGGGGGACTCCACTCTGCAGAGGGATCTGCTCAGAGGAAGCATCCTCCTCGTAAACAGCGAAAAATATGTTTTCAAGAAAGGACTGCAACCATTTCAGGGCAATTTCGACCACCCCCACCTCTCTGAGTCTTTGGACCATAAGTTGATGATTGACAGTGTCGAAGGCTGCGCTGAGATCTAACAAGATGAGAGCAGCGCAGCCTCCATTGTCCAAAACTTTTCTAGACTCTTCTATCACGGCAAGAAGAGTGGTCTCTGTACCCTGATGACATCTAAAGCCTGTCTGCGTAGAATGAAGGCAGATATTTTCTTCCAGAAAAGTTGCCAGTACAGAGTTGACGTTTTTTTCAGCCAATTTTGCTGATTCCAGGCAAGAGGGAATTGGGGGTGATTAAAGAGATTGAGGCCTCAGAGTGGTTGGCTCCGGTAGTTTTGTCTCCCAAAGATGGTTGCACTGCTGTGAGAATGTGTGTGGACTTACGCGGACTAAATGAGTGGATCAGGGTGGACTGCCAGCCCTTACTTAATATCTCCGAGTCTATCAGTTTATTGAAGGGTGCCAACATTTTTAGTGTCCTAGACATTTCATCCGCTTGCCATCAGATCATGCTCCATAAGGATTCCAGGCATTTAACTTCATTCGTAACCCCTTTGGGAGCTTACCGATTCCTGAGGATGCCTTTCGGGTTAGCCTCAGCGGCGGCATGCTTTCAAAGGATTATGAGAATGGTTTTGGGGGACCTACCAAATGTCTTGTTTTTCCAAGACGACATTTTGATTTATGGTAAGGATGAGTGTGAACATGGCCAGTTTTGGAAAGGTTGAAGGGAAGAGAGCTTACAGTCAAGAGAAAGAAATGTCGCATTGGACTGAGGTCTGTTACCTATCTAGGGCATGTTATTTTTGTAGATGGTATACAGCCCAAGTTAGAGCTTGCAAAGAGTATTATTAAGGCTCCAGCACCTGAAGACAAAGAACAAGTCAGGTCGCTTTTAGTTTGTTAAAAATGTTGCTAGTGTTGTAGAGCCTATTAGGGCCTTGTTAAAGGAAGGGGTGCATTTTGACTGGTCCCCTCAGTGTGAAGCAGTTTTTGAGTTGGTTAAATCAGAATTTGGCAAAATGCCAACCTTGGGGCATTTCAACACCAAGTTAAAAACAGTTTTGACTACCGATGCCAGTTTGAAGGGACTTGGAGCTGTACTTTCCCAAATGGTTGATGGAGAGGAGAAAGTTGTAGCCTTTGCCTCTAGGACCCTTAGAGAAGCTGAGGTCAACTACTCTTGTATTGAAAGAGTGGCCTTAAGTGTATTCTGGGCAGTACAACACTTTAAATTTTATCTTTGGGGAATTCTGTTCATTGTTAAATCTGATCATCGTCCCCTTGTCCAAGTTTTTTCGTGTCATCACAGTGACCACATGACCCCTAGGCTGAAAAGATGGAGCGAAGGTCTACAAGAGTTTAATTTCCGTGTGCAATATATCTCAGGCCAAAATAATAAGTCTGCTGGCTGCTTGTCTCGTCTGCCTTTAAACAGCGAACAAGTCGTTGAGGAGTTTGAGTGTGTGAATTGGCTGTCTGAACCCTCGCTATCAAGGGAAAAATGGTTATCTTGTACTAGTAATGATAGAGTATTTTCCTCCCTTAAAGTTGTCATCTCTAAGGGATGGCCGGAGTACAAAGATCTTGACACTGATTTGAAACCTTTCTGGGCTGTGAAAGATGATCTTACCTTTTGCCAAGGATACCTTATGAGGGGCGACAGAGTGGTTCCACCTGATGAACTGAAGGGGAAAGTGGTGAATCTAGCTCATGAAGGGCATTTAGGTAGGAGTCTTACCAAGGCACGTGTCAGAGAAAGATATTGGTGGCCTGGAATGGACCGAGTGATAGAGAGCGTGGTCAAGGACTGCCATCTGTGTGCCATTAATGACAAGTCTCATACCCAGTCATACTCCTCTGTCTCTCGTTGAGGTCCCTGATGTCGTATGGAACAAGTTGGGGTTAGACATAATTGGTCCATTTGAGATGATGCCCTCTCATGAGAGATATGTTATTCTCCTTGTCGATTACACCTCTAAATGGGTGATCTCCAAATGTATGAATGCTGTTAACTCTAGGTCAGTGATCGAGTTCTTGAAAGATGTGTTTGTGTCGGAAGGGTTTCCTAAATACTTGGTTACTGACAACAGGGTGCAATTCACCTCCCATGAGATGTATGCCTTCCTTAAAGATCTTGGAATTGTTCATCAAAAGACAGCCCTATATTCCCCACAGGCCAACGGTCACACAGAAAGGATGAATAGGGTTGTCAAAAGCTGTGCCCAGAGGGCGTTGGATTCCAGGATTTCTTTCAGCAGTGTGTTGAGGGAAACCTGGTGGGCGCACCACATCAATCCCATCATGGTCGCCAGTAATAAAAGCCAGGTAGACAGGAGCAGGGAGAAGTGGCTTTATTCACGCAACCACAGACAGGTTAGAGATGTTCACAGCAGCGTCTCCAGAGCCATAATGCCCCACAACAATCCATGAGGTAGTAGCATTCTGACATTCTACAGCTCAGCTCGAGCTGATTAATTACAACACAGTCCTCTTGAAAATCTTTCCAAACCTCTGTTGAAACATCTTGACTTAGCGTCTTTGGATGTTTAGAATAATTTCATGTCTATTTTTGCCAGAAAATATTATTTGTTTTTGTCAAATATGCCATCTTTTTTTTGACAAGCGTGCTGTTTGTGGCAGGAAAATGGCTAAAACAGACCCACCTGGTCTATGTATCAAGTATTTTCTGCCTACCGGATACCCATGTTTCCTACAGCTATGAACACTCTAGGAATTTTTCCAGGCTCTCCGGAAAGATCAGGGGAAGATTTGCCTTTATGAGAGAGAATAACCACATCAGGGCTATTTTAATAGATATTCCTCTGACATATAATTAGGATTACAGATAAAAAAAGTTCCTTATTTCCCTCACTTCAATGCCTGTGTCATTTTCCTGCACTCAAATTCCTCTTTCCAGGAGGTATGCCCCATCCCAAGTGAAGGACGTGCATGTCTGGAGATATATTTGCACTGTATTATGATTTGATGGCAGTAGTAGGTAAAAGGTTAATGGTGGGTATTTAACAGACCTTCTCTTACTCTATTCTTCAAACAAATGACAACAATCTGCGATTGAAACTTTCTAATTAGGAGATGATGCATTTATTGTGGGGTGCTCGGTGCTCTCTTGTTGAAGCCACTGTCACAATGTCTGTTCTCTGTCTTAAGATACGATCTCATTAGCAAAGGCTCCAAACGGTATTCAATTAGTCCGAATCCGATTCAGAACCCACCTTTCCGACCGACTCTGACACTTTTCCCAACAAGCGTTCATGATGGCTGGAATGCGTTCGGACTGTCTGACTCGGTTCCGAAAGGCATTGGGAGTAACCGAGTCGGTCGGAGCTGAATCGTAGCGGTCTACGGTGCACGTTTCCAGCCGAGCGATTAGGATGTCAGATTCGGACAGCCATTCCAATCAGTTGTTCCGAGATGGATCGCCGGTCAGAATCTGACTTTGGGGGCCCATAGCAGGCTCCCCTTCACCCGGGGCCCTCCAAATCGGGCCCATGGGGGTACCCATGGGTCTCTCCTTCCCATACATGCACAGTGTGGCAGGCACCATGGGGAGCCCACCACAGGGTGCAACGTTTTCCTCAAAAAACGCTTTTGTCAATGGGAGCCTATGTTCTTGTTTGGAACACAGGCTCCCATTGACAGGCTCCAGTCGGTCGGAATCGCAGAACCCAATTCGTTTGGAAACGTTTCTGAAACCGATTCAGTCGGAAGAGTTTCCTAACGCGATCTTAATCGGCCCCTGAGAAGAAACGGGCTAAACATTTATTACTATTGATGAATTTGGGTATATACCTGCTCTTCCTTATCATCAAGTGAAACCCTTGTAAGGAATTAATATGCATAGTGTTAGCTTTTGGTACTTTGATGTCAGCAAAGTGTGCTGCTGTAGGAAGCAGCACCTGAGGAATTAACAAAGGTTCAGGATCTGCAGCATGCTCTGGATCATTTGGCGATGCAGTTCACACTGTGAATGAGGTTCAAGGAAGGAACAAGCACAGCTCAATGCGTTCCTATTCACTGTGGTCCCAGTGCTTTGTATGGATGATGCTGCCAAGGGTAAGCCTAGTTTTGCCACCTAAAGTTCTGAACTTTATTTTGACATAGATACAGTAGGGATTACATTGTGATCCTGTTTTCCTGAAGCACATACTAGGAAATGGAAAGAAGTGGCTGCCTCCTCTTATTTCTGAATCTGTACTGCCTACAACTTATACACTAATTCATGGATTTTCTGAGTTATAATATGCAATGTAGGCAGCACAATGTCTTTAAAATCGGTGCAAGGATAATTTCTGAGCCTGTGAATGGACACTGATTACGTAAATGATACAGCCCATGATCCTTCTGTAAGAGGTAATGTGGCTCCTATAGGCACAGTTTTGAGACCATTAGGATGTAAAACCAAGAATAGCAGACAGTGCTTTATGGGAGGACATTGCTTCTGAAGGCAAGAACTGTGACAGTGCTTTATGGGAGGACATTGCTTCTGAAGGCATACAGATGTGCAGTGAACTTTGTTGCCATAACTCTAATACCTGAGCATTCAGAAAGCAAAAGTAAATCTCTGTCTGTCTCACTCAGTGAAGGAGGATGACCTGATTGTGGTGCCAATTACTCTAGAGGAGGACCCTGGCCATAATTCAGGTGCAAGCCTGCAAGCCGCTACACATTAACGTGCAGTGCAGTGAAAAGTGAAGCGAGGCTTATAAGGTGAGCTCTTCTCTCAAAACTAGAGTAGAAGTAGGTCTTGGGGCTTCATTGGGCTTATGGATGGTCATAAGGATACATTAGATGGCTTACCATGGCCCAAGTGGGCCATAGCGGTAGCATCCATCGAAAAGAGCTTAGTGATAGAGGCTGCTCTTAAACTGAATCAACAACACAGAGCACCAAAGCAATAAAAGCTCAACAAAGTTCAATGTTTTCTGGTTTCTACTGAAAAGGAAATATTCCATTGAAGAGTGTTTTATTAGTTGTATTAGGGTTTAACTGAAGCTCAAAAACACTAACTTTATGAGATCACTGTATATATTTGGCCGCATGTAGTCTTAATTACAGTGTAATGCGTACAGTTATTGTAAAATTCTGGTTTTTGTCCAGTGACACAGTATTGTGGTGTCACCCTTACCACCAGTATAGGATTTATGGTTTATATTTAAATTTTTAGCATTAATGATGTTGTTGGATTTTGACCATGTGCTGACTATGCCAAAGTAATACATGTCAAGTATATTTCACACAACGCAACAAACTCCATAGTGAGTTATATAGGGGGCACATAAGTTACTGTTTTTAACTTTTAATCTCATGAGATAATGATGTGTTTGTTCATTAGTTTCAGCCCTAAGGAAGTTGATTGTGACTTTCCGTCTATGAGACAAAATATATGCTAGGTGGAAGGCTGTTGTTTGAAATGGATATCTTGCAATTTTAACAATTAAATGGAGTGGATCTGATTTTGGAACTAGCACATTGTAAACTTGCGATTGGATATCCATGGAGGAAGCTGTGAACTGATTAATGTACTCTTTAACTAATAGCTGTGGAACTACTTGAAATGATACTTGAATGGTGTGCATGCAGCAAACGTAAGATAGTTCAGAACACCTCTGTGTTCAATATATGGATATTTTCTGGTTATTCTGCCAAAATATTACATATATATATATGTATATATATTAAGTTTAACCACTTTGTACCATATATATATATATATATATATATATATATAATATATATGTATATATATATTTTTACACATATATATGTATATATGTATGTATGTGTGTGTGTGTATATATATATATATACACACACAGACACACACACACACATTATCTACTGGCGGTCAGCAGTAGATAGTTATAGTTAGGACCGTGTTTCCATAGGAAATCTGAAAATTCTATTTTGAATAACTTTGGCGCCGGTTGACGAATCCTCGCGAATTTTTCAAAACTAATGGGGCGCTATAGTTATAGTTATCTGAACTAACTATAACGGGGGAATTTCATTGGTTTTTTACGAGTGAAATATCCACCTAACTATAACATGTGTGAAACCTATGGTTTTTTATGTGAATATACATATATATATACATATATAAATGCCAAGAAGCCTTGAAAGCTACAGTATCAAATATATATATATATATACATATCTATTACCTACTGGCAGTCGCCAGTAGGTAGTTATAGTTAGGACCTATTTTCCATAGGAAATCCGCAACATTCTATTTGGAATAACGTTAGCGCCGATTGACGAATCTTCGCGAAATTTTCCAAACTTTTGGCCAGCTCCGGTCCTCTCCTATCCTGAAAATTTCACGGTGATTCATCAAGTGGGGGCCGAGAAAAACACGTTTTCCCCATGCATTTTCCCATACGACCTGTTGACGCAGCTACAGCCCGAACTGCTGAACGGAATTACACCAAATTTGGCAAAGAGGTAGTCCTCAGTTCAGACTCGTGCTTTTTGCATAAATGGTGTAAATCCGTTTAGTAATTCCTGAGAAAATTAGAGTTAAAAAGATAGATATATCTGAGCAGAGCCTAACCACACATCTCATCGTGCGATCTGATTGGCTGTCAGTACTGCATCCAAGAAGTGTTGGCAGCCATCTTGGGACCAATATACATGAGAGCACCTCATTAAAAAGCATTGCAGTTAATAGAAGGTTTTAAGACTTTAGTTACATTATAAATCATTTGTTGATGGTACCATACTCATTTTAGGAATTGTGGTGTGTTCTAAGGTGATTTTACCATGTGAAAAAGCCTTCTGCTGTGATATCATGAATCATGTTTGAGAGAAAACTATTTTCTCATGCTTTTCCCACAGAGGTTTGGAAGGTGATCTATAAGCTAAACTGAGAGCATATTTTCTGTAAATTCACATTATCTTTCTCAGTCATGTGAGAATGAAGTCTGACATTCTCAGTAAAACATGTACATCCAACAAGGGCAGAGACTGTCAGTTGATTCCTTTGTGTTCTACTGCAGCTTCCCAGAGTGTTCTAAAGAACAACTAGAGCGCTAACAGTCTTACTTATGACAAAAGTATGGCACACCTGAAGCCATCTTGATTGGAATAAAGTGGTAACACTTAAAACATTTAGAATACAAAGGAACAAAATGAGGGGGTTCATTTTGCCATAGAAATTATGATTAGTGCTGCAGAAAGAAAAATGAGGGCACATTTTGACTTCTCAAATCCTCTTCTATTTCATAAAATAATTCTGACATGCAGACTGAAAAATGCACTTTGAATACCAGCAGCAGACTTCCCTGGTGAGCAGTAGATTTACTACAGTGATCTAATGAGCAACTAGAGTGCTAACATTCAGAATTTATGGCAAATGTATGACACATCTGAATGCCTTCTTGATGGAACCAAAGTAAAAAACTGAAAGTATTTCCTACTGAGGAGACTGCAGTAAATGAGGAAATTAGGAAACTTCATAACAAATAAATCTCCCAAGATGGCCACCAGAGACAAAAGAGCCCAAATGTAGCCCAAATATCACCCAGATGTAGCCCAAGTATAGCCCAATGACAGAATGTCCCAGAGTGTTCTAACAAACAACTAGAGCGCTATCAGTCTTACTTATGACAAAAGTATGGCACACCTGAAGCCATCTTGATTGGAATAAACTGGTAACACTTAAAACATTTAATTTAAAAAGGAAAACAATGAGGTGGTTCGTTTTGCCATAGAAATTATGATTAGTGCTGAAGAAAGAAAAATTAGGGCACATTTTGAGTGACTTCTCAAATCCTCTTCTATTTCATTAAACAATTCTGATATGCAGACTGAAACATGCACTTTTAATACCAGCAGCAGACTTCCGTGGTGAGCAGTAGCTTTACTACAGTGATCTAATGAGCAACTAGAGTACTAACATTCAGAATGTATGGCAAATGTGTGACATATCTGAATACCTTCTTGATGGAATCAAAGTAAAAAACTGAAAGCATTTCCTACTGAAGAGACTGCAGTAAATGAGGAAATTAGGAAACTTCATAACAAATAAATCTCCCAAGATGGCCACCAGAGACAAAAGAGCCCAAATGCAGCACAAATATCACCCAGATGTAGCCCACATGTAGCCCAATGACAGAAGTGTGCAAAACACTTATTTTTTGTGTATTTGCAGTTTTATATAGTGCAGACTTGTCAGGTATTGGAGTGCTTTACATGAGCATTGGTTACATCACACAAGATCAAATTAATTTTGGTTGTAGACATGGGGAGATTAAGTGATTTGACTAGAATCACAGAATGTTGAGCTGAAGCAGAAACTCCAACCTGGTTTCCCCAGTTGCAAAGTCTGCAGCTCTGGAAGTAACACCACGTCCTCTCCCCTAGGTGCAACATTTAATCAAGTGGTCAACTGGATAAAAAAACATAAAGATTACAAATAATTTAAAAGTTGTTTGTCGCTATTTGAAAACTCAGAAAATATGTCCTCATTTTAGTTTTTTAGAGCACTAACCATAATTTTGATGCTAATAAGACCCTCTCATATATGTAATTTCTAAAGGAAATGCTCTAGGTATTACAGTTTTGATTACATCAAGATGACGTCAGGCGTTCCACACTTTTGTAATAAATATAGAATGTTAGCAATCTAGTTGTTCATTGGGATACTGTTGAGAGGCAGAGGCCAGGGGCACGGACTCTGAAAATTGAAGGCAGGTAGGAGAGTGCAGAGGCAACAATTTGACCACACTGGGCAGGCAGGAAGGGCAGTGGCAGCACAACAGACTATGGAGGGCAGTGGAAAGGGGGGCAGGGGCAACAAACCAACAATACAGGACTGGCAAGAGAGGCTGTAGCAATATAATAGACCATTGTGGGCAGAAGGAAGAGGCAGTGGTAGTACAACCATACATGCCAACAGACCCGTTTCAGCCAGGAAACGTCCAATGATTTTCAGCTCAAATGGGCTTTATTTTTTTTTTTTATTTATT
Organism: Triturus cristatus; assembly: GCF_964204655.1. NCBI lineage: Eukaryota > Metazoa > Chordata > Amphibia > Caudata > Salamandridae > Triturus > Triturus cristatus. The sequence goes on along the minus strand of NC_140587.1, from coordinate 575,173,081 downwards.
TATTTTTTTAAAAACCTTTATTTGTGCATATTAAAAGAACAAATACGGGCCTACAACCATCAGGCCGGCCACAAAACGGTTAAGCACTGAGACAAACATTACATCCCCTGTGCATCAATGGTCAAGATTAGCAACGATTCAGGAGTTATACACTGGAGAGATCCTTGACACCAGGGGAAGGAGAAGTAAAGGTTAATTTTAAGGTTTTCAAAATAATTTTATCGAGGAAAAAAGTCAGTAGAGGATAGAACCAAGGAGATTCGAGTCCGCAAGATGGCTTCATCACACAGGAGAGCAGCAGCATCATTAGAAACGGCCATAGAAAATCTCAGACAGTGAGGCGTTGCAGTTATATAACAGGATAGTCACATGAGTAAATACGCACCCCTCCAAAGCCGCCCCCACTCAATCCACCCCACACCCGGACCCCGAATCGGAAACAAGGATAGCGCAGAGACATAGAAGAAAAAGGCCCATAGAACTAAAAAGAAACAGTTAATTACCCCCCCACCCTACACCAATGCGGAGGCTACGGCCTGCCCCCCCCCAGCATAGTGCCTGTCGCCCAATGAACCCGAAATATAGACAAGAGAGAAAGTAGGAATAAAGGAAAGAAAATAAGAAAACAAAGAAGAAAGCGGGGAGGAGCCCACGTAACCTCGGAGCGCCCGAAACCACCGGCCAACTACGTCTCCACACACTGAGAACCCACTACACCCAAAGGCGGTCGTGTGAAGATAACGTGTCACAACAATATAAGGAAGGCAGACAAATCGCGACGAGTGCGCACAACCTATGCAGACAGTTCCAGTCCCAGTCCAGCCCATCCGTGAAACCATGGTGATAGAAAGCAATCTAGCCCTGGCCCGATCGCGGGCGTAAGATTAGACTAGCCCCCACATGAAGGCCCCGCAGCCCGTGCAAACAAAGACAATATGGCCGCTTGGGAGAAGATGGAGAAGTAGAGTCACAAAATGGCCGCCGATCATCTATTGAGGTCCCCTTGTGCACCATATAAAATCCAGACCTGGCCTGTAAAGTACAGGAGTTCCACATAAAAGAAGCCGTAGGCCACCGTGAACAGTTCCTCGAGGACGTCAGGTGTCGCTCAGCTGGATACTCTTGCGGGCGCGGTGAGGCAGGCAACAACAAAGCAGGCAGCAATGAACGGGGAAACAAAGTGTCCACAATTGAGCAGGAGATCGATTGATCCTGGGTGCCGGGAAAGCCAGATGCAGACACCAGTGCAGCACGGTTATACCCAGTCGTTGCGTCCCCGCAAGAGGACAGAAGCACTGGCAGACCCACGTCTTGTTGAGAACAAACGGGGCGCTCACGACCCGCAGCCGACAGTATGGAGTCGAACCGCTCACTCAGCGTTTGCAAGCCAACACACAATTGCAGACGAAAGTCCCGCAGGGCAGCCAGAACGGAGCCGCATGTCAGCGGAAGCTGCGCCCCCACATCGGCAGCAATCCGGGACGGCACTGTGGAGCTGGAGTCTGGTAGAGGGAGGGCGAAGCAGGCAGCGGGCGAGACCGGAGCATCACCCCCCAGCAGCGAGCAGGCAATCAACGCCATGTTTTACCGCTGAACGGTACAGTGGCCAGGGGGGGGGGTCGTAACAAGGAGGCAATTCCCCGCAGGTCTGCGCCGCAACAGGTGAAAGCCAACAGTCGCTTCCCCTCTCTCGGACTCTCTTTGCAGCCGACTAGGCAATAGAAGAAGGGGGTCTGCAGCCTTCCACAGCGCGGGCCACAGAGCGGGGCAGGAGACCCGCCACACCGGGGCTTACCCTATAGCTCCAGCCCGTCAGGTGAAAGGTGAAGGAGGTGTCCGGGCGTCTCTCCCCCGGCTCGTCTGGCGACAGTCCGTGGTGTGAGGCGGGATCGGGGCCGCGGGGCTCTGATTTGCGCCGGGGGTCCAGTGACTGCGGAGCTTCCAGGGGGCCGACCAAGGCCACAATGGAGCAGGGGTCCAGCGCGGAGAACAAAGGCACCAAGAGCTCCGGCATCCGGGCGGGCTCAGACTCCGGGAAAGCGGCGGCGCGGTCAGCGCGTCGTCGCGCACGTTGCACCTCGAAAATCGGCGAGGATAGGAATCAGGATGATAGTCCGAGGCCAAGGGCCGGCGGAGCCAGGCGCTCAAGCGTCTGCTCCGGTCGCCATCTTGGCTCCTCCCCAAAAATGGGCTTTATTTGATCTGTCTCCTGTCTACAATCTCCTCTTTTTCAATGTAACTCAAAGGGGAAAATTAATACCCCAGTTTTTTTTCAAAATCTCCCTCTTACCAAGTTCAAAATGTTCGCAAGTATGGTACACTGGATCATGGTAGGCAGGAGGAATTGGGGTAGGGACATGGACTTGGATAACAGAGGACAGGAGGGACATGGAGAGGTGCACCAAACTGACCCTACAGGGCAGGCATCAGGGTTTGCAGCAGCACAATACACCACACAGGGCATGCAGGACGGGAGTGCAGCACAACAATCCATAGAAAGCAATAGGGAGGGGACAGGACCATGCACATGGACAACAGAGAACAGAGGGGAAAGAGGCAATGGTAGCTAGCTGACAATAATGGACAGACAGGAGAGGAAGCTGCAGCATAACAGACCATAAAGGGCAGGAGGGACAGATCAGGGGCATTACAATGGAACAGACAAGCCAGGAGGGAGGGAATAGGGGTCTGCCCATGGAAACAGAGGGCTGGGGGCAGGGCAGGAGCAGCAAGATGACCATGGAGGTCAGGCAGGATGGGCACTAGAAACAAGACACACCATGGAGAGCAACAGTGAGACTATGATGGCATACACACAGACCATGGAGGGAAGGTGGGAGGGGGTCAGGGGCAGCTAGCTGACCACACAGGGAAGGTGGGAGGGGCCATGGCAGCACAGAAACCCATGCATGGCAAGTGGGAGGGTTAGTGGCAGCACAATGGCTATGATGGGCAAGAAGGAGGGTGCAGGGGCATGCACAAAGGGCCATGGAGGATAGAAGGGAGGGTCGGGACCTGGGCACAGACAAGAGAGTTCAGGGGAAGGGGCCTCACAACAGACCGTGCGGGCAGGCAGGAGGAGCAGTTGCAGCGCAACAGACCAGGGCGGGCAGAAGGGTGTGGCAGTAAAATGGACCATGGAGGACAGGAGGAAGGGGATAGGGGCATGGCATGTGGACAGGCAGGGTGGAGGTGGCAGGGACAGGTTACAGTCATCTGACAATGCTAGGCAGGTGGAAGGGGAGTGGCATCTCAACAGAACACTCAGAGTAGATAGGAGTGGCAGGTCCATGGAACATGGTAAGCAAAAAGGATGGAGCAGGGGCATGCACAAACACATCGGAGGACAGGGGGGAAGGAGAATAGGGGCAGCAAGCTAAGCACAGAGGCTAAGCAGGAGGTCAATGATGGGCCATAGAATTGGGCAATGGAGGGCAGGAGGAGTGGACTGGTACATCATGCTAAATGGAGGGTAGTGGCAGCACATCAGACCATGCATGGCAGGAGGGAGGAGGCTAGTCCATGGATTCAGACAACAGAGGATAGGGAGGAGGTGGATGGGGCAGCAAGCTAACTGTTCAGAGAAGGTGGGTATTAGGAACTTTATTGTTTTTAAAATGTGTGTCTGTGCGAACTACTTAAAATATGAACAAGTATGCAGCATAATCTCACTTTTATTCAGGAAGAAGAGGACGTTTGTGACTGGGACTCCGGGCTCACTTGGCAGAAACACTCCTGACCCTCCACCCCCATCGCAAAATGTAATGCCCGTGAAAAGGGTAGGTGGACAAAGTGTTATATAGAACATAGTCCTGAGAGCACGATTGAAAATGAAAACTAGATATAGTATAGGGTATAAACTATGCACCAAAAAGTGTGATATAAGATGAACCGGGGCGTGAAATATAATATGCAATACATTGTGCGCAATGACAGATTCATTGGAGAGCGCGAGATAGCACAGGCACTAGCGCGTGCTTTGCGATATGCGCCTTGGAGTGTAATATGCACAGGGCAATGTTGTGTAACCTAACTAGTCTCTAAAGTTGTAATATAAAATATTTGCTGGGGAGTGTAACGTTGCATATGCACTGTGGCAGAGATATGGATCCCAGATTGTAATATGTATGGCATAGCGCTGTGCGTTATAACATAGGCATCGAGGAAGGCACATTAGATGGGGCAATATAACCCGTGCAAAGGCAAGTGTGGCATGACATATTCACGGGGTGGTGTTACAGTGCACATGGGCTAGAGAGTGTCATAGCATACGCACTAGCTGGTGGAATACAACACAGACGTGTATGGCACTCGGCGGGCACTGGTGGGTGTAACACAGCATTGGGCTCAGCCAGGAGCACGCTGTGACTCTCAAGTGAGGTTCTTCTCCTTTCCAGAGAGTAAAATAAAAAGTATTACACATCCGGCGGTGGATGTGTGTTTTATTAACCGTGAGGGGGTTTCTTGCATAGTTTGGTCTAATTTTTGTCGAATCCCCTTTGAATGGCTTGGTGTGCGTGTGTATTAAATGTGCCCGTCAATAGCTACCCATGTTTGTATAAATAAACGACAAGGGTGTCTACTTGGAGAGTACCCACCAGCGGGGGTGCCGGGATTAGGCACGGTGGGTCGTCAGACACGTCAGAGCTTCACTAGCGGTGTAAATACATTCCACGTGGATTCATTGTATGCATAGTTGCCTTTTAATGAATATCACGCAAATCGTCATGGTGATAGGTACATACGGTTTGTCCAGCATGTCCTAGGTGTTTCTATATATATTTATTTTTTTAAAATAATAAAAGACAAAGGCCGGCCCCGGGGGATGGGGTCCCCGGGGCCATAAGTGGCCTGAGGAGGGGTGCAACGCAGCCCCCCTCCTAAAGAATTGAAAAAAGAAAAAGGCCATGACCCGGGGGTTGGGGTCCCCGGGGCCGATTAAGGCCTTGGGAGGGCCAAATTAATTTTTTTCAACAAAAAAAATTAGGGTGCAGGCCCTGAGGGATGGGGTCCCCAGTGCAAATAAATTAGAAAAAGAAGGGGGGCCACACAGCCCTCCTTCTTAAAAAAATAAAATAAATAAAAGACCGGCATTGCCCGGAGGCCATGCCCCCTCCTTGCAGCACTCTGCAAACGCGCCCCCTGGCCAGTTGTAAGTTGGGGAATTAATTCCCCTTCAATACTGAGGGTCCCTGAGGGCCAACTAGCCCAACAGGTATCTCCAGTATACGCCAGGGAGCTGCGTTGCAGACAGGTGTTCTGAGGCCACGCCCCTTTTTACACCTTTATGCAACGCAGCTCTGTGGCGCTTACTGGAGGTACCTAGTGGGCTAGTTTGACCCTAGGGACCCTTAGGATTTAAGGGGACTTAATCTCTCAACTTAGAACGGCCACAGGGCGCACTTACACAGTGGTGAAGGGAGGGGATGGGGCCTGAGGTGACGTGTTCAAACACGCCCTGTGGCGCGTTTTAAATTGGGGAAATAATTCCCTTTCAATCCTGAGGGACCCTGTGGGCCAACTAGCCCACCAGGTGCTTCCAGTAAGCGCCACTGCTCTGCGTTGCAGAGAGCTGGTGCAGGCCGTGCCCCTTTTTACACCTCTCTGCAATGGCGCTTACTGGATGTACCTAGTGGGCTATTTTGCCCCTAGGGATCCTCAGGATTCAAGGGGACTTAATCTCCCAACTTAAAAAACGGCCACAGGGCGTGTTTACACAGTGGGGAAGGGAGGGGACGGGACCTGAGGTGACGTGTGCAAACACGCCCTGTGGCGCGTTTTAAGAGGTAGTTTTAATCCCCTGCCCTATTATATACTAGGGGCTTACAGAGGAGGTCATGCTAATCACAGGAGGACCCAAACGCATAGTGTTCAATAGTGTATGTAGGTGTTTTCACCGTATTCTGAGTGTCTTTTAACATAGCACTGGCTCTAGGACTGGTTAGTCAAACTCAGTTACCACCAGTATCCGTCTGAAAAAGTTGAGGGTACAGGATGATTTTGCAACAAAGCTTCTTTCTGCTCTTCTGTTTGTTCTTTCTGCACGTTATCCTTCTTCCTGCACTTGTCTTCGTCTTTGAGGACTTCTGTTGCTTCTTTCTGCATTTCTTTTTTTTCTTTCTGTGTGTTTTTTTTTCTTTGTTCACATTTCCTATCTCTGTAGGCATAGTTAGAAATTAGCATTTAAAAAACCTTATAAATTCACTGAAAAAACCATAGATTTCAGGGGCGTTATAGTTAGCTGGACTTTTCACTCGTACAAAACCATTGAAATTCCCCCGTTATAGTTTGTTCAGCTAACTATAACTCGCGCGCCCACAATGCACTGCTGATGATGTCACATATTACATCACTCATGACCTGGTCAGTGACATCACTCATGACATCACTGATGACATCTCAAATGACATCACTGATGACATCATCCTTGTGATAGAGTGGCAGACCTCCTCTCCCCCTAATATAACCTTTGATACACACATTCAAAAATAGAAACTAACTAAAATTTTCAAAACAATGTACATACCAATACCGGTTACAACAACCTATTCAGTAATTCTAAGATCCACATACACATCCACTCATTCACCAACAGTCCTATGCAGTCACTCATACATGTACTCACTCATCATATGTACTCATACACCTACACATCCTGTTACACAACGCCATTCATCAATAGAGTTACTCACACACATAGTCACTCATGCTAATAAAGAATCAAACATCCATTTACTTGCATATACAGTTATACACACACCACCACACTTACTTCTACAGAAACTTACACATACTTAGTCTTTTAAACAATCACTTATAGAAACACATACTTATTCATACAGGAACTCTTTCAATCTCTCACTCTCACATATACTCACTTATATACACCAATAGTCACATATACCAGTTTAAAACATATGTAGTGACTCATAAAGACACTATTGAGACAGTCATTCACTCACTAACACACCCATGCACACACTCATCCACCCATACAGTCCTGCACACATGCTGTCTTCAACACATACAAACAGCGAGTCACTCATTCATGCACCTATGTACTACGTAATACCCCCCACCGAACCATACAGACACTCATATTGATACTCAAAAAACCAACTAATAACCTATATAGACACTCATGTAGCTACTCACCAACCCATGCAGCCACTTATACATACACAAAGTGAGAGACTGATACAGATATTTACATATTTAAACATTACTCACTAAGCCATGTATTCACTAAGATACACTTAATCAGTCAGTTATACAATCAATTTTTCAAAAACAAATCATCCATTTAGACACTTATATACCCATTTATTCTTCCATCGACCTTGAGATATACATAGATAAACATATATAAAACATATGTAATTTTCAGAAAAAAACACATTCACTGGATGATGTCATCAGTGATGTCATTTGAGATGTTATCAGTGATGTCATGAGTGATGTCACTGACCATGTCATGAGTGATGTAATATGTGACGTCATAAGCAGTGCATTGCGGGCGCGCGAGTTATAGTTAGCTGAACTAACTATAACGGGGGAATTTCAATGGTTTTGTACGAGTGAAAAGTCCAGCTAACTATAACGCCCCTGAAACCTATGGTTTTTTCAGTGAATATATATATAGATATGTATATATATACATATTAGGACCCTGTTTCCATAGGAAATCCGCAACATTCTATTTTGAATAACTTTGGCGCCGGTCGACGAATCCTCGCGAATTTCTCAAAATAGGTGGGGCGCTACGCTCCGCTCCTACCCTGAAAGTCTCGGGGGGATTCGTCAAGCGGGGGCTGAGATAAAAGGGGGGTCCCAAAACGCGTTTTTCCCATGCATTTTTCCATAGGACCTTTAGACAGGGCTACAGCCTGAACGGCTAAACAGAATTACTAGAAATTTGGCAGAGAGGTAGTCCTCAGGTCAAGGAAGTGCCTTTTGTAGGTTTGGTGTAAATCTGTTCAGTAGATTCTGAGAAAATAGCCTTTAAATCAATATATATATCTGAGCCAGCTTACGGTACGCTTACCGTAAGCTTACCGTACGCGTACGGTGGCGTGCGCGAGCGCGATTCTGATTGGCTGTTACATCTAAGTAAACATTCGAATCGGTCGAAACCAGGAAGCGGCGGCCGCCATTTTCTCTCTCGCACTCTGAGGGGGGGGCTGTAAACAAAGGCAAAAAACATATAAAGGGGCTGGTTAGACAGCGCCCATGCACATAGCCATGTTAGTTGAGTCCTCAAAGGCCAAAAACGGTAAATTTTTATTTTTTGAAAATTTCGCCGATTACGCTTACCGTACGCGTACGGTGCGCTTACGCTAAAAATTTTGATTAAAAAAAAAAAAAACACTCTCTGTGCATATTATTGTCATCACTTACAAATTAAATTTAACAGATTACCTATCACAAGGAAGCGCATAATATGTCCTCCATGTGCGCACGGTGCGTAACGTGGGCACGCGGTGCGCGTAGCGCACCGCGTGCTCACCGTGCGCGCACGGTGCGCGCACGGAACGAACTGCGTTAAGTGGGCGTGCACGCCACGAATGGCGTAAAGTAACTTAGCATTTAAAAAAACGTACAAATTCACTGAAAAAACCATAGGTTTCACACACGTTATAGTTAGGAATTAGCATTTAAAAAACCTTGCAAATTCACTGAAAAAACCATAGGTTTCAGACATGTTATAGTTAGCGGAAATTTTACTGATAAAAAACCAATGAAATTCCCCCGTTATAGTTAGTGCAGGCAACTATAACTCACGCGACCGCAATCTTCTGCTGATGACATATGTGTCTTTATGAAAAAAAAATATTTCTAATATATGTATAGCTAAAAATTTATGGAAGAAGACATGGGCAAATAAGTGTCTAAATACAGTATTAGCATCAGCAGAGGATTGCGGTCGCGTGAGTTATAGTTGCCTGCACTAACTATAACGGGGGAATTTCATTTGTTTTTTATCAGTAAAATTTCCGCTAACTATAACATGTCTGAAACCTATGGTTTTTTCAGTGAATTTGCAAGGTTTTTTAAATGCTAATTCCTAACTATAACGTGTGTGAAACCTATGGTTTTTTCAGTGATATATATATAGATATGTATATATATACATATATATGTATGTATATATAACAGATACATGTGCTATATATGCATAAATATGCTACATAAGCTATATGTGTATATTATATATAAATCTGAAAACTATACATATATATATTTTAAATATAAAAAGTTGATTTAGTATAAACTATGTTTAGCATATATTTTGTAGTAATAATTTTTACTTAATTTAATATTTGTGTATTTATTTTTTTATATATTTATTTTCAATTATATATTTTTTATTTTATGTTTGTTAGTTAGAAATGTTTTTATATTTGTATATGGTATATATATATATATTTCTGTTTTATATGTTTTTCATTTAATATAGTGTATATTAGTTCAAACTTAATATACTTTTCTATTTTATGGCAATATTGTGGTCTTCTATATTTTCATTTTCGATATTTTTAACTTTACATACAAAGTATGTAAAGTAAATTTGTGTGTCCTTTATATTTTTTTACAATTTTGTTTTGTCACTAATATTTCATCATAAAGCCATTTCCTTGCATCTAAATATCCATGCACTCAAGTTTAGGTGTGTGATTTTGATTTCTCTTCTGTTTCTCTTCTTTTCGACAAAAAATACATTTTCAAAATATTCCTCCACATATAGTAATATAAATATAACAATAATGACGAAGCACACACCTCAATCATTTCTTAATTGAATCTATGCACATATGCTATATTCAGGCACCAAGCTTTGTTTTAAACAAGGTTATTGAGAACACATGACAGATCCCCTGTGAATGAATACAATTACTAGGGGGAATAGTGTCTCGCACATGCAGCCGGAGTGTAGAAATTGTAAGAAGAGAAACTCACTTGTATCGGATGCTTGCTTGGTGTAGGTAGGCTAGAAGAACTTGTGAATTGTTCCTTGACACATGGACATCAGTAAGGGTCCCCTCAGAGATGTAGGAGATGCTGCTGGGCTGCCACAGGTCCACCTGTAGTGCAGGAACCAACCTGTAATTCACATTCATTCAATGTAGATTTCAGGCTTGTGACACACGTGCACTCATATTTATTCACTGCAACATTCACACATTCCTGTTACTTGAAAATTATTACATATTTGTTTCCGATGTCTCACTTCAAGGAACATCTTTGATGGCAACAACAACATTCACAGACAAATGTTGACACCTTCATGCAAACTGATTTGGGGATTATGCATGGACTCAATTTCCTAATGTTATTGTGACACCGTTCACAGCAATAAACCTGATCTCTGCCTTGTATTGTGCTGCAGAACAAACTGGGCTAAACAATAAACTGGGTGCAGACATTGGCTGGAATTGGTAACTGCTGACCTGTTATCTTCCCCTCCATTCACCAGTCAACTGAGAATGAGCCGAATAGTGATATTTGTATCTTTCTTTTAAGGGATTGGGAGATAGCAGTTTATTTGGAATCACAGATAGATTTCAAGTATAGTACACATCTCTGTACGAATGGGAGGCCATAGGAAAGTTAAGGCAAAAGATAGCTTAATATGGACGGTTATTAAGATTTTTTTAGATCTTCTAGGCAAAGTTCTCTTGCACATGCGTTGCCTTGTGTTTGTGAAGGACCCAAGGGGAAAACATGTGTATTGATACTTGTGGACAATTTCAGGAGTCCCAGAGCTCAGGGGTTACTGGGATAAGTTAGGTTGAATAACATCCAGTTACCACTGGTGTGCCAAGCGTATCCTCACTATTGGACCAACTACATCTCTTCAGCACTTGACACAAAAGCTAGCAAAGTTGAGCAGTTAAAGGCTTACTCTGGGAAGTGAAGTTCGGTTGGAGAAACCGAACTTAACAAACATGATATAGCAGTCAATCAATCAATCAATATACATTATTTCTGTCTAGTGACCATAAAAGTGCAATTGCAATGAATACATTTTGATAAATAAAACATACAGCAGCCACATATAATATGTAAACATTATGATAAACTGTAAGCAATGTGATGAGGCTGATAGGGGACCTCAGGGAAAACAGTTACCTCTATCACCATAAACCTCCATAGTAACCTAAAACTAGGCTATAACGTGGTCCGCCATGTTGAATACCCCGGCCACACCAATCTGAAAAGTATTATCCCTCTCATAATGTCCATAGATATTAAGTGCCCGACCTGCTATTGAATAATTAAAAAGATCACATAAAAGAGGCAAGATTAAAATCAATTGTTAAAAACAATATAGGTTGTTGCTACTGAATTTGTAAGACGTATACCTCATACATGAGTAGCAGCAATAATGGTTACAGACTCCCTGGTGTTAGACTTTTCGTACATATTGACCAAGCCCCTCTAAGCGAAACGTTAAACCGCAAATACTATTGACTCTTTCGTGTCACTTTTCAATAATCGCAATGCCTCCCAATAGTGTCTTACACCCTTCAACTTGCACAATGCAATTATTCATTTTTTGCATACAAAAAGAGTACCTGGGGCAAAAGAGCAGAAAGTGGGCCACTGTTTCTTATGATGATGGGCAAAAGGGGCAGCTCTCTAGATCACACTCCATTTTGCACCATTTCGAGGTGAAAGATCTTTAGGGTAGGGTGTCAGTTCTCAATTGGAAATACAGAGGTTTTGCCCTGGCAGGATCTATCTTGTCCAAATCGGTTTCAAAACTGGGCGAACATTTGTAAAGCAGGAATAGCTCTGGTAGGGACCCCTCCCTGTGCTCAACCCAGGTTCTAGTCAATGCTCGATTCCAGTAGATTTTATTTAAGAGCAGCTTATCACCTTTAGTGACTTCATCAGGAGTAATCCATACATTTCCCAGATTAAGCAGTTCAAAATGCTTTTTGACATGCTTCAACCATGGGGTGTGGATAAGTTTGTTACAATTAATCAGATCCCTGAGTGCCTCTCTGTAAATAGTTAACTCTGGGTTAGACCAAACCCTCACCCAATATAACAACAGTTTGAGAAGAGATACCAAGTGGATGTTGTTAAGGACTAGATCAAGTCTCAACTGAACCAATGGGGCGCTTTGAGAAGACCTTTAATAAAAAAAAATCCTGAATGCAGAGTATAGATGCATCAGTATAACCCCAAATCTCTGTGTAGTAACCACAGAGGCAGTGGTTAACGAATAAAAGGTTTTATTCATGAGAGTACAGCTTCACATGTGTACAGCGACCTCCAGCTTCTTCAAATGACTGTCTTCACAGAATCTCTCAGTGATGTCATCCTATGGCATCACTGAGTTCTACAGTGAAAGAATGAATTCTCAGCACATCTCCCCCTTTACAAAGAATTTACAATAAAACGTCAATAACTATACATGTTAAAATTCATAACAATAACAGAACATTTACTAGTTATTAAAATAACAGGAAAATAATCATTCAAATGAGTTTGGAACATCAATTTTGCATACATTACCCATGCTCCACATTTTTCAGTTATCAAGAGTTACCACTGAGTTCATTACTTTTATTACCCTTTGTGTTTTGGAAAATTTACTTTCACCTTTTTTCACCAAACCCATTTTTCTAGTAACCACCCAGTCACCATTGGCAATCTTAATATCTTTCACTCCTTTTCACTTGTCATAATCATCCTTATTCCTTTCTTGAGACTCTCTGACTCTTTCTACAATTCGTTCTCGATCTACCCAGACTTGATCTTTCTTTTGCAGCCACACAGGAGATTCTTTGGTTGCCGGTTCTCTACCCTTTAAAGCCACAAAAGGTGAAACGCCTGTGACAGAGTGAGGAGTCACCCTGTGAGCCCACACCATTTTGTATAATTCCTCTCTCCACCTTAATCCATTACTTAATGACAATTGAAAGTTGTCCATTATGATACGATTAACTCGCTCAACCAATCCGTTTGCCTGTGGTCTGAATAGCGCCACCCTTTCATGCTTAATACCGAGACTTGAAAGAAATATTGCCATCACCGTGGAAACAAGTTGAACTCCATTGTCCGTAGCTAAACACTTTGGTATTCTTTTTTTTAAAAATGCATTTCTTAAAAATTCAATTACAACTTCAGACGTAATATGTTCCACAGATTTTACTACAAACCACTTACTATGGTAATCAACTAAAACAATCAAAAATATGTTCCTTACATCTAATCTGTTAATAGGACCCAAAAAATCCATTGCTAACTTCTCCCAGGGTCGATTAGGAACATCAACACACCCTAGCGGAGGTTGGCGAATCACTCTACATTTGTCGCTATTACTACATGCTTGACATTCTTTTACAATCACTTCTACTTCCCTGTCCATTTCAGGCCACCAAAAGCTCTGTCTCAAACTTCTTTGACACATGCTTCTCCCCAAGTGTTCATCGTGTACGAGTTTGACTAACTTTCCTCTCAACATCCTCGGAGGGACTACACGGTTGCATCTTAAAACTTTATTCATTTGGATTCTCAACTGATCTTTGACTTTTAGATATTTCTTTAATTCTTCATTCAGAGTAATCTCATTCTTCCAACCATCACGTATGACATCTTTAAGCTCCATGTATTCCTCATCGCTATTCAAGGCTTCATTCCACTCTTCTTGTTTTAAGGCCAATTCTAAATCATTAATACTGCATAAAGATTCTACTTCAGATACTAAAGAAGAATCCTCTTCTTCTCCCTCAACTGGCATGCGCGACAAGCAATCAGCTATGACATTCTTTTTACCTCTGACAAATTCAATAGAAAAATTGTAATCCATTACTGACAACAACCATCGAGAAATTCGTGGAGTCACACCACCTCCAAGACCTTTCCCACCTTTAATGATGTGCAATAAAGGCTTGTGATCTGTCTTGAGAACAAATGGCAAACCCCATAAATGGAATTTAAAATGATTTATCGCCCAACAGCAACCTAAGGCTTCCTTTTCAATAGCAGAGTAAGATCTCGCTGCTCCCTGCAAACGTCGTGACGCAAACCCAATCATGCTTTCACCATCCGATGATCTTTGAGTCAATACAGCACCTAACCCTATATTACTAGCATCAGTTGTTAATATGGTTTTCCTTGTTATATCAAAATGGGCTAAAGTAGGTGCAGTAACTAATGATGTTTTAAGGTTCTCAAATGCTGCTCCACATGAAACATTCCAGGCAAATGACACACCCTTTTTCAACAACATTCTCATAGGCTCCACAATGTCTGAGAAACCAGATATAAAGTTTGAACAGTACTCAGCTAGGCCAAGGAATGATTTTAACAAGTCTTTATCAGCTGGTTGCGGGGCATTTATAATTGCTTTTATTATACTTTTCCTAGGTTTAATTCCATCAGCAGATATCTCATGGCCTAGGTAGTTTACCTGTTTTTTCCTTAGTTGGCATTTTTCTTTCTTAATGGTTAACCCATGATCAGCAATTCTTTTCAAAACTTCACCTATCAATTCATCATGATCTTTAAAAGATCTGCCCACCTCCATTATGTCATCCTGAAAGCATAAAACTCCACGCATTCCCTGAAATATATTCTGCATAACCCTTTGAAACACCGCAGAGGCCGAGGGTAACCCAAAGGGCATACGACGGTAGCGGTAAGCCCCAAACGGTGTGACAAAGGAAGTTAAGGCTCGTGACTCAGGATGCAAATTTATTAAGTGATAAGCAGCGAACATGTCTAAAACACAAAATATCTTTCCACCACCCATCACACTTAACATCTCTGGTATATTCGGTAATGGTTGCCGATCTACCCATATGTTTTGATTCAAGTCTCTCAAGTCTATACATAGACAAATCTTATTTCCTTCCTTCGGCGCAATGACAATCGGAGCAAGCCATTCCGAAGATTCGATTGGCTCAATAATTTTACATTCAAGTAATTTGTCAAGTTCTTTTTGTAGTGGTTCCCTCATTAACAAAGGTATGGGCCTAACTCTATGCACCACAGGATGAGCATTCTTCTTTAGAATAATGCGGTGACTAAAATTTTTTAGCATGCCTAACATCAGTAAACACATGGGGAAACGACATCATTAAACTCTTCCTCCAATCTGAGTCATCTTCTAAACCAGGTAAACTGCAGCTCATTCAAATTTTTCTTCAAATCTTTCAGATAAACTTCCTTAGAAATCAATGTAAACAAGCTACCTGAATCTGCTAATACCTTAATTTCAGTTTTCCCAAAAACAATCTGTTATATTCTATCATCAATGTTAAATGTAGTATTCATCATCCTCCTGATTACAGCTGTATTTATGATTGTGATGTCACCACCTCTGGTCACACTTAGAATGTTATGATTCAACTCTAGAGAAACTGACTCTCATGATGGATGTGGCTGGCAGATTAACAGCTGTGTAGTCTTTACTTCAATAAATCCACATTTTGAACTGAATGCTGTTGTGCGGATCACTACAGATTTTTGGCGACGATTTGACTACACAGCAGAACCCACATTTCTACAATTTTGAACATCTGCCTCAAGTACCTTCTATTCAGCTACCATCAATCAACTTCAAATCAAGCTGTTTTCTCTACCTTGTTTTCTACTTTGGTGGAAGAATTGGAGCTGTCTTCATTTTCCTTTTCCATCGATTCCTGTTGTGTCACTGCCTCTGTTGAGCTGCATTCCAGTGGTCTTCAGCTCTACCATTGTTGCTGTTGGTTTCCATGACGTCTATTCTGAGTCCAGTCTGCCTGCATCCAGCTTTTGCCTTCGGAGACGTTCTTGCTGACACAGCGACAGTGAGTTTTGTCTGTGTTTCTGCCCATGACTCTTGCTTACATGGATGAGTGAACAAGTGTTGCACTCTCTGGATTGCACTCTTGAGATAGAGCGGAGTATTTTGTTTTAGTGCCGGTGGATGATTATTTGTATTTTCAACTTTCAACTTTGTTTGGGAGTCCTAAATCTCTGCACGAATTCAACCGGCAAGCGCATATTTTTCTTTAAAGGATTTAAGCTCACCGACTCTGTCTCGAACTCCGCCGCGCGCAAGCTACAGTGTCTTTCATGTGAGCATGCGCATGAACACGAGAACTGTCTTGCGCTTCATCGCGAGCATTGAAGTGTGATCTGTTGCTAGGACGCATATTATCGCGTGTGTTCTCTCGCGCATACCTCAGCGGCCATTTTCTTCGTTAGTTTTACTTGCCAACCACAGATTTGCCAACCACGACCACGATCGTCTTCAGCAGCATCACCTTACTGTTGGATCTACACACGCAACATCTACTGCCAACCTCTTCTCAACAGTAAGCAAATTCAATAAAGTTTTCTTGTTTTCATTTCAAGAACTTAAGCATCTACATCAAGCCATTTTGAAATATTTTTTATTTTTTTGCTTCATCCATTTCAAGGTCAATGCGGATCGCAGTGATTCGCACACTATTTGGACAGTGTCATACACAATGAACTGTATTTATCTCCATCATTCTTGATTTTCTTATGGACCATTTATGATTCAACTTTATATTTTTATCTCTGGTTTATGTTCTAAACAGGCATCACAGTAATACGTTGTTTGTGGAAAATCTCTCTTTGTGACATTCATTCGACTTCAGAACTCATTTGAAATTGAATATTTATTATTCACATTGTTTCTACATCTGGAGTTAAAAGTGGTATATGTTTTCTTTCAACATTTCAAGCTTTAGTCTAGCTGTGCCTTTCATAGTGTTCTCTATACTATCTCATTTAAAAAAAAAATATTTATTTAAGCAGCATGTCAACTATGCAATCAATCAATGCTCCTCCCGCTTTTTTAGAAACTCCAGGAGAACCTCCTGTAAAGTGGGATATTTGGTTTGATGCTTTCGAAACTTATTTGGGGGCAATTGGTGCCCTAAGATGCCGTCCAGAAAGAAAAAAAAAATTACTATTACATTCCCTTGGGTTCGAGGGCAGGTCAATATTTAAGCATTTACCTGATGTAGCTGATAATGGTGAAGTGTTGGACGAATACCAAACTATTGTATTCAAACTTAAGTCACGTTTTGATAAGCAACCCAGTTTAATTGTACTCCGACACAAATTTTTCAAGAGGAAGCAAGCTGAAAATGAAGATGTCGACGCATACATCTCCATTCTGAGAAAATTAGCTTCAGTGTGTGGCTTTGAAAATTTTACTGAACAACTTATTCGCGACCAGTTTGTTTGCCATGGAAAAGACAAACATATTAGACAAAAATTGCTTTCCATGGACAATCCCACACTCGATGAAACTATTAAGGTTGCAAAAAGTATTGAGACCTCCCAAGTTTCTCTCAAAGAACTTGAAGATAAACCAGTTGAAAGTATCAATTTTGTTGGGCCTACTAGGAAACCCAAGAACAAATTTTCAATGAAGACTACTAATAATCCTGCTAAAATCAAATCTGATGTACCTATACCCAGCAATGTCTGTCTACACTGTGGTAGTTCTTCTCACGCCAAAGGGTCAAAATGTCCTGCTATGAATTCCATGTGTAATTGTTGCAAGAAAATGGGACACTTTGCAACAGTCTGTCTCAAAAAGAAATTTCAAAAGAAAACTGTAGCTTGTGTCATAGAATCTGATGATGAGTCAGAAGGAGAAATTGTTTCTGTCGTTCAGGAGGGCGGCATTCCTGATGATGCGTCCATACCTCTTACCGGTGATCCGTCATGTTGTGTTGACCCTGTTGTTGAAATTTTTGTTGGAGATAAGAAACTCAATCTTCTTGTAGATTCTGGTGCCAGGATCACAATGATAACTCAGAAATTATTCTATGAAACATGGGGTGAGAGAGAATTATTTCCTCCCGATCGATCACCAGTTTCTTATGAGGGACGGAAAATTTAACTATTGGGTTCTATTGAAGATTTTCTGACATTCCAGGGGAGGAGAATCAGGGGGAAAATCTATGTAGCGGTCAAGGGGCTCAATATTCTTGGGTGGTTTCACCAGGGCCTTTTTGGCATGATATTAAGACCAGGAACTTTAGAACAGGTCATGTTAGTTACCTGTGAAGAGCAGTGTACAAAGTGGAAAACTGAATTTACTTCAGTTTTTGGTGATAGCCTGGGTAAGATTACAGGATTCAAACATAAAATCATTGTCAGGGATGGGGCAATCCCCGTTAAGCACAAACTTAGGGGTGTTCCTTTCAGCATCAGGGAAGACCTCAATAAGGAGCTTTTAACACTTTGCGACATAGGAATTATTGAACCTACAGAATCTTCTCTTTGGTTATCACCTCTGGTCGTTGCTCGAAAAAGGGATGGGCAGTTGCTTGTGTGTGTGGATCTCAGGTCCCTCAACAAAGAGATTTGGGATGACTCTCACCCTTTGCCTAGAATTTCTGATCTGTTTACACGTATAAAAGGTGCTTGTGTGTTCTCCAAGTTGGATTTGGCTAGCGCCTACCATCAGATAGAACTGCATCCCGACTCTCGTGCTTTGACAGCATTTGTGTCCCCTCTTGGAACGTTTTGTTATCGGAGGATGCCTTTTGGGTTAGCCTCCGCTGCGTCAGTGTTCCAGAGGGTCATGCAAAACATGTTGAGAGGTGTAGAAGGGGTTCTCGTCTTTCAAGACGATGTTCTTGTTTATGCTAAAGACAATGATTCGCATTATGCCATTATCAGACATGTACTTGAAATGCTCAAAAAGAGTGGGGTTGTACTAAAAACTGAAAAATGTAAGTTCTCTTGTAGAGAAATACAATACCTTGGTCATTTGTCATCTCATGAGGGAATCAAGCCCAGACAAGATCTTGTCGATGCCATTCTGGATGCTCCTGTGCCAAAAGACAAGACAGGTGTCAAATCTTTATTAGGTCTTTTGGAATACTATTCAAGATTTATTCCTAATTATGCATCAATGGTTAGGCCTATTAGTAATCTTCTCAAGAGTTCATCCAAATTTTTGTGATGTGTAGAATGTGATCGTGCATTTAAGGAAGTTAAGAACTCTTTAAAAGAAAGTGGTGCTCTTGCTACCTTTGACCCTGAGTTACCATGCTGTATAACCGTAGATGCCAGTCAGGTTGGTTTGGGTGCCATCCTTACACAACAGAGTGGTAATCGAGAAAATACTGTTGCGTTTGCTTCAAGAGTACTCAGGAGTGCTGAAGTCCAGTACTCCGTAATTGAGAAAGAGTTACTTGCTTGTCTGTGGGCCATAGATAAATATCGACCCTATGTATGGGGAAAACGTTTTAACTTGCTTACTGATCATAAGCCCCTTGTTTCAATATTGACTTCGGGTCCCAGTAAATGTTGTACTCCACGGATTACCAGAATGGCCAGCAAGCTTCTTCAGTATCAATTTGAAGTCTCATATATTGCTGGAGGAAAAAATACAAGAGCTGATTTCTTCTCACGTTTTCCTCAGAGCAGTGGGATTTGTGAAGGGACCAGTTTTCAAGATTTAAACGAAGAAGACGCTGAGGATTGTTTTGTGGCTTCTCAAGATATTCCTGTTCTTGCAGTTGGTACTGAAGCCAATTGGAGGACAGCATTATTGGATGATAGTCTTCTTCAACAAGTTTGCATGCTTGTCAAAAATGGATGGCCAAAAGAGAAATCTTTGCCTACCACACTTCAACCATATTGGAAGGTTGAGTCCGAAATATCAGTAGAAGATGGTCTGTTAATGAGATGTGATAAACTTATTCCACCTCATTCTCTGAGGACTATTATTATCAAAGAGGCTCATGAGGGACACCTAGGCATCACCCTCACTAAACGACGTGTCCGCCAAGACTTTTGGTGGCCAAGCATGGATGATGAGATCAGCACAACAGTTGAAAATTGTCCTGTGTGTTGTTTGTCAGAGAAATCATTGAAGGTTGTCACACCACCTTTATGTCCTATTGAATGTCCATCTAGTCCATGGGTTAAAATAGGTATTGACATTATGGGACCATATGAAATTCTACCGTTAGGAATGAAGTACATTATTGTGTTGATGGATTATACATCTAAATGGCCGGAAATTAAGGTGGTCAGGGAGGCTAGTTCTTCTAATGTTGTCAAGTTCCTCAAGGACGTATTTTTGAGGGAAGGGTTTCCACAATTTTTGGTTTCTGACAATGGAACTCAATTTTTAAGTGAGGAATTTCAATCTTTTCTTGCTGTAAGTGGAATTAAACACCTCAGGAGCTCATTATATCATCCACAGACCAATGGTCTTGTGGAAAGAATGAACAGAGTTGTGGGTGAGTGTGTCAAGTGGGCTGTGAATGGGAAACGTGATGTCTTTAATTCACTTGAAAGTATACTGTGGTTTTACAGGACCACACCCCGTTCAGCGACCAAAATTTCTCCTTTTGAGGTATTAAGGGGAAGAAAGGCTAATACTAGTTTTCGACCAGGATGGATGGGGAAATGGGTAGATTCTCTGTCTAATGTAGAATCCCTCATGGAAAAAGTCACGGTCAATTCTGATATTGCACATGGAAGAGAGAAAATTTGGTTTGACAGGAAGAAAGGTGTCAAATTAGTTTCTCTTTCTGTTGGTGATTTTGTTCGCATTAAGAATCCTGTGCACACCAAGAAAGGAAGTTGTAAATTTGGTGAACCTGTCAAGGTTATTAGAATTTGCAACAATGCCGTCCAGGTGGAGGGTGGTTGTTGGTGGAATTTGTCCAAATTGTTCAAGACTAGATTTTGTCCCATTTCTAAAGTTCCTAGATCAACAGGAAAGGAGGGTGTCTTCACGCCTTCTCTTGGACAACGTAGAAAGAGCTCTAGAGTTCGTGTTACTCCTCATAGGTTTCGTGATTAAGGTTATGTATAGGTTTATTTTGTGCTGTCCTATTTACTTTGTTTGATTTTGTTTTCTTTGTTAATTTGGTTTGAAGAAAAGGAGGTATGTTATATTCTATCATCAATGTTAAATGTAGTATTCATCATCCTCCTGATTACAGCTGTATTTATGATTGTGATGTCACCACCTCTGGTCACACTTAGAATGTTATGATTCAACTCTAGAGAAACTGACTCTCATGATGGATGTGGCTGGCAGATTAACAGCTGTGTAGTCTTTACAATAAATCCACATTTTGAACTGAATGCTGTTGAGTGGATCACTACACAATCTCACAATGGGGTTTCTCTAACTTGTCCGTACTTTCCATTTTTATATTCTTGATCTCACCTCGATAACGTCTTTACATTCAGATACATCACATTCATCGATAGAAAGTATCAATTCCTCTCTTATCTCGCCTACATTTTCCACAGTCTTTATACTGGAGGTTTGGCCTTTAATTCTACACATCTTAGCTAGATGAACTTTCCTTCCACATGACCTACATGTCACAGTTCTAGCACCACACGCAAGGCTAGAGGCAATATGTCCAGGACATCCACATCTGTAGCATATAATTTTTCTCCTTACAACTATATTGGGTGCATTAGGTACATTAGGAACTTTTTCATTTTTAGAAATGGTTGTGTATGGAACTTCTGTCTTAGAAACTTTTTTTAGTCTCACCTCTTGTACATCTAAAGCCACCACTTCTTTTTCTGAAGATTTTACACTCAATTTTCCAATGTCAATTTCTTTCATCCAAACATCTGTGTGTTCAAAGCTCCTGGCAATCTGCACCGCTTCATCCAAGGTAGGGTCCAAGGATAAAAGTCTTTCTTTTACTTTTCTGTTATTGGTGCATCTTACAATTAGATCGCGAATCAAAGATTCCGTTAAGCCCTGGAACTCACAAGTTACCGCTTAATCCACGCAGTGTTGCCACATAAGTTATTATGTCTTCATCATGCGCTTGTGCACGACAAAATAATTTGTTTCTCTCAAAAACTACACTGAGTTTAGGCGTAAAATGTTTTTCAAGAATTTGTATTGACATCTCATATACATTTACAGGCTGCCCATTACCGATTACTAAGGAAATCTCAGGAAGGTCATCGTATATTCTCCTTCCTTCCGTTCCTAAATGATGTTACAAAAAAATTGCTTGTCTTCTTAATGGACCATATTTATCACCACCTATGGCTAAAATGTATGTGTAAAAAATATTTTTCCACCTCTTCCAAGGAATAGTAGGTTCTCCAGGGAGTGGTAAAAACTAAAAACTGGTTGGTTACTAGAAAAATGGGTTTGGTGAAAAAAGGTGAAAGTAAATTTTCCAAACCACAAAGAGTAATAAAAGTAATGAACTCAGTGGTAACTCTTGATGACGGAAAAATGTGGAGCATGGGTAACTTATGCAAAATTGATGTTGCTGGCATTCATTCATAAAATGTTCAAGTATAATGCCGTTTATGCTTAAAATTACACACTTCCTTTGATATGCTTAGCTACGTACAGCGCTTGTTTGTTTTAAAGGTCAATTAATATAAATATGTTGCGCATGGTTAATTTAATTTGATTAAATAGCTTGAAGCTTCTTGTTTTATCCAAAACGACAGGCAAATAACTTCTTCTTTAAAAGCCCACTTGTTGCTTGTACTATAAATAAGCCTTGCCAAAACCAATTTGTGTAATTTACTTACAGTTCAAAAATCATCAGCAGAACTCCTTGGAGAGTTGCTTTTCCAGGGGTGGAGGTCACTCAGTAATCTGCCCCTGCACAGGTCCCCGTCACCATAAAATGTAGTAACCACAGAGGCAGTGGTTAATGAATAAAAGGTTTTATTCATGAGAGTACAGCTTCACATGTGTACAGCGACCTCCAGCTTCTTCAACTGACTGTCGTCACAGAATCTCTCAGTGATGTCATCCTATGGCATCACTGAGTTCTACAGTGATGAATTCTCCACGCTCTGCCCAGGGCCGAATTGGCCGTAGCGAGCACTGGATGTTTCCCAGGTGGGCCTTAGGGGTAGGGGCTGATTCTCTGGCTGTGGGGAGCAGTTTTGTCACTGGAGGCCGGTTTTGCAGCAGTGCTGCAATATAGTCCCACAGTAAAAAAAGCGTGAGTGGTGCTTTTTACTTGCACCCCCCCCCCCTGGGCCGGTTGAGCAGCAATCTGCCAGGGCTGGTTGCTATTCCCAGTCTGGCCCTGTCTCTGCCCATAAAGGGCAGCCAACACTGTGGTGGCTTGATATATATTTTAGGGCCGGTGACACAGCTTATGACAATCTTATGCCCAGGCAATAAAAGTGTACGGTCTTCTCTATCAGGGAATCATCGATTCTCATTTTTTCTCTAAAGGACCTGTGAGGATTAATCCCCATACATTTGGACTTGTCAGGGTTTATTTCTATGCCTCTGTTTTTATGGAAAGCTGCAAATTAATTCAGTTCTTTCTGGAGTCCCATCGGGGTCCTGGAAATAAGTAGCATGTCATCAGCAAATATTAGGATCGGGACCAGGATATCAGTAAGTTTTGGGGCATCATGTTCAATTGCAGGGACGCAGTTCACTGCCCCATTAATAAATATATTAAATAAAGTAGGGGCAAGTTTACAGCCCTGTTTGACGCCCCTTCTGATGGAGATCTTTTCTGTGATGTCACCAACGTTATTCCACCTTACTTGAGCAAAGGTGTCGGTATGAAATACTCTGATAATCCAAAAGAGATCCTCTGGAACCCCATAGTTCCCCAACACCCTCCATAGCCTATCCTAGGGACCAGATCGAAAGCTGACCGAAGATCAATGAAGGCAACAAATAAGTGTTCTTTCTTTAGGGTGACAAACTTCCAAAACAGAGCATTAAAACGAAAGGCCTGGTCAATGGTGCTTATTTTGTTCCTGAAACCTCCCAGGGTATGGTTGTCGGCAGGCCAAGTTTGCAGCCTAGTTAGTACCTGTCTGTAGAATACTTTTCGGCCTTTATCCAGTTATCTAATAGGCCTGTAGTTTGATGGTTTGTCCCTACCCCCATTTTTATAGATTGGGATAATATTAGCGCCCTGCCAGGATGGTGGAATTTTGCTGCCCTTCATGAGGGTGTTACCCAGGTGATTTAGGTAAGGGACCCAGACCTCAGGTTTAGATAGTAACAGATCTCCTGGAATACCATCCACTCCTGGTGCCTTTCCTTTCTTAGTTTGTTTAAGGGCATTCTCTGTTTCGCTTAGGGTAAAACAGGGGAAGTCCCTGGGTGGACGGGCCACACTCATCACAGAGGTGGAGGGTTGGGGGGGGCTGGGCCTCAGTCTCCTGGGGCCCAGCAAACTGTCCTTCTAGAGCCTCCTCCTTATAAAGCGACCTAAAGTGGGTAACCCATTTATCGGGCTGGACAATAACCTCCAGGTGATCGTCAATTGTATGTGTGCCTTCAGCCACTAACTTCCAGAAGGACTTGAGGTTTTTGCTATCAAGTGCCTCGGTAAGATCAGCCCATTGACCCCACTCTCATCTCTTTTTTGCTGCTAGCAGTGTGGACTTCTACTTTTTCCTGGCCATAGATATTACAGGTTTGCTGCCTTTTTAAAATATTTCTATCAGAGCATTTTTTTCCTGTTTACAATCTTTACGAAACCAGCTACGTTGTTTCTTTATGATACTTGAACCTGGCACATAATGCCCGGAGATCACTGTCCGGCCTCTAGATGATAACCATGTCCACCAGTGCTGACCAGAGTGCCTGGTCAATAAAAATGTAATCAATGTGGTTAGTTGGAACACCTCTTTTAAAAGTTGGACGTGGAGGGAAGTCAGAGCGGGAGTTGCCATTGGCAATTCTCAGGTAAAATTCAGCTACCAGTTTTTCTAATTGAGAGGCAACAACCATTTGTTTCAATCCTACTTGATCCCCGACACCCTCTCGAGATGCTAAGTCCTCAGGCTCTTCAAGTCTTGTCATATTCATCCCGTCCCGAGAGAGTCTGGTATTGCAATCCAGTGCAATTATATTTAAATACCTTGGTTGGATTGGGTCAGCATTTCTCTCAGCTGGTCTACTATTGGGGGGACCAAGTTGGGTGGTACTGATCTATTGTATATATTTACAATAAAAAATTATTTCTCTCCCTGTAATGTATTCACTGTTTTTTTCGGACCTAAGAGATCCTTACTGTTGTTTAAAACCAGTTTAGCTCTTGGAAAGAGGTCCAACCTGAGCCAGATTATCAAACCCCTGGACGCTCTACGAGATAGAGATGGAACTGCATTGACGAAGTAGATGTAGAACCCACTCCTGTATACTGGGTATACTGCCCAGGTCTCCTGTTGGAGAACAATATGATGTTGATCAATGAATGCTCCCCATTCAGGGTCAGAGAGTTTAGCTCTAATACCAGCAATATTCCAAAATAAAAAACTAGGATGTGTCCCTCATCTTGCTATCACCTCCAATAAGTCCTACTGAAGGAATGCACCTGGCAGTTTCAACTTTAATATGGCCCAGAGACGCGCCCCCTTTCTGCCAGAGCTCCATGCACTATTGAGCTCGTTCACACAGGTACATTTGGTTAGATTACTTGGCTTTGACATTCTCTGAGCAAGGCCCCCTTGGCACTCCGCTATAGGAGCCAAAGGCTAGGGGCACACAGATCTTTCACGTGGTGCGGGAGATGGGGTTGGTGGCAAAACATTAGTAACTGCTGGGAAGTCGAGATGCCATGGGTTTTTTCTTTATCCTACTGGTCTGCAGACAGATGAGCTTTTCCAAAGTATAAGCCAATACTCTTTTGGGGTCACTCCTTTCCTCTTTTGCCTGTGTTAATACTTGGGTCCTTAGTGGCCAGGAGGGCTTCCACCCCTTCTATCAGGTCATATATTTTACTCAGAGTGCGTTTTTCATCAGAGTGCCTAGGAGCTTTGTATACACCTTCGGCCCATGCTGGTTTATCTGATGACTTCCGCTTACCCATGTCACACCCCTCCTGGCTACCGCACTGAGAAGAACAACTTTGAAGAGGGAAACTCCCTCAGTAGTGTTTCACAACAAAGCAATTTCTAGTTTCTACCCACAATGAAAATATACTTAAGGTTTAGATCCCAAACATTTACTACAGCTAAAGCAGGCGAGCCCAATCAATAAGCTTCCAGGACTAGCCACTGTGTCCCAGAAAATAATGTCAGCCACGTTCACACGGTCAAACCTTCGCGAACGGGTATCCACACAGTAAGAGGGTCCAGCCGGTGATGTGCAGGAAGGTAGTGTTCGGCTCGGCGTATGGATAGAGGAGCCAATATCCGAGTATTACAAAATGTAAACACAGCAGAAAGAGATAAAAAATAAAACAGTAATAAGACTGACCAGGAGCCAAGGGGGTGGTCATGGGTCAGTCAGTCGTTTCTTCACCTCCTGAGGCGACAAGCCGGGAGGTTCTCTTTCGCACTCTTGCCCTGATAACTTTTTAAAAACTGTAATTTTTGTGTTACCTGTTTTAACAGGATTTTAACCTTGTGCCCTGTTTAAAAGCTTTGTAGCAGCTTTGCGCATTGTGCTTGGCGCTCGCATTCCCCTCAGAGCCCTCATTGTAGTCCGTCCTACCTTGGAAGGTGTCTCATTGCTCCCGCGACCAGTCGCTCTCGGGCGGCTCTCAGCTGAGCATCGACGCTGAGAGCTCGCTCCCGGAGAGGCGACACAGGTTTTTGGCGGCCATTTTGGGGGTATTGGAGCGCGCGGACGCGCTCTAGTCTTCTACTTAAGGGGATGACGTCCCCTCCGCGCAGCGGACGCGCATTGCGGACGGGCCGGACTCAGGCCGGAGTCATGCCAGAGTCCTGCCCGTCAGCGCGAAGGAAGCGCTAGGGGCT
Organism: Triturus cristatus; assembly: GCF_964204655.1. Taxonomy (NCBI): domain Eukaryota; kingdom Metazoa; phylum Chordata; class Amphibia; order Caudata; family Salamandridae; genus Triturus; species Triturus cristatus. The sequence goes on along the minus strand of NC_140587.1, from coordinate 575,146,381 downwards.
AGGGATGCTGCCCAGCGTCCTCGCTCCCCATCCTGTTCCCGAAGGTACTCAAAAGACTTTCTCACCTCTCTCAGACCTCCTATGTTAAAATGTCATCACAAGTGCACTCCTGTACACTTGTGTCGTGGTGTGCATTGTATATGTCTGAAAGAGTCGGCGCAAGCCATCCAGGTTCCAGACACCAACACTCGCTTGAAATCAGGGATACAAGAGCCCACACCCTCCCCGAAAGAATCAGGCTACCTTATTAATGCCCGTTCCCTGGTCAAAAATAATATAGCCTTTAGAGACTTCGTATCCCAAAGAAAACCCTCTTGGGTCTTCGTAACGGAAACGTGTGGTTCGGACTCAGCTGGCCCTGATTTGCTTACTGCTCTCCCTGACGGCTACACTATGGTAAGACAGGACAGAGAGGGCCGAAAAGGGGGCGGAATTGGCATTATATACAAGACTGCTTTTACCTGCCGTACTGAGTCTCTTCCCTCTCCTCATAATACTTTTCAGGCTATGTTTTTCTCTCTCAGTTCCTCTCCCTCAGAAAATTTTTCAGGGATTCTTATCTTTAGACCTCCAGGCCCCAGATCCTCGTTTTGTTCTGACCTTTTGGAAGTTATAGAGCCTTTTCTTAACAGGCCCTCCCTTACTATTCTTGGGGATTTTAATTTCCACCTGGAAAATAGTAATTCCAGTGATACGTCATCTCTTGTGGATCCATTGGCCTCTTTTAATCTACTCCAAAAAGTTTCTTCCCCCACTCACATTGCCGGTCACACATTGGATGGGGTGTTTACGAATGATTCTAGGTTAGAGGTGGGTCCACTTCTTCCTCTCTCCTGGACTGATCACTATGCAGTCTCCATGAAATTCTCTTACTGTACCTCTTATGCTCTCAGAAAAGACACAAACTGCTGGGTGCAGAAGAGAAATTTCCGGAACCTGACTGACCAATCCCTGGGTCCCTTTATTGCTAATTTTGAGTCATTTCCCTCACAGGACATCGACTCATCAGCACGGGAACTTGCGAATACCATCGCAAAGGCAGTGGACTCCCTGGCCCCCATTAAATCAGTATACTGTGCTAGGAAACGTCCTACGGCCCCTTGGTATTCTGACTCCCTTAGAACTCAGAGGCAGGCATGCAGGAGGCAAGAAAGGCTTTGGAGATCCCAGCCCGATGCCGAAGGTCGGACCACACATAGAAAGCTTCTTAAAATCTACAAAGCGGTGGTGCTGGATGAAAAACAATCTTATTTTTCCAACCTCACCTCCTCTCTTACCTCCCCCGGAGACTTGTTTAAAATTGTGAACACCTTATCTCTTATTCATCACCCTGACCCTATAGTCCCTTCACAAGAACTCTGTGACCAAATCTCCTCATTTTTTCACACTAAAATTTTAAATATTCACACAGCCCTCCAGGCAGATAATCTTACTCGGCCTTTCCCCTCGGTTTTGGGTAATACTGTTCCCCCTGCGGAAACTTATTCCAGTTTTCCTCCTCTTACAGCCCTGGACCTAGAGAGACTTTTGGACTCCCTCAAGTCAGGTTCGCCTCTTGACCCCTGCCCGCTTAAAATCTTAAAAACTTGTAAGGCTACCTTAATGCCCCCCATGCTGGCAGTCATAAATAGGGCCATATCCAGTGGGACTTTTCCATCCTCCTGGAAAACAGCCATTGTAAAGCCCCTTCTGAAGAAGACCACCTTAGACCCTGAGGCCTTAAAAAACTTTCGCCCCATTTCTCTGCTTCCTGCCCCGGCCAAGATGTTGGAGGCCCACCTGAATTTCCATCTTAGCTCCTTTCTGGATAAAACCCGCCAGCTTGATCCTTCTCAGCATGGTTTCAGAAGGGAGCACAGCACTGAGTCAGCCCTTACGGTGGTGGTTAACAACATCCGCGCCAAGGTCGATAGGGGTCAGACTACGCTGCTGATCGTGCTCGACCTCACCGCGGCTTTTGACACCCTGTCCCCCTCCATCTTGGCCTCCTGTCTCAGTGATATGTGGGTGGAAGGTCTGGCCCTCAGTCTGCTTACCTCCTTCCTCAGTAACAGGGAGCAAAGGATCAAATTGGGTGACTTCCTCTCCACTGCCAAGCCTTTGCATTGCGGGGTCCCACAGGGCTCTTCACTGAGCCCGACTCTTTTCAACGTTTATGTGGCCCCACTTGCTAGGCTTGTTAGATCTTTTGGTCTGGAAGTACTCTCGTACGCCGATGACACCCAAATTATGGTCTCCCTGTCTCAATCCATTGGATCTACAGCCCTAAATTTTAGGAACTGTATGGAGGCCGTGGCAGGCTGGATGACATCTAGTTTCTTAAAATTGAATGGGGAAAAAACTGAGATTCTGGTGTTCGGGAGTAATAACAAGGTGTGGTCAGCCGACTGGTGGCCATCGACTCTGGGAATCTGCCCCCAGCCCTCCCTGGCTGCCCGTAACCTGGGAGTCCTATTTGACACCTCTCTTACCTTTGACAAACAGGTAACCAGGACTGTTTCTACCTGCTGTGGGGTTTTAAGGGTGTTGAGAAAGCTCACCCACTACCTCACGCCCGACGCCCGGAAACTAGTCTCGGTTGCTCTTCTATCTTCGCGCCTGGACTATTGTAATGCCCTCTACCTCGGGATGAACAACAATCTGGTCCACCGGTTGCAGGTGGTTCAGAACGCGGCAGCAAGATTCGTTGTTAATGCCCCTAGGCGTTCCTCGGGAACCACGATCAGGAAACATCTCCACTGGCTACCGGTGTATGCCAGGATAAAGTTCAAAACTCTGATCCTTATTCATCGGGCTCTCCATGACGCAGGGGCCGAGGGCATCAGGTCTCTCCTGTCCTACTACACCCCAGGCAGGGCTCTGCGATCCACCAGTCTAAAGTTGTTAACCGTCCCCCGGGTTGTGAAGGCAAGGTGGGGAGGCAGGGCCTTTTTTGCCCTTACTCCCAGACTTTGGAATGAGCTTGCCCTTGACCTTAGGAATCAGGAATCCCCTATTTTGTTTGTCGAGCACTTAAAACTCTGCTCTTCTCTGAGGCCTATCCCTAATGTTTCTTTCCTGCTACTTGACTGATTGTTTTTACATCTTCTGCGCCTTGACGCCCTTGGGCAAAGTAGCGCAATACAAATCCCTTATCAATCAATCAATCAATCAATCAATCAATCTTCCTGTGGCTGATGGGTGCGGGACAGGCCCGCCCTTGCCCTGGGCTTTGCCCCTGCGCGACTCGCGCCACAGGAGACTGGAACCCACTTTATAGCACCAACACAGGTATGCTGCTGCGACGTTGCAGGTACATCCTCCTGGGGCCCTGTGAATTCTGGGGGAATGTTTGGTCCTCCGCAGAATAAGACTGCCCCAAGTTGATAAACCCGCTCCGCAGGGGACTGGACCACGCTTTATAGCGCCGACACAGGTGTGTGACTGCGATGTTTCAGGGGCCGCCTCCTGGGGCCCTGTGAATTCTGGGATGTGGAGTCCTACCCAGAACCAGACCGCTCCAAGTTGGTATAGCAATTAATAATTCACTGTCGAGCCTGTGCTTCAATTTGCAAACAAATAGTACATTGATCTAACACATGCAATGGAATCACTGTACATAATAAACAGATGGCATATCTCAGGGGCACCGATGGGAACAGTACTCATGGGACTCTCAGGGACATTTGGTAATGGTGGAGTCCAGAGGCCCTTGGCCTTGCAGGGGAAATCTTAGTGAGACTCTGGGACTGCTACTGCAGTTCCCCTCATTCATTGCTCAGTGCCTGTCTTTCCATGTAGGTGTGCATTTGTCTCACCCCTCCTGGCTTGCAATGTCACTGTACCTTTCTGGCTTTGGTGGAGCAGTTCAACCTAGTCAAGTTTGTCTGCAGGCAGCTGCTGAAGAGGGTGCCTGTCCACAAGCATCTGTGCTGCCCGGCATAGTGTGCATCCAGCATGAAAGAGACTCCTCTGCTTATGTGGATCATATTTTGGTGTGATATTTCTTAGTCATTTCAATCACGGGTGGCAGTCACTGGTCTTCAGTAGATGGAGACTTCTTGGCGCTGATGGCCCACACAGGACCACACATACAAGCAAGCTTCCCAGTGCCCTTCTCCTTTAGGCGTTGATGCAGTTTTCCATCCTGTGTGGGCAAGCTAGGGTCTTCCAGACGAGACCTCACGTATTGCACTGAAGTGCAGGTCTTCCTCTGTATCGCATGGCGGATTTGAGCTGTGACACCCCGCCAGGTCCATCCTGAGCAACCAGTCAGCTCTCTTTGTCTCAAAGCATGTCCGGGCAGCCTCTCCTGGCACACTTGAGTTTTCCATAGGCTACTGGTCCTGATCCTGGCAATGGAAATTGGCAGTGGATACCCCAACCCTGGCTCTCTAAGCAACTTGACTACTGGTGTGGGGTCCCAGGGCTCTGGCCAGGATGCCTTGGCAACTGCAGGAATCTTCGGTCCTATCTTGCAGACAGCCTTTGTGTAGTTCAGGCATTCATTTATATGGCCATTTCTGGGCAGTACTGCACTTTTATTTCTATGCACACTGGTCTTTGTAATAAATGGGAGCTGGCAGGCTTGGGGGACCTAGCAGTCCTCTCTCAGGAACACCCCAAAACAGAAGCACAAAGACAAAGGAGGTTGCCCCACATTTTGATTTCTTTATTAGTTTTCAACAAAAATACAACAGAGCGAGTCTATGACCACTTGACAGCACCAATTATGATAATTACATAGCAAAACCAATTCCTCTGTTCTGTAATAATTTTCATCCATTCGGCTGCAAGCATATGAGGTGCATGTCTCTCGGGGATGAAACTCCCTAGCTTCAAGAGCCCGTGTCTCCTTCCATAACATTTCTTGGTTGACCTATAAAAATTGTGGCGAGGGGAGGAAGCCCTGCAATTCACTACTTCAGGCTATACTTTCTCTCCAATTCTCCATCTTGGAAATGCCGCTCAAGTACAGCCAAACAAAATGGAAACTAGTGTGGCCACATCCTGATATGTTATACAACCTCCACATGCATTCTCTCCACACATACGCGCGGTACATGCACATAATATTCACGTTTCACATAAATAGGCAAAGGCCTCGGTTGCAGTGGCCTGGCAGAACAATTTCAAACACAGGAGAGGCCAAAAAACGCCTGGCCTAATACAGTAATCATTTTGCTTTCACCACTGTCCGTACTCTGGAGGTAAATCAATAGCAGATGCCTTGAGACACTGTCAAAGACAGATCACAAGTCAACAAACACCATATAAAAGGGCTCTTTCCTTAGTATAACACCAACCCAACACCAGAGCTAAGCCCCATTTTAAAACATAAGAAATTTGGCCTCAACACTCTGTTCACAAACAAAGCGAAACATGCACTTGTGTGACTAAAATGGTGCCAAGTGCAACGTGTCCTCGCTGCACAAGTGTAGCTGAGTCACAGACCCTGTATTGTACCCTTGACTCACATACATTAGGCACCCAGCCCAAAGACCTAGTGAGAACATTTGCAGACACTTGACAGAGACACCTCCGTGGCTGAAAATAACTTTCTAGCAGGAGTTCGGATGTCCACACAGTCTGATGAAGGTAGATCCTTATTAAAAGGGAAATTTCAAAAGAGGTAATTGTAGTAGTACTGTCAGTTCTACCTCACTGTAAGGCTCCTAGAGAGGACAAACTACCAAGGAAATGTAAGAGAATCACTAAAATCCGTATCACATCTGCCCTGCATGACATCTTTAAGGAAGCAGAGGAACCAGGAAGGCTTATGCCTGAAGTCAACACAACAACCATAACACTGCATCCAAAACTGGGTAGGGATCCCCCACTCTGCTGGAATCACAGGCCGATTTACCAAATCACTAATCAATGTAGACACAAAGCTACTTACGAAGGCACTGGTGAATGGCCTTAATAGCATTTTAGGAAGCCTGGTCCATGTTTCACAGTTAGGATTTGTTCCCAACAAGACATCTAGGATCCACTTCTGGCTGTTAACCAACATCTTTTGACAGGTCAAGGACAACCCAGTCAGGAAAAGTGTTTGACAGGGTCAAATGGATGTTCCTATTCGGAACCCTGGTGAGGGCAGGTATAAGTATAGAGTTTCTAGCGAATGTGAAATGGCTTTATATGGGACCAGCAGCATGGATTGACTGTCGATGTCTCCGGTCGGCTTCATTCCATACTTGAAGGGGAACAAGACAGGGATGCGCCCTGTCTACATACGGTTCTGCATCGCCCTAGAGCCCCATCCAGAGGACGCAGATGTCGGACACCATCAGGGTCATAGACATCATGGCGGGACCAGATTCTGTTATATGCAGATGATACATTATTCACTCTTACAGGGCCTGACGCATCAATAGGAGGAACTAATGTGGTCGATTGAAACATTTTCAACATTCTCAGAATATAAAGTTTATTAGGAAACAAGTGAAATTCTCCCTCTCTTGATTAGTATGACAAGGACCTCTGTTTCAAATGATTAATAACCAACTTGAAATACCAAAGAGTCCTTGTCAGAAATGGCCTAGAGAAAATGGCACCAGACAGCCTGCCACCCATCAGTTATCTTTACAAGTTGGGCATCACTACAACTGTCGATATGGAGGAGAGTGTAACTGGTAATAAATGGTGGTTGCCCCAAGGTACAATTACCTGTTGGGATTGCCACCACACCATTTCCAGCATCCATCCTAAAAATAGCCACCCACAGCATAAAGGACTTTGTGTTAATAGACAGAAAACCCAGGCTTAAACTTACAAAGGTGCAAGCCTCCACCAGAACAGGAGCTCTACGGGCCCCCAACATGGCCTCTTACCATCGAACATATCAATTGTCCCAGTTATCTTATATGACACCATACTGCAGACAATTATGCTTTAGCTATGTGACTACCTGAATATGAATTGAAAACATGCGGGCGTGTGACGTGCCCGCTATGAATGCATTTTTACATTCTGTATTTTAGTCCGACTTTGTCTTCTGCTTTCTAAAAGCTCCTGTCTTCCTAATGAAGATCTTATTATGCGAGTTGCTATGCAATTGATTTTATTTGTAAAGATTTTAATTAATCACCAACATATTATTCTGACGTAGATACATTTTTCTGACTGAGTGACTGACAAGCAAGCCTATGTTTGTGTCTCTTTAGATTTTAATTAATCACCAACATATTATTCTGACGTAGATACATTTTTCTGACTGAGTGACTGACAAGCAAGCCTATGTTTGTGTCTCTTTAAGTTGACTGCTTGCACTAAAGCATTAATAAAAACATTTCGGAGACACAGCCCTGCTGATCCTGCTTGACATGTCTGCGAGTCTGTTTTGAAACCTTCTCTTGTCACTCTTGATAGCAGGTTTGATTGGAGCGTAAGTCCAGGCAGTGTCCTAATTTTAATTTATTTTGAACATAAAACACAGCTGAATTTTTGACTCGGTTCCATCATTCAAAAAATGTATAGTATGGACAGGTTCTTCTCTACGCCTACTGTTTTTCAAAATGTATGCTCAACTTTTGCATAAGGGTTTGTGTGTGTCAGCTGAGTGTACAACTTCACGTTTGTGGTAGTGAGACACAGTTCGCCTTGAAATGCACTGCCCCCTTGTCTAACAACTCAGTTCGGGTCAAAATATCTTGCAATGCATTCTTGGGTGGATGTCTCACAACGGAATGAAACTGAATAGTATTGCATCTTTATTTTTGCTGTGTGCTGTTCAGACAAACATAAAGATATTCTGGACTTTCTGTCTTCAGTCTTTCCAGACCTCCACAAATGTGACCTTAGGGTATTATTCTGAATACAGATCTTTCAAAGGAAGAAGTGGTAAAGGAAGTTTCAAAATCCCCACACTAGGATCTACATTTTGCCATTAGCCCTCTCTTTTCAGATGCCCATCCGAGATTCATCAGCTTCAGAACTTCAACCTGGTGTTACTCTTACCCTATTTGATAGTACTCAATTTTCTAAACTCAGATGGACAAAAGGCTGAGTGGCCTGGCTGGTATTAAAACGTGTAACCTGTAGATCACAGCAGATCTAAGCAGGGAGTGTTTAAATCACAGAACCATCCTGCCAGCTGTCAGCTAGGATGAACAGTTGGATTGTAGCCATACTCCATGTGATGGTATCTTGAATCATTTTCTATAATCTATAGTTGGCAATTAATTCTGCTTCTAAAAATATGATCAAATAAAAATAAAAATGAATGGCTTTGTTAAGGTTACTTTCTTTTTAGGCCTCGCCTGTAGGCAGCACTGGCTGTCTAACAGAAGACCTATTGTTTCCAATATATATCAAATGTTTACAGTTAGCTTTGAGTAAGCGATTTGCTCCTAATTGGATAGATTTGTTGTCATAACTAGTATACACTCTTTATTCTATAGTTTTCCCCACTAAGGAGGGTTTTGGTCTCTCAATGCTCTAAACCGATGAGTTTTATCCCTCCACTGCTGCCTTTTTAGGGTTGAGCCTGCGAGTGTGTGCACTAGGGTATGCGTCTCGCTTGTAAGACTCTATTGTTATCTAAAAAGGGCTTGGAGCCTTCTTGTGGCTTACCATTTGTTGGCTTGCATGTCACTCTTCTTTACAGCCTCGGAATTCGTCATGGCAGGCCTGGCATCATTTTTGTTCCTTTCTGTGGAGCAGGGACCAAGCACTGATTGATTCAACTTAATCAGTGCCTGTCTGCTGCTCCCAACGTGATAGAGGTACTATTTTGTTTTTTTTAACTTCCAGTGCCATCCAAACAGAAGGCGTGTGACTGGCACAAACATGTCCAAGCAGTCAAACAAAATTGCAACGTTTTTATTTTCTATAGTCAACTCTTTTCTTTTATTTAGCAAAGTCTCATTTTCTCACTTTGCACTCGTGTTTTGTTTTTGCTTGTGGGCACTAGCTGTTCTCAAAAGATGATGATTATCTTGTTCTAAATTTTGCAAAGTGACATTGTTTCTTCCCGTCCTGCGGTGTCACTGCGCGTAGTGCTGCGAGCTTGTTCCAGGAGCATCACAGCGCTAAACTCAACCATGCACCAGAGCATCATCACAGGACTAGACTCATCCTGTGTATATGCTTCCTTCTGTGCACCAAGGTACAAGAGCATAACAGGAAAAACACACCCTGTACACGATGCTTCCCCTGTGCACATTCACTATAAATTAGAGGCTCACTTCAGCATCATTTTACGTTCCCTTTCAACAACCTATAATGTTGACTATCTTTGCACCTCCCATGGCAGCATCACATGACAACCGTCACCAATGGAGCATCTTCTTCCCACACCCTCTGATGCTGCTCCCCTTCGCTGACCCACTATGCAGCCTCTAACAGCCTCTAACATTGCAGCACTCGCCCTCTGCATTGGGCCCTTGTTATAGGAGCCTCTTAAGGTTCAACTCCAACCACTCACATCACACCATCCCTTTGTGTGCCAGGGCACATGTGCAGTGCATTATAAATGCCCTTTTTAATGCCCTTCTCTTCGTCTTTTGATGTCACATCCCATGAGCATCGACCCACAGGGCAGTACAACAGGCCTCGCCCGGTGTTCATCCTCCGCCCTCCATCCTATAAGACTGCCTCCTGATCATCACGGGGCAGTGTAGAGGTGTCCTGGCCAGCAGGCTATGAACAGTTTACCTAGTATATAGAGCACAGAAGCTAGTGAATGTCTGGTTATGGGTTCAAACAGTTCATTTTGTAAGATAACCACTGCCTTTTGTTTATGAAACTATGCACAGGCTCATGACAGTTGTTTTGAGAAGAGACTGAACTGAACACAGCTATGTGGTTGTTTTTGGTCACCAGTCTACAGTTTTGGACAGCAAGGAAGCATGGCTGGTGAAGGAAATATTGCCTGCTTCAGCTTTGGAAAATACATTATTACAGGATGTTAATTCTACTTGTTGAAGGAGTGGGTCTTTCATTGCTCTGCACTGACTAGAACCCTTGCTGTGATATACCGCAAATGCTCCCTAGTAAAAAGTGATTGGCGGGGCTCCCTCTCCTGCTCACTGGGTAGCCTCATTATCTAACAGTTTCAATATAAGAATTACTAGCAACATTTGTGGACTACCTGCTGTGAACTGAGAGCTCGTACTTCCCAAGTTCCTATTATTATATTTTTTGCAGATCATGCCTAGATATGGGTCTTCAGTTAGAGCAGACCGGTGTTAGGGCTTTGTTGCGGATGCCGGCATCGTGGAGTCTTGTGATGAGGGTGTGGTGGGAGACGGCATCCAAGGCAGACGAGAGGTCCAGGAGGATGAGGGCTGCAGTTTCGCCTTGGTCAAGGAAGGTGTGGATGACATCTGTAGCGGCGAGTAGTGCAGTCTCGGTGCTGTGGTTGCTTCTGAAACCCGATTGGGTATGGTCCAGGATGTGGTTCATTTTGATGAACTTGAAGAGTTGGGCATTGATGGCTGTTAGACCTGGCACCATTGGCGTGGGTCACCCTTCCATTTTTTGTCTGTGCCTCAATGTGTTTTTGTGTTGGTGTTAGCTGCTCAGGGCACTGTGCCGCTGCCATCCAGTGCCACAGTGCAAGTGCTCCCTATGGTAAAATGTATTATGTGAATTGACTTTATTTGGTTTACTATCAGTCCCTAGTAGAGTGCACCAGGGGTGCCAAGGGCTTGTATATCCAAATGCTGCTAGTGGGCTTGCAGCACTGGTTGTGCCACCCACCGAAGCAGCGGGGTAAAATGTGTCTAGGGTCTGCCACTGCAGAACCTGCGCGCGGTCTGGTACCGTCGCGCTGACTGAGCAAGTGTCCCCACTTGCCAGTCCCTAAAACCTTCCCTTAACTACATGTTAGTCACCCCTCTGGTAGGCCCAAGCGCAGGGTGCATTGTAGGTCTAAGGTAGGACATGCCCTGATGTGTGTGGCATGTCTTAATAGTGAATTACAGCCCTTTTCGTTTTTCACTATTGAAGGCTACCTGCTCTCCATAGGCCAGAATGGGCTGCTGGGATCGCTACACGCTGTGACCCCAGTGGACTCAGAGAGCATGGTAGAAAGTCGTGTTTAGTATGCCTGAACTCAGGGTAATAAAGTACATCTTTTAGTAAAGGTTATTTTAATATCCTGGGTTTGCAAATGCTACTTTTAGAAAGTTAGCCTTTGCGTGCCTAACCATCTCAGTCCGCCTCTGCTGTGTGTGTGTGTTCTGCCTAGCAACAGTACAGGAGCAGGGCTGGGGGATTCCAGGAGACAGGTTGGCTGCCAGGTGGTGGGTAGAGAGATTACACCAGGATGGGTGGGAGGAGTGCACCCTGACTCTTGAATAGACCTGTGCTCTGCCACCACAAAGCCGGCGCCGCCCCCTGTGGAGCGGCTGATGTCTCTGCCCTGCTGCTGAAAGGAACAAGCCGAGTCACCACAACAGAGTGCTCCAAAACTGGACTGAGCCAGGCCCAGGCCCCCTGGCGCTAAAGAACAAAAGAATCACTGTATAAAAGTAGGAGCCTGGCTCCTAAGAAATCAGATCCAGATTGAACCACGAAGGAACTCTGCCTGACTAGAAGGACCTGGAAGAAGCTGAAGAAGGAGTAACTTTCCCTGACCTGAGGGACTGGCCTGCAGTAGGTGCCTTGCTGAGGAAGGAGAGGAAAAAGACTGAAAGAGACTTTTGCACTTTGTTCTTCAACTATCTCCAAGGGCTTGGAAGAAGAGCTTGCCCCCTGAACTGAACCCCAGGACCAGTGGGTTCACCGTGTCTCCGCTCGTCTGAGAATTCGAGCCGTGTGCTTTCTCCCGCCGGAGTGCCCTGCGCACCTTCGCATCCCTCCTAGGGCCGTGACACCCAGAAGCCTGGCCGCCTCCACTCGCCGAGAGCCCCGCTCTACCTGAGTCGCTCTGGACCCATCGAGTCTGGCCGTCCCGCTTCCCTGTCACCTGCCTGCTACTGGAGCGCGCTTGGTGCCCTCTCGCCCTCCCGCCGGATTTCTAGTGGGGAAGTGAAATCCAGCCTCGGACGGCCGCCCGTACGTCGTAACGTATCCGGCCGCCCCGCTTCACCTCCCAGCCTGAGTCTGACCGTGCCGCCCTCCGCAGTGACCTCCCGCACAGTCCGTGTCGGAGGCCCTGGGCCGCACCTGTCTACCGAGAGCCGCCCGCTGAAGTCTTGATCCGGAAGACCCACGAGGTGCAGAACCTGCATCTCCCCTGAAGACTCGTCCAAGCACATCGCACGTTCCCAGGTACAGTGAACTCTCTATCGGACTCGGGGTCCGCAACGTTCTGATTTCCCCGTATCACTGTGTCCCGGGTACGCTGCGCATCACCGTGACTGGACCGACTCCACCGAGCCCTGTGAAGCGCTCGTGATCGAATAAGTTACCAAAGACAAGAACAGTGCCTAATTATCATCTTGTGGCTTCCATTTCGCAACCGTTATTGATGGTCTTGTACATGCCTGCGTAACAAAGAATCTTTTATATAAAGCATCCGTATTTTTGATACAACTTACGCCTGGTGTCCGTTTGTAGGGGATCGTTGTGATTTACTGTGTGTTATCATAAATGCTTAACTGACTAGCGCCCTGAAGTTTAGCCCTGACTGCTCGCGCCACACTACCTATAGGGTGAGCAGGGGTTGTTCTGAAGGGGTAATCCCCTCGCCCTGAATAGAAGAAGGGACCGCTGCTTGTCACAAGTACCTACCTGTGCCAACCAGAGGTTCCCCATTCTAACATTGGTGGCAGCGGTGGGATGTCGAATTTGCATTTATGATTTACATACAGTGAATTATTGATCACCACGTAGAGCAGACCTATAACGCAGCCACAGATTGATTGACAGTTGTTGCTAAAGAAGAATCTCCACCTTAAGGAACCATGCCTAGCTCAGTCAATGGAGGCGGAGCGTCCTCTGTATTCTCTGGAGTGGATGACATCGATTGGGAGCCCGAGGCACTGAGGAAGTGCACAAACGATGTCCTGAAGGGATATCTCTCCAAGTACAGAATCAAGCAAAGTGGACTAAGCAACAAGGATCAGTACGTGACAGCGCTGAAAGCCTGGCACGAATCCAAGTTCCCAGAGAATGCACGGGAGGTGATACCCCCCGAAGGTGTTTTTGAGCCTAGCAGAGGCCTGTCGCCAGAGGAGTTGGCCGACAGGAGTGCCGCCCGAGCACACGAGGTGGAGATGGCAAAACTGCAAATGGAGAGAGAAAGGCAGAAACTGGCCATGGAGCATGAGGTAAAAATGAGGGAGTTGGATCTCAAGGCCATGAGTTTAGACAACTCACCCTCTGGTGGCAGCAATTCAACCGAGTCAAGGGTGCACATTCCTAAAGATGTAGTCAAAGAATATTATAAGCAGGATGATATTGGGCAGTGGTTTAGGGCCTATGAAGTAGCCATGTCCTCCCACCGGGTCCCTGAGAAGGATTGGGGAGCGGGGTTGTGGGGAAGGTTCCTAAGTGAGGGGCGGGACACTCTGCTAGACCTCCCCTCTGATGTCCACACATCCTATCCACACATGAAGGAGGCTCTTATGACAAGGTATGGGTTAACTCCTGAATTGTACAGACATAGATTTAGGGATTGCACCAAGAAACCGGGTACCACTTATGTAGAATATGTGACCTTTTTTTGCAGAGCGCTGGATGGTTGGGTGAAGGGTAGCAAAGTGAATGATTACCAAGGGCTGTTTGATTTAATTGCATGGGAGCACTTGTCGGATAATTGTTTTCCTGAGCTACGCCAGCACCTGATCGATAGCAAGCTGTCCAACCCGAGGAAGCTTGCTGAGGAGGCGGACCGCTGGATCAGCACCAGGGTCCACAAGGGTCCCGTGGGAGGCCCCGCCAAGGGTGTTCAGGGTCCCCAGCAGAAGAGTGGGGGGGACAAGGGTAAACAGAGGGAGTTCTACAAAGGGCCCCAAAGTAATTCCCAAGGGAACCAAGGGAAAGGTTCTCAGCCACCCCCACCCCCGAAGCAGACCGGGGCCCCGACAGGTAACCCTGTTCAAAGAGGGCCCCTCCGATGTTACAAGTGTAACAACCTGGGGCACATTTCCGTGGATCCCAAGTGCCCCCTGTATGGTAAACCAGCACCCTCTGGTGCTCCACCCCCCAAGCAGGTGAATAGTGTAGCCTTGGGGAGGGAGATAGATGTCTAAGGGGCGGGGGATCCCGTACAGATGACCCTAGTCTCGTTAGGAGACAGTGAGATGGTCGCTGAGGCCCAGCTGCCCCCCAATACTCAAAAGTATGGGCAGTGGGTGACCATAAATGGCAAGAGGGTGGGGGCTCTTAGAGATACAGGAGCCAGTGTGACTGCTGTCAAGCAACACCTGGTGTCTCAAGAGCAGGTTGTCCCACACGCATTTTGCCGTGTTGTCAACGCCGACAACACAGAGAGTCAGTGTCCAATGGCTCAGGTTCCCTTTGAGGTGGGGGGGGGTCTCTGGTACTCTGCAAGTGGCTGTGAGAGAGGCCATGCCTGTTGATTGTCTCCTAGGTAACGATTTGGAGAGCTCCCCTTGGGAAAAGGTGGAGAAGACCACTCACCTGCGGATGGTGGGCTTGCCTGATTGGGCGTGCGTGACCACCCGGTCGATGGCAGCCAGTAGGGGTGTTGAAGGAACCCTGGAGCCTGAGGGAGAGGCCCAGGAACCGGCCTTAGAGAAAGGGCAAGGGAGGCACGGGAATCCGGCTCCTGAAGTTCCCACGGCCCAGGAGGAAGCAGACCTTGAGGGGGATGCCCTGGAGCCTACCGGGGAACAGATAGCCGAACTGGGGGACCTGCCTGAGCTGACCCATTGGCAGCAAGAAGGAGGCCCCACCAGGGAGGAATTCTGCAGGGAGCAGAAAGAGTGCCCCTCTCTAGAGGGTATGCGGCAGCAGGCTGCAGCCCAGGCCAATGGTGATCAGTCCGGAACTCACTTGATCTACTGGGAGAACGACCTCCTATACTCAGAGCCTAAGGTTGCTGAACCTGGGTCAGCCCGTGCGCTGGTGGTACCCCAGAAGTTCAGAGCCTTCCTACTGGGGCTGGCTCACGACGTACCGTTAGCAGGACATTTGGGGCAGGACAAGACCTTTGAAAGGCTTGTCACCCACTTTTATTGGCCCCAAATGCGCAGGAGTTCTGACACTCACTGCAGGACATGCCAGACTTGCCAGGCAAGTGGCAAGAGAGGAAGGAAGCTGAGAGCTCCACTCCAACCTTTCCCTGTGGTCAGTACCCCATTCCAGCGGGTGGGGATTGACATTGTGGGGCCACTGGACCCCAAGACAGCCATGGGCAACAGGTTTATCCTGGTCTTGGTGGACCACGCAACCCGGTACCCTGAAGCCATCCCTCTGAGGACAGTGACGGCCCCCGTGGTGGGACGGGCACTGATGGGACTTTTCTCACGGGTAGGATTCCCTCTAGAGGTGGTGTCTGACAGGGGGACCAACTTCATATCGAAATATATGAAGTCCCTTTGGCAAGAGTGTGGTGTAACCTACAAGTTCACCACACCTTACCATCCCCAAGGAAACGGGTTGGTTGAGCGCTTCAACCGAACCCTGAAGGGCATGATTATGGGTCTCGAGGAACCCATGAGGCGTAAGTGGGACGTCCTCTTACCATGCCTTCTCTTTGCGTACCGCGAGGTGCCACAAAAATCTCTAGGGTTCAGTCCCTTTGAGCTTTTGTATGGCCACCCAGTACGAGGACCTCTTAGTCTGGTCAAGGAAGGCTGGGAGCAATCTCCCAGGAAACCTCCCCAGAATGTATACAGTTACATGCTGGCTTTCCGGAACCAGACTAGGCGTTTCAGGCAACTTGCTGAGGCAAACCTGGAAGCCAGCCAGGAGGAAATGAAGCGGTGGTACGACCAGAATGCCACTCTGGTTGAGCTTCAACCTGGCCAAAAAGTGTGGGTCCTGGCCCCTGTGGAGCCTTGTGCACTCCAGGACAAGTGGACAGGACCCTTTGAGATTGTGGAGCGCAAGAGTTCTGTCACCTACTTGGTGAACTTGCGGTCTCCTAGGAACCCCTTAAGGGTCCTACATGTCAATCGACTGAAGCCCCACTTGGAGAGGTCCGAAGTGGGCATGCTCTTGGCCACCGATGATGGGACGGAAGAGGAGTCCGAGCCTCTTCCTGACCTCTTGGTAGCCTCAGAGCGAGACGGGTCAGTGGATGGAGTAAACCTCTCACCCACCCTGACCCCTGAGCAACAGGGTGACTGCCGCCAGCTGCTGGGGCAGTTTCCTGACCTGTTCTCCCTGGTTCCCGGTATCACAAATTGGTGCGTCCATGATGTGGATACGGGAGACAGCTTACCTGTGAAGCACAAGGCCTACCGGGTAACTGACAGGGTCAGAGCCTGCATCAAAGAGGAGGTCTCGAAGATGCTTGCTCTAGGGGTGGTTGAGTCCTCCAGCAGTCCTTGGGCCAGCCCAGTGGTCTTGGTCCCAAAGGCTGCAGCGCCGGGTGCCACGCCCGAACTCCGGTTCTGTGTGGACTACCGAGGACTCAACTCAGTCACGAAGACTGACGCACACCCCATCCCCAGAGCTGATGAGCTCATCGATCGGTTAGGGGCTGCACGGTACCTCAGCACGTTTGACTTAACGTCTGGGTACTGGCAGATCGCCTTGACTGATGGGGCCAAAGAGAGGTCCGCATTCTCTACCCCAGATGGGCATTACCAGTTCCGGGTGATGCCCTTTGGGGTGAAGAATGCCCCTGCCACCTTCCAGAGGTTGGTCAACCAGGTGTTGGCTGGGCTGACCGAGTTCAGCGCCGCCTACCTGGATGACATCGCAGTGTTCAGCGGCACATGGGAAGAACACCTGCAACATCTCTGGGAAGTGTTGATGGCGCTGCGCAAGGCAGGCCTCACGATCAAGGCAAGCAAGTGTCAGATCGGGCAGGGTTCAGTGGTGTACTTGGGACACCAAGTGGGGAGCGGCCAGGTGGCGCCCCTCCAACCCAAAGTTGAAACCATCCTGGCTTGGGAGCCCCCAAAGACCCAGACGGAGGTGAGGGCCTTTTTAGGACTCACCGGGTACTACAGGAGGTTTGTCAAGGGGTATGGCAGCCTCGTTGCCCCCTTGACAGAGCTGACTTCGAAGAAGCAGCCCAGAAAAGTGATATGGACTGACACCTGTCAGAAAGCCTTCGACACCCTGAAAACTGCCATGTGCACGGCGCCCGTGCTCTTGGCTCCTGACTTCTCCAAAGAGTTCCTGGTGCAGACGGATGCATCAGAGCATGGTGTAGGGGCTGTTCTCTCACAGATCACTGAGGAGGGCTTTGACCAACCCGTAGCCTTTATTAGCAGGAGGCTACTTCCCCGGGAACAAAGGTGGAGTGCGATAGAACGAGAAGCTTTTGCTGTGGTCTGGGCGCTGAAGAAGCTAAGACCCTACTTGTTTGGGTCTCACTTCCGGGTTCAGACCGACCACAGGCCCCTCAGATGGTTGATGCAAATGAGGGGTGAGAACCCAAAACTGTTGAGGTGGTCCATCTCCCTACAGGGTATGGACTTTACGGTGGAGCATCGCCCTGGCACAGATCACGCCAATGCTGACGGTCTGTCCAGGTTTTTCCGCCTTAGTGATGCAGAACTCCCTGGGGTAGGGTAGTTCTCCCCACTTTTCAGCTGGAGGGGACACGTGTTAGACCTGGCACCATTGGCGTGGGTCACCCTTCCATTTTTTGTCTGTGCCTCAATGTGTTTTTGTGTTGGTGTTAGCTGCTCAGGGCACTGTGCCGCTGCCATCCAGTGCCACAGTGCAAGTGCTCCCTATGGTAAAATGTATTATGTGAATTGACTTCCACGTTTGGTTTATTTGGTTTACTATCAGTCCCTAGTAGAGTGCACCAGGGGTGCCAAGGGCTTGTATATCCAAATGCTGCTAGTGGGCTTGCAGCACTGGTTGTGCCACCCACCGAAGCAGCGGGGTAAAATGTGTCTAGGGTCTGCCACTGCAGAACCTGAGCGCGGTCTGGTACCGTCGCGCTGACTGAGCAAGTGTCCCCACTTGCCAGTCCCTAAAACCTTCCCTTAACTACATGTTAGTCACCCCTCTGGTAGGCCCAAGCGCAGGGTGCATTGTAGGTCTAAGGTAGGACATGCCCTGATGTGTGTGGCATGTCTTAATAGTGAATTACAGCCCTTTTCGTTTTTCACTATTGAAGGCTACCTGCTCTCCATAGGCCAGAATGGGCTGCTGGGATCGCTACACGCTGTGACCCCAGTGGACTCAGAGAGCATGGTAGAAAGTCGTGTTTAGTATGCCTGAACTCGGGGTAATAAAGTACATCTTTTAGTAAAGGTTATTTTAATATCCTGGGTTTGCAAATGCTACTTTTAGAAAGTTAGCCTTTGCGTGCCTAACCATCTCAGTCCGCCTCTGCTGTGTGTGTGTGTTCTGCCTAGCAACAGTACAGGAGCAGGGCTGGGGGATTCCAGGAGACAGGTTGGCTGCCAGGTGGTGGGTAGAGAGATTACACCAGGATGGGTGGGAGGAGTGCACCCTGACTCTTGAATAGACCTGTGCTCTGCCACCACAAAGCCGGCGCCGCCCCCTGTGGAGCGGCTGATGTCTCTGCCCTGCTGCTGAAAGGAACAAGCCGAGTCACCACAACAGAGTGCTCCAAAACTGGACTGAGCCAGGCCCAGGCCCCCTGGCGCTAAAGAACAAAAGAATCACTGTATAAAAGTAGGAGCCTGGCTCCTAAGAAATCAGATCCAGATTGAACCACGAAGGAACTCTGCCTGACTAGAAGGACCTGGAAGAAGCTGAAGAAGGAGTAACTTTCCCTGACCTGAGGGACTGGCCTGCAGTAGGTGCCTTGCTGAGGAAGGAGAGGAAAAAGACTGAAAGAGACTTTTGCACTTTGTTCTTCAACTATCTCCAAGGGCTTGGAAGAAGAGCTTGCCCCCTGAACTGAACCCCAGGACCAGTGGGTTCACCGTGTCTCCGCTCGTCTGAGAATTCGAGCCGTGTGCTTTCTCCCGCCGGAGTGCCCTGCGCACCTTCGCATCCCTCCTAGGGCCGTGACACCCAGAAGCCTGGCCGCCTCCACTCGCCGAGAGCCCCGCTCTACCTGAGTCGCTCTGGACCCATCGAGTCTGGCCGTCCCGCTTCCCTGTCACCTGCCTGCTACTGGAGCGCGCTTGGTGCCCTCTCGCCCTCCCGCCGGATTTCTAGTGGGGAAGTGAAATCCAGCCTCGGACGGCCGCCCGTACGTCGTAACGTATCCGGCCGCCCCGCTTCACCTCCCAGCCTGAGTCTGACCGTGCCGCCCTCCGCAGTGACCTCCCGCACAGTCCGTGTCGGAGGCCCTGGGCCGCACCTGTCTACCGAGAGCCGCCCGCTGAAGTCTTGATCCGGAAGACCCACGAGGTGCAGAACCTGCATCTCCCCTGAAGACTCGCCCAAGCACATCGCACGTTCCCAGGTACAGTGAACTCTCTATCGGACTCGGGGTCCGCAACGTTCTGATTTCCCCGTATCACTGTGTCCCGGGTACGCTGCGCATCACCGTGACTGGACCGACTCCACCGAGCCCTGTGAAGCGCTCGTGATCGAATAAGTTACCAAAGACAAGAACAGTGCCTAATTATCATCTTGTGGCTTCCATTTCGCAACCGTTATTGATGGTCTTGTACATGCCTGCGTAACAAAGAATCTTTTATATAAAGCATCCGTATTTTTGATACAACTTACGCCTGGTGTCCGTTTGTAGGGGATCGTTGTGATTTACTGTGTGTTATCATAAATGCTTAACTGACTAGCGCCCTGAAGTTTAGCCCTGACTGCTCGCGCCACACTGCCTATAGGGTGAGCAGGGGTTGTTCTTAAGGGGTAATCCCCTCGCCCTGAATAGAAGAAGGGACCGCTGCTTGTCACAAGTACCTACCTGTGCCAACCAGAGGTTCCCCATTCTAACAATGGCCTTCTCAATGACTTTGGCTGGAAAGGGAGCAGAGAGATAGGTCTGTAGTTCTTGAAGTCCGTTGGGTTTCTTCAGTAGGGGGTTGTGTTTCCAGACTTCAGGGAAGGTGACAGACTCAATGGAGCAGCTGATGGTGCGGGAGAGTTTGAGGGTGATGGAGGTGCCGGCTGTGTTGAAGATGTGGTGAGGGCAGGGATCCAAGGGGGCTCCAGAGTGGATGCTCGTCATGATCCTGAGGGTGTCGTCCATGGTGAGGTTGGTACAGTTGGGCAGGGTCTGCTGGGGTCTGGAGCCATTGGGTGTGGTCATTGCGGGTGAGGTGGGTGGGTCTTGGTTAGCAAAGCTGTTGTAGATCTCCTTGATCTTGCAGTGGAAGAAGGTGGTGAGGTTGTCACAGAGGTCTTGGGAGAGGGGTACGTCTGCTGTCTCCGTGCTGGGTTTGGCGAGTTCTTTGACCACGCTGAAGGGTTACTTGCTGTTGTGTGCATTTGCATTGATGTGTTCCAGTATGGCAGGTTTCTTTGTTGTTCTAATGAGGTGGTGGTGTGCGGTGACAGTGGTTTTGAAGGCTGCATGGTCTGCCAAGATCTTGCTGCTTCTCCATCTTTTCTCAAGCCGTCTGCAGGTGCGTCTGGACTCTTGGAGGGCGGGAGAGAGCTAGCTGGCTTTCTTGGAAGGTTAATTGCCTGAGGGTTTCCTGAGGGGAGCCAGTTTGTTGGCACTATTGGAGATCCATATGTGGAGGTTGCATGCTGAGGCATTGGCTTTCGTGGATGTCGGTGGTGGGATTTTGCTGAGGGAGGTGGTGAACTGGTTGTCTGTGACCTTGTTCCAGAGTCTGAGAGGATAGTGGTGGGCGTGGTGGTGTATGGTGGGTTTGGTGAAGGAGAAGTGGACGCAATGGTGGTTGATCCAATTTAATTCGGAGGTGTGGCTGACAGAGATGTTGTTGCTTGCAGAGAAGATGGGGTCAGGCGTGTGTCCTGCTGAGTGGGTTGGAGAGGTGAACTGTTGTTTGAGTCCAATGGTGGCAAGGTTCTTCAATAGGGATGAGGTGTTGCTGTCATTAAGGTTGTCCTGGTGAAAATTAAGGTCACAGAGGAGGATTTAGTCTGTGCAGGTGAGAGCGTGGTTTGACTGTAGATTTGCTGAAAGGAGGACGGGGTCCGGAAGGTCTGTAGGGGATGGTGTTTGTGTTGGTCAGGACCTGGAAGTTGAGGTGCTCCATGTTGGTTGAGTGGTCGCCCGAGCTAGTTGTGAGGCGGAGGGTGCTTTTGTGTACAATGGTGAAGCCTCCTCCAGGTCGAATGGTGCGATCCTTGTGGATTATTTTGTAGCTGTTGGGGATGGCGGTGGCGATGTCTGGGGCTGAGGTGGGGTTCATACACGTTTCTGTGAAGAAGGTGATATCAGGTGAGATGGATTCCAGCAGGGCCCAGATCTCCACAGCATGCTTGTGAAGGGAGCGTGTGTTGAGGAGGATGCAGCTGAGGCCATTGGGTCTGGTTCTTGTGGGTAGTGCGGTTGGTGGGTCTGGTGTGCGTAGGCAGGCAAAGGTGTGGTTGCGGGAGGTGAATGGGCCCTGGGTGTCATTGGGCGAAGTGAGGTGGTGGAACGTATGGTGTTGAGGGCATGGAGGGTGCTGCCTTTGTAGCGGTGGATGGGCCAAGAACCAAGGACCATGGTGCAGGGTACGATCCAGGCGCGTATGGGCGCAGACTGGCTTACCAGTGGCATGGCCGTACAGTGGCTGTCATTATGTAGTGTTGGGGAGGGGGAGTGCTGGACAGCTGGGAAGTGGGAGGCAGGAAGTGGAGCTGAAAGGTGGGCAGGGACGTGGGGGACGAGCAGCAGCAAGGGTGGGAAGCAGAGACACAGAAAGACACAGATTAAGAGGAAAAATAGAGGAAAATAGAAAAAGAGGAAAAGATAGCAAAAAGGAAAGTAGAAAAAGAGCAAAAATCAAAAGGCAAAAAAGCAGAAACAGGAGGAAAGCAGAGAGACTCACCACTGGACCACCATGGATGAGGCGCAGGCGAGTGCCTGTGGGTGGAGTAGCACCTAGAACATGGGACCTGGAAGCGCAAGGGGCTTCAGCTACCAGGTGGAGCTGTGCAGTGGGGGAAGCAATGCACTGACGAGCAGGTTCCAGAACATTATCAACTTTGTGTGCTGATAAAGACTCCAACCTTACTTTGGGGGACTATGGTGTAGGGGATCCAGGGTCAGTCATGACATTCAGGGACCTTGCCAAACACTTGCAAGACACACATACGCTGTATATCCATTCCACCTTGTCCCTTGCTTCTTACACCTTGAACTTTCAAGACCAAAGTGTTCGAGTCCACATTGTGAACTCCATAGAAATCACTGACACAAAAGGGCATCTCCAAAATAACAGCTATTTTAAATTTTGCAATATACATGTTCTTGTGAAAAGCCTCGGCTTAATGTCCACTTCTACCACAAAAGTTGCATCCCCTGTTGATCGTTGGGCAAATGTATACATTGCAATACGGATACTATTGTCACATCAGTTACAGACCATTTCATTTTATTCATCTTGCTCCGCATAGATTCATTTTTTGTTTGTTTTTTTCCCACACTATAAATTGCATTGCTCCTTTTTTGTGTTTTCCTCATTAATCTCCATTACACCTGAGATAGTCTACTCTGGTGCGTTGGCTGCCTTCACCATTTCCTTAAGTGTGGGACCACCAATCACCCACAAACGGTCCAGGATTCTTCATCTGCTAGTATTTACCATGAGTTGATCCCTTAACATTTTGTCTATGAAAACACCAATGTTACAAATAGTGGGTAGACTCATAAGGGCCATTAAGAATACATCAAAAGTCTCATTGTCCATTGGCCTCCTATAAAAATAGTATATTTCTAATGTTATACTTATCACTGACTTAAAGTAATTTTCTAGCCTAATCATTGCCTCTTAATACTCATGGTGCTCTTTTTCCCCGTCAGCTGCTTCCACTTGGGGTAGTGCCCTAAATATTTCTTGCACCTAAGATCTTAAGCAATGCAGTAAAATGCCTTATCTACGTTTCAAAGGCATTTTGAAGCCAACCATAGTATTGACGTTTGTGTGGAATTCTTCCATCCTCTCTTCCAAGGGATGGGAGGATGCCCTTCATTTTGAGGAACCTTTGTGGAGGGTCAAACTGCATTTCAGTCCGTATTTCAATATTTATCTAAAAACCATAAAATTACATTATGGCAGAAGTTGTAAACTTCCTTTAACTTAAATTAGGTAATGTTACATCTGGTATTGCAGCGCTTAGAAAAGGCAGATGTGCTGGACAAACCACTATATAATGAACATGTTGGTATTAATATTCCCAAAGAGGTTGTTGCCATTTTGAAGGGTAGTGGGTTGCATGAATTATTATGTATTAAATGTTTTAATAATTTTTTAGGCTTGAAGCTGTGTTATGTTCTGAGCAATGTATGCTTTGCTTCGATGCTGCATTTCCAAAGCTGAGCGTTTTCACTCATACCAACCTTTTAGCCGTGTTGATTATGGGACGTAGAGGATTGGATTTTAGCATAAAAAAATTACCTACTAGCAAGTAAACAACTCTTGGCTAATGAGCCAGGACCACATCATACTGTTCCAACTCCCAACGTGTCACGGGGTGATTGCGTGGTGCACACCCATGTGCGTGAGAGTAATGGGTTGTTCCTACGCGGTGTACGTAGTGATAATAAAATGGTCCGGGGCGTGGCTGGGGTTATAGTGACGTGCCAGCCCGTGACCACCAAAACTGGCCTCTGCAGATTATTTATAGTTACGTCTGGTCCCCATAATGTATGAAAAGCCCAGTCAGTTCACTGGCGACGAAGGCTTGTGTTCAACCCAGCCCGGGCCATGATCTGCCGCAACCTGTCTCTGCGAGGGGAGGCTGCCCATCTGCCACATCGGGGACCCACAGCCAGCCCGACAGAAGCAGCTGCAATGCCTTAACAGGCCCTACCTAGCATCCTGCGCTCAGCACAAGGCTCACACCATGCCTCGTCCAGCCTTCTAACAGGCGCAGCATGCAGCGGCGTCACAATTAATGTGGTGAGTGCCCCGGTTCCCTTCAGCACCAGCCTTGGGCCTATGACCAAATGGGCCGCGGACGACACCTGCAATGCCCACGGTGGCTATGATAGGCTGTGATCCTGAACACAGCAGCCCTGTCCCACCCCTGCATTTGCTGCTCCCAATGTCCAGCCAGCTCACCAGCAGGGGCAAAGCAGCTTTGGATGACCCTAGGCCCGGTCCTTTGCTCATCTCCTTGGCATGGCATTAAGACTGCTGGCTCACAAGAGTACTTAAAGCCCCAGCCAATACCAAAAAGTGGCTGTACTACCCTTCCTATACCCCCTAGAGTGGACTGCAACCCTAATTTGTGTTTCACCCAGAGTAACAGAGGCCTTTGGACAGGTGGCTGTGCCACTCCACCCCACGTGGCTCCCAGCACTCATGCCGCAAGGTGCCACAGACATGGAGATTGACCCTCTGGTATCTCACGGGTCCATACACCACGACGGCCTCAATACTGGCTATAGAGCTCTTTATAGTAGACGGAGCGCAGGACTGGGTTAATCATCTTCAATTTCACTTTGAGGTTGCCAAAATCACTGTCGAGCTGTGCAGAGCTCTCCTCTTAGACCTGGGAGAGTGACACATCCACAACATATACAAGACGTTAGTTGAAGCCCATGACGTATGCAACACTACTCAGTGCTCTCAATGCACACTTCGATCCGATAGTGAATTGAATACACTGTCCACACCGTCTTTGCAGTCGGGTGGTCCCACTCATCTTGCTGCACGCTCCCGCAGTGCCAAATTCTAGTAGGGCCTCAAAGAGTCACAGCAGTCATCAACACCAGAGCGTCGATTGAACTAATGTCAGCAGATTTATACTGCTCCCTAGTCACTCCCCTGGAGCTGGAAAAGGCAAAAGTAAATGTCTTGGCGTATGAACAAACATGTCCTATACCCCTCCTCGGATGCTTCAAATTACTGGTGTCCCATAAAAGTGCTAGCATCAACACCATCATCTATGTAGCAGAGAAAGGACATGGCATGCTGGTCAGTGGACAGACTGCCGAAGCACCCGACTTGATCTCGTTTGCCCTTGGAATACAAGAGGAAGTACTGTCCACAATCCTCGACAAGTTCACAGACTTGTTCAAAGGCATTGGCTGTTTCAAAGGTAAAGAAGTAAGACCGTACATTGACCACTGCATCCAACCAATGGATCTATGACACCGGCGAATCACTTCCCATCTATGGCCAAAGGTAGATAGAAGAAGAATTAGAGAAAATGGAACATGCAGGTATTTTTGGGAAGGTGACGGGCCCCACCCCATGGGTCTTGCCCATCGTCATTGAGAAGAAACAGAAACAGCCAGGGGGGGTCTGCATCTGTGTGGATATGCGACTCCCCAATGTCACCACCAAAAGAAAATACCATTTAACTTCCACAGTAGACGACATCCTCAGAAAACTTAATTGAGCGAAGTGGTTCTCAAAGGTTGACCTCTGCTCCGGACACCATCAGCTACTGCTCCACGAAGAGTCATGGTATAGCACTACCTTTTCAAATCAAGTTGGCCTATGAAGATATCGCCACCTTAACTTTGGCATATCTAGTGCCACTGAAGTCTTCCAGAACACCATTCAGGAAATGGGGGCAACCTACCTGGAGTCATAAATGTCAGTGATAACATCCTCACACATGCCAAAACAGTGGCCGAGCACCACAGACACCTCAGCGGAGGATCAAGGAGTCCGGACTTACTCTCCATTGTGAATAATGTTAGTTTCTGGAACAAAGAATTAGCTTTTTTGGATACATATTTTCAGTGGAAGGGATAGCAACATACCCAGAGAAAGTCCGAGATGTACAAGAAGCTCTGGCGCCCACAAACATCTCGGAAGTATGAAGCTTTCTGGGTATGGTGAATTACTGTGGGAGGTTCATCCAAGACCTCACGGCCTCACCAAAACCCTGTGTAAGCTCACCAAAACAAACGCTACCTGGACGTGGGACACCAAGCAGGAAGATGCTTTCTACAGGACAAAAGCTGTTCAATCCTTGGATACCACCCAGTCCTACTTCGATCCTCAGAAGCCC
Organism: Triturus cristatus; assembly: GCF_964204655.1. Taxonomy (NCBI): domain Eukaryota; kingdom Metazoa; phylum Chordata; class Amphibia; order Caudata; family Salamandridae; genus Triturus; species Triturus cristatus. Next base: position 575,120,320 of record NC_140587.1, on the reverse strand, counting down.
ACCAACATTGCCAGCCCAAAAGGACTTGGAGCTGATCTTGCCCAACAGCAACCAGACGTAAGTAGGACTCCCGTTGCGTACGCAAGCTGATCGCTCACGAAGATTGAACAGCGATACTCCCAAATAGAGAAAGAAGCCACCGCCATAAATTGGGCATGCAGGCATTTCCAGCTCCAAGTGTATGGGCACCCATTCGTAGTCATGATGGACCATAAGCTCCTGGTACCCCTGTTCCAAGGATCTGTTACAAAGCTGCCACCTCACATCAAAAAATGGATGTTGCAGCTACAGGAATATGACTGTAGAGTCGAATACCAAGTAGGTATCACCAATCCAACTGATTAGCTCTCATGCCACCCTGGTGCACCAAACCCCAAAGAAGCCAAAGAGGCTGGAGAGACTGAAGAATACATCTGCTATATCGCAGAACGATCCCAGCCACTTCCTCTGCCGCTGGACACCCTCAGGCAAGCCACCCAGGAAGATGAATGCCTCCAGCTAGCAATTGCCACAGTCCGATCAGGAGAATGGAAAACTCTGAAGACACACCTGTTGCAAAGAACCCCAGAAGCCAAAAGAGTCCTCTAGTCTCTATTCAATGTTCGCCAAGAACTCTCAACAGATGCGAGCGGAAGCCTGCTTTGAGGACTTCATTTGGTAATCCCAAGCAGCCTCAGAGGACAGGTTGTAAAACTAGCTCACCTCGGCCAGCAGGGAATTGTCAAGACCAAAAATAGACTTTGCACCAATGGTCCCCAGGTATGGACAAAATGATGGAAACTGCAGTAAGATCCCTGCACCTGGTACCAAGTCTCCAGATCTCCGGAAACTCCAGTGACAGTACTCACTTGGGAAGATCCACAACAACCTTGGGAGTGTGCCAGTTTAGATTTTGGTCAGCTACCGGATGAAAGACATGCCCTCGAAATGATTGATGGCTTTACCAAATGCCCTGAAATTGAGCTCATTGGACCACTGTCTGCCTCTGGAGTCACAGCCAAAATAGAAAAGATAATCGCCACTCATGGTCTCATGCAAGAAGTACGGACTGATAACGGTCCTCCCTTCCAAAGCTTTGGATTTGCAGAATACCTCCACTCCTGAGGCAAATAACATTGCAAGATAACACAGAGATGGCCACAAGCCAATAGAGAAGTGGAGAGGTTCATGCGCACCCCAAATAAGGTAATCTTTATTGCTCATGCCAATAACCAGCCACTGGAGAAAGCGATTTATGGATTCCTATGAGCATACAGGCAAACGCCACACTCCACCACCGGGCAAGCTCCAGGGCACACCAGCATGGGGCAAGTTGTTAGCGACACCATTCCGCATCACACAGAAAGGAACCCAGATCCCATTGATGAAGAAAGAGCCCTCAAAAGAAGAATTGGGACCAACCAGTGAGTCAGTGACAAGCAGAGAGCCCAGCATTCAGACATTCAGCCAGTAGATGCAGTGTTCGTCAAGGACAGGTAACCAGGGAACAAATTCTGGTTACCTTCTGAGCGCCAACCCTGGTCCGTGACAAGGCACCATGGCACCATGATAACTGCTCGAAGAAGTGGTGAAGAAATCACCTGCAACGTTTCTTTTGTCAAAAAAGTCAACATAACACCTTCAGACACTACAGACTCTGACACTGAACTCGAGGCGATGAGGAGCTAGAGGATAGGTTGCCTTCACCGTCAGCAGCCCCATCCCCCAGGATTTCCTCCAACTCAGGAGGTGACTCAATCAGGTTCCTCCAAGGGAGGTAGTGATGTATTCATCCCACCACTCCAAGATCCACCGGCCAAAGTGACACAGGAGGAACCACCTGCGAGCCAACCCAAGACCATCCACCCGCCTGAAGGACTCCCTGGCCTGATGCCCCGATGGCGCCCGCCGCTGCACAACGAAGACAGGAACTGTGATCAAGACGTTGTAACGTTATCTGTAATGTGTATTAGGACAAATGTTCTGGTTATGTTTTATTAAAGTTGGACTGGAAAGTGCTGTTCAAACTCCCAACAAGTCACGGGGTCATTGCGTGGTTGTCACCCGTGTGCGTGGGAGTAATGGTTTGTTCCTAAGCGGTGGCGTAGTGCTAATAAAATGATCCGGTGTGTGGCTGGGGTTACAGTGACGTGCCGCACTGCCCATGACCACCACCAAGCCTGGCCTCTGCAGATTATTAATAGTTACGCCCGGGGCCCATATTACAACAAAAGGCCAGACAGTTCACACTTGTCAGCTATGGAAGCAGTGTGAGAAAAATATTTATACATTTTAAGAAATGAAAAACGCCATAAAAGGATATTGCAAACCAGAATCATCGTTCTGCTATTTTATAAAGGCACTTATACTGTGACCTCGTGCCTCGAGACGGTCACCGAGCTCCCCCGTGGCTTGCAATGTGCTCATAACGTAGAGATGAGGCCTTTAGCTCACAGTTATTACCTCGTGCTGAGAGGGAAATGGGTGCACAATGTCACTAAAATTGTACGACAATTAAACCTTTGAATCCTTTCGCAGTCGCCGTGTGTGTGTTAGATTAACATCACCGACATCCCTCACACAAAGGCTTTCCTCCCACAGCTAGACGAGTCTTAGGAAACACGAGCATCGAGCGAAGGGAAACGCGCTGTTTCCAAGCCCTTTCTTGGATTTATTGGTCTAGTAAACCCTCATAGCACTGAGAAAACATTTTATGCTGCAGAGTTTCCATTTTATCACAAAGGAGACTTTTTTTTTTTTTTTTTACAACGATGATGTCTTTATTTGGATAGCAAATGTTTTACAGTCTAGCTTTCCGGATCACTCAGGTCCCTGGTCACCTCTGGCCTACTGTTAAATGAAGTAAATGAAAACCGCTGAGCAACGCGGCATTACCCTCCACTCGATGTAGCCATAAAATGTAATTGCCGGGCGTCTTTAAATAGTCTTCATTAGGTCGTAATATAGGAAAAGAATCCTCTTTAAAAGATGCTGCACGCCACGCCATTTCTATACTCCCTGTGCGAGCTGCCAGTTCACGTGTAGTGCCTTATATAGGACCCTCTGACCTCAGTGGACCCGAGTCACCCCGCATCCGCCGTAGCGGGGGTCGCTCCTTCTCCTACATCACCGCCAAGAGCTGGAACAACCTGCCCCCCACCTCCGAACAGCGCCCTCTCTGGGGGACCTCAGCAAGAGACTCAAGACCTGGCTTTTCGACAGAGACACGGCATCCTCAGCGCCCAGATACCCGTAGGAGTGACAGAGCTGCGCTTTACAAAATGGTGAGGATTGATGTGACCTATTGAGGTTTGTATATTATTTGTAGCCTTTTAATGTCTACTTCACAGCATGGGACTGGCCTATAAGGCAATCAGGCAGTGCCCGATGGGTTGGCCTGAGAGGTCAGTGTGTGGGCTGGATTTATGGCAGTTTGTGGGCCTGTCTTATGGGCTGCTGGGCCGATTTTTACTGCTGATTTCACTGATATTAAAACAAATATTGCCTGCAGCAAGCTCAAATCCATGCAGCCTCTCACGCCATACAAAACAGCTATACAGCTCAAATAACTAGACCAAAACTAATACGACCCTCTTTCTGATCTATTTCATTCGCTAGCAGCGCCCACTTTGATTTTGGTGCCTGGACCTAGTTTCTGTCCTAGTCCGACTCTGCTACTTCACACCTGAGCCTTGCAGAATCAGTTTCAGTTTATGGGAGTCTTCACGACAGACATTTGCTGTTCTCCTTTAGAGAGAACACACACAGTAGTCAGCAAGAAGAGACAGGCTTGACCCAGTAGCTTTGCTTGCACATTTGAAACTTTATAGGACAGGTTATGCTTGGTTCTTTTCATGAGGAGGACTCCTCTGCTTGGCCATACTTCCTGGCTTAGTGTTGGTTGATGGTCCTTATAATGTGGGTTGGTTTAAACAGGCTGGCAGGAGAAGAGGTTAAAAGGGAAAAAAGAGAACCTTAGCTTCAGAGGTCTCCTGTACCATGCTGAATCCAAACACATGGCTTCACCTGCCCTGTGATTTTTTAAAACGTTTTTGGACCTTTTAATAATTGTTTGGCCTGCTACCAATTAATAAGTCATTGTCTATAAGTACAGATTCCCTTCCATCACATGTCTTCACGGGTTTCCACATTTAAAAATACAGAAATGTTGGTTATACTCTATTGGGGCCTCCAGTTTGCGCACAGCTGTAACTTTACAGTGCTGGATTCGCAAACTATTTTCTAACCCCTTTCCACAATGGAAATTTTCAAAGATTTATTCCTCTCAAGCTGTGGAGTAATTTCTCTTCTCAGGCATAGGAAAGAGAAGACTCCCTCCCCCTAAAAAAAATGTTGATAAATATGTTTCCTGAAAAGAAATAAAAAGACATAAAGTCATCACGTGCATTTACACCGACCCAAACCTTTTCCAGGACTACTCCTGGAAAGCGGTGATGGGTGTTGGTTTCAAATTGTGACCTGAAATAGTTTTGTGAATTCCCAAAAGGATTACATTTAATCTCTTGAAATGTTGTAAATCTCTGGGTTTTAGTGATTTCCTTCAAAGTGGGGATCCATGTAGCCATCTTGTTTCTTTTGTTGTTAGGTTGAGGACATGCCTTTCATTGTTGTACAGCTTAAGTAATGGGACTTGCAGCTAGTCTAACAAGCTCCCCTATCGTATTGGCATGCAATCCTCCACAAGGATGCAATAAGCTCCAACAAATCCAGTTCAAAACCCTCTTTCTTTTAAAACCCAGCAGCAGCCGTTTTCCTAGTTCTGGTACATAGCACGCTATCACTAACACATTTCCATTTACAGTACTATGGTATGTTTTCTGAAAAAGTGATAATTTGTGAAACACAACGAAATGCAGACCTCGTCCCTATGAACCTTTCCTGTTTTTTCTTCAGGAGCATTTTTATTGTGAACTATTTTTGCCATACTACTGAACTGCGCTGTGGAACCGTTCCCCCTACGGTCTAACACAGAATATCTATGAAATATCCCAGCACTGGCTGGTCTTGTCTTTGTCTCTGAACATTCACGTTTGTTGACCAGAAATAGTCTCTAACTTTAACGGGGTACGCTAAAGCATTGTCAAAATTAATCAAATACTTTCTGGAATTTGCATCTTTATGGTCAGTCGCTATGCTAGGTCGTACTTCACATAAAGCCATTGAGTGTCTAACCAGGAAAGTGAAGAGAGATTTAGAAATTACTACTGGCAGCATAGGAAACAACAAACACAATCAGGGGTACTATGGGACCTGTACACAGAGGTAAACTTACACATGAGTAAATCTACATGTGTAAGTTTAATCTTACACCTTTGAGTAACTTTACTACTTTTGGCTATTCACCATTTATCAATCAATCAATCAATCATTCAGGATTTATAAAGCACGGCTAATCACCCGATAGTGTATCCAGGCACTTGCAGGCCCAGGAAGCTTATTCGAACAGTTAGGTCTTGAGGACCCTTTACGAGTGAAAAGTTACTCAAACGTACAGGCTTACATGTCTCCACCCCCTGAAAGGGGCTGGGGTAAAATTATGAGTGTAAAGTTACTACTATTTTGTTCCTATTTCAGCTCATTTATAATCCAAACAAGGTGGATGGAGAGGACCTACCCACGACTGAGGAGTTCACCTTTCTAGGCAGTACTATCAAACATGCTGGGGGCAGTCAGTGACATTAAGCGCAGACTGGACAAGGTTAGGAATGCCTTCAGGATGCTGAGCAATCTGTGAAGTTTTTCTCAGTACAGCACCAAAACAAAGCTGAGGCTTTACCAGAGCTATGTTCTTTCCACACACTTGTATGGATCAGAAGGCTAATGGATGCCGAAAAGCAACATCACCAAACTGTCAGCCTTCATCACCTGTAACCTGAGAAGAATCTTGCTCGTTTTCTGGCTGCAAACCATCTCCAGCCAGGAACTGCTCACCAAGTGCAGGCAAGAGAGGATGGCCACCATCATTATGAGAAGATGGAGATGGATAGGACACACCATCAGAATAGAACAAGACTCTATCACAAGAACAGCTCTCCAGTGGACCCCAGAAGGCAAACAGAAGAAAAGCAGGCCAAAGAACACCTAGAAACGAACTATGGAAACAGAACTGAAGGCCCGAAACACATCTGGGGCACCATACAGAAACTGCCCAAGACAATAAGAAGTGGAGGTCCTTTGCTGCTGCTCTAAATGGCAGCTGGCATAACAGGCAGTAGTAGTAGATTGGGAAACGTCTGCAATGTACCAAACATAATGCACGGAATTAGGAAATTAATAACATTTGAAGCAAGAATAAGAACACTCAAGTATCACAAACATTGGCAAAATCAACAGGTCTGGCCTTGGCAAGCTAGTGACACAATTATGTTTTATGTTTTATTGTAAGTATGTGCCACAAAAATAAAAAGAAGGGAAAAAAAGAAAAAAAACCTTGCCACATCCTAAACGTGCTCGTGAACAATATTTGAATTTGAAAAAAATAAATAACCAGCACACATAATTGTAATGAAATATTTGTGTGCTTCCTAGTAGCCAGGTGTACTTTGATCAGGTAACAACTATTTGTGTTTTAATGCACAAGAGGTCAATGTAATTCTTGTTGGTGTAAAGAAAATGGATTATTTGTTTTGAAATACAGTAGGCTGAAGACATTGTTTTGAAAAGGATGAATAATAATAATACAAAAACAGATAGAGAAAAGCAATTAAACAGTAAGGTATTAGACCACTCAATGCAAGACTGCCAGTAGTGGAAGTGGGCTGACCCATTGCATGCTGTATGCTGTGGCAGGAGAAAGAAAATGCAATCTATTGTTGGATAGACCAATGGATGAACAGGTCTGATTCAAAACCCCACTGTTAGAAATTGAGTCTCTAGATGTCAGTGGTTTGCACCCTGTCCAAGTAGGGACCCTCACTCTAGTCAGGGTAAGGGAGTCACACAGCTAAGATAACCCCAGCTCACCCCCATGGTAGCTTGGCACGAGCAGTCAGGCTTATCTCAGAGGCAATGTGTAAAGCATTTGTACATACAAACACAGTAACACAGTGAAAATACCACAAAATTAGTCCATAACAGTTTAGAAAATTAGCCAATATTAATCTAAATAAAACGAGACGAAAACGACAAAACTCCAACATACACAAGCAAAGATATCACTTTTCAAATGTTAAGCAAATGTAGTCCATAGTAATCTATGGATGTATCACTTTTAGCACAAAGTACCAAGGATACGTCAAAGTTCAAAGATGAAAACAGGTGCAGGGGAGGTGAGGCATCAGTTCCTTACTGCCAGGGGAGGTGATGCATAAGTTCCTTACTGCTACGCAGGGGAGGTAATGCATTGGTTCCGTACTGTCAGGGGAGGTGATGTGTCAGTTCCCTCCTGGAAGGGGAGGTGATGCGTTGATCTCCGGACACACGGCCTTGACTCCTTACTGCTGGGCAGTGTCAATGAAGAAATTGGCACCCAGGGATGATGCATCGAAAATTCAGACACGCTGTGTTGAAGCGGCGGCAGTGAAGCAGGCGCTGCATCGATTTCATAGCCGCTAAGCCGGCAATGCATCGATTCTTCAACCATAAAGCAGGAGCTGTGTCGCAGTCCGATCGGGTAACACGGACGTCGGTGACACGGTGCTTGGGATTCGGTACTGTGTCGATGCATGGGTTTTCTCACCAGTTCGCACTTCCAAGGGCCCAGGAACTGGATTTGGCACCATTTGGCAAGTCAGGGTTCTCAGCAGAAGATCCCAGGCACGCACTGGTAGGTGAAGTCTTCAATGTCCCTGAGACTTCTCAACAGGAGGCAAGCATGCACAAACCCTTGAAGAACCTTGGAAACAGGATTCAGAATGCAAAGTCCAGTCCTTTCACTCCCAGTACAGAAGGAGCAAGCAGCAGGCCAGCACAACAAAACAACAGACAGAAAGTCAGTCCCTCCTACAGCATTCAGATCTTCTTCCTGGCAGAATGTCCTTTAGCCCAGAAGTGTTCAGAGGCCCAATACTTATACACCTTTCTGCCTTTCAAGTAGGCATACTTCAAAGGAAAGTCTTTGCAGTGCACAAGACCCAGCCTTTCCCTGACCTGGCTCCAGACACACTATAGGGGGTGGAGACAGCTTTGTGTGAGGACAGGCACAGCCCTATTCAGTTATCAATGACAACTCCGCCCACCACTCTAGCTCAGGGAGGCGCATCAGCCTGGTGATGGCCCATCAGAGTATGCAAGGCACACCTCAGCTCCCTTTGTGTGACTGTCTAGAGTGATTGCACAAGAGCCCATCTGTCACCAAGGCAGATGTGGATTCTACAGAGTCACAGAATGGTTAAGCAAGAAAATGCCCACTTTCTAAAAGCGCACTTTGATCTGTGACTCCGGAGCTTCCGCTCGGCGTCCCAATTCACTCGGCTGAAAATTAATACTGCTGCTCACCGTGACCATCAAGTCTCCGTCTCTGTAGCCCGGACAGCAGTGATCTCACATGTGGACTACCATAATTAACTCATACCACTGCAAGAGACACCTACGTGCCCTCGTAAGTGGACTATCATAATCAATTCATACTTCGGCATATGACAACCTAAAAGTATTGACCGGAGACACCAGAGCTCCGGCTCAGCATCCCGTTGTTTCCCATTCCAAGTCGGATGTCGTTTAATACGCTGTTCAAATACTAGGTGCTCACACACCTTATCCTGATGATGATCTCAATCTCATGAGATCGATTGTCGTCGACCACAGATCAACTTGACTCTCTTTCTTTTATATAAATAAATGCATAAAGGAGTCTAAGCAGCTTGTTGTTTTGAATTGCTGCATGTTTCAAATCTTCTCACTTACCACTGCATGTTTTCTTCACTTATTTGTGAGCACTAGATCATAATACACACAGAAAAATGTCTCAACAAATATGCAATGAATAAATCAATTGCATTACAACGTTAAGCATTGGCCTGCCTTTATACTTGCCTCTTGTGTATTACGTATTTAAAAAAAAAAATCCTTCCCTGGGTGTTCTTAACACTCTTGGGATCATTTCCAACAAACAAACAAAACTTTCCAAAAGGGGCATTTTCAAACATGCAATTTGACAACCAATTTCTCCTAAAGTTGTATTTTTAAATTGAGAGTTCAGAGACCCCAAACTCTAAATCTCCATCTGCTCCCAATGGGAAATTACACTTAAAAGATATATCAAGGCCATCCCTATGTTACCCTATGGGAGGGATAACCTTGCAATAGTGAAAAACGAAATTAGCAGTGTTTCACTATTAGGACATGTAAAACACACCAGTACATGTCCTAACTTTTAGCTGCACTGCACCCTGCCCATGGGGCTGCATTGGGCCTACCTCAGGGGTAACTTACTGCTGTAAAAGGGAAGGTTTGGGCCTAGCAAGTGGGTGCACTTGCCAGGTTAAAATGACAGTTTAAAACTGCACACAAGACACTGCTGTGGCAGATCTGAGACATATTTGCAGTGCTATTCATGTGGGTGGCACAATCAGTGCTGCAGGCCCACTAGTAGCAATTGATTTAAAAGCCCTGGGCACACCTGATGCACTTTACTATAGACTTACTAGTAAATCGAATATGCCAATCGTGGATAAACCAATCACCAATATAATTTAGACAGAGAGCATATGCACTTTAGCACGCCAACAAAACAGTCATAAAAAATAGGAGGAAGAAGGTAAAAAGTTTGGGGATAATCCTGCCAAACGGGCCAGGTCCAACACCCGCTCTACATGTATATCTCTATGTATTTTTCATTTATATTTTTTATTGCAAGCGACTGGAGAGATTCCAGAATTTAAAAGGCTTATTTCCTTCAGACAAATTAGAACTCAGGAGTCAAAGTCTATCCTCGTTGTCTGACACCCCACTCAGTTGCAACATCATCAAGGAGATGCTGCTCTAAGAGCTCATTTATCTTTTACAAGATGTAAATGCCATGAGTGTGGATGTTGTTCACGTGGTGCCCTCACAAGAGCCCTGGAGGCAATGCTCTCACTTTATCATTGGCTCATCGCAAGGCAAGCCGACCTTGGACACGACAGTCAACGAAGCTGTCTGTATCCTTTTCTAATGCAAAGCCATACGGCAGAAAGGAAAATCAATGGAATTCAATCAAAACTGTCATTCACATCGAATCATCTTTTCTGTACATGCTGTATGAAGTGCTAAGCCTCCTAAGTCTCGGGTCACTTACATTCCGAAATCTAAAGAAGAAACAAAAAGGAAGCCCTGGCAGAGGCCTAGACAGGACTTACACGGTCGGTGTGGAGTGAATTATTGCTCTTGGGCTCAGAAAGCAGAGAGCTCACAGCAGAGAGACATGGTGGAGGCTGGAATGAATGGCACAGTCTAGCGAAACCAATGAACTGTGAGACAGAGACAGGCGGCAAAAGAGAAAGAGAGAGAAAGAGAGAGAAAGTGAGAGAGAGCGAGAGAGAGAGAAAGTAAAAGAAGCGAGAGGAGAAGAGGGAAGAAAAGTAGGCCACAATTTGTGCTGACTGAAGGAGGTAGTGCTGCGCTATAAACTACAGCGTTACACAGAATGAATATCAATGACAGGAAATAAAAGATGAAGCGCTGACCTGGATCCTTAAAGTTCCACCTAAACTGAGACTTCCATTTAGGTCAAAAATAAAATGCACAAAATTGGAGACACATTGAGAATGTAGGATTATGCTAAAAAACAAAGACGTGCTTTTATACCTTTGCAAATTCGACCGAAGCTGTGCTTCTGCCTCCAACACTATGCAGGACCCACAAACTGAACACCAGGAGTGTTACATTACGGGCCGGGCGGAGGGGGGGAGGGGGTGCAACAGAAGAGTGTGCCAGCTTTCTGTGCTCTTGGGACACTGGTACTGCAGAAGAGTCTGCAGATGCCTGCGATTCTCCTTCTATACTACAGATTGCTCTGGTGCACATATAGTGCTGGCATGATTACACAGGTGTGTATTCCCTTATTAGCATGGAGGCATGACCCCATGCTATTGAGGGAAACTCTGTGCACATGAACCATATTATAGATGGGGCGCAGAGATAAAGAGATCGTCAGGAGGCATACTGACTGTGTGCCACACAAAGGGTGAATACTACCAAGGGTAAAATGGGGTCTCATGGCTGCCCCCCGACATTCCCCTGTAGGCAGGTGCAGTCACTCATGGGACCAACCTACAGATGGATCTCTCATCTCTGCCCCCATATCAAAAGCAGGCCAGGTTACCACCTACACTGTAAAAGTCTGCTTTTCAGTAACGATTCACAGTTGCCCTGTAGGAAGGGCATCATCTATAACATGGCGCTCTGACCAGGTCTGAACCCAGCCCACCCATTTGCGCCCGATATATCAGATGGCCACAGGCAGATAGCTGTCCATGTGCTGAAATGCCCAAAGCAATCTAAACTTGCCAGGAAATGACAAGGCAGCAGTGAGACCTCCACAAAACATGATAAAGGAATAGGAAATTGAGAAAAGGTAACAAGACATACCCAGGAGTTCATCAGTTCCTGTCTTCAGAAGTGAGGCGATCGTGTGCCTACAAATATTTTTAGCAATGTGAAATAAAAAGGACCAATATCGATGACACTTACTTAAACCCTGGCCCTGGAGAGGGTCAAGTGCTGTAGGGGTCATGCCGCCCATGCAGTGCAAGCCCAGTCTCACCACATCTTGTAGATATTCTTGTTCAAGTTATTTTAAATGATAGGGCCGGCTCTAGGGCGGTGCGACTGGTGCGTACGCACCGTGGTGCTGACTTCGGATGAGGGCATCATGTTTGCAAGTATATTATAGTTTTAAAAGTACCGGCTGCAGTGTTCTTTGCCTTCAGCAATTTTCAGGTAACAGTAAAAACATCAGGTTAACTCTTGTGATTAATGTTCTTCCTGGAGAGAGTGAAAGTGCACCACCCTGATCTAGGGGTGTGTCCCCAGGGCACAAACGATGTCCTCACGTTGAGGTTTCAAATGATAATCAAAAGGTAGAGTTGAAGTTCATTTCGAAAGAACTTTATTGAAAGTCTTAGTTAACAATCAATCCACATGCGTTGCGCTGACATTAGCGTGAGTTTTAAACTCCCAATGCATTTCGGCCTGAGCCTTCGTCAGGGGAAATCTACGAGCAGTAAAAAGGAAGAAAAAATAAAAACTATGTCGGATTTCAGGGAAATGACTATTGTTCACCCGTGTACAGTCCCGTGAGTCTGGTGAAATAACGTGAATTCGGTCGAAAGTTAGTGAGGGAGTGATACTAGAGTGGTGGGAGTGAGGGTGGCGGATGTATTTCAAAGCATTCGGTCAGTTTATCTAAAATTGGGGGAGAATGAGTTGCTTAGAGATGCATGCGTCAGGAATGAACAATTAAAAAGGATTGACAAAACGCCGAGGAGGCTGGTGGAAAACTATCATAAACATGCTAGCGGTGGATCGTTAAGACATGCTCTTACCGAGTGCTGGAAGCCTCATCGTGTCGTCCGTGTGTGGTGCTGTACGCCTGGGGTGATGCGGGAAATGGTTTAAGTGTTGTCGGAAAAACGCTGGGAGCGTGTGACGTGATAGAATACTATGTGTATAGAAATAGGACTACCGTGATGATAGTAAATGAAAACAGTGAAAGGACTAGCCGAGTGAATGTGAAATGTACTTGGGGATCTGAAAAAATGGGGAATCACCGATATATGTGGGTGATAAGTAGGTAAACTGTAATCTGTGAGTGTAAAGAACGTGTGTGATAACGTGAGAGTTATACACGTGAGAGCAGACCCGTCAGTTGAAGGGTGGTGTACCAGATGGTTTCAAACCTGAATCAGAAGTGTGGTATGAGGCAAATAATACGTAAAGTTAATCCTAAATCAGAAATAACATAAAACGATAAGTCATATAAATCTGAATGAAGTTAATCTTAAGCCAGAAAAAACATAAAACAATAAGTCATATAAATCTAAATGTTGAGTTATATAGTTATAAATAACATAGAAATTCAGTGCGATCATTCAAGCCATCCGGTTTCATCGAGTTTAACAAATAAATCCAATGATTTTCTCTTTGTAGCAAGAAATTATGATTGTCTCTCCCTTCTTTTCTTGCGACAATTTCAAGAATACAGAATTTTAGTTGACTGACGTTGTGTGCGGCTTCCACAAAATGTTGGGCAACTGATGATTTCTGTTGTTTAGTCCTGATGTTAGACTTATGTTCATTAAGTCTGATCTTCATTTTTCTTTCGGTTTGTCCAACATATATTTTGCCACAAGGGCATTTAAGCATATAAATGACATTCGATGTGTCACAAGTTGCCGTAGTTTTCAGTTTGATCTTATGCCCTTTCATGGGATGTGTGATGTGGTCGCCTTTTATGACATTATTGCAACTGTTGCAGTTCAAACAAGGGATAGTTCCTTTAAAAGGAGAGTGTACGGATGGTTGATCTTGTTGTTTAAGTATTTCGCCAATATTCTTGTTTCTTGTATAGGCGAAGATTGGTTCCTCGTCGAAGATGTGGTTGAAATCCTGCTCCAATTTGAGCAGTTGCCAGTGTTTATTAATTATTCGTCTGTAACTTGTACTGATCGTGGAGTATTTTGAGACTACTGTAATTTGGTTGCTGGTTGGTTTGGTTTGGATAGTAAGGAGTTCATTGCGATTTTTGGTGTTTGATCTTTCTTTCGCTTTTTGTAGTACTTGATCAGGGTAACCACGGACTTTGAACCTTTGTGTGAGTATGTCGAGTTGTTCAATGGTTTTGTTTTGATTGGATATGATCCTTTTCGCTCGGAGCATTTGGGAATATGGGAGATGTTGTTTAAGAGATGGAGGATGAAAACTTTGATAGTGGAGGGTGTTGTTCCTGTCGGTGCTTTTCCTATACAGGTCAGTCTCAAATCCCGTGGATGTTTTGTTGATGGTGACGTCCAAGAAAGTGATGGTGTCAGGGTGGATGTTGAAGGTGAATTGTAGTCGTTGGTCGATTTGGTTTAGGTTGTTCAAATGTTTTTCAAGAATATGGATCGGACCGTTCCATATGATGAATATGTCATCTATGAATCTGAGGTACAATTTTAAATGGCTGGTCCATGCTGGTATGGTGAGGATGTGGTCTTCTTCAAATTGGTTCATGAAAATGTTGGCATACGCTGGAGCAGCGCAATTACCCATAGATGTACCGGTTAGTTGTTGATACCATTCCTTATTGTATTCAAAGTAACTGTGTAGGAGGGTGAATTGCATTAATTCCATTAGGAACACCTGTAAGCTATGTGGGTGTTTGGATTGTAATAATGCCTGTTCGATTGCTTCCAGACCCATCTGGTGAGGGATGGAAGTGTACAAGGAATTAACGTCCACAGTACATAAGATAATGTTTTCATCTTCCGATATGGTGACTTGATTGAGTTTGTTAAGAAAGTCAGTAGTGTCCTTGAGGAATGATTTCATGGAGTTCACACTGGGTTGTAAATGACGGTCTAAATATTTACCAACCGGTTCATGAAGACTACCTCGTGTTGTAACAATTGGTCGACAGGGTGGTTTGGTGGGGTGCTTGTGGATTTTGGGTACCATGAAGATGGTCGGACTTTTTGGATGTGGTTGGGTGAGAAATTTTTGGACTTTTTCATTGATGGTTCCATTGTCCACAGCGCCTTGAATTATGATCTGTAGAATCTCTTTGTATTGTATTGTGGGATTGGTTTCCAATTTCATGTATGTGTTGGAATCCTGGACATGAGCTGATATTTGGGAATTGTAGTAAATGGTATTGAGCACCACCAGTGCTCCTCCTTTGTCCGCTTTAGTGCAAATGATATCTGGTTTGCATGCGATAGATCTTAAGATGCCCATCTCTTTGTTAGTGAGGTTATTGTGTTTAGATCTGTGCTTGTTGTAGTTGAGTTTGGATAGATCTTTTTTCACAACTGATTCAAATAATTCCAAACATTTGTGGCTGGCTGATGCCATAAATGTACTTCTGAGTCTTAGGCCCATTAGGGGATCATCCTCTTCTATTTTTGGTGGTGTCATGATGTTGTCGAAAAAGTGACGTAGCCTGAGTTTCCTCATGAGTTTAAAGAAGCTGATGTGAAGTTCAAGGAGGTTGCTTTTGGCTGTAGGTACAAAAGAGGTACCTTTCTGTAGGACTTTTAACTCGATATCACTGAAATGATGGTCGGAGATGTTGATTACTAGGTTGTCTATTGGTTCGTTTTCTTTGTGCGATCCTTCTTGCCCGTGGTGGTACGTGTTTGTGGTGGCTCTTTGTCCTTTTCTTTGGTTTTTAAGGTGGCCCCTCCTGGGTCGTCTTGTTCTGTTGGGCCTACTTCTAAAAAAGGGACCTCTTCATTGTTAGAGGTAGTGGTTGACGTGGAAGGAATACCACCTGGTGTTGTTGTCGGTATTCTATCTTTTGTAGGGGGCCTTCTCGGTGGTTGTGTATGATCGCTGTCAGAGGAAGAAGTCTCAGTGTTGGCGGTGTAGGGTTTGTTTTGTCTCCGTTTGGCGTAGATTTCAGCCCAGGAGTATACTTCCCCCATTTTATAATCCGTTGTGTCCCTCCGAAATTTTCGAATTTTGCGTTCGTTGACCTCCTCTGTGTGTTTTGCTAGTTGTTTGTTGATGTCATCCAATATTTTGTTAAGGTCCTCGGAAGTTAGAGTTTTTTCTAATTCCGTTTTAATGTTAACTATATCCTTGGTTAATTCATCCAAAATGGTGGATAGTTCTTCTATTATCAGGAGGATCAAGTCTAAGGAACATTTATTGAGTATGGCGAACCATTTATCTTTGAACTTTTGTTGATTTTTGCATAGAGATGGTTTGAGAGGTATTCTGAGTCCCCTTGGTATTCTTTGGGCTTTGTGGTATCTGATCAATGTACTCGCATGTAAGCGTTGGTTAATTTGTTTTTTGGACAGGTATATCAGCTGACGGATATTCTGTTCTTTCGTGTTTTTGGTTGAAAAGGTGGCTGTGTCCTCTTGTATAAGTGCGTAGATTCTTGAAACTTCCTCTTGGCCATAAGCGAATGTGTCCGCTCTTGTGTCCGTTAGGTGTGAAATTTCTTCAAATTGCATCTTGGTTTGATTGGCGTGCTGCGTACCAAGTATCGGAGAAAGTATAATTCGGAGAGTGAGACCCAGGAGCACGACACAAACTACAACAACCAAAGAATCATCAAGCAGTGCGTGTACCATACCCTTTATTATTCTTCCTGGAGAGAGCTCAGAGGTTTGTCTAGTTGAAGTTTTGATTCATTTTTGGCACAGAGGGTTAATATGCAGCCTGCAATGAACGTGTACCATGCAGATCACAAAGTGCATACAATGTAAATAGGTCAATGGGTTACTGCTTTTGTCAAAGAGATCCTTTTATTACTTGCAGTTTAAGTTAAAATCCAAATATAGAACAGTGAGCTATTGACTGTCATCAAAGAGCTGCAGGAACACTGCAAGGTGTAGATTAGAGCGTAATGATTTTTGCCCCATCATTCATTATCCTAATGTTGGTAAAAGTGTTCTTTTGGATGGATATCAATTCTGATATTTAAGAGAACCCCCAACCATGGTGTTACCTTTTAAATTCTGAGTTTGTGCTTCTCCAAACCAAGCACTCTTAAACTATACTTCCTAGCAGCATGAACGACTTGTCACTCCTACACCCTATAGTCATCTGTCTGCTGTAACATTTCTTATATGCTGATTTGCACACCTATGATTGATTTTCTCTGTGTAGTGTGTGTTATGTAAAGTGCTCTGACACCCAACACTGGTATGAGTGGCGCTATAAAACTAATTAAATGCATCTGAGAAAGAGTGGGTATGGAGACTTGAGGGGCACAGTTAAAGGGTGGGGGTGAGGGAATCTGTGGCGGGGTGGTCACTGGGGGGCCTCAACAAACATTGTCTCACTGGGCACCACTACCCCGCCCTGTGAATAATTACATTCACAACAGATAGCAGAAAAGTAGCTGAAGACAGGAGGAGACGTTACAGAGATGATTGTAGTCTAATCAGACTGGGGCTGCAGACACGCCATGATTAGGTGAAGTCAAGCCGGCCCCTGTCTCAAAAGTTCACAACCTCAGAGTTATGTCTGAATAGAGCTTAAAGGTGCGCATGCGTCTCGGAACGATGGTCCACCTGGACTTCGACCACCTGAAGACATCATGGTGCTGGGGCTGCACCTTCTCTTGTGTGCTCTCCAATTCAACATTCATGCGCTTTCTGTTGTGTTTTAGTCTTGTGTTGCGGCGTGTTATATTTTGGTCTTGTTTGTTGTAGGTCTTTGTGATGCTTGTGGCATTTGGTATTCTAGAGTTTGCAGGATCTTCAGAGTATATGGAGGAACCAAGTGACCTGGCAGACAGCTATAACTGCTGGAGCTAGCGAAATTTGTGAGTTCAGGTTTAATCCAAAGTTTAAGAAATGCTGCTCACTGACCAGTTCCTATTTGCCACTCATGTCAAAGCCCTTAGTTGCTGCACATTTTCTTTGGACAGAGTTTTCATTAGTCTGCTGCAAAGATCCCAGACTGTGCAGCGTGTGTGTGATTCCAAACCAAGCGTACAGATCTTTGAAGGAGGGCCGCTGTCCACCTTTAATGCCAGTCGCTTGCTCTTGCTACTTTGTATTTGATGTGATTCAAAATACTGTAAAGTTTGTTTACAAAAATACCCAAAGTATTGCCTCTTAATTTACTGACCTTGGAAACATGACAGGCTGTGTAAGCCTTACAGGGAGGGGTGCAGCACTGGATCTAGAAAGGAGCTCATGGACTCTTCCGTGTTCACCAAGCTTTTCAATTCGGTTTATGTTGTCTTCTTCACTGTTGTGTTTTTCCAGTTTCTGTATCAAATCTGAGTTTTTAATTATCTGAGCCGACTGCCAAAGCTGGGGCCATGTTGTAAACATTTGGGGTTGAGCATGCCGACGCTGTGCACCTGTTTTCATGTGATTGCACTGCCTAAAGCGCATACATTTAATTTGAAGTTTCTGTAAATTCGTGTTTGCGCCGTCGACTGCATATCTCGGACACACTGAGCAGGACTGCTGCTCTCCGTTTCTGAGCAGTGCTCTCTGCAGCTCATGCACTAACCATGAGAAATGAGTTAAAAGTATGCACTCCGGACAAATCAATCACTTAAAAGCAGGGCCGCTGAGCTGAGAGCAGTACAGGCAGCGAGAAGACCAAGTGCGATTCTTTATGAGTTCCAGCAGATGGCGCAAACATATCGAGTCAGGTAAGACACATTTATGTACCTGAGAAAAACGCCTCCCAGACCTGTCAGCAGCTCTTGGCCATTAAAGCTTCGGGTGTTTCTCTGTTCAGATTATTGGGAACATCTCGATTTCCAGCTCGTCACGGATCACAGCCCTAATGGAACTGCGATAGTTATGATTGTAAACTGTGCCCCATTCTGGATCGTGGTAGATGGTATTAGATGACCTAATAATGTTTATTGGTCCTCCTTTTAAAATGATTAAACAATTTGCATTTAAAACCGTACGTATGTTTTCAGGCTTGTTGAATACGGTAAATCAAAACAACTGTTTCTTAATTTTGAGTACTCCTGAAGTTTCTACGAAAAACCACCTGTTTTGGAGAGAACATTCATAAGAAAAAGAAATATCAAGCCAGTACTGTCTGGACTGTATAGTATTGAGTGGTTAAATCACATTCGAATGCACGTATATTGGCGGCGATTACACGAGGAACTCGTTCACTATGTCTTCTAACACAAATTAAGTTTGTAATAGCCACCTAGCACTTTCTACAGGGAAAGCATACTTCCCAGGGTCTTGACAAATCCGTTTGTCCGAGCTTGCTTTTTGGCACCCCCGGCTGGACATTGATGGCTCCCGCGCACGGCAGCGCTGTATATTGTGCTTTAGGCAGGATTCGGCAGGGGGTGCCCATGGTACAAGGTGTGGACTCCGCCCTCCTGGCAGGATGCAGCCGCTGGCAGTCGAGTGGTTTGCTTTCTGCCAAGCAGCAGTCTGTGGAGTCATTGGGAGTGCGGTGGCACTGAGAATTGTCAATCCTTGGGGGGTAAATGCAGGCAGCGAGGTTGTCTCGGAGAATGTCCGTGGTTAGAGTCCCTCACGCATGCGGAGCCAGGGTAGGGAGGGGCGGCGAAGGGTGCTAGAAGGGCGCAGGCGATCCTACGTATGACACAGTAGGGCCTAGCTGTAGTGGGAGTAGGCACCGGCTCAGCAGCGCTTGCATGCGCTGGTACTCCAGGCGGAAGAGCCCGTCTGTGACAGGGGGGCTACGGTGTGGGAAATATGAAAGCGCGAAGAATTGCTCAAGTGGCAGCTACATGTGTACGTGAATGTATATAAACGTACATCATTGAAAGAGTTACATACGGGTAAATATAGCCTTTAACATATATATGTTTCGTAGAACTACATTAAGTGCTGGCATAGAGCCGAGGCCTTCGGTTCCGGCAGCTAATCTTGTGTCATAGCAGACGTCACTCGGAGTGGTCCAGTCGAATCACCCTGGTGTATCCTGGTGCAGGGCCCGGGGCTGGCACACACGCACGGGCGCCATGTGACGCAGCATCCACAGGAGCTCTGCTGTAATGGAGCCTCGTTCCCTGTCTGACAGCCACGAGCCACCCACCCCGAATGCCTCATTTAACGCAGAATACGTCGTTTCTTCTGTCCACGCTGTGTCCTGGCTGGGAGTAGGTGTCTGAAGACAAAGGGAGCGCAGCCGGATAGGGCCAAGCCTCTCGCTGGAGTCAGAGGCCCATGATGGATAACCAAAGTACCTTGCCACTTCACAGGTTGGCAAACGGGCATCTTGATATGTGAAAGAGGCGTACATTTTTTAACTCTTGACGCCTGTAAAGTAAGTGGCTTTAGATGGGTAGTGACACTAACCATGACTATTTTCATGACGCAATAGAAAGCAAATTGTCCTTTGGAACTTCATGTTAATTTCCACCCACTCAGTGGTACAAATTTGATGTACCTTAATGGATTAACACAATGGCACAACATCTACAGTGATTCAGGCGTATGGATTCCATGTTAACTCAGTTATATTTATTCATCACTGTCCTGCAGCTGATACGATGAAGCCATATATACACCTTTAGGAGGTAAATTATTCTGAGTGTTCATTACCTGAGTATACTGAGTTTCTTCAATACACAAATACTTATGCATTAAGTTGCTGACATAGCTAGTTTGGAAGTCGATGAGGTTAGGGTGTGTGCGAATGTGTCCCATAAGTAACATTAACACCATTGGATCCTGTTTTTGCAAGAGGGACACCATTTCAATAAAACTGTGTTTAAAAAAAATTTGAACCAGAACTTAACCTTTTAAAAATTAAGGGATTTGTGACATACCAATAGCCTCTTTGCTTATTTGTTTGCCTATTTGAACATTGGTAATAATGGTATAATACCCAGATGATATTTTTGCCTGATGTTTTCAATAATTATCTACGAGCAAATGCATTTACAGATCGGATAAGATACCATTAAAATCAGTATTTGACGAGTTATTAGCAAATGCACGGGTTCAGTGCTCTTAGACTATGATGGAACATTGCTCGAAGTTGATGAATTGCCTGGTCATATTTTTGTTTAATTTAAAATTTAAAATTAAGTGCTAACATAATCATTATTATATATTTTTCCATTGTGGTTAAGCTATCTTTTTCTTTGGCACATCCATACTTCGTTTTCTCTGAATGTCAACAGTCTATTGGGGTCAGATGTGTATTTTTCACAATTTATTCCATTCTTAAGTCTTTTTTCATTGTTGTTTATCAAGCTGCATCGTGTCTGACGCATCAACTATTTGTAAACCTGGAACTCTGTGTATGGTCATATGACCAAGACCCCGTGAGAGGTCAAAACGCATATTTTTTTTACCATTAAAGTAACACATTTTGCATCCCAAAACCGAAGCGGCTCGTCTTCTTGCCGCAAATCGGTAAGATTCACGTTTGCGTACATGTGTATATATATATATATATATTCAGTGAAAAAATTAAAGGTTATAGGGATGTTATAGTTAGGCTGACATTTCACTCGTACAAAACCAGAGAAATTCAGCAGTTATAGTTAGCTGAGCTAACTATAACTCGCGCCCCCGCAATGCACTGCTTATGACCTTACATATTACATCTCTCATGACATGGTCAGTGATATCCCTGATGACATCTCAAATGACATCACTGATGACGTCATCCGGTGACTGTAAGTGTTTCTAAAAAGTTTATGAGTGTTAAATAAATATACACCAAGGTGCATTGATGAATCAGTGGGTGTATGAATGTCTGTATGGATAATTTAATGGGTGCGTGACTGACTGTATAAGTGAGTGATTATACGTGTCTCAGTGAATGTATG
Organism: Triturus cristatus; assembly: GCF_964204655.1. Lineage (NCBI taxonomy): Eukaryota > Metazoa > Chordata > Amphibia > Caudata > Salamandridae > Triturus > Triturus cristatus. The sequence continues at coordinate 575,098,935 of NC_140587.1, read as the reverse complement.
GGTAAGTGACTGATTTGTGTGAATGTCTGTATCAGTCTGTCAGTTTGTGTGTAAGTGGCTGTATGGGTTGGTGAGTAGGTACATGAGTGGCTGTACGGGTTATTGATTGATTGTCAGAGTAGCTGTATGGGTGTATGAGTGTCTGTGTGGGTGGTTAAGGGGGTGTGCTACTGCCTGCATGGATGAGTGAGTGGGTGAGTCAGTGGCTGTATGGGTTAGTGAGTGCATCTGTGAGGGGCTATATGGATGAGTGAGTGTGCAAATGGATGTGTCAGTGAGTGAATGGATGTGTCAGTGGTATATGGGTGAGTAACTGCGTATGTGAAAGGCAGTATACGTGAGTGTTGGAGTATATAAGTGACTGTATTTGTGAGTGAGTGATTGGGAGAGTGGCTGTATGGGTGAGTGTGTGCTTGTGTCAGTGACACTATATGTGAGTGAGTATGTGTTAATATTTGTATGAATAAGTGAGTTGGTTTGTGCATACTGTATAGGTGAGTAAATGGCTGTGTGATTGACTCTGTGGGTGAGTGAGCAGGTGTGTGACTAGCTCTATGGGTGACTGAGAGTGTGAGTGGCTGTATGGGTGTATGAGTGGATATATCAGGGGCTGGTTTAGTGAGTTGGTGTATGAGTGGCTGTATGGGTGATTGAGTGGATGTGTGTGTAGACCTATGAATTAGTGAGTGGGTGTGTATGTACTGGTATGGTTGTGCCAATGGTTTTGAGAATAGTAGTGTGGAAGTTGGAGTGGATGAATGAAAGGTTAATGTGAGTGGGTGTATGAGAGATTCTGTAGATGATGTAATCAGTGATGTCACTGACCATGTCATGAGTGATGTAATATGTGAGGTCATAAGCAGTGCATTGCGGGGGCGCGAGTTTTAGATAGCTCAGCTAACTATAAGTGCTCAATTTCTCTGGTTTTGTATGAGTGAAATGTCAGCCTAACTATAACATCACTATAACCTTTATATATATATATATATATATATATATATATATATATATATATATATATATATATATATATATATATATATATATATATATGTATGTATACACACACACACACATACACACACACACACACACACAATTCACACACACCCACCAAAGGTTCAGGGATATTATAGTTAGGTTGAGATTTTACATGCACAAACCATAAAAATTCAACAGTTATAGTTAGGGATTTTTTGAGTAACTATAACACGTGCCCTAAGGTAACTATTACTTGCAGCCTCACCATGCACAGTTTTCTCATCAATAATTTTACTGCAAATGTTAAAGTGATATTATCAGTGATGTCATAGAAGATGTCATGAGTGATGTAATATCTGGGGAAAACAGCAGTGCATGGCGAGAGCACGAGTTATAGTTAACTTAGGTCACGAGTTGTAGTTACTTGAAATAACTCTAACTATAACAGCTGAATTTCTATGGTTTTGTGCGTGTAAAATCTGAAACTAATTATAATGCCCCGGTAAAGTTTTTTTTGTTGTTGTGAATTTCTAATGTTTTTTAAAAATTCTGTCTTCTAACTATAGTGTTCCTGTAACCTTTTTCCCCAGTCAATTTCTAGGTTGTTTTTAACGTTAAGTAAAATGGCCATCAAAATGCACATTGCAGGGGGGGGGGGGGAGTTTGACGCAGGGTCTGGCATTGTGCTGCCTCATCCAAGCTTGTTACTCCTATCCCCCTCCTCCTTGTCATCCTTTGTCCAAGTCCATGGCCCTGCTCTCTTATTACAGCCCTGTATGGCCGTTGTTCTGCTACTGCCCTTCCCGCCTGCCATCAACAGTTAGCTTGCTGCCCCATCTGCCTCTTCCCTACTGTCTGTTGTCCGAGTTCATGCACCAGCCCCGTCCCTCCTGTCCTGCATGGTCTGATGTGCTGCCACTGCCCTTCATTTAGCTTGCTGTGCCTGCCCACTCCTTATTCCTTTCTTCTATTGCCCAATTCTATGCCTATCATTGCTCTCCTGCTTAGCCTCTGTTCTTAGCTTTCTGCCTGCTACCCTCCTTCCCCCACCCTCCAATGTCTGTGTGCTTGCCCCAGCTCCTTTCTTTTTGCTCACCATGTTCCATGGACCTGCCACTGCCCCTCTTATCTACTCTGAGTGTTCTGTTGAGCTGCCACTGCCCATCTCACCTGTCCAGCATCGCCAGATGACTGCCACCTGTCCCTGCCACCTCTACCCTTCCTGTCTGGGTTCCATACTCCTAACCCCTCCCTCCTGTCAATGATTCATTTTGATTCATTTTGCTGACACTCCCTTCTGCCCTCCATGCTCTGTTGTGCTGCAACTGCTCCTCCTTCCTGCCCCACTTAGTCTGTTGTGAAGACCCTTCCCCTGCCTTTTTTGCCTGTGTCCAGCACCTTCCCATTCCTTCAGTCCTCCATGGTCCTTTGTGCATGCACCTGCCCCTTTCTTCTTTCCCACCATGGCCATTATGCTGCCACTAACTCTCCCGCTTGTCATGCATGACCTTCTGTGCTGCCACAGCACCTCCTACCTACCCTGTGTGGTCAGCTTGCTGCCCCTAACCCCCTCCCACCCACCCTCCCACTTTCCCTCCGTTGTTGGTGTGTATGCCATTATAGTCTCAATGTTGCCCTCCATAGTGTGTTGTGCTTCCAGGACCCATCCCGCCTGCCCTCCTTGCCCTCTGTTTTCCATGTGCAGGACCCTATGCACCCCCTGCCTTGTCTGGTCCGTTGTCCTTCTGCTGCCCCCTGCCCCCTCCCTCCTGCCCTTCATGGTCCTTTATGCTGCAACTGTCCCTCCTGTCTGTCCGGTATGACCAGCTTGCTGCCCTTGCCTCTTTCCCCTCTGCTCTTTGTTGTCCACGTGCATGGCCCTGTCTCCTCCCTATTGCTTTCCATGGTCTGCTGTACTGCACTGTCGTCCTGCTTGCCCTGTGTGCTGTATTGTGCTACTGCAACCCCTGACACCTGCCCTGTAAGCTTCTCCTTACATCTCCCTCCTGCCCTCTGTTATCCAAGTCCATGTCATTACCCCATTCATCCTGTCTTCAGTGATCCAATGTACCATACTTGCCAACATTTTGAACGTGGGAAGAGGGAGATTTTGAAAAATAAAACTTGGGAAATTGTTTTCCCCCATTGACTTACATTGAAAAAGAAGAGATTTTAGGCAGGAGACAGATAAAATAGATCCCTTTTGGGCTTCAAAACATTGGGAATATCCTGCCTGAGTCGGTTCTGTTGGCATGTATGGTTGTACTGCCATTGCCTCTTCCTTCTGCCCTCAATGGTCTGTTATATTGCCATAGCCTCTCTTGCCTGTCCTGTATTGTTGGTTTGTTGCCCCTACCCACTTTCCCCTGCTCTCCATGGCCTTTTGTGTTGCCCCTGCCCCTCCTACCTGCCCAGCATGGTCAACTTGTTGCCTCTGCACCCTCCTTCCATGCTCTCAATTATCTGAGTCCGTGTCCTTGACAACAGCCTCCCCACAGTATTCAAATGAACAACCAGACTGCTAACATTCTATATATATTCCAAAAGTGTGGCACACTTGACGTCATATCGAAGTAATCGAAAATGTACTACCTAAAGCATTTCCTTATAAATGATGGTTAAGGCTGTACAATACTAAATTGAGGACATACTTTCTGAGTTCTCAAATCGTGACAGAGCACTTTTAAATTATTTGTTATCTCAATATTATTTTTATCCAGTTGATCATTTGATTATATTTTGCACTTAGGGGAGAGAATGTGGCATTACGGCCAGAGCTGCAGACTTTGCAACTGGGGAACCAGGTGTGAGTTTCAGCATCTGCTCGACATCCTGTGATTCTGGGCAAATCACTTAGGGCCTGAATATGACTTTGGAGGTGCAGGAGCGGGCTGCCATGCCACCGCCCTGCTCCCACACCACCAAACCTCACCGCCGGCCACCCATCCGATTATAAGTACTTTTTGTAGTCTGGCAGGCGGGCCTTTGGCGTTCCCACGGTGGTGCCTTTCAAAAAGGCAGCGCAATGGGAACGTCAAAGGCTGTTGCTGCACGCATGGACTGTTAGGTCCATGCCGTGCAGGTACATGGGGTGCATGCACACACCATCTGCATGTATCCCCAGACCCAAGGCACAATGGGACCCTGTAGGGCCTCCTTTTGTTTCCTCACCGCCGTGAAAAATGTAGTGCAGACGAAACTCGGAATATGCTTGGCAATGCCGCAGCAGCACCGCCAAGCATATTGCGGCCTCAGGACTGCCGCACCACTATCCATGGTGGTTGCAGCCGTCCCCTCTTGGTCTAACCACTGCACTTGTAATGCGGTAGTCGGACCACTGAGGCAGTGGTCCACGACTGCCACCGCACCTACATCACAGGTTCAGCGGTTCTATTTTCATGCCAAGTTTGGTGTAATTCCATTCAGCCTTTTTTTCTCTGTATCAGAAACAGAGATTAGTACAGGAGTTAAAGTAGGAAAAGTCACTTTTTAAATCACCCTTCCCCTCTTGACAGATCTGCACTAATCTTGCAATGCCAAACCCAAATTGGATGAATTTGTTTTTTTGCAAAGTATCGTACAGATTCAGAAAACAGCACCAAAGATATTTACAAGAAGAGGATTTGAGAGATGCTTATAATTGTCTGTGACTATATAAAAAGCAGCTCTGGAATTTGAAAAGGAAGGAAAACATAGATATTTCTATGAAATTATTTCCTAGCCAAGGACACAGGTTCACAAAACAGGGCACAGTGGTGGCGAGAGAGAAGTCATCCAACACTGCGCCTACATAGTGTGCGTCACAGCAGAATGTTGCTCTTCGAAGTTGGTATTGCAATGCAGCACTTCAGCTCTCGCTCTTCATAGCAAGGATCAACCCCTCAAATGTTGTGATGCGTTTCTTGTGCACTCAAGAAACATTCTGAAGGCCACAATCTTCAGTCACAATACAGCTGGAATGTCCATTACATAACAGAATAAAATTTTAGGGCAGAGGCCTCACTTAACTAAGTGCTGATATATGTGGAAATCAAATTTCTTTAGGTCAATTAATTAAAAAAAAGTGTATTACAGGAATGTAACTGCAAGTTTTACAAAACAAAATGCAGGGCCTTTTATTTAATTAAGCCCCTTTCTTTTTATAGGCGGCAATATATGAATATACAACTCACAGGAAATGTGAAGGTTATTTTGCTTAATTTCCGGGATGATATAATGGCATTTGAGATTCGCAGGTACCTGAATCCGAATTAGCACCAGACACCAGTCGTGGCCAGCATGACTCAGGGATGGGGGGGTGGGGGGGGGGGGGGGTGCGGGGCAATCATGGGTAGGGGGTTAATTAAAAAAAAATTATGAAAACTTACCTTCGCCTCCGGTCCCGCGTCGCGTCTCCTTCTCTCTCTGCTCCGAGTCCCGGGAAGCAGGCAGCCTCCTTCTCCTCCCCTAAGCCAATCACAACACTGCAATGGCAGCGTTGTGATTGGCTGGGGTGCCAACCACACAGGTATCTATGGGGAGGCCGTTTTCTCCATGCAGGCTGAATGCAGCCTACATGGAGAAAACGGGAGAGTGCGTATGACTGGTTTGGTTGGCCCTGGGGCAGACCAAACAGTCAGGGCCACAACAGTGGGCAAGCCACTTCTCCCCTGCCCTGCAGCAGGACCGGCCACCCGCCCCCAACCAAACCCTTCTGCTTTCTTGCAGTGCAAGAAGCAGAAACATAAAATGGTATTCATAATACCATTTTATGTTTCTGCTTCTGGCACTGCGAGAAAGCAGTGGGGCAACGCTCCTCCGCCCACATGGAGGAGCCGCCCCTGCCCGACATAGAATGAGGATCTCAGTTGTCAGCTCTGTCTGTTCTCTTTCCTGAGGTTGATCCCACTGTCCCATCTTATCTGCACAGTGAATCAGGGAAGAGCAGCATTTCCATACAACCAACACAATTTTAGTCGTTTCTGAGGAAGAACTCCCAGCAATCATTAAATCTAGTCGCTCATCAGGATCCCTTGTCGATGTCTGTTGATCTAAGCTTATGAAGCTCCCCAGTCCTTTTTAGGTCTGGTGTTAGTCAAGACCTTTTAAAAAAAATATATCTTTATACAATACATACATATACGAAGAGGGACTTTTATTTCAGACCTCTTCATCCATTGTTCTGTTGTCGTGTCATTCACATTTTGTTTCCGCCCACCACAGTATACAGCATGAGGCAAGAGGTCAGCCCACTCTATCCATTGGTTGTCTTCATTATGACTGGAGGCATTTTGCTGGTGCACAACGTGAACACCCACCTGTAAAAAGTGTCCCTTTAGTGCCTGGGATAGTTGGCCATTGTGCCATTTATTTTTTCACAACCATAAGCTTTAGCTTTTTCCAACGTAATGCCTATTTTTTTATTTCTGCAAGTTCTGGGAAGTTCTTCCAGACAGGTACCAGACCAGTCGCTGCTACTTGCAGTATCCACTCATGTGCTGGCACTACTACTATTTCGGCTATGTCAGAATGTGATTGCCCTATCTTCGTTATTATCAAGTAGTTTCATCTTGAAAGTTTAGCGCTGCTGTGATAAGAAATTGTTTTACATTAAATCAGATGCAATGTCAGGCAGCAGTGTGGAAACAATTTAGGGGCTTATTTACAAGCCCCTTGTGGTTCTGGTGCGTCAATTTTAATATGGGAAAAAGTGGCATATTGGCGGCGCAAGAGGCTTGTAAATAAGCACCGCTAGCATTGAAGCTCGACTTGTCAGCTACTTTAATATTCAAAATGTGGAGCAGAGTGCAAGGATACTCAGAAGGATACTAAGAGGCACTGTCGTATTTGTATATCCATTGCTTACATTTGCCGGGTGTCTGCATTGGTACCGGGATGTGCAGCATGATAATAGCCACTGCCCCATCACATTGCTTCCATAATAAATATAAGGGTTAGGTGATCTGAGAGGGACAAAGTATGGCAGTTCATTCCCTTCACAGTCTTTGTCCCTTGGCAGTACTCTATTTACAATTGAATAGCTGGGGCTGGAGAACAGATGGGGAAACTTCCCTCCATATGCTTCTCCATCAAGAACTGGCAAAAAGATGACGAGATAGCCAGTGGCACCTGTTTCTGAAGATAGGAGTGTCCATGTGTTAATTCTTGTCACTCCAGAGAGAAGGGTGCCTTGACTGATTCAGGCTACTGCGAGACACTTTCACATAAGTACGTTTATCTCCTATATACAGTCCAGTACCATATATAGGTTGGTCTATCTTTTAAAGTGTCCCTTTCTTGCTTGTCACTGTGCTTTCTAAGCCACTTGGCCCTGCTCCCTGGTCGTGGTGGTGGCTAAGCCCCTTTAACTGTAAATTTGGGGACATGGAACTGATACTGCTGCATTGCATTAAAATTAACAGTACATGGAGAGTCTTTATATTTATAAATTCACAAGGCGCCAGCAGCTTACAGATTTGTATTGCCAGTCGCCTCAACATCAAAATGTCAACGCATACACCACTGCTATGCAGTGCTTAATTTAAGCCAGTGGTTTCCAGTGCGTGGCACCAGCACTTAATTGTCAGCTCCGGTGACAATTCACCACATGGTGGTGCTGTCTGTAAATTTTGAAATAAGCACAGCAGCAGTATATAATAAGTCAACAAACATTTAAAATGAACAACATCTGTTGCTCACACCATTATTATTACTTTGAGTGGCCTGGAATAGTTTGAATTGTCACACTTGTAAGAGTGCGATGGTTAGTACTTGTGTTGTTCTGTCATTAGCAGCACTGGCAGGACAACGGGTAGTGCAGGGTGCAGTGTCCTCCCGAGATGGGCTCTGGTACTTACTGTTTTTACACACTAAGCACTGTTGCTATGGCTCATTGTAACTATTTCAAACATAGCTTGACTTACATCATGTATTGTACTATGAAAGTGATATACCGATCCAGCTTAGAAGCTGGGTATTCTTCACATGACACATAAACTGAATATGAGAACTAAAATACACATATACAATGAATGTGCACCTTGCACATGTTTTAGAAAATGAAAAGGACTATGAGAAAACGTATAGTACAAGCACCGTAAAAGAGTGCTTAGATGTTAGAAATAGAAGGACATCATATATTGTGTGTCTAACTTGCCTAACAGTTGAATTTCGTATAAGATTTTTGAATGATGTTGACAAAATTCATTAAAACGTATTTTCCTCAATTACGCAATTAATAAGAAATTAAGATATGGTAACTGAATATTAACACCTTAATATGCTTAATTTGCAACTGTATTTAAATTGGTAGTACATGGAGAGTCTTCATAATTATAAGTCCACAAGGCGCCAGAATGTTACAGCTTTGTATTGCCAGTCATGTCAACATTAAAAAGTCAAAGCATACACCACTGCTATGCAATGCTTAATTTGAGCCAGTGGTTTCTGGTGTTCGGCACCTGCACTTAATTGTCAGCTCCGGCTCTAGTGACAATTAACCACATGATGGCGCTGTCTGTCAAACTTTGAAATAAGCACAAAAACAGTATTTAAAAAGTCAATATAGATTAAAAATGAATACACCTGTTGCTAACACCATTATTATTGCTTTGGGTGGCTTGGAATAGTTTGAATTGTCACACTTGTAGGAGTGTGATGGTTAGTACTTGTGTTGTTCTGTCATTGGCAGCACTCGCAGTGCAACAGGTGGTGCAGGGTGCAGTGGCCTGCCGAGATAGGCTCTGGCGTGTACTTTTTTTTACACACTAAGCACTGTTGCTATGACTCATTGTAGCTATTTTAAACATAGATTGACTTACATCATTTATTATACTAGGGAAATAATATACTGATTCAACTTAGAATCTGGTTATTCTTTACATGACACATAATTTGAATATGCGAATGACAATACACATATAAAATGAATGTGCACCTTGCACATGTTTTAGAAAATAAAAGCGACTATGAGAAAATGTATAGTTCAGGCACCGTAAAAGAGTGCTTAGATTTTAGAAACAGAATAATATCATATATTGTGTGTCTAACTTGCCTAACAGTTGAATTTTGTATACAATTTTAAAATTCTGTTGAAGAAACTCATAAAAATGTATTTTCTGCAATCATGCAATTAATAAGAACTTAATGTAATGCAGCTGAATATTGATGCATTAATAAGCTTCATTTGCAACTGTATTGATTTACATGCAGAACATGTAAGTATTATGGAATAAAAAAATCATCTTCCTTTACTCTCATTTGAATGCACCATTGACATGGCAAAGTTGGTGCAAAATGTATATCCAATTAGTTAGAATCTGAAACTTTCCACACAATCTTTGTATTAATAGAGTCTTAGATTTCCTAAAACGAAAATTTTATATAAAAGCTTGTGCCTAAATTACATGTATATCCTTTGCAAATGTGGCAGTAGGCTATATTTACCATTGAACAATTTCATGAGACAGTCTATGACACCTGACTTCTTTGAGAAATGTGTTAATTGAATCACATCTACTTATATCTAGATATGCACCCAAATATTAATTATAATGTGCTGTCTTTAAATGCCTTAATGTGACTTTATTCTATAGGTCTGCACTTTCTCATGATGTCTGTGAGAAAGAATCCTATTTCAGCTCTCACTCATGTAACTTTCTTATTGTTTCCCATGTCATTCTGGAGTGAGTCGCTACATATTGCAATTTGTGTATTGATACTACTGTGTGAAATGAATTTATTCTACTGACACATGGGAAGCTTTAGAAATGAATAGCTTATTGCGAACTAACCTGTGTGCCCAGAATGGGCAATTGATTACCATTATTGGTGTGGGAAAATATCCCAATGTTGCCACTCTTGCACCTTGGGAGCGGATGATGACTACATGAAAATCAAATGTTGATGGTGTGACAGTCCATGTCATCTCTGGACTTGTTGAACTATATTATCAAATGCTTCTCTGGAGGGAGGAGAACTAGCTGGCGACTGGCAACAGATGGACAAACTTGAGCACCTTCACCCTCTCCATTCGAGTGACTGTCTCATTTAGCTTTGCTACCCGTTGCTCTTACGCTGGTAGACTTGCTAGCTTCCCTGGTTTAACAGCTGTTCAGTTCTCTCCTTCCCTTGCTACTGACCTGATTCTATGTCAGCTGAGAGAACTTTTTGGACATTCTCCTGCCCTGGCTGGTGGCAGGAACCCCTTGACTAGCGGTCTTTACTTGGACTCTTTGGCTGAACCATAATTTCCCAATGCCATGCTGAGATTTCCCCTTAGGCCAGATTTCCTAGATTCTTCCCTCGATGGGCTTTGAGATTTATTTCATTTATATTATGTTTAATGTGTAGTTTTATACTACATCTGTAACTGAATACAGAGACTCATGACTGAAATTCTTGGAAATGTTGATTATTGCCTTGATTGCTATATTTACTTAATACAATGACAAATTGAAACCTCAAATGTCTGAGTCTTTTAAATTTCACTAATGTTCTTTCCACAGAGACTGTGCATAAGATACCTGGATTTCTAATGTATAGTAGAGATAGTCATAGATTATTCTCAGAGCATAGAGTTCTATTGCTGCTGTTTTGTAATGGGGTAGCAGAATTATTCGTCTGCATGATTTTGGCCCAACGAAACTTCTTCAGGAGGTCCATCCTATATCGTACGGTCCTGAGGGTTATATATTTGAATTTAATTTCTAATTTGTAAATTGGTTACCAACTCCTGGTCCTTGTTGGGTAGGCAACAGTCCACACCCTAGTTTCCCTACCCCTCAGTGCGAGGAGCAAGATCCATCAGAAGACCAACATCACAATGGGTATGTCCAGAAATTGAGAAAGCAAAATAGATAGTTGACATTTTTGGGCCCGAAAAAAACGCTGCAACAATACTGAGCGAGACTTCTGCAGGGTATGGACCCGAAAAAAGAAAGTACTTTGGGTGCTGCAAAATATTTTATCATTGAAATTAATTTTTTATCTTTATCATTTGTAAAGGAGTTTTAGAGTGCAGCTACCCCTTTTCAACTTTTGAGAAATTCACTTTTCCAGAAACTCATTAACCATCTTTCGCAAACAGGCTGCTTTCCCCTGCCCACCTGTAGCTTCATCAACTGTGTATGAGCAAGTCGGAAGTAAAGTAAGTCTTGTCAAAATCATTGACTGCGAGTGTGCTTGGTGAATGCAGCTTTTTTGAATGTATTATTTCATTGTCCCTTGATGATAAAGTGCTAATATTGCCACTTAAAAGATGTGAGTAGCACATCAAGTTCTGTTCCCACTTTGCATTCTGGAACTTGCAGTCCGGCATTTATAAATGTTAAAGACTGAACTTTTTTTTTCCCATGTGCAAAGAATACAGCACAAACTGTTTTATAAGCACATCTGACAATTTTCCCCAAGTAGTAAATATCTGACATGCTTTGGGACACAGAGACCTTGTTTCCATCACAGTCGAACTGTTATTCCTAATGTATTGACTAAAGGATTAATAGATTAATGCTGTTCTGACCAATTCACTATTGCTAATGCAACAGAGTGAGTACATAATTAACATCCTCAAAATGACACAGGCTGGCTCCAGAACAAGTCACATACCCATATATCCAACTTATTTTTTTAAACAAAATTAACAGTTTGTATTTGTAGAAGGCAGATTCATTTTTTTTTAAAATAAGCAGAACTTTCTAGTAATCCGCTGCCATGTCTCAACTCTAGACCTAGATTTTTAGTCAGCAGCATTTAGTATCCTAGTTATGTCTCCCGACTGCCATAGATATCACCAGCTTAGCTCCCTTGTTCCTTCTCTGATTCTCCTGTACCCTAACTAGATCCTAGGCCAGTGTAGGATGATCTGACATTTCTATGGTACCTGATGATACCAATATAGACCATAACCACAGGACAAGACAACTACATACAGCAAACTGACATTCCTACAGCACATAATGACTTCAATATATGACGTACGTATATAATGCAACATAACGTAAGAGAACAGACTTACATAAACACAGGGCATGATGACAACAGCATAGGGCAGTCCGGCATTACCATAATGATTTTGTTATAGAGTAAGCAGATGGTACTTTAGTATCCCTGTCTGCAGCTTCATGTGGTAACTTTGGTGTAAACAGTCTGTAACTATCAATGTTCTCATTAATTGAGTCATTCCATTCATGCATTCATTCATTCATCCATCCATGCACACACTACATACAGCTGCAAACTAACTCTCCAATAAATAAAGTAGCACTTTCATGTAAAAAAATAGCCAGCTATACTGGCTTTGCCAAAGCTTGTTTGATTATTGCACTCTTACTCCTGTTCAGTAGCTCCCTTCAGAATGGATGAGTTCCCCAGGCGTGGTTCTGCCATTGTGTAATTCTGTCAAAGGAACCCTCGCATTCTTCAAGTAATTTGAATAACATTGGGCCAATTCCCTCCTCACATATTTAGGTAAGATCTTGGCCAGATATTTTTTTTACCGAACTGCAATTGGTTTCTCATGTGCCCATGCATCTGGAGCTGAGTGAAGGCCAATGCAGCAAGTATGGGACATCCTAGGCATTGGGAGTACAGCATACCCCTATACATTGGAGCAATACAAATTGAACACTGGGGAAGAACCAGTTATCCCTGGAGTGTATTTGTTTGTGGGCAAGAAGCATTTTTTCATTTGCCTGCTGAGGCTTTTGTTATTTAGCTTTATTGTTCCCTAAAATGTATCATGTATATAGCATAGACGCTTTAATAATGAATCCATCACATAGACAGACGTAATGCAATTGATGGGACACAATTAGGAGCCCGATTACGATGTGGGCTGAAACGGCTCCGACCGTCGGTCGGAGCCCTTCAGACAGCATCGTAATCGGCTGGTTGGATTCCTTTCTGACTGACCCATTTTGATGGAGTCAGTCGGAAGGGAATTCGAATCGGATTTCCAAATGGCCTCCGACCATTCGGAAAGCCTTAATAATCACTCGGCCGGCTCTTTCCGCCCGAGGGATTATGATGGCAGATTCCCACAGCCTTTCTGTGCCGGCCTTTCCCTCACAGAAAGGCTTTGGGAGTCTGTCTTTGGAGTCCCCAGAGGGGCCCCCATGGATTCAAGACTGCCGAATGGTGGCCTTAATCCCTGCACCCGGTGGCAGGCACTGTTCAGAATGCATGCTCCCATTGTAAAGTATAGAATTGTGACCAAACCCCTACTTGCTGGGCTGGAACTGACAATAGGGGGTAGTTCGGTTCCAGTCCCCAAACAATGTCAGACGGACTCCGGTCTGTCGGACATCATAATCGGGCCCTTAGTTGGAGATATTTTTGGTGCAGTCATTCCCCCAATAGGAGTATTCCTAAATGACGAGAAAATCAGAAAACTTTCCACAGTAGTAGATAGGTTAGCCACTAATGCATCTCGTGCTTCGTTAGCGGTCAATAGAGAATTAATAGCTATTAGATCAATGGTTATACAACATTGATTAGCTTTGGACATATTTTTGGCAGATAAAGGTGGAGTCTGTAAGATGTTGAAGGCACAACATTGCTGTTCATATATACCATATAAAGCAAGATGAAAGAAGAATTTTCAAAAAACATTTCTGACTTAAAACCTGAAATAGAAAAATTGGAACAAAGTGATTAAAGAATCTTATGTAAGGAAGCTTCTGCTATGAGTAGATTTCTAGGGGTTATTTTAAAGCCTATAATGATTATTGGCATTTGTTTATTATGCTTATTTGCTTTATACAAATGATTTAGGTGTTACCTAACAAAAAAGAAAAAAGAAAGAAAGAAAAAGGCAATTGAGAGATTGAAATAGAAATGGAAGAAAGAAAAAGTAAGATTTACAAAGAACTTAAGGAGATGAAAAACTTTATAGAGTTAGATAGGTGACTTGGCAAAGGAAGAAGGTGCACCTTAGAGATTCAATTGTGATAAAATGTGATGGCTAGATAGCGGGGAATTGACAAAATGAATTTCCTAATTTATTCAAATTAAACGTAGTTATCTGAAAAGTAAAGATTTCTCTAGTGAATAAAACACAAATAATAAATGAAAATTTGCAGTATGTGATCACTCTTAGACAGTAAAAGCACACAAATTAATTACCATGTTGTTTCTGACTTAAGTTAGCCTGACTACTGATGCCGTATTAAATGTCGACATTCATGTTAGGTTAAGAGGCCTGTTTTAGCATTAAACTGTTGCCGTGCACAAGATGTTTTTCTCTCTCCACTGCAGATGATGTAACTTTCCAGAAGCCTTCTGTTAGCTGGTGAATAGACATTTTGTTATGTATTAGACAACTGATAGGGAGGTTCTTGCTGGGAGGCGAGGAGATGGCAGGAAACGTGGCTCGTGGGAAGAACTGTATGAACCACAAGATGTGATCAATGTAATTCAAGAACTTGATTCTGTACTCTATTGTGAAGACGGAAGAAACTAGGGTGTTTACCTGCTGCCAGGGTTTGCGGGAAACTGATTGGTTGGTGGGAATGGGAAAATGCAAGTTTTGTTGTTAAAGATGTTTTTGGAAGAATTATATTAGTGTAGGCTCCTTACTTTAGTCACCTTGTCCTAATGTAAATCAGACAAATGATGTCAATAGTGCTTGCTAAAATGGAAGAATCTGTTTACCTCAGAGATGCTGACAGAATTAAAAAGATATTATTTGTACACTTTCCACAATCTGGCTGACCCGTGCTATGTTCTTCCAACTCAACGTTTGGGAATTACACTTTCTATTGGCAGCATGACTTCTGACTTTCTTGGGGAGTTCCCTAAATGTGCTAAGGGTATGTTTCTAATATATTTTTGTTCATTATACTAACTGTTGTGTATAGACACTCACTTGATTATAGGCTAGCTCTTGGTTTAAATACAATTCTTTTTAGATACTTTGCGGCATAAAAAGAAGAAAACTTTTATATTTATAGTTAGAATTTAGGTAGGATCATGCTGATTTGCTGATAATCCACAATCTCTGATGATAATTGTGGCAGGGCAGGGTTTGTTTACCCTCACGTTCTTCATTGTTTTAGCCATTCACGGAATCTCCTTGGTTTCTTCAGTGCATCCCACAGCAAGGTCTCAGCTGTGCGTTTGAGTAAGTGTTTTTCGGGACTTGGCATATGTTGTTATACACCGAGAAAACAGCACACCTTTTTTTTGGGCATTTGTTACCCGTTGAATCTGTTATTCAGAACACTAGTGATGGTAACTGGTTAGGTTGGTCATTTCACACACATCATGTACCCTGAGGCACGTTTGTCTCCTTTCCACCATGTATGGCATGTCATTTCCTTACATTCGGTCACTGTATATAGCTGTGGGTGTCGCCTGCTTTTAGTAGCTTTTTGATTTTTATTGCTTAGCGTATCATAAAAACATGTGGTTATCCTTTTTGTTTAAGTCACTGGCCCCCGAAGAAGGGACGACGGGTCCCGAAATGCATTGGGCTGTACATCTTTGATCTGCACGTATACAATATTATATTTGCACTGAAGAATATAGAATATGGATTATGTATAAAAACGTACAATGCATGATTCTTGTAACCATTGTTATGTTTTTTAATTACTGCATTGAACACTTTTCAACAAAGATCACATTTGTTTGAATCTTTTGTGGAATGAGTATTTTTTTGAATAACTTTGGATTTCGGTTGAAAAGTCTATGAAAAATTGTTCCCAAACTTTGTATATATTTAGTTTGTAGTGCATGCAGTGTCTCAAGCAATCATTGTGCTTGTTTTTTTTCACATGTACCTCTATGTGGGATGGGCAGCCCACAGATCACTGCGTAGCACACCTCAGTTCTTTCGTTTCTTGAAACTTAGAATTAGTACGCAAAAATTGTTATCCAAAACATTGGGGTGCACCGTATACCTCTATCTTGCTATCATTTTCTTGCCTTAGCCATTTGGTGCCTACAGCGTGCCTCTGAGTCACATGACTAGGTGTGGGTGACAGTTGGGCTTTGTGTATTCCTCCTGCACAGCCACATAGAATGGGGAGCTTGGTGTGCCTGGATGGGCCATCACTGGTAGAATGGGAGGGATGAGCTGGGCCCAGCCCCACTTACTCTTGAATAGGATGTGTCCTGCCACCACACAAAGGGCTGCATACTCCCTGTACTTAGTCTGGAGCCAGGGCTTGGAAGGCAGGGCACCTATGCACTTCAAAGGCAAGCCTCTAGAAACTTCTCCCCACTTCAGAGGCACAACTGTGTATAGATACTGGACCTCAGACACCACTACTTCAGTACACCTGTGGAAGCTGTGACAGGAAGAAGGACTGCAGCTGTGAAAGAACTGCTGCCGTGCTATGTTGACCTGAGTCTGTTACTCTCTTGCCAGGTTGAGAAAGACTGGACCTGCATCTCTTGAACCCAGAGTGACTCCAAGGGCGACTTAACTGTCCTCCTAATATGAATCCTTAGGGACATAACAGGCTTCCAACAACCTTGCACCTGCAACTGGACTCTACCCTGTGAAGTGGTACCACCCCAGTCCTGGCCCCTTGGAAGTGAGCTTAATGTGCTCTGCCAGCCCCTGTGGATCCAGTGGAACCAACGCATCCCCTCTGCTGCACAGCACTACTGCAAGCAGAACTGATATATCTCTGCTGCTGCAAGAATTGGACACAGATCAGCATCACGGCTGCAACCTGCATTGCCTTTGGAACCACCTCTGCTCGACCTCACCACAGGCCCTTGTATCACTTGTCGATGGCAGCCTCGAAGTTGATGCCAGACACTGCATCAAAGCCTCGCAGCTCCCCAGAACCAATGCATCACCCCTACTACACGCTACATCTTTGACACTGGATTTTCCATCGTAAGTGCCGTCGACTGGATCCCCGACGATGATGCAGGCCCTCACATTGCAGCCTCAACGCATTTTCGAACCACCACTTCACTTCGACTGCACAACACATCTTTGACGTGGATCCTTGCAACACACATCAAACCAGGATTTAAGGCAGTTTGTTCAACAGGCCTAACTGGGTCCCTGTAGCTGGCCCATGCTCCATCGCGGTTGGATTGAACTTGTGACTTTGTCCCGGTACGTTGCGACCAGATATCCACAGTTTGTGCTTTGTGCTTTCTGGCACTATTTTTACTATAATTTTTAAACTTGAATATCTCTGGTTCTACTAATTGGATTTTTGTTGTTTTGGTCTTGTTTTTTTATTAAAGAAACTTCTTTTTTTCTAACTTGGTGTCGGATCCTTTTTGTGTGGTGTTTTCACTTTATAACTGTTTTACATAAATACTTTACACATTGCCTCTAACTTAAGCCTGACTGTTCTGTGCCAAGCTACCAGAGGGTTGAGCACAGGTTAATTTAGGATTGGCTCGTGCCTCACCATGACATGGATTGTGGTAGCTCCTTAATCAGGGCTCACACCCCAGTTAACCAACAGCCCAATTTCTCACAGCCCCCAACTCAGCTTATGCCAACATTTTGGTGGAAGATTAACATAAAAGAGTAGGCAAAGCGGAGGCATGATGAAGAAAACAGGTGACACAGGAAATGTAGATAATAATGTTAAAAATCAGCAAACAGCAGATTTGACAGTTTATGGTCATAATTACTATTTTATATACCGACGTTCACTACAATTACATCAACAACAAAACTGTCAAGCTAAAGCAGCAGTAAAAATATAACCCTCAATTAAAAAATGTGTTGGGCAGTAAGCTTAGCCAAATTACTGATAAAATTCATGTTGCCTCCTGCTTGCTGCTTGAATGTCCTCCCCATGATGTCCTAACCTTCATTATAATAATGTCTTACTACTTTTCCAGTGGGGTTCAAGTTCTATCCAGGATGGTCTATTGTCACTCTGCTGGCGAGCCTATGTACTATTTATTTTTGTGTATCGTCAAGGTAAAAGTATGGGGTACTCATTGTTATTGCAGGATTGCCAAATTATTTAAATCCTTATTTTCCATCATTCATCTGCACAGGAAGTGACATCACTGGATTTCCCATCAACCATCTGCACAGGAAGGGACATCACTAGATTTTGCATCATCCAACTGCACAGAAAGTGACATCATTGCTTTTCTGCTAACACTGTTTTTTTTTTTTTTTAAAGGGATTCGAAGCAAGAGGAGTCATTTCCATGTCATTTCCATCATCCCTCTGCACAGGCTGTAACATCACCGGATTTCACATCATTCATCCGCACAGGAAGTGACATAATTGGATTTCCCATTAGTGCAAGCTAAGCATTAACAGATGTATGTGCATGTGTAAGAAAAAGATCTTGCGACTCTTAGAATAAGTGGTAAAATCATGGAACTATAGGGAAGAGTCTGGGGAGAGGCTATCTGGAAGCTTAGAAGTTTGGATAAAAGATCAGCTAGAGCAGGCAGAAGTGCTAGTGATGTAGATGGAGCGGGGCTCATTAAATTTTAGTCTCTTAAAAAGTATTAACTATGACATCTACTACAAGTGCCCATCCTGTCAATGGAAACAAGAGAAGAAATTCATATCTGTTGCCTGCAAGATCAATATACATTCAAGCTTAAGGGCTTTATTACAAGTCTCAAAAAGTCACAAAGACCTGAAGCACACCCTCTTCTGTCCGCGATGTTTTGTAATTCAAGTTCATCAGATTCGGCGTGCATACTCTTTGAAGGCGCTCCATTCCTTTAGTGCCTAATGAAATTTCACCGAAGTCCATGGACTGCCAGCCCCATTGGGGCCCCATTGGAGTGTGCATGCACACTAGTACCTGCATAGCATGGACTGAAGAAGTCCATGCCGTGCAGGTACTGCCTTTAAAATTCCCATTGCGTGCCTATTTCATAGGCACCACCCTGGGAACGCCAAAGAACTGCCCGCCAGACAGGAAAAACTCCTGATCTCGTGGGCGATTACTTCATGGGTTTGACAGTATGGGAGCAGGGCGGTCACGCTCCCGCACCCAAACTCTTAATAAGGCCCAAAGAGAGGGGATATCACATGAAATTAAAGAGCTTTGCATGTCATTTGTAACTGAGCTTCTTGAACACGCAAAGTGCATTAGGCCCATTGATGGAGCCTGCAAAAACATGGGGAAATAGGATTGAGTGTAGACATCAGAAGTGTACATAGAAGTGCTGCCTGACAATGCATGAGTAGTTCGAGCATGCAATCTGGACAGATGGTGTATGGCTTCAGGAAGGGACCCATACTAATAATGACAAGTTAGTAGTATTTCTCGGCTTAAACAAGTACTGTGTAAAATGTGTTAAGCTGTTCACAGAGACCACCATACTAGGGAGGATATTTGAAAAAGGAGAAAGGGTTTAATAGGACCCCTCAGTGTGGTATTTGACACAGAGAAAAAAGAGATAGCTTGACTACCTCTTTTACATTAGCAATTGGTCACATAACTTCAGTTGAAGATCATTTCATTGAGGTAGCGTATGGATGAACATGGTATCACAGTATATTATTCTTGTTGATGCTATGATAGGAGAAAACATAATTTTGCACATCCACGCAGAAGGATAAAAGCAAGTTGAGAGATAATGGAAAATGATGTCATTATGTAGGTCTTTGAATTTTAAGAAGGACAAATGGCTTAAGACAATATTGGTACAGGTATTGAAAAGTCAATTCCCTTCCCATAGGTGATTTCCTAGTAAGGGCTTCAAAATGGAGGAGGTCCATTTTGGATTCATTATTAAAAGAGGGAACCTTCTTGCTAACAAATTTCTTAACGGGCCTAGTGGTGTGAACCAAACTTAATAGAAACAAAGGACGGATTAGTGATGGCCAGGATTAGATAGGGCCATAGCACATTTTTGTAATGGATTGGATATGAACTTGATATGTGGTAAGGGATGAAACTGCACCCTTTGGTGCAATTGAAGCTTGGCAATCCTAGTTCCTTTCTCTATTTTTGAGTTGCCTTATGTCATTGTGCTTTGTTAATTGTGATCCAGAGAATTAATTGTCTAAATCTCCAACACTAAATAGGGAACTTCTAAATGTGCCATACCCAGACTGGTCCCGGTCTCATGTTTCTTGTCATATCTGAATGGAATGTTTCTGCCAGTTTAATTTAAAGATTGCAGTCTTGAATGAAAGCAATAAAAATATCAACTAAGATTCAAACCGGTATGTTGCACGGATGCATTAGTCATCCAAAACAAGGCCAGAAGCCTTCTGGTTGCACGCATGCATTAGTCAGCCGAAACAATGCCAGAAGCCTTCTGTCAAGATGTGTTCTCTAGTCAGTTTATGTAAAATCAACAGGGAACACTCCGCTCGTGCTCAGCCCCCTAAGCTACCAGCCTTACTGGTTTGAATCTTAGGCCTGTTTCCACCCTATGCTTGAGTGTTGGATTTTCAGCCCCCATCCTCTGGTGCTTCCATATAGATTTTGTGTCCTGATGATGACCCTACTTAAAATAACAATGCTCAGGGGTCGAAACATCGGTATATAACATATGTGGACTGTGTTTTTAAGAATTTGATGGTGAATATCATCATTCGTCTTTCGGGTGTTGGCGTCAGACATTCAATTGTCCCTATCAGCCACATGTATATATTTTTGTACATAGCATGTATGCACTTTTTATTCACCATATATCACTTTCACTGTGCCGTCACCTGTTAGGAGCACTTTGTATAAGTAATATACTACACTGTTGAAATGATTCATATATTCTGAAATGAGATATGAATAAATAAATGCATTAAACGCATAACTGAAACGTACTCATTAGAGGAGTTGTTTTTCTATCCCTGCTTTACCACTATTGCCGTGGAAGTCAGGAGCAACACTTCCGCCTTAGGGAGCACTTTATTATTTAATAATTGTACAGCCAGTGTTACTGGGTTGCCCCCTTTATTCTAGGAATATGCACTTGGTATGTGGGCGCATGTGCAACATGACTGATTTGTTTCATGAATGAGAGTGGTTGCCAATTGACCACCCTGAAATGTTTGTGCGGCTTGGTGGCATCCCACTGTTTTGTGGAGACAATAAAAACATTACAAACAATACTTGATGAAATTGATGTATTAAGTAATAGATTTGATATCTACCCAACTGAGCAACATGTCACAATATTCTGGTGGCAAAGCATGTTACTCAGTAGACTAACCTACTTTATTATATCGCCATACAGCCAGATAATCTGTATGGCATGTTGATTAGGCCCGCCTTAGCACAATTACATGTGTCATGTTGCTTGCCCCACTAAATAGGCCGATAGCAAAAAGGGGTTGCTTTCTTTGAAACATTTTTCCTCTATATAAACTCTAACCAAATCCTTAAATGAACCTATGTAATAGAGCCCTAAACCTCATTTCCACTTAGACGCTTAGGAGTATCTTTGATATGGGCATGTTTAATTTTTTTGTAAACCATTGATATCTTATTATCATTCATTTACCTGGTTAGTGGCTTCCTCACAATGCCATTGGCAGTTAAAAGGTAGTTATGGTTGTCCTATTGACATATAAATGCTGATTCGGAAATGGGGTGGATTTGAAGCAGAAATGGATAATCATTAGTTATTAGGAAATTGCTTATGGAAGTCTAGTGGAGGGAAAACAAGTTAATGGTTAATGGGGGTGAGTGATTGTCAGATGAAAAAGAAAGTGGCTTGATTAAAAATACTGAGTAGCCAAATTTAGAGGATTTTTTGTTGAAGTTTAGATTCATTTAGGTCAGGTTAAGAGCTAGGTTTAAAACATTTTTAAGGTCATATTCACGCTGTATTGGAGCTAAACATAATTGCTTTTGGAGTCAGGCTAAAAACATTGCTGTGTCCTGAGTATTTTGAAACCACATGGTACAATGATTATATTATGAGGTTTACATCCTCCTGGAGGGACATTTTTTAGTTGGTTAAAGGGGCATGTTGAGCATATCTTTTGTCCCAGAGTTAGATAATTCTGGGGGAAAGTGTATATATGTTTAGGTCAATTTTTTAACTGTTCGTAGGTCTCATCTACTACACAGTACATGCACAAACAGTCTCTGTTGCTAGATGCAGTGTTAATTTACTGTGGGATTAGAGACCACCCATTGCTTACCATTGGTTGTCTTCATTGTCACTCTCATATACTTGCTTCTTATACATTAGTCCATTGGTTGTCTTCATTGTCACTCTCATATGCTTGCTCCTTATACATTAGTTTGTGTGGACATTCCGTCCTCCTCTTGTGCATGTCCCACCCTGTAGCATTGATGAATTCTTGTGTCCTTCCACTGCTTGCTTTTTCTAGGCTCTACTTTTTTCTTTTTGTTCATGCACTCTACGAGAGTGCATGTGTTTTCCTGCAGTCTCCCTTGTGTGCTTCTCTCCCCCTGCACTACATGTTCCTCGCTCTGGCCCTTGTGCTTCTCCTCCATTTCCCCTGCATTGCCTTCTCACCTGTGTGCTTTTTCCCCGCCAGCTTCACCTTGCTGTCTTTCGTCTGTTTGATCCCCAACTCCTGTGTTGTTTTCCCCTCTTGTACATGGAACATGAGGTTGTAGTTTCACTATCTTTTGTACTTGATCCAGATCATTTTGGTGACATATCCAGTCCACACAGAGGGCAGATTAGTTTTTAGTAAGTTGGCAACCACTTCTAGACAAAGGAGAGACCAACTCAGAGCAGTATGAGAATATTAAAAATATTTTTTCTCTTGATCGGAAGCCTAAAGGAGGAATTTTAAGGACTCCTGATGAATACAGTAGATGTATATGAGATGATTCATTTAGGGTGGAAGGTGATTCTTCGGGACTTTGGGAATGTAGTGTGTCATTTTTTTTAAATTATGATAATCATCAATAATACTAATAAGAGCATACATCTAACTCAATGTGATATCTTTTTGGAACAAAAAAAAAAATGAAGTATGTACCATGGCTTCATGGGCCAGACCTAGCCAGTAGAAGACATATACACCAAGAATAATATAAAAAATGCCAGTGAGCAATACTTTGAGTTATTAGCATCCATTATCTTCTTGGATATATGCGCAACAAGTTCATGTTTTCAGAATATCATATCGATGCATGTGGATGCAGGGTTGGACTGGGATAGAAAATAGGCCCAGGCACAAAAATAAAAGTGGCCCCCATTAGTAAATTAGAAGGCTCAAAGAGTGTCCCATGTTTGCCAATTGGGTGAGTTTTGAACTTGTAAATACATGCTGTATAAATGTTTTGCAAGGTGTGGAAGACTGCATGGATTTATGTTTGCTGCTGGCAAGGTTTGTTTTAATATCAGGGAAATCAACAGTAAACACTGGCCCTGGAGACCTTCAAACAGGCCCACAGTCAAGAATCGGGCCCACACTTTGACCTCTCAGAACAGCTCATCTTCACTGCCTGATTGAAGAAGCGGCTCCTGGAGGGAGTGCTGCGGGGCGGGCAGGGGAGGGGCAGGGTGTGGGTTAGTAAACTCCGGCTTAAGGCCGAACGGAGTACAGTTAATAAATAAAACAAATTGTATTGCACCTGCTGTCCACCATGCCCCTTCCCAGCCCCGCCGCCCCGCAGCACTCCCTCCAGGAGCCGTTACTGCCTCATTGCCCTACAGCCAGTCCGACCCTAAGTAAACGGTACCAGACTTGGTGAGTGTTTGTTACAGTGTCATTTGTTCCTTAGAATATAAATAAATATGAAATATTTCCAAAAAGGAAAGCGGATGGTGTTTAAATCATGGGCAGCTCGCGGAAGTCCGGCTTCATTTCGGGCACATTTGGTTGACTGTTTTGGTTTTATGCCTGTAATGAGGAAGAGCAGCTGCTTACCAAATGGAGGCTTTCTTCTTGAAAGGTCTACGTTTTGTGGCTTTTTAGGGTTGGGTTCCAAGAGGCAGGACTCTTTAAAGAGTAATATGGCATATGAATATTATGAGCTTTTTAAGCTTATGAGCTGTCAAGTTTCATCGGATTTTGACTCTTATTGTACTTTGAAGGTTCAATGTTCAGTGTGACTTCTCCTTTCTGGGTGCCCTACAATGGAAGGAAGCGATATAGATAAAGTAAATAGCAATAATAAAGCCTGAGGACGGTTTATGTTTGCATGACAGTGATGTGGGCGCGGTGGGTGCATATTGTGAGATAGAGTGGCTAGTATAGTTTGCCTGTGGCTGCCTGTTGTGTTCAGAATCCACTTCTGGTGGACTGATTCCTTTTGGGGTACAGGAACCTGGGGTAAGCACAGATATTTAGTGTAAATAGTGTCTACGTCAGTTGGCGTCCTCAGTTTGAGGGTTAAGGGGAGCATTGCCTATAATGTGTGCTATGGGTGAAAGCTAACCCAGACCTGGGACACTGGACCAGCCCCCCAGCATGTGCATAAGTCTGAAAAATGTCTAGAAAGCAGTATTCCCAGACTGCGTATATTTGGAAGGTGGTTCTCTCAATGTCTATTTTGGCAGAAATATTGTTATCTTAAGATACGATGCCTGTTCCAAATGTATTGACCCTCATGCCAGCAACAAGATGTTACGTTCAAAGTTTCCTCACCAAGTCACTGGTGGCAAGGGTTTTGAACACAGGTCTCTAGCAGATGAAGGACATGACGACAGGAAACTGTCAAGACAAGTTTAGAAAGTCATTAAAACTCTGGTTCTGTGGGCAATGCACACAGCTCACACAGGACACAGTTACAACATTGCCAAGAGGCTTCTTGAACATACCTGTGGCCGTGGCAAGGACTAAGGGGCATATTTACAATGACATTGCTCTACAGGAGCATCCCTTTTTCCGATGCTCCAGTGGCGCAATGCCCTTCTCAATATTCAGAAGACAGTGCTAAGCCACTTTGTGTGGCTTAATGCTGCCTTGTAAAAATCGTACCCTTTGACGCAGTTTTCTGCATATAAGGGGAGCGCAATGGGTGTTGCTGTGGGCGTTCAAATGCAAAACCCATCGCTTTTTGACACTGCCCCGGATTTTCAAGTAATGGTCAATCTGAGGCAGTGCCAAAAACTAACGCCACTGAAAGAGTAGCGTTAGAATGGCGCAATGAGGAGAAATACTTTTATTTCTGCCCGTTTTTTACTCTCTATGTATGTTGCATTCTGCAGCCCACCTAGAAGGAGCAAATTGCCATTAATGATTGTTTACGTGCGGAAAGGTGTTCCTTCCGGCACATAAACAATCATCGCAGCAATCGAGGGACCCTTGCATGCCTGTGTTGGTGCTAAGCTGCTTTTTTGACACTAGCGTAGAGGTGAGCACAGGGATGCACCGTATCCTTGTAAATAGGGTTCATCCCTGCGTTTTTTTTCCAATGACGCAGCTTGGCGCAGCATATTTGCTTGCGGCGCCACAATTTCATTGCAAACATACCCCATAATCCTCTGGCACCTTCTGCCGATCTGTTGCTTAGGTGGAAAGAAAAGAAAAGTAAGAGAAAGGAGCACAGGAAAACGTGCTGGAGACAGCTTGCGCCCATCGCATGAGCCCATGTGGGAACAGTAAAAGGTAATACAAAACTCAAATTGCTGAGGAAGAGGAAAGGCGGGGGAGAGAGCGAGAGAGAGAGGCCCCCAGAGTGCAGCTAGCTGTCTAGCTCGTGTTTTTACAGACTGCGTGGCCATGCCTTACTGAGCGCACCACAATAGTTTAGTAAGGTTTTGACGTTCGCTTTGCATTGCAACGCTGTGCTCAAAAGCAAGGCTGTACCAGCATTAAAAAAACAAATGTTGGTGATACCGCAATCGATGCTAATTGCACTCACTCACATGCACCTTTATACAGAACTGTGGTCCTGGAATACTTGGCAATAGAATGGCCATAGACAGTGTCATCTTAAGGATTTTTGGGCTCCTGTTTAGAAAAACATAACTTGATTGCCCATTTTCTGGTGATTCAAGCCAGCATAATGACAAAGAATATTGAATTATATGTTGCACTTTTGGAACCTGGGCCATACAAAACAGCCAACATATTTCCTGCCTGATGGCCCTGTGTTGAGAGGCACAGAACCA
This sequence comes from Triturus cristatus, assembly GCF_964204655.1. Lineage (NCBI taxonomy): Eukaryota > Metazoa > Chordata > Amphibia > Caudata > Salamandridae > Triturus > Triturus cristatus. Next base: position 575,073,015 of record NC_140587.1, on the reverse strand, counting down.
GAGGTAGAGGTAGGCCTAGCGAGCAAGAGAGTTTGAAATCGAGAAATTGCCAGAGGTGAGATAAAGATAAACTTAGAGATAGCGAGAGAGTCAGAGATAGAGAGATAGGGAAAGGCCACTTTCCCAGTGGACCCCTTGGAAGGTGGGGGCCCTGGGCAATTGCCCATGTCTTAAAACGTCTCCCATCAACAAAAAAATAACCATGTGGAAAACGTAAAATAATATCCTTTTTAGAACTTATTTGTCACCACAACACGATTGGTTTGCAATATTACATGTATGTTTAGAGTGCTACAGTTATTGTAGGCAACCTAACCTCGCCACATGCATGCTTTGATGTGTGTGGGCAGGACCAGTCTACATGCAGTGGATTGGAAGGGCGGGCACCTTCTTTCCTAAAATATGCGATTCCCTAACCTTACATATTACCAAGACAGTGCTTACTTTCTGCCGGTGGACACTGGTGGTGTGCACGGCCTTATTTTCCGGGAACAGGAATTTTTTTCCTAATGAGATTTTGACTCAAAGTAATAGAGAGAAGTACAGGAAAAGGGAGAAAGTGAAAGAGGAAAATGGTGATAATGGGTGAATGCGGGGCTAAAGAAAACATGCATGTGTGAAAGAAAGTGTGGGATTACGGAAGAAAGAGAAATGAGGTGAAATCCCAAAATTAAGCAGCCGTGGTGTTCAGCAGCCTCTGGATGCAGCGTGGCCCGAGCTGGACTCCTAAGAAAACTCTAGGCCCATGCACTCCTTTATTTATTTTCAATAAATTACACATTGAATAAAGACCAAAGGAGTTTATCTTACAGTAATGTGACCTTATGACGGGCTGTACTTATCTCTCTACTTGGTCGTGAAGCTCACTGGTTAGTTAAAATATTACTTTGGTATGTTGCCTGGATAATTTATCGAAAATAATGATCCAAATCGCAGTTTTTTCGTACAAATAAAGACAAATGTCAACTAAGCGCTTCAGTATCAAATATATGAGTGCCTGAAGGAAGCAGGCGCTATGCTTGTATTCAGAGCAGTGGCAACGCTTATGGAAGTGCTAGCCACATTGCAGTCTTTATTCCTGCTGTAACACCTGCAGTCAAGGTCACGTCACGTTGTTTGGCCCTCTACTATGCACCATTCAGGGAACTTGGGTTTTAGGTATACCTTCCTACCACCCACTTTCAATTCCACACTGCAGCATCTAATTCGTACTCAAACTCCAGACATCCGAATACCCGAAGAAACATACGTCTCTCTTTCCATGTACACACTATAGGAGGTGCCTAATAGACGTATATATTTCCTATGGAAACAAAGTAGGGTGAAACCCGTAATTTTGCTCCAGGCTGACTGTTTCTGCAAGATTGATGTACGTCACGTGTACACCGCTACCACCTGTTGAACAGGGTTAACCTTCCAGACCCCGCAGGCCTGACAGTGCTGTACGCTTCAGTGTGGATGAGCCGTGAACGTGGACCAGCCCTGACCCACTGTCCATTCATGCCGCAGCCTGCCCTCCACACCTGCCCCTGAGCGCCCTGTATCCAGTCACAACACACAAAGCAGGGCCTGGAGACAGACTTATGGAAATATTTCAATGCTTCTAAAGCACATGACGGCAAATCGGAAGAAACTGAAAACTGCATTTTATTGTATTGCATTAATATTTATTTAGCGCGTTCGATGCCCCTTGGGAAACCTAAAGTACGTTCTTGAGAGTTGAGTAAGTGACTACCCTGTATGCAGTATGTCTCCAGCTCGGTGTAGCCCTGGCAGGACAGCAGAAGCCCTTTGTTTCCTGGGCACCCTCGGGTGCACGGTTGACAGTGTGTTGGTTATCGTTGTCCTATGGAGGAGAAAGATGGGTGCAGTGCTTGAGGGTGTTAACAGGCTGGGCTGTTGAGGAGGGCTTTGAGCAGCCCATAAGCATGAATTTTACAGAAGGGTGTAAGATATAAACAATGATGCACATGCAAGTACTTACCATGTGGTTTTGACAAATCAAGGGATTACGTTAATGTGTAACATGTTGGAAGAGCATTTTTACAAACGTGGCTATTCTATAAATAACAATCAGAACCTTGAAGATATTAGGCATAGATCACTTACAATGGAAGAGGAAAAAAGCAGCCTCGCAAAGCTTACTTACATTTGAGAAAAAATGCAAGTTATTAAATACGCTCAGATGTAAACGAAGAGGAAAGAGTTTAAAAATGGAAGTAGAAAGAGTAATGTGAGTATATAACAGGTCTTGAGAAAGTTGAGGCCACTCAAGAATAAAAATAATATATTCTTAATTCATTGAGTAAATTGCTGTTGGAAGATATGGCGGGCATTGGTCTTGCCAATGAAATTCAAAGAATACACTGAGCCATGGTACATACTCCCCCTTCCCTAGCCAAGAAGCGCCCAAGAAGGATTCTGAATGGCTTCTAGAGCTACTTTTTTCGAGAGTGCATTAGTGTAAGTTCTTAAAAGATTCAGGAGATCAGATGTCTCTTCTGAGATAAATATTTCGCAGTGTTAGCTGAGTCAACCAATTAATGGTATTAAGACTTCTGGGACAGTAGTTGAAATTCATTTCCCAGCAAGGAGTTTTTCCGTAATACAGACTCCAGAATATTGTGCAAGAGAATATACTGGACAATATATTGAAGACAAAAATATTGACAAGTCGAGTATAGGTACCCGAGTATAGGTTTACTTTCCTTAACTCCACATCTATGTACTGTGAAAACACATTTTAGCTTCTAAATTGATGGTTTGAGCAAATATGCTCCAAACGAATTCACCCTTCAGGTCTCCTGGAGGCAGCCCCCTTTCCCCTCCTATGTGGTCGTGGAAGGAACCTAACTCAATTTACGCTCTATGGCCAAATATTTTTGCTGCATCAGGATTATTAAACCATAGCAAAATCAAGGTTTACTCTTATAAATCCTAATCTATACTTTTTTACAAATGAATATCAAAAGGGATTTTTCCTATCCATGAAATATCATATTAAGGTTGTGACCGTAATGTGGCTCATGTATCCATGCGCTCTCTCTTTATCACTGCTGGAAACATAGAAAGACTGGCAGTGCCTATGAAAGATTTCAGGTGAGTTTGGAATTGGGTAGAGAGCCAATAATGCTCTTCCTGGAGCATGACAAACATTTCTTCTTAAAGGACCATATCGTTGCCTTTACATTTTGAAAAAGGCAGATAGCAAAATTGTTCCCTGTCAATGATTCTTTTTGACTTATGTATTGAATATTGAACCCAAGGCCTCAACCTTTGAATGCATAGTGACATCCTCGTTTCCAATTGGACAATTAGTTGAAGAAAATGGCCAATATGGGTGATGCCTTAATAAGCAGCAAATTTTCAGATGCTCTCAAAGGCAATGAAGAATGGCCAGAGATGTATTGGAGAGTTCCAAAGCATAATATCATAAAGACAAGACAGAGGTGATGGCAGTGTGACTCAAGGTGTTAAACCAGAGAAAATGAACCATCCTGATATGCTAATTACAGGCAATTGCTAGGTCTTTTCTCCAGCTCAGGTATGCCGAGAGCCACTGGAAATGTGGAGCTCGTCAGCCAGATAGGTGGAATGCTGGTTGTGATGCCTTTGTAGGAGATGCAGTTGGTTTTGAAAATGTGTGGATGGCAATTGGAGCCAATGGAGTTTAATCAAAGTAGGGGTGATGTGGTCATATGTCTTTGGCTTACTGCAGTTTGTACGATTACCATAAGAGGGGCAAGTGTCGACCCTGAGAGGCCATGGAACAGTGTATTGTCACCATCCAGATGTGAGTAAATGACAGATCTGATGTTGTAGCTGATATTTGTGTTTTATGTATAGGATGGCAAAATATATTTTTCTCAATAAGTTTTTTGCAATATTTGTGTTTGGCGATACTGTTTAACTCAATATTATGTCATAGAAGTTTGGATGTCTGAAAAAATGAGAATTTTAAGTTTCAGTTGTGTGTCATTTGTCGATCGTCTATTTTCAAGCCCGATAGTTGGACAGGCACCATCCCGCCACAACACCACAGGTGCCACCAGGATTCTGGATTTGGCGGTGCTGGCAGTGTACAGAGTGGGGAGGGGAGGAATGGAGGCAGTGCTGAGTTCGGCACTGCTGTCCATATTCCAACTTGCCTTTCTGCAAGCCGTCATGAAAAAGTTGCCCATCCTTTTAATGCGTGTAAACAAACTGCCACTGCTTGGATCGTTTGGAGTAGAGCGATTGAAGGACATTGTTAATGATTCACATTTAAGAGTTAAGTGTTTTGAAGAGGGTTGGGTTGATTGACTTTGTCAAAGTTGGCTGAGAGGTCTCGCAATATCAGACAGCAGGGGTCATCTATAAGTGTGGAGGATGTCTCTGATTTTTAAGGTGAATTGTCTCCATGCTGAAGCATGTTCTAAAGGCAAATTGTTAGTCATGTAGGAGATGGTTGGTAATAAAGTGATTTTAGTGTTGTCTGCTGTTTCAATCACCATGCCGATGAATAGCAGGCATGTAAGGCAAGGTTATTAGGATTCTGTGTAAGTTTCTTCAGATGTGAGATGGTCTGGCCCATCTGGAGAACGTCTGGGAACATCCCTTGAGTTAGGGAAACATTCATTATGTGAGAATGGGCAAGAAAGCTTCTATAGAAAATGCTTTGAAGAAGGACTATGGTAAAACATCATTTTCATATGCGGCTTTGAAGCAATAGAGGATGTCAGAGACCAGGGTGTGATGGATGAGAATTGTGAGATGTAGCACTGACAGGTGAGTGTCAGAGGAAAAGTCGGCTTGGTATTGCCTGTGTGCTGTCTGATCTTCTGTATTTTCTCGCTAAATAATAGGTTGATGTCACTGCATATGTGTGACGAGTGTGGTATTAGAGAGTCAGACAGGGGATTGATTCAGTGTTGGATTATCTTGAAGAGCAGTCTGTTGTTGATGCTGTAATTGATGGTATTGGTATCTAGTACTGATCTTCAACTGATGGGATGGCTTGTCTATGTGTTGCACAGAGGGACATCAGTAGTATGAGGTTATTGTGGTTTCTGCTTTCTTCTATTTCTTGCAGATGCAATGTTGTTAGCAGGGTCTTTGGAGTACTAGGGAGCTGAAGTGTTTGGTTGTATGTTTCAGTTACAGACTGGGTATTCACATTTTTTTACAAAAATGCTTTTGAGCAATTTAAAAGTATCATGGTGCCAGATCTGGGGGTGGCACAGCAAGAGACGAGTTTGAGCTTTAGGTTGTTAATGGTGGGCTTTCTGAAGGATCTGAATATTTAATCTCTTTATTTTGGGTTGACTTCCGTGTGTTGGTTGGACCAATAGGGAAACTTCTCCAACGGAGAGAGTTCCAATAATACTGATGATGATCTATTTTTAAAGAAATCTTTGAAAAGGAAATTGAAGTCCATGTGTTAGAAATGAGGTCTCTAGTTGGCAGAGGTTTTCACCATGGCCAAGTAGGGCCCACCACTCTAGTCAGGGCAAGTAAGATACACACCCTAAATCAATCTGTGCTTATCCTCTGGTAGCTTGGCACATGCATAACGTAAGAGGCAATGTGTAAAATATTTGTGCAACACTTAAACTGCAGTAACTCATTGAAAACACAACAAAAAGACTCCACACAGATTTAAAACAATAGAGAATATTATTATAAAACAAGACCAAAATTACAAAAAATCCAATAAGTAGATGTCGAAATATTAATTTTTAAAGATTAAGTAGTCGATTACGATCTCGTTAGGAAATTGTCCCGAACGAATTGGTTCCGGACTCGTTTCCAAACGAATTGGGTCCTGCGAGTCCGGACGACCGATTACGATGATTCCCAACATCGTTCGGTCAGACTCGCATTGACTTCAATGGCAGCCTGTGTTCCAAACGCAAACACAGGCTCCCATTAAAAAAAGGGGTTGTTAGGGAAAATCTTGCACCCTGTGGCGGGCACCCAATGGTGCCTGCCACATTGTGCAGGGTTGGGAAGAGGGGTCCCTTGGGAACCCCCACTGTCTACACTTGTTCGCCTCCAGGTGAAGGGGGCCTGCGACGGGCCCCCAAATCCCGATTCTGACAGCTGTTTCATCTCGGGCAAACTGAATCAGAGCGGCTGTCCGAATCCGTCATCGCAATCGCTCGTTCGGAAACCGTGTTCATAGAGCTGTACGATTCAGCTCCGAAAGCCTCGGACTGTCCCAACACCTTTCGGAACCGATTCGGACTACCCGTACAGTTACAATATCGAATCCCATCCGGAACCTTTCCTAACGATATCGTAATTGGCCCCTAAATGTGAAAACACTGCTTATATGTCACTAGCAGTCAAAAGGTTACTTGAGGATGTGAGGGACCAGTGCAAATTCAAAGTTCATGCCGACCGTGATGAAAGGAAGGTCGGCTACAGGACCCAGACAGGTCCCGCTGAAGAAATACCTGGGATAGAGCTTTTGTCGATGCTGAGACTCTACCGCGTCATCGCCGAGCCACGCAAAGGGGGGTTCCGCTTCGTCGTTGAGCCTAGTGAAGTGAATGCAATTTGTCGTCGTCGTGCTGCACAGCGCATCGTCATTGAGCCACGCAGGCTGTGGATCTGTCATCATCGAGCAACCTCTGCATTGGCGTCGAAGGGCAATGCTGCGAAATTCTCACGCAGTCAAGGCAATGCATCAATTTTTGAAGAAATCCGCTGCAGAACCCACTTCTGAGGTCCAGGACTGGAGGGGGCACCTCAGGCTCATAGATGGCAGATTACAGCAGCACCAGCAGGATTGCAGGAAGTCTTTTGTGTCCCTGAGACTTCAGAAACCAGGAGGTCAGCCAGAATGCCCTTGTAGTCACTCTGGGTTCAAGTGAGATTGGTCCAGTCCTTGTTCTCAGCAGGCAGCAGGGCAGCTCAGCAAAGCAGAGAAGCACTTCCCGAGAACAGTTAGTCAAATCAGAGTGGCAATCCTTACAGCACAGTAGTCTTTACTGCAGCAGAATTCTTCCCAAGCCCAGTAATGTACTCATTTGGTAAGGTCAGAGCCCTGGTACTTATACCCAAAAGTGCCTTTGATGTAGGGGGTGACTTCAAAGGAGTTCTCTGATGTGCAAAGGGATCCCTTTAAACCTAGTACTGTCTGCCAAGCTATCCGTGGGGAATAATCAGCCCTTTGTGTGAGGACAGGATACAGCCTATTATGATGTAAGTGTGAGCCACCTCTTCCCCTTCCTGTCCAGGAAGGCTATCAGAATGCAGATTACTGCAGATGAGTCGTCTGTCACACTCAGCTCTTCCTGTGTTTGTGTCTATCTAGAGGGAATGCACAAAGTGTAGCTGTCATCCAGCCCAGACGTGTCTTGTTAACAGGGTGCAGGCACAAAAAGCAAAGTTAAGAGTAGAGACAAATCCACTGTATAAAGTGGCATTTATAAAATGGTAATGGCATATCCAACTTTACCACTAAAGAGGATTTGTCACCACCATTCCAAAGATATGAAACATCATGTAGCTACTCCTTTCTGATCAGGAATTACAACTTAAGAGTGTTTTAAGGAATTCCTAATTTTAGCCTATGAGAGGACTTGACCTCACAGTAGTGAAAAACAAATTTAGCTGTTTCTCACTACTAGGACATATAAACCTTAAAAGTACATGTCCTCCCTTTTAGCTACACAGCACCCTGCCCATGCTCGGAGGATGAAGTTCACTTGTGTGCTGAGGTCCTCAGGACACAAGAGAACCTCATCGCCCCACCAGCAATGCACCAGAAGCCGCGTATGAAGCATGGTGTAAAAAGAGGTGTGGCCTTGGTACACTGGGACATTGCAGTAACCGACCCTGGGGGGTGGCGGTCCCCAGGGCCATCAAGGGCTCCTGGAGTGGGGTCACGCATCCCCCCCTCCCTCAATTTGCATAGCCCTGGGGAGATGGTGGTCCCCGGGGTGCGGGCCCCCCTCTCATTTGCGTTGAATCCTTGGGGAGGTGGTGGCCCCCGGGGCTTGGTGGGGTCTGTGAGGCCTCCCTTATAATTATTATAAGCCACGGGAAGGTGGCAGTCCCCGGGGCTTGGGGGGGCCAGCGAGGCCCCCCACCTCATAATTAAAAATGCCCCTGGGACCTGGCCCACCCAGGGGCTGATAGTAAACGAAGCCCGGGAGCCAGCGCTTCCTTTTTTTTTGGGGTCCAGGTTCGCGAGACCAGTGCGAATTCAGCCGTTTAAAAAAAAACCAAAATGGTTTTTTTGGCCTGTGGGTCCTTGTACGTCCCCCTGAGCAGGCCTGGGGGTCCGGGTGTTTCTACCCTGCCCCCTTTTCTTATTTTCTAATGTTTTTTTCACAGTTTCCTTGTGACTCGCTTACCGAGTCACAAGATGGCTGCCAACACTACCTGGTTTAGAGTGTTGGCAGCCAATCCGAAGTCAGCTCATGCTCGGGAGGAGTCGCGACTCCTCCTCGGTGCTCAGATATCGAAACTTTTCTTTTTCTAATTTCTCTGGAACTACTGAATGGATTTAAACCATTTAAAAGGAGGGATCTTTCTGACCCAAGACCTACCTTTTTCCCAAATTTGGTGTCATTCCGTTCAGCAGTTCAGGCTGTAGCTTTGTCCAAAGTTTCCTATGGAAATTAACATGGGGAAAACGTGTTTTGGGACCCCCTTTTTTCTCGACCCCCGCTTGACGACTCACCCCAAAACTTTTAAGACAGGAGCTGACCGGAGCGTCTCATTAGTTCTGAAAATTTTGCAAAGATTCGTTAACCAGCGTCAAAGATATTTGTAAAAGAAAAAAAGGTGGGGCGCTACGCTCCGCTCCTACCCTGAAAGTCTCGGGGGGATTCGTCAAGCGGGGGCTGAGATAAAAGGGGGGTCCCAAAACGCGTTTTTCCCATGCATTTTTCCATAGGACCTTTAGACACAGCTACAGCCCGAACGGCTGAACAGAATTACTTGAAATTTGGCAGAGAGGTAGTCCTCAGGTCAAGGAAGTGCCTTTTGTAGGTTTGGTGTAAATCTGTTCAGTAGATTCTGAGAAAATAGCCTTTAAATCAATATATATATCTGAGCCAGCTTACGGTGCGCTTACGGTGCGCTTACCGTACGCGTACGGTGGCGTGCGCGAGCGCGATTCTGATTGGCCCTTAGATCTTAGTAAACATTCGAATCGGTCGAAACCAGGAAGCAGCGGCCGCCATTTTCTCTCTCGCACTCTGACAGGGGGTTGAAAAACCAAGTGCAAAAACATGTAAAGGGGCTGTTTACACAGCTCCCAAGCACCTAGCCATGTCGAGGGAGTCCCCAACGATCCCCCAAGTGAAAAAAGGCAATTTTAATTTTTTCAAAAATTTCGCCGATTACGCTTACCGTATGCGTACGGTAAGAAATAATAAAAAAATAAAAAAAATATCCACATTCTCCCCACCCCGTGTGCAAAATGTGCCCGAAGGGCACCTTTTGTGCATGGCTTAATAGAGCTAAACAAAACATATATTTTACCTGTCACAACGATGCTCATCATATGTTTTCCATGTGCGCACGGTGCGCGAAGCGCATCGTGCGTTCATGGCCCATCTAGCGTAACGTGGGCACGCGGTGCGCGAAGCGCACCGCGTGCTCACTGTGCGCGCACGGTGCGCGAAGCGCACCGTGCACGCACGGAATGAACTGCGTTAAGTGGGCGCCCACGCCACAAATGGCGTAAAGTAACTTAGCATTTAAAAAACCGTACAAATTCACTGAAAAAACCATAGGTTTCACACACGTTATAGTTAGGAATTAGCATTTAAAAAACCTTGCAAATTCACTGAAAAAACCATAGGTTTCACACATGTTATAGTTAGCTGGACATTTTACTGATAAAAAACCAATGAAATTCCCCCGTTATAGTTACTGTAGGCAACTATAACTCACGCGACCGTAATCCTCTGCTGATGACATATGTGTCTTTATGAAAAAAAAATATTTGTAATATATGTATAGCTAAAATTTAATGGAAGAAGACATGGGCAAATAAGTGTCTAAATACAGTATTAGCATCAGCAGAGGATTACGGTCGCGTGAGTTATAGTTGCCTACAGTAACTATAACGGGGGAATTTCATTGGTTTTTTATCAGTAAAATGTCCAGCTAACTATAACATGTGTGAAACCTATGGTTTTTTCAGTGAATTTATATATATATATATATATTACCTACTGGCGGTCGCCAGTAGGTAGTTATAGTTAGGACCCTGTTTCCATAGGAAAACCGCAACATTCTATTTTGAATAACTTTGGCGCCGGTCGACGAATCCTCGCGAAATTTGCAAAATAGGTGGGGCGCTGCGCTCCGCTCCTACCCTGAAAGTGTCGGGGGGATTCGTCAAGCGGGGGCTGAGATAAAAGGGGGGTCCCAAAACGCGTTTTTCCCATGCATTTTTCCATAGGACCTTTAGACACAGCTACAGCCCGAACGGCTGAACAGAGTTCCTTGAAATTTGGCAGAGAGGTAGTCTACAGGTCAAGGAAGTGCCTTTTGTAGGTTTGGTGTAAATCTGTTCAGTAGATTCTGAGAAAATAGCCTTTAAATCAATATATATATCTGAGCCAGCTTACGGTGCTCTTACGGTGCGCTTACCGTACGCGTACGGTGACGTGCGCGAGCCCGATTCTGATTGGCTGTTCGATCTAAGTAAACATTCGAATCGGTCGAAACCAGGAAGCTGCGGCCGCCATTTTCTCTCTCGCACTCTGAGGGGGGCAGCATAAACAAAGTCAAAAAACATCTAAAGGGGTAGTATATTTAGTTCTTAACCACCCAGCATCGATATAGGTGTCCCCCAAAAACCCCCAAGGCCAAAAAAACGATTTTAATTTTTTTCGAAAAATCGCCGATTACGCTTACTGTACGCGTACGGTTAAAATTATTTAAAAAAAAGAAATTATCCACACTTTCCCCACCCCGTGTGCAAATGGTGCTCGAAGCGCACCATTCGTGCATGGCATATAATTTTCAAGAAAACTAAAAATGAATACCTTTTACAACGAAGCACATAATATGTCCCCCATGTGCGCACGGTGCGCGAAGCGCATCGTGCGTACATGGCCCATCCCGCGTAACGTGGGCACGCGGTGCGCGCAGCGCACCGCGTGACCACCGTGCGTGCACGGCACTAACTGCATAAAGTGGGCGCGCGATGCGCGAAGCGCACCGTGCGCGCATGGAACGAACTGCGTTAACTGGGCGCGCACGCCACGAATGGCGTAAAGTAACTTAGCATTTAAAAAACCGTACAAATTCACTGAAAAAACCATAGGTTTCACACACGTTATAGTTAGGAATTAGCATTTAAAAAACCTTGCAAATTCACTGAAAAAACCATAGGTTTCACACAAGTTATAGTTAGCTGTACATTTCACTCGTAAAAAACCAATGAAATTCCCCCGTTATAGTTAGTGCAGGCAACTATAACTCACGCGACCGCAATCCTCTGCTGATGACATATGTGTCTTTATGAAAAAAAAATATTTGTAATATATGTATAGCTAAAATTTAATGGAAGAAGACATGGGCAAATAAGTGTCTAAATACAGTATTAGCATCAGCAGAGGATTGCGGTCGCGTGAGTTATAGTTGCCTGCACTAACTATAACGGGGGAATTTCATTGGTTTTTTATGAGTGAAATGTACAGCTAACTATAACTTGTGTGAAACCTATGGTTTTTTCAGTGAATATATATATGTATATATATATATATATATATATGTGTGTGTATTACCTACTGGCGTTAGCCAGTAGGTAGATATAGTTAGGACCTATTTTCCATAGGAAATGCGCACCATTCTATTTGGAATAACTTTGGTGCCGGTTGACGTATCTTCGCAAAATTTTCCAAACTTTTGGCCAGCTCCGGTCCTGAAAGTTTCACGGTGATTCGTCAAGCGGGAGCCGAGAAAAAAGGGGGTCCCAAAACGCATTTTCCCCATGCATTTGCAGCCCGAACAGCTGAACGGAATTACACCAAATTTGGCAAAGAGGTAGTCCTCAGTTCAGCCTCGTGCCCTTTGCCTAAATGGTGTAAATCCGTTCAGTAGTTCCTGAGAAAATTAGTGTTAAAAGTACATACATTTCTATGGCCTCGGAGGATCCGCGCACCCTCCCGATCACGAGCTGAATTTTCCCATGTGGAAAAGCAATGCCGGCTCCCACAGGAAGCGGGAGCCTTTTGGGACAGTGGGGGGACTGGAGGTACCTGGTGGGCTAGTTGGCCCCCAGGGGACCTCAGGATTGAAGAGGAATTAATTCCCCAACTTAAAACGCGCCACAGGGCGTATTTGCACAGGTCACCTCAGACCCCGCCGCCTTCCTTCACCATTGCACAAATATTCCTCTAAAATCAGCCGAACTACGAATTCCAATTTACTCACCTGTAATCAGGAGAGAACCCAGTGCTGCATCTTTTAGCCCAGCACTGACCCTGAAAAGTAATTCTAAGCGTACTTACCAGTAACTTGTATTTCCTTCCACAGGAATCCATTGTGTGGTTTTCAGCAGAAAAGTTTCTAAGTGTCTATTTTCACAAACTAAATATATTCCTAAAAAATCGTCTGTATCACATAAACACATTCTTTCAACTGTTTACAGGAGGTTGGCCAGTGCTGGATCCAGGATCCACCACTGAGTAAGAAAAAGTAACGATAACACTACTTACCTGCTAAGTGAATTTTCTGTCGTAGGATAACATTGGTGATTCTATGTGAAAATTTTTCTAAGTGTCAACTTTTAAAATACAATAATATTCCTTAAGAATTTCTACTGTAACCAAAAGGCTTTTACTCAACTGTTTACAGGAGATGTCCAAGGACTGAATCTAGGATCCAGTCCTGTGGTTAGAAAAGTAATCCATAAAGTAACTAATTGCATTTAACTAGAAATTCACATTGAGCTCAATGTTGCTTTGTGTTTGAAATTGTGTTGCCCATTGCAACAACTGTAACTACTGTACGTCTGTTGCCTATTTGCCAAGTATTTCAACTAAAGTAATTCATTCTGAGAAAGTATATTTTGTATTGTAATGTATAATGTGATTAAAAAAAATGTATCTAAAAATAAATAGTTTAAAAAATTTAGTAAATCAGTATAAAAAAAATCAGTATAACGATTAATACATTAAAAATTGTCATTTACAAAACCTTTGATATTCACTGAAAACCATAGGTTTCAGGCCTGATATAGTTAGGAATTAGCATTTAAAAAACCTTTGAAATTCACTAAAAAAACCATAGGTTTCAGGCCTGATATAGTTAGGAATAAGCATTTAAAAAAACCTTTAAAATTCACTGAAAAAACCATAGGTTTCAGGCCTGATATAGTTAGGAATTAGCATTTAAAAAACCTTTGAAATTCACTGAAAAAACAATAGGTTTTAGGGGTGTTATAGTTAGCTGGACATTTCACTCGAACAAAACCATTGAAATTCCTCTGATATAGTTAGTTGGACTAACTGCATCTCGCGCGCCCGCAATCTACTGCTGATGATGTCACATATTACATCATTCATGACATGGTCAGTGACATCACTGATGACATCTCAAATGACATCACTGATGACATCACTGATGGCATCATCCACGTGACAATCAGATACACCTCATCATACACTAGTATAACCTTTCATCACTCAGTGTAAAATACAGAGTGCCAGATTTAAAACCATTGACACACCAATACAAGTTTCTAAACACCCACTCAGTGATTCCTAGATCTATACACACATCTAATCACTTACCTATAGATTCACTCATACATGCTGTCAATGATCAAATAGAACACTATCACTTATACACCTATATCGACATTACACACCAGCACACATCCTAATCACTTATGAAGTCATCCTACTCACTTATTCAAACAATGGATCATACTTACTTTTACTTACCTATATACTTATAAAAACACCACTTCATCTATTCATATAGATAATAAATCATACTTAGTGTGTTATAAAAACACTATTACAAGTATACAGTTATCCATACAGTCACTCATACAATCACTGAGTCATATATATACTTATTTATATACAACAACTGACACATACACTGGCTTTTATTTTTCTAGTTTGTTGGACATGTACCATTGAGACATGTATTGGCTCATCACCACACCCATAAAGATATTCACTCACCCAAACAACTGTTATAACATGTAGTTTTAACTTCATATACCTACTGAATCAACTATTCACACATCTTTGGGCAGTCACACCCCCCCACCGAACCACACACACATTCACTCTCCCATACAAATACTCAGTTAACTAATCAATCAATAATATAGACTTTCACGTAGCTAGTAACCAACTGGTGCAGCAGTTTACTCAGCAACTTACAAAGTGATACAGATATTCACACAGTTTAGTCACTATCCAATATATTTAGTGGGACACTATAAATTAGTCAAGTAAACAGTCAATCACACTGCTACTAAATCCTCCATCCAGATATTTATATTTATATATCCACTCATTCTTCAATGCAAATTGCTATATATATAATACATATTTAAATAACGAACCAAACCACCTTCACTGGATAATGTCATCTGTGATGTCATCAGTGATGTCATTTGAGATGTCATCAGTGATGTCACTGACCATGTCATGAATGATGTAATATGTGACATCATCAGCAGTTGATTGCGGGCACGCGAGATGTAGTTAGTCCAACTAACTATATCGGAGGAATTTCAATGGTTTTGTTCGAGTGAAATGCCCAGCTAACTATAACACCCCTAAAACCTATTGTTTTTTCAGTAAATTTCTAAGGTTTTTTAAATGTTAATTCCTAACTATATCAGGCCTGAAACCTATGTTTTTTTCAGTGAATATATATATATATATATATACACACACACGCACACAAAAAACCATTCTAGAGACACTGAGGTAGCAAAAAAAATTATTTAAAAAACTGTTTTGAATAGGAACACAATGTAAACAGGGCTCATTTTCCTTCGGTTCCTGCCACTGCCTTTGTAATTTCTCAGGCCAATCGTCACAAAGGTAGTGTCAGGGGTCCAAGGAGCAAGCCAAGGGTCACAGCTGTGACCTCTCGTGTTCCCTAAATGATGTCTAGCCAGTAGAAACACAGTAACCAGGTGACAACAGAAAAAAGCCCACAAAGAATGTCCCCATGCATGTCAGTAACACAATGCAAGTGTAGGAAAGGGCAGCCAAGGAGTTCTTCCCATGCAGGAGTGATGATTGATGTGTCTATGGCAGGTCCTTCCCACTCTGCAACATCAACAGAAACCACAATGTGACACTGACTGCATTGTTGCAAGCTAGATCCACACTCAGAGAGTACAGTTGGCAAATGAACTCTCAGACATGTTATGAGTGTCTTTATAAAATGATTTGATGGTCTTTAATAAAGCAAGAGGCCTATAAGATTAGCCCAGCACTAACAAGGTGAATTTTATGAAAGATAATTTTCTTGTTATCAGATGACAAAATATAAGCTACATAATCAGTCTGCACTACAAAGACATTTCTAACAGTGGCGGCCGGTGACCGTTCAAAGTGGTGAGACGCAAAAGTTAGTGGCAAATTTGACTTAGCAAGTGAGCCTAGGGAAAGGGAGCAAGGGACGTTCAGAGGGGTTCCCCCAGAGAGAGGTTTGAAAGATATTGGGGTGCAAATAGTGCATTGCAAGCTAATCAAAAATGTCTTAAAAAAGCAATAAGATTCTAGACCACATATAGCGCAGACATGACAATTTACTAGTCTCTTAGTTTATCAATGGCATTGTTGTAAGGGAGGAGGGTGAATGTTTCTTGTAAGTGTATGTTTAAAAATGTTCAATTTTAATAAATGGCACTCAATGCAGTGATAAAATTGTTCTAATGTACTAAGGTGTAACGCCTCCACGTCAGCAGTGTGAGAACCGGCATCACATTAGCTTCCTGCCAGCGAGTAAAGTTAGAGATGATTGGGATAAAATATATTAACACAGTCATTTATATGGCATTTCAGTGTCTCTTCGAATATTTCAGAAGTGTGGAATTACAATGACGTTCGTAAGTGCATCACCTCAATTATAGATACATCAGCCCATTTCTTTACATCCAGAAATAAAACAGCTTTTCGGTTGTCAGCATGTTATATCACCATTACACAAAGGCTAGTGCTTTGTTAATCTGCATGCTCGTTAGTTTGGTCACAGGTTCTCTACAGGGTGCTGCATTCGTGCACTCTGATTCCTTTTAATTGGAGGTTTTTGCTCAGGCACAATCAGCTTTTATATACTTAACGCGCTTTCGAAGTAAAATATTTTGACCTCATGCACATAGCAAATATATCTTCTCTCTCCATTTAAGTAAAAAGGCACTGAAAAAAGGCAGCTGCAGGGGGGTAATGTTTAACAGTTGTGGGGGATATTCTCAAAAACGTGTGATAACTACCGCAAAATCAGCTTAATGCAACTCTTCACATCACAGTCTATTGCGGGAAAGTAACTCAGTGTTAACGTGGTATTCTCAACCCGGCGGCACCATGCGATAGTCCCACGATAAAGCGTCAAATGACTGCGTTAAAAGTAACGCAATGCCTGAAAAACCCGAAACACGAACGCGAAAATAGCAGCAATAAGGCCAATCGCAATAAAAAAATCAGCCATAACCAGCAATAGGCCTGTAATTCCCACGCGTCATGCGGGAAAATGCACCATAAAAGCAGAGTACAAAAACGATGAGATGACAATGTACGAGCAGAACCCCATATCCGTGACGTAGAACAAATGACCATTGTCCCGCATCACATAGGCATCTCCTCACAGTCACAATGTACATTGACATGCAGTCTGCATGTAAACTGCGCCAATGCAAACACATGCATGGAACACACTGTGAAACCGTATCTCCCCTTCACATTGTAGAGGGACAAGCAACCCCTCCTGCAAAGAGACGTGCCATGCCCATGATCAATCAATTATGACAGCGTGGATGAATGTAGGGGCAGTGACTGCCGCTTACGTACATGTCGCCCATGTTGTGGGACTTGAGTCACAGGGGGCATCCCTGCATCATGGTGGCACATAACTGACCCCAAAAGGAGCCCTGTTGTCACCTGTAGGTCACAAATGGCATCCAAAATGGAATGATCTTGGACACATGTGAAACGCCGCAGAGTGGGATACCCTACTAACTGTGACACACAGAACTGGCAGTTCAAATACGTGACACCCCAAACAGCCACTCTGCACAGAGGTGACACACCCACCATCCATGAACAAATCATAACATCGTTAGCAATACATGTCACACTCACACTTGTCTGAGTGATGTTCCTGTACAGATGAGTGACATGCACTTAGGGGATGCCACTTTGGAATGCATTTATTTGCACATGCTGTGCCTGTGGTTATTTTGTATTGTTCCATTATTGCCAAGGACTGTCACAATGTGACGTGCTCATCTGAAAAAATGTGCAATTATGGTGTCCCTTCGGGCTATTCCTGCTGCGGCTGCAGTGGGGTGTGGTCCACCTGCCTCATCTTCATCATCATCGTCCAGTACTTCTGGAACTGGTATCCATGGTGCCTTGCTGCGTACACATATGTTGTGCAACACACAACATGCGACGATCATCTTGCACACGATGTCTGGGCTGCACAGGATCCTTTCACCTGTGACGTCCAGGCACCTGAAACGTGACTTTAACACGCCAAATGTGCGTTCCACGATGCCCCTGGTGCATTTGTGGGCTGCATTGTACTGCCTCTGGGCCTGTGTGTTCGGGGCTCGGAGGGGTGTCATCATCCAAGCGCAGAGTGCATATCCTTGGTCACCTGTGACAGTGCAGAGAGACATGAGTCAGTAGTTGGTTCTGCATGATGTGTTGGCAGGTTTACTGGTTCATCGGTGTGTGATATGTATGACTTAGTGATTCCTGTATGACATGTACTACTTGTTGCAAATGAGCGACATCAATGTGTATTACGTAGCCTCCCTGCTGCTCCACCCTCCCCCCGAGCCTATCCACTAGTGTGCGCAGCGCGGTTGCATTACTTGCACCCCTACGGCACACCATTGCCATGCCTGTCTGCGCATGTCCACAAGCCTGACAATGACACAGTGATGTTGTGAGTCGAAGGAGTGCGGCCACGTGTGTGTAGGCCTATGGTAAGGACAGGGCGGACACAGATGTAGAGTTCATGCCTATCTGAACTCGCCATGCGGTTGAGGCTAGACCTTTGGCTCATGCTGCAGAAATAGCGACACACACAACACTTGGCATGTATGATCCTGGACCCCGGGCGGGCTTGCGCACCCTCATGTACCTCTCTGCCGAGGCCGCAGTCCGTGGGCATGCTACATAGCAACATTGTACATTGCATGACGGGTGGCGCAGACACTACACCAGGGACACAGGCATCAGTTAACTCTTTGTCAAGGCCTAAAGTCAACCACGCCCAGAGCCACGTGTTGAATGACCACACCCCTATGCCGTAGTGCCTTAGAGTCGGTCCACTCACTTACACTCACAGGGGGGTCCTACACAGCCACATGTCCCAGATCTATCCCACTGCCTGAGGTGACACGGTTGCGCCGGCTGTACACAGCACAATGTAATGTGGTATGGCCCGGGGCCCTCATGCATACATAATGACCACACGGACACACTGAGATAGTTTGTGCATCTGGCTATGGGCACGTGCGCCCGGTCCCTTTTATTGCCAGGGTCACACGTCCAGTGACGTCTGTGCTGGATGGGTGTTGGGTAGTGTAAGCCACTACTCTGGGGTTGGGTGGTGCTGGCAACCTCTGCAACAGTGATCAGACAGTCAGAAGTTCAAAGTACAAACAGCAAGGGTCCATGACTTGAGCTGCACAGAGTAAGTGGCCCTGGATGCACTGTGGACGGCACAGGCACACCCGCAAGGGACGGTGACTTACGGTGCAACTGAGATAGGGCCACGAGAGCTGAGTGGGTCCTCGTTGATGTCCAAGGAGAATGTAGCGGAGTGTTACGGGGGACAGTTGAAGGTGTCCATCAAGGGCATGATGCAGAGGGCAGAAGCAAGCAGAAACAGGCATTATGGAGGAGTTGAATGCGACAGTCTCCTTTTTCCCAGCATGTCAGTATCAGCTACATGATGAAGACAACCCCCAGGCCATAGACTCAGACGTGGCAACCACTGTGCAGCCAGCTCCTCCTGGATCTCTACCACGCGGCGTTGAACTGGCATGTGGAGAAGATTCCTAGTTGACGGAGGTGGAGGCACCAGAGCTGAGCGGGTGTGCACCCTGTGACGATGCTGTGTCCTGCCTGAGACGGACTGAATTGGATTTGTTTGAGTCCTGCTGGACCGGTGTGTAGGCCTAAGGCAGAAGTCCCCAAGGGCACACAGACACGTGTGGTTGGAATGCTATGCACAGAGTTGGTGGCACCACATCGAAGGGAGTATAGGGATTTAAATGATGCCATGAATATGTACTCTGCCATTGTGTAATCAAGACTCAGTTCCAAATGTGTAACCTACTTGTCCGCTGTGTATGCCGGTGGAGTGCGTCAACAGGAAAGGAGTACTGCGGGCCTTGCTCGCGGAGGCCGCGATGGTCTGAGGAGGCTGCCAAGGTCACAGGCCTCTGGCTTGGAGCTAGCACAGGCACATGGTGGGCACTCTTGGAGACATGCCGGTGTTGGCAGGTGAGCAGTGAGGCCTGGATGCGCAGAGGCGGACGAGACTGGGTCAGGGACCAGCGGCCCGGGCTGCGGCAGGCGCACAGGATCGCAGGCACCGCCGCACATGGCATTGGCCTTGTGGCGGGGTGAGAGGCGCCGCCCTGGCAGACACGGTGGCCATTCAGGAAGAGAACCATGCCCAGGGCTACATGCTTTTTATTCACACCCCTACGATAGCATGGCGTATGCCGGGCAAGCCCACTCCGCACATGCTTACAGGGGGGACGAAACAAGCTACATTTCCTTAATCTTCCCCACTGGCTGGGTTGACATGGTTGCGTCCACTGTCCACAACACTGCCAACACCAGCATTATATGTCGACATGGATATGTCTGTGGTCTGCATACTGCAGTCTGTCCAGCACATCCAAGCCACACTTGGCGATGTATGCATTCCCATTCATGGGTCACTTGCCTCCTTTGCACATGCCTGGTTGCCAACTACCTCCACATTCAGCTGGTATGTGGCTGATGTATCATGACGTTGGTGGCTCATGTACATGGCTAGCCCAGGTTGCCACAGTGAGTTGTGCTGTCGTGTATGGTGGGTGAGCATGTTGTTTGGCATGTTGTATGTGGGTTTGTAACGTGTGAATTGCCAGAGTTGTGAGTTGCATGATTTTAGATTGGAGGTGTGAGGTGTGTTCATTTGGTACTTACCAACGAGCACTGCATTTCCATAGGTGCCATCCTGGAAGCGCCGGTTGATGATGGACTGTCTGAACATGTATGAATCATGCACACTGCCTGGAGTTGGCGACAACATTGGTGAAGAGTCCCCAGTGGTCCACTATTGCCTGCACATTGATGGAATGCGTGTGCTTTCTATTGCGGTAATTGTGTGCAGTGTCGGCAGGGGGCACAAGTAGGAGATGTGTGCAGTCAATTGCCCCCAACACGTGCGGGAATCCAGCTATGGCGTAGAATCCTTGCTTGGTCTCCAGCTGTTCCTGCGCAGTGTGGGGAAAGTATAGGTACTGGGGTACCAAACTGATGATGGCATCCAGGACAGGTTTGAGGAACTTGGATAGGGCTGGCTGTGAGATTCCTCTGACTCTGGCAGTTGTTGGTTGGAACGTCCCAGAGGCCAACAGTTGCAGCACAGCCAGCAGCTTTGTCTGCAGAGGGATGTTGGTTGTCCGCTGTGTTGGTACCATCAGCCTGTGAGCAATGATGTTCAGGATGCGGAGGATGGTTGTCCTTTTGAGCCTGTAGTGGGCAATGACATACTCTGGTGTTAAGTCTGTGAGGCAGGTGCATTTCCTGAAGGTCTGCTGTCTTTGTCTGTGCTGCCTCTGTGGTGGTCCGGGGAGGTTGGGGGGGACCGTGGGGGGTGGCGGTCCTGGGGGGTTGGTGGTGGGCGTTGTGGCCCTGTTGGGGCTCCAAGCTGCATGATGAGTAGCTCCTTGGAATCTCTTGTTCTTCAGGTGTGGCTCTGGGCTGGGCTCCCTTTATGCTGCAGGTTGTCGTCCGGCTTTGCACCAGGTCAGAGCAGGTGTTAAAATCCTGCTGCTAACGCACCTTATCGCCTGTTTTGGTAGCTTATCGCCGATGTGGCTGGTCGTTGAGAATGTTGAGGTGTGGTGTTGTCACGGATTTTGGCTCAGGAACGCCTACTCTGCATCTCATTAGCGATAGTTGCTGGGGTCATCTGTGGCGATGTTTTTTGCGGCAACTATTGCTGGTAAACTGGTGTTATCAGCTGTTTGCACTAGCTTGTGAATGGGGCGATAAATTTATCGCGACTTTGGCTGCACTAAAGTGCCGATAACTCAGCGATAGATCCTTGAGCATATGCCCCTGTGTTTCTCTTCCTGTCTCTAGCGATGCCACATTAGTGCAAGCCTGAGGAGAATTTGTAAGTGCACAACACATATTAAAAGCACAACCCTGATTTTAAGCACATTCATTTTGCCCTAAAGTACTTCTTTATGGAATGTATGAGGTTACATAGCAAGCAATTACAACGCATGGTTTTACAACACAGTCTTTACATTGCAACTACTATTACATCACATGATTTTACAACGCATGCCATTACAACACATTTTTAAAAACTACCATTACAACACATACCATTACAACGCATAATACTTTTAGGGCAACAGTAGGGTAAGTGTTGGATAGTGTATGGGTAAAAATTACTATTCCCACTCCAGTTAGTGCAACAGTAGGGAAAGTGTTGGATAGTGTAGGGGCAAAAATTACTATTCGCATGTACCCCGAAACCCATACCCACCCTAAAACTAAAAAAATCTCCATTACTTACCTTATAATGCGTTGTAATGGCATGCTTTGTAATGGTATGCATTGTAATGCATGCTTTGTAGTGACATGCGTTGCAATGGCATGTGATGTAAGGGCAGTTGTGTTGTAACAGTTGCGTTGTAAAGGTAGGTCGTTGTAATGACTGCATTGTAATGAATGTTTCCCTCTTTATGCTGCCTGTTATTTGACTTGATCTTCGCCCTGCGCACAAGAAGTGAGTCTCGTGAAGTAGGCCCTGTTTGTTTCTTCATCCATTCAATCTTGACAGATACGATTGCCCAACTATGTAGTCAATGACCACTGGGTTTGCATCAACATGGCGCAGCACCAGCATGCCCAGCAGGCAATGAAAGGGGTAAGACTACCATGGCCACATTGTATTTCGCTTCAGAAACAAACACAAGGCCTACAGTAACAAGTTACATGCAGAAAACGGCACAGCTGTATGTACTTAGGGGCAGATTTACAAGTCCCTTGGGCCACTTTTGCGTCACTTTTCCCATGTTAAAAGTGATGCAGAAGTTGCGCAATGGGCTTATAAATCTGCCCCCTAAAGTTTTAAATAATGCAACGATGTGGTAGACACAGCTTGTCCCGACGTCTGTTCTCAATTGGTGGATTTGATTAAAATGAAAACAAACTAAACCAGGTAGTGAAATTTGCTTGCATTTGGGATAATATCACAGTTTTTGCTAGGAAAGCTGTTCTCTGATGCTGATGTTGGTAGGCACTGGGCAGATGGCTCATAGGACATTCACCTGCCGTTGAACCATCACATTATTGTTTCCATTTATTCCTTTATTCTTCAGGACACAACTCAAAGCCATCTTAACGCATAACAACATAATTTCCCTGAAAGAGTTCTTCAAATTCCCACGGACCTCACTCACTGGCGATAGCGTAGCAGATATCAGGGTCCTTTTTGCATTTCTGACATGGCCGACAGCTGTCAGTTTGGGTCCCAATCGGGTATTTTGTTGCCTCTCCGACTCTGACTAGTTTAATTTGCACGACGCTGCAAGGAAGAAAGTTGCTGGCGCTGCTGAAATCAAACGTGGTCGCCAGTAGCGCATTTTAATGTAATTGTTGCATTACGGCAAGGCCTCACCTTCATCATGCTAATAAGCTGATGTAAACAGAGTATTGTCTTTAAAAGTGTCAGCCCGAGTGCCAGTAAGCTCTGCCTCGCCTCGCTGGCTGATCCAATGCTGAGTCTCTAAAATCACCACCAAGCTCACACATCTGTTTTGCCCATTATGAGTTTGCCCCATGCTGCAAGACCAGGATTCCAGCCGCCTCATCGGCGTTTAGAAGCTTGAGCTGGTACACATGAAGTCATTGGCCACACAAGAGAAAGAGTAAGGTGCCTGCTTCCTGCGACCCCAACAGGGCAGTTGCAATAGCAGAGAGGCGTTTCCTAAGCCAATCCAGATGCTGCTTCCTTGCTTTTTATGTTATCAAACAGCATGAAAGGAGAGCCAGGATTGGCTGTAGCAGGAAAACCCAGCGCTCTTTAGGAGACTGAGGGGTTGCAGCTCCAACCTCCCTGCTCGCTAACGTTGAACATGTAGGAGACGCTTCAAGTGCGCATGTTGGGTTGGACGCAGAGTGGCACACGACTTGAAATGAAAACATTTTGGCCTCAAAGCTGGGAAAACAAAACTAGACTAAATCAGTCCTTGCTTGATTTATTACTGGAGCCAATGGAGCAACAAATGCAGGGGTTGCGACACTCCAGTGTCCCAATTGGGCAGCGGCCCCTGAATATCTCCCTGTCAAAAGTAGCTATAACAGGTGTGAATCCCCTACACCATGCTGCGTCCTACCATACTCTGCATCGAATACTGAGGATTGCAGAAAGTACTGGTGACCCCTAAAGCAGCACTGGAATACTGTAAGTCACTCACAACAAAATGTTGGGTCCGCGCTGAATGGGTTGGAGACGAACCTGGTAACTAACTCTACAGATCTTTCAACACAATGATATGACCAGCGTCCGCACACCCTGAACTCATGACTGGAGGGTTGTTGCCCAGCTCCTGGGATAGGGGGGACACCCCCTCATATGTGCAAAGGATTGTGAAGAAGCCTAGTTGCAAGAAATTAGGACTGCACCAGGCTGATTGAGTCCTACGTACTGCTGATGCGCCGGGCGGAGTGGGCGGCCCCATTGGTCATGCGGAACTGAATGCCTCCACTGTGATATCTTCCATAAAACCGATGTTCTATCTTTTTTCCTAGTCATCTCTGCCCACCTGGAGGATGTTTGAGCCTCTAGATGCCCCCTAAGAGGGCATGACCTGTATGACTGTCCTTTGTTGGGTAGTACTGACTGATAGGCCCTGTATTGTTCTTTCTGTTGGCTCATATCAGCTACCGTTGTGTAGGGTTGAAGAGGTCTTTGGCGTGATTGGGATGCTGAAGTCAGAAGGGGAAGGGGGTTTGTATCTTTTGTTGATTCACCATAACTGTACTGCCAATTGCTATCACTGTAATAAATGCAGTGGGCTGACTGAGGGTGCAAGGTGCTTGATATGGACTAGACAGGACAGATATCGCTATCAACATGGAATGTCTGAAGCTTGAACAACCCTAGGAAAAGGTGCCAGATGCTGGTATATATTTGGACAGACATCACATACAGATCGACCTCCTACAGGACAGGAGACACATCTAACTAAACACACTGAGGGTGCTATAAGGGCTAGATGGGCAAGTACCCGAGTAGCCTCCTCCTACTCCTCATACTTCCGGGGGTCCTATTACTGGTGAAAAAAGGGTAACCTTCATGCTCACCCATTCTGAAACGAATGACTAGGGGCGCTATGTGTTAATGCAGGCTAACCTCTGTGGTACATCGCTCACCCTGGTAACTTCCTATGGGTCAAACGCAGACTACCCGGAATTTTATATGTGACTATGGAACCAATTACACACATTAAAAACCTCAGACATTATATGGGGATGGGCTCTAAACATGTATTTGGACCCAGTGCTTGATCGACCTGTAATTGGGAAGTGGCAGGGTAAAAATTCATCCCAAGTTCTCCGGGAGGGGATGGACAACAGCAGCTTGGTTGATATATGGTGACAGAGGAATCCAGAGGGCCAAGAAGGCACGTTCAGTCCTGAATGCGTGGCAAATGCTCCAGACTAGATTACTGGTTGGTAACCTGGGAGGTTAGCACATGGGTAGTGAGGTGAAGCACATGCCAAGAACACTATTGGATCATGCACCAGTGAAACAGGTTGTAGAGATACCCGCACATATCCCTACACACTTTACTTGGAGGTTCTGGCCCACGTTCTTGCTTGATCCAGTATTTAGGGAGGGACTGCACATTGCTATACTTGAAAACTTTGAGAAAAATGTGGGCTCTGTGGCGGGAGCAGACACTCTCCGGGAGGCAGTCAAGAGAAGTTAGCATAGGCACACAGATGGTAGTGTTAAAGGCCCTAAGCATGCAGCTACAGTCAATATAACAGAATATTTGACACCTTGAAGCAGAATACGAGTCTACACCTAGTCACCATATGCTGGCTGCCATTAGGAACCGGGTCACAAATTATAAGGGAACAGCAGAGCAGGAATTGTGGAATTGTGGAACTTATCTTGGTGACATGTGGCAAGGGCTTATGGAAAGGGAGCGCTGGCGAACAAACTGAAAGAACTTTAGGCGCACACCCATATTACAACCTGATGGAGTGTCATGTCATGACAGCCGAACATCCTGTCTTCCTAAGAATTCTATTCCCAACTTTATAACACATGCACTATGGCCTCGGAAGCAGAAGACGTGGCCCTAACATGGCTCTTCTTAGAGCAGTGCAAATATTTAGTACAACCCCTTGAGGTGAAGGAAGCCATTCGTACCCTGCCCAATAGTAAAGCCCCGGGCGATAGATGGTCTGACGGGAGAATTGTATAAAGAATTTGCCGAGATATTGGCCCCACACCTTCATGCAGTATATGAAGAGGCGTACACCAAACAAGTATTGCCCCATCCCTCAGAGAAGCCCTCATTGGTGCCCTGCTTAAGCCAGACAAACCTCCCGACAAATGTGAGTCTTACAGACCACTATCATTAATTAATATCGAAGCTAAAATCTTGGCTGAATTACTGCCCACTAGACTCCAGCCACTCCTTACAAATATGGTGTTACCAGTCCGGCATCATTCCGACCTGTTCAGCAGTACACAATCTCCTTACTCTTTTTGCAGTACTCCACCACATGGATTCATCACTGCAGGCGGTGGCGGCGGTCTTAGATGTCGCCAAAGGCTTTGACTCCATAAAATGGATGTACATGTTTACAGTCCTACATCGTATGGGTATCCTTCAGACATTCCTTAGATGGATACGTCTGTTATATACTAGCCCACTGGCGCGAGTGCGGATAAATGGTAATACATCAGAATCACTGCACACATTTAGAGGTATATGTCAGGGATGCCCGCTATCCCCGACTTTATTTGCGCTGCCCTTGGAGCCCCTGGCGTGTGTGATCCGACAGAGACATGCTGAAGCTGCACTGAAATTTCACCAACGCCCATTTGAGATATTTTTATATGCTGATGATATGATGCTATATGTCTGAGACCCATGCACTCACTTTGCACCGGTTAAACAAGAATACATTTGCTACAAGCAATACTCTGGCTTAAACATTAACTGGTTGAAATCCACTATATTTTCCCTGACTCTGCCCACCATGCCATACCAACTGGACTTTCCCTTGCAGTGGAGTACTGACTCAGTGAAATATCTAGCAGTCTGGGTACATAGAGAACCAGTCTTAGTAGTCTGTTATAACTATGGTAGGGCAATTTCCAAACTCGAGCACCAGGTAGCTTGTTGGTTGAGCTTGCTCCTGTCACTAGCTGACAGAATAGCAATAATGACAATGATAATACTATCAAGGTTCCTATACCTCTTCATTAATATACCCATTACACTAACCCTGCATTTTTTCAAAACACATCGCTTGCACATGATAACCCTAGCTTGGGCAGGCAAGCAGCCTAGACTCAATTGGGACGTGTTCACACTACCATATTTTCAGGGTGGATTTGGGGCTCTGGATCTAAATCTGTACCATTTGTGCATGCAGGCACAATTTGTTCATTATTTGTTTCACCCGCCTCAATATCTACGGCACTTAATGTTAGAAAGCAATGATGCGTATCTCATTCCGCTCGCAGCCAAACACCACATAGAAGGCTGGAAAGAACCAGTGAAGAAAATAACACTATAAATTGCACCACAAGAGCGTGGAGCAAGCTTCCACTATATGCCCCCAGCGCTCCTGTTGTGTTATCATCCCAACATCTCAGTCACCCATGAGAAAGGGACACTTACCACACTTGGGGAAAAAAGTATTAAAGACAATGGGAGATATATATCCTGAAGGGACGTTTGTGGAAATGCCACAGCATCAAACTCCACTCCTAACATTCACATATCACTGGCTACGGACTGCTATGAGAAAGTTATATACTTATACCTCAATTCCCGGCTGAACCCCCGGCACTAAGCGCACTACAGGCACCACATGAAGGAAACTTATTACAAAGTTTTATAGTGCTCTACAATGAGACCAACAAGGGGTAATACCCACAGTTCAAGAGAAATGGAACGCTGCTCTAGATACACCTGTAAGTCCGGAAGATTGGGGTTTCTATTGTGCGTTAACATGCATGCTCACACCCAATTACAATCTGAGAATAATTCATTTCCTGTGAGATTGTTTAAATATGGATTGAGTGAGGACGCCAATTGTGCATTTTTTCTTTTTCCAATAACTTTGGCGCCAGTTGACGAATCTTTGCAAAATTTCTAAAACTTGTGAGGCGCTCCGGTCAGCTCCTGTCTTGAAAGTTTTGGGGTGATTCGTCAAGCAGGGGCCGAGAAAAAAGGGGGGTCCCAAAACGCTTTTTCCCCATGTAATTTTCCATAGGAAACTTTAGACAAAGCTACAGCCCAAACTACTGAACGGAATTACACCAAATTTGGCAAAAAGGTAGCCCTTGGTTCAGAAAGTGCCCTTTTTGATAAATGGTGTAAATCCGTTCAGTAGTTCCTGAGAAATTAGAAAAAGTTTTGATATCTATGGCTGCGGTGCGTTCGCGAACTCTCCCGAGCACGAGCTTCACTGTTAGTGAAAAAAAGATAAAAAACAAGAAAAGGGGGCAGGGTAGAAACACCCTGACCCCCTAGGCTTGCTCAGGGCCCAAAAAAGCAATTTTTCAAAAATAATTTCGGCGGAATTTGCGGTGGGGTCGCCGATCCCGCCAAAATTATTTTAAAAAAAATGTAGCGCGGGCTCCCACGCTTCATTTAAATGAGGCAACTAGGTGTGCCATGTCCCAGGGGCATTGCCCAATTCATAATTCTTAATTGTGCGGACCCGCGGGGGCTCCCGCTGCCCCGGGGACCACCACCTCCCGGGGCTATGTGAATTATATGCGGGAGGGCACGCAGCCACCAAGACCCCCCAAGCCCTGGGGACCGCCACCCCCGGGCCTTTTCTTAAATATCCATGGGGGCACACGGCCCCCCAGCTGCCCCGGGGTCCGCCACCTCCCCGGGGCTTGTATTTTATAACAATAAAACCTGTGGGGGATGCTGGAGCCCCCCTACACGCCCCAGGGACCGCCACCTCCCCAGGGCACTGAAAACGTAAATGAGGGGTCCATTATGGACCCCGAGCCCCGGGGACCACCACCTCCCCGGGGCTATGTAAATAAAGGGAGGGTGGCCGCGCGGCCCACTCCTGGAGCCCGTGATGGCCCTGGGGACCGCCACCCCCCAGAGCCGGCTCCTGCAGTGTCCCGGGGTGCCCACCCCTGGGACACTGCTGTGTGCTATAACAGGGCGAGAGCCGTGCAGCTCCCGCCCTGCTATAGCAAATCAATCAATCAATCAATCAATCAATCAGTGCATTTATAGAGCGCGCTACTCACCCGTGAGGGTCTCAAGGCGCTGGGGGTGGGGGGGGTGCTGCTACTGCTCGAAAAGCCATGTCTTGAGGTGTTTCCTGAAGGCGAGATGGTCCTGGGTCAGTCGTAGGTGTGCGGGGCGGGAGTTCCATGTCTTGGCAGCCAGGTAGGAGAATGATCTTCCTCCGGTGGTGGTTCTGCGAATCCGTGGGACGGTGGCGAGGGCGAGACTGGCGGAGCGGAGCTGGCGGGTGGGGGTGTAGAACGAGAGGTGGCTGTTGAGGTATTCGGGGCCCATGTCGTGGAGCGCTTTGTGTGCGTGGGTGAGGAGCCTGAATGTGATCCTCTTGCTGACGGGGAGCCAGTGCAGGTTTCTCAGGTGGGCGGATATGTGGCTGTGGCGAGGGACGTCGAGGATGAGTCGTGCGGAGGCGTTCTGTATGCGCTGAAGTCGTTTCTGAAGTTTGGCAGTGGTTCCTGCATATAGGGCGTTTCCGTAGTCCAGTCGGCTGGTGACGAGGGTCTGGGTGATCGTTTTTCTGGTTTCGATGGGGAGCCACCTGAAGATTTTTCGGAGCATGCGCAGGGTGTTGAAGCAAGAGGACGAGACGGCGTTGACTTGCTTGGTCATCGTGAGGGAGGAGTCCAGGATGAATCCCAGGTTGCGTGCGAGGTCCGTGGGTGTCGGTGCGGTGCCCAGCGCTGTGGGCCACCAGGAGTCGTCCCAGGCGGATGGGAATTGTCCGAGGATGAGGACCTCCGTCTTGTCTGAGTTCAGCTTCAGGCGACTGAGCTTCATCCATTCTGCGACGTCTTTCATTCCTTCCTGGCGGTTGGTTTTGGCGGTGGCTGGGTCTTTGGTGAGAGAAGAGTGTCAGATGGGTGTCGTCGGCGTAGGAGATGATGTTGATGTTGTGTTTGCGTGCGATGGTGGCGAGGGGGCTCATGTAGATATTGAAGAGGGTTGGGCTGAGCGAGGAGCCTTGGGGTACGCTGCAGATGATCTCGGTGGCCTCTGAGCGGAAGGGAGGGAGGCGGACTCTCTGGGTTCTGTCGGAGAGGAACGAGGTGTTCCAGTCCAGGGCCTTTCCTTGGATCCCAGTGTTGAAGAGGCGGGTTATTAGGGTGCGGTGGCATACGGTGTCAAAGGCTGCCGAGAGGTCTAGGAGAATGAGAGCGGTTGTTTCTCCGTTGTCCATTAGGGTCCGGATGTCGTCGGTGGCTGCGATGAGGGCGGTATCAGTGCTGTGGTTGGCTCGAAATCCGGACTAGGATGGGTCGAGCGAGTTGTTTGCCTCGAGGAATGCAGTCAGCTGTTTATTGACGGTCTTCTTGATGACTTTAGCCGGGAAGGGCAGAAGAGAGATGGGGCGGCAGTTCTTGAGGTCTTTGGGGTCCGCTGTGGGTTTCTTCAGAGGGGCGTTGATTTCTGTGTGCTTCCAGCTCTCTGGGAAGGTGGTGGACGTGAAGGAGTTGTTTACGACGTTCCGGAGGTGGGGTGCGATGATGATGTCGGCTTTGTTGAAGATATGATGTGGGCATGGGTCAGAGGGAGAGCCCGAGTGGATGGTGTCCATGACGTGGGTGGTGTCTTCAGTGCAAGTGGGGGTCCAGGCGCTGAGGGTGGTGGTGGGGGTCGTTGGTTCGGTGACTGGAGGCGAAGTCTGGGGTCCGAAGCTGTCGTGTATGTCTGCGATCTTGCGGTGGAAGTACGTGGCGAGGGAGTCACAGAGGTCTTGTGATGGTGTGATGTCGTTGTTGCTGGCGTTGGGGTTGGAGAGCTCTTTGATGATGCTGAAGAGTTCCTTGCTGTTGTGGGTGTTGCTGTCGAGCCGCTTTTTGAACAATGACCTTTTGGTGGTGCGGATCAGCTGGTGGTGTTCGCGAGTGGCGTTCTTGAGGGCTGTCATGTTTTCTGTTGTCCGTTTGTGGCACCAGGTTTTTTCGAAGGTTCGGCAGGATTTCTTTGATTCTTTGAGGGCGTCTGTGAACCCTGGGGTTTTCCTGGTGCTGGTCATGCCTGGGGGGTTCTTCAGTGGGGCGAGGTCGTCGGCGCAGTTGGTGATCCACTGTGCGAGGTTGTGGGCTGCTTCGTTGGTGTCAGCGGTGCTGGCTGGCGAGTTCTGGCTCAGTGATGAGAGAAGCTGGTCTGTAGTGATTTTGCTCCAGCATCTGCGGGGGAGTTGTTGCGTACAGTGGTGGGATGTATTCTTTTTGAAGGTGAAGTGGATGCATCTGTGGTCGGTCCAGTGTAGTCCGGTGGAGTGGCTGAAGGAGACGTGGTTGCTGGCGGAGAAGATGGGGTCGAGTGTGTGGCCAGCGAGGTGGGTGGGGGTGTTCACCAGTTGCTTGAGTCCGAGGTTGTCGAGGTTGTCGAGCAGGGTGGTGGTGTTGTTGTCGCTGTTTTTCTCCAGGTGAAAGTTCAGGTCGCCTAGGAGGATATATTCTGGTGAGGCTAGGGCGTGCAGGCTGATGAAGTCGGCGACGGTTTCGCTGAATTGTGTGCGCTGGCCCGGGGGTCTGTAGATGAGCCTTCCTCTAAGGGTGGTCTTGGTGTTGGTGTGAATCTGGAAGTGTAGGTGTTCGGCGGCGGAGAGTGTGTCTTCGGTGTTGGTCGTGATGTTGATGGTGTTCCTGTAGACGATGGCGATTCCTCCTCTGGTTTGGTTGACGCGGTCCTTCCGGGTGATCTTGTAGCCGTCCGGTAAGGCTATGGTGATGTCGGGGGCCGAGGTGGTGTTCATCCAGGTTTCCGTGAGGAAGGCGACGTCTGGTGCTGTTGTGTCGAGGAGGTCCCAAAGTTCGACGGCGTGCTTGTGGACGGAGCGGGTGTTGAGGAGGATGCATTTGAGGTGGTTGTTGTTGTTGCTTGGTCCGGCAGGCGGGGGAAAGGTTCGGAGGCAGGTGAATTTGCAGGCTTGGCAGGTGAAGGGTCCGTGGGTTTGCTTCGGGGTGGCTCAGTGGCAGGCAGGTGGTCGTCCGGTGTTGAGTGCGTTGAGGGTGGCGAAGTCGTATTTCAGCCATGTGCCCTGGCTCCGGCGGGGGCCAGGGGTTCTGGCGCTGGGCGCGGTCCGGGCGCGGACGGGCGCAGACGGGCTTGCCTTTGGCGTGCCTTCGGCGCACCGGCGGCGCGCCGGCGGAGCGGCCGCTGCGCGACCGCTGCGCGGCCTCCATATGAAGGGCTGTGGCCGGGGGGAGCAGCTGGGAGGCGGGAGCGGGGTGGCGGATGGGAACAGCGGGGGGCGGGGGCGCAGCGGCGGGAAAGGTGGCACAGAAATGAAAACGGGAACGGGGGAGAGGACACAGAGGGCGAAGAGGCACAACGGGTACAACAGTCAAAAGGTGGTAAAAATAAATGCAACAAGGAACAGAAAAAAAGGCAGTTAGAGCGGTGAAAGCGGGGGAGAGGACACAGAGGGCGATCGGGCAAAAGCGGGCACAAGGGGGACAACAGTCAAGGAGGCACAAAATGAATGCAACAAGGAGCAGAAAGCAAAAGGCAACTAGAGCGGTGGAACCGGGGAAAAGAACACAGAAGGCGGAACGGGGCACAAGGTCAAAAGGCACAAAGGGCACAACAGTCACGTTACAGCAGAGGCAGGCGGCAGTAACAGCGGGTCAGCAGCACCAGGAGGTCCGCATGGCGGCTGGTGGGGAAACCTACCTGTGGACAGGGTCAAGGGTTGCTCCCTTCACCGCTGCGCGGCCTCCATATGAAGGGCTGTGGGAGGGGGGAGCAGCTGGGAGGCGGGAGCGGGGCGGCGAATGGGAACAGCGGGGGACGGGGCCGCAGGGACGCAGCGGTGGGAAAGGTGGCACAGAAATGAAAACGGGAACGGGGGAGAGGACACAGAGGGCGAAGGGGCACAACGGGGACAACAGTCAAAAGGTGGTAAAAATAAATGCAACAAGGAACAGAAGCAAAAAGGCAGTCGGAGTGGTGAAAGCGGGGGAGAGGACACAGAGGGCGATCGGGCGAAAGCGGGCACAAGGGGGACAACAGTCAAGGAGGCACAAAATGAATGCAACAAGGAGCAGAAAGCAAAAGGCAACTAGAGCGGTGGAACTGGGGAAAAGGACACAGAAGGCGGAACGGGGCACAAGGTCAAAAGGCACAAAGGGCACAACAGTCACGTTACAGCAGGGGCAGGCGGCAGTAACAGCGGGTCAGCGGCACCAGGAGGTCCGCGTGGTGGCTGGGGGGGCGACCTACCTGTGGACAGGGTCAAGGGTCACACTGGTTTGGATTTTGTAAGCGGGAGCAGGTTTCCAAACCAGATTGCTTTTCAACAAGGGGAGCTGCATGTCAGCAGCTCCCCGTGTGGAAAAGCAATGCCGGCTCCCGCAGGAAGCGGGAAGCCGGCCGGCATTAACGGCGGTCGAGCTGCTCATGGAATCGGTGTGCTGGTCGTGCGCATACCATTCAAAGCTTGATGCTTGTGGCTGCTGCCCGAGTGCTCCCTGTACGTTGGGTACTCTTGGAGCTTTGATATTGAACGCGGATACCCTGCCGCGGAGGAGCACCACCCTGAGATTGAAGGGGGCCACGTGGTTTAGTATTTACCGAGCCATAAGAGTGGGACAGCAGCTAAGGTTTTAGCACGCACTAGCATGCCGAGGCCCATCGAGGGCTTGCTGCTTTTGCCAGCAGTGATTAATAGCGCTAACCATCTGTGGAATTATTATGGACACTACAAATCCCAGACTACTCCGTTTTGAGACGAGACGGAGCAGCCCATCCAGGGCGACTATTCAGTATTCAAATGACAGGGTGGCGTCCCGCACTTTTTCGAACTGCCGAAGCCTCTGAAGAGGAGGTGAGATACTCCAGAATCGGTGTGCTGGTCGTGTGCATACCATTCAAACCTTAATGCTTGTGGCTGCTGCCAGAGTGCTCCTTGTACGTTGGGTACTCTTGGAGCTTTAATATATATAAATAAATAAAAATAAAAAATAAATATATATATATATACATACATATATATATATATATTTGTGCATATATATATATATACACACAAACACACACACATATATGTAATTATAGATCGAAATATCTATGTCTTACCTATATCTACTTACATACATACCTTGCGTTGTAAAAACATGTGTGGTAGAGGTATATAGATGGTAAAGGCTTGTGTTGTAAAGGCAATGCGAGGTACAGGATACGTGGTAAAGGCATGTGTTGTTATGTCATACTACCCTGTGTCAAGGTTCAACGTGCAAACTTATTACATAGGCTGCAGTAGCCATTGTCAGAGGAAATATAGTAAAAAAGGGCTTGGTAGACTGCAGGACCTTTCTTGAGCGAGGATTATGCCCACCAATAAAAACTCGCTAGTGACTACTATAAGAAACGCTCCCTCCCCAGAGACTTCAGAACACAGCTGGTGATAGATAATCTATGAAAAAGCTTATACCCATATTTACCTGTGGAGAGAACTGAAGCCTGGCCTGCAATCTCCTTTGTTCCAAAAATTATAGGTGCTTTTAAGGTTCATACTGGGCTCCTGTGGTCGCAGAAACATAGAAGACAAGAAAGGAATCCTTCCTGAAGAATCAGCTGATCAGTGGGTTCTGAGACCCGTCCTGGAGCAGGGGAGAAAGAGCTTCAGCATGCAAAAAAAGTTAGGACGTACAAATATTTGAGAAAATAG
Organism: Triturus cristatus; assembly: GCF_964204655.1. NCBI lineage: Eukaryota > Metazoa > Chordata > Amphibia > Caudata > Salamandridae > Triturus > Triturus cristatus. The sequence continues at coordinate 575,038,435 of NC_140587.1, read as the reverse complement.
GGGAATGGTACCGAGACTGCCAGAGAAAGCCAAGACATCTGGGTAAGAATCCCTTGTTTGTTCTGCTTGGAACTTTTTGAAACAGTATGAAAGGAAGTCTCAGAATGACCTCAGGCAGAAGGTACCCAGCCTTGTTGAGCTCTGTCTGGCTATGTGCTTCATCTTGTCTCAGTGGAGGATTCGAGCTCCATAATTTCTTCTATGCTCAACGCTAAAACTCAAAAGGTGGGTGGGGCAGCAAAGTCATTCTAGTTGCAAAGTCACCTCATTGGTTACAGTTTTCAAGTTTGTCACACTCTGGAATTTTCCCACCAAACCTCAAGGGCCCGATTCATAAAGAGCCTCCGCAGGCCTGGTGGAGGCCTGCAGTGGGGGTGGAGTCTCTTCACTCATGGCGGAATCTCCGCAATGAGAAACTGCAGAGTGCAGAATCTCCACCACAACTGCAGAGCCTCCACCATGACTGTGGTAGCTCTTTGAGTATCGTGCCCCAAGACTTTAGAGCATGGGTACTCACAAACTTTCTCTCGGGGGCCAAATTTACAGTGTGGTTTGTGGCTGAGGGCCACACCGGTGGGGGCGGGGGCAGTGGGGGAGGAGGCGGGGCTAGAGCAAAAAAAAACTATGACCATGAGGTTGAACACAGGCCCCTGCAGCGGACGCCTTCGTCCACTGAGCCACCAGACCCGGCATTCACACATCTTTATCTATCTATCTATCTATCTATCTATCTATCTATCTATCTATCTATCTATCTATCTATCTATCTATCTATCTATCTATCTATCTATCTATCTATCTATCTATCTATCTATCTATCTATCGCTCCGTGTCCCTCCCTCTCTCTCTCTCCCTCTGTCTCCCTCACTGTGTCTCCCTCTCTCTGTCTCCCTCCCTCTCCCTCCCTCTCCCTCTCTCTGTCTCCCTCTCTCTCCCTCCCTCTCTCTCTGCCTCCCTCCCTCCCTATCCCTCCCTGTCTCCCTCTGTCTCCATCTCCCTATGTCTCCCTCCCTATGTGTCCCTGTCTCCTTCTCTATCTCTCTCACCGTCTGTCTCCCTCCCTCTCTCCATCTCCCTCCCTGTGTCTCCCTCTGTCTCACTCCCTCCCTCTGTCTCCCTCTCTCCGTCTTCCTCCATCTGTCTCACTCTGTCTCACTCACTCTGTCTCCCTTTCTCTCTGTCTCCCTCTCTCTCTGTCTCCCTCCCTCTCTATCTCTGTCTCCCTCCCACTCTCTCTCCGTCTCCCTCCCTCTCTCTATCACTCTCTCTCTCCCCCTCTGTCTCACTCACTCTGTTTGTCTCCCTTTCTCTGTCTACCTCTCTGTCTCCCTGTCTCCTTCTCTCTCTCTCTCTCGCCGTCTGTCTCCCTCCCTCTCTCCATCTTTCTCCCTCCGTCTGTCTCCCTCCCTTTCTCTGTCTCCCTCCCTCTGTCTCCCTCTCTCTCTCCGTCTCCCTCCCTCTCCCTCTCTGAATCACTGTTTGTCTCCCTTTCGCTCTCCCTCCCTCCCCCTCTGTCTCCCTCCCTCTCCCTCTGTCTCCCTGTCTGTCTCCCTATCTGTCTCCCTCTGTCTTCCCCCTCTCCCTCTGTCTTCCTCCCTCTGCGCACTCTGTCTTCCTCCCACTGTCACGTCACCTGCTGCTCTCACTCCCTGCTGCCCTCCGTCACCTCACCCTGCTGTCCTCCTCACCCTTTGACACCTCACCCGCGCTGAGACAGCTTCCGAGAACACACACAGCCCCCGCCGCACCCAAGTACTTAACAGGTGTTTTAAAAACCATTCACTTGTTAATGAGGCTCTATTGTATTTCACCTCTTCTTAGCGCCCCTGCACCAGGGGCGCTAAGAAGAGGTGAAATTCAACAAAGCCTCATTTACAAGTTAATGGTCTTTAAAAGAAATCGCCCGGGCCCCAGAAGCTCCACGCTGCTGCAACCGGCGATGTAAAAAACACACAGGTATGATGTCTGTAAGGTCCGCGGGCCGCCACGGAAGGCTTGCCGGGCCGCCGCCGGCCCGCGGGCCGTACTATGAGTACCGTGCAGAGGGACCCAAGATTCATCAGCCCTAACCTTGTTGAACTCTTGTCATCCTGCCTTGTCCTGCAGCCACACTTTGGATTCCATAATTTTTACTGAGTCAGATGGGAAAAATGTTGGCGTAAGTAAATCAGTGAGATGTATCCAACCTGTGTTCCCGTATAGTTGGCATGAAGAGACCCAGTCTCCAATACCGTTGACTACCATTGGTGTCTTATATTTCCTAGGTGCTTTTTGTCATGGAAACTTTAAAATCCCTATCTCCGTTTTCCCCAATCCCAGACTTGCAATTTTGGTCTTATTTTGTTCATTATGTGTTTCTTCTTTTTTACTAAATAGATTTGGAAAGTTTCCTAATTTGTTTCTTGACTTTAAATATTGTTTTGGTGTTGCATAAGCACTTTACATGCATTTCTCTGAGGAACAATGTGTTGCTTTCTGCTATGTCCACATTTTTGTAATTGAAATTACCTAACAAGGGACTGGTTTATAATGTTGTGGGAGTTCATTATTGCTCTCCTTTCAGTAAATAACCGAGTAGCTCATATTCTGTCCTTCACTTTGCTCTCTATATTCTCACATAAATAGTCACATATTTTCTACAACACAGCCCACATTCAGAAGAGGTTCACTGTCAAGCAGCTCATCTGCTACACAGTTTTCAGTTCTGTTTTCCTAAAAGCCAATACCCATAATCATTCTGGGTTCTCTCTTGTTTTTCAGGTTTCACACCAGGCCACTATAAAACATCTGGAATATGTGTACCATCAACTCCCTTTGACCAAAGCTTCCTTTTAGTGAACATTATCACAGTTCACAGGTAAGAACTATGGTATCCCCTTTACTCCTTACTCAATTTTCTACTGCTCCATCTGGGACCAACCTTAATTCCAATATTTTCTTTTCCATATTATGTGGTTTAGGGACTATTTCTTCCATTCCTCTTTTACCCAAACCCAGTCAGTTTTCGTAGTGAGGCGGGTCGCACAAACTACTAGCAGTCTTATAATGCATTTTGATGTTCAAGTGTGACCTTTTCTTAACCTGTTTGGAGTTGGTTATAAATTTGCAACTATTCTATTCAAACATTATGTGAAATATGGAGTAAATAGGAAGTTTAGTTATCACAATCAGATGTTTTTTAGCAAAATGTAATACATTTGTTAAACCGGAACATTCTGCAGGTATGACGACTATTTCTAAGCATGTCACATTAAGGTCAGGTCTCTAAATTCCATTGTGCACATTTCAACATTCTCGAGTTCACTTCTAGCTAAACGAAAACTTGCATTTAAGCATTTGTGAGACCTGTACGAATAACTATGACTGCCTAGTGGAGTTTGCACGTTTAAAATGTGTCTCATTTCAATGTTAAATTTTACTTTAATCAATGCACATATTGCTATTATTCTAAATAATTTGCATCAAAATTAATTAGCTTCCTCACTTGGGCCTGAAAAATCCTCATGAAACTTACCAAAAAACAAAAATATGCCGACTTAAGTTTGATAATGGAAGGAATTTAAAACAGGAACTGTAGAGCAGGGCCAGATGTCATGCCCGCAGGTATTTTGGCTCAAGGGACTGGCCATGGGCAAAGTCCATGTCAGGTAATGGCTACCTCTTGAGGACACTGAGGATGGAGTACAAGGCAGATGGCACCGCAGACTATTCCTGGAGTACAAGGCAGGGAACACAACATACTATTCCGTACACCCAGAGCCCACCGGAGATGACAAAAGGGCATGCCCAGTACAGTATTGAGGCAGAGGGACTCGCTGAAGCTTTTGGCCAAAGTTCTCACTCTGTGCCCATCTCCTATGCAAGACAGAATGCCTTTCCCTGCAGACAATGGGGACACGTATGTTGCAAAAGAACATCTTGCAACTAGAAACCACTGATCCTGGCCACAGACTATGCATAATACCTATTGGATACTTTGGACAAGAGTCAAAGCATATCAGAACAAAAACAAAATATTCACTGGAACAAACATGATAAGGAAAGTTATGATTCTTTGATCAGAAGATAGAATAACGTATTATTAATTAATAAAAACAGAGGTTTCCTAAAAAACTACATGGAAGTACTGTTCATTACCTCAAGCGTGATGTCACATTTTACAAAAACAATGACAGTCTCTGAGATCGCTGGTGAAATCATACATCACATCACCACTGATATCCTCTATGGCAGCACTAAAGGCAAAAAATATGTGAGAATTCAGATTTGTTTCTTTATGCATCGCTTGCAACAACATCTAGACAATGAAAAACAAGCCAGTTTCTATGTCCTGTGAGATATGGGGTAGAGGGGTTCAGAGCAGTGCCTGATCAACCCCCAGACTCGATACCAAGAAGACTCTGAGCATGGCTGAAAACCGGACCCCGCCGGCTCTGGGGGATGGGGTTCCAAGCACATAAGAGTGGTCAAGGTTGAGGAACCACACCCAAACTTATGTGGGTACAGCCAAGAACCAAATCCAAAGAGCTCCAAGAAACAGCGGCGAATAGTTCATTACCAAAGGCCAGGCCCTCTGATCTGAGCCTCTGGGAACGGTGAAAGACAGTGCCCAGCGTGTGTGACTTTAGGACCTGGATTAATGGTGGGCTTTGTGTCTAGAGTTTACTCAACAATAACCAAAGATCAGACCCAGTGTGCTAGAGTGGAAGGAGTAGACAGACTCTGCTTTGCAAGGACATATGCCACAATCCTCTTGTATGGCGG